>NW_018742980.1:1459336-2918672 GCF_001683475.1 Chenopodium quinoa
AAATCTCATCCACCCCCCACTTTCAAGTGGAATATTTCGTGTAGAGTATACGGAGGGTCCATGCTTCATCTACACTTCATTCCCAACGGGCTCTCATGTGAGAGGGTGTGATAGAGTATAAAACATATTCCTAGGCTTCAAGCATCAACTTAATCTTTTGGTTGAGATGGTCCTTTAACAAAATCAATGATTTCAGTTATTTTAATATGAACATTCATTTGCAAAAGAGAGTGAAAATGAGATTATAGACAAGTTCAACCTAACAAGCGTATGTACATACCATTATTCGGTCAACTTTTTCATATTTTTTAATTTTCGGTTTTTTCACCATATACCCATGAGTTTTTTGTTTATTCACCACATACCCCTGAACTTTTTTAAATTTACCATATACCCCCGAGTTTTCACAAAAATATACCATATACTTCGTCAGTCATTAGGGTTAATTATAACCCGAAACCACCCTAAATACATTCCCTTACCCCTGAAACCACCCATATTCCTTTTTTTTCTACCCCCAAAACCACCCCAAATTTCC
The DNA here is from genome assembly GCF_001683475.1 of Chenopodium quinoa. NCBI lineage: Eukaryota > Viridiplantae > Streptophyta > Magnoliopsida > Caryophyllales > Amaranthaceae > Chenopodium > Chenopodium quinoa. The sequence goes on from NW_018742980.1 coordinate 1,459,875, forward strand.
TTTTCTCATCCTCAAAATCAATCATACAGATATAATTATGGAGATATGGAGTGGTTTCGGGGGTTGGAGAAAGGAGAGGAGTGGTTTCGGGAATGGGGGGAGAGATCTAAGGTGGTTTCGATTCATAACTAACCAAATTCCACTTATCTTGTTGTTATCAAGAGTATATGATGAATTTTTGTAACAACTTAGGGGTATATGGTTAATTTGAAAAATTTCAAGGGTATATGGTGAATAAACAAAAAACTCAGGGGTATATGGTGAAAAACCGTTTAATTTTTTATTAAACATTTTTCATATATATTTTTTTTTTGAAAACGACTAAGTAGGGTTTATTATTGCAAATTAAGCTCCATCAAGTAAGGAGCTTTGAGCAAAAGAGCTCATAAATAAGCTTTGAGATCCTTTTCATGTCCTATCTTGCCACAGGATGGGCTAACGAATTACCTACTCTTCTAACATGAGAAATAATAAGCATCAAAATCATTTGCTAAGGCACCTATGTAATTATATATAAGCAAAATAAGAGACAAGCCCTTGGATCGATTGTTCACCATACGAATCACATAGATGGAATCCCCTTCAACCCAAATTTGCATGAAGCCAAAATGTCTTGTAATAATCATGCAAATGATGCAATACCTCACCGCTGCTACTTTAGTCAACTCCATATCCCAAGCCCCACCAACTACAAATGCTTGAGAGTAGGGGGATTCCCTTACCTCCTCACCACTACTTTCAAGCGATGACCTGCGGAGTTGGGCTGGCTAAACCTGTGAAAGGTGTCAGTTCAGTAGGGTCCTTCATCTTATCTTTAAAAGAAAAATTATATCCCAAGCACCATCATACTTACGCACTGTAACTGTGAGGAGGGTAGCCTGTCGTTGGGGATCCCACTTCCTCTATGCCCATGACCCTTTAAAGCCTAGGACTTTACACTTTTGTAAGGTACGTTAGGATTTGAATTCCTAACTTTTTGGGGGACCTTGAATTAGAATTGATTCTATCATTAGTTTTTTTTATTAGAAACCAATAGAGAGTCGCCAATAAGTTGTAGGAAAACTCATAAAACTCGTTCATGCCTTTCTCCTAAGTATTGTTCAAGGGATAATTAGCAAGCAGAATCATAGGTTTACCCATGCCCAAATTGGTCTACTAAACCAAAAATGAGTTCGGGAGCGAGGGTACAAGAAAAACGTTCTCTTTGAGAATCGCAATCCTAGCCCTAGTGTGGCCTCGATCTACTAGCTCTTCCTTTTTCACAATATCATTACCAAATAATATATTCAACGCGAATCCTAAAACCAAAGTTAGTTAATTTTATTTACAAGCATTAATCATAAAATGTATACATTGCAATGAATGTCATTTTTCTTTTTTAATTCAAATTCTTGAAAAGAACAAGAAATAAAACAAGATTCGCTTTGACCTAGGTGATAAAACAACAATTAATTATTCAAATTCTAGTCTTTAATTAACGCAAGATACTATGTGAATTAAAAACCATTTTAAAATGTTCAAACAACACTATTGTTTAAAGTTATTTAAAACAAGAAGATGTGATTTATCTAAGTGCTCAGGAAATTAACCGTCCTCCTTTGTTTGCTTAGATCGCCGTTTTAGATAATTATGGACCTCCTTTCTTCTTTGTACCTCCAAGGAGTTCAAATGGATGTATTAGGGTTGAAGAGTATTTGGGAAGAAAGGAGAAAAGTAGTATGATAGTAAGAGAATTTGAGAGATTGGGGTTTTCACAATGCTAGGATTTTTATTATGATTTTTCCGTTCTCTTTAGGTACAAGCGAAGATCCCTGCACACAACTCTTAGATTTTCACTGAAGTGCGAAGCGCAACTCCAAGAATTGCGCAAGGCAGGCGCGCACAACTTTGAGAGTTGCGCGCGGTGCGGTTTGTCTAATGCGAAAACGAGTATTTAAAACTTCCATAACTTTTGATTACAAAGTCGGATTAAGGCAAATAAGATATCATTGGAAAGCTCTGAATTTCTACTTCCAATTCCGTTAGAATTCGGTTAAAAATCTTGTACAAAATCAAAAAATATGCCCATTTGGGTGCAAGGGTGTCGGTTTTAGGGCGTGATTTAGTATTTGATGATAACTTCTTCGTTTAAACTAGGAATTGGGCTTATAATATATCGTAGGAAAGATATTTAAAAGATATATCCATCTGTATAGACCATGAATGGATATTTGGTGGTTAAATTTTCTGGTTGGCTCAGTTATTAACAATGTAAGATCCATTTGATCCAATCATTGCTTATAACACATTTAGGTCTGTTATTAATCAAGATTAAACATTTATGAGCACGTTTTAGGCCTAATTAATAATATGACTAGGCTCTAAGATAATTTGGTCTCAAATACGAGTTTTAACTTAATTCATAATGCATTTCAGAGTCCATAAACACTTCAACTTTAATCTTGCATGAAGAGCGTATTGTTGTAATATCATCGCACTTCTCGTCGGGACATGTAGAGAATTTTTCAAACTCAACCTTGAGCCCCACTGTGATCATGCATTTAAGCACGGTGGCGTCCAAAGGGAATGAAGCTAGAGATAAAAGAGTCGCCAATAAGTTTTAGGAACTAGTAAACCGTTCACGGGTGTGAAGGTTACACCCCATTCACGATCACGGAGATCGATCACTAACTCCATAGTGGTCTAGAACCATGCCTGGATATTCGGGGATGATGGTAGAATCCAATCCAAAAGAGATTGAACCCGCCCCAAATAGGCATTTCATTTATTCTTATGATATTAATGTGCACTTTCCGATCAACATACATACAACAAGTTAGCCCTAAACCTGTTTAATCTACGTTGGTTGATTATTTAATGCACAAATAAATCTATTATTGGTGATCACTTGAATTAAAATTGTATTAAGCCTAAAATAAATTATTAATTATCTTATTAGGCGTGATTCAAGTACTAATTCCATTTAAACCTGCAAAAAAGGCGTGATCAAGCAATAACAATATCAAGCAACATTATATTGACATCACAAATCATCATCATCATAATAATATTCTCAAAGCATAATATTAGCAAGATCCTAGGAATGATACTAACATGATTAATAACAAATCCTAGCATGTCACTAAACAATAAAAATCAAAGCTTTATCCTAAACATGATACTAGAAAGCGACATGAAATTAGGAATTAAAATAATACTCTAAGCATGATACTAGAAATCATAAAAGCAACCTAACATGATACTAGAAATCATAAAGACATCCTAACATGATACTAGGAATTAAAATAATATTCTAAGCATGATTTCTATATCAAAGGAACAAGGATAGTAGATCTACTCACTTTGATGCCTCGTATCTCTTTCTATTAAAACAATACACACGTTAGTAACTTCAAGAAATATTAAATCAAACAATTAAATAATAATTAAATAGGAATTGAAATATAAATTAGGGACCAAACCATCAGAACTATCAACCTTTCACGCCGAGAGCGAAGGCAACATCGAGCTTGGCTAGGTGTATTAGGGTCTCGCAAAGGACGTATGGTGTGTGTTTATAAAAAGGTTTAGAAAACCAAGAGGGATAAAGAAAGAATAAGCTTTAACTTAAAAAGATAAAGAGATGATGATTGGTGGTGAATCAAAACGGAGGAAATCGACCCCTATTTATCGCAAAAAATTACTGAAAAGATCAGAAAACGAGTTAGAATTCCATCCAAAATAAAACCAGTTTCATCGCGGGGGCAATAGATTCATCGCGTCACGATGGCTTCATCGCGTCGCGATACTCCCATCGTTGTGCGATAGATCCATCGCTGCGCGATGATTTTCGAAAGATAAGATTCGTACGGAATACGACTTTCAATCAAATTGAGTTAGTCGAATATCCGTACTTATCCTTATTAAATAAGAATTAAATCCATTTAAAACACTTGTTTTATCCGAGATAAAATTCTTCATTATTATCTTTTCAAAAATAGGATAAAAGAACCTTCTAGATGATACTAATCAATCCTAATGCCTTTAGAACTCAAAACAATCTTCTAGATAATTCTAGAAGCTTAAGATAAATCCTAATGGTTTTAGAAATAAAATTAATATTAATGGACCCTCCACATGATCATTGGGTCCGCATATAAAGCTCATTTTAGGCTAGTTTAGTATTTTGGCCATAACATCCTCGTTATAACTCGGAATTGGGCTTATAATATATCGTTGGAAAGATTTTTTTATGCCCCATCAAACTAGTCAATTATTGGACCCAATTTATGGACCAAAATTGACTGGATTGGACGCTTTTCTTAAATAGGACACGAAATGAATGATTTTTGGAAATACGAAATGAATGATTTTGAATTAAAACATTTAGAAAATATTTAGAAAAAGGGAAATTTACGAGACTCTTCAACATTTTTCCTAACTTGATAATCAAAGACGTGAAAGGTATTCATCACTGGGATTGGTTTTTGGGGAGACACAATCAGGTGTCTACAGAAGCCCCCACTTTGACTGAGTTTGGAGAAACATAAGTTTTGAAAACATAAGTCAAAGTAGATCGATAGGGATGGAGAATGATCCTAAATCATTCTTTTTCAATGTCGATACCTGTAGAAAAATATTAGTTCCACAAATAAAGGAGTTAAGGGGAAAGAAATGCGTATCTGGCACCGGTGCATGGAAACAAACACATTTGGTATTTTTCTACGCCTCGAGAAATCCACCCTATGATAATTTTCCCCGTCTCGGGAATTCTATCGTGAACCACTACGCTTTGAGCGACCCACTTGCTGATGATCTTCCACGCCTCGGGAGTTTTATCGTGAACCACTACGCCTCGAGCGACCCACTGCATGATGATCTTCCACGTCTCAGGAATTCTATCGTGAGCTTCTATGCCTTGAGCAACCCACAAGTTAAAGATGACATATTTTCACGCCTCAGGCGACATGTCGTAGACTCCTACGCCTTGAGTAGTCACTTGAATCATGATTTTCCACGCCTTGGGAAGTCTAATAGTTTCCACTCCTTGGGAGTCCTATCGTGAACTTCTACGCCTCAAGTAGCTTGCAAGTGAAATTATACTAAGTACCCATGCCTTGGGACACAATCTCCAACTTCTACGCCTTGAGAAGCATGCATCGATCGACAATTTTCTACGTCTTGGGAAACTTATCTGATAATTATAGGTCTTTACGCCTCGAGAAACTTGCAATGTGAATCGTCCACGCCTCGGGATGCAATCAGTTTTGTCGAATTAAATTTGTTTTGTTTGACAACCTCCACATCTTAGGGAACGCCGTCCAAGATCGCTACGCCTCGAGCTCAAACTGGGTAATAACCTTCACTTCTTAGGGAATGCTGTCAAAGACCACTACGCCTCAAGCCGTCTTCTCAAATCAAGGTGACATCTTCCACATCTTAGGGAAAGCCGTTGAAGACCACTACGCCTCAAGCCGTCTTCTCAAATCTTCTCGTCTTCACGCCTTGGAAGTAATAGCTTCTCACGCCTTGGAATACTTGCGTCTTTCCGCTCGTCAAATTGCCTCAAATCTTTTGTAAAGGTTGCTCGTCCCCTAGGGACTTAGTGTACCTGCATCTACATTTTGGACTATAGGATTTTTCTCATGTTTATAGTTATCTTGAGGTTGACCCAAGGTTTGATGTTACTTGACTCTTTGTGCAACTCAATGTGTTTGGATCAACTCGACTCAATGTGTTTTGACTCGATGTGATGTGACTTGATGTGACTCAATGTGCATGACTAGTGATTGTGCTTGTGCAACTCGAAAATGTAGAAAAGCAAAAATTTTCCATCATTTTTGTGGAGGGTACCTACTTTCTCCTGAAAAAGAAAGACGTGAAAAGAATGAAGGTGAAGTGTTGATGTTGGTGAAAAATGAAGTCTTTGAACTTCCTCAAAAGGAAAAAAAAAGAATAAATCAAGAGATGGTGCATGTTGAATGAGCTTAATCAAGTGTATGTATTAATAGTTGTGTCTCATGGTGCAAGGATTATAGCATCCTATACTATCTCAAGTGATGACTTGATGATAAAAGTATTTAGGTAACTTAGGCGTGGAGGCTAAGAACTTCATACTTTATGATGCAATGATGATTATGATAATGAGTGATATAAGATGATAAGGCATGCTTCAAAGTTGTATCAAGATTTCATGACAAAGGGTTCCTAAGGGAAGGATTATTTGGCTATGTATTTGTGACGTGTGTTAAAGTGACACTAAGGTTAAGCTGCAAAGGCTAAGGGTGTGGAAAAATATTTTGAAAAGAGTCAAATGATGGTGACTCTTAGGCTGGCTAGGCTAATGAAGTAGGGATCAAGCCCCCAAGTCTAGCTCTAAATGGATAGGGATGAACATTGGAGATCCCTTGATATGATCATGCATGAATGTAAATATGAATGTGAATGTATTTTTATTACGGCTGCACCCCAATGTGAGGTTGCTAACGTATCCTTTAGGAATCAAGCCGAACGTAGCTCTAGCCGAACCTCGCACAAGTGTGTGTATACCTCAAGGAGGTCTTTTAAGGGTTATAATGGGGTTAGGCTAAAGGTTGATGAAAAAAGGATAAAGGCTCAAGACCTGAAATAAGCCCCCAAGGTGTGAAACCTTGCATTTGAATCTTGGTATTTGTATGCTTGAGGTTTCTCACTGTTGAACTCTCTTTTGTTTATTTTTTTTTGCTCTCTTCTCTTTTTTGCTTTTGCACTTTGTATTTGGATAAGTGTAGGCAATCCCGATCATGCGGTCTATCACTCACTTGGCATTCATGTTTCTCAGGCACGGTACCGAGCACTCGATAGGAGATGTAATTTGAGACGTGTTCATATTGAAGACATGTTCATATCAAAGACATTGGAACAATTTCCCTTTTGCACACCTTTATTGCTTTTTTGAACTTTTGAAAATTTGGTAAAAATCACTCAAGCTTTTGTATTGATAATTGCATAAGTTACACACCATCCCATCCCAAGGTTAAGTAAATGTGGGTTGAAAAAAGAATGGACTATTGTTGAACGAGGCTCAAAGTGGTTTATCAAGAAAGGATCATATAATTAAAAGGGTGAAGGTGATATGATGTGGCTACAAGGGGTGCCTTGAATCAGTGGTATACCTTGTGCTTAGTTCGGTATGGATTTTTTATTTTATTTTATTTTTTATGGAATGCAATGATCATATGCAAGGAAATAAATGCTCATTTTATTAAAATGGAACGGGTAAAAAAACCAAACTCATGAAATAAATCTAAGAAATGATGGAGGGTGCCTATGCTAGACTTATTGGGGAAGGGTTTGAAAAAAGAAGAAGAAAGCATGAAATCTTGGTGAATTGCATTGTCCTTTGTGTTTTCCTTGATCATAGGTTTTAAAAAAGGAAACCATGTATGTTCTTTGTCAATCACATAACTCAAACTCGATTCAACATGCACAAGTGAGGAAAGGGTATAGTGTATGAGGTGAATGATATGTGTGGGGAAATCATGTAGGAGGAGAGTGTGTGAAAAGTGTTATATGAAGGAAAGTGTGAGGTATGTGATGGTGTAAGAGAAAAGAGTGTATTTGTGGAAAGATGTGGAAAAATCCGGGAATAAAACGATCCATCAAATCAAATGACGGAAAGGACGACTCATGCATGGACCTAAGACATGGTCATGGTGTGAGAAATAACACGTACAAGGTGTGTGCAAAGACTTGTGAGTGAAAGTGATATGTTCAAGACTCATGTCATGACCATGTGACTAGACATGTGACTAGACTTGAACAAAGACTAAGTTTAGACTTTATCTATATACACTATACTGGACATGCTGTAGTATTTCAATCATAACTTTTGATCTATGACTCCAATTGGGACCAAACCAACGCTATATGAAAGATAAAATCCGTTGCTACAGACCCATAGGTGGCACGACACATAACTCTTGCTAGAACTTTGGATATGACCAAAACAAGTTGACGCTTATGCAGGATACGGGAAAAAATCCGGGTTAACTCAAAGTAAAAAGGAACTATGACTTGATTTTAGCCATATATATAAGTTCAAATTAATTAATCAACTAATTGAGCAAAGTCATTTTAGTCATTAGTTAGTTGCTTAAGATTTTAATTACAAACACAAGTCAACACAAACGAATCACAAGTAAGTATGCACAAGTAAGAGATGCACAAGTTGTCAAGTAGTCACAACATAATGCAATGAGTTTGCAACCTAACCATGTCTCTAGTTCTCTAAAGTTCAGGGATTATGGTAGTCAAAGAGGGTCCATGATTATGAGTCCGGATTCATCGCCGGAAGCCTTGCCTTTGGTAGGGTTGGCGCGTATGGATGGGACCCCGCAAGTTAGACTTGCTTCCATGGTTTGGTGAATTCACAAATTCGGATGTAACCGTCGTTGCACGGAGCGTTCGATTGGGTATATGGAGCATGATTCCCAAGGGCTAAAGCCATATGTAGAACACATATGGGTTTCACAAAAGAAGGAAAAACTCAATCAGGATGTAGAATTGGCCAAACAGTACTAGAATCGGTCAAAACAAGAAGGAAGATTTCAGGCTCGATGTTGGAAGACCTCGGCGTGAGAAAACAGGGTCCATCGCGAGAAGGCAGATTACACTCCTCGACAGCTTTCTGTGTTCTCGGGATTATTCGATTTTCGTAGTTATTTTTCGATTCTAGTTGTGTAAGATATTTCCCAATTTTCCTACGTGTAAAATTCCTATGTTTTTGATGCATTACAGATGGTCTTTCCAATGCGGACCTTTTTTGCTTATGCCACAATATTAATCAAAATTACGTACATGAATATTTAGAACATTTCAAGTCTCATCCACTCATTCTAAATCAATTGCCAAAATAAATTTTCGGAACTAAAATAAAAATCCTCCCCAATGGAGTCGCCAAAAAACTGTAGGGAATATTTCAACACTCAACTTTGAGCCCCACTGTGATCATGCACTTAGGAATTGTGGCGTCCAAAGGAAAAGAAGTTAGAGCAAAAGAGTTTCTAACAAGTTTTAGGAACTTGTAAACCGTTCACGGGTGTGAAGGTTACACCCCATTCACGATCACGGAGATCGCTAACTCCATAGTGGTCCGGATTCATGACTGGATATTCGGGGATGATGGTACGAACCCAACCTAAAAAAGATTGAAGCCCTAAATAGGCCTTTACTTTATTATCATGATATTCATGTGCGCTTTCCGATCAACATACATTCAACAAGTTAGCCATAAACCTGTTTTATCTACGTTGGTTAATTATTTAACGCACAAATAAATCTATGATTGGTGATCACTTGAATTAAAATCATATGAAGCCTAAAACAAATTATTAATTATCTTATTAGTGCGATTCAAGTACAAATTCCCTTTAAACCTTCAGAAAAGGTGTGATCAAGCAATTACAATAATATCAAGCAACATAATATTGACATAACAAATCATCATCATAATAATAATATTCTCAAAGTATAATACTAGCAAGATCCTAGGCATGATACTAACATGATTAATAACAAATCCTAGCATGTCACTAAACAATAAAAATCAAAGCTTTATCCTAAACATGATACTAGAAAGCGACATGATATTAGGAATTAAAATAATACTCTAAGCATGATACTAGAAATCATAAAAGCAACCTAACATGATACTAGAAATCATAAAGACATCCTAACATGATACTAGGAATTAAAATAATATTCTAAGCATGATTTCTATGTCAAAGGAATAAAAATAGTAGATCTACTCACTTTGATGCCTCGTATCTCTTTCTATCAAAACAAAACACACGTTAGTAACTTCAAGAAAGATTAAATCAAACAATTAAATAATAATTAAATAGGAATTGAAATATAAATTAGGGACCAAACCCTCAGACCTATCAACCTTTCACGCCGAGGGTGAAGGTAACATCGAGCTTGGCCAGGTGTATTAGGGTCTCGCACAGGACGTATGGTGTGTGTTTATAAAAAGGTTTAGAAAACCAAGAGGGAGAAAGAAAGAATAAGCTTTAGCTTAGAGAGAGAAAGAGATGATGATTGTTAGTGAATCAAAACAGAGGAAATCGACCCCTATTTATCGCAAAAAACGACCGAAAAGATCAGAAAATGAGTTAGAATTCCATCCGGAATAAAATAGGTTTCATCGCGTCGTGATACTCCCATTGCTGCACGATGATTTTCGAAAGATAAGATTCGTACAGAATTTGATTTCCAATCAAATTGGATTAGTCGAATATCCATATTTATCCTTATTAAATGAGAATTAAATCTATTTAAAACACTTGTTTTATCCGAAATAAAGTTGTTAATCATTGTCTTTTCAAAAATAGGATAAATTAGAATATTCTAGAAGATAATAATCAATCCTAATGCCTTTAGAACTTACAAAAACCTTCTAGATAATTCTAGAAGTTTAAGATAAATTCTAATGGTTTTAGAAATACAATTAATATTAATGGACCCTCCACATGATCATTGGTCCGCATATAAAGTTCATTGTAGGCCCAGCTTAGTATTTTGGCCATAATTTCCTCGTTATAACTCGGAATTGGGCTTATAATATATCGTTGGAAATATCTTTTCAAGACCCGTCCAACTACTCAATTATTGGACCCAAATAATGGACCAAAATCTACTGTATTGGACGCTTTTCTTAAATAGGACACGAAATGAATGATTTTTGGAAATACGAAATTAATGATTTTGAATTAAATCATTTTAGAAAATATTTAGAAAAAGGGAAATTTACGAGACTCTTCAACATTTCTCCTAACTCGATAATCAAAGACGTGAAAGGTGCTTATCACTGGGTTTGGTCTTTGGGGAGACATAATCAGGTGTCTACAATAACAAATCCTAGCACGTCACTAACAAAGATCAAAGTGTTAGCCTAAACATGATACTAGGAAACAACATGATATTAGAAATATTAAAAACACCCTAACACGATACTAGGAATCAAAATCGACATCCTAACATGATACTAGGAATCAAAAGAATAATATTAGGGAGATCGAATTACTCACTTTGATGCCTCGTATCACTTTCTATCAAAACAATACACATGGTAGTAACTTCAAGAAAGATTAAATCAAATAAACCAAATAAATCAAATAATAATTGAAATATAGATTTGAGACCAAACCCTCAAAACTATTAACCTTTCACGTTGAGGTCGAAGGCAACTTCGAGATTGGCTAGGAGTATTCAAGACTTGTGAGGGAGGTATGGTGTGTGATTGGGGAAAAGTATTGAAGGGTGTGTGTAGGATGTGTTGGGATGTGTTTAGGCTAAGGCTAGAAACCAAGAAAGAAAGAGAGATAAAGTAAGAATAAGCTTTAGCTTAGAGAGAAGGGAAAGAGATGTTGATTGTTGGTGAATCAAAATGAGGTGATGCGACCTCTGTTTAAAGGAAAAAAAGGGTCGAAGGTTAAGAAAAAGAGTCAGAATTTGACTCAAAGTAAAACAGATTCCATCACGGCGCGACAGCCTTGCCGTGGCACGACGATGATGTCGCTCAGCGATGGTTTTAGGAAAATAAAACTCGTACGATATCCGACCTTCAATCAAATTGGGTTAATCAAACTTTCGTACGCATTCTATTTTGATTGGGATTAAAATCATTGAAAAACAAATGTTTTATCCAATGTAAAACTCTTAAGTTTTTATCTTTTTGAAAACAGGATAAATTAGAATCGTATAGAGGATTCCAAAAGCTAATAATAAATCTTTAGGGATTTAGGATCGAAAACAACCTTCTAGAGAATCCTAGAAGCTTTTAATAAATCCTAATTGGTTTAGGAATGAGGTTAAGATTAATGGACCCTCCACATGGTTATTGCGTCGCAGGCAAGGCTCGGTTTGGGCTCGTTTTAGTATTTTGGCCTTAACTTCTTCGTTATAAGTCAGATTTAGGCTTATAATATATCGTTGGAAAGCTCTTTTCAATCCTCATCCAACTACACAATAATTGGATTAAGATTATGGACCAAAATAAACTGGTTTGGACGTTTTCCCCATTCAACTACATAATAATAGGACTAGGATTATGGACCAAAATAAACTAGTTTGGACGTCTTTTTTAAAGAGGACACGAAATGAATGATTTTAAGGACACAAGTTGAATGATTTTGGGTTTAAAGACACGAAATAAATGTTTTTGATTTAAATCATTTTAGGAAAGGTTAGAAATAATCAAAGCTTAAGGGAATTCATGAGACTTTTCAACTCTTCACCTAACTCGATAATCAAAGACGTGAAAGGTACTCATCACTGGGTTTGGTTTTTGGGGAGACACAATTAGATGTCTATAGAAGCCCCCACTTTGATCAAGTTTGGAGAAACGTAAATTTCAAAGGCAAAAGTCAAAGTAGATCGATAAGGGCAGAGAATGATTCAGAACATTCTGCGATCATAAATCATTCTTTTAACACCGGTACCTGCAAAAAACGTTAGTTCTACAAATAAAAGAGTTAAGGGAAGCGCGTATCTTGCACCGTCGGGTAAACGCCTCTGGGTGACATCTAGTTAGATCCAATTTTTTCAGTTTGAGAACCCCACAATCTTAGCGAACGCTGTCAAAGATCGCCACATCTCGTGCCATCTCCTCAAATCAAGTGACAACCTTCTAAATCATAGGGAAAGTTGTCGAAGACCGCTACTTCACGAGCTATCTTCTCAATCTAGGTGACAACCTCCACGATCATAGCGAAAGTTGTCGAAGACTGCTACATCACGAACCGTCTTCTCAATCTAGGTGACAACCTCCACAATCTTAGCGAAAGCTGTCGAAGACCACTACATCACGAACCGTCTTCTCAATCTAGGTGACGACCTCCACAATCTTAGCGAAAGCTGTCGAAGATCGCTATATCACGAACCGTCTTCTCAATCTTGATGACAACCTCCACAATCTTAGCGAAAGCTGTCGAAGACCACTACATCACGAACTATCTTCTCAATCTAGGTGACAACCTCCACAATCTTAGCGAAAGCCATCGAAGACTACCTCATCTCGAGTCAACTCCTCAAATGACATCTTTCTTAATCTTAGAGAAAGCCATCGAAGATCTCAATGCTTAGTGATCTTCAAATCTTCTCGCCTTCACTCCTTGAAGTGGTATCTTCTCCACCTTTAGAAATCCTACCATAAAAACCTCATCTCAAGGCTTTACTCAGCTTAGGAATCTCCCAATCTTAGGAATTCCTCGTGATTATGATCAATCACTACTCAATCAATGTACCCCACCAATGCCTAGGCGGACTCAATCAATGCTTAGGTGAACATGCTTAGCTAATCTTAGGAATCTATCAAATGTGTTTCTGTCAATGTTTAGGCATACTCAATTAGTAAAATGATCGTCATCAGGCCGATCATCAATCAAAATCGTAACCGGGCAGATTACTAATCAAATCTAATGCCTAATTAATTGCTCATTGTGAGGCTCAAGAGCTCAAATGCACATCAAGATGTTCAAAGAGGGTAAATATGGACCACAAAATCAAATCATGGGACCCCCAAATATTGACGCGAACGACAATAGGACTGTCGCGCAATAACGGGTCTGTCGCGCCGCGATAAATTCGCGTTTCGCGAATTTAAACTCCTTTCTCCTCATTTTTCTGGGTGCTATATTTTCGCTCGTCTCTCATTCGAAAGTTCAAATTGCTTGGTCTCCCTCGTTTCTCAACCAAATTTGCTCAAAATTGTCTCAAATTGTTTTATTTTCACTCTACTTTACTGATCTATGTAAGTTTTGCTCAAATCTTCTCATTTCCGGTGAATTTTGAGTGTGTTTCTTGCGTTTGTTTTCGAAAATCCAAAATGGGTTTTCTTGATTTACTCCGTTTTTGTTGGAATTCTTGTCATAAATTTCTTTTATGTGTTTGTATATTACTCTGTGAGTATTTTTAAACTGGAATTGTTTGATTTGGTGAAGAAATGAGCATTTTGCCATTATTGAACACCTTAGGTTTGTGAGTACAATGTGGCTTGTTCTTCATGATTTTGCTTGTCTTTGTGTTTAATTTGTTGCAAGATTTGTCATACACTTGCAAGAAATTGTCTTGGTGTTCAAAAATTTCACTGTTGTGTGAATTAAAATCATGCTCTGTTTTTGAATTTTTGTACTTTGTTTTGACAGACATAGTATCATGCAGCTAGGCGAATTTACATACTATAGAACCTTTAATTTACTGTTTTATGCCAACAATAAATAGTATGGCTCGACGTCGAGGTTCTGGTTCACGCTCCCGCTCGTTTTACCGAGAGCACGAGTCGGTAAGAGACGAAGACGGTGCTTCTACTAGCCGGACGTGGTCTTTCCTTCAGTGGGATGAGCACACCCTGGCTTTTCAGCTGGTTTATCACATATCTCGGCGTGTTTTGCTAGGATTTACTAAGGAGCATGTACATTGCCATGGTTCGGGCAACGATACCATTTTGTCAATATACGTCAACACAACGCCGGGAATGAGGCGGTGAGGATTCTTTGGGAGTCTTGTGGGTTGACTCCCCTTCTTCGAGTTGCTGCGACCTTCTTGTCTCATTCGGGAGAGTCGTTTCATTGTTCGGGGTGTCTTAGAGTTCTTCTAGGACAGTACGAACACGTTCCATTTCCTATGGGATGAGATGACTATCACCCCTCTCGACTTCTCTATCATTAGCGGAATCAAGTTTTAGTCGACTCCACTTCCCGCAGATGAGCTGTATAGTCTGGCTTCTCCTAAGACCACAGAGTTGTTGGGCCCTGTTCCACATAGGGCTGCTGCTGAGGCCAGGAATAAGGCCCCAAGTTTGAGGACGATTTGCACTCGTCTGCTAGCCAAGGCTTTTGATGATGATGCAATGACCCCGGGGCAGCGGGTTTGTATTTTGGTTTGTCTTCTCCTATCAGTGACCTTTTCTCCTGACAAGGGGAGTCGTGCTTTGCTGCATTATCTTTCTGCGTTGCGTGACCTTCAGCAGGTTAGCACGTATGATTGGGCCGACATTGGCTATGTTGATCTACTCCTGGGACTGCGGTCGGCATGTCGCCAGCGGCACTGGCTCGTTGGGCTAGAAGGCTCCCGATAGCCGCCAGCTGGCATGAGCGTCGTGCTGGTTTGTCTTCTACAGCTGTTGTCAAGAATGTTATAGTTGAGGTAGGGATACTCCTATCTTTTGCTTCCTTTGGTTTTTATTGACCAGTTGCTAACTTATACCTTTTGTTGTAGCGCCCTAAGGTTTAATATCATCGATGGACTGATTTGGGCGACTTCAGGCTGGCCTTTCAGTACACGGCTGAGAGGCGATTCTTCTGGGGACCTACGTGGAAGTATGGTACCTAGGCGAGAGAGTGGCCATCCAACACTCTTCAGTCGTTCCTCTAGTCCTTGCTGATCCTCTTGCCCAGATGATGAGTCAGGAAAGGCTCCGAGTGTATGTTATTGATGGTGCCATAGGTGAGGACTGGCGGAGGCATGTTTACATGAACCGCTCTTATGTAGAGGAGCAGCTCCCTTGACTAGCTCGCCCACCTTATTGTGAGGAGCTTTGTGAATCTTGATTAGTCACTCTATCTTTTCTACAGCCCCCAGCAGTGTTTAATTGTGGATTGTTTTATATGAGTCGTAGGATCATGAGGAGTTCGAGCCCCCGGGTATGTCCATTTGTTACCAAGGGGTTCATGGATCCATCGAGGAGACGATTCCTCCAGCCCTAGATGAGTGGCGATTAGTGGAGCGGTCCATTCCTCGTTCTCAGACCTGGGTGAGTTTTCGTTTCCTTTTTTGTTCAGTGCATATATCATCTTGTTTCCTAATCTTGTCTGATTTTTGTAGTTCTCTCGCGAGGTGATGACGCGGATGACAGCCGCCCTCGACGCTTTTTGTTACCAGGTGGCGAGGTGGAGTCACCGGGCGTCGTGTTGACGTGTGGGGGATGTTGCACCAGTTTTTCGTTATGCATTTGCCTTTTTATTTGTTATGTTTTTGTTCTGTGGATGATTGACTTGCATCTCTTTATTTTTGTTTCAGCTTCGTCCTCAGCCACATACTCGTTCGAGACCAGAGGGCTCGAAAGTGGCGGGAGCGAGGTGTCGGCGTACCTCGTTGGAGATCTTAGGCAGACGGGAGGTGCCTGGCAAGGCGGCTGATGTTAGTGACAGTTCTTCATCGTCGGATATGGTTCCACCTGGTTTTGGTACTCCGGTGGTACGACCTCACGTGGTCCGAGACGCGTTTGCAGCTGGTCCATCATCTCAGTTCGAGGTTGGCTCGTTGTCGCAGCAGCCTGTACCTACTCCCTTTGCTGGTGCGACTTTTCAGCAGTACGATCCTCATGGGGGTACTTAGTGGACATGTCCTACGCTTGTGATCCCCACGACTGGCGGTACTGATTCTAGTCAGGTGTTGACCTCGTGGTCTTTGTATTTCTATGATATAATGGGTATTCCTCGAGAGCCGCGTCCTCTAGGGCCAAAGCTATTCTCGCATCATTTTCTTTGGACTATTTTCGGACTTTGATTGTATTATACATTTATTGACTTTTATGTACGTGTGTTAGACTAAACTTTATTTATTTATGTAATCTTTTAGTCTATTACAATTTTACAACTATTTATGTGCATATGTGTGTGTTTGACTTTGTGATAAATTTTGCGCAAAAAATCCGTCATTTTTATTATCGTTGGAGGGTATCCGACTTTCTCCCCACAAAAAGAAAAAATGAAGAAAGAAAATGAGGCAAAAATAAGTTTAAAATTAACTTGAGAAATTCCTCAAATTAATTAGGATTAAATCCAAAGGTTGAGACAACATAGAATAAAGGAAATTGTGTTGTGGATAGGGTGGAAAAAGAGTAAAAAATTCCGGAAAAATCAAAGTTTAAATCCGAGTCAAAATCAAATCAATGGGTTAATCAGGATGTGCTTATTATTGCGGGCGTCAGGTTTTATCGTGGCGTGGCAAGCTTATCGTGGCGCGATGACCTTGCCACGGCGCGACAGTCCTGTCGCGGCGCGATGGACCTGGGAAATTCCAGTTCGAATAAAACTCAATTTCTGCTTCAATTTTGCTTATAAAAATCCCCCAAATACGCCTTATTCTGCATAATTCGGTCACTAAACCTCTAAATTCTTCTAGTTTTCATACATTAGCAGCCATGTCTAGGAGTTTATGTGAAATCACTCGTGAGTGGTGTCGGTCTTTGACCACTAGTGAGAGGAAAGAGCTCGATTTTCTTAACATGGGTGGTCTATTGGGCATTAAAGGGGTAGATCTTGATAGTGACTTTACTCATACGGCCATAGAATATTGGGACCCCAACACTCACTGTTTTAGGCTAGGAAACGATGAAATTAGCCCCCTTCCAGAAGAATTTGGTGCTATTTTTGCTTTTCCCTCTTTAGATCTTGCAGTAATTCCCACAGTGTGTGAATATTACTATAAAGATTTTGAGCGTTTTTACAACCTTAGGGAAACCGATTTAAAATCTATAGTTCATGGAAATGAAGTTGATTTAAGAAAATTTGCATCTTTCTTCTTTAATAGACCAAAGCCTAATTCGTTTCACATATATAGAAGAAGAGCTTTTCTTTTCTACATGTTTAGCCGATTCTTGCTTACCAGTGGTAGTATTCATGTTGGTCAAGCTATATTAGCGTCTTTCATTGAACAAATCGATGCTAGGAGGAATCCAATGCCATTAATTGTCGGAGAAAGGATATTAAGCTTGGATGAATTAAAAAAGGACCATAAAGCACCAGCTTGAGGATCACCAATATTATTACATGTAGAAAATAAAGACTTTTAATTACAAAAATAAAATATATTTAATTTTGTAAACTAATAACAATTTATTTCTTTTTTTTACATATTTGGCTAATAAAGAGACTTGGATTGATTAGCCCTCCTGATAACATCGAAAAGTACACTCCTAATTGCCTTGTATAAAGGAAGAAGCGATTTTCTCTCAAGATGGGACGCCGGGAGTGGAGTAGAATCTTTGAAACTCGCGAGTTCTCCATCAATTGGGTCGTTCCTTGGTGGAAGATCGAAAAGATGATTGGGGTAAATACCCAAACTTCCTGCCGTATTCCAAGCTTTTCAAAGTTGACTTTCTACTATCCTTATAGAGTGATGAGACAATATAGCCTTGCTCAAACCATCCCTTTTGGTGACCTTCGTCGACCTTATGAGTATCCTGCATCAATGAATGTTGAAAGGTTTGACGATTATTGGTGTGCTAGACCCTTATGGAACGTCGTTTATGACAGAGTCCCTCCCCATTGTCTAGAGAATTTAAACAATGGTTACTTGGTCAAAATCAAAAGGATAAGAACAATTTTCGAAATACGAGTTCCAAAGATTAGAAAAGACAAAAATAAAAGACCGCTTAGGGGACAAGAAGGTTCCTCCTAAAGATCGTTTGGGTTCAAAAGTTAAATTTAAGACTTCTATTATGTCTAGGAGGAAAGGTGTTGTAGAGGGTAAAGGGAAAAGGAAGGCTAATGCTATAGATTAGGAAAAAAGGCTTGGGTTGAGAAGAAGGTAGGGGTCTTTCCTAAAGGTGAAACTTCATCTTCTAAGGTGTTGGTTCGGTCATCTAATTGTTCTCTGTTGGTAAAGGAGCTAGAAGATGAAGAGGATTCAGACAAGAATTGTAAAAGGGTTTGAAAGGAGAAGAAAGATTAGAGCATTGCTTTAAATTTAATGTTATTAGACAATTTTAATTTCCAAGTTAATTTTATTTTCAAGCTTTTAAATCATCAATAATGTACTTTCAACTTTAGTTCAATTATTAATGCAATTTTATCTTTCAATTAAATTAACTTTTTTTATTTATAATATTCCTTTAAAAATAACTTCAGTAATTTCGAAAATAGTCCGAGTACGGAAGTCTTAAAATTCTCGAAATAATTTTAAATTGTCGCAATTAATCGCAGTCTGCCTTGGAGAAAACCGAATTTGCCGCGGCACGACAAACCTGACGTGGTGCGACAATTTTTTCGTGGCGTGATGCCTATGGCCGTGGGGCGATGATCCTATCGTGGCGCGTAGAATTCTCTTTTTTTGCGATCTTCTTGATTTTTGCGATTCCGAGTTGATTTCATGAGCAAAAAGGAAAGATTTGTGAAAAATTAAAGAGGCCGCACCCTATGGAAAGGTTGCCTACATATTCTTATTAAGGAATCAGGCTGAACGTAGCTCTCTTGAGTACAGAATTGAATTAAATCATGGGTAGAGCTTCTTGAGTTGGTCAAGATTCGTCATGTTCGAGAATTCGTTATCATCCATATCTGTTAATTTAGCTGCGCCGCCAAATAAGATAGTTTTCATAATGTATCGTCCACACCAATTAGACCTAGACTTGCCTCTTGGGTCTAGAACATTCTTTCTAAGTGCTTGTAACACCAAGTCTCCATCCTTGATGTTTCTCGTCTTTACCTTTTTGTTAAAGTGTCTAGCCATGCGAGTTTGATAACATTGGACATGATGTAAGGCTTCTAGTCGTTTTTCGTCGAGTAGGATTAGCTCTTCATATGATGCCCTTGTTCATTCAATCTCGTCAAGCTTACTCTCCAATGCTATGCGCAAGGAAGGTATTTCTAGCTCTACATGTTGTACGGCGTCCATTCCATAGACTAGGGAGAACGACATAGTTCTTGTAGATGATCGGATTGACGTGCGATAACCCCAAAGAGCAAAGTGGAGTTTGTCAGGCCAATCTTGGTAATTTTCTGTCATAATTTCAATGATTTTCTTTAGATTTTTGTTAGTTGCTTCCACTGCGCCATTTGCTTGAGGAGTGGTGATGTTGCATACCATACTTTTAAAGTAATTCTTCACACACCGCCTGAAAGTGAGTACCATTGTCACTTATCATTTCATGTGGTAAACTGATTATTGTGTATGGTTTAGTTCACATGTTGATTCATCTTTGCTCATTTGATTTAAAATTTTTATATTTAATCTCTCTAATGGTGTTGCCTTAAGATATATGGCAACACTTTTGTATTATTACTAGCTAACATATCGACTGAAAAGGTTGTTGCACATTATGACATAAGGTTACAATTTCAAATTGTCTCCTAAGGTGGCAACAGTTTTCATTTGTTGCCTTTGTAAAAGTGTTGCCTTAGGTATCATTATACCCTGGCTATTAAAATTGTTGCCTTATGAATAGACAACGGGGGCATAAACTATGCCTCATATGTGTTGCCTTAGCTATAAGGTAACTCTTTTTTCATATTAGGCAATGGTTTTTCATTATTATCTTTGCTTTATTTTGTTGTAATGTTCTTAGGACGAAGAGTTCCCCATTATCTATAAGTCTTTGAACATGGTCTTTGTATTTGAAACAATTTTCAATTGTGTGACCTCCAAATTGATGATATTTGCAGTAAAAATTGTTCAATGTTTTGAGAGACTCGAACGACTTTGGCTTAAGAGGCTTGACCATACTGTTTTCAAGGAGCATGTCAAAGGCTCTTTCATAAGTTGTGCCTATGGGTGTGTAAGCCCTGTTATTCCTTCTTACTTGTGGTTCAACAGCCTTGAAAATATTCCAACGGTGTTTGATTTATGTGAAGAAAAGGATGGGTTACACTTCTTTTTAGGGAAGGGATTATTTTCTATTTTATTTAATTTCCTGTAAAGAACTTGAAGTTCAAGACTTAGTTCTTAAAGAGCATCAAGATGGCTATTTATATTCGCATTGATAGGATATTGGGAAGGACTAATGATGTCTTCATTGGTAGTCTCTTCTTGAAAATCAGTCATGGCATCGAAGAAAATCTCCTCTTCTTCTTCAATGGCATGAACTTCTTCCATGGGTGTGATAAGGAGCGATGGATCAATGGGATCTTGCTCATCAAAGATAGCCAAGGAATCGGAAAGTGGAGTTTTTTTTATGCTTGGCTTCTTACTAGCAAGGGGCATCGTAAGTTTATTGTTATCAATCAAGTACTGGATAGCTTCTTTAAACTTCCAACAACTTTCGGTAGTGTGGCCCCTACCTTGATGGTATTTGCAGTGTGCATTTGGATTCCAACTAGGCAACCTCTTTTCAGGTCCTGGATCTTAAATAGGTCCGATGGGAGTGATGAGTCCTTTGGCATGAAGGCGATCAAAGGCAGTATCATAGCTCATCCCAATACGGGTGAACTCCCTTCTAAATTATTTTCTTTGCCCTTGATTATCCATGGCTAGGACGTCGTTTAGATTTAAGGTGTTAAAATTGTTACCAGATTGGGTGTTTTTGGAAGAAGAAGGATTGTCGTTCTTCTTTCCTTTCCAGCCATTGTTGTTACTATTTTTAGCAGCTTTCTGTTTTGCAACATTCTCAATTTCGATGCCTATGTTATAAACAGCTTAGAAAGTATTTTAATTGCATTGATATTTCAAATGCTTTTGGTATTTTTCTTAGAGGTTCTGATAAACATCCTTACATATTCTTTATTACTTGGAACTTCGATCATCCTAGCGGAAGTTTCCTTTCAATTGCTGTAAAAGGCAGTGAAACCTTGTTTCTCTTCGTGTTTAAGCATTTCAAGTTCTCTTTGATCAATTTCTACTTGAATATTACAGTTGTATCTATCAATGAAAGCATGTGTAATAGAATCCCAAGTAGCAATCTTTTCATTGGCTATGGAAAAGAACCATTGCTGGCATACTAGTTCAAGAGAAAGTGGGAAAAGTGAGGGGAAAACCTTCTTGTCAATCCCCTTAATCTCCATAATTGTCTTAAAGGCCCTCAAGTGGAAGTAAGGGTTGTCAGTAGCTTTAAACTTAGGAATGTCGTTGGCAAAGAACTTCTGCGGAAGAAGTTCCTTATCCACTAAGAGTCCCTTAGAGCTTATTCCAAAATATTTGTAGTCATTAAAGATTTGACTAAAGCTATCCTCCATGCGCTTAATGGTTTCGACTGGTACTTGCTTTTTAGGGTCGTCGACTCAAGTGGTGAGTCCCTTGAGCTTTTTAGCAAGTCCATTCACGATTTCTTGAAGCTTCTCGGATTCTTCTTTACTGGCCATTATTACAACTATTTTCTGTGTCAAATCGGTTTATCAAAGAGTAGTACTTGAACGAAAGTGTTTTCCTTCATTAAATGTCCTTCTCTTCTTGACCAAGCGCAGTAAAATTAAACCATTTACTTTTTTAATGACTTTACTCAAATTGACTCGTATTTTTTATTAGGTTGAAAAAGCAAAAAAAAGGGTATATATTTTGGGAATCAAGTATGGGGATCAAGCAGCATGGTTTATGTTGGGAGGATAATATCCGAGTTACCCCCCCTAAAAAAATAACGGAAAAAACGCACACAAGACTGTAGACATGGTCATGGTGAAAGACATATACAAAGTGTGTGCATTTACTCGTGAGTGAAAGTGATAAGTGCAAGACTCGTGTAATGACCATGGGACTAAATATGTAATTAGACTGAAGCAAAGACTAGGTTAAGACCTCATTTATACATTAATCCGGTTAATTATGAAGAATAGACTTGACATGAAGACTCGGAAAGAAAAGACCGAACCATCGCGTGGTGATGGAATTGTCGCGTAGTGCTGGGTTTGTCGCGGCGCGGTAAACTTGGCGTTCTGCGGCACAAATTAAATTTTCGCACCAAATAATAGAACATCAATTTAACTTGTTTTCGGTAATCCTTTCGAAGGTATAAGCCTATAGTCATGCTAAGTAAAATATATCTAGACTTTATAAGTTCAAAATAATTTACCAACTAATTAAGCAAAGTCCTTTTTAGTCCTTGGTTAGTTGGTTAAAACTTTATTTACAAAAACAAGCCAACAAAAACGGTTAGTTCAATCACAAGTAAAGTATGCACAAGTAAGAGATGCACATGTAGTCAAGTAGTCACAACATGATGCAATGAGTTTGCAACCTAACCTTGGCTCTAGTTTTCTAAAGGTCGAGGATTATGGTGGTCAAAGTGGGTCCATGGTTATGAGTCTGGATGCATCGCGCGAAAGCCTTACCTTTGTAAGGGTTGGCACGATGGATGGGACCCCGCAAGTTAGACTTGTTTCCATGGTTTAGTGTATTCACAATCTCGGATGCACCCGTCGTTGCACGAAGCGTTCGTTAGGGTAGATGGAGCATCAATTTCCAAGGGATAAAACCATATGTAGAACACATATGGTTTCAGAAAAGAAGGAAAAACCCAATTAGTAAGTAGAATCGTCGAGACAGTACTAGAATCGGTCAAAACAAGAAGATAGGCTCCTGGCGCGATGTCGCGAGAGCACGGCGCGAGAAGAAAGAGAACGTCGCGTAGCCGACAACTCTATGTTTTTGACGCATTTCGGATGGTCTTTCCAATGCGAACATTTTTATGCTTATGCCACAATGTTAATCAAAATTACGGACATGAATATCTAGAATCTTTCAAGTCTCATCCACTCATTCCAAAGTCAATTGCCAAAATAAAATTTAGGAATCAAAATTAGAAATCCTCCCTAGTGGAGTTGCCAAAAACTGTAGGGAATTTTTCAAACTCTGCCATGAGCCCCACTGTGATCATGCATTTAAGCATGGTGGTTTCCAAAGGGAATGAAGCTAGAGATAAAAGAGTCGCCAACAAGTTTTAGGAACATGTAAACCATTCATGGGTGTGAAGGTTTCACCCTATTCACAACACGGAGATCGCTAACTCCATAGTGGACCAGAACCATGACTGGATATTCGGGGATGATGGTACGAATCCAACCTAAAATAGATTGAACCCGCCCTAAATCGGCCTCTACTTAATTCTTATGATATTCATGTGCGCTTTCTGATCAACATACATACAATAAGTTAGCCTTAAACTTGTTTAATCCACGTTAGTTGATTATTAATGCACAAATAAATCTAATAATAGTGATCACTTGAATTAAAATCATAAGCCTAAATCAAATTATTAATTATTTTATTAAGCATGATTTCAAGTACAAATTCCCTTTAAACCTGCAAGAAGGGGTGTAATAAAGTAATAACAATGAATCATGAATAATCAAGCAACATATGATTAAATGACACAACAATCATCATCATAATTATATTATCAAAACATCATTAGTAAGATCCTTTGCATAATACTAAACGGATTAATAACAAATCCTAGCACGTCACTATCAAAGACAAAAGTATTAGCCTAAACATGATACTGGGAAGCAACATGATATTAGAAATATTAAAAACACCCTCAACATGATATTAGGAATCACAATCAACATCCTAACTGTTGGGTTTCGTAGTAATTAACACTACGCGGAATGAAACCCCTTCCAAAATCTGCACACAAATTAAAGTAACTAAACATGCATATTAATTAACAATCACATAATTAACAAAGAGAAAGAAAGAAGAAAAAGACGATCATACCTTTGATGTGTGCTTTGCTCTTACTTAGAGCTCGTTCTTGAAAGCGTGGAGCATTGCTAATGCGCAAGCCTCCGATGGCTTTCACCCTCAGACCTGACCCGAATGGCCCCTACCCCGAATCTTAGTCGGGGCTAGACCAAAAGTACTTAGAGTATTAGAACGAAAGTGTTCTCGGTTGTGGAGATCCTTTTAATTTCACAACTCAAGTGCCCTTTCCTAATGCCAAATGATTGGTATTTATAGGGAAAAGATCCCTTGTGATTAGGGTATTTTGCTCCCACCAATCGGAATGCGCCAAGTGGACCAATCAGGTCCTGCCAAGTGTCTCCTAGTTGGAACTGTCAGGACTTGCCACGTGGCACGCGCTTATTCGTCCACCTTGGACCTGTTATGTCACGACATGTGGCATACTCCATGCCTAATGGAGAACCCGGCCACCCAGGCCCAACTTCCGAGGGAAGCCCAATCAGCCCTAGGTTTACCTAAACCTAGGATGGACACGTTTCCCAAGGTTATAAATACCTCCCTTAATCCTCATTAAGGGGACACGCGAAAAACATTACGGAACACATTAATAACCGGCTGATCTCGCTAACAAAGCAGATTACCTACATTAAACACTCTCACCTAGAGAGACCTTATTACTTTAATTTCCGCATTAATTACTCCTTAATCAGGTACTAACTTGACCGTTGGAGGCGGAGCTCACAGGAGTCTCCGTTATTTTGCAGGTACAGGCGTCCGGTTCCAGTCTCGGAATTGTAACTCTCCCGCAGGACATCAGAAAACCCCGAAACATTTGGCGCCGTCTATGGGGAGAGTACTTCAGAGATGGCATCCAAGTCTGTACCGACTCCTGAAGAGAGGCGTCCCCTAGACGACCCTCAAGTTCAGTCGGACCATGACACCGAAAGTGAATTTGAAGTTGAAACTCATACAGCTTCAGACGGGACCCTAAGGGCCCGACATACCCGTCATACCGAAAGGAGGGAACGGGAGCATCTTCAAACAGGAAGCGAGCCAGCAGGCGCACCGCCTGTTCGGCAACAGCCGACTGATGGGTCTGCTCCCATCACAAGGAACGAACTCATGACCTTCATGAGGGACTTCAAGGGAGAGATTCAAGAGTTGATCAACAAGAAGTCGACTGCTCTAGTCAAGGAGCAGTCGGCCAAGAAACCCTCCACTTCACTGAAGAGGAAGCCCGTTCAAGGGCGAGAGGCGACTCCTCATCCTAAATCTAGGAAGCGGGAGCCACCTGCCCTTGATTTCACAAAATTTCGTTATCCTACAGGAAATAGGAAACTGGTTCGTCATATTCAGGCGGACGGGTCGCAGCAAACATTCACAGATGCTCGGCTACTGCTAGAGCAGAAGAAGAGTGACCGATTGTCAGAGTCGGCCTCTACTTCAAACTTTCAAGACAGTTTGCGAAATGCCTCGATGAGGCATACTCAGTCGTACCATGAGAGTCAGTCAGGCGGCACCTCCCGTCAGTCCGGCTTTCATAGTGCCCAGGCGACACCAAACTTACCATTTGTGCCGCAACAACAGTATTTTATGCAGCCACCTCCATTTGGTGGACCTGCAGCAAAAAACGTCCAACCTATGGACTGGCAGCTACGGTTGCTTAGACTTGGTGAACAGCCGTCGGCCTTCTCCAAGGAAATTACTGAAGCCGCTCAGCCGGCCAAAGTGAAAAATGTACTAGTAGGCGCCTATGTCGGCACTACTAACCCAGAAGACCATCTGATGGCATTCACCAACCTGATGTACCTTCAAGGGTTGGATGATCCCACCTGGTGCAAGTGTTTCCCAGCGACTCTCAAAGGAATCGCACAGCGATGGTTCGGCAACCTGCCGACTGGTTGTGTTAATAGCTTCAGGACGCTTGCTTACTTATTCACCTCCAACTTCGCCATGAACATCCCTGCGAAGAAAACGACCCTTGATTTGGGAACAATTCAGCAGGGCGAGAAGGAGGGGCTTCGTTCTTACATCAGGCGGTTTAACCTGATGAGAATACAGATTCAAGGGTTACCGGATGAGGTAGCTTATACCGACTTTTTTAGAGGTCTCAAAGACGGGTCTACCTTCAAATTTGATTTGGTTCGAAAAAGGGTGGCGGCTCTTCAAGAGGCCTTGATTGAAGCAGAAGCCTATATACAGGCGACTGATCTTTGTACGATAAAACAGTCGGACGGGAAAAGGTTCGACAAAAGAGAAGGACGACAGAAACAGTCGTCAAACAAAGATGAGAAAAGAAAAGAGGTCTGGTCTACAATAAAAAAGAATTCAAACCATACTCCCCAAATTATGCGTTTAACAAGGATAACCAGTTTATCCTAAAAGAAATCAAGGGACGGATCTCAATTGAGAAGCCGGTCCCCATGAAGGGTTCTGCAAACAACCGGAACCAAGATAAAATCTGTGCTTATCATGATGACGTTGGTCATCACACCAATGACTGCATCAGTCTTATGCGGTACCTAGACCGCCTGGCTGAGCAAGGTGATCTTGACACTTATGTCAAGAAATCTACGGGGAACACTTCCTCAAAAAAGCAGTCGGCCAAAAAGAATCAACAGGCCGACAGCTCCGGTATAGATAATGCAGTCGTCTACACCATTGCAGGCGGCTTCTCAGGAGGCGGCCCCACTATTAGGGGCAACAAAGATAATATAAGGCGGTTAGATGTAAATTCCGTTCACCAAGAACGGCCGTCCAAATATACATTTCCTGAGATTGTCATCACTGAAGAAGATCTAGGAGGGGTAAGGGGGCCGCATGACGACCCTCTCGTTATTGAATGTAAAGTGGCCAACCAGAGAGTTGGCCGAATCCTCATAGATACCGGGAGCTCCTCAGATCTTATCAGTAGCAAATGTCTGTCGAAACTGAAATATCAGACTGATTGCATACATCCGGCCTCCCACCCTTTAGTAGGGTTTGGAGGAGGAGGAGTCCACCCACTGGGACGAGTAGATTTACCCATTCGCCTGGGCGAAAAAGGGGAAGAGTGACACATGGTAGTCCGGTTCCTAGTAGTAGAGGAACTCTCGGCCTACAACATGATTCTGGGTCGACCAACCCTAAATAATTCCAAGGCTGTTATAATCCCGTCTCTTATGTTGCTCAAGTTTGAGAGGGATAATGGAACAGTCGGCTCCCTAAGGGGAGATCAGAGGATGGCCCGAGAGTGCTATCTCTCGGATGTCAAGCCCACTGTTATGGCCACTAGGTCAAGTGGTGAAAAAACAAACCTTGACAATGTCAAGGAGGGTGCGCCTGTTCAAGAGGCAGGCGGCAAAAAGAGAAAGGCGTCCCAGACAGAGGCCGCAAGAAAAGCAAGAAAATAGCAATCATTGGCAGAGGAGCGGCCGGATGAGTTCCGCCCTCAGCCGGCTGGTGAGCATGCGGACCTGATCTTAGACGACTCACGTCCTGACCGAACAGTCAAAGTTGGGACGACTGCTCTAAGAAACCTTGGTGACGACTTTCACAACCTATTGAAAGAATACAAGGACATCTTTGCATTCGAAGTCCATGAAATGCCAGGCATTAGTCCTGATCTGGCGGTACATAAACTTGCCGTGGATCCAAAAAAGAAGCCGGTACGGCAAAAGAAGCGGAACCATGGCGAAGAAAGAAGTCAGGCGGCAGCCGCCGAAGTTAAAAACTTACTTGATGCAGGGTTCATTCGGCAATGATACTTCCCAGACTGGGTTGCAAATGTGGTGCTTGTTATAAAGCCGAATGGCACCTGGCGAATGTGTGTAGACTACACAGACTTAAACAAGGCGTGCCCCAAAGACAGTTACCCTCTGCCTAAAATTGATAACCTGGTCGACTCAACAGCCGGCCATGCCTTAATGAGTTTTATGGACGCCTATTCTGGTTTCCATCAAATTCCTTTATGGAAGAAAGATCAGGAGAAGACGGCCTTCGTCACTGATCAGGGGTTATACTGTTACACGGTCATGCCGTTTGGTCTTAAGAATGCCCCGGCTACCTTCCAACGAATGATAAACACTGTGTTCTTTGATCAGATTGGGAGAAACGTCTAGGCATATATTGATGATATGATTGTCAAGACTAAACTTCAGAAAGATCATCTGTCGGACCTCCGAGAAACTTTCGCCACACTCAGGCGGCACCATGTCATGCTCAATCCCAAGAAATGTGTATTTGGAGTCGAGTCTGGGAAATTTCTCGGATTCCTTATCAATCAGAGAGGAATAGAGGCGAACCCTGAGAAGGTGCAGGCGGTCATTAACATGCAGTCGCCTCGTACCATCCGAGAGGTTCAGAAGTTAACAGGTTGTCTGGCGGCCTTGGGAAGATTTCTAAGCCGATCAGGCGACAAATGCCTATACTTTTTCCAGGCAATTAAGAAAAAGGCAAGGTTTGAATGGGGGCCGGATGCTGAGGCCGCCTTCCAGAAATTAAAAGTTCACTTGCATTCCTTGCCGAGGCTGGTCAGCCCTTTGCCCAAAGAGGTTCTCTACATGTACCTGGCCGTCTCTGATCATGCGTTAAGCGCTGTTCTCCTTGCTGAAAGGGACGGCTGTCAGCTCCCGGTCTACTTTGTCAGTCACGTACTGAAAAATGCCGAGTTGAGGTATCCCCTAGTGGAGAAATTCGGTCTTGCACTCTTCATGGCTGTTAAAAAGTTGAAGCCCTACTTTTTGGCACATGCAGTCGTCGTGTATACAGACCAACCTATCAAGCGGCCACTGACCATCATGGAGTCGTCAGGCCGAATGATCAAATGGGCCATAGAAATACAGAGCCTCGAAGTTACATTCGAGCCTAGAAAAGCAGTAAAAGGGCAAGCCTTTGCTGATTTTATTGTAGAGATGACTCGTCCTCCTGACTCTCAAGTTCCAGACCAAGTATGGAAGGTATATGTGGACGGAAGCTCTACTTCAAATGGTTGTGGAGCAGGCGTCATATGTCAGTCGCCAGAGGGCGACAGGTACGAGTATGCTCTACGCTTCAGTTTTCAGGCCTCAAACAATGAGGCAGAATATGAAGCTTTACTAGCCGGGATCCGCATGTGCAAGGCGGCAGGGGCAAGAAAAATAGACGCCTGTCCCGATTCACAATTGATAGTGAGTCAGGTTAATGGCGAATACGAAGCAACCCGTCCGGCCATGATCAAGTATTTACAGGCGGTCCGACAAGCAGTCGGCTCCCTTGAGGATTTCCATCTGATCCAAGTGCCGAGATCAGAAAACAACTAGGCGGATGCATTGTCAAAATTACCATCATCCGCCTCCTCTGATACTCCTCGAACTGTTTTTTGGGAAGTAATGGAGAAGAGAAGCATCGAGGAAAACCCTATTGGAATCCTAGACAGAAGCTCAACCTGGATGGATTCAATCAGGGCATATCTGACAAACGGTACACTGCCGGATGATCCTCAACAGGCGGCAACACTGAAAAAACGAGCCACCTGTTTTGAAATGATAAAAGGAGAACTTCACAAGAGGGGGTACCTTCAACCCTTCTTAAAGTGTGTTACTCCAGAAAAGGGACGAGAGATACTAGATGATCTTCACTCTGGTTACTGTGCTTCTCATATAGGTGGTAGGATGCTTGCTCAAAGGGCAAGGCGGCAGGGCTACTTTTGGCCTACTTTGGAAGCAGATGCAATGGAGATAGTGAAAAAATGTGACAAGTGCCAAAGGTTTGGCAAACTAATTCACCGTCCGGCTACTGACCTCACTACCATTCACAGCCCACTACCGTTTGCTAAGTGGGGCATGGACATTCTGGGTCCATATACGCCTGCTACAGGCGGCAGGAGGTACATACTTGTTGCCGTCGACTACTTCACTAAATGGGTAGAGGCGGAGGCTGTAAAGGGAATCAAGACGAAAGATGTAATTTCATTCATTTGGAAAAATGTCATCACTCGGTTCGGGGTTCCCATGTCTATGGTTTTTGATAATGGTCCCCAATTTGAGACGCCTGTTCTCAAAAGCTGGTTGGGTGACCAAGGAATTGCAAAATACTTTGCATCTGTCGGCCGTCCACAAGCAAACGGCCAGGTAGAAGCCTTTAATAAAATCATCTCAGACGGTCTCAAGAAAAAGATTGAACGAGCAAGCGGCCTATGGGCGGATAAACTACCACATGTTCTCTGGGCCATTAGGACGACTGAAAAAGGGGCGACTGGAGAAACTCCATTCCTCCTAACTTATGGTGCGGAAGCTGTTCTTCCAATAGAACACTATGAGCCGACTCTTCGAGTAATGCTATATGACGAAGAGGCAAACTGGGAAGCCATGCGCCTGGCATTAGACTCACTTCCTGAAAAGAGGGGAAATGCTGTCTTGCGCCATGAAATCTATCGCCTGAGAATGACTAGATCATACAACAAAAAAGTACACAGGCGTCCACTCAAAATAGGGGACTTTGTACTTAGAAAAATGGAAGCAGTTGGTAGGGCTAATGAGTCTGGCAAACTAACTCCCAAATGGGAAGGACCCTACCGAATCTATGAGGAAGTCAGGGACGGTACCTACTGTCTGGAAACACCAGACGGACAACCGTTGCCTCGAACTTGGAATGTAGATAATCTTAAGAAATATTTCTTTTGAATGATGCAAATAGTCAAGAGCTACTTAATAAAAGTTTGCACTTACTATTCAATTTTGTACTACGAGGGGCATGCCGTCTGTACCTTTACAGTCGGCTACTCTCCATTGAGTTTTTCACTCTATCTTCAGAGGGGCATGCCGTCTGTACCTTTACAGTCGGCTACTCTCCATTGAGTATTTCTCTCACAATACTTAGCTAAAAAGATAAGGGCCTGGCCGACCCTGTGCCTAACAGGCGGCTACCCTCCTTTTACTTAGCACCTACGTTCACCAAGAACTTACCAAGGCCAAAGGCCGAATGATCAGACCAGGCGCCAAGCCAATTGATCAAATCTACAAAACTAATACGACCTGTCCCAACATCACAGCAGGCGTCCGAAGGCATCCATCCGGATGAAATTCGTCGCAGAGAGCAGCTCCCTTTTGGGTGGAACATTGTTCTATAAACTAATTACACGGCACCTATACGACTGTCCCCAAGGGCAACCACGTAGCCGTTTTTGAGACAAGGATAACTCTATCACTAATCAAACCAGTGGTAGCAGTTGACATCTGAGTCAGATGACCGCCTGTATTACTTGGGATAAATACAGGCGTTACCTATTGAGTTAATAGCCAACATACATTGGCGAATCAAGGGGTCTAGCCGGCCTTCGCCGCCTGGTACCTCTACTTCTCAAACAAAAGTGACGGCGACTGAGTAACTCCAACGTTAACTCATAAGTCACTCTCTCAAATTTGGTATGGAACCTAAAAGGTTTGAGTCGTCCGCCTGTTTAACAAACAGGGGCACTCAAACCCCTATTCCTACTAGGTAACCTATTGAGTTAATAGCCAACAAACATTGGCAAATCAAGGGGATCAGCCGGCCTCCGCCGCCTGGTACCTCTACTACTCAATCTAGATTGTGACGAAGACTAAGTAACTACTATGTTAACTTAATAGTCACTCAAACTTAGTATGGAGCCTAAAAGGTATGAGTCGTCCGCCTGTTTTTAACAAACAGGGGCCCTCAATCGCTACTCTTGCTAGGTTAAAAAATTATGAGTTAAAAGCCAACAACATTTGCAATAAAGGGAAACAACCGGTACCCGCCGCTTGTTTTCTCTACTACTCAATTCCTTGACGACTAGGTAATACTTTATTTACTTGGTCAGACCACTTTCCTACTTGGTTAAAATTACAAAAAGACAGGCCCGCCTGCCTAAAAAGGATCCAGACAAAATAGTTCGAATACCGATTGGATAAATGGCCGACTGATCGTCTATCCTGGAAACAGACAACCAGTCGTCCAGGGGCATAGGCGGCGTACTAACTATCTGTACCTGTCTGCAACGTTCGGCCATGTAAAACAGTCAGTCTAGTAAACAATTGGATATTAGATATGGTATACTTAGACAAATTTGAAGCAAAACAAAAATTCATTAAAAATAAGTCGGTCATTGAAGACCAGCAAAATATTCAAAGCCCCGGCCCCCTGGCCGGGTAAATACAAAGCAAACGGCACGCAGGCCGTGGAAAGAATACATAAAGCTTAAGAAGGGGGCAGTTCAGTACTAGCAGCTGCCGCCTGGTCAGCACTCTTCTTGCTGGACTCGGCTTCATCTGCATCCTTTTTTGATGCCTTACCCCCAAGCGGCACAAGCGCCACTACCGGCTCCTCCTCCTCCGACTCCTCCCCCAACGCCTCTTCTTCAGCAGCCGCCAGGATCTGTTGATTATATGCATCCGAGCACTGGCGGTACGTTCTTTCCCAAGAGGCAAAGTCGGCACTGGGGAAGAGGCGGCCCCAGGTCATGCGCTGGATTTGAGCGGAGTCTTCCATCATCTCCCGGACCAGCTCTTTCTTCTCTTGCTCGGCCTTTTCCGAGAGCTCTTGGGTAAGACTCTTCTCCTGGGTCACCAGGCGTTCCTTTACGCTCGCCAAGGATTTCTCCATGGCTTCGTAAGAGTACATTTTCAGGCGAAGAGGTTTCAGCTCGGCCTGGAGATTTGTGATGGTCGCCTCCAGCTCGTCATTCTTCTTCTGGGCCGCCTCTAACTGAGCCCGAACAGCGGCGGTAGCCTGCGCTTGATAATAAAGAATATCAATGGTCAGTACTTCATTTTGGGCAATTTGAAACATTGCCTTATCACAGTCAGAGGCGGCCATAGCTTTTGCAGCCTTTACCTCTTTGTTTTTCCGATCAAGCGGCTTGCGAAGGCCGTTAACTCGGAGCAGGGCCTAAGTAAAAAACAAAAAAAACAGGCGTCAGTTTCCAAACAAGAAAGAAAACAGGCGTCCAGAAATTTCAAATACTCAAAAATATGCTAAGTATACCTCAGCAAGGACCCCTGCAATCCCGTCAAGGTCAAGGGTGCCGACACCCCTGACCGCCTCCCTTTCAGCCGGAGGAACTGCCCTGATCATAGACTTGGCCATCTCTACCAAGTCAGGCCCTGGGGGCCGGCTGCATCAAGCATAAATAAACGGATTAGACTTAGTAAAA
This sequence comes from Chenopodium quinoa, assembly GCF_001683475.1. NCBI lineage: Eukaryota > Viridiplantae > Streptophyta > Magnoliopsida > Caryophyllales > Amaranthaceae > Chenopodium > Chenopodium quinoa. The sequence goes on from NW_018742980.1 coordinate 1,493,359, forward strand.
AAGGAGCAAGTCTAAAATTTACAAGGACAACTTCATACCTCTAGGCGGCCCAGTTGGAGCTTTAGAAGAAGTGGCCGGCTGTTTCTCAGCCGCCACCTGTTTCCTGGCAGAACCAGGAGAGCTCCCAACAGTCGTCTTCCGGGCTTTGGGGTCCGGCTGTTGGGAAGATGAAGCTCTTGGAGCACCCGTCTAAAAAAGAAGAAAAAAAGTCAGTATATGCATAAACACTCCAAAAAGAGGGTGAAAGGTTCGGAGCTCACCAAGGGTGCCCCCTTCTTGGGGGAGTCGGTTGAAGCTTGTTGCATAATAGAGGCCCGCAACATGGCCGCCGCAGTCTTGGAGGCGGTGATTTTGCTCATGGCGTCAGCTGCAAAAACAAACGGAAAAGTTAATAAAAGATAAACAACAAATGTATGAAACAACAGAGTATTCGACAGGCCGACTACCTCTTGAGCACCGACTGCTGAGGCCACAGGCGGCCAAAAAGTACTCGTCATAGAGCCACTTGAAGCTCGGGACGCAGTGCAGGGGTACTTGCTCTCGTACCCCTGAAGTAGAGTCGACCCTCGACTCTACTTTAAAGAGTCCTTTGTCAAGGATCTCTTTCTTAGCCTTGGGGGGAACAGGCGGCATGCTACGGCCGCCTGCAAGAAGAGGCGGATTCCTGTTCCACCTATTGAAGCGCTTGTTCTGCTCAATGTCAGAACTCTCAATGATGAGGAAAGTGCTCCGCCAGTCCTTCCACTTGTTTGCTTTACCTCTTGTCATGAGGTAGCCCCTGTGGCTTGTCAATTGATACCAGCCGGTACCGCCTGTCTTAGGGGTCCGGCTGTGATAGTTCATATGGGCGAAAGCCTCGAAGCTCGGCTCCACCCCGTGCAGTTCGCACCCGGCCACATAGCCGAGTACGTTGACCCAAGAGTTTGGGGCTAACTGCCATAACCCCAACTCATACCCATCCAAAATCCGCTGAACAACCGGATGTAATGGGAAGCGAAGCCCTGCCTTGATGGCCGCCTCATAGCAGCCAAAGCAGGAGCTTTCATAACTGGAACCAGCCGGCCAGACGACTGTGTCTTCTGGATCCGGCACAAACACTAGAAAATCGGGGCCCATGGTGTGGTTTGCGATAAAGCTCTCCACTTTTTCTTGCATGGCTGTGATTCGGCCCCGAGGTACCGTGCAGTAGTAGGGGGTATTTAGCTCTCGGTAAGAGGCGGATGGTTCCGCCCAATTGTCCCCCTTCTCAACTGCGTGAGAAAGTCTCGCCTCTTGCAGGCAGCTGTTTTTCTCTTCTGTACCCAAAGAAGCATGACCAGAAGAGCTTGACGAGGAATCGTCCTCGGACGAGTCTGAAGAGGACGACTCCTCCCCTCTCCCGGAGGGGCCCGCCTCCTCTCTTTGAAAAGGAGCAGATTTGTTAACTGTTAAATTGGAAGGGGTCACTATGACTCCCCCCACAGAATTGCCGGCATCCAGGCCGCCTTGTCTCACTTCCACATCTGGCGCCTGGTCAGATGTTTCACTAATCGGCACCCTGTGGGAGGAGCCGTCTGAATTTGAGATCCTAGCTGTCTTTTTCGTTCTGGCCATCCTGCTCTGCATAGACACAGATACAGTCGGACTTTGTATAAAGGGCAAATATGGGTCCGGAAAAGGGCAGGCGGCACTCCTAGTCCTAGATTCAGCCGTCCCAGGTGACCGGCTGATCACTAACCTAGGTCGTGTCGTGTGCTTCCGTGGTGCCATTTCAGAAAATAAAAAGAAAATTAAGAGTAAGAGAACTGAGTTACCTGAACGAGTGACGGTTGATGAAGTTCTGAAAATCCTGTGCAGTCGGCTTGTCAGAACAGGCGGTAGGCAGAAAAAGTCCAAAATGTCAGAGCAAGTTCAGGGGTCCGAATGTTCTCAAATAGTTCTCAAAGTGTGAAAATGACTCAAGGCAACTCTCCCTTATATAGGCGAAGTGAGAAGGCGAAGGGTCACTTCCAGAATTCAAAATTTGGGCGGGAAAATCTCTCGTCCTTTCGCCGACTGACACCTGTAGCAGGCCGTCGCCCGTTACCGTGCGACACCTGTCACAGGTAACACGTGACCAGTCACGTGCCACCTGTGAGGGGCAAATGATTAGGGGATTTTGCTCCCACCAATCGGAATGCGCCAAGTGGACCAATCAGGTCCTGCCAAGTGTCTCCTAGTTGGAACTGTCAGGACTTGCCACGTGGCACGCGCTTATTCGTCCACCTTGGACCTGTTATGACACGACATGTGGCATACTCCATGCCTAATGGAGAACCCGGCCACCCAGGCCCAACTTCCGAGGGAAGCCCAATCAGCCCTAGGTTTACCTAAACCTAGGATGGACACGTTTCCCAAGGTTTTAAATACCTCCCTTAATCCTCATTAAGGGGACACGCGAAAAACATTACGGAACACATTAATAACCGGCTGATCTCGCTAACAAAGCAGATTACCTACATTAAACACTCTCACCTAGAGAGACCTTATTACTTTAATTTCCGCATTAATTACTCCTTAATCAGGTACTAACTTGACCGTTGGAGGCAGAGCTCACAGGAGTCTCCGTTATTTTGCAGGTACAGGCGTCCGGTTCCAGTCTCGGAATTGTAACTCTCCCGCAGAACATCAGAAAACCCCGAAACACCTTGAATTCCAATCTCCCATCAATGTGGGAGAGTTGGTAAAAAGGCATTTATTCAATTTAATTTAATTATAAAATCAAATTAAAATGAAAATGAATCAAGAAACAACAGGTGTTAAGTGGAGAGCAAGGGGTTAGGTGAGGACCACAAAGGGGGGACCATCCTCCCTTTGCTCCCCAAGAAATTCTATAACCTAGTCTACACACACACAAGCCAACCAACGCATGCCAGCTGCCGCTAGGCGTTATCACCAAGGCACACCTAGCTGGTGGCCTATTGCTTGGCTATGCTGCCATCACGGCTGCGTATGTGAGCAACTTAGTAAGCACCCGAGTAAGGCTGTTGGGCTTGCGACCTTGCTAGCTGTTATAGCTAGCAGCTCTTTATAGCCTAGCCCTCGCTCGGCTAGGCCAACGCGAGGCTAGGGCTATATATTAACTTGTTGTTTGGTTTATTGTTGGTCTTTGTCGATTTTTAGAATATACTCAACTTACGACGCTCGGGTTTGACGCTCCAAGCTCGTAATCCGACGTCTTTGTTCGTAATACTCTATTGACTCATTTAATCCTTTGGATTAATTCGTCGTTTCAGTTCGGTTACTTGATTGGGTGTGACCCAAAGGGTTCAGTCAAGATTAAGCTGTAATATTAATTATGCATTAATATTACTGATCGGAAGCGGCCTCTAGCTAGGCATTCCGATCACTTGACCTCACTGAATAATTAGCTTTCTAATAATTCCGAACCCTTTATTGGAATAAAATACTTGTTCGAAGGACACCATTCCTTTCACTAACATGATGTGCCATCTTCATTGTCCGCTCGTGGTTGCACATCTACTTGTGAAGCCCTCTCACTTGGTCCCTTAAGATGGGAGCATAACGTGAGTTATACATGGTATCCAATACCTATGAATAGGTTTATACACAAGTTTTAATGAAGATACCTAAGGTAGATGAAACATTCCTAATCTCCTCATCCCTTTGGAAGATCTTGTATTCCCTCCTGTAGTGGCCTTGACCACCACAATAGCAGCATCATATCTTCGCTTTATTCTTGAACTCCTTCTTCTTTGCTCTCAAGGGAATTTTGGTTGCTCCATAGGAGTTGGCTTTGCGAAGTAGCTGCACCACATCTCTCAATAAGTGTGTCACCTTTCCCACAGCTATATGCATCCTAAGTGCAGCATAGCCCGAGTGGAGTAAGGTAAGCAAGATATGACCCGCCATCTCATCCTCTAATGGGATTACGAGAAGCTCCATGTGGTTGAAGAGCCTATTAATTCTAAGCACTTGAGGTTGAAGAGGCATACCGAGTCTCAATTTGGTATTGTAGACCTTCGACCAAAACCGGTACCTCTCCTTAGCAAGGCAACCCTCTTCCAGTGGCTTTAGCTTCATGTTTGAGAGTGAACTAGTCACATCAAACACAAGTCCATCATAGTTGCCATTGAGCTTGTATTAACACTTAACATTTTAAGGTAAGCAATCTAATTGCTAATAGCTCTAAGCTACTCTTGGTTCGATAAAACGTCGCATCCAATGCTTTCGTGAAGTTTATCTCCATTGCCACGACATCTAAGGACTCTTTACTGATATCGTTGAGTTTAACCAAAATCAACTTGTATACCTTACGTTCCTAGGGAGATAGTGATGCCTTGCTTTGGCATAGCCCATCACTATTCACATTAGTTCGGTAAGTGTTATCTTGGAATGCCAAATTTGACTCAATTTTATGGGGACCTAGGGTTTCTATGTTGGTTAATTTAAGTGAACTTAATTAATCATCGCAACATTCAAAATTCTAAACATGCTTCTAACATATTATTCATATATAAGCATAATTATATATAGAAAACATAAGTAAAAAATGCATTTGGCAACTAGCATGACCCCTTGAGTCTTCAAGTCTTCAAGGGTCTTCATCACATCATCTTGGCCTCGTCTTCTAAGAATCGCCATCTTCGAGACATCGCCATTAATAATGCAACTACTAGTAATTATGACTAGGATTAATCTAAATATTAAGGTACAAAAATACGCAACGGTTCGTAGACCGTATATAGATTTACAAAAATACATAACGGATCGCAGTCCGTATTTACTATCCGAATCAGGCCCCACTAGTTTCCATTTTCATAAACCTTGTGATAGAATATTCATTCCATTCATTCATTCACTATATGTGAATGGCCCATGCATTTTACAACGTAAAACAAGCAACAATGCAAAATACGCGCAAACTAGTAACTAACTTAGGTGGTAAATCCAATTAACGCGCCTAATTAAAACTAGTCAAAGTTGTTAACCGATTATGTGATTAAACGCAATGAAATTAGCTTAAGTAATTAATGAAGCTCCCACTAAATTCCGCATCCAACTTAATTAAAATTAATTAATTAATTAAGTTAAGCTGGTTTACCCAAGGTTTGCCAAAATTATTTTGCAAGTGCCTGGAAAACCAAGGCCTAGCCTCGTTTAATAATTATATAAAATAATGTAAACGACAATAATCGCAAAATCGCTTAGCCCTTCGATGCCAGGCTGCCTAGCACCAAGCCTCGAGGCTTGGTGTGCTAGGCACCAAGGCGCGGCTACCATGCATGGTTGCTGCCCTCGCAAACCCCTTGTTGCGTCAAGCACGTGGGAGTGGCTGACAACATCGCTCACGCGTTATGCAGACCACATCAGCGTGCTTGCGCGCAAGCAAGTCTCGGCCTCAAAGGCCCTAGGCTATGCAGGGTTATGCTAGCCACTGCCGCACACCGCAGCACCCCATGAACTGCACCAGGCTTGCACCAAGCGCGCGCGAAGCTCGCACACACCGCACCAACAACGCGCCACCGAAGCACCAGCCCGCACTCCTCGGCAGCCACATGCAGGCAGCGCAAGCAACCCAGCTAGCCGAGGGAGTGCTTGGGCATTTTGTGCCTCGATATGCGTGCTCTTGCCTTGGGATTTAATCCCGATTTATGTGTGATATAAAAAAAATTTAGAACTAATATTGAGAAAAAATTAAAATAAATCAAGTCCAACTTAAATAAATTCAATTTTTTAGTGCACAAACCAAAATTTATTCAAGAATCATTCTTTAAATTATTTTTGGCTCAACTTGATGCTACAAAAATTGAGGGCTATACTCACAATTAATTTAACAAACATACATTAATAATGATTTTTGACAAAATTAAAAGGGATTGGAAAAATAAACACAATCATCCAATGAGAAATTTCCAACACTAATTTGTGTAAACTTGAAAAATTACATCTTCCAATATGAAGATTAATTAAATTTCAATCACAAGTTTGAACTTTTAAGACTTTAATCAACTCAAAAATGATTAAAATCAAAAATTAGTTCAAAATGGAATCTAGAGAGTAAAGTTCCAACCAAATAAACAATTAAAAATTGGATCTTTAAAACTTTAAGGGCTTCAAAATTACAAATTCACCATAAACATTCACACTTGAATCAATTAATTTGCAAAAATGTGAAATTGCAAGTTTATGTGAAAAATGAACTCACCAAATTAAGCCCCAAATATGACTTTATTAACATGCTTATTAAGGGTTATTATTGCAGTAGATTAATGATGTAACCATACACATAATCTAACCTTAACATGCCATAATTAATCAAGGTTTAAAGATTTAAAAAATTTCGTCAAAAAAGAAAAACCTCTTGGAAAACATGATTTTGGGAGGATTTTGGCTTCTGAACAGCCGTCAAAGAGAATCAAAACTGATTTAGAACATCGATTCCACCCAAAATTCACTACTTTTGGGTCGAAATCTGGGTTCTTTAGCAAAATTAGCATTAAAACTAGCTCCTAATCTAATTAGAAAGCAAAACCAGAAATTTTAATCACCTGAATTAATTATTAGTTACAATAATTAAATGAGCGTTGCTCCAATATGATACCGATGTTGGGTTTCGTAATGTCCGACACTACATGGAATGAATCCGCACACAAATTAAAGTAACTAAACATGAATATTAATAAACAATCACATAATTAACAAAGAGAGAGAAAGAAGAAAAAGACGAACATAACCTTGATGCGTGCTTCGCTCTTTCTTAGAGCTCGTACTTGAAAGCGTAGAGCTTTGCTAATGTGCAAGCCTTCAACTGTTCTCATCCTCGAGACCTGACCCGAACGGCCCCTACCCCGAAGCTTAGTTGGGGCTAGACCAAAAGTACTTAGAGTATTAGAACAAAAGTGTTTTCGGTTGTGGAGATCCTTTCAAGTTCATAACTCAAGTGCCCTTTCCCAATTCCAAATGATAGGTATTTATAGGAAAACGAGCCCTTAAATTCCAATCTCCCATCAATGTAGGAGAGTTGGTAAAAAGGCATTTATTCAATTTAATTTAATTATAAAATCAAATCAAAATGCAAATGAATCAACTAACAACAAGTGTCAAGTGGAGAGCAAAGGGTTAGGTGAGGACCATAAGGGGGGGACCATCCTCCCCTTACTCCCCAAGCAATCCCACAAACCGGTCCTCACACACACAAGCCAACCACTACACGCCAATTGGCCCTAGACCTCGCGTACCAAGGCACACCTAGCTGGTGGCCTGGTGCTTGGCTGTGCTTCCAACATGGCTACGTGTGCGAGCAGCCTAGCAAGCATGCCACGCAAGCATACGGGATGCTGCTAGGCATGCTGGGCGAATATACAGCAATCACAGCTTGCAAGCTACTGTTGTTGTGCTGCTATAGCTAGCATAGCCTAGTTGTTGGTTCCTCGTACAAGCCCGCAGCAGCGTGCCACGCATATGCGGGCTGCTCGCTGTTAGGCATTGTTACTTTGTTGCGTTAGCCTAGGTAGCCAACACTAGTAGCTGTCAGCGAGGCTCAGTGCGCTAGCGTACGGCTGGCCTTGCTAGCATGCTTACTCGGCCAGTAAGCCCCAGCCAGCATCTGAGTAAGGCTTCTGGGCTTGTAGCCTTGCTAGGGGTTATGGATAGTAGCCCTTTATAGCCTAGCCAACGCGAGGCTATGGCTATATATTATCTTGTTGTTTGGTTGATTTTTCGTCTTCGTCGATTAAATCGACTCGACTTACGACGCTCGGTTTTGACGCTCTAAGCTCGTAATCCGACGTCTTTGTTCATAATACTCTATTGACTCATTTAATCCTTCGGATTAATTCGTCGTTTCGGTTCGGTTACTTGATTGGGTGTGACCCAAAGGGTTTAGTCAAGATTAAGCTGTAATATTAATTATGCATTAATATTACTGATCGGAAGCAGCCTCTAGTTAGGCTTTCTGATCACTTGGCCTCACTGAATAATTAGCTTTCAAAAAATTCCGAACCCTCTAACGGAATAATACACTTGTTCTAAGGACACCATACCTTTCACTAACATGATACTAGGAATCAAAAGAATAATATTAGGGAGATCGAATTACTCACTTTGATGCCTCATATCTCTTTCTATCAAAACAATACACACGTTAGTAACTTCAAGAAATATTAAATCAAACAAACCAAATAAATCAAATAATAATTGAAATATGTATTTGGGACCAAACCCTTAGAACTATTAACCTTTCACGTTGAGGTTGAAGGCAACTTCGAGATTGGTTAGGGTTATTCAAGGCTCGTGAAAGAGGTATGGTGTGTGATTAGGGAAAAGTATCGAAGGATGTGTGTAGGATGTGTTGGGATGTGTTTAGGCTAAAGCTAGAAATCAAGAAAGAGAGAGATATAAAGAAAGAATAATCTTTAGCTTAGAGACGCGGGAAATAGATGATGTTTGTTGGTAAAATCAAAACGGGGTGATACGACCTCTATTTATAGGAAAAAAAGGGTCGAAAGGTCTGAAAAAGAGTTAGAATTTGACTGAAAGTAAAACATATTTCATCGCGGCGCGACGGTGCTGTCGCTCATCAATGGTTTTAGGAAGATAAAACTTGTACGAAATCCGACCTTCAATCAAATTGGGTTAATCAAACTTTCGTATGCATTCTATTTTGACCGGGATTAAAATCATTGAAAAACAAATGTTTTATCCAATGTAAAACTCTTAAGTTTTTATCTTTTCGAAAATAGGATAAATTAGAACCTTCTAGAGGATTCCAAAAGAAAATAATAAATCCTAAGGGATTCAGGATCAAAAACAACCTTCAATTAGTTTAGGAATGAGGTTAAGGTTAATGGACCCTCCACATGGTCATTGAGTCGCAGGCAAGTCTCGGTTTGGGCTCGTTTTAGTGTTTTGGCCATAATTGTTTCCTTATAAGTCGAATTTGGGCTTAAAATATATCGTTGGAAGGCTCTTTTCAAACCCCATCCAACTACACAATAATTGGACTAGGATTATGGACCAAAATAAACTGGTTTGGACGTTTTTTTTAAAGAAGACACGGAATGAATGATTTTGGGTTTAAAGACATGAAATAAATGTTTTTGATTTAAAACATTTTAGGAAAGGTTAGAAATGGTCAAGGCTTAACGGAATTCATGAGATTCTTCAACTCTTCACCTAACTCGATAATCAAAGATGTGAAAGGTACTCATCACTGGGTTTGGTTTTTGGGGAGACACAATCAGGTGTCTACAGGACAAGAGGCCAAAAGTAGGTGTTTATAGTTAGCCCTCACTTTGATCGAGTATAGAATAGACGATGATCAAAGTAGTCAAGGAAGTAAATCCGAGACTAATTATGCGAAGCTCTTTAATGATAAAGAATCTGTTAGCAGTGTTTAGAATGTAGAAACTATTCTCGATTCGCTAAATGTTCAAGACAAGTAGCTACTAAGATCAAAAAAGGTATTTTCTGAACTTAGTGTGCTAAAGAATCTAGATTGACCCTTTTCTAAATGTACGCGGTATTTTTGTTAAGTAACGACAAAAATACAAAAAACGTGACATTTATTTAAGGGCAGTACAGGAAAAATGCTAAACTGGCTATGGGAGCTTTTACATAAAGCACCACTATGAGATATTTTGTAAACGCTTTTCTGAAAAACATCCAAAATGTATGCTTAGGGCAGGCACAAAGCACGGTGCGCATGCATGATGAGGCAAAAAACTATCAAAGAAGAAAAGAAACTACCGGATGCAAAGCGATAAAAGGTTTTAAAAACTTCGCGAGAAAGCCTATCGAGGCGCGAATACAACGGGCTAAAACGTATGGTTTGGAAGATAAAAAAAAACTGGGAAAATAGTCACTTTGACTGACCAGTATCCTCGCGCAATAATTTTGAGGGTTGCGCTGGGGTTTCGCGCTCAATTTTAAAAGTTGCGCGCAGAGTTTAAACAACGAACAATTCTAGAAGAAACACGATCCGCGACTCGTGCTCTTCTTCATTATTCGCCAATTTCGATCTCCTTCTCTAGAGATCCATTTTTAGTGTCATTTGAAGCTAAGGAAAGAAAATCTTGCTCTTTATTTATTGTGCCAAACTTTGAATTTGGTCAATAAAATGGGGAAAATCGAAAGAAGAACCCTAATTTTTGAAATTGGGGGTATTCGATTTTACTTGTTTTCTTGAATTTCTTTGTTCTATGTTTTCATGAATTTGTTTATTCTATGTTTTTGTGACATGTTTAAGGAATATGTTGCAATAAATTTCATGTGAAGTGGTCAAGTATTGAGTCATGTATGAGCATACACAAGCATATATGTTTTTTCTTCATTTGATTTTCGAATTTGTACATGAACTTATTTCTTTTTTTTTTCTTTCCTCACATGGACTATACTTGTCAATTTTAATGTAAATTGAAGTGTTAAAACAACAATTATGCACTAAAATTGGGATCGAAACTTTGAAATTTGATAATGGCATGAAATTGTTCTTATGGCTCATGTTTATTTTTGCCATGCAAAAGTTGCAAAATTGGTTTTATCAATGATAACAATAATCGATAGTTATTATAATTCACTTATAAAACTATGATTTCAAGATTTTCATAAGACTAGTTAGTTTAGGAAATTCTTGAGGCCATCATCGAACTGGTGTAATTTGGTTATATTTCGGGCTTACGAGCCCCCATTTTATATTTTCGAGTGTCGTAGCCCCCAATATTGGGTGGCTTCGATGACTTGTTTGTTTTTAAGAATTAGACCATTTCATGTTGCTCGAAATGGGTCTAGGAATCCCATTTTTCGTCTTATTATGATAATAACTAGGATCTTGGAAACGATTAAACGAGTGTTTTTAGATCGTTTTCAACCATTCAAAGTTTTAATAAAGGAAATTTGCTAAGTTATTGGTCGTTCGTTAGAACAAGAAAGAAAATGAAATGTCGTTCAACGTTTTCCTCTATTCTCGCAACTTTGTAATTCTATCCTTTGAGCTCAAATTTTATTACTGATTGAAGCTCGAGAAAGTAGATATTATCCTCTTTGCGAAATTCCAATGTTTTTTTACATTTTCTCATTCGTGCAACAATAGAGAATTTAAAATGAAGACCCCTTAATTTTGAACTTAGCATCCTTTTATTTATGTTTTAACTCATGAAATTGTTTGTCTTATGCTAATAAAGTATCTTGATACAATTTTCATGATGAACGATTGAGTATTAAACTTCCGTTTGAGCAGGCATGTTGTATGCGTGCGAATTATATTTTGATACTCATGATTTTGTTTCTTTCGCTCTATACTAGTCATACTCTCTAATATTTAGAGTAAATTGAAGTATTGAAACAACAATAATGCACTAAGATTAGTTATTGAGGTTGAACTTGAAAATGGCTTGAATATGTGATATGTTTGTTCCATGGCCAAGTTCAGTTGCAAACTTAGTTTTCAAATGAACATAATGGTTATTGAATCATTGTGATGCATTTCAAAATTGTGGGGCTCGAGATCTACGTAAACTATTTATAGTTTAGGAAATTCTCGAAAGAAGCTCGATGGTATGAATATCTTATTTTGTTTATTGTGGAGATTGGAGCCCCCATGTGTTGGGTTATGCACATTTTTGCTATTTCTCAAGTGTTGAAGCCTTTAAATTGGGGTAATTCCAAAGACTTGCTATTGTTTACGCTATTTATATAATCACGATGTTGAAATAGGCCTATGTATCCCATGTTTTGTGTCTTGGGAACATTTAGGATTGTAACATGACTTACGCATTTTTAACTAGAGTCTTGTTTAAGAAAGCAAGCTAGTTCTTTGCTTGTTTATAAACCAAAAACAATTGTTGTTAAGGTTTATTAAACTTTACCTAATGTCCAAACGTTGTGGAGATAGTGGAGGTAAGATTATTCTTAGAGTTGACTTAGAACAATTTCTCAAATATATATTTTCTTTGTTCTTATTAATCTTTGATTTTGATCTTATAGGTGATTCGTTAACCTTCCCTAAGCCAATATTCGCACAATGACTAGGCGAGAACAAGTTCAATTCGAGTTTTTGGAAATATTATGTATACGCATGTATTGTCCAAAAGGTTATGGAAAATCTAAAAATTTATTTATTTTGAGAAACTAAAACAAAATTCAGAAAGGCTATTTTGAAGACTATTTTAGGAAACACGTTATTTCAAACTAGAATTCAAAATTTGGAGAGTGTCTAATAAATTTAATGAAAGTTTAATTTGAAAATAAGGTGAAGCTACTATTTTTAGTACGCAAAATACATAAACATGTTATTTTCGAAACTAGACCCAAAATGGGAAAAAAAACCCTAGCTCGTAATTGAGTGTGACTTTTTTTTGTCCAAAATTGATGAAGGCAAGTTGTAATTTGCAACTTATTTAAAAAAAGATATGAAAATGTGAGCAAACTCTTGTATATTTGTTATCTTTCCTTTTTTAGTGTTTGTCATAATTGTCATATTTTGCTAATTGAAAGTGAAGTTCTTCCCATTAAGCAGGCACCATGGTTTGAAAATAAATATTTACCAAACTTAGGTTTGATGGAGTATTTGAATAATTTGTAAAATCATTTGAATCACTTTCCGAAATATAGAATAGACCTATATTTCTGTAGTCGCCAAGTGTAAACTTGGGTGGATTTTGAGAATACATGTATGCATATATTATGGGATGTTTCCCATGTTTGCAGCCCTAGGATTTGTATTTTCAATTTTTGAATTTTGCATATGTCTATCATAAATTGTTTGATCAAGTAACATAATTAATTATCTTGGTCAAATAATAGGAATTAGTATTCTTCCCTTTGTCATTGAAAGTTATTTAGATGGTTCGTAATAAGCTTTGCATGACATTGATTTTGCATCATAATTAGCGTGTTTAAATCTGTAAATAGGGGGAATTGAGGATGTCCTGGCTTTTCAACCCCCAGTTGGAGGCAAAGAGCGAAAAAAATATATCATATTTGGGGTATATTAATTGTCAAATGGGAGAGATCATCCCGACTTACCCCCCGAAAAAGAAATGAACAAAAATGATGGATTTGCGTAAAAAAAAAAGGAATGGGAATCCAGCTTTCCCATAGAAGAATAAAGACAGAGAATTAGACATGTTTTCGAAAAGCAAGGATTATTGACTTAATAGTTGAATCATCGTGATGACTTGGCAGTGAGGTGTATATGTAATAGCGATAACAATCATTTTTTCATGTAATGATCATGTTCAATCAATGTTCCTCGCTTACATAGGATGAATATATCCCACGCATGCGGCCATATAAATTGCTCTAAATGAGATGGCTAATGCTCAATAAGTGTAAGAGACATCTAAAGTTGACGTTGAGGCTTTCAATATATCAAATCAATAAACTGTATTCACTCATATTTTTTCTAGGAAACATATATAGAACTTGAATCACCTTGGTAATAAATAACTCTATTATTAAAAGAAAATAAGATGATTGTGTTTGAAAGTGATATTCATATTAATTTTCTTGGCAAAAGATATAAAAAGCATCGAATAAATTTGATTCGATTGCTCTATAAAAATGATGTAATCAAGCCAATGACTATCAAATCATCCAAATTATTTGATTTTATAATCATTTCTCAACACTTTATGCACTTTATGTATGGGCATAACTACTCAGTAGTATGTCTATATGTGTAAAGGCCTAAGGTTGGTCATATTTCTGCAGAATGATGACTTTCATGGTACATGGTTATGGTCTACCTCAAGGAGGATCTTTCTAAGGTTGTAATGTGGCTAGGCTTGGGGTTATGAAGAATGGACAAGCTCAAGTATATTCCCTTAATCCCTTAATTTTGGTGCTTCTCAAATTAAACCTTCCTACTTTGTACAACAATTCCTACATTAGGTGTCTTTTTCCTTGTCCTCTCTTTTTTTTCTTCTTTCTTTTTTTTTTGGACAAGTTTGGTTTTGGGTTTAGAACGATTTCTGAGCTTTCACATTGGATTTTTTTTTTGGGTTTAGACTAACTTTGTACCCACTCTTATGTTTCGCTCCCCTAATTTTTCATTTGTATATCTTTGCTACATTCTCATCCCAAGGTTTGGAGTAATGTAGGTTAAATAAGTAAGACTCAATTGACGAGGCTCAAAAGGGCTGCCAAAAAGATGGATTTATTCTAAGGTTAAAGACATGGGATCATTTTCGTGGAGATTCAAGTTGCCTCCCGTGTTGGTATATTCATCATATCTCCTCTTAGTGGGCCAAAATATGGGCCTCTTTTCATTCGATAAATCTTGTAAGGCAAAGCTCATCAAGATTCAAAAGTGTTGAGCATGTATGCCTTTTTGATATTGCCTGTTTGTATGTGTATTTCATTTAATTCGAGCTTATAACAACAAAGTGATTGAAAAGAAAACAAGGTAGACATACTTGAAAATAGAATTTTTATTCATTAATTAATGAGAGTACATAATAAGTAGATTTGACAGCATGAATTGTAGACAACTTCTTGAGATCGCGTCTTCGAGCTTTGCCCGTTTCTAACGTATGTGCGATCTTCTCTAAAAATCTAGTCCATCAATATGATTCATGATTTCATTTATCAAGTCCCTTTCAATTAATGTTCCCACAATATAGACTTTACGAAATGTGTCTAAATCAAGGTATTGTAAATGGCACTTGTATGGTGGAGACATATTGTCTATGAACTTTGGGACAAGTTCATGATCTAGAGGTCTTTCTGAAAGAAGAGCAACCTTTGATTGCCACCTGGAAAAGAAGTCAATGAAGGCTTTTTCTTCCCCTTGCTTGAATAATTCAAGATCGCGCAAAGTAGTTATGAGATCGACGTTATCTCCATATTGGACTAGGAATGCTTTTACAACGTCCTCCCAAGTGGAAGTTTGTTTTGCATCTAGGTTATAAAACCATGATCTAGTAGTTGGGTCCAATGAAAGAGGGAAAGTACATGCATATAAGCTATGCTCGAACCCTTTCAATGCCATCATTCCAAAGAAGTTCATTAGGTGAGTCCTAAGATTATCCGTAACCTTAAAGGTTGGTAAATCCGTAGTCAAGAACTTTTCTGAGAGAGTCTTGCCACTAGGTTGTGAAGCAAGCTCATAATTGAAGAACTTAATCCCTAAGCTAGCTTGAAGGACAAGTTTTTCCAAGGCCTCTAGTCTTTCGGCTCTTGCTTTTTCTTGCAGAATGTTTTCTTTTTCTTTCTCTGCTTTTATTTTAGCCTTTTTTTTTCCTATGAGCCTTCATTTGGGCTTCTTCTTCTCGTAGGGCCTTTAGGTTTTGGATTACCTCTCTAAGTTTCTCTAATGCTGCTTTTTCACCCATGATTGGACTAGGATGCAGATATGGAATATAATCTACTAATGTGTATCACGAGAAATTGAGCACGTTCACTTAAGACTTTTTCTGCCAAGCATTCAAACAATGAACCAAAGTCAAAATGATTTTTTTTTTTTTTTTGTTTTTTTTATTTTTTTTAATCCTTGTAATACGAATTCAATAAGCAAATTTGTTGATGAAGATCGTCAAAAAATTCACGAACAATCATTAATGGAATGTCATGATTTGTGTTGACTTCAACAAGGTAATCATCTAAGAATTTCACTCTAGGTAAACTTTTTTTGAAAAAGGTAGAAGAGAATGAAATGAGGAGTTGGATTAAAAAAATGCTCATCAACTTTTTAGAAATATTAACCAATACGAATAAACTCCTTAAAATAATCAATATACTAGAATGTGGTATTTGTTGATTATTTGTATTTCAATAAAGATCTTTATTTATTATTATTATTATTATTTTTAAGATTCTCATATTGCTCATCTTTAAAGGATAATTATTATTGGTTTAAATAGAATGGTTGCCTCCGAACGTAAAATCCAAGAAATAATGAAATCATTTTCTCAAATTTATTATTCATTATTCCCTCTTATTTTTTGAGTTTTTTTTTTTCTTTTTGTACCATACTCTTTTTTTTAGAAGGGTTTCTCGATCTTTTTTTTGCTCACTCCTTTGTTTTTTTTTTTAGGGAATTATCCCAAGTAAGGTTCTCAGGATTTTCTCTTCAAACCATAGAAGAGTTAAATAAATTATACTCTTAAATCAAGGTTAATTAATTACATCTAAAATGGAGGGTGCAACTATGAGAGTAGCGCCCGCCACATGTTTTTTTTTTTTTTTTTTTTTTTTTTTTTTTTTTTTTTTTTGCGAAAATTAAGGATAAAGCAAAATTTTTTGACTTTTGAAAATAAGAGAAAGATAGAGGACATGTTTTTGGAACTTTTTTTTTAGAAAGTTAAAAAAAAAGAACGATTAAAAGACATGTTTTTTTGGAATTTTTTCTTTTTTTTTAAAAAAGAAAAGACGAACAAAGTAAAAGCAACTATGTTAGACAACATTATTAACCAAAGAGATATTATTAGCAGCTACTTAACGATTAACCTTGAAGCGGTAATATCGTTTTCTCTGTATAACATTGCTCATGACGAGTCAAAGTTAACGTTAAACAGTGGGCGTGCGCAAGACTCAGAGTTGCGCGGAAGAGCCGCGCACAACTTCTTGACTTGTGCTTGGAAGGGGCGCGCTACTTTGACAGTTGCGCGCGCCACCTGGTAGGTTCGACTGATTTTTTTTTTTTTTTTTTTTTTTTTTTTTTTTTTTTTTTTTTTGTAAATAAAAATGCAGAATTTATTTTTTATAATTATTATTAATTTTTTTTTTCCAAACCACTATTTTTTTTTGCAAAATTTTTAATATCTCCAAGTAACAAGTTGGAATTTTGTTAAACTAGACACGAGTAATATAAGCACATAATCATGTAGTCACATAAGCACATAAAAAGAACCGTCAAATCATATAATGTCATTCTATGGTCAAGGCTTGGGTGTCCAAAGGTACCATTTCTTAAGAATGATGCATGATTGTTATTGATATTTGGATAGAAGTCTAGTGTTGGCGACCCCTAGTCAATGGGCCAATCCCCAATGGTTAAAGTGTGCTATGATTATGCATGATGCGATGTCGCTTATTTGGTTTTTACTTTTGCGAAAAAGGAAGATATTCTGTGTTCGAGTCTCGCTCTCTAACTAGAGATATCTAAGTTAGCCTTTCATTACAACTCATAAGTAACCTAAGTTGGAGAACTTGAACCATAACCAAAAAGCTAATCTTGTAACCTCTAAGTCCGCAGTAGAGTCGCCACTGTGAGGAGGGTATATAGTAGCTCGTCGTTGGGGATCCCGCTTCCTCTATGCCCATGGCCCTTTAAAGCCTAGGAATTTACACTTTTTTAAGGTGCGTTAGGATTTGAATTCGTGACTGTTTGGGGATCTTGAATTAGAATTGATTCTATCATTACTTTTTTTTTTCTTTTTATAAGAAACTAATAGAGAGTCGCCAATGAGTTTCAGGAAAACTCATAAACCTTGTTCATGTCTTTCTCCCAAGTAGTGTTCAAGGGATATTTAGCATGAATCATAAGTTTACCCATGCCCAAATTGGTCTACTAAACCAGAAATGAGTTCGGGAACGAGGGTACTAAGATAACGTTCCTTTTTGAGGGGAATAGCCACCTAGCCCTAGTGCGGCCTTTACTAGCTAGATCTTCCTTTTTGACAATTTCATTACCAAATAATATATGTAACGCAATTCCTAAAAACTAAGTTAGTTGATTTTATTTACAAGCATTAATCACAAAAATTCTACATTGCAACGAATGTCGTTAGTCCTTTTTAATTCAAATTCGTTAAAAGAACAAGAAATAAAACAACATTCGACTTGACTTAGGTGATAAAACAACAATTAATTATTCCAATTATAGTCTTTAATTAACGCAAGATACTATGTTAATTAATTAATTAAAAACCGTTGTAAAATTATCAAACAACACTAAATTATTGTTTAAAGTTATTTAAACTAAGAAGAAGTGGTTTATCTAAGTGCTCAGGAAACTAACCATTCTACTTTGTTTGCTTAGATCGCCGTTTTAGATATTTATGGACCTCCTTTCTTCTTCGTACCTCCAAGGACTTCAAATGGATGGATTAGGGTTGAAGAGTATTTGGGAAGAAAGGAGAAAAGTAGTATAATAGTAAGAGAATTTGAGAGATTAGGGTTTTCAAAATGTTAGGCTTTTTACTCTGATTTTTCTGTTCTCTTTAGGTCTAAGAGAAGACCCCTTTTTATAGGCATATGAATCTAGTTTTAGGGTTTTAGATCACAACGTCAGGTGGCGCGCACAACTCTTAGAGTCGCGGTGGCGTTTCGAGCGCAACTTTAAGAATTGCGCGCAGCAGGCGAAACTTTGAGAGTTGTGTGCGGTGCGGTTTGCCTTATAGAAAAATACGTTTTTAAAACTTCCATAACTTTTGATTGCAAAGTTGAATTAAGGCAAATAAGATATCATTGGAAATCCTTGAACATCTAATTTTCAATGCCGTTCGAATTAGGTTAAATCTATTACGGATCAAAAGATATGGCCGTTTGAGTGCAAGGGTGTCGATTTTAGGGCCAGGTTTAGTATTTTGATGATAACTTCTTCGTTTTAACTCAGCATTGGGCTTATAATATACCGTTGGAAATCTCTTTGAAAGGGATATCCATCTGTATAAGCCATAAACGGATATTTGGTGGTTAAATGTTCTAGTTGTCTCGGTTTTTAACTATGTAAGATCCATTTCATTCAATCACTGACATAACGCATTTAGGTTCGTTATTAATCATGCTTAAACATGTATGAGCATGTTTTAGGCCTAGTTAGTAATTGAAATAGGATCTAAGATAATTTGGTCTCAAATACGGGTTTTAACTTACTTCATAATGCATTTTGGAGCCCATAAACACTTCAACTTTGATCTAGCATGAAGAACGAATTTTTGTAACATCATCGCATTTCTCGTCGGGACAGTAGGCCAAAAGTAGGTGTTTACAGTAGCTAGAAAAATGCTACCCATTACATTCCTCGTAACCACCCCAAACCTACATATACACCATTAAATAAAATGTGCATCAACATTAACTTTAGGTGAATTTGTCTTTTAAACTACCAATAAAAAGCACCACTTTATCATTTGCAATCCATATAAAATTTTATTTTATTTTACTACCATAAAAAACATAAGAAGATAGATTTTGCTACCACTTAATGGTTTCTGTTAGGGTTCCATTAGTGGTCAGCCATTAAATTATTTGTAATCTATTTGCGTGCCAAAAAAAATTTAATTAAGGTTTTAGGGGTGATTTTGGATCTTATGGGTTTAAATTGAGCTCAAAATTAGCTCAAAATTAATGTAAGTGTCTCATTTTGAGTATAAAACTGTATTGATTTGCGTACAACTATTCTTTTTGCTGCGAAAATTGCTTCGGTAAGATTTAACAGTCATTTTAGCCCTTAAGAACTCAAATTGAGCTCGTAATCGTAAAAAAAATAGCGTAAATGTCTCTATTTGCGTGTTTCATTTTGTCGATCCCGAGTTCAGCGATGTTGATTTAGATAGACAAAATGAGGCATATACGTTTTTTTTTTGCCAATTTCGAGTTTAATTTGGATTCTTAAGGGCTAAAATGACCCATAAAACCTTACCTGAGCAATTTTCGTGGAAAAAATAATAGTTGCACATAGATCTATTTATTTTTTTAGGATTAATACTGTTTTTTAATCCCAACTTTCACCAATTTATTTTTATTAATCCCAACTTTGAATTATTCCTCAATAATCCCAACTTTAAGGTGGCCTGTCTTTCTTCATACCCAAATCGGTCAACAAAAGTCAACAACCTTCTATTTTAAGTTGTTGGACACGTGTCGTCACGTGAGTGGTCCAATTTTAATTTTTTTTTTACTGAACCAAATTTTTTTTTTAAAAACGAAAAAATCAGGAAAAAAAAATTTCCTTTTATTTTTTCATTATATTTTAAATAATTTTTTTTTTTATTTCCCCATTCACCTTTAACAGCCCCTCCCCCTCCACCTCCATTAATGGCAGCCATCATCCCCTCCATTTCTCCAGCAGTCCCCCCATCCTCTCCATTTCCGGCCGCCCTTCCACTTCCCCTTGAAACCCTTACCCGAAACCCACCTAAAATTCCCTTTCCTCTTCCCTTCCCTTTCTCCTCCATGACTTCCGACCACCCAATCGAACACCCAAACCCCTCGAATTCCAAAAAAACCCCACCCACCTTATCGAAAAACCGCCAAAAAACCCACCCAAACCATCTCGAGAGCACGACGCACCGTTTGGGTATTCAAATTGGAGCACAATTCGAAATTGTTGCTTCGATTGGAGGCCGGAATTGTTGTATTTAACTGACAAATTGATATAATTGATGGTGGATTGGAGCAATTTGGTGGCGGATAGGTGATATTGTTGTGCGAAGTTATGATGGTTGGCGCTTCTTGTGGTGTGGGCGCAATTGCTGTGTTGTTGGGCTGTCGGTGGTTTTGGGCGGCTGTAGGTTGATGTGGGGCTGTTGTTGGTGAGTTTGGGGTGACGGGATAAAGACAGGGTCGTGGATGGTGGTGAGTTAGGTGGCTGGGATTAGAGCTGATTTGAATTGCTGATTGTAGGTGGCGAATCGACGTTGAGGTGGAGATGGGTGTTGCGGCAGACGAAGTAGGCTGGTGATGATGGTGGTTGTTTGGTGTTTGCGAGTTGTGCGGTTGTTTGGGATGAGCTGTTGGTGTTTGTTGTTGTTATTTGTGGTTGTAGCGTGTGTGGAATGGTGCGGCTGATCGGCGGGAAGAAAGGTATGAGTTTTCCGGTGGACGGTGGGGCTGGGTTTCCGGTGGACGGTGTGGCAGGGGTGGCTAGGGAAGGGGGTTTTTTTGAAAAAAAATTAATTTTCAAGGTTTCTGATTGTTTTTTTTATTTTGTTGTTTTTTTTAATTAAATTTTCATTAACCAATTAACTTGTGATACGTGTCACTTTTTTAAAAAATATTAATAATAACCCATTCAACCGGTCACCAGTTTTTAGGACTGAAGAATGATAGGCCACCTTAAAGTTGGGATTATTGAGGAATAATCCAAAGTTGGGATTAATGAAAATAAATTGGTGAAAGTTGGGATTAAAAAAACCGTATTAATCCTTTTTTTATGCAAAACGAGGCATTTATGTTAATTTTTTGTCAATTTCGAGCTCAATTTGAAACATTAAGGAACAAAGAAAACAACCCCTTATGTCCTTAATGGAACATTTTTCGGCATGCAAATTGGGGAAAACAAATTAATGACTAACCACTAACGGAACCCTAACTAAAACCGTTAAGCGTTAGTAAAATCTATTTTTTTGTGTGTTTGTGGTGGTAGTACAATTAAATAAAATTTTAGATAAGTAGCAAAAGTCAAAGTGGTGCTTTTTAGCGTAGTAAAAGTCATATTAACCATCTAAAAATGAGAATAAAAATAAATATCAAATGAGCGGAAAAAAAAGTACATTTAAATGTTTCTACCTCTATGTGCACACAAATGTATATATAAGGTGTTGGAATCACATAATAAGTTTTTGAATGAAACAAATAAATGAAGGAATGTATGTGGGATTTGTGGTGAGAATGATAATATATATGTATATTAGTAATGTAAAAGGTAGAGGTGTCATTTCGGATGATCAGATCGGGTTCAGTGAGGTCGGGTTGGGTAGTGCAATTTTTAAAGTTATGTAATGCTAAATTATTATATCCACGTGAGTCAAAATCTAAATCGAATATTTTTAGGGTCAGTTTTGAGTCGAGTCGGGTCGAATGTGGTTTTGACACCTCTAACAAAAAGTGTTTGGCATGTGGGAATTTGGGGTGGGAATGAGAGTTTTAGTCCCAAGTAGAAGAACTCTCATGTTTGTATCGTGGGATTGGGAATAGAGTTTGGGAATGAGATATGCCTTCTATTTCCAACAAAATACTCCCTCCGTCCCTTATATTTTGCTCCATAGTGCAATGTTACTTTATTAAGTTCTGGTTGAAAAAAAGTGATGAGAGAGAAAAGTGGTGGAGTTAATAGGGTGGTTGTGAGAGTAGAAATGTCGACCCATATCCAAAAATAGAATGGGGCAAAATTAAAGGGACACCCTAAAAAGGAAATTGGGGCAAAAATTAAGGGACAGAGGGAGTAATACAAAAAGGGAGCAAGTATATATTAGGAGATGGGAAATTAGGAGATGGGAATTGGGAGTGGTGAACAATTACTAAAATACCATTAATGAATGGGTTAGAGAAAAATGACTAAAATTCCACTAATTCACAATAGCAGAACCCTATACACAATCACATTCACGTTAAACACTAATTTGTAAAATTGATATTCGCTAACATAGTAAAGAAAAAAAATCAAGTTACCTCAGAAGTTGTTTGATGAAAGAGAAAGCTCGTAAGACACTTTCAATGGAGAATTCAGAGTACATGCTTCAACGGAGGAGAGAGAGACGGGTGTTGGGCGGTGTGCGTGTGCAATTAGGAAGTTGCTCACACCATCTTCTTCACGATAAACCCTAGATTGAATTGAATTCTGATGATACAATAAGTAAACAAAAAGGTTGACTCAAGAAGCTGCTTCAATGGAAGAGAAAGTTCAGAGGCCGATTCAATCCATTGAAGAGAGTGAATGAGCACGAAAATGGTTAGGGAAAGAAGTGAGAGAAAGCAAAAGGGTTAAATTTATAGGTTAGGGAGGAAGACAAGATGCATGGCAGGTGGAATTCTGGGGAGGGCATGTCTCAACGGGGCACAAATTGTCAAAAAACCAACAGCACGCAACACTATAAAAGTTTTTTTTTAAGGGATAAAATTGGTAACACACTATTGTTTTAGGAAAATTTTCTTATATTTTGGATTTTGCGGGTTATAGATAGATTCTCAACAACATATCCTCAATCCTAATTCCAACCTCTATTCCCCTACAAACTCTTTAATGAACCTGGTTCACACTAATTTATTGTGGACCATTAACATTAGTCATTAGAGACACTATGCTTGTTTTATTAATTAAAAAAAAGTCACTATATGAAAATAAAGGTTATTATGTTAAAATAAAAGTCATTTTGGGATTAAAAGGCTGTAAGAGGTTAATTTTTATTTTTTATTTTTAATGAATTTTTTTATATATTGGTCAATATGAATAATAAAGGTCACTATGTTAAGGCAACTATGTTCAACATAATATCATACTTTAGGTTTACAATAATATTAAAAGTTACACAAGTTTTAATAAAAATTATTATGTTAAAAACAAGGTTACTATGTTAAAATTAGGATCACTATATTCAATATAATGTCAATTGCATGAGTATAAGTCTCAAATCCACACTAATATTAATGTGGACCAAATCCACGCAAGTTTTTTCCTCTCCTATTTTCCAAACTCTCATTCCCACATACCAAACGTACCTAAAGGGCCGGAGGGAGATAGGGACTAGAATTATTAGAATGAAAATAAATTCATAGAGTAGGAGGGAGTGGACGACAAACCAACTAATGTTTATTTTAGGCGGCCGCCACCAGTGGATCCCAATCATGTGTAGAGAAGAATAATTCAACGTTTCCTCTCAAACCTAAATTTATTAGATTAAATAATTAACATAGTTAAATAGCACATTCAAATTTGATTAGTCAACTTTGTCAAGTTAATACTTTCTATAAAAGTTAACTCCATTTATACTCAATCTTCATTGTCTAAACTTGCAATAAATTCCCAAAAAAAAAAAAGAAAAAAAAAAATTCCCATTTACCAAATACTTGATGATGGCAGAACAAACGAGCCTAGAGCAAGAAACTCAAATTTCCGAAGAATCGACCTCTTTTTATGAAACAGAAGATCAAGAGCATGAAGATTACATACCAGAATTCGAACTTCCAAGGGGGATATGGGAAGAATTAGGCATGGAGATTCACGAGCTAGTTGAAAAACTGGTTTCGAAACTTCAAAAGACGATGCATATCGAAAATTTGTTACAAGAAAAACCCAAGGATATAGAAGATAAGTCAGCTATTTCTACGTGGTTAGATAAGTTGATAAATCTTGTTAAACATGATTCAAAGGAAACAGAGGATGATACACTATGTTATACATCAAGAGGGTTTGACAATGATGATGCGGTAGCGAAACTTGAGCGCTTTAAGGTTAAGAATTTGGCGGGAGGATCAACTACTGTTAAAGAGGAAAAGAAGAAGTGATGATCAACAAATATTTTCATCTAAAAGTCTATGTAAATTCATTCATTTTTGTAGTTACCCTTTGTTTATATGATTGAAAGAGCGTTCAATAATTCATTTAATTATACTCTATGTACGATTTTAATGAATCAAAGTGGCTTAAAAATTTCGTGACTTTGTGTTTGATTATATTTTATATGCTTGAGTTTGATTAAATAATTGTGGTTGATTCAGACAATAGGTGTTAATTTGTGACTTACAAAATCTAGTGGAATGGCAAAGGGCTTACTTCAAACGCACATATCTCTCAATCCATAATTGGTGTTGAGGTGATTCAAGTTGGAGATAATATCTTGTTTCAAGAGCTTTTCAATTATAGGTCATATGCCCAATTCTGATTAGAAATGAGAAAGTTGTAGCTGTTTTACGAAAGATTGTCGAAGTTGGGGAAGAGACACGGACGTGCCCTGCATAGCACGTCGGTGCCTAGTCGCGTGAAGGCGTTTTGCTTCCTATTTTTCGGGTATGCTTATGACGGCTACTAATGATATTCTTTGGGGAATAATTTAGGGCTTCTTTAGGGTTTTCCTATGTCATATATATGGAGACGTTGGGTGGACAATTAGTGCCTAAGTGCTAAAAATTAATTAGCCTAGCCAATTCAAGCCAATATGTAACTCCATTGAGATATTTTGTGAGATGGAGAGTGTTGTATCTCCTTTGTTATATATCTTGTTTATCCTCCATGAAAGCTAATAAGAAAATATTATCCCTTACCCTATGGACGTAGGTCATGTTGACCAAACCATGTATATTTATATGTGTTCATATCATCTATATTCTGCTTTATTTCTCAAATTTAAGTTATATATATTGTTGTCTACGTTTTGAAAATATCAAACACATAACCTAAATCGATCTATCCCTGTTTGTTTCCTAACAAATTGTTATCAAGAGCTTGGTTATAGAAATTTTAGGTTTTAGGTTTTATGTAGTGTTTGATATTTTGTTTGACAACAAAATTCAGATTATTTTTTGAAAAAATTTTGGTTTGTCGATGTTTCGACTTTTGGTGTTAGAAGAAGATATTATTCCAAAATTTGAAGGGAATAGTTTGGGAGACTACGGTGATGAATTTTTGTACGGTATTTGTCGGTGATCTTGAAGGTAATTTATTTATGTCTCGTTTGCTTTATGGTTACAAGCTCGAAAGCGCACGCATTGCGTGCACGATTTTTAAGGTGGCAAATTCATATAATTTACATCTTGTTGGAGTCTAATTCACTAATCTTCAACATACCAATTATATAATGCGTAAAAAAGTAGAAATGAAATTAAGTCCAATACGTCCATGGGTCATCCTACCTCGAAACTAAAAGTTTAATGGCTTAAACCAATATGTTAATCATAGCAAATCATTTAACATAAACCTTCTATTTGAGTTTTTCAAAAAAAAAAAATCTTCTACTTGAAGTTTTTAATTTAAGAATATTGTCAAGAACTTGAAGAAAATTGAAGTAATAATAAAAATATTATTTTTCTTAATGTAAATAATTAATAAATTTATGTACCTTCCTATGCAAAATTTCTTTGTTATTGTTATTATTTGCACACATACTAATAAAGCAATTGGAGATAGAGTGTTAATATAATGAATGAGCGTAAAGCAAAAAATGAAATAAGGGAGATACAATGTAAAAGTGACGGGGTAATTAGTAAATGAGTTTTGCTAAAAATAGAATAAAACAAATGTGTAGAGAACTTTTTTTTTTTTTTTTTCAACACATAGAGAACTTTTAATTTTGACACAAGCTACCTATCTATAGCAGATAGAACATACAGAACTTTTAATTAGAACATACTACAACGAAAAGTTTAAAAAACATTCAATGGAGCTAATATTGTAAAAGGAAAGTTGAAATGGCATAGTATAATGTTCAATAAGTTATTAGAATATTATGGATTAAAATTTAATCTCGGTATTGAAATTATAGAAATGTTGTCATTCAAGGTAAAAGGTGTAATTAGTCCTAAAAAAGGGGCTAAAGTATTATTATTGAGCTTGATAACACCATATTGGGTAGTAATTTTTATCTACAAAAGTTTAATCATAGTACAACTTAAAAAAATATATAATACGTACACTATAAAACAAATCTAATAATTTAATCTTAGCAATAAACGTTAAGGTTTGAGGCAAGATATACTCCATTGTCTCCATATAATGGTAAATACATTGTAGTTAGTAATTAATTATTCAAAACAGAAAAGTCACTAAATAATCCAAAGATACTAATTCCTTCGATAATCAATCTGGTAATCGGCTAATAATTCATTATTTAATTGTGGGTAGTGTATTTTTTCAATCATTCTTTAATATGGGGTAGCCGATTAACACATTGATTATCGAAGGAATTTGTATCTTGTACATGTAAAGTTTTAGAGAAGGTCGTGTGCATGAAAGAACCTAGCGCATGATACCATGTAAAGTTTTAGAGAAGGGCTTGAATGCTTGCCCACATTCATTCATTGATTTATATTATACAATATTGTCTCCTAAGATCTTAAAATCAGCTCAAGATATACATCAATCAAACAATATCCTATAAATAAGATAACTACCTAAAAATATAAGATAAGTATATTAAGCATATCAAGTTGGAGCAGTTGGAGTAAAGATGCCCAACTTGCGAATTAGGTACTCGAATTGCGACTTGCCTAATAAAGTCTTGGTTAAAACATCTTCCAACTGTGTGTTGGTGTGAACATAAGAGGGATCAATTAAACTATCGTTACTTGCATCTCAAATAAAGTGATAGTCAACCTCTATATGCTTTATTCTATCATGAAAGACGGGATTTTTAGCTATATGAAGTGTCGATTACCTATCGCAAAAGAGCTTGACCGCTTTTGGATGTTGAACACCCAAAATCAACAAAAGACCTTTTAACCATTTCAGCTCACATGTGATAGCAGCCATAGAACGATACTCCATTTCGGTGGAAGAACGAGAAAAAGTGTGTTGTTTCTTAGTCTTCCAAGATATAGGAGATTGACCTAGAAACACATGCCATACTATCAATGATCTGTGAGTAATGGGACACGCAGCCTAATTAGAATCACCAACCCTTCAAAGTTAACTCATTGTCTGCACATAACAATATGCCTTGCCCGGGGGTGCCTTTCAAATAACGCACTACCCGCAAGGCCGTCTCCCAATGTTTAATTCAAAGCTCCTACATAAGCTGTGATAGAATATGAACTGAATAAGCAATAAGATCTGGCCTTGTGACCGCCGGATAGATAAGTCTTCCCACAAGTCTCCTGTAAACTTCCGGGTCAAAAAGTAACTTGCCACTAGCCAACCCAAGCTTATGATTTTGTTCAATTAGGAAGTCAACTGGTTTGGCTCCCAACATTCCTTCTTAAAAAATGATATCATGTGTGTATTTTCTTTGACAAAGAAATAAACCTGAGGAACTACGGGTTACCTCAATGCCTAAAAAATATTTCAAAGAGCCAAGATCCTTCATGTAAAAACAATAACTAAGATAAGCCTTAGAAGCCCTAAAGCAGCGGAATCATTCCCTGATATAATAAGATCGTCAAGATACATAAGAACATTAATTTGAAATGTGCCTTTAGTATAGGTATATAAAAAATAATCTAAGTAGGACTGTAAGAAACCGTACCCTTTCAAAGCAAATACTAGTTTAACTAACCAACATCGAGATGCTTGCTTTAGGCCATAAGGAGATTTTCACAGACGGCATACTTTGTTGGGTTTGGGAGACCCAAAACTAGGTGGAAGTTCCATATAAACTTCTTCATCAAGATTGTTGTGTAAGAATGCATTGTGAAAGCCCATTTTATGGAGTTGCCAATTTTTAGAAGCCGCTATAGCAAGAAAAGCTCGAATTGTTACCATCTTGGTTACTGGAGCAAAAGTTTCCGTATAATCAATGCCTTCTTTCTAATGATTACCTAAGACAACTAATTTGGAATTCAATCTCTCAATCATCCCATTAGAGTTGTACTTGATTCGATACACCCACTGACTACCAAGAGCTCGTTTCCGGGAGGAAAAGTTTCCCTGGTCGAAGTTCCATTGTTTCAAGAGCTTTTATTTCCTTTTTTATCGATTCCCTCCAACATGCACTTTTCATAGCCTCTTTGAAGGACTAAGGTTCTTGACCTAAAGTAATTGCTACAAGAAAATTATAATTTGAAGAGAAATTGTCATAATTTTTATAGGTGTGCTATAGGGTAAGGAGTACCTAAGGAGCGCTTTGGAGACGGTGTGTTAGAGGATTGAGAAGGATTGTTTGCAATGATAGTATGTGTCACATAGTCACGTAAAAAAACGGATGGAGTTTTATGGCTCAAACCCCGGTCTAGTTGCTGATTTATAGTTTGCTCATCATGCGTTTAAACTGTGGACATGTGTGGTAGCTGAAGCGCTGTTCTTCACTAGTGTCGACAACAGGCTGTTGTGACTGCATTATAGACTCAGTGCCCCCCTGGAACCACACTCCGCACCCCCCTGCGGTCTGCAGGCATTTGCCCCGAGCCAAGCCATGAGTGTGCGGGGGAAGGGTGGACTCTATGGGCTTCTCTTAACTCTCATCATGCGGTGGTTCCCAAAATGGCTGGGTAGTGGTCTCGAAAGCCATGCCTCCATTACCATCCACAACCTCACCCTCTTCTACCACCACTTCTTCTGGTACCCAACATACTCAAAATCATCAAAGTCATAATCCACATCCACATTAATTGGCTAATATTTTCTGGAGTAATATTAGAGGAATTCGGATCAAGGAAAGGAAACACGTTCTCAAAAAACTTTACATCGCAGGATACAAAAAATTCTTTTTTTTTATCAAGATCAAATAAATTCCATCCTTTCATACCATAAGGATACCCTAAAAAAAAATACATTTTCTACTTTGACTTGTGAAATTATCTCCCTTTGATCATTGGTTATGAGTAAAACAAAGACAACCAAATGTGCAAATGGCATTATACGAAGGAGACACCCTAAATAAAATCTCATACGGAGTTTTATTTTGCAACAAAGGAGGAGTAGGGTTTATGAATTGAACAGCCGCAAGAAAACTCTCTCCCCAAAAATATGTTTGTGTTTTCTCTCGACCCGCCCATTTTGTTCTGGAGTACTTACACATGAGGTTTGAAACAGTATATCGGTGGCAGAGAAAAAATCAAGTAAAAAATTAAATTCAGTGTCATTATCACTTTTGACCACTTTAATTGAATGATAAAATTGTCTATCAACCATAGCAACAAATTACATGAATATACGAAACAACTCAGTTTTATCTACAAGCAAATAGACCCAAACGGCCTGAGAAAAATCATCCACAATAGTAAAAAAATATCGAGCGCCACGTGATGAAGAAGGATGTTTATAAGACCTCCATAAATCACAATGTATTTTTTCAAAACTTTGTTATGCCTTATTCTCAATTTAAAAGAATTTATCTCTAGGGTGTTTAGCACAAAAACAACTTTCACAAGCTTTATTTAAACTACCCTTACAATGACTAACTAGAGGAAGCAACTTTACTACTCTTTCAGATGGATGACCCATTCTTTTGTGCCAATGTTCCAAAGTAGAATCGACTCCATTTACAGACACATGTTGCACTGAGTCCACACCTCTGAAGTAGTACAATCCATCCTGTCTAACACCCGTTCCAATCAGCTTTCCCGGTCGGTCCTATAAGAACACATAGAGGAGTTAAATTTGACAGTACAATGGATATCATCATTTAATTGAGAAACCGAAATCAAATTACAACTCAATTTCGGTACAAAAAGAACATGTTTGAGAACAATTTTCTCCGACAAACGGATCGAACCCTCCTTAGTGGCCATTATTTTCTTGCCGTTTGGAAGTCCAACCGGGTAGTGTCATATGACCATGCAAAGGTACAACTGACTTGGCGAGAAGCACCAGTGTCCATAATTCACAAGTGATGATCAATTTGACCTCAATTATTGGAAGTTCGAACATTTCCAATAAGACTTGTGATAGTTGTCCATTGAGGAGCAGTAAATTCATGTGTAATAGGGATTTTCAGTTGATCTTTTATATCAAGAAAAATTTATGGGATTTTATTCAATGTGTGTGATGGCGGCTCTTGATCGCCTTCCATGATCTTGTATGTGTATGAAAGAACCAAAGCGACTGATACCATGTAAAATTTTAGAGAAGGGTTTGAAAGCTTGCTCACTCATACATTCATTCATTGATTTATATTGTACAATATTGTCTCCTAAGATCTTAAAATCATCTCAAGATATACATCAATCAAAAAATATTCTATAAATCAGGTAACTACCTAAAAATATAAGATAAAATATCAAGCATATCAAATAATATCTTAACAAATCCCAACAAGTTTATATATTATGCCATTTGAAATTTCCTTTTACAATATTACCCATTGACTGTTAATAAACTTTTCGTTTTAGTATGTTCTAATTAAAAGTTCTCTACGTGATGAAAAAAAAAAAGTTCTCTACACGTTTGTTTTATTCTATTTTTAGCAAAATTCATTTACTAATTACCCCGTCACTTTTACGTTGTATCCCCCTTATTTCATTTTTTTTCTTTATGCTCATTCATTATATTAACACTATATCTCCAATTTCTTTAGGGGCCGTTTGGTTCGCTGTAATGGGGAAAGGGAATGTGAATGATTCCCTTTATAAGCGTTTGTTTTGCTATTTTTGTCATTCCTTTCTCCTTTTTTATTTTTGGGTTTAACCATTTTTATTCCACCCCCATTCCCCACCCCCCTACCTTTTCCATTCTCTTTCCTCCTCATTCCCTCCCATCTCCAAGACACAGCCCTTTTGGCATCTCCCTACTCGAAACTTCGAGCTAAGGTAGTCGCCGCCGTCGCCGTTGTTTCCCGTCCACTCTGACGACGACGCCAATTAGGTATGCCTGCTATTCCACGCATCTCCATCCTCTCTTTTGTGTTCTTAATTTTGGTTTGTTTGTTAATTGAATTCGTATTTCTCTTGGCTTCACGAATTCGTATGTTTTTTGGGATTTAAATAACTTTCCTTCGAATTTTTTTTGTTGAATCTCCCTTAGTATGTTTTCTGTGTTTTGTATTTTAATTCTAGGGTTAATAGATTCGTATTTGGTACTTCACGAATTCGCATTCTATTTGGGAATTTTTTGTTTGTTGAATTTGTTTGTTGATTTAGCTAAAAAATGTGAGGTAACCACGTTTTAGGATACTTGAGAAATTTCAAATTCAATATGTATACCAAACCACTGTCAACTATGTAGGCTCCAATTAGTGCTTCAACTATGTAGGCTCCAATTAGCCATTGTCAACTATGTAGGCTCTAATTAGTGCTTCAACTATTGCAATTGTTTTCTTGGTTAACCATTGATGATTCTTACTGCATTTAACTTGACGATTATCTACCAAAATTCTATCTTCAGAGACACAATGAATTGAACTATATATATTGGTGGATTATATGAAAATTCTATCTAACAATTATCACTGAGTTTTATTTGGTTTGGACTTGTTCAAATATTTCGATGGTTAGTTAATTTTCCCAAATATATAGTTGCACACTTATACTTTATCCTTGTTCTCTTTTCAATAATCTAAGATAAACTTTAATTTGTTTTACCTTCTTTAATCTTGTATCCTTAGTGCACTAACAAAGATATTCACTTGTGTTGTATATTGTTGATTAGTAGAGAAATTATTTATCGAAGTCAAGTTGGTAGTTGGTGTCAAAGCAACAAAGAACATAGCATTTCTTGAGGTAAATATATGAACCAGAATCTCTACCTTTCTAATGACATAATTCTTGATGTTGTGTTACTTATATTATCTTTTATTTGCTTTCTTAATATTAAAGTAAGGGTTTAGATAATCTTAAATTATTTTCTTACTCTTTATGTAACTGTTGCATTGCTTCCTGCCTTCCTATTAAGATTTCTTATAAAGTTAGTAATAAGATGCATGTTTATATATATATATATATATATATATATATATATATATATATATATATATATATATATATATATATATATATATATGTTTAGGTTGAGACTTATATGTCTTTTGTATAAATATGTAAACTTTTCAATGATATGGTGTTGTTGATGTTCTTTTGTACAGAAAATGGCTCATATTGGTACCTCTTTGAAAAGGAAGAGAAATTGGGACCACCTTCGTTTCATAATCACTATAATTAATTGTGTTGTGTTACTACATTTGTTGGTGTACTTGTTAAGAAAAACAATATACAATTCTCAACATCTTAAGCTAGATAAACACACAAGAAAAAAAATGAGATTACACAACTTGAATAGAATGATTAGAGAAAGTGACACTTTGTGTAGGAACTATCTTCATATAAATCGATACACATTCGGTGTACTTTTAGAGATGGTTAGAGATATTGGTCGTATATATAAAACAAGAAACACATGTTTGGAAGAGACTGTTGCGGGCTTCTTATACACATTAGCTCACCATAAGAAAAAAAGAATGATGGGTGCACATTTTTATAGAAGTGGTGAAACTATTAGTAGGCAATTTCATGCTTGTTTGTTAGCAATCTTAAAGTTACATGTTGTTCTTCTTAAGAAACCAACTCCAATATAAGAGGATTGCGACGATGAAAGGTGGAAATATTTCAAGGTAAAATAAAATAAAACCAATACTTTAATTTGAAAAACATAACAAAAGTTAGAAATTATTAGTTAATTTAAAGTGATATTGTTTGTTTTGTAGAATTGCTTAAGTGCTCTTGATGGTACAATGATTCTAGTTAATGTTCCTTGTGAAGATCGACCCAAATATCGTACTAGAAAAGGAACCCTTGCTATGAAATGTGTTAGGAATATGCTCACCTGAAATGGAATTTACATATGTCTTACCTGGTTGGGAGGGATCGGCACATGATGGTCGTATTCTTCGAGATGCTATTTCTAGGCCTAATGGTTTGAAAGTTCCAAAAGGTAATTTGATTAACGTAGTGTACTTTATGTAAGATTGACTTAGAAAGAGAGTGGAATTTAATTGTTTTTTGTTTTATTTGTCAAGGTTGTTATTATTTATGTGATGGAGGATATACTAATGGAGAGGGATTTCTTGCACAATATAGAGGTCACCTTTACCATTTTAAAGAGTGTAATAGGGGGGTCAAACAACCATTAACCGCCGAAAAATATTTCAACTTAAAGCATGTAAAAGCTAGGAATGTGACTTAGAGATGCTTTGGGTTACTCAAGGGAAGATGGGGAATTCTTACAAGTCCTTCTTGGTTTAGTTTACAGACACATGGTCGCATTGTGCTTACATGTGCCTTATTACATTACTTGGTAAAAGGATACATGCTTTCATAGTTTGATGATGATGAATTGTATGAGGAAAGTAGTGACAGTGATGGTGATGATGATGATGATGATATTGAGTATATAACCTCCATTGATGTAACTAATCCCTGGACTAATTTTCGAAATACAATGGCCCAAACTATGTTCAATGATTGGAGGGCTAGAAACCGCAGACTTACTTTGTGATACTTTTTATTTTTGTTAAAGTTTGTTTGCTATATTTGAACTTCAGACTCGTATGTTTATTTCATTGTACTGATTTTTTTAATATTAAGTTATGGATGTTGTATTTGTACTTCAGACTCGTATGTTTACTCGATATTAGTACGTGTGAAAATAATAACAATAACAAAGAAATTTTGTGTAGGAAGGTACATAAATTTATCAATTTCACATTCAAAAAAATAATACTTTTATTCTTAGTTAATTGTTTTTCCCGGTCGAGCTCGTACTGCTCGCGGGCTACGCGAGGAAATTTGGTATTTCTAAGAATCTAACTTTTTGAATTCCTTGACAATATTATTAAATTAAAAACTTCAAGTAGAAGGTTTTTTCACTTTGAAAAACTCAAATAGAAGGTTTTATATTAAATGATTTGCTATGATTAAAATATTGGTTTAAGCCATTAAACTTTTAATTTCGAGGCAGGATGACTCATGGGGGTATTCGACTTAATTTCATCATTTCTACCTTTTTACGGATAATATAATTGGTATTTTGAAAATTACTAAATTACACTCCAACAAAATGTAAATTATATTAATTTGCCACCTTGAAAATCGTGCACGCATTGCGTGCACTTCTGAACTTGTACATGTAAATAGCAGTGTCTAAAGGGACACGACCTTACCATCTAATAAGTAACATTAGCATACCAAAAGTGTTTGGTGTAAAGATAGAAGAGGAACAAATGATCCCAAGGAACAAATTGGTCGGAAAAGATTGTAGTTGTTCTTTAACAGACTTTAATACTTCTTAATTAGTGGCCAACATTGACCAAATATTGCCAATTTTTTTGAAATTCTAATGTTTGAGGGTTGTTTTTATGCAACCAAAAAACAGGTCTTAATCTGTGTCGGGTTTGCTGGTTAGGTGAAAATATGATAGGTGTGAAACAAATTGATCATGCCACATCAGTTAAGGTGGAATATTAGTTTGTTAGAGCTGTTATAATAGTTTGTTAGAGTTGCTGACTCAGCATAACAAACTTTCTCTTTTCTGTTTGTTGTAATAAGCTTATATATAAGCTATTTCTTCTCCTGTAATCATTAATCAACACAATTATAAAATTTCTTCCTCTTTTGAATAATTTCTCTATCTGGAATTCTCTTTAGTTTTCTTCTTCACATAATTTCGTGTTCATAAATCTGTTATGGTATCAGAGCTATGAAGCTAATTCATGGAATTTTTTCGATTATCCCTAATTGATCTTCGATGTTTGTTAGTATCTTGATCGTTTTTTATTAGTTACAGTATTGATTTAGGTGAATTTTTCCTTTAGTTGGAGAAGATTAATTGATTGAAGAATTAGTTGATTTGAGGTATTTTTTTTTGAGAAATTCTTGATTGAATTTTCAGGAAATTGTTGTAATCAGTTGAAGTTTGCTGGTTTGATTACATTTGTTTTCTTAAATAATCAATTGAATTTGTGGAAATTTTTTATTTGATAATGGCTGGAGAAACTAATCAAATGCAAGATCCTACGCAAAATCTTGTATCACCTGAATTCATTCATGCAAATGATAGTTTGAAAATGGGTTCGGTACCTGTAAAATTTGATGGTATTGGTTATGGTGATTCGAAGAGATCAATGATGATAGGATTATTTGCCAAAAAATAAACTAGGATTTGTTGACGGTTCAATTACAATACCTAGTTCAGATGATGTTTGTTATAATGCTTGGAAAAGATGTAGTGATTTGTTGATAAGCTAGATTCTAAGTGCTTTAGAACCATTCTTGGCTAGAAGTGTTCTTTATTTTACTACAACAAGGGAAATCTGGCAAACTCTAGAGGAGAGATATGCTTAATCCTCAGGACCTCAGTTTTTTGCACTACAACAACAATTATCTAATTCAGCAAGCTAATCAAACTTTAGCAGTTTTGGGTTTTACGATGCCTGAGCACTGTGCGGAACCAAAACCCGCCCAACGATCACTTGCACAAATTAAAGTGACTAAACTAAAACATGCATATAATTAGTAAAACAATAAACACATAAAGGAAAGAGAGAGAAAGAGAGAGAAAGAGAGAAAGAGAAAGAGAGAGAGAGAGAGATAAGAGGGAAAAGACGTTCATACCCTTGAAGCGTGTTTTCTACCTAGCAAGAACACGAATCCACGAATGGAGCAATTACGGCTCCTACAACGAGGTCCACTCACGCGCCAGAAAACTTAGTCAGTATTATCGGCTAGGATAATACCAACACTACTAACAAGAGGATTTATTTATAAGGTTTTCTCAATGGAGATGCCTTTTATAGAGTTCAACTCTTACAATTCAAATCCCAAGGCATCCTTGGGTATTCATAGGAGAAGTATCTCCATATCCTTGATATTTCATCAATGTGGACTTTTGCAAAGTTGAGAAATAAATGTATTTAATTAATTTAATTCTAAAATAAATTAAAAGCAAAGAGCAATTAATCAAACAACAAGTGGTAAGAGGGAAGGGTTAGGTGAGGACTACAAGGAGGACCATATGGCCTCCTTGCTCCCCAAGCCACAAACCCTACCAATAAAGTGCGGCATAGCTGGCGGTTGCCATGAGCAACAAGGGTTGCCTTGCTAGTAGCCTTGTGCACTTGGCTAGGACTGCCAGCAAGGCCCCAGGCTGCTGCCACAGCCCACAAGCAAGCCTCGCACCATACGGGTTGCTACTAAGCGCAACACTTGCTAGTGGGGCCTTGCTAGCAAGGCTTTGCGGCTTGCACTCAACCAACAACCACATCTAGTGCCTGTGTACGCTGTGTTGGGCTTGCAGCCAGTGCATGCCTTGTGGCAACCATGCTAGCCTAGTTCTCGCACGACTATGCCGATCACAAGGCATGCATGGTTGCAAGCCCAACTAGAATACTCATGGTAGCATGGTTGCCACCATTCCTTTCAATCTCCCACTTGTCCTTAAGGACAAGTGTGCAATGTGTGTATTGCCCTTTTCCTATGTCACTTAATGTCTCTTCATGAACTATAAGGTAAGATTTATCGTCATCCTTATTAAGACCCGAAATGTTTCTAGAAATTATGAGTTCGACTGTCAAGTACAGATGATTTCTAAAATCCATCTGAGCACGTCCATGCATTTTCACAGTGTCGCTCTTCGAGAGGCCTTGTAAACAATAAAGACATGTTTCCTATTGTTAATAGGAGGACATTCCCAATCATGTATCGTTAAGATTCACTTACTAAGAGACCTAGATGCCCAAGTGTCGCCTTTATAATCCCCTTTTACGGCAGACGTTTGACAACATCAAAATAGATTAGTACTCAAACAAGCAAACTTACAATACTCATGGTTGAGGAAAGAGGTACCGATAGCCTTAATGAGGAATATACTTATGACAATTGTTTAAATCTCTTAAAGTATTCTCATAGGCCGATCCAGAATAGTTCCAAGCTAATACCTATGCAAATGATTTATGATATTCTTGTCCTTGTAGCACAAGACACAGTTCTATAAATCATACTACACACTAATCTTGCGTGGTCATTGGTCGTCCAACTTTTAAATGACCTTGATTAGGGATAGTTTTGATATGACATTCAATGTTCACTTAATAGGTGTTTCTTTACCCAAGACATTGTCTTGATACCCCATGTTGAATATTGTCAAATTGAATGGACTCATTATTTAATTCTAAACCACAATCAAATAGTTAATGGAATAATAAGTAAAATTTTATTCCACTATGAAACTTTTCAACATTCATTTCATCTTATGATAAATGGTTTTCCCAAATGTTTAAGAGTGATACTCTTTATAAAACATTTAAAGAAATCACACACATATCTAATATGCTTGATTTCTTTTGTGCAAATGTGAATGTTGTGGTTCACTTATTGCATAGGTTTAGTTATGATTACTTTGTAAATCTTAGCATCTTTATTATTGAACACTTTCATAATAAAGATGATAAAATTTGAGTATGTAATGAATTACATCTGATTTAGGATTTATTATCCAAGAGATGGCTCCCACTCATTTTCATGATTCTTAGACCTTCAACTCGGCTACTTACAATCATCAAAATTCAACAACAAACTATCCATTGAACAACTTAACTTTTATTGTCTTTAAGGCACCAATGTTCTCAACATATATTTTAACAAACTTCCTAATGATGCTTTGCTTGGATTTTACTCAAACCAGCTCACAATGATTTGGGATCATTTGTGATTATGGCAATTAGCCTTAAATTCTCGCACAATACGCATGGACGTAAGTCCATGTTGCCATTTTCAAGCCACGACACTTCTAAGTTCGTGCTTATAAATGGCTTCCTTATTAAGGATCTAATCCTTGCTAAGGTTGTGACTACAACATCAATACTCAAATTATATTTGTTTCCATGCATCAAGAATTCATCCTTTAACATAATCAAGTACTTTGGATGTTATTGATCATAAATTAATGATCCATAACTTAGATTCTAGTCGATTGGTACTTTATACTTGTCATGCTCTAAGCATGTAAGTCATGTGAAGATTCAATAACGAAGCATACATGATGGATCCAATTGCAGAACTATTTTCAATTTGATCCCACTCATGTGACTTTTAGCTGATCCAGTTTCACTGAATCTTGCTAAACTATTTGCTATTTGATATGGTTGAAAGTCTTTTCTAGATTCTTTCATGTTTGACTTAGTATTTGAAAGGAATGATGTCCTTCGAACAAGTGTATTATTTCGATAGAGGGTTCGGAACTAATTAGGAAAGCTAATTATTTAATGAGGTCAAGTGATTGGAATAGCTAGCTGGAGGCCGCTTCCGATCAGTAATATTAATGTATAATTAATATTACAACTTGCTCTTGACTGAACCCTTCGGGGCACACCCAATCGTGTAATCGAACCAAGGGACAAATTAATCGGGAGAATTAAATAAGTCAATAAAGATTTTACAAACTCAAACGACTTGCGAGCTAAGAGCGTCGAACCCGAACGTTGCAAGTCGAGATGACTCTAGGAGTCGATGAGATGAGAAAATAATAAAATGACATATCGTGCTAAAATTACAAGAACAACACCAGGCCTAGTCATGCCTCGTATCAAAGGCAAGAGACTAGGACCGCAAGCACTAGGGCACCGTGTCATAGCAGCCATCGCAAGGCCCAGCTAGGCTGACCTTGCTTGCGGGCTGGTTAAGGCGGCCTAGTGGCTGCGCACCATGGTAGCCCTCGATGGGCTTGCCTAGCAAGGCCAGCAAGTAGCATGCACTTGCGGTGCTACTGTTGGGCCTACGCTGTTGTTACTTGCAGTATGCGCATGGGCATGTGGCTGGTGCTTGGGCTTGCGGCAAAGGCTAGTAAGCCTAGCCTTGTGGCGCAAGGCTTTGAGCAAGGCCCAAGGCTGGCCTTGTTCGCCAAGGCCGGGCAGCAGCCCTTTGCTGACCGGGGTGGTTGGGGTAGCCCTTTGCCTTGTTCTCCAAGGTTAAGGTGGTCCTCCCACTTACTGTCTCTTATGTGTTGACACTTGTCATTTGATTAATATTCATGCTTTTAACTTAATTTAGAATTAAATTAATTCATGTATTTTCACATTTCACCAAATCTCCTCGCCACCTCTCCCCGGCCTGTCGGCGGCCGACACCGAACCGCAAGCAACACCTCAACACAAAAACCCACGCAACTCCCCAGCTCCCTGCACTCCACCACACTATACCCACCTTGGGTATTGAGAATACTCACTTGAGAAAACTCAAAAGGAATCTCCTATTTAGTGAGATAGCCTTAAGTTAGTAAAAGTCTAGTTATTTTTGTCTAGCCCCGTCTAAGCTACGGGGTAGGGGCCAGTTCGGTAATCGAGGGTGTGAGACATTGGAGGTCTTGCTTTTGCGGGTTTAAAGTTTCCAAGTCCGAGCTTGATTAGTGAGCGAAGCGCGCGTCAAGGGTGAGCTTATTTCTCTCTCTTCTCTTTATGTGTTTGTGTTTTTTTTATTTGCATGTCATTTTGTTATGTTGTGATTATTATGCATGCGATCCGATTTATTGGGTTTTGTTTCCGCGTGGTGTTGGACACTGCAAAACCCAACAGCGGTATTAGAGCCTCTTTCATTTAATTTTTACAACTAAAAATTAATTATGGTGATTTAAATGGATTTAAATTTCTGGTTTAGCATCCTAATTAGATTAGGACTTCATTTTTAATTAGATTAAATTCGTATTTATGCTATTTTTGGCCTACAAACTCCGATTTTGACCTGAAAATTGTGAATTTTTTTGTGGAATCGATGTTCTATATCATTCTTTACCTATAAAGTGTTAAAAATGACCTTTCAGAAGCCAAAATCCTTCCAAAAAGTGGGTTTTCGAGGGGTTTTTTTTTTGTTTGGAATGAAAAGTTTTAATTCATTAAACCTTTATTATTTATGGCATGCAATTGTTGGATTATGTGTTTGATTATACCATTAATCTTCTGCAGTTTTACTCCTTATTAAGCATGTTTATTAAGTCATATTGGTTTTTTAATTTGGTTAACTCTAAATTTCACATAAACTTGGAATTTCTCATTCTTGCAAATAAATTGCTTGGAGTGTGAATGTTTCTAGTGAATATGATTTTTGAAGCCCTTAAAATATTAAAGATTCAATTTTTAATGGTTTAAACGGTTGAATCTTAACTTGCTAAAATCCTTGATGAACAAATTTTTGGTTTTAATCATTTTGGAAGTTGATTAAAATCTTAAATGTTCATACTTGTGCTTGAAATACTATTGTTTTTCATATTGGAAGGTTGTAATATTCAAATATTCATAAGTAAAGTTGGATAAATTATTTCATTGGATGATTTATTATTTATTCAAGTATTATTGTGTCTAATCTCATTATTAATTTATGTTGGTTAAATTATTTGTGAGACTTGCATTTAATTTTTGTAGCATCAAGTTGAGCCAAAAATAATTTAGAGAATGGTTTTTGAATTTATTTTGTTTTGCGCACTAAAATTGAATTTATTTAAGTTGGACTTGTTTTATTTTCAAAATTGCTCAATTTTAATTCAAAAATCAATTTAGAATTAATTTCAAAGTCACACACAAAAATCGAAATAAAATTCCGAAGCATGAGCATGTAAATCGAAGCCTCGAGCTTCGAGCACCAACCTCGGCTAGCAGGGCTGCTTGCGCAGCCCACATGTTGCTGCCGAGGTGGTGCGTGTATGTGTGTGCCCATGTGCGTGTGGTTGCGAGCGTATGTGTGCGGGGAGGGTTAGCATGTCGGGTAAGTGACTGTGCACCATGCAGCTAATAGCAAATACTGCTAAAATGCCCACGGGAGCACCTAGCATTGCTGCGATTTTGGGGCGCGAGAACCAGGCACCATGCCCCAAGCCTAAAGATGCTAGGAAGCAGCTGGTGCTAACAATGGTGCGTGCTAAGGCAGCCTTGGTGCACATCCATGTCCGTGCGGCCGCCCATGCGCGCCTTGCTTGGTGCCTACCTTATCCCCTAGGCCCTTTGGCTCGGGAGCTAGCCACTTGGCATCGGTTTTGCAATTTTTGCGTTTTTGTTAAAACGAGGCTAGGCCTCAGTTTTTTTACCATGTACTTACTAAATTATTTTGACAAAAATTTTGGTTAACAAGTTTAATTAATTCGGTTGTTTCACCAAATGCCACTGAGCACTTTAATAATTCACCAAATGCCATCAAGGTTTTCAAAATTCACCAAATGCCACTGAGTTTTAAAAAAATTCACCGAGTGCAATTCATGACTGACGGCCGTTAACTCCGTTAGTCATTAGGGTTTAATCATGACACATGTCATGATATGATTATCAACGGACCATCCCTTTATACCTTGCAAAACTTGGAATAAATAAAAATTATGTTAGAATTAATTACATAGGTTAATATTTTTTAGTTATAGGCGACTAAGGCTTGAAATCCCATGAAAAGAGCAATTTACCACGTTTTAGGACACATTTTCATCCAAAATGGCCCAAATAAGGCGTATATGACTACTAGTTTGCCTATTTTCTACATTTTTTTACCAAATGAACTTATTCTTACTCATAACATGTCAATATTACTTAGTTATAGGCGGCTAAGATTTGAAATCACAGAAATAGAGCAATCAAATGAACTCATTCTTTATCTTAACATGTTATTATTTCTTAGTTATAGGCGGCTAAGGCTTGAAACCACATGAAAAGAGCAATTTAAGGGTTTTAGGACGCATTTTCATCCAAAATGGCCCAAATAAGGCCTATATGACTACTACTTTGCCAATTTTCTACGATTTTTATCAAATGTACTCATTCTTTATCATATAATGTCAATATTACTTAGTTATAGGCGGCTAAGGCTTGAAATCACATGAAAAGAGCAATTTACAAGGTTTTAGGACGCATTTTCATCCAAAATGGCACAAATAAGGCCTATATGACTACTACTTTGACTATTTTCTACATTTCTTATCAAATGAACTCATTCTTTCTCATAACATGTCAATATTACTTAATTATAGGCGGCTAAGGCTTGAAATCAGATGAAAAAAGCAATTTACTAAGTTTAAGGACGCATTTTCATCCAAGATAGCCCAAATAAGGCGAATATGACTACTACTTTGCCTATTTTCTACATTTCTTATCAAATGAACTCGTTTTTTCTAATAACATGATAATTTTATTTATTAATAGGTGGCTAAGGCTTTAAATAACATAAATAAAGCAATTTACTAGGTTTTAGGACGCATTTTCATCCAAAATAGCCCAAATAAGCCCTATATGACAACTACTTTGCCTATTTTCTACATTTCTTATCAAATGAACTCATTCTTTCTCATAAATGTCAATATTACTTAGTTATAGGCATCTAATGCTGGAAATCACATGAATAAAGCAATTTACTAGGTTTTAGGACGCATTTTCAACCAAAATAGCCCAAATAAGGCATATATTACTACTACTTTGCCTATTTTCTAAATTTCTTATCAAATAAACTGATTCTGTCACATAACATGTCAATAGTACTTAGTTACAAGCGGCTAAAGCATAAAATCACGAGAATAGAGCAATTTAATAGGTTTTAGGACGCATTGTCATCTAAAATGGCCCAAATAAGGCCTATATGGCTACTACTTTGCCTATTTTATACATTTCTTATTAAAACATGTCAATATTATTTATTAATAGGCGGCTAAAGCTTGAAATCACATGAATAAGGTAACTTACTAGGTTTTAGGACGCATTTTCATCCAAAATGGCCCAAATAAGCCCTATATGACTACTACTTTTCCTATTTTCTACATTTCTAAACAAATGACTTCATTCTTTCTTTGAACATGTCAATATTACTTAGTTATAAGCGGCTAAGGCTTGAAATCACATGAATAGAGCAATTTACTAGGTTTTAGAATGCATTTTCATCTAAAATGGCCCAAATAAGG
This sequence comes from Chenopodium quinoa, assembly GCF_001683475.1. Taxonomy (NCBI): domain Eukaryota; kingdom Viridiplantae; phylum Streptophyta; class Magnoliopsida; order Caryophyllales; family Amaranthaceae; genus Chenopodium; species Chenopodium quinoa. Next base: position 1,536,497 of record NW_018742980.1, read on the forward strand.
CTTATATGCATGGCTACTACTTTTCTTATTTTCTACATTTCATATCAAAAAATGTCAATAATATTTATTTATAGGTTGTTAAGGCTTGAAATCACATGTATGGGGCAATTTATTAGGTCTTAGGACGCATTTTCTTCCAAAATGGCCCAAATAAGCCCTATATGACTACTACTTTGCCTATTTTCTACATTTCTTATCAAAGGAACTCGTTATTTCTCATAAAATGTAAATATTACTTAGTTATAGGCGGCTAAGGCTTAAAATCAAATGAATAGGGTAATTTACTAGCTTTTAGGACGCATTTTCATCCAAAATGGTCCAAATAAGCCATATATGAATACTACTTCTCCTATGTTCTACATTTCTTATCAAATGATCTCATTATATCACATAACATGTCAATATTACTTCGTTATAAGCGGCTAAGGCTTGAAATCACATGAATAGAGCAATTTTACTAGGTTTTAGGACGCATTTTCATTAAAGATGACCCAAATAAGGCTTATATGACTACTACTTTTCCTATTTTCTACATTTCATATCAAACTATGTCAATATTATTTATTAATAGGGGGCTAAGGCTTGTAATAACATGTATAGGGCAATTTACTAGGTTTTTGGTTGCATTTTCATCCTAAATGGCCCAAATAAGCCCTATATGAATACTACTTTGCCTATTTTCTACTTGTCTTATCAAATAGACTCATTCTTTCTCATAACATGTCAATATTACTTAGCTATAAGCGGCTAAGGCTTCAAATCACATGATTAGAGAAGTTTACTAGGTTTTAGGACGCATATTCATCCAAAATGGCCTAAATAAGGCCTATATGACTACTTCTTTGCCGATTTTCTACGTTTCTTATCAAATGAAATTATTATTTCATATAACATGTCTATATTACTTAGTTATAAGTGGCTAAGGATTGAAATCACATGAATAGAGTAATTTACTAGGTTTTAGGATGCATTTTCATTCAAAATGGCCCACATAAGGCCTATATGACTACTACTTTTCCTATTTTCTACATTTTTATCAAAATATGTCAATATTATTTAGTAATAGGTGGCTAAGGCTTAAGATCACATGTTTAGGGAAATATACTAGGTTTTAGGACGCATTTTCATCCAAAATGGTCCAAATTAGCCCTATATGACTACTACTTTGCCTATTTTTTACATATCTTCTCAAATGAACTCATTCTATCTCATAAAATGTAAATATTACTTAGTTATATGTGGATAAGGCTTGAAATTACATGAATAGGGTAATTTACTAGGTTTTAGGACTCATTTTCATCCAAAATGGCCCAAATAAGCCATGTATGACTACTACTTTGCCTATTTTCTAATTTCTTATCAAATTAACTGATTCATTCACATAACATGTCAAGATTACTTAGTTATAAGCGGCTAAAGCTTGAAATCACTTGAATAAAACAATTTACTAGGTTTTAGAACGCATTTTCATCCAAAATGGCCGAAATAAGGCCTATATGACTACTTATTTGCCTAATTTTCTACATTTCTTATCAAATGAACTCATTCTTTCACATAATATGTCATTATTATTTGATTATAAGCGGCTAAGGCTTGAAATCACATGTGTAGGGCAATTTACAAGGTTTTAGGACGGATTTTCATCCTAAATGGCCTAAATAAGCCCTATATGAATACTACTTTGCCTATTTTCTACTTTTCTTATCAAATAAACTCATTCTTTCTCATAACATGCGCATATTACTTCGTTATAAGCGGCTAAGGCTTGAAATCACATGAATAGAACAGTTTACTAGGTTTTAGGACGTATTTTCATCCATAATGGTCCAAATAAGGCCTATATGACTACTACTTTGCCTATTTTCTAAATTTCTTATCAAATAAACTTATTATTTCACATAACATGTCAATATTATTTAGTTATAAGCGGCTAAGGATTAAAATCTCATGAATAGAACAATTTACTTGGTTTTGGGATGCATTTTCATTCAAAATGGCCCAAATAAGGCCTATATGACTACTATTTTCCCTATTTTTTACATTTCTTATCAAAATATGTAAATATTATTTATTAACAGGCGGCTAAGGCTTGAAATCACATGTATAGGGCAATTTACTAGGTTTTAGGAGGCATTTTCATCCAAAATGGCCCAAATAAGCCATATATTACTACTACTTTGCCTATTTTTTACATTTCTTATCAAATAAACTCATTATTTCTCATAACATGTCAATATTACTTTGTTATAAGCAGCTATAGCTTGAAATCACATGAATAGAGTAATTTAAGGGTTTTAGAATGCATTTTCATCCAAAATGGCCCAAATAAGCACTACATGACTACTAATTTGTCTATTTTCTACATTTCGTATCAAATGAACTCATTCTTTCTCATAGCATGTCAATATTAATTAGTTATAAGCGGCTAAGTCTTGAAATCAGATGAATAGAGCAATTTACTAGGTTTTAGGACGCATTTTTATCCAAAATGGCCCAAATAAGGCCTATATGACTACTACTTTTCCTATTTTTTATATTTCTTATCAAATGAACTCATTATTTTACGTAACATGTCAATATTACTTAGTTATAAGTGGCTAAGGCGGGAAATCATATGAAAAGAGCAATTTACTAGGTTTAAGGTTGCATTTTCATCCAAAATGGCCCAAATAAGGCCTATATGACTACTACTTTTACTATTTTCTACATTTCTTATCAAAATATGTCAATATTATTTATTAATAGGTGGCTAAGGATTTAAATCACATGTATGGGGTAATTTACTAGGTTTTAGAACACATTTTCATCCAAAATGGCCCAAATAAGCCCTATATGACTACTACTTTGCCTATTTTCTACATTTCTTATCAAATGAACTCATTCTATCTCATAACATGTAAATATTACTTAGTTATAGGCGCTAAGGCTTGAAATTACATGAATAAGGTAATTTACAAGGTTTTAGGACTCATTTTCATCCAAAATGGCCCAAATATGCCATATATGACTACTACTTTCCCTATTTTCTACATTACTTATTAAATGAACTCATTATTTCTCATAACATGTCAATATTACTTAGTTATAAGTGGATAAGGCTTGTAATCACTTGTATAGAGCAATTTAAGGGTTTTAGGACGCATTTTTAACTAAAATGGCCCAAATAAGGCCTATATGACTCTTAGGATGCCTATTTTCTACATTTCTTATCAAATGAACTTATTCTTTCTCATAACATGTCAATATTACTTATTTATAGGCGGCTAAGGCTTTAAATCACATGAATAGAGCAATTTACTAGGTTTTAGGAAGCATTTTCATCCAAAATGGCTCAAATAAGGCCTATATGAGTACTAAGATGCCTATTTTTACATTTCTTATCAAATGAACTCATTCTTTCTCATAACATGTCAATATTACTTAGTTTTTGGGGGTTGCTTGAAATCAAATTAATAGAACAATTCAAGGGTTTTAAGACGCATTTTCATCTAAAATGGCCCAAATATGGCCTATATGACTACTACTTTGCCTATTTCCTACGTTTCATATCAAGCAGATGAAAAGAGCAAATTAATTAAGTCAATGGCATACCTCATCAAGCTGTAGTGCATCTATACAACTACTCACTATTTCAAACATGAATCTCATCACGTATAAGCCACTAGCATATGAACAAAATACATGAATAAAACATGCATAGCAAATTAACAAAATCTTACACATTGTTTATTACAAAAATCATAATATCATGTGGCATTACCAACAGTGATTTTTATGTAGGACCTTCACAAGCTCAAGAATTTAGCTTCTTCATAACACTATAGAAAAGTAAGTTCAAATTTGATTAGTATGACTAAGAAATGAGTTAGGTAATGATAATCAATACTGGGTAGCTGTTGGGTTTCGTAGTGACCCTCACTACGCGGAAAGAAACCCGCCAAGACCCGCCCCCATAATAAATGCAATTAACAAGCAAAACATAATCAAAACACAAGAAAGGATAAAAGATTATACCTTTGACGCGTGCTTCATTCAACTATGAGCTCTTACTTGAACCTCGAAAACACGAGGCCTCCGACGGGATCGTACCCTCGAACCCGACCCGAGCGTCCTAAGTCTCGAAGGTTAGTCGAGACCCGGACAAATAAAACTATGAGTTTTATAAATCAAGGTTTACTCAAATCAAGAGTTGCCTTTTAATTCCACTCAAGGTTGTGTATTTCCCAATACCCATGCCTTTGGTATTTATAGGGAAAGGCACCCTTGATTTCCAATCTCCCATCAATGTGGGAGAGTTGGTAATTTCAACAATTTATTTAATTCCAAATTAAATAAATAATTAAATCAACCACAATGCAACAAAAGTCAAGGGGAGAGAGAGAGAGTTAGGTGAGGACCACGAATAGGTGGGGGGGATCATTCCCTTGCTCCCCAAGGCTTTGCCCAAGCCTTGGTCCCCACCTCTCACACAACCGGCATCAAGGGGCTGTTGGGCTGCTGCCAGCTAGCCCAGCCAGCCAGCACAAGGCAACAAGCATCAGCCTAGCCAGCCATGCGCGCTGCATGCTGCTATGCTGGGTGATGCCCATGTTGCGGCTTGCTAGGCGCTGGGCGTTGCTGGCTGCCTAGCACTCCCTATCGCATGCACATGCATACGCCTACCTAGCATGCGTGCTGCTAGCGAGCCATGCATGCTGGGCATCGCCTCTCGTATAGCTACGCACAACCAGGCCAACATGCAGTAGCACTCGCACACGCACACGCATAGGTGCGCTGTGCTTGGTGTGTGGCCTGCGATGGTGCCTACATACGCGCACACACGCAAAGCTAGTGCTGCTTGCAAGCTCGCTGTGCTTGGTGCTGCCATGCGAAGGCACGCACGCAAGCACACAGCTCGGTTCTGCATTGCGAGGCTGCTGGGCGATGGTGCACACGCACACGCACACACGCATGTGCCTAGCACTGCGATGGTGCTGTGCGTGGTGCTAGCGTGCTGCGATAGTGCCCACACACATGCACACACACATGGGTGTTGTGCTTGGTGCAATAGGGCTGCGATGGTGCGAGGCATGCACGCACACGCCTATGCGCCAGTGCCCAACACTGTGATGGCTGTGCTTGGTGCGTGTGGCCTGCCATGCGCGCCTAGGCATGGTGCTAGGGCTGCGATGGCGCCTAGGCATCATGCTAGGGCTGCGATGGCGCCTAGGCATGATGCTAAGGCTGTGATAGTGCCTACGTACGCAAGCCTCGCCTAGCATACCATGGTGCGCCTAGCACACATATGGTGCGCCTTGGCTTGCGATAAGCTAGCCTAGACTAGCTACGGCTACGCTCATACTTGTTGCTTGTGATTTTGCGACGCTCGGTCTCGACGCCCTAGGCTCGATATCCGACGTATGTATTCATAAAACTCTGTCGACTCATTAAATCCTTCGGATTAATTCGTCGTCTAGGATCAGTTGTTCAATTGGGTTCGACCCGAAGGGTTCAGTTAAGATTAAGCTGTAATATTAATTATACCTTAATATTACTGATCGGAAGCGGCCTCCACCTAGGCATTCCGATCACTTGACCTTACTGAAGAATTAGCTCTGAATAATTCTGAACCCTCTATTAGAATAATACACTTGTTGGAAGGACACCATTCCTTTCAATCTCCCACTTGTCCTTCCGGACAAGTGTGCATATAGTGTATAGCCCATTTCCTATGTCGCTTAATGTCTCTTCGTGAACTATAAGGTAAGATTCACCACCATCCTTATTACGTTCAGAAGTGTTTCTTGATCTCCGAGTTTGACTTTCAATAAACAGATGATTTCTAAAATCCATCTGAGCACGGCCATGCATTTTCACAATCTCGCTCATCGAGCGGCCTTGTAAACAACAAAGACATATTCCCTATTGTTAATAGGGGGACATTCCCAGTCTTGCATTATAACTTTCTCTTACTAAGAGGACCTAATCTCCCGAGTGTTCCCGTTATGATCCCCAGTTAAGGCAGACGTTAGGCAACATCAAAGAGACTAGTTCTCAAACAAGGAAACTTCACAATACTCATTTTCGAGGAAACGAGTTCCGATAGCTATAATGAGAAATGTACTTATGACAATTTATAATGAGTTCTCAAACAAGGAAACTTCACAAGTACTCTCATAGGTCGATCCAGTGCAGTTCCAAACTGGCACCTGTGCAAATAATTTATGACCATCATGTCCTTACAGCACAAGAAACGGTGCTGTAAATCATACTACACACTAATCTCTGGTGGTCATCAATCGTCCATCAGTTACATGACCTCGATTAGGGATAACTTTCGATTTAAATATTCAATGTTCACTTAACAAGTGTTTCTTTATCCAAGACATGGTCTTGATACCCTGTTTTGAATATTTCCATAAATCGAATGGACTCATTATTTAATTCTAAACCACAATTAATAGCAATGTAGTGAATGATAATTTTGCACAAAAATTAATTACTCCATTAATGAATGGTTTCAATACAGTGTCTTACATTAAATCAACCAGTTTAATTAAAACACATGTACAGGGAATTTCAAAGCCAATCTCCAACGTGCTTGATTCCCATTGCCTCAACGTGCTTGTTGTGTTTCACTTGAGGCAAAGGTTTAGTCAAAGGATCAGCTACATTATCATCCGTGCTGATCTTACAAATTCTGATTTCACCTTCGGATTTCCATTCCCTTATCATGTGAAATCGCCTTTGGACATGTTTGACCTTCTGGTGTTCTCTTGGCTCCCTGGCCTGGGAGATAGCTCCATTGTTGTCACAGTAGAGATCTATCGGTCCCTTGATGGAGAGTACAACACCAAGTTCACTAACGAACTTCCGAATCCAAACAGCCTCCTTAGCAGCTTCTGAAGCAGCCAAGTATTCGACTTCAGTTGTAGAGTCTGTAGTTGTGCTCTGCTCTTGGCACTCTTCCAGCTAAATGCTCCTCCATTTAGGCAAAATATGTACCCTGACTGTGACTTGAAGTCGTCTCTGTCAGTCTGGAAGCTAGCATCGGTGTAACCTTCAACAACCAGATCTTTGTGGCCACCATAAACCAGGAATTTATCCTTGTTCCTTTTCAGGTACTTTAGGATATTCTTGGCCACAGTCCAATGCGCCTCTCCTGGGTTTTATTGGTATCGGCTCGTAGCACTCAAGGCATACGAGACATCTGGCCTAGTACATATCATGGCATACATGATCGACCCAATTAGCGAAGCATATGGAATCTGATCCATTCCCTCTCGCTCAATAGATGTATGTGGACATTGTTTCTTTCTGAGAGTTACGCCATGGGACATGGGTAGATGCCCTCTCTTGGCATTCTCCATGTTGAATCGTGCCAGTACTTTATCAACGTAAGTACTCTAGCTCAATCCAATCATCCTCTTAGATCTATCCATGTAGATCTTGATGCCCAATATGTACTGTGCCTCTCCTAAGTTCTTCATTGAAAAGCACTTTCCCAACCAGCCCTTTACGGACTCTAGTAATATTGTGCTGTTTCCAATGAGCAGTATGTCATTGACATATAGGACTAGGAATGCGATGTCACTCCCACTGACCTTCTTGTATACACAATATTCATCTGGATTCTTGATAAAGCTAAACTTGCTGATGGCTTCATCAAATCGCAGATTCCAACTCCTGCTAGCTTGATTTAGTCCATAAATGGACTTCTTAAGCTTGCAAACCTTTCCAGCGTTGCTCGGATCGACAAAACCTTCTGGTTGTGTCATGTACACAGTTTCTTCCGAAATCCCATTTAGGAAGGGGGTTTTGACATCCATCTGCCATATTTCTTAATCGTAATATGCAGCATTTGCTAGAATAATCCGGACAGACTTTAGCATTGCGACTAGTGAAAAGGTTTCATCATAGTCAGTCTCGTGGATTTGCCTACAACCTTTTCCCACCAGTCTAGACTTGTATATCGATACATTTCCATCCTTGTCTGTCTTCAATTTGAAGATCCATTTGCAACCAATGGGTGTGTAACCCTTGGGTAAATTCACCAAGTCCCAGACTTGATTTTCAGACATGGAGTCCATCTCGGATTTCATGGCCTCTTGCCATTTAGCAGAGTCGGGGCTCGTCATAGCTTGCTTGTATGTCGTTGGCTCATCTCCATCCATAACTAGGATGTCTTGGTCATCGGTTAAGACAATACCAAGGTATCTGTCTGGTTGAGATCTTTCCCGTTGCGACCTACGAAGGGTAAAAGGTTGAGCATTTGCATTGTCTGTTTTATTCTGACCAATCTTCCCAGCTGCTTCCAAAGCACTTAGATTGTCAGTTTTATCAGGTTGACATTGTTGCTCGTCCTCTGGAACTTCGTCGAGTTCGATTTTCCTCCCACTTGTCATTTTGGAAAGGTGTTCCTTCTCTAAAAAGACACCATCACGAGCAACAACACTTTGTTCTCGGATTTATTGTAGAAGTAACACCCTTTGGTTTATTTTGGGTATCCCACAAAGAAACACTTATCCAATTTGGGGTGAAGTTTGTCCGAAATTAATCGCTTGACATATGCTTCGCCTCCCCAAATCTTGAGAAAAGACAACCTAGGAGGTTTCTTAGTCTATAATTCATATAGAGTCTTTTCAACAGCTTTTGACGGAGCGCGGTTCAGTGTTAGTGTCGCGGTTTGTAGCGCATGCCCCTAGAAAGAGATAGGAAATTCACTAAGACCCATCATTGATCGAACCATGTCTAACAAGGTTCGATTCCTCCGTTCGGATACTCCGTTCCATTGAGGAGTTCCGGGAGGTGTCAACTCTGGAAGAATACCATTTTCTTTCAAGTGGTCGTCGAATTCATGGCTCAAATAACGCCACCTCGATCCAATCGAAGTGCTTTAATTTTCTTGCCAAGTTGATTCTTAACTTCTTTCTGAAATTCTTTGAATTTCTCAAAGGATTCAGATTTATTCGACATTAAGTAGATATAGCCATATCTACTAAAATCTTCGGTGAAGGTGATGAAATATCGGTAACCTTGTTTTGCGGGTGTACTCATTGGTCCACATACATCCGTTTGTATTAGACCTAATAAGTCACTTGCCCTTTCTCCCAACTTAGAGAATGGCTGTTTTATCATCTTGCCTAATAGACATCCTTTGCAATTTTCAAATGACTCCAAGTCGAATGAGTCAAGAACACCTTCTTATAGAAGTTTCTTGATGCGTTTGATGTTAATTAGGCCAAGACGACAATGCCACAAGTAGGTTTGATTCGACTCGATGGTCTTAGCCCTTTTGGCGGTATCATAAATGTTATAGACTTTTTTGTCAAGAGAAAGCACATAAAGACCATTTTCTAAATATGCTTTACCATATAAAACATTATCGAAATAAAATGAAAAACTATTGTTCTTAATTCGAAATTCAAAACATTTGGCGTCCAACGCCGATATTGAAATAATGTTTTTGGTAACTCTAGGAACAGGATAACAATTTTCAAGTTCTAAGATAAGCCCGGAGGGCAATGACAAACTGAGAGTTCTAACGGAGACGACAGACATTCTTGCTCCATTGCCGACCAGAAGCTCGACCTCTCCCTTCTCTAGCCTCCTATTTATCCTTAGTCCCTGAGCATTGGAACAAAAGTGTGAGCCACATCCGGTATCTAATACCCATGATGTTTTGCTAGCGAAGTTTAAGTCTATAACAAAAATACCTGATGAAGAAGCAACGGTGCCGTTCTTCTTATCTTCCTTGAACTTGAGGCGGTCCCGTTTCCAATGTCCCTTCTTCTTGCAGTAGAAATATTCGGAATCGGACTTGGAAGAGGCTACCTTCTTGTCCTTGCTGCGCTGGGCAGTGTTTGACTTAGGCGGAAAATTTCTCTTTTTCCCTTTAAAGCTCTTCTTCTTGCCCGGACGTTTGAATGGCTTGCCCTTCCTCACCATGAGCATGTCATGCTTGCCCTCATCCTTGAGGGTTTGCTCAGCTTGCTTCAACATACCATGAAGCTCGGTGAGGGTTTTCTCCATGCTACGCATATTATACACTACTAGAAATAGGCTTATTTCCGAGGGATAGCTTCCGACGGAATTATATTCCCTCGGAAAATTTAAAATTTCCGAGGGAAATTGACTTTGTAGGAATAATTCGTCGGAAAGGTTCCCTACCGACGGAATATTCCGTCGGAATCGTTCCGACGGATTGGTCCTCCCTCGGAATATCTGTGTTACGACGGAATATTCCCTCGGAGTAAGTTCCGACGGAATTATTTCCCTCGGAAATCACAGTTTCCGTCGGAACCTGTGATTTCTAAGGGAAATAATTCCGTCGGAAGTTGTGATTAATTAAAAAATAAACCAAACATTTATAATTTTAAAAAAAAACCCTAAAATCCGGATTTTTCCTCTAGTGCGCCTCTCCTTCTTTATCTTTCCTCATTTCTCTTTCCTCCTTCTTTCTCCCTCTAGTGCGCTTCTCCTCATTTCTCTTTCCTCCTCCTTTCCTCCTTTCTCTTTCCTCCTTTCCTGATTTCTCTTTCTCCTCTCCTCTTTCTCTCTCTTCTCTTTCCTCATTTTTTTCTCTGTATTTTTCATTTTTGTTTTTCATTTTCCGGTTGGCTTCAAGTCTTCAACCAACAACAACGACTCAACCAACAACCGTCAACCACCGTCAACCAACAACATCGGCGTTACAACCATCGTCATCCACTCTCAAGGCATTTAATTTGTAGATCTAGTTTTAATTTATGTTAGATTGTAGATCTACTTAGTTTTTTTATGTATTTGTAATGTTAATTATATTTCCTTTAATTATTAATGTATAATTATCGTTTTTTTTAATTTTTTTTATGAAATTCTAATTAAATTAGTAAATCTACTGGTTTGTGTTGTATTTTTTGATTTTTTGGCTTTAAATTTTGTATTTTTTTCGATTTTCTATGGGTTTACTGCATATTTTGTTTTCGATTTTTTTTGGTGAATGGTTGTAGTGGTGGGAGTGTTGGGGCTGGCAGAGAGTGCGTGAGGGTGGGGCTGGGTGTGGGTGGGTATGCGTGAGGGAGGGAGGGGCTGGGTATGGGTGGGTGTGCGTGAGGGTGGGGCTGGGTGTGGGTGCTCTGGACAGGAGGGGTGGTTTGGGTGTGGGTGGGGGGTGGGGATCTAGGTAAGTTAGGAGGGTAGGGGGCTGGTGGTGGGCTGGGGTAGGCTAGTGGTGGTGGGGCTGGGTAGGGGTAAGGGGGTAGGGGGTGGGCTGGTGGTGGGGGTATTGTGGTTGGTGGTCTGAGGTTGAGGGTAGGGGGGCAGGGGGTGGGCTGGTGGTGGGGGTATTGTGGGTGGTGGTCTGAGGTTGAGGGTAGGGGGGCAGGGGGTGGGCTGGGGGTGGGGTGGGGCTTTTTTTATTTATTTACTTTTCCGACGGAATATTCCGTCGGAAAATACTGCCTCCGACGGAATATTCCGTCGGAACATCTACCCCACCGACGGAATTTTCCGCCGGAAAATACCCCACTCCGATGGAAAATTCCGTTAGAACCTAGCGACGGATTTACACTGAAAGTTAACAAAAGCGCCGATAGAACAAAATCCGTCGGAATCGACCTTTCCGACGGAATATCGCAAAATACCTACAAAGGGTCTTCCGACAACGCTTTCCGACGGAATTCCGTCGAAAATGGGCATTTCCGACGGAATTTCAAGGTTTTCCGACAGATTTATTCCGTCGTTGATTGACTGTTTTCTAGTAGTGATAGTTCATTTTGAACTGATCCTAGCCTTTGTGAAGTGAGTGGTGAATGATGTCAATTGCCATCTCGGTTGAATACCTAGCATCAAGCCTTTCCATGTTCTCAAATAATCCAATCATTTTAAGGACATGCGGGCTGACAGGCTCTCCTTTCTTGAGCTTGCTCTCAAGGATTTGCCTGTGGGTTTCGAACCTTTCAGTTCGGGCCTGCTCTTGAAACATATCTGAAGCTCAGAAATGATCTTAAAAGCCGTCTCCTTTTCAAAGAAAGTCTTTTGAAGGTCCGGAGACATAGTGGCCAACATGATGCATTTGACATCCCGATTGACACTTTGCCATCGGTTAAGGGCAGCCTGAGTGACCTCCTCATTGGGAGCGTCGGGCATTTCCTCATCAAGGACGTATTCCTTTTGCTCTTGCATTAGTACAATGCGAAAATTTCTTTGCCAATCAAGAAAATTTGGCCCGCTCAACTTCTCCTTGTCGAGAATTGAGCGTAAAGAGAATTGGTTGTTGTTTGAGTTACTTGCAGACATTGTTCTACAATTGAAAGAATTTGAAATGAAAAACCATTCATAAATCAATAAGTTGAAATTTTAAAAGCATTCATGCATATTTTCAATCTTATTGAGCATTTTATCCACGCATTTATAAAATTGTCCCTTTTAGACGAGAATAAAATGATTCCGAGATCCCAAAGATCAAGAAATGGTTAAGCATGCTTTGGCTTGTCTTAATCATTAAATATCTTAAGGTAAGCAATCCAATTGCTAATAGCTCCAAGCTACTCTCGGTTTGATAAAATGTCGCATCTAATGCATCCTAGACATTTTATCTCTTTTGCCACGACATCTAAGGACTCCTTACTGGTATCGTTGAGCTTAACCAAGACAACTTGTATACCTAGTATACCTTATGTTTCTAGGGAAGTAGTGATGCCTCGCTTTGGCGTAGCCCATCACATACGCACATTAGTTCGGTAAGTGTTGTTCTTGGAACGGCAAATTTTAGCTCAATATTATTAAGGGACCTAGGGTTTCTATGTTGGTTTGATTTAAGTGAGCTTAACTAATCGTCGCAACATATAGAAATCCTAGACATGCATCTAACATTTATATATAACAACAATATATATATAAAGTATAAAAATAGATGCATTTGGCAACTAGCATGATCCCTTGAAATCTTTAATTTCCATGGGTCTTCATCTTGGCTCGTCTTCATCGAAACACCGTCTTGAGACATCTTGGCTAAAATAAATAAACTAGCTAGAACGACTAAGATTAATCTAATAGTACAAAAATACTTAACGGTTTGCAGACCGTATTTAGATTTACAAAAATACATAACGGAACGCAGTCCGTATTTTCTATCCTAGTCGGGCCCCACTAGTTGCCATTTTCAATAACCTGTTTTGAAAAAAATCTTCCATTCACCCATTCACTATTTGTGAATGGCTCATGCAAATTACGAAATACATAATTAAACAAGCAAAACTAGTAACTAACTTAGGTGGTTAATCCAATTAATGCGTCTAATTAAAACTAGTAAAAATTGTTTAATTCATTATTTCTAAAAGTAAATTGCTCGAGCAATCAAATAAGCTCCCACTAAATTACAAATCCATACTTAATTAATCCGATTAATTAAGTTGGCTTAACTCGTAATTTGTCAAAATCAAAATTTTGCAAAAGCCGGAAAAATCGAGGTCTAACCTTGTTAAAATAATTATATAAATAATTTAAAACGGCAAAATTTTCGCAAAATTGCATAGCTCAAAATCAAGTAAAAAATCCCACACAAGTTCTTGGTGGGTGCGCACCATGGATCCTAGGCAGCCCATGTGCTACGCTTGCTGTGTTAAGGGCCAGCATCCAGGCCCAGCGTAGCATGATGCGCAAGCCAGCACTAGCAGCTCGCTACGCATGCTAGCTTGCTAGCTGGTGCCTGGCAGCGTGTGGCAGGCTGGCTGGGGCTTGCTGCCTCGCTGCCGAGCAGCATGCACAAGCATCTCCAGCAGCCCTGCCATGCCCCTAGCACTACGGCAGCACCCTACTCCCACTGCCACACAGCAGCCCTCAAGGCACACTCCTTGGCGCACCATAGGCAGCCAGATGTGGGATGCTAGGTAGCCCGGCTAGCCTTGGTGGCGCTTGGGTGGTTTTTGCCTTGATTTGCGTGCCATTTCTCGGGATTTTGATCCCAATTTATGTGTGACATAAAATTAATCTAAATTTATTTTTGAATTAATTTAAGGGCAAAAATGAAAATAAAATAAGTCCAACTTAATTAAATTCAATTTTAACGGTGCACAAGCCTAAATCATCCAAAATTTATTTTGTAATAATTTAGGTCTTCCTTTATGCTTAAAATTGAAATAGCTATGTCCATAATTAATTTTGCCAATATGGAAATTAATAATGGATTTGACAAATGGGAGTTGGAAAAATAAATTAACCATCCAATGATAAAATTTTCCAACTTTCATACTTGTGTAAAATACCAAGATTACATCTTCCAATATGAAGATTAATCAAAATTTTACTCACAAGTATTTGAACTTCATGGATTTTAATCAACCAAACATGTAAAATCCAAACTTTGTTCAATATGGAATTTAGGGTTAGAGTTCCAATCATTTAAACTCCATAATTATGCTCAAGAATAATTAAAATAGCAGTAGATTAGGGATGCAATAATGCATTTAATCTAACCTTGTAATGCTTGCATTAATCAAGGCTTAAAAAGATTTACAATTTTCATTGAAAAACGAAAAAAACCCCAAAAAACTTGGGTTTCTGGCTTCTGGACAGCCCGCAAAAAGGGTTGAATTTGTCTCAGAATGTCGATTCCACCCAAAAATCACTATTTTTAGCCAAAATCTAGGTTCGACAGCCAAATCGATAAAAATACGAGTTTTAAAATTAATTAAAACGAGCTTCTAATCTAATTAGAAAAGCAAAACAAGTAATTAAATCTTACTTTAAAACACCTTAATTAATCAATAATTGCAAAAATTAAAAGGAGCGTGGCTCCGATACCGCTGTTGGGTTTCGTAGTGACCCTCACTACGCGGAAAGAAACCCGCCAAGACCCGCCCCCATAATAAATGCAATTAACAAGCAAAACATAATTAAAACACAAGAAAGGATAAAAGATTATACATTTGATGCGTGCTTCGCTCAACTATGAGCTCTTACTTGAACCTTGAAAACACGAGGCCTCCGACGGGATCGTACCCTCGAACCCGACCCGAGCGTCCTAAGTCTCGAAGGTTAGTCGAGACCCGGACAAATAAAACTATAAGTTTTACGAATCAAGGTTTACTCAAATCAAGAGTTGCCTTTTAATTCCACTCAAGGTTGTGTCTTTCCCAATACCCATGCCTTTGGTATTTATAGGGAAATGCACCCTTGATTTCCAATCT
The DNA here is from genome assembly GCF_001683475.1 of Chenopodium quinoa. Lineage (NCBI taxonomy): Eukaryota > Viridiplantae > Streptophyta > Magnoliopsida > Caryophyllales > Amaranthaceae > Chenopodium > Chenopodium quinoa. Next base: position 1,551,646 of record NW_018742980.1, read on the forward strand.
CCTATCAATGTGGGAGAGTTGGTAATTTCAACAATTTATTTAATTCCAAATTAAATAAATAATTAAATCAATCACAATGCAACAAGTGTCAAGGGGAGAGAGAGAGTTAGGTAAGGACCATGAATAGGTGGGGGGGACCATTGCCTTGCTCCCCAAGGCTTTGCCCAAGCCTTGGTCCCCACCCCTCACACAACCGGCATCAAGGGGCTGCTAGGCTGCTGCCAGCTAGCACGCCAGCTTGCAATGCCAGCTAGCCTAGCCAGCTAGGCCAGCACAAGGCAGCAAGCATCAGCCTAGCTAGCCATGCGCGCTGCATGCTGCTGTGCTAGGTAATGCCCATGCTGCGGCTTGCTAGGCGCTAGGCGTTGCTGGCTGCCTAACACTCCCTATCGCACGCATATGCATACGCCTACCCAACATGCGTGCTGCTAGCGAGCCACGCATGCTGGGCATCGCCTCTGGTATAGCTACGCACAGCCAGGCTATCATGCAGTAGCACTCGCACACGCATAGGTGTGTGGCCTGCGATGGTGCCTACATACGCGCACACACGCAAGGCTAGTGCTGCTTGCTAGCTCGCTGTGCTTGGTGCTGCCATGCGTAGGCAGGCACGCAAGCACACAACTCGGTGTTGCATTGTGAGGCGGCTGGGCGATGGTGCACACGCACACGCACACACGCATGTGCCTAGCACTGCGATGGTGCTGTGCGTGGTGCTAGGGTGCTGCGATAGTGCCCACGCACATGCACACACACATGGGTGTTGTGCTTGGTGCGATAGGGCTGCGATGGTGCGAGGCATGCACGCACACGCCTATGCGCCAGTGGCCAGCACTGTGATGGTTGTGTTTGGTGCGTGTAGCCTGCCATGCGCGCCTAGGCATGGTGCTAGGGCTGCGATGGCGCCTAGGCATCATGCTAGGGCTACGATGGCGCCTAGGCATGATGCTAGGGCTGTGATAGTGCCTACGCACGCATGCCTCGTCTAGCATACCATGGTGCGCCTAGCACACATATGGTGCGCCTTGGCTTGCGATAAGCTAGCCTAGCCTAGCTTCGGCTACGCTCATACTTGTTGCTTGTGATTTTGCGACGCTCGGTCTTGACGCCTTATGCTCGATATCTGACGTCTGTATTCGTAAAACTCTGTCAACTCATTAAATCCTTCGGATTAATTCATCGTCTCGGATCGGTTGTTCGATTGGGTTCGACCCGAAGGGTTCAGTTAAGATTAAGCTGTAATATTAATTATACCGTAATATTACTGATCGGAAGCGGCCTCCACCTAGGCATTTCGATCACTTGACCTTACTGAAGAATTAGCTCTGAATAATTCTGAACCCTCTATCAGAATAATACACTTGTTGGAAGGACACCATTCCTTTAAGTAGCTATATTTACTTCTCTAGTATGGCCTTCACGAGCAACTTTTTTGGTTGAGGCAATCGAGCTGAATTAAATAGGAAGATTGTGTTATTGGAAACACAGATCACTATCAGGGTCCAATACAAACTACATAAATTAACAATAGACAAACAAATCAATAATTAGGATTCAACATATAATCAGGGGAAACAAATGAATTTTACATGGTTAGACGTACTCCTCATAACTTGGGGCGAATATGAAGTTGTCTCCCGCACGCACTGATTCCTTGATACTTCGTTTAACATAGTACATCACGTCAGGGTGGTTTGCTATGATTCTAGTAGTGGAGGTCTCCTCAGGGCATAACCACCCAACTTGACAAGGAGAATCAATGTCACGTAAGTGCTCCCTTAGTGGTCTGCATGCATGATAATGGAATAGAAATCCATCCTTCGTCTCTTTGAAGTTTGGCTTTTTTTCGAAATCTGATAAAACAAATCACGCAATTGGTTAGAAAAGAAATCCATCCAACTCTTGGGAAGACAACCGGGCATAGAGTAAAGAATGAACCCAAAATCTTACCTCGTTGATCAACGTTATCCAAGCACGTGGCCATTGCACAAAGCTACCTTTTTCTTCCCAAAGTGAAGTAATTCCATCCTCCTCTACGGGCACCGGTAGTCGGATGTCCTGGAACCTCGCAATCACAAAATTGATCCCGACCGAGTAATGTTGTGGCCTAAGCAGTTGCAAACGGACCGTACAACCACTACTAGAAAACAAGCCATTTCCGGCGGAAAAATTCCGTCGAAAACACCGTGAATTCCGTCGGAAAAGACTGTTTTCGACGGAATTCCGTCGGAACATGTTGTCGGAAGACCTTTTGTCGGAAAAAATGGCTGTTTCTGTCGGAACAGTGTTTTCCGACGGAATTTTCTCGAATGAAGGACAGTTCTGGCCACCGGAAAATCCGTCGAAAATTTCCGACGGAATATAAATCCGCCCAACCACCCCTCGCCAACCCAACCACCCCACCCTGCCCAGAACACCCCACACCACCCTGCCCAGACCACCCCACGCCACCCTGCCCAGACCACACCATGCCACCCTGCCCAGATCCACCCACCTTGACCCAGACCTACCACCCAGACCCACCAAACCCAACCCAGAACCAACAAATAACCCACACACCACGAACCTTACACCACCCACACCCACCCTATCTCCACCTCGCCACCCCCACAACCACCATATCTCAACCCCCACAACCCACAAAAACCACAAAATCGAAACCAAAAACTAAAAAAAACCCGAAAAAAACAAAATAATCGAAACCACAAAAACCAATCAAACAAAATCGAGACCACCAAATCGGAACAAAAACCACAAAATCAAAATAAACAATTTATATATTATATTGTCCGAAAATCCGAAAAATCACAAACTTAAATTACAAAATTTAAAAACTTATATTACAATTTCATCATAAAAATCATTATAATCATAAATTTCTAAAAAATAAACCTAGATCTACATATATTTTCGACCTTCTAGGTGATGTTGAGCGGCGGTGGTTGTTGTTGTTGAGCGGCGGTGGCTGTTGCGGTTGTTGTTGTTCCGGTTTTTGTTGTTGCGGTTGTTGTTGTTCTGGTTGTTGTTGTTGATGTTGATGAATATAAAGAGGAGAAGGAGAAAGAGGAGAAAGGAATGAGGAAGAAGAAGAGAGAAGGAGAATGAGAGGAGAAGGAGAATGAGAGGAGAGAGAAAGAGAAGAAGAGAGGAGAGATAAGGAGAAGAGAGGCGGGTTGCTGTAAAAAAGAAAAAAAAAAGGAGAAGAGAGGCGGAGAGATGGGGGTGGGTTTCGGGTTTTTATTTTTTTTATTATTTAAAATAATTCTGACGGAATATTCCATCGGAGTTTTCCGACGGATTTTATTTCGTCGGAAAGTTTTTGTTTCGACGGAATAATCCGTCGGAAAGTTCCTACGGATTTTGATTCCGCAAGAAAATTAATATTCCGACGGAAAATTCTGTCGGAAAGCCATATATTCCAAGGGATTTTAATTCCGTAGGAAATCTGTCGGAATTTCCGACGGATTATCTTGTCCGTCGGAAGAAGTCCATCGGAAATAAGCTTAAGCTATTTCTTGTAGTGAACAGGTCAGTTGTGCACTAGCATACGCCACCAAATGCAAAGCTCCACTATTTGATAGCCCCGGGTGTAGAAGTGCACAACGGGTTTCTTCCTACACCAATTTGAAAGATCACTTATAAGAACAAAACATATCACAAGGGCTCTTTTTTTACACAATTGATAATGTAACGAAATTCACTACGCTAGAACTAAACAAATCTTAATTTTCTTTTGGTAAATAAGAAATTTCATTACCAAAGAAAGGGCAAACTATGCCCACACCAAACTACAACATCCAAGAGGCTAAGTATCCACCAACAAACAAACAAAACCAAAAACAAAACAAGCAAAGGCAAAAAACAAGCCTACAAAACACCATAACACCGAACAAAGCTACAGAAATAAGCAAACAGAAACTGCAACCAGAACACATGCTGTAGGAAAGGAACACAACAACACCGAGGACCACCAGCACTGAAATAGAGCACAGCCACAAACAATAGCAGCACACAACATTAGACTAGTTGTAAACAAACATACAGCAGCTAACAGAAGAAACAGAGTTGCACAGAACACTCAAACAACCTATCATCAGAAGCAGCAAAACAGAAGCAAACAGCTCCCAGGAAAACACAGTAGGCAGCACAAAGTAGCACAGATCAACACAGCTACCCCCAGCACTGAACCAGATCACAACTAGCACAACAATGGCACACAGCAACAAGCTAGCTGAAAGCAAGCAACCAGCATCTGATAGAAGAAACCAAAGCTGCACAGAGAAACTCAAACAGCTAGTCAGTAGAGAGAAGCATATAGAAGTAGAGCAACTCCAAGGCAGACACAGCAGGCAACACAAAGCAGCACAAAACACCGCAACAAAACCCTGACAAACCCAAACAACCCAGCAGCCAACAAAAAACAGAGTTGCACAGTACAACACAGAACAATAGCTAACCAAGCAGCAACACAGAAACAAAGACAGTAGCTGACTCCATCTAGACAAAGACACATCAAAGGAAACTTCACTAGATTACAGCACAAACAAAGAACCAACAGCACCATCCAGACTAAGAACTAAACAAATCACCTATAAATCTGGAAATTCATGAGGTGTTGGATTATGAAGCTCCATCGAGTCCGCATGTGTAGGAGTACCAACCTGCAATAGTAAATTAATAATGCCACCTTAGATCTCACGTAACTCAATATGCCAAAACTAATAGATTTGAAACTACCTCATGTATCTCATCATCTTCTCCTTATCCTTGTGGGTGACATGAGTCGACCGGTGTAGTCGAGGGGAACGACAAGTTCATTTGCTTCGCCCAAGCATTCAATTCATCTCGCGTCTCGTTGCGTACATGTTCCTTAATTGATGCCACCTTGGCATCCAAGTCATGTGGTGAGTTAACACTAGCTCGAGATCTTCTTGATTTGGTGTATTCTGCACCCATCACCTTTTCCCATCCTAGCAATGTCCCTCCCGCACCTAATACCTGTCCTGGATGGTAGGGCTTTCCCAAAGCCAAGGTGAAAGGGTTTTTTTCTACAGTTGGGCAAGCTTTCCTTCAACCAGTTCTTCAGTGTACTCAAGCTGTAGCAAAATTAAAAAGGTAACATGAATATAGTTACTGTTTTTGTGTAGTGATATTTATGCAAAAGCTTCATAAAGTTCACAAGTTCATAGTTAGCTTACAAGTTTATCTGCCATTTCTTTGGTTTCCGGAGCCTTGATGACCCATTTTCCGGTTTCCTTGTCACGCGCATGTAGAAAACAAATGAAATCGCCAGCACGACTCACCAATGCAGTGATCGTGGAATCAAATTAAAGGGTTTTTTGGATGACCCTAGAAGCAAAGTGGGGTATACTCCCTCCTTAACCCACGTTTCCTTCCATTCAACAAATGTCTTACACCCCATACGATGGGTGTATTGTCTCTGTAATGCATTTTTCGAATTTTGCTCCCGTAGTTCCTACATAATTAGAAATGTTAGTATCATTACTTCAAAAAGAGTCAATATATTATACAATTGTCATCAGATTTACCCAAACTTACACTTGCTTCCTTTTGACTTCTTTGAAGAACGAAAGCTTCCCAATCATCCTTCGATACGCTTGGCCATTTTTGCCATGGTAGTTTCTCTTCCTCGATAACTTCATCATTTCCACCTCCATTATCCTTTCCCTTGCAAGTTTTCTTCCTCTTTAGTTTTCTCACAATTCTCTTAGTGATCCACCAATGAACTAAGGTGGTCTTGAAGCCTCTGAATCTTTCCGCTAGTAAAGATTAAAACACCCTTCGCTTGGCATCGTCATTGGGAATATTAAACAGACTCTGGAAGCACAAATAAAAGTGATTATTGGTTTCACCTTTTAAATAACAATAAGGTGAAGGTACTTATAATTGTGTAAATGTGCCAACAAAACACTTGCCCTTGTATCATTCCAAAATGTTTGAATCAAGCCTGGAGATACTTGCCGCCAACCAAGTGTAATGGGGATTTTGCGTGCACATATGCCAACGTGAGCAGCAAATTGACGACGCCATTTGCCCGTAGGTTGGCCTACCTTGTCATACTCCAGGACCATGTGACCGGAAGGTTTCTTAAAACTTGTCGTCGGACCCCTAACCTTTTTCTTAGCCGGTGCCTTCATCCCCCCTCCACCACCTGTGTTGTTCATTTTACCTTGTCCTTGGCTTTCAGTTTGGGGAGTAGGATTCTCACCAACCATATCAGAAACTGCATTTTCAATAGGAGGCGCATGTTCAGTTGAAATGTCAAATACATCAAGCCTACGCTCAAACTCATCCCGAGCCTGATCTTCTAGCTCACCCAAATCATTCTCCTTGTTGACATCATAAAGCTCGTCTTCATCCTCATGGAAATCATCATCATCATCCTCCATATCCTCTACACAATTACGGTCCTCATTGTCCTCCATGAGATATAAACACCTGCCATTACAAACATAACATGTAATTAGTTGTAATATAAATAAATTTGTTAGGTAAAGTTATAATCAAATATAAATTTATGAATTATAATACAAATCAACATAGAAAATGGGCAGGTAAGTTAACATATAGGTAATTTTTATTCCATATTTCACATGTTTTAAGAGTTACTTCATTCATTTAAAAGAAAATATGAAAAATGGGCAAGTAAGTTAACACTTTCATTCAATTTCACCAAAATAATTCTTTAAATCACCTAACTTGTGCTTTTATAATACTTTCAACGCCTACAATTTCAAAATCACAAAGAATAGTACCTTAATCTAATATTCCTTCATTCGTTGTGGTCTGATCGCATATAATGTGCTTGGTCGTCTATGTCATTTGGTATAACAAGTTTAGGAACAGTGAAAGGTGCTGAATCATCAAACGCAACATATTCTACTTCATCCTCAACATCTTCAATGCCTAGGATTCTTCATTTGACGACTAGCACAATAGACCATTTTGAATCGACTGGGTCAGTTACGTAGAACACTTGCTTAGCTTAAGATGCAAGGATGAATGGTTCCGCACTATCATTCAGGTGGCCAAGATCTACAAGAGTAAAGTCATCATATTTGACGTTACGCCTGATATTATCAACCCACTTACACCGGAAAAGAGCAATCGTGAAGTTACAATAATCAAGCTCCCATATTTCTTGAATTCGACCATAGTATGACAACTCTGCATCAACGGGTAACTTATCCATAGCACTTGCAAACTCCCTTGACGATGCCACAAGCAATACACCACTGTTTTAGGTCTAGGAAGATTTCAAATCCTGACGCTCAGTCCAAAAAGTGTACCCATTTATTTCATATCCCTCAAATGAGCGAACATCATCCCTAGGACCATAAGCAAGCCACCTTACTATTTAGTGACACTCTCGTCCAATCGACCCATCACTCGATCTCAAAACCAACTCACAAACCTATTATTATGCAACCGCATCAGTGCCCTTTCACCTTTCGATGGAAATACATCACGCAAACTAGCCATGTGCTTGTCTAAATATGGGTGAACATCTGCAACATGGTGCAACACATATAGGTGTGCTTGTAAGAACTTATCTCGGTCAGGTGACATTCATTTCGACCAGATTGTACCATGACCATCAAGTCTCCCTTCATGTCGAGAAGTAGGAAGACCAATAGGTTTAGCAACGGCTATATAGTCGGCCACAAAATTACCAATCTCCTCACCCACGGTCCCTTTGAATCATACTGCCTTCCGGGTGAGCCCGATTCCTTACTTTATTTTTCAATGTACCCATGTGTTTTTCAAAAGGATAGCACCACCTCATGAACACTGGACCGCACAACTTAATCTCATGCACTAAATGAAGAATCAGATGCACCATTATGTCAAAAAAATGAGGGTGGGAAGTAAATCTCAAATTTGCACAAAGTCACAACCACATCTACTTGCAAAGCATCAAGTGTACAAGGATCAAGCACTTCGCTGCATATTGTATTGAAAAACGAACAAAGGCTTGTAATAGCTTCCGTCACGTGCTTCGGTAAAATACCACGTATTTCAATTGGTAGGAATACTTGCATCATAACGTGACAATCATAGGATTTCATACTTGTCAACTTCAATTCTCCATTCAAGGATATAAAATTTTCATGTTAGATGCGTACCTTGATGGAACCTTAATGCCATACAAACATGCACAAAACATCTGTTTTTCTACCCTTGACAATGTGTAGCAAGCCGGAGGTAAATAAGCCTTTTCATCCTTGGCTTTTCCCTCATATTTCTTCTTCGACACATTCGTGGCCTTTCCCTTACTCTTCCCCTTTTCTTTTTTCGAACTCATTTCATTTCCCTTTTCTTGTTCCTTTCCCTTTCTAACCTTTTCCCGAGCCCACAATTCTGGACGAACCCCCATCTTTTCCAAATCTAACCGTACACCCTTTCCATCATTTGTTTTTCCTTGAATATTCATCAGCGTTCCCACAAGAGCATCAAACACATTCTTCTCTATTTGCATCACATCAAGACAGTGCCTAATGTCATGTTCTTTCCAGTACGGAAGCTTCCAAAAGATTGATTCTTTTTTAAAGAGAGCAGTTGAGTCTGCAGCTTTTTCTGTTTTCCCAAATATTGTTCATATACCCTTGACTCGAGCATAAACCTACCAGTCAATGGCCTAGGCGCAGTCCCCTCTTCCGTTGTCCCATCAAAAGCCTTTTTTTGCCTACGGTACGGGTGATCGCGTCTGAGCAACCTTCGGGTCCGCACGTACACCTCTTTGTGAGAATGATCAAGGCGCATGCATGGTGTGTCATCAATACAAATGGGGCATGCTTTTTTTCCTTTGTTCTTGTACCTAGACAAGTTTCCATATGCAGGAAAATCATTAACGGTCCACATAAGAGCTGCACGCAATGTGAACATCTCATTCTTATGAGCATGAAAACGAAAACCCCTTTGTCCCACATCTTTCTCAAATCGTCAACAAGCGGCGCAAGATAAACATCTATGTCGTTTCCAAGTTGCCTTGGCCCCATTATTAGTAGTGAAAGCATTATATACTTACGTTTCATGCACAACCAAGGAGGCAAATTGTATCACTAAAAGTACTGGCCATGTGCTGTGTTGGGTACTAAGAGTGCCAAATTGATTCATCCCATCCGTGCACAACCCAAGCCATAAATTTCTGAATTCATCACCAAATTTCCCCAACATCATATCAATGTTCTTCCATTTCGGGGAGTTGGCTGGATGCTTCAGCATTCTGTTTTTCTTTCTTCCCTCTACATGCCACCTCAAGTTTTTAGCGTCTTTTGGTGTTGAGAATAGACGATTAAACCTTGGAATAATGGGAAGATACCACAACACCTAAGCAAGAGGTTCCTTCGTACCAACATTGCAACTCATGCGCTTGTAGCGCGACTTCTTGCATCGTGGATACTCCTCCAATTGTTCATATTTATTTCGATAAAGAATACAATCATTAGGACATGCATGAATCTTCTTATACTCCAAACCAAATGGACACATGAGCTTCTTTTTATAATAGTAAGAGTTAGGAATTTCATTCTCCGTCCACCCATGCTTCGACTTAATGTTAAAAAGTGTTAGCACGGGAGATAATTTGGAGTATTTTTTGCACCCAGGATACAAAGGCTTTTAAAAATCCTCCGATAATGACTCAAACACGTCACTTTCAACACCATGCATCATCTCATCCACCCCTTCATCCTCAACCTCATCCACCTGATCATCCTCAAATCCATCCTCATCACCATTATCAATAATATATTCATCATTCATGTATTCCTTGTCCACGCAGTTCTCATTACTTCTATCATGCACATCATTCCCATCAACATCCCCACTGTACTCTCCCTCTTCACCGTGCCAAATCCACACATGGTATTTAAGCCTAAACCCACGCTAAATTACATGATCTTTAATGATTTCAACACTATTGACCACCTTTACATTATTACAATCTACACAAGGACAATAGAGGTAATCGACATCCATTCTGCGCTGATAAGATGAAGCCCTCTCACAAAACTCTTGAATTCCATGAAAGAATTCCAATGTATCACGTCTACCATACATCCAACCACAATCCTTCTCCATTTAGTAAATTGTCTCTAAACATAGCAACATATTATGAATAATGTATAATTTCTACATATATTATGTGAATCAAATTCAAACACACACCATTCATATACCATTCATATAGTAAAAAAATGCATGCTCCCAAAGGGTCCTTATCACTCCAACCTAACGCATCCTTGAACGTCTAATATCACTAGTGAATGTATGTCGATTTTCCAATTTTAAGGAAAATCCGGCAGCATTTCCCCCCAGTTCTCCAAGTACAGATGTAGATAATTACTTACCTACATATGTACCAAAAATACATGGTGAGGAAATGGTAAGCCAAGATGTTCCTTAAAATTAGTAAAAAAAAAAGACATACATTCACCACCTAAGTGAGAGTAAATGTTCAATAACAGTCCCAACCGGGGACTATTCAAGACTTTCTCCTAATGAGAAAACCTTGAACGGGTATCCAAGCATATGATGATGCAAGCATCTTATATATTGTTGTATTTATTTGTCATTAAACAATAGACAAGTTGTAATAGCATGAAAAAACTTTTATTTAATGGATAAAGAGAAAGAAATATAGCTTAGTAAAGTTTACAATTCATACCAATATAGCAAGTACAATGGATGTACTCTTTCTAATTTCCCACTTGAGCTAAATGTGTAGTCTTCAAGCTAAACTTGTGCTTCATATATGAATATATAAAAAAAACAAAAAGAAAAAACAAAACAAAAAACAAAAGTTAGTAATTCATTAATACTTACAAAAAACAAAGTTACTAATCTCTGATTTATTCAAAATTTTCCATTAAACCACCTAAAATTCACAAAAAGAAACATATAATATAGACAATTTAAGTAGCAATCAAAATTGGGGTTAAATTATATTGAAACCCTAGCTAACTTTAGTTTGCTCCTGTGCCCAATAATTGTTCAAAATGCAAAATAAAATATACGTAGAGAATTGAAAATAATTGTTCAAAATGCACAACAAAAATTAAAACTAACCCTAGATGGAAAAGAACTTTGCGGTGGTCGTTAGAGGACACAGCTGAACCTCTTGTTTGCAAGCGTCGAAGGAGATCTCCAATTGTTTGCAAACGAAACTATGCATATTAGACTCACAAATTAGAACCCGGTTAGGCAATACAAAGCTACGAACTTTCAAGTTTTGCAACAATTAAAACAATAAACAGCCAATCACAACTTTTGAGCTATAAACAAACAACAACATATTAAATTCATCATCATTCAGCTATTAACAACTTCTAAGCTATAAAGAACAAAATATGCAGCTTCAGAAACGCATGCAAAATTGAATCACATAATAACAAACATTCATTATACAAATTAAAAGTAGAGTATACATACCGTTAACCCACAATTGCTAAAACAATTGCGATCATGAACTGCATGATAATTTAACCACAACTGAACATGTGGTGGAAGAGGTTTAGTTGCAGGTGGCGGCAGTGGTTGAGGGGGAGTCGTGCGCGCAGGTGAGAAAGCTTACATGAACCTTAGATTAAAAGAACCCTAAAATACTATACTGAAGATCAAATGAACGACAAACCCTAGATTGCGAAATTAGAATTCGATAATTTAAAAAGGACAAAAAAAATATCTTACCTTGAAACTACTTTAATGGAGGTGAGAAAGCTCATAATCTGCTTCAATGGAGAATTAAGATGAAGCTCTTCAATGGAGGAGAGATATGGAGAGAAGGAGGTGCGCTCCAAAGGAAGAAAAATGAAAACTTTGGAGGTGGTGGATTCAAGAGAAGGGAGCTGAGAAATGAAAATTTCGAAGGGAAACAGAGAAATGAAAATTTTGGGAAAATAAAGAAAAAGAAGAGAAGCCAGGCCATGTGATTGTTTTTTTTTTCCGCACCGGTTTGAACCGGTGCTAATAACAACATTTCGCACTAGTTTGGTTTGAACCGGTGCGATTACCCTTTCCCTCTTTTTTTTTTATTTTTTTAATTCGCACCTGTTTTAACTGGTGCTATTAACATTATTTGAACCGATTTGGTTTGAACCAGTGCGAATTCCCCTTTCCCTCAATCCTGCCTATTTTTTTTTTTGCACTGGTTTTTAAGAAATGGTGCGCATTTTACAGTGCTGATTTTTGTTTTTCTTTTAGTGTTTGTTTCACAACGAACTTTTACCCAAATAGAATATACAAGTCTCTTTGTAAGAATTCAAGTGAGACAAAGGGAATTACTTCCACAACCAAAATTGAGAATATAGTACTTGTTGCTCTAAGTGGTGTCTTTCTGGAAAGTAACACATTTCCAAAACGACAAGTGGGAGGAAAATGAACTCGATGACCATCGAGAAGAGTAACAAACTAGAACTGAGAATCTTAGAAGACTTTAGAAAGGCTTCATGAGAATCATTGATCAAAAATACTCAAAAGACTTTACAAGTGCCTTAAAGAAAATTCATTACTCACAAAACTTTAAAAGTGTTGGAGTAAGATCAAAACAATTAAAAGGCTTTACAAGTGACTTGAACTTCAATGAATGATGCAATTACCCCTTATAGGTATAGAATTAAAGAAAAGGCTTGGATTGAATCCTGTAAAATTTCTAAGACTTACAAGTATACTATTTACAATTGGATAATAAGGGAATAGTGTCTTATAAGATAGTTACCACAAACCCGAATTTCGGAAATGATTTTAAAAATTATTCTTACACTCCATCAAACCTAAGTTTGATAAGTATTTGTTTCAAACCATGGTGCCGGTTTAATTGGAAGAACTTCACTTTCAATTAACAAAATATGACAATGTGACAAACACTAAAAAAGGAGAGATAACATGATTTTTCTCACGTATTCATATCATTTTTGAAATAAATTGAAAATTACAACTTACTTTCATCAATTTTAGACAAAAAATTCACACTCAATTACAAGCTAGGCTTTTCTTTCCATTTCGGGTCCAGTTTCGAAAATAACATGTTTATGTATTTTGCATACTAGAAATAGTAGCTTCACTTTATTTTCAAAACAAATTTTCATTAAATTCATTGGACCTTCTCCAAATATTGAATTCTAGTTCGAAATAATGTGTTTCCTACTCTCTAAAAAAATATTCTTAAAAATTCCCTTTTTGAATTTTGTTTCATTTTCTCAAAATAAATAAATTTGCATATTTTCCATAACCTTTTGGACAATACATGCGTTTACATAAATATTTCCAAAAGGAATGAAGTAAGATACAACTTCTTTTTAACTCGAACATGTTCTCGCCTAGTCATTGTGCGAATATTGGCTTAGGGATGGTTAACAAACCACCTACAAGATCAAAATCAAAGATTGATAAAAACAAAGAAAAATATATTTGAGACATTCTTTTAAGTCAACTTTGAGAATAATCTTACCTCAATGATCTCTACAATGTTTGGACATTAGGTAAAGTTTAATAAACCTTAACAACAATTGTTTTTGGTTTATAAACAAGCAAAGAACTAACTTGCTTTCTTAAACAGGATTTAAGCTACAATGCGTAAGTCATGTTTGAATCCTAAATGTTCCCAAGACACAAAACATGGGATACATAGGCCTATTTCAACATTGTGATTATATATATATCCTAAACAATAGCAAGTCTTTGGAATTACCCTAATTTAATGGCTCCAACACTTGAAAAATAGCAAAAATGCGCCTAACCCAACATATGGGGGCTGCAATATCCACAATAAACAAAATGAGATATTCATGCCATTTGACTTACTTTCGACAATCACGATGTTGAAATAGGCCTATGTATAAGACCTAATAAGGAAAACCTACGCTAAACATAATACGGGAAATCACGATGTTGAAATAGGCCTATGTATAAGACCCAATAAGGAAAACCTACGATGTTGAAATAGGCCTATGTATTTGACATACTTTCGAGAATCATGATGTTGAAATAGGCCCATGTATAACTTCAAAATGGAAAACCTACGCTAAACATAATACAGGGAATGGAAATAAATAAAACATAAAGAAATCATGAAATCTTGCACAAAGGACTCGTCGTGCGCCTTGGATTTTTGGGAGAGACATGAAGTTTGTTTGCATCAACCAAATCATGAATACCATCTTTCAGATTCCAACACTATTCAGTATAGTAACCCCTTCCTTGGTGGAAATTGCAGTGAGCATTAGGCTTCCATTTGGTACTCTTTTCTTTAGCAAGGGAGCATCAAGAGCTACCACTTCATGGAGACTGTACTAACTTACATTGTTGGTGGTATTTTTGGGCTTAGAAGACTAAGAAGAAGGAACGAAGGTCATTTTTCTTATTTTTCCAAGTATTATTATTATTATTACTACAACCAGCAATCTTTATTATCTCGTCCTCAATATTAATGTCAATATCATATACAGCTTCGAAATGGTTCAATGGCAGTAATTTGTGATGTTGGCTGCACTTGTGAGTCAAATTTTGGATGAAGAGACTAACCATCTTATTTTCGTTGGTGGCTCAACCATTTACGCAGCTGTTTCTCTCCCCTTACTTAGATAGGCATTGAACCCTTCGTTTTCTTTTTGCTTAAGAATAGAGAGCTCATGTTCAGAAGTCTTGGTTTGAATGCTACACTTATAGCGGTTCACGAAACTTTCAGTGACATCTTCCCAGGTTGTAGTGTACTTGGCATCTAGAGAATAGAACCACTGTTGGCAAGCATGCTCTAAAGAGAGAGGAAGTACTTTGGGAAAGAGTGTCGCCTCTATTCCTTTGAGAGCCATGGTTGCAAAGAAAGCCTACAAATGGAATAATGGGTTGTCAGTAGGCTTGAACTTTGGTATATCAGTAGGCTTGAACTCATCGGTGATTTTGCTCACCTTATCTTTTAGCTTCTCAACTAACGCAAGAGTAGCATTGTTTTATTCCATGGTGGTGACCTTAATAGTAAGGCCCTCCAACATAGAAGTGAGTACAGGAATGGACTTGTTGATTTGCTCAATATCTTCCTTGCTTGCGTTTGAAGTGAAATGAAAATGAACTTGGGGTGATGGAGATGGACTTTCTAGAGACGACGGAGGTTTCTTTAGACGCCTCTTAGGTCTAAGAGGGTTGTGGTAGCGAACCAAACTGTACTAATATACTTTTGCTCCTTGACCAAGTACTGTGAAATAAAACAAACTCACTTAATGGTTTGACTCACTACTCAACATAGGAAGAAAGAGGGAAAGACAGAATTTTGAAAACATGTTAGAAAAACTCAACACATTTTTTTTTGTGACAAAAAAGAGGACGCGTGCATGAACATAGTATACAATCATAAACGACATGGTGCATGACTCGAGTTGAAACTAAAGTGTGCGGACTATACTTGACTCGTGAATGAGTAAGTGACGTTATAAGACACGTGGTATGACGCATGGCTAAACATGTAAACGGTATGAAAACGACTAACGCGATGACCAAAAAATCACGAAAGACCTACTACTAGAAAACAGTCAATCAACGACGGAAAAAATCCGTCGAAATTCCGTCGTTGATATTCCGACGGAAAAAAATTTGTAGGAATTTTGCGATATTCCGTCGGAATAGATCTTTCCGACGGATTTTGTTCTGTCGGCGCTTTTGTTGACTTTCAGTGAAAATCCGTCGCGGCGGTGGTGGTGGTTTGTGGAAGGGGAAGGAGAAGGGGAAGGGGAAGGAGAAGGAGGAGAGAGAAACAGGGGAAGGAGAAGGAGGAAAGAGGAACGAAGGGGAAGGAGGAGCGAGAAACGAAGGGGAAGGGGAAGGAGGAAAGAGGAAAGAAAGGGAAACGAAAGGGAAGGGAGGAGGAAAATCAGAGAAGGGGAAGGAGGAGAGAGAACCGAAGGGGAAGGGAGGAGGAAAATCAGAGAAGGAGAAAAGAGAAAAAGAGATAATTCAGGTTTTTTTTTATATATTATAAAGTTCCAACGGATAAAAAATCCGTCGGAATATTAGGGTTTTCCGAGGGAATATTCCGTAGGAAAATTCTGACGGATTTAATTTCCGTAGGAAAACTAACTTTCTGACGGAATATTCTGTCAGAAGCCTTTTACTCCGAGGGAATTAATTTCCGTCGCAATATTTCCAACGGAGTTTCCGTCGTAATGAATCTTTTCCAACAAAATGTTCCGACAGACCCTATTTCCGCCGGAAAGTTCGGATTTTCCGACGGAATTTGGGTCTGTCGGAACGATTCCCTCGGAAAACGGCCTATTTCTAGTAGTAACCAAATTAGCACAGACTAGACTAAAACTCGTGTAGTGTGGCACGGTAAAACTGTCGTGGCACGGTAATCAATACCGTGATGTGGTAGAGGTTTTCGTGGCATGACATTTCTTCCGTGGCGGGGTACTTAGTTCCAAGGTCTGTTTTGTATAATTTTCTAGTTTTTCATCAATTTTAGTGTTTGCGCTAATTACTAAGTGAGTACGGTCCGTTGGCATTCGTTAGTCGTAAATCAATCAAGGTAAACCTATATCATAGACAAATAACGATCGTTAAGGTTAGGATTAAAACAATCAAATATGCACACTTAGGGCACATAGTCACAATGATGCAATGAAGTCCGCAACCTAAGGCTAAGTTCTATGTTCCACTATGCTCAAGTTTACTTAGGTGTCAAAAGGGTACCATGGTTAAGAGTTTGGACGAGTTAGCAAGGGAGCCTTCGTTGAGGGTGTATGCCAACAGGCGGCTCCGCAAGTTTGTGATGAAATTGAACTCGACATCATGGTTTGGGTGAACCCTTATCGTTATGAACGTTTTCGGGTCGATAGAGCTTAAATACCCCGGGGATAAAGCGTATGGAGAACACATACGGTTTGCAGAAAAAACGAAGGAAGCTAACACGAGAAAAAGGCAAAACCACTGGAATAGTTTAAGGATTGTCGTGTCACGCCGATAATTACCCTGCCACGGTATTCTTTGTCGTTGCGCGATACTAAAAAAATCAAATCAGTGCCTTTGTTTTTTCGATGGCGATCAAGTTATTCGATTTTTCCTACGAGGAGAACCTAAATACGATGTTAAAACTTCAATGCATATGCAAAAAACCAAATTAATCACAGGAATATAATTCAAGAATCTTTCAAATCTCATCTATTCATCTCAATTAAATACCAATCACTCAAATAGATAAATAACCAAGAATCCTCCCTAGTGGAGTCGAAATTGTAGGCGTCCTTCGAAGCGCGCCTAATTAAGAATATGTGAATATGCTTGGCAATCATAGGAAGTGGGAATTAACATTATAGGATTAGGGACAAGGAAAGTAGGGAGCCACCAAAAAGGTTTTAAGGAACTTGTAAATCGTTCACGGATCATTAAAAGGCAACCACGAAAAGGGACAACGATAGGCAACAACGTTTAACTCGTGAAGGTTACACCCCATTCATAATCCATGATATTACTAACTCCATATGGTTTGGAACCACTAAAGGAGGATCAGGGATGATGGTACAAATCGAGTCATGGAGTCACATTCGCCCGTATTGGCCTCTAGTCGATTCTTATAGCGAAAAGTATTTCCTGCAATCTCAAGGCATACAAACAAAGATTCAATTTGCTCCAAACTAAATTAGGCTAAATTGGTTGAATATTAAAGCAACGGATAAATCTAATTATTAGTGATCACTTGATTAAACAACAAGATTAAAAGGAACTTAAACCGGTTATCCAAATTATCTTATTAGGTGTGATATTCAATTACATATTCTCTTTAACATACAATATGGTGATCGACAATAACAATAGAATAACAATAACATTAGAAGCAATTTAACCATAATAACAACGATTAATATATGACAAACATGACAAAAATTGTTAGAAATACAATAGGAACAAAAGGAACATGATTTCATACTTTGATTGCGTTTTCTTGCAACTATAAAACAATAAACAGGTTAGTAACTTCAAGGAAAAATAAAATGGAAATTAAATTAAACGAAAGTAAAGTTGATTTGGGGCCAAACCCTCAAATAGTACTACCTTTCCTGCCTTGGCTTAAGTACGAAACTTTAGGTAAAGTACGAACTCTAGGGAGTGCTTAAAGGATGTATGATTAAAGAGTAAGGAAGGCAAGCATTTAAGCTTGAGCATAAGAGAGAATTATTTGGAGCCCCGAGACTGTAAAATAAGCCTTGTATTTATAAAAGAAATGAGAGAGGTGAGGTTCGCAACCCTAGAAATGAGGCGCTG
This sequence comes from Chenopodium quinoa, assembly GCF_001683475.1. NCBI lineage: Eukaryota > Viridiplantae > Streptophyta > Magnoliopsida > Caryophyllales > Amaranthaceae > Chenopodium > Chenopodium quinoa. The sequence goes on from NW_018742980.1 coordinate 1,569,916, forward strand.
CAAAGGAACAAGTTGCCGCGCCACGGCATAGCTGTCGTGGTACGGTAAAAATTGCCGTGGCACGATAACTGTATCGTGGCTCGGTAGTGAATTTCTATCATTTCTAAAGGTCAAAGCGTGTTAAAAGATAAAACCGGGTCAAATAATTTTCCATGTCACGACAATGTTTGTCGTTACACAGCGTAATCCGTCGCGGCATGGCATTGTATGCCATGGTGCGGTATTTCTGCCGTGGCACAACATATGGTTTTTCTGGTATTATGTTTAAAATTCATTTTTATCTTTTATTTTATATTAAGTACGAGATAATTATGCGCCGTTTCAGTATTCCAGACTTATTTCTGGTTTAGGATTGGATATTTATTAATCAGGCTCAATTAATAAATGAAATGGATTAAAAAGGTTTGGGCTAAAATAAGGGTTTGGCTATACTTTGACTAAATACTTGGACTGATCTATGGACTGATTTGTAGACTGTGTTTGACCGAATATGGATTTTAAGCACTTCCGAGATTAAATTCTCGACCCGACCAATAATGGCGGTGAAAGGTTGTTCATCATTGGGTTTGGTTTTGGGGAGACATTTGTAGGTGCCTACAAGTCTTAAACTTCTTCACTTAGAAGATGTTCCAGGCCAGTTAAACCACCTTCTTGAATGGATAAGTATATATGTAACTTGTCCACTACAAATACTCACACTAATTCTCACTGGTGTAATCTTGTCTATTATAATGATCTTTCTTCTGCTCATAAAGGCATGATTGCTCAAAATTCTGAGGTGGTAGAGCCTACTACTTATAAAGAAGCTGCTAAATCTTCTAAATGAATGGATGCTATGTCTAAAGAGTTGCAAGCTCTTACTGACAATAACACTTGGGAAATTGTTACCTTGCCACATGGTAAGATAGCCATAGGTTCCAAATGGGTGTTCAGGCTTAAAAGGAATGCAGATGGGAGTATTAAGAGGTCTAAAGCTAGATTAGTGGATAAAGGGTTCACACAAAAGTATGGAATAGATTTTTTGGAAACTTTTTCACCATTGGTCAAGATGATAACTATAAGGTGCTTGCTTACTCTTGCTGCTTCTATGAATTACGAAGTTTATTAACTGAATGTGAATAATGCCTTTTTAAATGGGGATTTGTTTGAATAAGTATACATGAAGATTCCTGAAGATTTACAATCTGCTCCTAATCAAGTTTGCAATCTTAAGAAGTCTTTATATGGGCTTAAACAAGCTTCAAGGCAATGGTTTGCCAAGTTAGTTCAGGAATTGGCATTTCTTGGTTTTCACCAATAAAAAAAAATGAATATTCAGTCTTCATCAAGCATAGTGATGGCCAAATGACAATTGTCACTGTCTATGTTGATGATATTTTAGTTACTGGGACTGATACAGACAACATTTTAGAGCTTAAAAGGCATCTGCATACTACTTTCAGCATTAACGATCTGGGAGAGGTCAACTATTTCCTTGGGATAGAAGTTTCCAGAAGTGATCTTGGTTTGGTGATGACTAAAACAAAGTTCACTAGTGAACTATTGAACTATTGAAGGATTCTGGAATGGATTTGTCTAAACATGTTGTCACTCCTCTTCCCATCAACTTGAAACTGTGTGCTATAGATGGTGAAATTTTTTCAGATCCTACTGTGTACAGGTGTTTAGCGAGAAAGCTTAATTTCTTAACAAACACAAGACTAGATTTTTCTTACACATTTCAAGCTTTGAGTTAGTTTTTAAGTGAACCAAGAACATCTCATCATATTTTAAAATAAGTTGTTGGAACTGAAGGACAAGGCATCTTACTAAAGGCTTCTAATGAATTAAGACTACAGGCATCTTACTAAAGTTAGTTTCTAAGTGAACTAAGAACTCTGATTGGGGTGCGTGTGTTGATACCAGAAGATGAATTACAGGGTATGTGTTGCTTTTTGGCAACTCCCCTATTTTCTAGAAGTCAAAGAAACAATCTACATTTTCCAAAAGTTCTTCAGAGGCTGAATACAAGGCAATGTCTAATGCAGCATCTGACGTTACATGGCTGGTCAGACTCTTAGAAGAATTGGGTGTTCAGAATCTGTAGCTAGTTGTTTTGAATTATGACAATCAATAAGCTATCTATATTGCTGAAAATCATGTCTTTCATGATAGAACTAAGCATATAGAAATTGATTGCCACTTACAAGGGATAAGGGAATGGAAGGCCTAATTTTCCCTAAGTTACTTGCCTACACAAGCTCAACTAGCTGACTTGTTTACAAAAGTATTGCCTTCTGCTCAATTTAATGAACTGTTATCCAAGCTTGGAATGCTTTAGTTAGATTCCAGCTTGCAGGGGGGTTTGAAACATACTGATCATACCACGTTAAATAGAGGCCACGTCAGTTAAGGTAGAATATTAGTTTGTTAAAGTTGTTATAATAATCTGTTAGAGTTGTTGACTCAGCATAACAAACTTTCTCTTTTCTGTTTGTTGTAATAAGATTTTATATAAGATATTTCTTCTTCTACAATCATTATTCAACTCAATAATAAATTTCTTCCTCTTTCGATTACTTTCTCTCTCTAGAATTCTCTTTAGATTTCTTCTTCACATGATTCTGTTTTCATAAATCTGTTAATAGGTATAGATTGTAACAAAATGTAAATGTTCATCTTAAATATAGTAATACATTAGCTAACAAAGTCGTTGAAGGTCAAGACAAAGGTGAATGGACCTAAAGGACTTGAGTTTGGCCGATTATTTGAAAAATTTATATTAGCTTACCTATCTAGTATTTATAGGCCATCATAGTTAGGCCTTGCTCTTTTGAGCTTTTGGGCAGAGCAGAGCAGCACAGGGGTCAGTAGAGCAGAGCAGATTTCAACAGAGCATAACAGAGCAAAGCAAAGCCGATTTCATTATTATTAGTATTATTATAACAAAAACCTACAAAGTCAAATGATTTACAAGAAATTAGAGGGGAGCCGAGATACAATTTGGGCCCACACCCCTCTAGTTATAGTGAACCCAATCCTGTTGAAGATGTGAGCAGCCGCACAAGCACCAATATCCTTAGTCCTAGCGAATGTCTGAACCCGCTTCAGCTATGCAACAACATACTTCTCTAATTCCCCCAATGAAAAAAGGAGAAAGGAGGAAAACCATAGCCAATAGCCCTGCGACGCGCCCCATACTACTACTACTCCTACTGCTACTACTACTCCTCCTGCTGCTGCTGCTGCTGCTGCTGCTACTACTACTGCTACTACTACTACTACTGCTACTACTACTACTACTGCTACTACTACTACTACTACTGCTACTGCTACTGCTACTGCTACTGCTACTGCTACTGCTACTGCTACTGCTACTGCTACTGCTACTGCTACTGCTGCTACTGCTGCTACTGCTACTGCTGCTACTACTACTACTACTACTACTACTACTACTACTGCTACTGCTGCTGCTGCTACTGCTGCTACTACTACTACTACTACTGCTACTACTGCTGCTGCTGCTGCTGCTACTGCTGCTACTGCTGCTGCTGCTGCTGCTACTGCTGCTGCTGCTGCTACTACTGCTACTGCTACTGCTACTACTACTACTACTACTACTGCTACTACTACTACTACTGCTACTGCTACTGCTACTGCTACTGCTACTGCTACTACTACTACTGCTGCTGCTGCTGCTACTGCTACTGCTACTACTACTGCTGCTGCTGCTGCTGCTGCTGCTACTACTACTACTACTACTGCTACTGCTACTGCTGCTGCTGCTGCTGCTGCTGCTGCTACTACTACTACTACTACTACTACTACTACTACTACTACTACTACTACTACTACTACTACTACTAACAAGCGCATACCCCAACATACTTGACCCAAAAATGGTCTGACCCGAACGTACCAGACCCGAAATTGACCCAATCCAAATTCGACCCGATACCTAACTCGAGTCATACTTGAAACCTGAAATGAACCGACCCGTACCCGACCCGAATGTTAACTGAGCCGAACTGACTCGAAATTGACCCGACCTGAATGACCCTGTTGCCAGATCTAGTCTAGGTGAATGAAAACATAAATAGATGAGTACCATTTTTAACAAATTTAAATAGTGGAAAGATAAAAGACAATAGTTTAACATCTTTAAATTATTACAAGCACAAATCTAAATTGGAATATTAGTTATTATTATCAAATAATATTATTATCATTAAATATTAGTTATTAAATTAAATTATTACAACCACATATCTAAATTTCTATCATTAAATATTAGTTATTATTATCAAATAATATTATATATTAAGTATTATTATTACTATTAAATATTAGTATTATTATTATTATGATCTTTAAATATTTTTTTAAGGAAATATTATCAAATATTTAATATTAATTATTATTATTATTGTTATTATTAATTATTATTTTGAAGTAGAGCAGAGCAGGGCTCAGTAGAGTAAAGCATGGCTCAACAGAGCAGAGCAGCTCAAAAGGACAGGGACTTACTAGTATTGTTTTAGGTAGGAATTGTTGTTTGCACCTTTATGAGTCTGGACCAAAACAGACGAGTACAATACTACAAATATGTTTTATTCCAAATTTCTGTTATAATTTAACCTAATCATTAAATTGTGTAATAATCGTCAATGTTTTTCTTAAAACATGATTGAAAGGTACTGTACCAAGACAATAGCAGAATATTCCAAGGTCTTGCTTACTGTTCAATTGTAACAAAATACAGAGTATTTCCATTAGTAAGTCCAACCGACCTTGCTAGAATGCTAGTACCAAGAGAAAAGTCTTTTTTTTTTTTTTTTTTTTTTTTTGACGAAGAAGTGAAATGTCAAGCCATCATAAACTAATGTCTTTCAAGTTTCAACTGAAGCGAAGCACGTATTACCTATAAGATAAATAATGTACTGAATTTACTAGTGTGTAGCCGGTAGCCCGTGCATTGCACCAGATTGCTACTTTATTTATTCTTTGTGATTATATTTATTTTATCCTTTTTATTTTATTTTATTTTATTTTTTATTTTTTTTATTATACTTTGTGATTTGCAATTATATACATTTATTTTAATGCTTATAATATGGTTAATAATTGGTTTATAGAGTGGTTGTGGCATAATGCGAAGTTGAGTACGTGACGTGGTATAATGAAAAAGGGTTTACGTGGCATATACACGTTCTTAGAAGCACCTTTTAATATATTAGTATAAATTAGTATAGATTTCTTTGTTTTCCTATATACTTTCATATAAATCTAAGTGATTTAGTGTACATGCTGTACTATATTAGTAAATGAGGCCTTCTTAGCTCAGTGGTAGAGCGCGTGGCTTTTAACCACGTGGTCGTGGGTTCGATCCCCACAGACGGCGTTTTTATTTTCTTTTTAATGTTTCATTTTTTAAGAATAGTTTGTCAAGGGTCGAGTTTCATCCAACTAGTTATGGAATATTCAGAAATTCCCTTCAACCGCCCTCTTAAAAATCATAACTGCAGTTTGAATAGTAAAAATGTAAAAGTATCCACTTACCAACAAAAAAGAAAAAGGAATGGAACAATTATGATACAGTAATACAATACCTAACAACAAAAGAAAAACAAAAACCAACAAATGATACTATCATTCAACTAACTTACTAATCAAACATGTACTAGAAACAACGATGTTTTCATGTATTATAAATTATAAATACTACTACACGTAATAAATATTTAGACTTCAATTGATCTACGGAGTAACTACTCGTTTATTACTAGTCAAAGCTAACGTATTGCTTCTCATTTATGAATAATTATGCTTAGAATTCCAACCAATATTTCCTATATAAATCCTGAATTATTTGTTGTCATATTTCATTCTTTACACAAATTCTTTGTTCCACTTTTTTTCCAAGATGACTGAGAAAAACTACTTAGACAAAGAGAGCAACATACAAGCTCATCATCTAGAGTTGCCTGAATATGATACTAATCACCACAGCACAATTTACAAGCTAACGCTGTCGATGAAGCGGCGGTTTAGTCCACAAGTAGGCGCACAAACCCCGTCCCCTGCAGGAGCGGGAGAGGTAAGGGGTTTGCTCCAACGTTTAGTCGAAATCGACAACAAAAGCCGGGAGCTTCTTGGTAAGGTGTTTTCATTGTTGGAGAAAGACGAGAGTCTTGAAACTTACGTGAAGAAAAGAATTGAAGATCCAAAAGTTAGTAGGATGTGGCAACTTGTTGAACAAGTCCTTGCTTGTCAAGAAGGTGAATCTAATCTTAATGAGGTGATTAAGGGAGATGATAATTCAAGTAATTATGATATTTATTATAGTACTAATAAGAGTATTATAGAAATTGATGAATTGGAGGAGGAAAAAAGGAATGAGAGGTTCAAAGTTAGAAATATTAGTAGTGGTAATCAAATTGGTTGTCCTACTACTACTACAACCCGAGAGTGAAGAATAGTTCGATTGGTTAGAGCTTCTTTTTCTGTTTGGCAAAATAAACTTAGTTGTAAGCACTTTGAAGGATTATAAAAGAAGATTAATTATGGGATTTAACATATCTCAATCTATTTTGTTTGGTATGTACTACAATCATCGATTTTTATTTCATTTTTTTTTTTTTTGTTTGAAGAGACAATTATCGAATTAATTAATTATAAGTGTTTGTGTGTTTTTTTTAGTATCACTTAATTAGTAAGTAGAAGGCGTTCAAGTTGAACCTATATGTGTAAAGATCATCGGTTGTGTGATTATGCAGTACGACTATATCATTTCTATGACATTATTAGTTCCCCATTTCTATCATTTTTATTGTTCTACTTGTTTATTATTAGCGTAATCACAGTATGAAAATTTTATCATATTTCTAAATCAATTAGTAATTAATGTAAAAACATTAAGGCCTAATTAACAATGCTAAAAATCATATCATACTTATAAAATACGATAAGTTATTTCTCTCTCATTAAATGATGAAAGAGACTAGTGTGATGGATGGTTGTCCAAAAAGGCTAGTCCGTTCTGGGCCCGTATTTCCAATAAGCCCACAAGGGGTAGGGCTGCCACTAAGAGACCCAAACACAAAGCCAAGAAAAGAGAAAATCAAGCTAACGACTTGATTTATACAAGTATGGCAAGGGAATCAATCAACACCTTAGCTGGGCAATCATACCAAAAATAAATGAAGGCACGAAGTAAAGATGGATAAATCACGAAGATTTCCTCCATTTGAATATATTCTGTAAATTCGTATAACCCCTAGGAATCCCTAGTTATAAATAGCTAAAAACACATGTATAGCCTCATTCATACTCATATACTTGAATTATTTGGAAGTTACTTAATAACATTGATATCCATTATGATCAAGGAAGCTCCTTACTCAATATTGTCATTCTTACTCTTATTTCTCTACTAAATCTTTGGTCTTTTATCGTGCTATTATTCTTTGTTATTTTAATTGTTCTGACATGATTGATTATTGATACCCTTAAAACCTTAGCAAATTCCTAGAAACTACCCTTTGAAGATTTATCCTAAACAATTTGGCGCCCACAGTACCGTGCAGCTGAAAATCAGTTAATGTAGACACCTGATTGTGTCTCCCCAAAAATCAAACCCAATGATTAGTACCTTTCACGTCTTTGATTATCGAGTTAGGTGAAGAGTTGAAGAGTCTCGTGAATTTCCCTTTAGCCTTGTCCATTTATAACCTTTCCTTAAATGTTTTAATACAAAATCATTTATTTCGTGTATTTGAAAATCATTCATTTCGTGTCCTCTTTATAAAAACGTCTAAACCAGATTATTTTGGTCCATAATCCTGGCCCAATTATTGTTTAGTTGAATGGGGTTTGAGAAGTCCTTTCCAATGATATATTATAAGCCCAACTCGCACTTATAATGAAAAAGTTATGGCAAAAATACTAAATCGAGCCCGAACCAAGCCTTACATGTGACCCAATGACCATGTGAAGGGTCCATTAACCTTAATACCATTCCTAAACCGATTAGTATTTATTACAAGCTTTTAGAATCATCTAAAAGGTTGTTTTCAATCCTAAGTCCATTAGGATTTATTGTGAGCTTCTAGAATCCTCTAGAAGGTTCTAATTTATCCTGTTTTTGAAAAGATAAAGATTTATGAATTTTAATTTGGGTAAAACATCTGTTTTTCAATGACCCTAATCCTGGTCAAAATAAAATACGTACGAAAATTTGGTTAACCCAATCCAATTGGGAGTAGAATTCCGTACGGATTCAATCTTTCCATAACCATTGCTGAGCGATAGCACCATCGCGCCGCAATAGGTCTGTCACGCAGCGATGAAACCTGTTTCACTTTGATTTGAATTCTGACTCTTTTCTGTTCGTTTCGACCTTCTTTTTTCCCTATAAATAAAGGTCGTTTCACCCCATTTTCAATCAACAACAACCATCATCTAATTCCCTCTCTAATACTTTCTCTCTCTCTTGATTCTTTTCTTAGCCTAGCCTAAACACATCTTAATACATCCTTGATATTTTTTCTAATCAAACACCATACCTCTTTCACGAGCTTTGAATACTCTTAGCCAATCTCAAAGTTGCCTTCGACCTCGAACGTGAAAGGTTGATAGTTCTGAGGGTATGGTCCCAAATCTATGTTTCCATTCTTGTTTGATTTATTTGGGTTATTTGTTTTAATCTTTCTTGAAGTCTACTAACGTGTGTATTGTTTTGATAGAAAGAGATACGAGGCATCAAAGTAAGTAATTCTATTACTTGATTGATAGAAATCACGCTTAGGATATTATATTAATTCCTAGTATCATGTTAGGATGGTGATTTTGATTCCTAATATCATGTTTAGGCTAATGCTTTGATTATGATTTTTATTAGTGACATGCTAGGATTTGTTATTAATCCATTTAGTATCATGCCTAGAATCTTGCTACTAATCATGTTTTGATGATGTTTTGATTATAATGATGATTGTTGTGTCAATTATTACATTGCTTGATTATTCATGATTTATTGCTATTGCTTGATCACGCCCCTTCTTACCGGTTTAAAGGGAATTTGTACTTGAAATCACGCCTAAAAAGATAATTAATAATTTGATTTTAGGTAAATATGATTTTAATTCAAGTGATCACCAATAATGGATTTGATTGTGCATTAATAATCAACCAACGTAGATTAAATATACTTAGAATTAATTTGATGTATGTATGTTGATCAGAAAGCGCACATGAATATCATTAGAATTAAGTAGATGCTGATTTAGGGCGGGTTCAATCTCTTTTAGGTTGGATTCGTATCATCATCCCCAAATATCTAGTCATGGTTCCGAACCACTATAGAGTTAGCGATCTCCGTGATCGTGAATGGGGTGTAACCTTCACACCCCTGAAAGGTTTACAAGTTCCTAAAACTTGTTGGCGACTCTTTTATCTCTAGTATCCTTCCCTTTGGACACCACTATGCTTAAATGTATGATCATAGTAGGGCTCAAAGTTGAGTTTGAAAAATACCCTACAGTTTTTTGGCAACTCCGCTGGGGAGGATTTATAATTTTGATTCCTAAAATTTATTTTACTAATTATTTAGAATGAGTGGATGAGACTTGAAAGATTCTAGATATTCATGTGCGTAATTTTGATGAACATTGTGGCATAAGCATAAAAAGGTTTGCATTGGAACGACCATCCATAATTCGTAAAAAACATAGGATTTTTACACACAGAAAAAGCTGGAAATATCTTTCACAACTAAAATTGAATAAACACTACGAAAAATTGGAAAAAACATCGAACATAGAAAACTGCCGCGAAGCATTGGAACTGTCGCGAGACGACAGAGTTTATTGCCAGATGACAGCTTTATCGTGGCGCGATAGAGTTTTCGCTACGCGACAACCTCTTCTTTGTCGTGACATTGCTCTAGAATTCTATCTTCTTGTTTTGCCCGGCTCTAGAACCGTTTTGCCGATTTTACTTCATGATTCAGTTTTTTCCACTTTTCTGAACCCATATATGTTTTACATATGGTCCCCCCTGGGAATTTACGCTCCATTCACCCTAATGAACACTTCGTGCAACAATGGGTGCATCCGAGTTTGTGAGTTCACCAAACCATGGAAGCAAGTCTAACTTGCGGGGTCCCATCCATCGTGCCAACCCTTCTAAAGTAAGACTTTCGCACGATGCATACGGACTCATAACCATGGACCTTTTTTGGACACCATAATCCTTGACCTTCGAGAACTAGAGCTATGGTTAGGTTGCAAACTCGTTGCATCATATTTTGACTACTTGTGCATATCTTACTTGTGCATAGCTTGTTTGTGATTAAACTAACCCTTTGTGTTGGCTTGTTTCTTGTAAATATGTCTAAAAATACTAAACAAGGACTTGTTTCTCTTATTTGACCCTCTTCTTTTTTATTTAGTCGAGTCATAGTTTTTTTTTAATTGTTTTTTTATTTTGAGACAACCCGAATTTCTTATTCCCGTATACTGTACAAGCGTCACTATGTTTGGTCATAGCCGGAGTTCTACAAAGAGTTACGTGTCGTGCTACTTTGGATTTGTAACCTAGAGTTTTATCTTTCATTTGGCATTGGTTTCGTCCCAATCAGAGCCACATATCAAAAGTTATGACTGAAATACTACAACCTGTCCAGTTTAGGAGTTCCTTTTAGCGTCTAACCTTTTCTTGTTTTTTTTTTATTATTTTTTTTATTTCTTTTCGTGTCAAGCAAGTCTTAGGCAATCTTGTATTTTTCTTAGTCCTCTAATTCGTGTCAACTCATATAAAATAGGATTGTAGATTTTTATTTTTATATATTTATTCCCATGAGTCCCAACTTTTGTAGATTTCTAGTCCATCTTCCTAGTCTTTTGTGATTATTGTGCTAACCTTGACATGTGTTCTTTGTCTTTTATTTTGGTCTAATATTATTTATGAATAACGTTTTTCAATTGACTACTTTCACCTAGTAAATAGCACAAACATTAAAATTGGACAAAATTGATCAAGTGAGTTTGTTTATCTTTAAGTCTTCCAGCTATTTGGTCCTTGAGTCTTTTGTTTTTTCACACCATTCTCATGTCTAGTCACATGGTCATTACACGAGTCTTAAACATAGAACTTTCACTCACGAGTCTTTGAACACACTTTGTACATACCAATTTCACACTATGACCATGTTTTAGGTCCATGCATGAGTCGTCCTTTCCGTGATTTGAGTTGAGGGTCCATTCTATTCCCAGATTTTTTCCATATCTTTCTACAAATACACTCTTTAATTTCCCTTTACATCATTACATTCCTTACAGCACTTTCCTCATTCTCTCATCTTACCTGCATTCCCCATACATATCATTCACCTCATACATCTATGCATGTTAATTCGAGTTCGAGTCATGTGATTGACAATGAGTGTCCATGGCTTCCCTTTCCACATCGTTTGGTCAAGGAGAGAAGGACGTTTAATCAAAGACAACACCTTTATACATGTACTCCTTTATGAAAAACCAGTTCGAAAGAAAAGAAAGATAAGAATGGAAGCTAGTCAAAGAGATTTCGCAAAACTTCAAGAAATTGTAAATGGACTTGCTGAAATGCTCAAGGGACTTAGCACCCGAGTCGAGAAGAATGAAGACCCTAACAAGCAAGTACCATTCGAGACAATCAAGCATATCGAAGATAGCTTGAGTCAAATCTCCAATGACTACAAATACCGTGACATAAGCACTAAGGGGATCTCAGTGGATAAGGAACTTCTTTCGCACAAGTTCTTTGCCAGTGACATCCCTAAGTTCAAGGCTACTGGCAATCCTTATTTTCACCTGAGAGCTTTTATGACAACCATCGAAATCAAGGGGGTAGATAAGAAAGCTATTTTTTTCTCTCTTTCCTTGGAACCAATATGTCAACAATGGATGTTTTCCATAGACTCTAAGAAAATGGCTACTTGGGATAGTATTACGCATGTCTTCACTGATAGATACAAGTGTAACGTTCAAGTTGAAACTGACTATAGAGAGCTCGAAATCTTGAGGCAAAGGGACAACGAAGGCTTCACTGAATTCTATACTAGGTGGAAGGAAGTTTTTGCCAAGATGATCACTGTGCCAAATGAAAAGGAATCCGTGAGGATGTTCATAAAAAATCTTCAAGACAAATACCAAAAGCACAGAAAATATCATCCTCTAAGCACTTTCAAAGCTGTCTACAATATAGGTATCAAAATTGAAGACGACCTTTTGAAAGCTGCTAACAATAATAATGCGAAAGGAAAGAGTCGAAAGGAGTATTTACTCCACTTGGTATGAGCTACGAGACAACCTTCGATAAACTACACCACAAAGGACTTACACGCCCATAGGGCCTATCAAAGACCCAGTCCCGGAGGCCAGACCACCTAAGTGGAATCCTAATAAGCACTGTAAGTACCACCAAGGAAGGGGTCATGATACTTAGGAATGTTGGAAACTCAAAGAAGTTATCAAGATTTGATCGATGATAACAAAACTTCCGAGGTTCTAACCGTCACAGAAGATCAAATATTCTTTGATCCTTCTCTCCTCATTACACCTGTTGGTGAGCCCATGATCTAAGAAGTCTATATAGCTATCATTAATGAAGTGGCCATGATTGAAGATGAACAAGTTTTCTTATATGTTACGAAGGAAAACTCATCAAGTCTAAAAGAAGACGTTCATAAATTTCGAGATGTCGTCGCCATGCTTTTGAGTATGGTGGAAGGCCTAGCGAATCAGATATAAGTCATTAAACAAAACTCTCATCGTCTCGGGACCGGATGAAAAGAACGACCACCCTCCTTCTTCTTCTCTTCAAAGACTAAAGGAAAAACTCAATGCTCCTAAGCCGCGGGCAAAACAGACCATTGATGACTACACACCAATAGGAATGACTAATAATGAACCTTTCGACTATCTCCATGGCCAAGGTTTCATTCATCCCATTGGTCTAATCCAAGATCCAGTGCCTGAGAAACGGTCTCCTAATTGGGATCAAGCTCTTATTGCAAATACCATCAACGCAAAGGTTACACTACTGAGAAATGCTTCACCCTCAAGGATTGCATTCAAGACCTCATTGATTCAAATTACCTTAATGTTCCTCTAAGCAAGAAGAAGGCCGAGTGATGATAAGCACGAAGCACAAGGCACGCTTCAATGACAAGATTTCATGATTTCTTTTCTTACTTTTAATTTCCCTTCCCTAATAAGTCTAGCATAGGCACCCTCCATTTCTTAGATTTATTTCATGAGTTTGATTTTTCACCCTTTCCATTTTAATAAAATGAGCATTTCTTTCCTTGCATGTGATCATTGCATTTCACAAAAAAAAAAAAAAAAAAAAAAGAACAAAAAAGAAAAAAAAATAAAATAAATCCATATTGAACTAAGCACAAGGTATACCAATGATTTGAGGCACCCCTTGTAGCAATATCCTATCACCTCACTCTTTCGAATATACAATCCTTTCTTGATAAACCACTTTGAGGCTCGTCTAACATTAGACCTATCATGTATTTAACCCACATCTACCTAACTTTGGGATGGGATGGTGTGCAACTTATGCAATTTTCAAAAACCAAGTACAAAAGTTTAAGTGAATTTTAGTTCAAAAAAGCAAATAACAATAAAAGTGTGCAAAAGGGCAAGTGTTCCAATGTCTTTGATATGAATATGTCTCGGATTGCGTCTTTTATCGAGTGCTTGGTATCGTGCTTGCGAAACATGAATGCCAAATGAATGATAAACCGCATGATCGGGATTGCCCACACTTACCGAGTATCCAAAGAAGAATCAAATACAAATACAAATGCAAAAAAAAAAAATAATTAAAAAAAATAAAATAAAATAAAATAAAATAAAATAAAAAAAACCAAAGAAAACAATTTTAAAAATGAGAAACCTCAAGCATATAAATACCAAGATTCAAATGCAAGGCTGCACACCTTGGGGGCTTATTTTTGGTCTTGAGCCTTTATCCTTTCTTTTTTAACCTTTAGCCTAACCCCGTTACAACCCTTAAAAGACCTCATTGAGGTATACACACACTTGTGCGAGGTTCGACTAGAGCTACATTCGGCCTGATTCCTAACGGATACGTAGGCAACCTCACATGGGGGTGCGGCCGTAATGAAAATTCATTCATTCACATACATGCATGATCATATCAAGAATCGTCAATGCTCATCCTTATCATTTAGAGCTAGACTTGGGGGTTTGATCCCTACTTCAATAGCCTACCCAGCCTAAGAGTTACCATCATTTGACTCTTTTCAAAATATTTTTCCACACCTTTCAGCCTTTGCAACCTAACCTTAATGTCACTTTCACACACGTCACGCATACATAGCCAAATAATCTTTCCCTTAGGAACCCTTTGTCATGAAATCTTGATACAACCCTGAAGCATGCCTTGCCATATTAGATCACTCATTATCATAATCATCATCGAATCACAAATTATGAGGTACTTAGCCTCTGCGCCTAAGTTATCCAAGTACTTTCATTATTGAGTCATCAAACTTTGCACCATGAGATACAACATCAACGCATAAACTTGATTAAGCTCATTCAATATGCACCATCGCTTGATTCATTCTTTTCATCTTGAGGAATTTCAAAGACTTCATATTTCACCAACACTTCACCTCTTTTCCTTTTCATGTCTTTCTTTTCAAGAGAAAGTCGGTACACTCCACAAAACTGACGGAAATTTTTTTATTTTCTGCATTTTCAAGTTGCATAAGCACAATCACAACACAATCACCACATTGAGTTGAGTTTACACACACGAGTCATACACATTAAGTCATGTCAAGTCATATCACATCGAGTTGAGTTTGCACACACGTGTCAAAACACATAGAATTGATTTAAACACATTAAGTCACAAAATGAGTCAAGTACACCAAGTCTTGGGTTAATCCAAAGAAAACCACCAGCAAAGTCCTATGGAAATTTTTTATTTTACAAGATACGCCTATTTATCGAAGCTTCTGTTCGGACATAATCGAACAGTCACACCATTCATCGAAGATTCTGTTCGAAGCCAATCGAACAACCACACCAATTCATTGAGGCTTCTGCTCGCAGCCAATCGAACATTCTCACCATCTATCGATCAAAGCTATTTTGTTCGGAGACGCATGGACATTTCATTCAAAGCTCTTTTGCTTAGAGACACGTGGGCATTCCTTTCAAGATCTTTTGTTCTGAGACGCGTGGACATATTATTCAAAGCTCTTTTGTTTAGAAACGAGTGAGCATTTCATCCAAAGCTCTTTTGTTCAGAGACGTGTGAACAAACCCTTCCAAAGATCTCTAGTTCAGAGACGAGTGAACATTTCATCAAAGCTCTTTTGTTTAGAGACGCGTGGACATTCTTTTCAAGCTCTTTTGTTCAAAGACGCGTGGACATTCCTTTTCAAGCTCTTTTGTTTAGAGACGCGTGGACATTCCATTTCAAGCTCTTTTGTTTAGAGACGCGTGAACATTCCTCCAAAGCTCTTTTATTCAGAGACGAGTGGACATCGACAGCGTTCCCTGAGACTGTAGAGGTTGTCAAAGGAAACAACTTTGATTCAACAAATCCAATGTCACCCAAAGATGTGTGCTCGGCAAACCCAGATACGCGTTTCTTAACTCCTTTATTTGTATAACTAACACTTTTTGCAGGTATCGGAGTTAAAAAGGATGATTTAGGATCGCAGAACGTTCAAAAACATTCTCCATCCCTACCGATCTATTTTTACTTTTGTTTTGAAACTTACGTTTCTCTAAACTCAGTCAAAGTGGGGGCTTCTGTAGACACCTGATTGTGTCTCCCTAAGAACCAAACCAAGTGATGTGTACTTTTCACGTCTATAATTATCGAGTTAGGTGAAGAGTTGAAGAATCTCGTGAATTTCCCTTTAGCCTTGACCATTTTCTAACCTTTCCTTAAATGTTTTAATCCAAAGTCATTTATTTCGTGTCTTTGAAAATAATTCATTTCATGTCCTCTTTATAAAAACGTCTAAACCAGATTATTTCGGTCCGTAATCCTGGTATAATTATTATTAGCCCAAATTCGACTTATAATGAAGAAGTTATGGCCAAAATACAAAATTGAGCCCGAACCAAGCCTTACCTACAACCCAATGACCATGTGGAGGGTCCATTAACCTTAATCCCATTCCTAAACCGATTAGGATTTATTACAAGCTTTTAGAATCATCTAAAAAGTTGTTTTCAATCCTAAGTCAATTAGGATTTATTGTGAGCTTCGAGAATCCTGTAGAAGGTTCTAATTTATCCTATTTTTGAAAAGATAAAATTTAAGAATTTTACCTAGGGTAAAACATTTGTTTTTTAATGATCCTAATCTCGGTCAAAATAGAATATGTACGAATTTTTTTTAACCAAATCCAATTGGGATTAGAATTCATAGGTTCAATCTTTCCAAAACCATTGCTGAGAGACAGCACCATCGTGCCACGAAAAGGTTGTCGTGTCGCAATAGGCCTGTCACGCCGCGACATAACATGTTTTACTTAGATTTGAATTTTGACTTTTTTCTTATCGTTTCGACCCTTGTTTTTTCCCTATAAATAGAGGTCATTTCACCCCATTTTCAATCACTAACAATCATCATCTAATCCCCTCTCTACTTTCCCTCTCTCTTTATTCTTTTCTTAGCCTAGCCTAAACACATCTTAATAAATCCTTGATATTTTTCCTAATCAAACACCATACCTCATTCATGAGCTTCGAATACTCCTAGCCAATCTCGAAGTTGCCTTCGACCTGAACGTGAAAAGTTTATTGTTCTGAGGGTTTTGTCCCAAATCTATGTTTCAATTCTTGTTTGATATATTTAGGTTATTTGTTTTAATCTTTCTTGAAGTTTATTAACGTGTGTATTGTTTTGATAGAAAGAGATATGTGGCATCAAAGTAAGTAATTCGATTACTTGATTGATAGAAATCATGCTTAGGATATTATATTAATTCCTAGTATCATGTTAGGATGTTGATTTTGATTCCTAGTATCATGTTTAGGCTAATGCTTTGAGTATGATTTTTATTAGTGACATGCTAGGATTTGTTATTAATCCATTTAGAATCATGCCTAGGATCTTTTGATGATGTTTTGATTACAATGATGATTGTTGTGTCAATTATTACATTGCTTGATTATTCATGATTTATTGCTATTGCTTGATCACGCCCCTTCTTGTAGGTTTAAAGGGAATTTGTACTTGAAATCCTGCCTAAAAAGATAATTAATAATTTGATTTTAGGTTACTATGATATTAATTCAAGTGATCACCAATAATAAATTTGATTGTGCATTAATAATCAACAAACGTAGATTAACTATGCTTAGAATTAATTAGATGTATGTATGTTGATAAAAAAGCGCACATGAATATCGTAAGAATTAAGTAGAGGCCAATTTAGGGCGGGTTCAATCTCTTTTAGGTTGTATTCGTACCATCATCCCCTAATATCTAGTCATGGTTCCGGTCCACTATGGAGTTAGCGATCTCCGTGATCGTGAATGGGGTGTAACCTTCACACCCGTGAAGTGTTTACTAGTTCCAAAAACTTGTTGGCGACTCTTTTATCTCTAGATTCCTTCCCTTTGGATGCCACTTTGCTTAAAAGCATGATAATAGTGGGGCCCAAAGTTGAGTTTGTAAAATACCCTATAGTTAACCTGCCAATTTAAAAGACCACAAAGAGTATCCCTCAATCATGTTTGGAAACCCATTACCCTTCACCATAGTTGAAATTAATGAATGAATGAATGAACACATTTCGACAAACCATAGACCAATAGAAAAGCCAGATCGAAACCCTGTTGGCCCAAAAATTCCAAACTAAGGTTAGACTCACTAGTCTAACCAAGCAAAACGAAGCCCTTCGTAGCCAAATACATTCAGTTTTTTCCAAAATAGTCAATACTGAAAGAACACCAATGGCATATCCATGCAACTTGACCTATCAGGGGCTTTACATACCCCAAACAACGGGGAAAAAGGTTCTAACAACAGGAATATATCTCTAGATGAAGATTTATTGATGTAGGTACACTACAGGGACACAAATAAGCCTAAACTAAGGAGGGAAATATAGAAAAGGTAGTCAAGGAATACCTTAAGGCTTTTGAGGCAAAGATCAAAAAGATTCCTAGAGTGCCAAAGCCAATGAAGGAGGAAGCTGCCGATGGCTACAAAGAGTCACCCTTCTCAAAAGAGATCGTCATGGTTGAAGTACCAAAGAGGTTCACTACACCCAACATGGCCATGTATGACGGAACAGCAAATCCTGATGAACACGTATCCCTCTACAAACAGAAAATGATGACCAGTTCTATCCCTAGAGATATCAAAGAAGAAATCATACACGCAAAGGCTTTGGTGCCACACTATTAGGTCCATATTTAACATGGTTCATTAATTTAGATAATAGGACTATTTGACCTTTTACAGGGATGGTCAACCTAGTCAAAATTCAATTCGCAAGCAGCAGAAAAAATCGAGAAGCAATCCTCAGATCTGTATAGAGTAGTGAAAAGGCAGGAGAATAAATATCATTTATCTTTCCTGATTAAAATAAGATTTGATTCTATATCATACCTAAAGTAAAATATATGATATTTTATAGTTGGTCATGAAGAATATTTTATAGTTGGTCGTGAATAATATATGATATTATCTAATTACAGTTTTTAAAATATGAGATATTTAGGTATCATGTTTCCTTAATTATGAACATTCGATGTTGTAGTTTAGGAAAACATGTTGAGTGATTTATTATATGGAAATTTTATAATATATGATATTAATATTGCTATATATATATATATATATATATATATATATATATATATATATATATATATATATATAAACTAGCATGTCACTTAGATTCTAAATACGATCTGCGCATCGTGATGTATTTTTGTAATCTAAACATGGTATGTGTACCGTTAAGTATTTTTGTAATTTTTTTTATTTATTTAAGTAGTAATTATTTTTGTAATTAATCCAAGAAGCCCATTGAGTAAAAGGCCTATATGAGCAAGGTGGATGAGATCCATGAAGGTTTAAACGGGAGCCTTTTGCTTTATTAGTTTTCTTAGGATTAAGGGGCCATAATATGTCTTGTTTTATTTATGCATTAGTAGATTATGCATCTTAGATTTTATTGATGCTTGTGATGATGCGCTAGAGTTCACTAAATAATCACAACATAATAAATCTAGGTCACGGTAATATAAAAATTGCTTTTCCAATTAGATACCCAACAACCCTTCGATCGTGAGTGGTGGGTTTGCCTTCGCAGGGTGTCACTTGTTATCTTAGGTTATTTGGGGTAAATCAAGTTATACATATTTAATTGGTTGTGCTCAACAAGGTTACCTAAAGTGTTTAGAACCTTGAAGAAAAGGGTAATAAGTAAACATGTGATGGGTAATTATTCAACCAAGAGTTACAAGAGTAGTAATTAGTAAAGAGTTTACTTACCTTGAAAATGTAATGCTAGATGGAAGGGCCTTAGTCCGGTCAACTATTACACAATTAAAGGGTTTGGAATCACTTAATTTAAATAAGATCATTTAATATTGAATAAAGTGTTTTAAAGTAACCTATTTAATTCTCTTATGGTGCTATAAATCTAATTAAACATAATTAATTGAACTTTACCTCGTTTTTGTTTGTAGATGAATAGCTTTAATGACAATACTAACTTGCCAACAGAATTGAAAACAAGGCTAAAACTCAGAACTTCAAGGATTGGGAAAATAAGCTAAGAAATGTTCTAAAGGGCCACAAGCTCGAAGCTCATTTGTATATTCCCATTGAAACTAGATTCACAGTGGGTTTAACTCCTGAAAGGCATGCGAAAGATGTTTTAAATGCAGAGAAAATCAGGAATCTCATGTTAGCCTCTATTCTAACTTGTTGGAAAAGAAGGTTTAAGGATTATGAGCCAACCTTACTGCGAGAATGCCTACATGCTGTCTGTAGAGGTGGCATAGCGGCATTAGGAAGTCAAGGCATCATCGAAAAGAATGTCAAGGAAATCGTTGATTCAATTCCCACAGTATATTATTCTTGGACTGACAATGTAAGGTTTGAGACTTACAATATTCATTATAAGATATTGGCTAAGAAACTCATACCTAGTCAGTTAGTTAAGACCTATGTCAAGGAACTGATTGAGTTACTCAATTGGATGGATATCTTAGGGAGACCGTTTGATGATGACTCTGCTCATGACACTATTTTGTTTTCACTCCATGCTAGATTTGATCTCGTCAAGCTAATTCATGATGATGAAGGCTCTACAGAGGAGTACTTGAATAAAGAAGGAAGTTAGTGCTTCTATTACGGTAGGTGGTCTTACCACTTACCAGGATGTCCCCACAATATGCCGTTGAAAACGGAAGGTAAGGAGTTACCTAATTTTTATATTGTAGAAATTAACCTTCCTCTTCCACATGGGTATTTGATACCGGTTGTGGTGCTCACATTGTTAATGACATGTAGGGCTTAAGAGTGAGTAAAAGGCTAGCAAAGGGAGAGATGATGAATGTTACTGCACTTGCTATTTGAAGTTATGAACTCAAGCTCCCATCTGGACTCGTTTTGGTTCTTAATAATTGTTATTATGTTCCTGCAATTACTAAAAACATTGTTTCAGTTCCTGTTTTAGATACTGAAGGTTTTTCTTTTGAAATTAAAAACAAATGTTGTTTTATTTCAAGGAATAATATGTTATATGCTAGCGCAAAATTGGTTAATGGTTTATATGTGTTAGATTATACAACCCATGTCTATAACATAGATCACAAAGAGCAACGAACAGATGGTTAAAACCCAACTTACCTATGGCATTGTAGGTTAGGTCATATTAACTAGTCGCGCATCTAGAAATTACAAAAGGATGGACTCCTTTCATCATTTGATTATGAATCATTAGAAAATTTTGAGTCATGCTTGTTAGGTAAAATGACCAAGTCACCTTTTACAAGAATAGGTGAAAGAGCTAGTGACCTTTTGTGGACTCGTACTTAAAGCTAGAGGTGGGTTTAGTTACTTCATTACTTTTACTGATGATTTAAGTAGATTTGGTTATATCTATTTAATTAAGCACTAGTCGGAAGCCTTTGAAAAGTTCAAAGAATTCCATAATGAAGTACAAAATCAACTTGATAAGACAATTAAAGCACTACAATCTAATCGTGGTGGTGAATATTTGACTCAAGATTTTGATGATCATCTGAGAGATTGTATAATACTTTCATAATTAACTCCTCCAGGAACACCACAGTTAAATGGTGTGTCAGAAAGGAGGAATCGAATCTTGCTAGACATGGTTCGATCCATGATGCTTTACTGATCTTCACATATCATTCTAAGGATATGCATTAGAAACAACTGCAAAAGTACTAAACAGCAGCCCGTCCAAAGCAGTTGAAAATACTCCATATGAGATGTGGAATGGAAAGGTTCCAAAGTTATCTTTTCTCAAGATTTGGGGTTGTGAAACCTATGTGAAACGTTTACAAGGTGACAAACTAGGCCCTATATTAGACAAATATTTCTTCGTGGGTTATCATAAGGAAATAAGAGGGCATTACTTCTACAATCGCAAAGATAACAAGGTGTTTGTTGCTCGTGATGGTGTCTTTCTAGAAAGGGAATTTATTTCTAAAAAGCCAAGTGGGAGTAAAGTGGTTCTCAAAGAAATTCGAGACGAGCAACAAATAGATGTGGATAACACCCCATCAGAGGCAAGGGCACATGAGTCAACTAGTTTTACAAATCATACGTCAGAGCAAGCTAATTTAACTAGCGAGACTCCTATCGTCCCACTTGAATCTAATTCTTGTGAAAATCTTGAAAGAGTTGAAGAGAATATTTCTACTGTTGCTACTACCCTACGTAGGTCTAGCAGAATCAGAAACAAACAGTTTGTTGATGTTCTGTTAACTGAGGATTCCGATATTTTCCTGTTGGAGAGTGCGGAACCCACAACCAAAAACCAAGCTTTAGCGAGCCCCAACTTAGAGAAATGACTTGAGGCCATGAAATCCGAAATGGACTCCATGTGTGAAAATGATGTGTGGGCCCTAGTAAACTTGCCTAATGGGGTCAACCCCATTGGTTGCAAATAGGTCTACAAGATTAAGACGGATAAAGATGGAAATGCCTACATCTATAAAGCAAGACTAGTTGCAAAAAGGTTTAGACAAATTCATGGTATTGACTATGATGAAACCTTTTCCCCAGTAGCAATGCTTAAGTATATTCGGATTCTTCTAGCGATTACTACATTTTTCGATTATGAAATTTGGCAGATGGATGTCAAAACCACCTTCTTGAACGGGTTCTTGACAGAGGATATATGACACAACCTGTGGTTTTTGAAGATCCAGAAAATCCTAGAAAGGTATGAAAGCTTCAGAAATCCATTTATAGATTGAAGCAAGCATCAAAGAGTTGGAACATTTGTTTTGATGAGGCAATAAAACAGTTTGGTTTCCTCAAGAGCGAAGAAGAACCTTGTATATACAATAAGTCTAGTGGGAGCAGCCTACTTTTCCTAGTCTTTTATGTAGATGACATACTGCTCATGGGGAACGATACACCAATGCTTGAGTCAGTCAAGGAATGGTTAAAGAGTTGTTTCTACATGAAAGAATTGGGTGAGGCCGAGTACGTATTGGTAATTAAGATTTATCGAGACAGGTCTCGAAGAATGATTGGACCTTAGTTAAGAGACTTATATTGATAAGATCCTTGACATGTTCGACATGAAAGACTCTAAGAGAGGATTTCTTCCCATGTCTCATGGTATTACGCTTAGTAAAACTCAGTGCCCTCAAAAGCTAGAAGAGTTAAGGCGTATGGCTAGTGTACCTTATGCCTTTGTAATAGGGTCCATTATGTATGTCATGATATGTACAAGACCATCAAAGGAGCCAAGGTCACACTACAAATCCAAACATGTTGAGAGGAAGTATCACCTCATTCGAGAGATCGTTGGCAGGCGGGATGTCAAGATCTGCAAAGTTCATATGGATGTGAACATCACTGATCCGCTTAATAAACCCATTCCATAACCCATGCATGAGGCTCATACTAGGGCAATTTGATTGCAGCAAGTGATGTAATTTAAGTTGTATTTGTTTTTAGAAAACTCATTACATATGTAATACATTTACTTGTAAAATTATGTTTAAGCAGAGAAATTTATTATTTCTCTGATTTAATTATGTTTTTTGATGTTAAATAAAATGTCAAAAATAATAATGAATCGATGGGATCATCAAATATGTGATTTGGTGATTGAAACCCCACACATGTGAACTAAATCCATATATTATTTAAGTTTTTAGTTCAAAATCATTAAATTGGACATAAATGATTTCAATAAGTGGACTAGCATGTGAGATTGATTGGATGGTACAATTTAATGGGCTATAGGGGCATAGAGATGCTTGGTCAATCACATGGATATGCATAAATGATGCATGATCAAACTATTGACCTACTTTGAAGTTCAAATATAGAGCTTCCGAATATATTAGTGGATTCCTTTGACATGAGTGCAACATTGATTTTATTCAATGATTGATTTAACTGTGGTACATCCAAACGTCATTCCGTAAAGGGGATTATAAAAGGTGTTTCCTGGTTACTTCAAAAGTTGAGTGGGAGCTTTGGTTGCCACAAGATTGGATTGAGTATACCTATTTAATTAGAAATATGTCATGGCCCCTTGAAGAGGGAGAATTCATAGAATGCATGGTCGTGCTCAGATGGATTACATAATAATCATTTGTTTTGTAATTCTAACTTAGTTTTCAAGAAAAGATTTGTAGATTAATATGATCACGACATGAGATGCAATCATACTATCAAATCGACACACATTGACTTAAGGAATTTGAATATTGCACACTTGTCTCAGACAAGTGGGAGATTGAAGGATTTATGTCTTCGTCAAGTGCAATCACTAGATATATCAAGGATCATTATTATGGAGATAATTAGTTCATTCTTTTGGGTCGTCCTTGTCTGTTGCTAGATATGATTAATGATCTTTGGGCTAGTTAAATAGTCCAAAGCCTAATAGAATGGATCCTATGAGGTCTCACACAAGGGTATTGGATTGAATAAGTATGAAGCTCATTAATGGACCTCATGAAGTAATGAGAATCCATGAAAGGAGATAGGCTAGAATAGTTATAATTGGGTTAGTGTTTGGGCTTCACATGGACTTTAATTATATATGTGATATATAAATAGAGGTCTCGCCTAGGTTATGCAGATAAGTCATAATTTACCATACAGTGAATTGTGAAATGAGCAACCAAAACACCCCAACCCTCTCTGTCTCTCTCTCTCTCACGCACGCCCCTCTTTCCTCTCCTCTTTCTTCATACAGTACGGACGGCCGGCCAAGGTGGTTCTTGGTGGTGGTGTGGTGATTCGTGTCTTCTTCGTTCCTCTCCTCTCCGTAGAAGGTTGATTAAAAGGTTTCAATCACAGGTAACTAGCATTAGTAGAGGTTCAATCCTTGCCCGTGGACCAAGTAGAGGAATCACGTTTGGGGTTCTAGTTCTCCTTATTATTCTTGCTTGATCACTCGGGGAATCACGCTACAAAGGTATAATTATGTGTTCTTTATGTGTTATGCAAAGATCTTAATTATTAGATGCTTATGAATACAATTCATGGAATTCCGCTTATAGTATCTAAAGTCCAACAAGATCATATATTGAAGCCCTATCAGCGATCCCGCTTCGAAGAAGGAACGGTCAATGATGTTGAAGGAGAATTCACAGATTGGAGGGAAGATCCTAAACTTCCTCCTAAATTGCATGAATATTGCTTCAATGTTAACCCTACAGGTGTGATTAGGAGTTTTAACAAAATGGGAGACACTGTGCAGTGGCCTAGAAAGAGTGGCAGGCTAGGGGAGAAGAAAGATCCCTCAAGGTGGTGTGTTTTCCATTCAAATATTGGGCACACTATAGACGAATACGCGGCACTCAAAGAGGAAGTCGCTTACCTGCTGAAAAAAGGATAGCTCAAGGAACTCATGACGGACAGGTCCAAAGCTCCAGGCAGAGAAAAAGAATCCAACCCAGGAGGACCACCTCCTCAGCCTCCAATCATCAAAACCATCAATTTTGTCTCTAGAGGATCAGAAGTGTGTGGTTTGACGTACTCAGCAGCAAAGCGTTATGCCAAAGAAAGCAACATGAACAAGCTAACCAAGAAGATACAAGTAAAGCTAGATGTCCCGATTGTGTTTGAAGAAAGAGATGTAGTGGAAGAGCACCATGACGGTCTAGTAATATCACTCCCCGTTGGAAATTGTCTTATCAAAAGAATCCTAGTTGACAATGGAAGTTCTTCCAACAACATCATGCTCGATACAGTGAAGCATATGAACGTAGACGAGAAAGATATCAATAACAAGTCAACAATGCTGGTCGGATTCATTGGAGAAACCAAGAAAACCATCGGGAAAATTACACTGTCCACCTATGCAAAAGGGATCAACCTAAAGGTGAAATTCCTAGTGACTGACACTTTATCATCTTACAATATTATTCTGGGTAGAGCATGGATACATGAGATGAAAGCTATCCCGTCTACTTATCATTAACTCATCAAGTTTCCCACCAAATGGGGAATCCAAGAAATCTAGGGAGAGCTGAAAGAAGCCAAAGAGTGTTATAAAATAGCCTTGAAAGCAACATCTCTAGAGAAAGAGTCAGCATAGCAATCAGAGATTCAGTTAAGCCAAGAAAAGATCAGCATAGAAGAAGAACAAGAAGCAATTGAGTCCGGCTGAATCCGGATCATCCTAATCAAAATGTAAGAATAGGAGCAGAGTCTAGCAAAGACCTAAGTAAGCAGGTCTTAGAGTTCTTAGAAGTAGAAAAGGGTGCCTTTGCATGGACACATGAAGACATGAAAGGAATCTTGCTAGACGTGATCACAACAAACTAAACGTGGACCCAAAACATACACCAGTAAAGTTGAAGAGAAGGAAGTTTGCTCTAGAAAGGAACAAAATAATCAACGAAGAGGTTCACAACCTGCATAAAACTGGAAAAATCAGAGAAGTCAAATACTCAGAATGGCTAGCCAACGTGGTGGTGGTGAGAAAGAAGAACGGAAAATGGAGAATATGCATTGACTTCACAAACATCAATAAGGCCTGCCCAAAAGATCCATTCCCACTCCCTTACATTAATGCCATGGTAGACGCAACAGTAGGGCACAAGTAGTTATCCTTCATGAATGCGTACATCTGGTACATACAACAAAGTCCTTATGCACAAAGTTGACCAAGAAAAGACAACATTTATAACCAGCCAAGGAATCTACTACTACAAAGTAATGCCTTTCGGACTAAAGAACGCCGAAGCAACATATCAAAGGCTAATCAACAAAATGATTGATAAACAAATTGGGAATACAATGGAAGTATACATAGATGACATGGTGGTCAAGTCCAGGAAAGCCACAGATCACGTCAGAGATCTCAAAGAAGCCTTTTCCATCTTGAAGCTGTACACTTGAAGCTGAATCCTACAAAGTGTACATTCGGAGTTCATTCAGGAAAATTCTTAAGTTACATGGTGACACTAGGGAGGAATATAAGCCAGCCCAGAACAAGTCAAGGCCATACTCGACTTAGAATGGCCGAAATCCAAGAAAGATATATAAAGCCTTACTGAAAGGATAGCAGCACTGAACAGGTTCATCTCCAAGTCATTAGACAAGAATAAAGTGTTTTATGACGTGCTGAAGAAGAATAAAGAATTCAAATGGGAACAAGAACATGAAGAAGCATTTAAAAAGCCAAAAGAGTATTTAGCAAATCCTTTGGTGCTTTCCAAACCTAAAGAAGGAGAGCCTTTCTAGCTATCCCTGGCGGTGTCAGAAGGGACAATCAGTGTCGTCTTCACTAGAGGACAAAGAGCAGTTTCCCATCTATAATGTAAGTAAAACCTTACTCATTGCGGAAACCAAGTACGCTTCTTTGGAAAAAATCATTTTAGCCTTAGTCACTGCTTCAATCAAATTATGCCCATATTTTTAAAGTCATGTTATATGTGTGCGTACTTATTACCCTATTAAGGTTATTATGAGAAAACCAGAAATGTCAGGAAGGATGGAGAAGTGGATGAACCATCTTAATCAGTATGACATCTAGTACGACCTTGAACTGCAATCAAATCCCAAGCCCTGGTAGATTTTGTAGTAGACTTCAGTCCAACTCTCGAGCAAGAAGCACAAAAAGAAGTGCTATCCTTACAAGAGCCTAAAGCCACGCAGAAGTGGAAGCTTCACACATATGGTGCGGCAAGGGAATAGTGCTAACATTCCCCAAAGGAGACAAAATCGCTCAAGTAGTAAAGTGCAACTTTAAGGCCACCAACAATGAGGCAGAGTACGAAGAATTAATTATAGGGTTGACCATTGCTAAGGACATGAAAATAAAGAACCTAGAGGTAATTTCTGATTCTCTGGTCATTGTCAATCAAATTAATGGTGAATATGCAGCAAAAGACACAAAAATGATTGCGTATCGAGAGGTGGTGAGAAACCTTATAAAGGAATTCGAAGAACATCGGAAGTACAACTGGTTGATATAGTTCTGGATAGGTTAATGGTTATAATGGAGAGAGCATAAAGTGGTTGAACAATAAGAACATCGGAAGTACAATTGGTTGATATAGTTCTGGCAAGGTTAATGGTAATAATGTTGCTTGTGGTGGCACTGATAAAGTACATGTAATATGGTGATCTAGATATAAGGCATAAAGGGTCTGGTAGCTGGAGCTCTGTTATGGGTAACCAGCATCCTATTTCCCAAGGAATATATGAGAAAGTGGAGAGCAAGGCAATGACTTGGGGATAACTTAAAGATTCATCCTTGCAAAAGAACGATGAAAATGATGGTGGATGGGATTCTCCCAAGTTCAATCAACAGGGAACTAGTGCAAGATGGGATTCCAAAAAAAAGGGAGCAATGTTCAGTCTTGGGGATAGGAAGTTGACCAAACTAGTAATGATAGCAAAGAAGGAAGGTAAACTGGTTACATTGTAATTTGACGTTTTTAGGTGGACAAGAATGACTGGAAAAGCTGTTGGGGATAACAAAGAGCAATGCTAAAGACGAAGTTGACTGGAAATTGGATAAGGCCTATGGAAAAGATCGTTTAGCCAAGTGAGTTTTCCTTAATTGTATTTGTTGTAACTAGTGGTTAATGGGGTTTTGGTTTACTAAAGCATACTGAGGTGTTATTAATGTAGTAAGCATATTGGATTGAGGTTAAACCTAAAAGAACTTGAGATCTAAATAAGAATTTGTGGCTAACCAATAAGTTTATGCAAGGCAAGTGGTTGGAGTGCAGGAAAATCCTGTTGAATTGTAATTCAAATTAGGTGTTTAAAAATCACTTATTAAAGAGTTTAGTGGAGGTGGTAGCTGGTGAGGTTTAAATGTACGAAAATCTTGGGAGTAATTATAATTCGAAAGAATCTTGTAAAGCCTGACCATCCAAGATTAACAATTCCCTAAAAATATTGTGTTAGGAGGTTAAGATAAGGTAGTTAGTGGTGAACTTGAGATCCTAATAAGGATTTCTAGAAGTTTGAAAGTTCATCCAAGGTAAATAATTGTAATATAGTAAAATCTTGGAGCAATTTTAATTCAAAAGAGTCCTAAAAATGGTTTGTTTCAAGGATTATGAAGTTATTAAACCTAGCCTGGAGCTGTTTTTGGATGGTGTTGGGAGTCATAGAAAATACAGTGTTGAGATATTCTGACCTTATCGTCATAAGCACTATAGGTTTATGTTATAATAGATGTAAAGAACAATGTACACAAACATCAAGGGTGAGATGCAATTGTATGCTTTTCAGTTATTATAAATGTAATGATCAGACATGTTTGTATGGGAAAGGTAAGAAATGTCAATTGATATAACTCATGAAAATGGGCCAGCAATAATGTAACAATTCAAAATTTTGTACGACTGTCGCATGTCTACCAAAAATAAACCTAATTCTGACCACCTAAAAATGTAGTAGGGTAAGTTAGGGTCGATCCCACAGAGAATTAGATTATCAAATTATTACTTGTGTGTGTTAGAAACCCCTGTTTTGAACAATGACTATTACGATCTAATATATAAAACTACGAACTTGAAAATAAGCTAAGTACGGAGATGTAAAATTAACAGTAAGAAAAAATATTAAAAATCAAGAATGACGAAATAGGGATCGGGAGATACAATATAGCATTGAAATATTGATTTATCATCGAATTATATAAATCATGTTTTTATCTCAATGTTAGCCGATGAACACAAACAAACATTCAACACTTCCCTTAATTGCAAATAAACCAAACAAGCTCTTGGAGTATTGTCTAACTAACTAACAATCTAGAACAAGCTCTCTTGACTCGACTAATTAGCAGCATTAATAACTAGGAAGTAGCTAACATAAGCCACAAATCACACAAGCTCGGATTTGTGCAACTTAAAGGTCTGAAAATGATAAGCATCAGACAAGCTTCAGTCACCCATCAAACACCTAAGTGCTACTAAGGAATATTAATCCAGACAATTACGTATCACAAATCAATATTCTAGCAATTAAACTAGCAAACTATAAGATGGTCGGCCTAAAATATAACTCAACTAATTCATACCAATACAGCAGATTATCACTCCAATCAAGATATAAACATAATAAGCTTAAATCATAACATTCTTATTCTCACAATACAATAATCCAATGTATACTATATCTCCGTACCCACGACGAATCTAGCCTGACATATGGAAAAGTGAAAGTATAAAAATGGAAGCTATATAAATCATATTGCTTAAAGAAAATAAGGAGATAAATATAAACAAGTAAATGAATCTAATAATACTTTAAACAACTCCTTAATCTGATAATATTGAAATGATGAAAACAAAATTAACTTAGTACCAAATCACCAACTATTGAAATACTGCATGCAAAAATCATAAATTCACAAAGGAATCTAGAGTAATGAATACCAATTTTTCTATAGTGAAAATTGGCGAAACAACCACGAACAACCAGCGCAGAAAACTGAAGCAAAGCCTCTGAATTCCCATAGAAAATGAAGGATAACATAACACAGCTAAGTCACCTCGACTTCTCCGTCCGCTGCTTCGCTTCACCGCTGCTACACTGCTTTACCGCCGCTGCTCTGCTACTTTGTAGTAGCTTCACTAGCCTAGAAAATAGCTTAACCAAGCCTCCTTTGTTGTTCATCGCTCCCCCCCAAGTTTAATGCTACTTCTTTTCTTCTGGTTCCTATCTCAATTTCGCTGCCCAGAAAATCCTAAGCTATCCTCCAAAATAACGCCCAAGATGCCTTAAACATTCTATGGGGACAATTGTATTGTTGTTATCTTTTCCAGCAACATTTCTTAAACATGTTGCCTTAGGTAAAAGAAAAGAAACACTTTAGGTGATTGTTGTCTTTAATGGTCTATAACAACACTTGTTTAATTGTTGCACAGGGATATAGTATTATTATTTTGGTTCGTAGTGACATTTAGAAATCGTTGCCTAGCTTATCAAGGGTAATAGTTTTTTAAGTGTTGCAATTTTAGGTGTTGTCTATTCTCATTATTTTTATAGTGATGCTACTTAGGAGTACTAACACAGAAAATTACGTATCACATTGTAATAATACTCTAGCAATTAAACTAACAAATTATGCTAAAGATGGCCGGTCTGTAATATAGTCTGACAATTCATACCAATAAAAAAGAATACCAATCCAATTAAGAAATAAACATAATAATCCAATGTATACTATACCTCCATCCCGTATTAAATCTAGCCTAACATATTAAGAATTGAAGTACTAACAATGATACTTATATAAATCATATTTCTGAAGTAGAAGATAAATAACTATAATGGAATAAACTATAAAATTATTTAATAAAATCTAATAACCAAATGAAATATTTAAAGACAAAAATAACTTTACAATTATCCATGAATTGAAATTCTTGATGCAAAATTTATAAACAATCAATTAAACCAAGAATACCAAATTGATGGATGAAAGAACCATGAACGATACTCACAACCAGGTTTCGTTGCTGCTGCCAGAAAACTATCCAATTGTCCTCGAAAATGTCGCTCCAAGGTACCGTTTTCAACCCTAAAAATTTGTTGATTTCGTAGCAATTGGAGCTCCAAAACGCTGCTGCTTTTCCTCCCTTAAAGCTTCTTCTCTTCGGATCTACAAACCCAGAAACGTCGTCTCGCTCCCCCGAGTTTGCTGCCGCTTTTCTTCTGGTT
Organism: Chenopodium quinoa; assembly: GCF_001683475.1. Taxonomy (NCBI): domain Eukaryota; kingdom Viridiplantae; phylum Streptophyta; class Magnoliopsida; order Caryophyllales; family Amaranthaceae; genus Chenopodium; species Chenopodium quinoa. The sequence continues at coordinate 1,601,332 of NW_018742980.1, forward strand.
CTGTTCTTCAGCTCCGCCGTTGCTGCTTCGCTACCCAGAAAATCCCATGGCAAATTAAATGAAGAATTACAGGACACAGCTAAGTCACCTCGACTTCTGCTGCTTCGCTTCACCACTGCTGCACTACTGCTCTGAGTTCGTTTCTGGTTTGTTGCTGAATTTCGCTGCCCAGAATGTCGCCTCCTCTCGCATGCAATTCGGTCTCTATATAAAGCTTCCCAAAAATCCGCCACTCCTCCCAATTCGGCTGCCCAAAGTTATCACTGGGAATCTTTGATCCCGAACTACCCGAGTTTTCCTCTCATCCTTATCTGATATTATCTCTATCTTTTCTCGCTTGACAATTTGATTTCCCGCGAAAATCGCTCAATGGTTTATTTGTGCCTTACCCGCAATAAATAGTGAAAGGAGTTCTCTATTATTTTTTTTCTTTTGTTTTGGCTGAGTAAACAGTTGGTGTACTTCATGAGTTCATGGTCCACTTGGCTAATTGCTATGAAACATTATTGAGTTAGCACACATGTGAGTCGATTGGGCTTGTAAGCTTTGCTTCGTTTAATCCGGGCGGTAATAAAATATCACTTTGATATCGTAATCTTACTTCCTACAAACAAATAAATAAAATAGTAGTAAATTGTTTCTTGGGAAGAAAATTACTTATATACTCTTAAATCATTAATTGTCAATATAAAATCAAGAGTTAAATATATATAAATAATATATATTTTTATGACCCTATCAAAGAGTAAGAAATGTCAATTGATATAACTCATGAAAATGGGCCAGCAATAATGTAACAATTCAAAGTGCAACAAAACGTCGAAACTAAACCACTTAAAACTTTGAACTCATCTTCTAAATTGAGCTTATAGAGGACAAAGTTCATCATAATCTTGCCTAATTGCAAGAATGTTGTACTGAATAGCGGCTATTCAATTCATTTGGAACATACAATTTCCATCCTACACACGAATGCTATTTTGTGCCCTCTTCCATTCATCCCCACCCCCAAGGCCCCAATATCACGTATTCATGCCACATTTTATCGATTACTTAGAAAATGGTTTGTGCTATGTTCTAGATCTTAAACCCACAAACTCACTACATTGACTAACAAAAGTTGTGTAGCTTAACAGAGATTTCTAACGTTTGCATGAATACAGTGATGCTAGTCTTAGATATTAAATCCACAACCTCCCGAACCCCATACCACTCTAGTTAGATTTGACTCCAAATCTACAGCACCATCAAGGCACGACAAAACCATGACAACATAGAGTTCGCCCAAATGTCAGCAACTCTAACAGCAGTTAGGAGTCTCTTGATCCTTTTAATGCTAACATACAACAAGTTAATACATAATTTAAATGTGTATAGAAACATTGAAAATAAGGAACAGATATATATAGGAAATATTTGATAACACAGAACATTTCCACATGCAACGTATAGTAGTTATATTTAGAACTAATTTCACATAAAACATTACAAGATATATAAGTTTTGCTAGTTAGGATTGAAGGTAGGCAATAAAACACAAATTAGAACATGCCATGAAAGAAATTAGATCTTTAGTACTTTATTGTCAAAGATTATTAAACACACTACTTATTTTTCATAATATGAGAGTGAAAGTGAGCTTGTCTCATTTGAATAGGTTGAATCTGGTGTGCGGTCAACTGCACCATAGGGCACGCCGTCATCATCACTATCATCAGAACTAGACTTTGATTTAGCATTTTGTCCATCAGTTTCTTTCACTGGTGAAGATTCAGCAATATAATTGATTGGAGATTGTACCCTGTTGTGTTGTGAAGGTTGACCAATATTTTCCTTAATGGCATCAGTTGGAATAGGATCATTTGCATTTTCTATTTCCATTTCAATATCATCTTCGCTATCAAGTACACCTATGACTCTTATAGGACTTGCAACAATTTTGTTTAAGCCTTGATCTTCTGCAGATTTAATAATATTGTCGGATTTCTTTTTATCATTCTTTTCATCTTCTGTATAGACTTTCTTTTTCATGTTTAGTTTATCTTCAATTTCATCTAGGTTGCTCTGAATTTATTCAATTTTCTTGTTTATTTCAGCCCATTGTTCATATGCTTGCATTAGTTGACCACGAAATAAGTCACAATCTATTTCTAACAAGATAATTTCTTTGTTTTCAAAATTTTATGGAGGTTTAGATGATGATGCTGTTTTTTGGACTGCCATTTTTTAGTATGAAACTTGAGATTGTTATGAGGTTGAGAGATGAAGAAAGGTAATGAAAAAAGTGATATAAGTATGAATGAAGAAGTGCAAAAGTGAAAAGTTGCGTGTGGTTTTGAAGAAAACTTTTCGAACATTTTTTAATATATTTATATTTTCAACTTCCTTTTCCTATTTCTTTTTTTCTTCTTCTGTGTGTGTTCGCTTTTATTTTCCTTGTTTTTTTTTTTCTCTTTTTACCACAAACTTAACATTAAAATTTAAAATAAAATTGTATTGTGTGTGTGTGTATTTTTCTACTTTCTTTTGGCAAGTGTGATTTTGTTAAAAAGTGTTTAATTTCCGTCTTGTGTGTTATTGGTTGATGTGTTTAGTTTTGTGTCGGGTTTATTTTTGTGGTGTATTTGATATGGTGCTATGAATTCCGTTCACTTTTTTGTAATAGTTTCCTATAACCTTGGTTTTATATGTATGTATGTACCTTGGTTTTATATGTATGTATGTACCTTGGTTTTATCGTTTGATATGTGTGATATTATCCAGCTTGGCTACCTTGATTTTTTTTCCCCGATCGCTTATCATGTGTCATAGTAATAATTTTATTCCAAAATTAAAGCATATTAGTAGTTTTTCATTTCATGTGAGCTTGATAATATAAGTTGCTAATTTGGTTGTTGTTGTTCTCTTTTCCCTATTATTAGTTGTCTTTAAACAGTAATATTACTTGCTAAATCAATTTATTTGAACTATCTTTTAAAATATTTGTCTAGGCCTAATGCGGGCCTTTTGTAAAGTATAAATAAACTACCTAGAGCCTAAAATTTGTTATTTATTTGTGGTTCTTTTATTTTTGGGGTATTTAAATTGATTTACATAAGGAATTTTAAACATTTATTTGGTTTCTTCGATTTTGATTAGGTCGTTGAATACTTAATGTATATGTTTATAAAGAATTCAGATGATTAATTGACAATTCAGAAGACATTGATCTAGTGGGTAGATAATTGTGTTGCGTACATATGATGGTTCAAAATAATAATAATGCATAATTTGTGATATAAAGTTGTAAATCAAAATTGGGAATATTGATGTGCGGTATTCAATTAATAATCTAAGTTATTGCCTTCAGCAAATTCGGTCTAATGTTATATTATAGGCTCTATATTTTGTAAGGTAGTTTATCATATTATTATATGAATCAGGTTCACAATTACTGTGTTAAAATAGTAGTGCAAACCAACTATCACCTTAGAGGGCAAGTAAATTTATCTATTTATGTGGTGAGAAGTACTTTGTTTTTAAGAGTATTGTTTTCCATTATATATGTACATCAAAATGGAAAGTAAAAAGAATGCTTCATCTTCTTATGCATTTTTCTCTAAGATTTGGATACCTAACCCAGAAGAAAGTGCATTGCAAAAAGTGTTTAGCTATCTTAATTATATGGCTGATATCTCACTGGAAATGTTTGTCTACTTAGGCTTACTTAAAAATGATGTCAAGGAAGAGAATGAGAGAAGGATAGAGCAAGTTAATATTAACAGCAAGCAACCATGTGATGAAGATAATTTGAAAAATGATATTATTGTTGTTCAGTCGGATGTAAAAGAGTCTGAACAGACTTGCGGCATTGCAAGTGCAGTCTATGATTTTCTTAATATGGTTGATATTGTTCTAGAGTTGAAGGTGTCTTTTGGAAAACAAGAAAATGAATATCCTTATGATGGTGTAGATTAATTTGGTCTACATGGTGGCGATGTAGATTTTGTTGTCATATAATTCATATGCAAAAAGCTTAAGTAATCAACAATAGCTTAGTCATTCAAAGCTGGTAGGAGTGTGTTTTTTGTTATAAGTGTACAACCTATGTTGTAATGAATATAATCTTTAGTTTTTGTAGGCTAAGTATGTATGTATTCTATTTATAATGATTTTTATTGAAGGAATATTATATTTTTGATTTTGTATGATATTGTTTTCCCTTGTTGTATGCAATACTCAATTTGCAAATCTCATTTTATATAACACAAAAACCTGTAACAGATTCTATAATGCTTCAAAGATGATGTATATTATATAAAAAAGAATTATATACTCTAATAAATACTGATTAATATCTTACAATACATAAGTTTAAGGTTTGGTATTCATTACATTTGATGGACATGTATAGCATGTAAAATATAAACATGCTTAACATCATGTCCTATTAAACCTTAAATGGTCAGCTAGAATGATCAAAAGACTTCAACTACTTTTAACCTATGTAGATAAAGTGTTGTGGAGGAACACAGGTGAAACCTATGTGCCTTCACAACCCTCCAAAATATTTAGAACTTACACTACCAGACAGTATATGGGTTTTTCATAAATTACTAAGTTGTTGATGCTGCAAAATGCAACAACTTCATATCACACTTCTAAGCTGAGTGTTATGTAGGAACAGGGGCTATCGCCAATGTTCCTACACAACCCTTTAAAAGATTTAGGGAGTATTCATAGGGATTACTTCAATTTATATAAATTACTATGTTATTAAGCCCGCAAAATACAACATTTTAATATTATAATTTTAAGGGAAATATAAGCAAAAGGGAATCTTCTCCAGACCTTCTAGCACCAGGACTTCAGATGGAGGGTTTACAGCAGCTGCTGAGGTACTTTTAGTTAGTGTGTTATTAGGACTGGTGGCTTTTGATATAGGTGCTTTTAGATGTGGAAGAACCTCGTTGCTCTCATCATTAGCAATGCAGATCTTGGTATTGTTATTTTTAGATTGATTGACATCTTTTAACTGTTTCCTATTGAGGAAAGAACGTGGTCATTTATGCATCGACCAATCAGGAAATGGTGCTTTTCCAGATGTTGAGATCATGGCACTTGTAACTTATTCAATGTGTGCTTCATTTGGTTGCTCACTCTTATCATGCTCAACTAATTCAGCTATGCTGCAACTATGTACTGTTGTAGAAACAGTTACTTCTTCTTTCAGCATATGAAGTATAACGTTGTCATTATTCAAGATGTGTGCTGAATACTTTCTGAGCACTGCATTCTGATCAGTTGGTATATGAACTGCTTCTAATGTCCATGAAGTTTGTTGCTTGCAGTCGATGCTGGTGAGGGGCCAACTTTCAGATAGAAAACTTTGGAACTGAATTGCTGGTATGTAGTAGTGAAAGAAAGGAAATCTTCCTATGCATATTGATATTTAAGTAAGTCAGTTCATGCACAAAATATCACTATAATTGGCATATATGTAGAACAGAACACTATATATATGTGATATAAAACATATAAGGTATTTCAGTTGATTATTCCGAGCACATACATTTTTCTTGATATTATATATTTCATCTACATTCATTCCAAAGATCTTTTCAGTCTCATTAGTAAATGTTGTAAATGATATGCTGTCTTTGATATCCACAGCATCAAAAGTAAAAGCAACCTTGCATATAATTTAATGTACATAATAGATATTATACGATCTTGGCCTACTAATAAGCATGTATAAATAGTATGTATAATTGATATATACCTGAGACAAGCAGTAGTTTCCCAAGTATATCATTTTGAACAAGAAAATGCCTCCCTTCTTGAAGATGTGTTGGTTTCCCACACTTTGAACACCCTATATATGTTGTCAGCTGCTCTAAAGATGAAGAAGGTATATAGTTACAAGTAGCCAATGCCTCTCATCTTGTAATGCATTTTGCACTTGCATTGGGTTGTTAAAGTAACTGTATGGATTCAATAGATGGCAAAATATTATTAAGCACATATAATAATGGATTTTATGATGGAAACCTTCTTATCTTTTAGGTACTGAATAGTGACAGTTGTTTCTTCATTATTAAGATAGCGAACTTGCAAAATTCTGCTTTGTCGATCTAATAGCATCTGTGTATAGAGCCTAGACCTGTAAAGGACATAATACATTAATGCATGTAATATTAATGAACACGTAATGTTATAAGCAATTAAGAAGATTATATATACCATTCACGCATGTTAGCCCTATCTCCCTTTAGATTGTTGATTATTCGACTATACATTCTAGTCGACAAAGAAGAATCACTAGCCTAAGAATAGATATCGAAGTGAATTGTAACTGATGTTGGTTATGTTCTAATCTTTCAGATTACTTGGTTTCACTTACCATCCACTATAAAATTTTCAGCCCAAACCTTTAGTTGCTCACAATCATGGCAAGCAAGATGATTCCATACATTAACAATTTTAGCTTGGGTGTTGCTGTTACAGGTATAAATAATATAATTAGTTCAAAGGTGTCATTATCTAAATTCATTAGAGTAATAGACAACAATATCTTAGGCATACGTTTGATTAGTTATGACAACTTATCTAACATAGGCATGTTGGCCATAAACTGAATTAACAAAACGAACTTCTTCATCTACAAACAGTACCATTCCCAATACATCTATGATGAGCAAGCATAATTGTTAGTATAGTTTCGATGATGCATATAGATAAAATTACAATGATACTAAGTTTGTATACCATATGTGTCATCTTCTCGTATGTTGTGTGTTATAGAACCTATTGGCTGATATTCTACATGGAACATTATGTTATAATCATATAGTGTCTATTATGAAAGGTAGATGAAACTATTAATGTAGCATACCACATATTTCATATAGAAATGAGTTTTAGCAATTGCTGATACTTCTTCAAAGTCGGGTTATGTATGACCTGCCACAGAATATATAGGCTGCACCAAAGTTCTATCTGAGAAATTTAACTGATATGGAATATTTGTGATTGCAACCTCGAAATGTCTTGGCATAGGGTTAAATGCATCATTTGTTATCTCATAGTGGGCAAGTTCCCTAGAGCAAGGACATAAGACAGTATTAAGCTATATATTATGTATATGATATTGAACATAAATCATAAATAGTTTATATGAGTGATTTCTTTAAAAGAGGCTACTTGTTTGTTCTACACATTTGAGATTCATATGAATGCTAGTTTCAAAAAAGCATCCTAAGAATACAAAATTTCATGGCATGATATTTGAACTAAGATTAAGTTGATACAGTAAGCCAATTTTAATTTTAAGAATTTAGAATGTAGGACAATATATTTCAAGTAACTTGCAACCTATGCACTGGCTATATTGTGAGTACCAAATTATGGATGCATCTTATGTAGGAACAACCAAATGTTGACTGACATTATTTATGTTAACTACTTATTTGAATTTCATTAAAGTGTGCTTTAATTGTAAGAAAATTTCTAACAAATACACTATAAAGTTAATTATATTGATTTTTAATGACAATGTGCATATACATTCATCTTTATAGTCAATCATACATAGGATGGCATGTAGTACACATGTCTTTTCATACTATAATAAATAGCAGCTATTCTAAAAGTAATTTCTATTTATGGTATCCTTTAACTGAATGCATTATAAAGTATACATACTACTAAATAAGGGAATATTGTAGAGTATATTGCATATAATGAACTAATAGCCAAAAAATAGATAATTATATGGCTAGATAGGTACAAAAATTACCTTTTCATCACAGAACAAAAGAGTTTGGTAGAAAGTGCTATCATTTGTATCCGATCGTCGATTTCCAATGCTATTACCTTCACCATAATCCTATAATTATCAATTTTTAGACTCAGATCATCAAGAAATAGCAATTTTGGTTTGATATTTTCACCTAAATTTGGTAAGAAACAATTTAGTTAATTTATTATGATTCATCAAAAGTATTCTTAGTAACGAATTAATTATTTATATTCTAATTGACTAATCTAACAATTTACTCTATCAAATATATATATATATATTCTATTCAATAATGAAATTACTAGAAATATACTTATAGGAATTCAGTCTGGATCTCTTGAAAAGGTACTAAAGAAGAAGATTTAAGGAGTAGATTTGTGGGAAAGAAAATAGTGAAGTGCTGCCATGTTAATTAATTTTTTTAAAAAAAGAAATAAGTAGTAAGTCCCTTACCTGTCAATGTATGTTCTCTAAATTCATGTAAATATTGCTAAGAAAAGAAAAGGTTTGCTTAACTGGCATATTCAGTTTTTGTTTTGTAGAAAAAAAGGTGATGGAAGACTAAAATTATTGTTTACCCTTTCAAGTTCAAATGGGTTACCATGGTCATTTGGACTTTTTTTATGTATTTACTTATACTAACATTCATTAATCCTTATTTATGTATAGCATACACATATATATTACTGCAAGTTGTTAGTAAATCTAGTATTTTGATAGTCGCGTATTGTCTAACAACTACTTTGTGATTACAGCTTTCTTATAATTTTAGCTTCTAATTAGTAGGTGCACAATTTATATATATATATATATATATATATATATATATATATATATATATATATATGAATGAGTAAATATAAGTTGAGGCATTTTAAATTAAGTTTAACCCGTCACAATCCATGATTATGGATAAAACCCATCAAAATAATCGAAACTTAAATCGAAAATGAATCTAAAATTACCTCAATAATCATATTTTGAGAAAATTAGTTCAATTAACCGAAAAACCAAAAACAAGTTAGAATCAATAAAGAACAAGAGAAATTGTTCTGTGCTCAATTAATAAAACTATATTGAAAAACAAAAAACGAAAAGGTAAATTCAAGGAACAATATGTATAGCTAAATGAATTATATAGCAAACACATTTTGAGTGCTAACTTAAGTAAGAACCTTACTGCTCTTTATTCTTGAACATAAAAGTAGATTACTCTCACTAACTAATCACTATAATATTAAGTGTGATCCCTGCAATTTATTATAGATTGTAATCTTAGAGGAAGTCGTGTATATAGGCTATAAGAGTTTAATCATAGTAGTAATATATACATTCTAATAAGAAATGTAATTATTTTAAATAATTTCTAATATTTTATATTAATATAGTGCAATTGTATTATTACCATAGTTTTCGGTCCTTAGAAAAATATTATTCCATACATTGAGCATTTCATTAGCTATTTCTAATAGTCAAATTATTGACACTAAACTAACCAAGATCAACTGGTTGTATACATCATAATAACATAAACTTCAACAGATGTTTCTAAATATTGTAGTTACATAGGTCGATTATGATAGCAAAAGAGCAGTTTCTACATGCATAGAAAAACATTATATAGATATATTCGCAAAATACGATTTAGTTTATAGTATTTGTGGCAGCAATATCATATTCAGATTCTGGATAAACATGTGTATTCACTGAACTGATTTTCCAGAAGAGTCTGTGTAATTAAGCTTTCCTTCATGGGCTGCGACATCTAGAGTTTTTGTAACCATTCATTGATATTCATCCTCTGAGTTCCCTTGCTTTTCTATGTCTGATACTTCTGCAACTGTAACCAAAGCATTTAGTGAACGTTTCTTACATGTTCCTTTAGTGACACTGAATTCATTAAGCTTTTTCACAGAACGTTCTTGCTTTACAAGAATATGTTGTCTCTTTAGAGCAGCCGAAACTTGCTTCACTTGGGAATTAGTATTAGTTCTTGCTTCACCAGATGCTATTTCAAATATCATTGTGTCATCAGTGATTGAATAGGTAACATTTTTGTGGCCTGTTCCAAGAGGTTTACCCGAAAGAAGAGCAATTAGATTATGTGCATCATTGCTAATTCTAGTTTATTTTTCCTTATTGCAGCTTCTCTTTTGTGGATTTCTTGCTGAATGTATGACTAATTCATTTTCAGATGGAATTCTAGTGATTTACCTTTTTTCTTATAGGACCAGTTTGTGCAACATGTTCTGCACTTTCAATATTACAAACATTATCAGTAATCTCAAAAGGCTTTTCCACATAAAGTGCAGGGCTTACAGGAGAAAATTCCTTTGCAACACAAACTAAAGCAATGTATGTATCAACAGGGTTGATTTTAGAAGAATGCATTGCATGATATGTAGACTCATCATTGGCAGTGTTGTTATGTTCATATGTCTTGGAAGAAGAAGGCAAGTGAACATTAGCAACACATTTTTCTTGTTTTGCAGAATCAATTTCTTCATTCTTTTTGCTCTTTGTAGTAATTACTATTCCTTTCAATCACCATTCAAGAACATTATTCCTTAAAAGAGTTGTGGTTGGGCCAATTTGTACTGTAATATGGTTGGTGCGTAGCCTATGTTCAATTGGAAAAAAGTTTTGTGCATCGCATCTCCCTGTAAATGAAATAATCAATTAAAAAATATGGTAATGAAGAATTGTTACGTGCATAATGGTTGTTAAATGCTAAATAATTGCTTCATGTGTTTGTTTTACTCCAGTTTTAAGGTGGTGCAGACATAAAGTATGTACATCACTATAGAGTTTTATAACATGAATTTCATGGGTAATCTTCCCAAATAACTTTTCTGTATCGTTATTCAATGTTGTAAAAGTAATTTCTCCTGGATCATCAACAACTTCAAATTCGAAAGTAACTCTGCATTTCAAAAGTGCAGTACATATTGTACCATTAGGTTATTCCATGGCTATTATTAAGCCCAATATCAATTGACTTTTACCTATATGAAGAAATGCTAGCCTTCTTGCAACCAGCACAGGTGAACTCTGTCCCAACAAGAAAATCTGTGCGCCGCCCACAGTTGGAGCAGCCAATGTAAGCAATAACATTTTCGAGGTCAGGTTCATAAATTCTTTCCTGCAACCAATGACGCTCCTCTTGTAAGACGTTATATGCCTGCGGTATGAAGAAGTGCAAATATTATAAACTTTTTGAATGTCAACCAGCAGCAACTATGCAATTGTAGTAATTTTATTGTAGTGACTTTGACCTTTTTATCTCTTAAATTTCGAATATTTGCTGTTATTTCATTTGTTGTTTGAGAGCGCACTTGCATTATTTTCTCCTGTCTATCTAAAAGTTATTGAGTATGAACCTTTGCCCTGCAGAGACCATTACACAGATGATCACATTTGTAATCTAGTAACTATAGATAATATATGGTTTTAATGGCATATCATTCGCGAAGGATGTCTGCTTTTTCTCCTTTTGGGTCATGAATAATTTGAGTAGACATACCAGCGAACAATGAAAAGCCTTGATTGTTGACAACATATGTTAGTTATTCTTTATAGGTAGAAAACGATTATTTAAAACTACGTACTCTATGTAAATAGTGTAATATACCTTTATGCAAAGAAGGTCTTAATGCTATAAAACCAACTACAGCAAAGTTCTTAACACATACACTTAGAGCATCACAAGCAATCCCAGCTAAATCATTCCAAGCAATTACAGTGAGAGGTTGGGTGTTTCTGTTAGTGAAGTAACAAATATAAAGAACTATTAAAGCATATATTCTAATCATAAAGGTTTAAAATTGAAAGGACATATGTATAATCTTACGTGTGATCTGTTTGAACTTCTTTAACACGGAATTCCTGACCTTGGCTAGTATTGATAATTCGTAATTTGTCTTCTACATATAGAACTATACCTACAACATCTATGAAATAAAGACCATAAATAAAGCATATTACTTTCAAATTCAAAGAGAAAACATAGTTAAAGATATGAACTGAGCAAAGAAATATGTATTCCTGTTTACCATATTTAGATTCTGATATCATTTTTTGAGGTATAGTATGTATATATTGGAATATTGGACCAGCTACTGGCATCTCAGAATTTGCTGGGCAAACAATAGTTGGCCTCCAAAGGTCATTTGATAAGGAAGTTCACCAGAGTTGGACTTCCATTCTTCTGCTATAAGCTTGATAGGTGCATTTGAAATCACATACTCACCATTGTAAACTATTGCATCATTGAAACCTTCAACTTGATCCCCAAATAATGCTCCTCTCATTTTATTACCCTAAGATAAATATTCATGAGTGTTGTATATCTGTATTTATAATATGCACATGGCACTACATTCTTGCTATATCATTAATGAATCTTTAAAAAGTGCTATATAATGTCAAATGCAGATGTGCAAATATTCATCATAATAACATAATTAATTAACAAGGAGAGAGAAAGAAGAAAAGACGATATTACCCTTGATGCGTGCTTCGCTCTTTCCAAGAGCTCGTAGTTAAAAGTGTAGAGCTTCCCAAATGCGCAAGCCTCCGACAACTCTCACCCTTGAGACCCAACCCGAACGACCCTTAACCCGAAGCCTGATTAGGGCTAGACCAAAAGAACTTAGAGTATTAGAACGAAAGTGTTCTCTCTTGTGGAGATCCTTTCAAGTTCACAACTCAAGTGCCCTTTCCCAATGCCAAGTGATTGGTATTTATAGGGAAATGAGCCCTTGAATTCCAATCTCCCATTAATGTGGGAGAGCTGATAAAAATACATTTATTCAATATAATTTAATTCAAAAATCAAATTAAAATGCATATGAATCAACAAACAACAAGTGTTAAGTGGAGATCAAAGGGATAGGTGAGGACCACAGGGGGGACCACCCTCCCCTTTCTCCCCAAGCAACACACACAAAACAGGCTACCCTAGCACCAGCCAATGCACGCGCGGTGCTGCCAGCCTTGGGTACCAAGGCTGCTTCGCTGGTAGCCTGGCCCCTTGGCTAGGTCTGCTAGCTGGGCGCTGTGCGTGCACGCAAGCTAGCACAACCCGCAGCCTATGCACGCATTGTGTGCTACTGCGATGCTTGTACTAGGCGCATCATAGCACTACGCTACCTCGCACCCAAGGCCTTCGTATCAGCTCGCAATAGTAAGCCTTAGCGATGCGAGATGCTATGCGTGGCTGTGCGCTGCTAATGCTAGCGAGCTCGCACACTCGCTGCGACCATGGGCGAGGCCCGGCAAGCACTTGCATGTTGCTGGCTTTGGGATGGTGGGACTAGTGCTCCTAGCTCGCCTTGCACATGCGGCAAACCTACGATGTGCAAGCACGACCCAGCAAGCTCTGCTTGCTTGCGGGCTGCTGTGAGCGAGGCACTAGCATTCTAGCATGCCTAGCGTGCCAACGATGTTGGCCATGCCGCACCAGCCAGCTAGCCAGCACTACTAGCTTGCGATGCATGCGCTACTAGCAAGCTCGGCATGGTGCGGCTGCCTTGGCTAGCTATATTGCCCTTGGTCCTCGGATTGCTCGAGGCATTCCAAGGCTAGGGGTATATTTTTAACTTGTTGTTTGCTTGATTTCTCGTCTCGTCGGTTCCTAAATTCGACTCGACTTACAATGCTCAATTTCCAATGCTTTAAGCTCGAAATTCGACATCTACGTTCGTAATACTCTAATGACTCATTTAATCCTTCGGATTAATTCGTCGTTTTGGTTCGGTTACTCGATTAGGTGTGACCCGAAGGGTTCAGTCAAGATTAAGCTATAATATTAATTATGCATTAATATTACTGATCGGAAGCGGCCTCCATCTAGGCATTCCGATCATTTGACCTCACTGAATAATTATCTTTCTAATAATTCCGAACCCTTTATCGGAATAATACATTTTTTCAAAGGACACCATTCTTTTCAATCTCCCACTTGTCCTTCCGAGCAAGTGCGCTATAGTGTATAGCCTATTTCCTATGTCACTTAATGTCTCTTCATGAACTATAAGGTAAGATTGTTCGCCATCCTTATTACATCCAGAAGTATTTCTCGATTTCTGAGTTCGACTGTCAATAAGCAGATGATTTCTAAAATCCATCTGAGCACGGCCATGCATTTTTAAAGTCTCGCTCTTCGAGAGGCCTTGTAAACAATAAAGACATGTTCCCTGTTGTTAATAGGGGGACATTCCCAGTCTTGCATTGTTAGCTTCCCTTACTAAGAGGACCTAGCCAGCCGAGTGTTGCTGTTATAATCCCCATTTACGGCAGACGTTTGACAACATCAAAACGGACTAGTACTCAAACTTACAATACTCATGGTCGAGGAAAGAGGTTCCGATAACTATAATGAGAAATATACTTATGACTATTTTAAATCTCTTAAAGTGTTCTCATAGGTCGATCTGGTATAGTTCCAAACAAATACCTGTGCATATGATTTATGACAATCATGTCCTTGTAGCATAAGAAACGGTGCTATAAATCATACTACACACTAATCTCAAGTGGTCATTAATCGTCCATCATTTAAATGACCTTGATTAGGGATAATTTTCGATTAAAATATTCAATGTTCACTTAACAGGTGTTTTTATCCAAGACATTATCTTGATACCCTGTTTTAAATATTCTCAAAAATAGTATAGACTCATTATTTAATTCTAAACCACAATTAAATATAAATGGAGTGATAATAATTTGCAAAAAATTAAATTACTCCAAAACGGAATGGTTCAACATAGTGTTTTACATTAAAGTCCACAAAATTTAATTAAAACACATGAACAGGGAAATCAAAGCCAATCTCCAACGTGTGTGATTCCCATTGCCTCAACATGCTTGTTGTGTTTCACTTGAGACAAAGCTTTAGTGAGTGGATCGACTACATTGTCATCCGTTCAATCTTACAAATTCTGATTTCACCCTCGAACTTCCATTCCCTTATCATGTAAAATCGCCTCTTGACATGTTTGACCTTCTGATGTTCCCTTGGCTCCCTAGCCTGAGTCATAGCTCCATTGTTATCACAATAGAGGTCTATTGGACCCTTGATTGAGGGTACAACATCAAGTTCACCAATGAACTTACGAATCTAAACCGCCTCCTTAGTCGCTTCTGAAGCTGCCAAGTATTTGGCTTCAGCTATAGAATTTGCAGTTGTACTTTGCTTAGCACTCTTCTAACTAAACGCTCCTCCATTCAGACAGAGTCCACAGTCCAATGCGTCTCTCCTGGGTCTGATTGGTATCGGCTCGTAGCACTCAAGGCATACGATACATCCGGCCTAGTACATATCATGGCATACATGATCGATCTAATAAGCGAAGCATATGGAATCTGATTCATCCTCTCTCGCTCATCAGGTGTTTGTGGACACTACTTCTTGCTGAGATTTATACCATGTGACATGGGTAGGTGCCCTCTCTTGGCCTTCTGCATGTTGAATCGTGTCAGTACCTTATCGTTGTAAGTACTTTGGCTTAATCCAATCATCTTCTTAGATCTAT
This sequence comes from Chenopodium quinoa, assembly GCF_001683475.1. Lineage (NCBI taxonomy): Eukaryota > Viridiplantae > Streptophyta > Magnoliopsida > Caryophyllales > Amaranthaceae > Chenopodium > Chenopodium quinoa. The sequence continues at coordinate 1,616,650 of NW_018742980.1, forward strand.
CCTTATAGATCTTGATGCCAAATATGTATTGTGCCTCTCCCAAGTCCTTCATTGAAAAACACTTTCCAAGCCAAGCCTTTACAGACTCTAACATTGAAATTCTTTTCCAATGAGCAATATGTCATCGACATATAAGACGAGGAATGCGATGTCACTCCCACTGCCCTTCTTGCAAACACAAGACTCGTCTGGATTCTTGATAAAACCAAACTTACTAATGGCTTCATCGAATCGCAGATTCTAACTTCTGCCTGGTTACTTTAGTCCATAAATGGACTTCTTAAGCTTGCATACCTTCCCAGCATTGCTTGGATCAACAAAACCTTCTTGTTGTGTCATGTACACAGTTTCTTTCAAAATCCAATTAAGGAAGGCGGTTTTGACGTCCATTTTCCATATCTCATAATCATAATATGTGGTAATTTCTAGGATAATCCGGACGGACTTGAGCATGGCGACTGGCGAAAAGGTTTCATCATAATCAACGCCGTGAATTTTCCTGTAACGTTTTGCCACTAATCTAGCTTCGTATACATATACATTTCCATCTTTGTCGATTTTCAACATGAAAATCCATTTACAACCGACAGGTGTATAACCTTCGGGCAAATCAACCAAGTCCCAGACTTGATTTTCAAACATGAAGTCCATCTTGGATTTCATGGCCTCTTGCCATTTTACAAATTCGGGGCTCGTCATAGCTTGTTTGTACGTCGCTGGCTCATCTCCATCCATAACTAGGATGTCTTGATCTTCGGTTAAGATAACACCGAGGTATCTGTCTGGTTGAGATCTTGGCCGTTGCGACCTACGCAGGGTAACAGGTTAAGCATTTGCATTGTCATTTTGACTTTGCACTTTGTTGGTTTAACTCTGACCAATGTCAACAGCTACTCATAAAGCATTTTGATTGTCAGTTTTGTCAATTTCACTTTGTTTCTCGTCCACTCGAACTTCATCGAGTTTGATTTTCCTGCCACTTGTCATTTTGGAAAGGTGTTCCCTCTCCAAAAAGACACCATCACGAGCAACAAACACTTTGTTCTCGGATTTGTTGTAGAAGTAATACCCCTAAATTTCTTTTGGGTATCCCACAAAGAAACACTTGTCTGATTTTGGGTGAAGTTTGTCAGAAATTAATTTCTTGACATATGCTTCGCAACCCCAAATCTCAAGAATAGACAACCTTGGAGGTTTCTTCATCCATAATTCATATGGAGTCTTTTTGACAGCTTTTAACGGAGCTCGGTTCAGTGTTAGTGTCGTAGTTAGAAGTGCGGTCCCCAGAAAGAGATAGGAAGATCGTTTAGACCCATCATTAATCGGACCATGTCTAACAAGGTTTGATTCCTCCTTTCGGACACTCGTTCCATTGTGGAGATCTGGTAAGTGTCAACTCTGAGAGAATACCATGTTCTTTAAGGTGATCGTCAAATTCTTGGCTCAAATACTCGCCACCTCGATCCGATCAACGCTTTGATTTTCTTGCCTAGCTGATTTTCCACTTCACTCTGAAATTCTTTGAATTTCTCAAAATATTCAGATTTGTACGACATAAGGTAGACATATCCACATCTACTATAGCCGTCCTTGAAAGTGATAAAATAGCGGTGACCATTTCTTGCAGTTGTGCTCATTGGTCCACCATAAGCATGTCATGCTTCCCCTCATCCTTGAACCTTTGCTCGGCTTGCTTCAACATCCCATGAAGCTCGGTGAGGGTTTTCTCCATGTTGTGCATATTATAGTTCATCTTGAACTGATCATAGCCTTTGTGCAACGAATGGAGAATAATGTCAATTGTCATCTCGATCAAATACCCAGCGTCAAGCCTTTCCATGTTCTCAAATAATCCGATCATTTTAAGTACATGTGGGCTGACTGGCTCTCCTTTCTTAAGCTTGCTCTCAAGGATCTGGCTATGGATTTCGAATTGAACCTCTCAATTCGGGCCTGTTCTTGGAACATGTTCTAGAGTTTAGAAATGATCTCAAAAGCCATCTCCTCGAAGAAAGTCTTTTGGAGGTCTAGAGACATCGTAGCCAACATGATGCACTTAACATCCCAATCGGCAGTTTTCCATCGGTTTATATCACTACAAGAAATAGGCCTATTTCCGACGGACATCTTCCGACGGACATGAATTTCCGTCCGAAATCCCATATATTCCGACGGATTTATATTCCGTCGGAATTTCCGACAAATTTCCTACTGAATAAAAATCCGTCGGAATTTATGGGCTTTTCGACGAAATATTCCGTCAGAACATTAAATTTTTGACGAAAATAAAATCCGTCGGAAATTTTCGACGGAATATCCGTAGGAAAATTTAATTTCCAACGGAAATAAAATTCGTCGGAAAATTATTTTTCTGACGGAATTTTCCGTCGAAATATAATTAAATAATAATAAAAAACTCTTAAATCTCCTAAAAAACCCTAAAAAACACGGATTCCCCCCTCCCCTTTTATTTCTCATTTCTCTCTCCCCTCCTCTTCTCTCCGCCTCTCTTCTCCTTCTCTCTCCTCTCTTCTCCTTCTTCTTTTCCGTTTCTTTTTCCATTCTCCATCACCTTTCTCCTTCTTTTCTTTCTTTTCTCTTTCCTTTCTCCTTCTTCTTTTTCCTCTTCATTTTCGTTCTCTGTTTCTTCTTGGTTTTTTTTCCTCGATTTTCGACAACAAATTACTATGGGTTTTCGGATTTTCGTCAACAAGCAAATAATTATGGTGTTTATGATCAAATTCGACTATGATAACTCTAGATCTAGAGTTTTCATGGTCAAATTTGACCTTTAAAGCCCAAATTCGATGTTTTTCCGGTGGAATTGAAGGTATGTCTTCGTTTTCAGTCTATTAATTTGGTTTGATTTTTTTTTTGGATCTAGTTTGCAAAAAAAATTTATTTAGATTTTTTTTTTTCTGTTTTTTGTTTCTTACTTTTTCAGATTTTTTGTTTTTAATTGTGGATGGTGGTAGTGTGTGGGTGGTTGTTTAGTTTTTTTTTTCTTTTTTTTATTTCTCATTTTTCGGATTTAATTTTGTGTTTTAATTTTTTTTTACGTGGTGGAGGGTGGGTACGGTGTTAGGTGGGGTGGGTTGGTGGAGGGTGGGTACGGTGTTAGGTGGTGGTGGGTGGGTTTGTTTCGGCGGCGGTGGCGGTGGTTTTAGGTGGGTGGTGGGGTGGTTTGGATGGTAGATCTGGATTGGGTGGGTTTGGGTTAGGTGGTAGATCTGGATTGGGTGGGTTTGGGTTGGGTAGGGAATCTGGTGGTGGGTTGGGGTTACGGTGGTACGTTCTGGTAGGTGGGGGTGGTGGGTTAAGGGATGGCGGTGGGGAGGGTTGGGGTAGTGAGCAGGGGTGTGGGCAGTGGTAGATCTGGGTAGGGTAAGGGTTAGGGGTGGGGCAGGTTTTTTTTTATTGACTTTTTCGACGGAAATTTTCATCGGAAAATTGCGACGGAATTCCAATTAAAGTCAAAAAAGGCGCCGACAGAATTAGATCCGTCAAAAATTCCGTCGGAAAAGGTCGAATTTCCTACAAAGGGTTTTGCAACAGACAGATTCCGACGGAAGACCATTTTCCGACGGAATTTCCGATGTTTTCGATGGATTTTTTCCGTCAGAATCAAGTTGTTTTCTTGTAGTGTTAGGGCAGCCTGAGTGACCTCCTCATTGGGAGCGTCGGGCATTTCCTCATCAAGGACGTATTCCTTTTTCTCTTGCATGAGAACTATACGCAAGTTCCTTTGCCAATCAAGAAAATTTAGCCCACTAATTGCTCCTTGTCGAGAATTGAGCGTAACGAAAATTGGTTGTTTGAGTTATTTAGAGACATGTTTCTACAATTGAAAGAATTTGAAATGAAAAACCATTCATAAAACCAATAAGTTTGAAATTTAAAGCATACATGTAAAATTTTCAATCTTATTGAACGGTTTATCCACGCATTAAAATTTGTCCCTTTTGGGCGAGAATAAAACGATTCCAAGATCCCAAAAATCAAAAAGTAATTAAGCATGCTTTGGCTTGTCTTAACACTTTAATTTTTAGGGTAAGCAATCCAATTGCTAATAACTCTAAGCTACTCTTGGTTCGATAAAACGTCGCATCTAATGTTTTCTTGACGTTTTATCTCCATTGCCACGACATCGATCTAAGGACTTCTTACTGATATCGTTGAGCTTAACCAAAATCAACTTGTATACCTAGTATACATTTTGTTCGTAGGGAGATAGTGATTCCTTGCTTTGGCATAGTCCATCACTATTCACATTAGTTCGGTAAGTGTTATCTTGGAATGGAAAATTTGGCTCAATTTTATAGGGACCTAGGGCTCTATGTTGGTTGATTTAAGTGAACTTAATTAATCATCGCAACATTCAAAATCCTAAACTTACATCTGACATATCATTCATATATAAGCATAATAATAAATAGAAAACATAAGTAAAAGATGTATTTGGCAACTAGCATGACCCCTTGAGTCTTCAAGTCTTCAAGGTTCTTCATCACATCATCTTGGCCTCATCTTCTAAGAACCGCCATCTTCAAGACATCGCTAATAATGCATCTACTAGTAATTATGACTAGGACTAATCTAAATATTAAGGTACTAAAATACACAATGGTACGCAAACTGTATTTAGATTTACAAAAATGCATAACGGGACGCAGTCCGTATTTACTATCTTAATCAAGCCCCACTAGTTGCCATTTTGATAAAACATGTGATAGAATATTCATTCCATTCATCCATTCACTATATGTGAATGGCCCATGCATTTTACAATGTAAAACAAGAATAATGCAAAATACGCACAAACTAGTAACTAACTTAGGTGGTTAATCCAATTAACGCGCCTAATTAAAACTAGTCAAGGTTGTTAACCGATTATGTGATTAAAATGCAATAAAATTATCTCAAGTAATTAACGAAGCTCCCACTAAATTCCGCATCCAACTTCATTAAATTAATCCAATTAATTTAATTAAGTCGATTTACCCAAATTTTGCCAAAATTATTTTGCAAGTGCCGGGAAAAACCGACCTAGCCTCGTTTTACAAAAAACCGCAAACAAAAACGCAAAATAGTAGCCCACCAACTGGCCGAGTGCCTACCATCCAAGCCATGGGGCTAGGCTTGTTAGGCACCAAGGCCAAGGCTTGCGTGCGGGTGCTGGCATGCCCAACTAGCAGCGCATGCCACGCATGCTCGCACGTTCCTGGCGTTGGCAGCGTGTGGCTAGCTTGCTAGTGCTCGCAAGCCTCGCTGACCAGCAACACTTGCGGGCAAGCTCCAACATCCACGCAACAGCAGCCTGCATCTACACCAAGCTCGCACGCACACACGCACCACGAGCCGCGCATCGATGCACCAGCAGCCCCACACACCTCGGCAACCACATGCGAGCTGCGCAAGCAGTCCGGCTGGCTGAGTGTTGTGCTTAGGGCTCGTGCCTCGATTTGCGTGCTTGTGCCTTGGGATTTTATCCCGATTTTGTGTGACATAAATAATTAATTCTAAATTAATTTTACAACCAATATTGAGCAAAAATGAAAATAAAATAAGTCAAACTAAAATAATTTCAATTTGTAGTGCACAAACCAAAATCAATTCAAGAACCCTTCTTTAAATTATTTTTGGCTTTACTTGATGCTACAAAAATTGAGGGTTATTCTCACAATTATCTTAACCAAACATAAATTAATAATGAGATTTGACAAAATACAAGGAGTTGGAATAAAATAACCACAATCATCCAATGAAAAATTTCCAACACTAACTTGTGTAAACTTGAAAAATTACATCTTCCAATATGAAGATTAATTAAATTTCAATCTTAAGTTTTGAAATTTTAAGACTTTAATCAACTCAAAAATGATTAAATCAAAAATTAGTTCAACATGGAATCTAGAAAGTTAAGTTCCAACCAGATAAGCAATTAAAGATTTGATCATTAACATTTTTAGGGGCCTCAAAAAATTATAAATTCACCATAAATATTCACACTTGAAGAAATTAATTTGCAAAAATGTGAAATTGCAAGTTTATGTGAAAAATGAACTCACCAAATTAAGCACCAAATATGACTTCATAAACATGCTTAATAAGGGTTAGTATTGCAATAGATTAATGATGTAACCATACACATAATCTAACATTAACATTCCATAATTAATCAAGGTTTAAAGATTTAAAAAATTTCGTCAGAAACGAAAAATCCCTCGAAAAACATGTTTGTAGGTGGAATTTGGCTTTCTGGACAATCCTCAGAAGGGACAAAACTGTTTTAGGACATCAATTCCACCTGAAATTCACTACTTTTGGGTCGATATCTAGATTCTTTAGCCAAAATCAGCATTAAAACGAGATTAAAACGAGCTTCTAATCTAATTAGTAAGCAAAACTAGAAATTTAAATCCACTTAAATCACCTTAATTAATTATTAGTTACAATAATTAAATGAGCGTGCCTCCGATACCGCTGTTGGGTTTCGTAGTGTCCGACACTATGCAGAATGGAAACCTTCCCAAAATCCGCACACAAATTAAAGTAACTAAACATGCATATTAATTAATTAATAATCACATGATTAATTAACAAGGAGAGAGAAAGAAGAAAAGACGATCTTACCCTTGATGCGTGCTTCGCTCTTTCCAAGAGGTCGTACTTGAAAGCGTAGAGCTTCGCAAATGCGCAAGCCTTCGACGACTCTCACCCTCGAGACCCGACCCGAACAGCCCTTACCCTGAAACATAGTCGGGGCTAGACCTAAAGAACTTATAGTATTAGAACAAAAGTGTTCTTGCTTGTGGAGATCCTTTCAAGTTCACAACTCAAGTGCCCTTTCCCGATGCCAAGTGATTGGTATTCATAAGGAAATGAGCCCTTGAATTCCAATCTCCCATCAATGTGGGAGAGTTGGTAAAAAAACATTTATTCAATTTAATTTAATTCAAAAACCAAATTAAAATGCAAATGAATCAACAAACAACAAGTGTCAAGTGGAGAGAAAGGGGTTAGGTGAGGACCACAAGGGGGGGGGGGACCACCCTCCCCTTGCTCCCCAAGCAACCCACACAAAACCGACTCCCCTGGCACCAACCAATGCACGCGCGCCAGCTGATGATGCCAGCCTTGGGCGCCAAGGCTGCCTTGCTGGCGGCCTGGCCCCTTGGCTAGGTCTGCTAGCTGGGCACTGTGCGTACACGCAGCCCAGCACGCAAGCTAGCACAACCCACATCCTACGCACGCATTGCGTGCTACTGCGATGCTTGTGCTAGGCGCAGCCTAGCACTAAGCTACCTCGCACCCAAGGCCTTCACACCAGCCCGCAATAGCAAGCTTAGTGATGCGGCCTGCTATGCGTGGTTGTGTGTTGCTAATTCTAGTGAGCTTGCACACTCGCTGAGACCAGGTGCGAGGCCCAGCAAGCACTTGCGTGTTGCTGGCCTTGCGATGGTGGGGCTGGTGCTGCTATCTCGCCTTGCACATGTGGCCCGCCTGCGATGTGCCAGCACGGCCCAGCAAGCTCTGCTTGCTTGTGGGCTGTTGTGTGCGAGGCACTAGCATTCTAGCATGCCTAGCGCGCCAGCGATGCTGGCCATGCAGCACCAGGCAGCTAGCCAGCACTGCTAGCAAGCTCGGCATGGTGCGGCTTCCTTGGCTAGCTATATTTCCCTTGGTCCTCGGATTGCTCGGGGCATTCTGAGGCTAGGGGTATATTTGTAACTTGTTTTTCGCTTGATTTCTCGTCTCGTCGGTTCCTAAATTCGACTCGACTTACGACGCTCGGTTTCTGACACTCTATGGTCGGAATCCGACGTCTATGTTCGTAATACTCTAATGACTCATTAAATCCTTTGGATTAATTCGTCTTCTCGGTTCGGTTACTCGATTGGGTGTGACCCGAATCCCGAAGGGTTCAGTCAAGATTAAGCTGTAATATTAATTATGCATTAATATTACTGATCGGATGCGACCTCCAGCTAGGCATTCCGATCACTTGACCTCAATGAATAATTAGCTTTCTAATAATTCCGAACCCTCTATCGGAATAATACACTTGTTCGAAGGACACCATTCCTTTCACTTCTTGACTTTATCAATATGTCCTGGATATTGATACTGGAAATCTTCTGACAAATCATCCAAAAATTTAGTCCATAAAGCATAAGGATCCTTCGGTTGACAGAATAATTAGGACTGTAGCAAATAAACGGCGCAAGGCAACAGGTGATTGACATTCCTTTGCCTCTGACATACACAAATCACCTATGTCATCATCTTCAAGTAATCCCAACTTCAGATCAGCTTCTTGAAATGTTGCATATACATGTCCATGCACAGTTCGGAGGTCTTCAAAACATGTTGGACTTCGAACATTAATTAAAAGTAATAGCAGAAAGAAACGTTCTCCTTCAGCTGGAAAAACAAATGCTAACCTACCAACGACCATCTTTTTGGTCTGCCGTTCAAGCCATTCCTTTTTAGATGGATCCCATCGATACCGCTCACATAAGCCTCCATACAAGTAACCTGTTCCACCTGTATGAAACAGTCATTTCAAAGAACTTAGCAAGTAGTTATGCAAATGAATTATTGATAAATGTATTCATGGACAACCATGTCCTCCATGATGCATTTAAAGTCCTAGTTTGTACTTAATAATAATTCCGCTAACATATAGTTGTTCAACAGGATAAAAATGTCGTAAGTAATACTGATGATGCAGTTATACCAATGCTAACCATAATACCAATGGTGCTCAATGAAACACTGATGTAGCTAATGCAGATGGTATTTCTATTTTTGAAGGCCCTGGGAAAAAAAGGAGATTAGAAGCAGTGGCGGATCCAGGATTTTCAATTCGGGGGGACAAAATGCTTAACTTACAAAAAGCTTAACAAAAAATAAAAACAAAAAAAAAACTCAAACACACAAATTGGTTAATACTTAGTAACATACATCACCCCCCGAATAACTATCAACTTCATTCTTGAACAAGTAACATACAAAACAAAATGCGGCATCTTTTTCAATACTATACTCAAGCTAATCCCATTTCTTGAACCAATGAACTCTAAAGCGACGTAAACCAGACACTTGTCTTTGAGGAAAGTCATGTGTTTTTGGTTGGCAAGGTTTTTTAAGAATATAACCCCTCCTAACTGCATTTCGTTCATTTGGGGGGTAATCCATTATGTTTATACTTTTTCCCGGATCATGAGGAAGAAGTTCAACATCGTATACCAAATTTTCCTCCAATGGTACATTACAAGTACTTGAACCACCCATTTCAAATCATCTTCTTGACTTTGAGGGGAGCTTAATGAAGGGGAGTTATTGGACTCATTTTCATGGAGTTTCTTTCTTTTAAACATGAATTGTCGAAAATCGGGTTGTTTTCTAGTAGGCTTGGATTTGTTTGAATTAGGTGAATCATTTGACATTTCCTAATTAAATTGAAAAATATATATCAATTTCCACAATTCACATCATTGCATACTAATAAAACCTAAGATTAAAATTGCAATTAAAATAAAAATTCAACAAAGATTGCAATTAAAATTAACAATGATTCAACAAAAAAACTGGAAATTAGGGTTAACAATTGGGGATTTCAAATTGGGAATTTCGAATTAGGGTTAGCAAGACATACCATTGATGGATTTGATGAAGCGAAGACGGCCGAGGCTCGAAGGTCAGACGATGAGGGCGTACCGGCGTAGGCAGCGCGCAGGCGGCGCACGCAGCTAGTGAAGTGGCTTCCGAACTGCCGATTTGCCGAAGTGGTGCTGTGGTGACTGGCAGACTGGTGAGGAACTGAGGAGCAGCGACGCACGCAGGGCGGTGGTTGCCTGGTTGGTGGAGCAGCGACGCACGCCTCGACGGTCGATCTCAGTGGACTAGTGGAGGCAATGGCGAATTGGAGGAGTGAAGACTGTAGACTGAGTGATGTTCTTCGTTCTGTCGCGTTTTGCTTTTTTTTTTCACTTTTTTTTTTTAAATTTTTTTTTTAAAAATGGGGGGACAGTTGTCCCCCCATGTCACTTAATTGGGTCCGCCACTGATTAGAAGCATAAGCTTTGGGACAATTAGGCAATAATAATGAAACTGCAAGTAGCTTGAAGGCAATAGAGGGAATTGGAGTTAGTGGATTTCTGACCTAGAATTCACAACAAAGGAAACAATCCAATACGTTCTTTGGGACAACCAAAAAGCAATGCTGAAAGTATAAATGAGTAGAAATTGGATAGAGTTTTTGGGAAAAATAATTTCAGTAATTGAGATGTCAAAAAGGAAGGAGGACCTCAATCTTCATGAGAACAGCCAAGTGACTACACCTTAAGAAAGTGTGTACTAAGTGATCAAAGGAGAGAGTAAGCAATGCCACCATAATAAATGGAAAGTGGAGCACAAAAATGAGGAAATAGCACCAACTAAAGGGGAAAATGAGGTATTATGAATGGATATTAAAGATAATAGTGGGCAAACATGTTGAACCAGATAAGAACAGTGGAAGTAGTGCTGATGGGTGTAGTTTCACAAAGGCTAATAGTAATACAATTCTAGTGCATAGGGAACTGGTAAAGCTAGTGTAAAAGGTATGTCCATCTTTTATAGGACTTCAAAGGGGAAAAGCTCGCAAGTATCTGCGTTGGGACATTCAAACAATAGTGACGAACTTGCAGGAAACCAGAATTCAGAGAAGGTAAGTGGAGCTACAGAAATTGGAGGTAGGGACTACAGAAGGAAATAAGTACTGCAAAATGCTCTTCGACATATCTAAATAGTAACGCTGCAAGTATAGGTAACTGGAAGTTTGGTAAGGCCTGTTTTAAAAAGGCAATTTGAGTAACTGGGATGCTAAACAAGAAGAGGAGAGCCTCAGTTTTCATGATAACCCGGCTGATTAAACCCTAAAGAAGTATACACTATGTGCTAACAAATGAAGTTCTAGTGATATTAATGAGTATGTAGATTCATATACAGGCAAAAACTGTTGTATAATCAAAGAAACTAATAGATACACAGAGTGGGCAAACATTAAAGCTTCCAAAGTTCTAATAATTGAGTAACTGGGATGCTTAAAATGAAGTAACTGAGATGCTAAAAACATTTTATTCATTGGGATGCTATTTAAAGAACAAGAAAGACTCAACCTACATCATAACAGCCAACTAATTAAACACTAAAGGAGAATACTCTGTGTCCTCACAAATGAAGTTTTGGTGATACAAACAAGTATGCCAATTCAAAGACGGGCCAAAAGCATTCCATAGTCAAAGACACTAATTAATATGCAGGCTAGAAGGACAGTAAACTCTAAAAAGATTTTATTTTTGACAAATCCTCTGCATCCTGAAAATTCATCTAAGGCAAATGGTTGCAATGCAGCCAAATCTTAGGGTAGCTCTAATACAAAGAAGGCTTGTGAAGCCTGTGATAAGCTAACAAAAGAAACTGTTATTATTGGCTGGAAGGAATATGACAAGTTCAAAATTGCACTCTTGGTATTACAGGTTCAAGATCTCATGTTAAATAACTGTGAACTAAGTGCTGACTAGTAAAGGTCATTATTAGAGATATACTAATAATTAAAAGGAATTTACACAACACAATGATTATCATTTCTAATACTGATCTCCATTACAACTATATTGAACTTCCTCATCTAACTTTCTTGTCCTTATTTTTCCTTCAAGTCACTAATTTGTTTATCTTAGTTCCGATTTTAAATAGACCTAATCAGGATCATGAGCCTTTTCACAGGATTCTTTCTTCCAATCACCTTGATCCTTGGAATAAGTCAAATTCATCAAATTGGAAGAATGAATCTTGTGAAAAACAACAGGATACTAATAGACCACAACCACCTTCAAAACAGCATGAAGGATGCACCTTCAAGGCAGCATGCAGATTGTAGATGGCAAGACAGTATAAATGGGCTACAATGGTTGTGAATTCAAATATTCATTTGATTCAATATCCATTTGATTTTATCGATTATTAGGCATAAACTACCAACTTAATCTTTACAGCAACAGGCAACATATTAAACACTAAAGAAGTAGCAACTAAGCACTGGTCAATGACACTCTGCTAAGCCATACCAGTCTAGGAATTCATATGCCTAAGGTTCTGACCAAGAAAAGGCTGAAATGTTCATCATAATCAAAGTCACTGCTCTGATAAAACAGCACAGTCTGGACTTTAATCAACTAGATGAAAATGATAAAAGTAGTGCTGATGGATAGAGCTCTGGCAAAGTTAGCTAGGATACTGGCAATAGAAATGGAGATAGTCTCTCTAGTTCTTGGGAATGTGGAAAAGAAAGTAAGACCCAAGCACCTATTTGGGACAAGTTACACAATGACAATGAAATAAATAAATAAGCAGCAAAATTAAATATTTCCCTAAGATATCATGGCTACATAAATTCACAGTGACAGACAATCCTATTCAAATATTGAATAACAATGGTTAGATAAATATGAAATCAGAGAAAGATTTAGCTAAGCAAGAACTTCTGGAAATTATTTACAATATAGAAGAACAAACAAGACAGACACAACAATTATCACACAACAATTTAATTAATAGTGACTGACTATAATATTTAGAATATAGGCAATACATGTAACATCAGCATTAGCTGCAAAGAAGTTAATGGAGTTCTACTCCGTTTATAATCTGAAACAACATATTTGAGCTGTTCATGAGGCCTAAGTAGAATGCTCTGCATATTCGGCAAATGTACTGGCAGTGGAAACACTGGTGGATGCATTTCAAACAAATCAAAACTGAAAATCCTCCAGGCAGCTTCACATGGAGATACCCATCTCCCAGATTGATATTCTTCAATTTCATCCACCACTTTGTCCGTCTGAGGCAATTATATTGTATACGATCATGACCCTTATATACATATATACATATTTGCATAAATATTTTACTGCTTTGATAATTGAACGCACCTCAACATAATATGAGAATTAAACAATAGTGATAGATATGGATTATATGGAATTACCCAGCGATTATCAAGCTGAGCACCCCGTATTCTGACACTTCTCCTGTATTTCTCCTTCTATATAGAGGATAACCATCTTTATTAACACTGGTTTCATCACAAAATTGTCTAGGAAAACCATACTTGCAAGACACTTGCATCCCAGATCTTCTCATTCATAAGCATTTAGGAATCAAACTTCCACACGGACCATGCATCATATGCCCAAGTACTATCATTCGTAAACCAGAAGAAGTGACAGGAGGAATTTCTGCACATACAAACTTGTCATAATCTTCAACACATTTCATCTTGAATTCTGGTTTCAAAATTATTAAGAATTGAGCATGTGGAAGACCACGTTTCTGGAGTTCAACTACATATATCATAGCAGCAACCTCGCCAAAACACTTTTTTTCCATGATCTCTTTCTTTAAAGCAATTAATTTAGCATGGAAAATTCGGGCCACTAAATCAGGACGGTCTTGTGCTTGCTCCCGACCACTCAACTCATTCTTAATCTCTGGCCAATTAGCATTACATGTCATGGTTACAAAGAGATCTGCCTTACCAAACTTTTGGACCAAAGCCATTGCATTGAAATATCGTCGCTTTCATATCTCGCGAGCCACCAATATATGTAGGAGGTAAGATTACTCTGCGGCCAACATTAGCTGCTATAGTTTCACCACAGTCCAGAGAATCAAGCACACCTTGGTATAAATCAGCTCTTATAGTATCCTGGTTCTTGCGGAAAAAATCAAGTTCAGTATTCTCTATTTTAACATACATATCAACAATATATTGCTGAAAACACCTCCCAGCCCGAAGAAGCAAATTATTCGGCTTAATCTATAACTTATAGGCATAATACTCTCTTGCCGACACATACTTATCCGCCTTTGTATATTTCTTGCAAAACCTACATTATAAAAGTGAAGGGATTCAAATATATCTAAATACTCTGACAGTATAATCAATAAACTATATACGTATACCATTTAATTGAACTTACGAGATCCTTTTTCTGCAAGTAGCTCTTCTGTAGTATGGACAGCACAAGACATCACCTAATCCACTTCCATGGCTAGTTGTTGACTCCCACCCTATGTTCTTTTCTTAAGTCCTCGAGTCCATCCACACTTGCCTCTTGGAAATAGAAGTGGATACTGCAATGGATCATAGCATCCATAATAATGCTGAATTCGATGTGACTCAGATGACTTCCCTCGAACAATAACATGAGGAGTACTGCTTTGGCTAGAATATGAACTCTCTGGCCAGATACCAGCAACTTCATCAGTAGATGGAGTATTATATACTCGTTGATCTGGTACTGTATTTTTGTTCAACATTATAGTTGTGGTCTCATCAACAGGGATCTCTCGTAAAGATCTAAAAAACCTTGCATATGGATTATCGCTACTAACATTCATCAATATAGAAACAATATCTTCCCTTGTCTCTGGAAAACTGTCTGTACGATTAGTAGCTTCATGCAATCCATCATAAAAATACAGTTGCAAATATTTTGGATTCCCATCACATGGAATTAAATCTGGGACAAAATGATACATCTGCCCATGCACTTTGATTACATAAATACCTTTTTAACTGTTAGCATCAAAATTACCACCTAATGAACTAAAAGCAAATAAGTCATTGTATAATCAAGCATATTTCTTAAAATGCATAGCATCTTCATCATCACTTGTAAAAAGTCTCTGTAGTTCAACATGATATTCATTCATGGCTATTTCAATTTCACCATTACCACAAAAAAAATGTAAACTCTCAAATGCAAATTTCTTTGCATTGCATTTTTCATAATAATGTGGAGGAGGCAACTTAATAGGACAACCAGGCAATTGCAAGCCAATAGTTGCTGCTGGTACATCTGCATCAAACATTATCTCCTAAGTATTTTGTAGGTAATGACCTGACATCATCAGGAATTAGATTTATGTAAATCAGTAGAGCTAAATCAAATAATACCTATGTTGCTTTTACTTTGACGGATCCGTCGTTCCCTAGGTACAATGGGTCTGCTTCCAAAGAGGACAATATATAAATATACACATGTATATTACTGACGGATATACATATACATATGTTTAGTCTAAACATGTTCCATGCTAATATTACCTCACAGGTTCTAAGTCAGACATTGCTTCAATTGTTCTCCTACGTATACTCTTCCGTTCTCCATACTGTGGTATTACAACTGGATTAGGTACCAAATGCGATTCAGTAGATGCCTCTGATTCATCTGCAGCTTTATATATTAAGCACTACTCTATTATCAGTCTCTACATATTCCTACATACCAACTACTGAACATCAAAGGCACCATTACCAATATTGTTCAGAGCCTGATGCTGCAATTGACTATGCATCCTAGTCCTGCCGTTACAATCCACATTACATAAGAAATCCACAATCACCATACGAGAACCTCTACACTTCCATATATAAAGTACAATACAGCTATACAGACCTTGAAGCACTCCTTCTGACCGGCGCCTCCAACTGAATATCATATGCTACTGTATCTACATCACACATATAGGTACAGTATCATGCTACATTCAAAGTTTGCAAATACCTGATCACTACTTATTTCAGAATTAGTAGAACTTAATACTACCAGTGTTATTAGCCAAGCGTTCAGCACGCAATTGTCTAGGCATTCTAGCAATCCGACCGCCTCCTCTTCTGCCCACAAACATCAATAGCAACATATCTCAGCAATTAATATATTTGCAACCATCTGTTTGGACTTATTACTATCTGGGCACAATTCACTAAAAAAACACTCCATTCCACTCCTAGTATGAGGACATGTCACTGTAAGCCAAGACAAATACCCCAGACCAGCAGAATACACTGTTTCTATACTTATGACAAGCACTCCAGTCTTCCTAATAACCCTAGGCATAAACCCCACATAGTCAAGCGCAACATGTACAACTGCACCAGCAACCTTGTTACCACAGCACTTCCTCTTATCACCAGACTCCATAGAGTTCCGTTTCAACCTATACAACTTCCCACATTTTTCATACATACGCATCCTATCCATAGTAAAATCACCAACACAAACACCATACTTCTTGATTAAGAAATTGATTGCTCTAAGGGCTGCAATTTCCTTAGATTTATCAATAGTGGCTGCCTCCCCACCATTAAACCAAAATATACCATGTGCACCCTCTGTCCTTATATAAACACATGAGTAACACTTGACCGCATCAACCACAAAATAAGTGGGTTTAGGGAAATCAAGACAGTCAGTGATCTGAACCAACGGGCAAAAAGGAATATAAATTTTTTCACCAGAAGACAATGCCACAACCTGAAATGGCGACATTACTGTATTTGTATACAATAAGACCACCACATATACAAAAGCAGATGCACTATGAATTATCCTAACAAACCCAAAAGTAACATAATTTTAACAAGCAGTGTTCAATATGCTATAATAATGAAATTGGATTATTCTGATAATACAAATCAGTATGCAGATTCATAGGCAGGCAAAAACCGTTATATATACTCAAATAGACTAATCAATACACAGGCTGGACGAAAGTAAAACCTATAAAAGTTCTAGTAATTGAGTAACTGGAATACTAAAAATTAAGTAACTAGAATGCTAAAAAAGTTAAGTAGCTGAGACGCTAAAAAAAGGAAAACAAAGCCTCAACCTACATCATAACAATCAGCTAATTAAATACTGAAGAAGTATACTCAATGTGCTGACAACTAAAGTTCTGGTGATATAAACCAATATGCATATATGGAATATATTACCAGAAGAACACCTACCCTTTATTTACCTATTTGCATACATAAGGCCACAATGCTATATAATAACCAAATAGATTATTCTGACAGATATTGTATATCATATAAAACTACATTCTAATGAAAGCAAGCACTGATGATACAAATATATAAACAAGGTTCTGCACAGCAAGGATAACCCTGGGGTAAAAGTCATAAAGGGTCTGGTAGCTGGAGCTCTAATCAAGGTAACCACCATCCTGTTTCCCAAGGGGTATCCGAGAAAGTAGAGAACAGGGCACTGACTTGTGGACAACCGAAAGATTCATCCTGGCAAAATAAACAACGATGACAATTATGGTGGATGGGGTTTTTCCAAGTTCAATCAACAGGGAACTAGTGGAAGCTGGGATTTTAAAAAGAAAGGGAGCAATGTTCAATCTTGGGGGCAGCAAATTGCCCAAACAGTCTTGATAGCGAAGAGGTAAAGGATTTGCAAGAAAGCGAACAATTCATAGACATGCAAAAACCGTTCTATACTCAAAGAGACTAATCAATACACAGGCTGGACAAACATAAAACCAACAGAAGTTCTAGTAATTGAGTCACTAGGATGCTGAAAATAACATAACTGGGATGCTAAAAAGGTTGAGAAATTGGGATGCTTTAAAAAAAGGAAAGAAGACTCAACCTACATCATAATAGGCAGCCAATTAAACACTGAAGAAGTATACTCTATGTACTGACAAATAAAATTCTGGTGACATAAACCAATTTACAAATTCATATACGGCATAAGAACACTATATAGATAAGTACTACAGTACAAGACACTATCCAACAACCATATACAGAGCTAAACACACATCCTACATCAATGAGCAACACTATCCATAAACACACAATACATTTATACCCTGAAAACTTACCAGCTGTAATAATACAAGCAGAAGAGCTACGTGAATATAAACTCAAGCAGCACCTGACTCTCAAGAACTCTAAACCTGCAGACCACTTTAAACAATTAATTTACTTCATTTGAAACTGGAAGTTAATGAAAACCAAACTTCCAGAATAAATACTTTCTAATATAACACAGAAGGGCATTGAACTTACCAAAGAAATCACAAGCAGCTTGACTGCTTGCCAAAACTAAGCACTCAGATTCTCTGCATACATATATAGAGAAAGAGATATGACAACACCCAAACCCTATTTTCCCTCAATGTTCCATATATATAATAGTACTATTTTAAACAAAAAAGTAACCAAACAAGTACATTAAGACAATTCATATCACTATACACCTTACACCACAAGTAATCCCAAGTACAAGGCCACTTTTGTAAACCATCATTTTTTTCATTTTATTTTTTTTTATTTTCCCAGCTAGCCACAACAATTAATTACCTTGAAATGAAAAATCAATCTGACCACCA
Organism: Chenopodium quinoa; assembly: GCF_001683475.1. Classification (NCBI taxonomy): domain Eukaryota; kingdom Viridiplantae; phylum Streptophyta; class Magnoliopsida; order Caryophyllales; family Amaranthaceae; genus Chenopodium; species Chenopodium quinoa. The sequence continues at coordinate 1,634,893 of NW_018742980.1, forward strand.
ACTAATCAATATCAATGCCCTACTATACTCAACCTACAAAACAGTGGCAGTACACTCCAGAGGCATATCAACACTTTTTTCAATTTTTATTCAAAGGAATCAGCCATCATTTACCATTAATAAATAAATAATAAATAAACATTGATATAAATCTATACATATTCGATCATAATAATAAAATAAACAAATAAATTATAAAATACCAAATATCAATTCCAAAAAACAAAAAAAAACAACATTACTTTTCAATTTAATACTCCATTAATTACCACACAACATTTCTGTTCACCAGTAATCTTCAATTATATCCATGAATTACCATACACGATATCTTCTACTAAACCGATCTAAAACCCCCAAAAATACAGTACTGTTATCAGATTGGTGTTGTTAAGTATGGAATTTAATGATTAATTAATGATTAATGATATACATTTAATAAAATTGTTAAGTATGGAATTTGATGATATATATTAAATTTAATCAATATATTATCAGTATAGTAAGTGTTAATTAACTGACTGGTGATGAAGGTGTGCATGTCTCCTTTATACTATATACATTAAATTTTAATTACTGACTAACCAAACTAAAATTAAAACCCATACATATAGCTAACCTCATCACTTCCTCGTTAAATAGCGCAACCTTCAAAAACCAGAGACCATCTTTTTTTTTTTTTTTTTTTTGAGAAATACAACCAAATAATGAAGCCCAATCCATTATTAAATTATATAATTATATATACAAAGAAGATGGAATTCATTTATCAATTTACTTAACCAAATACCGAGCAGCCCACAACAAACGAAACCGTAATAACAGCCCACAAAAACAGCAAACACATTAAAATCCCAGAAAACAACTAATGGCAAAAGGGGAATTCCTCTGTTCATTTTCAACAATGTTTTGCAAGTTACTGTTGGGGAAACACCGCCTGTAAATCTCTACATAAAACTCACAATTATTTTTACTTTGATGCTTTTGCCCTTTTTCTAATTTTTACCCATAACGTAATTCTTACTCACGAAAAATGTGGAGCAGGACTGGATCGCCGAGGGACACCGGAGAGCCGTCATCTTCGCCGGAAAGCGAGGTACATTGCGGTAAAAAATTACGAAATGCTCGCCGGCGTATGGCCAGACCGCCGCCACCGTGGCGATGGTGTCTGGCCGGGATGCCTCCACCGTGGCGGTGGCGCCTAGGCGGAACGCTGCCACCATGGTAGTGGCGTTTGGCTGGAGCACCATAGCCACGGAGGCGGCGTCCCGGCCAAGCGCCACAAGCACGGTGGCGGCGTCCCGTCCAGACGCCACCAACAGTTCATTTTTTTTTTTATTTAAAGTTTTTGTTTTTTTTTTTTTTTGGTTTTTTAACTTTGATACTAATTTGAAATTAAATATGTGTTAATAATAAAAAAAAAAGTTATATTTTAATTTTGTATGAATACTTTTATACATAATTATGTGTTAATTATGTGTAAATTTAGAAATTACATGTATTATGCGTTATAAGAAATTAAATTTACAAATAAAAAATTTAGAAATTACTTATGTGTTACTTTTGTGTTAAATGTATTAATTTAATCTTTATATAATTATATATATTTTAAAATAATATGTCATTATTGCAGGATTATGGTGGAGACGGAAATGATTATAGTGGGATTTTTGTACATGATGGTCCCTTCGAAGATGCTCACAAGCGATTGATTGGGCAAAACAAGTTGCAATTAGATCTGGTTTTTGTTTAGTAGTAGCAACTCTTAAATCTCAACGGGATGGTAGAATGGATCGCATTTTGAGATGCGACCGTTATCGCAAAAGGGAGGAACGAGATTTCAATACAGCGATTCGGTTTGATACAAAGCGGAAAGGTTGTGGGTGTGAGTTCAGAGTAAAGGTTCGACTACACCAAAGTCGTGACGGTTGGGAAGTGAAGGGTTACTCTAAATGGGGGTATCACAACCATGAGATGATAGTATACCAAGTGGGTCATCGACAGTTAAGCGGCCTAAGTCCTGCTGCAAAACTAGTTGTCAAAGAAATGAGTGATGCTTAAGTGAAGCCTGCTAAAATATTAGCATCTGTGTTAGAGAAATTTCTTGAAGACCAGTCAAACCGAAGACACATATACAATGTCAGACAGAAACTAAGGTTTGAACGGTCAAAGGGAAGGGACCCTATACAGCAGCTGCTTCTACACCAGGCACAAGCACGTGGTTACCTGTTCTAGTTTAATTCTAATGAAGAGACATTCGAGGTGACTCATTTATTCCTTGTGCATCCTGATTGTGCTGATATGATCAAGTCTTGGCCATCTGTGATTTTGTTCGATTCAACATACAAGACAAACAAGCACAAATTCCCACTGGTTGAGATGATTGGGATGGCTCCAACGAACCAGAACTTTCTGATTGGTTATGCAGTCATCAAGGATGAGACGAATGCGAGTTATTATTGGGTGTTGGAGAAGTTGATAAACTACACCGGCTCTAATGTTCAGCCATCATCCATCGTCAGTGATTGTGAGGGAGGTCTCTTTACCCCTATAGCGGAGTTGTTTCTGAAATCGAAGCATCTACTGTGCACATGGCACATCAACAACTGTGTGAAAGTCAAAGCCTACCTCATTTTCAACAAGAATTTACATTCAGCAGAGAGATTGCTAAATGGTAAGTAGTGGAAGATCCTGCAAGCTACCACAGAGGCAGAGTACGATCGAGCCTTGGATAACTTAAAGGATGCGTACCAATGGTGTCCGGCAGTGGTAAACTATGTGATGCAGCAGTGGATACCTCACAGGAAAAAGTTTGTCAAATATTGGACAAACCAAGTTCTTCATTTTGAAAACAGTACAACATGTAGAGTTGAGAGCCCTCATAGAGCTTTGAAGGACCGGACTGATTCTTCCACCTCTGCTCTGGATACACTATTCGAGACAATAAACTAGGCTATTGATACTCAAAAGAGCAGCTTCAAGAACTCTCTCGAGGACTCTAGACGGCGACATGGTATGATGTATGTATTGCCATTTCATATTTAAGATTCTCCATGGTCGTGTGTCACACTACTGCTTGGGGTTGATTCTGAGCGAGCACAATAGGATGAAGGAGTTGGGTGATGAGGTGGCTATTCGGTGCGGATATGCTATATCAATGACTCATGGACTACCTTGTGCATGCACCATTCACCACGTAATTACCCAAGATAGGGCGTCGTTACATGTTGATCAGGTTCATCCATTCTGGCGGACGCTCGTTATTGGAAAGCATGCTACTCCATAGACGGTCGACCGTGAACAGGAGGAGTTGGAGCAATTTCGTTCGATGTTTGATCGAGTGTCCTCCGGTCACCCTTCAATCATTCGTGATGCTACCCACGTACTTCATGACATGTTCAACACGTCATACTTGGATCACGAGGACCCTAAAGGGGTCGAGCGACCTAGAGGTCAACAACCACGGCGGAACAGGAGTGCGTTTGAGTACATTCGTGGTCCTGGTCGTGGTCGTGATCGTTCATCGTCATCCAGTCGTTCGTCTGGTCATGGCCGATCTTCTTCATCGGTGAACATGCCTGGAACTGGTATAGTAATTTACTTTACTTTTTAGAATGTTTGTTTAGTTTACTGCTTACTTGTTAATTGTGTTTATTGATATGTGCAACAGGAAGAGTGGATATTGATCAGTTTCCATCTAAGGACACGATCCCTAACATCATCATGGAATAATTGGACGGGTGGAATAATATGGTTGCAGATGGTAACTGTGGATTCCAGGTCGTGGCTGATGTGTTTCAGATGGGTGAAGACAACTACGCTTTAGTGCGTCAGTTGATGTACAATAAAATTACCGCAAACCGAGATGTTTATCGTCATGTTTACGGCCAAGACTTAGATAGTTCTCTTTAGCGTATCCGATGGGGGGGAGGACCTTGCAGTCAAAATCATTGGTTTGACGCGCCACTTGATCTCTTTGCCGTTGCAAACATCTACAAGTGTGCAGTCATGCATTTCGGGCTTGGTTTGTATAGTCGAGCTTATTATCCATGTTGCACGGTTCTCCCTTGGTATTCGCATGCGACCGTCTTAAGAGAGTTTGCTATTGCATTTCCGGGGTCGTCATACAAACATTTCATCCGATTGGACCTGTCATCCGATTTTCCGGTGCCACCGATCATACCTCGGTGGTACACTATTCGCAGATCAAGCGTAGAGGGTTGGGATATTTTGTATCATGACCGAATGCATCATTGGAACAACCTAGCTGCCTTTTAGTTTTTCATGCGTACACATTTTCTATGTAACATTGTATTTGTATTGCTATTTTTATTCCATTTATTTATTTTTTGTATTCTAATTTTGACTAAATTTATATCTTGCATGCATACTAATTAGTATTTGCGCGTTACAAAATAAAAAGATAATGTCAAATTTTACAAACAAAAATGATAATGTCAAATATTACAAACTTAAACGATAATGTCAGATTTTACAAACTACTATGATAATGTACAAAATGTTCTATAAATAAACTGCCAACATATCAATAATCTCTCCTTGAAGCCCGCTCCCACTGCGCAAGGGTCCGTTCCATATCATTAATAACTGCTCTGCCTGATGCAGTCGTCATGTTGTCCCTCTCTTGAAAGAGTCTTTATCCTAGCTGCATCATCTTTCCCATCCATTATACACAACAAAAAAACATGAAATTCAATAACGATATATAATAATAATAATAAAAAAAAAAAACACACAACAATAAATGTTTTATGAGACATACCGCATCCACATCAATGGGCGGTTGCACATCATCATCATCGATGTCGTCGCCATGGTGGAGGTCTCTGATCAACCTCGGGTGCGAATACCGACTGTACCATTCTATGTAGTAGTGGTCACACATGGGAGGCACCTTAGCTGGCGGCCTCTGCAGCTCCGCAGTCCATAGGCGGGCAACCATCGAAAACTTCTCCCACGTGGTAATCATGCTTTTCGGCCATTGGACGACGTACTCCTTCGACGACGCAGATCGGACCGCCCTACTGGGCCATCCTGGTGGAGGAGGGACAACTTGGGGACAAATCCAAGCTGGCGAAGATAGCGCTGGGGCATGTACGCATCTACGATCTCACGATACTGAATCAGTCCCATGTAGAGGGTCCTGGGTACCCTATTACTAGGGTTCTAGCCGAAAGGCATCCAGTTCACCTGCACATTTTTCTAAATTAGTAAATTCATATAATAAATGCATTACAATATAAAATTAGAGATATTTTATACACTTTACCTCTAAAGGGGACATCCTTTCAAACAATAATCGTATCAATCGGAGGCGGTCAACGGACTTCTTCTCGAACTGCGGACTCCACGCACAGGCACGTGGCATCCCATCACCAATAGGAACCGGGTCGCGGTGTGGTCGAAATGCAAGAAAATACTCGTATATCCAGGTCTGTAATAAAGTCAGACATCTAGTGATACCTTCCGCGTCAGCCCGACTCGAGAATCCTAATTGGAAATACAGATACGCCAACGTAGCCGACCCGCAAGAAAACTTGCCTACTCTGTCGGGCTCACACGCGTTAACTATGTCGCGTGGCCTAAGCTTGTTTCCGCTCTTATCCGGAAACAAGGTACACCCGAGGAGAAGAAAAACATATGCAGTCAATTGTGTGTCATGTGTCCTACGTGCAGTGGGGTGCAAACAACGCTGCAAAACGGATGCGATCTTCACACCGTCGTGATCTCAAAACCAAGCGCCCCGGTGTATAGCGTACCCCCAACAGCTCTGCTAGTAAATCTGTTTGATCCGCATCAGTCACAATAGAAAGTCGTTTTCCCTCTGTGCGAATCCCAAGGATGGCCTCGACGTCATACAACATAATCGTCATCTCATCGAACGGAAGGTGGAAAGAGTTCGTATCCGGCTGCCATCGCTCAACGAAAGCCGTGACCAGAGTTGAGTAAATCTTATCGTGCATGGTGGCAGGAATAGTGCCCTGCAATCGGCCAAATATCTCGTTCTCCTGCGGCCAAGCCTCAGCCCATCTACACAAAAAGTTACAAGTCTTTTCCCGGGTTTAGCATTTCAAAATGCCCGTATCCAAAGCCCTCTCCTGGTCCTCCCAAATACCGTACGGGTAGCTATGTGTCCTAGAAAGCTAGGAATCACACTCCCGTCTACAGGTCCCCCAGCCACCTCACCCCTCACCACCCAAGAATCATTAACAGCCTCGACCGTTTTCTACTTACTGCAAACACAGTGGACGCAGATGATGTGCCAGATCTACTAACAAATCTACCATCTCTACCCTTACGCACATCTACCCTATGCGTCTCATACATATCATCAAGCCTTTGACTGAATGGACCATAATCATCATATGAGCCACTCGATCTGATCGTCCATCCCAAGAACCACATCCTTATCTGCGTCCTCCTCCTCCTCACCACTATCATCTTCATCCTCCTCAGGATAGTGAACCTGCTCTCTGCGAGCGGAGACCGAAATACCACAGGATCTAACGTGTCTAGGCCCTGAGCTCTCCATCGAGTAGTTTCTACTTCTAATAACGTTCGTACTCTTCCCCGCACCAGGTCAAAAATGCGATATCTAACTCCATTTAAATAACAAAAAATAATAACAATTGTTATTATTATTATTTATATTAATAATCTATTTTTTTTAAGTACAAACATCATTTTTTTAAGTACAAACAACAAAAATAGAAATAACTAACCAAAAAAATATCAAATAAAAAAAATAGAAACAAATTGACATAAAAAAAATTTAAAAAAAAAATATAAACAAAAAATATACAAATGGAAAAAAATACAAAAAATTAAAAATAAATATAAACATAAAAAAATACAACAGGATTGAAAAAAGAAAATATAAAAATATACAAGTAACTGAAAAAAAAATATAAACATAAACCAAAAAAAAATATGAAAAAAATATATAAACATAAAAAAATAAACAAAAAATTGAAAAATAAATATAAACATAAAAAAAAAAAAAAAAAAACCTGTAAAAAAAACCTAAAAAAATTACAAAAAACGAAAAAAAAAATATAAACATAAACAAAAAAAAAATAAAAGTAGTCAGCGTCTTAGTCAGACGCCAGCCCCACAGCGGCGACGACTGGGCAGAACGCCAAGGCCACGGCGGCGACGCCCACGCAAGACGCCACTACCGTGGCTTTGGCGTCCCGCCTTGTCAGTGCTGCCGTGGGGTTGGTGTCCGGCTGGGACGCTAAATCCACGGTAATGGCGTCCTACTTGGGCGCCGTCGCTGTGGATCTAGCGTCCCATCCAGACGTCCCGCCGCTTCGAGGTTTTTTTTTTTTCAAATAAAAAATACTCTACCACCGTGTAACCGCCTTTCCTCCGCCTCCGCTGCAGCCAATTCCTTTCCTTGCCGCCTCGACATTGTAATTTGAAATTTTTTTCTTAGAGAGAGGTGATGAGAGAGTAGAAAGTAGAGAGAAGATGAAAGTGTGTGAGAGTTTTTTTTTTTTTTTTTTTTACATATAAGGGCAAAAGTGTCAATTCAGCTAAAATTTGTGGGCTTTACGTAGAGATTTGTAGGCGATGTTTGTAGCAATTGTTGGCATGTTTTATAAAAATAAAACTGTTTTAGATCTTCTTATAAGATATATAATGTACTATTATATATATTTTTTTTTTCTAATATTACCATTGTCCCTCTTTATATACTTCGTATATATTTAATTAAAATATTGTTTCAAATTTTTGTTGTCTTTTAAATTAAGAAAAACAATGTAATAATGCAATTATTCTCATCCAAATTCAATAAAAAATTATAAAGAGGACACAACTATGGGATTTTTTTTACATTGGATAATTAATGTATAAAGTTGCATTTAGCTACAACTACATTAAAGCAAAGGGCGTTCAACCTAGAAATTAATTGACACATGTCCCTCTATGGTTAATAATTCTCCCGCTCATTTTTCCACAATTTTATTGTGATATTGTAATTCACTATAAATATGTTTATTCATATAACTAGGAATATATTCTTATACTAATTAGATCAATTAGTATATAAAAATATAGTATAATATATATTGATTGCACAAAATATAGTACATTTTCAATCATTGATTACACAAATATTTTTTTTGATAAATATTACTATACATAATACTAATGCAATAATATCATTGTATGTATACAAAAGAATATTATTGAATAATATTGTATCTGATATTTTCTATCAAAAAGAATAATATTGTATACGATATTAAATCGAAGATACACGCGGCCCCCTCCATTTTTTAAATAGATATTCACATGTAACTTTTATTTATACCATGGTAACTTTTATTTTTATAAGTGTCACTTTTGATATTTTAGGATAAAGATGTACAATATGGACATTTTTAAACTCGATATTTATAAATTGTGACAACATTATGAGACGGAGAGAGTTTGTTTCATTAGAAAGTTCATATGTGACTGGCGACACCGTGTGGCGGGGTTTACTTAATCAGTTGTTACTCGATCGGTCAAGGGTTACTCGGTCGGGAATTACTTGGTCAAGGGTTACTCGATCGATCAAAGGTTATTCAGTCGGGGGTAAGTCGGTTAGGGGTTACTCGATTGGTCATAGGTTACTCGGTCGGTCAGGGGTTACTAGGTCAGGGGTCACCCGGTCAGTATTTTGGTGTGTGTTAGTCGGTCACACGGTGCTGAAAACACACTGTTGTTTTATAAGCATGATTGAAACAAAATTAAAAAAGCACAAGACGGGTAATCATGAGATATGTGAAAGGGCATAAATCATTTTGTTCTAAAAGGTTAAATGTAATAAAAATATATAAAGGGCATAATCATTATTCATATCTCCATTAATATATACTTTGTATATTGAAAATATGATAAAAAGTTGTGATAAACGAGTACACATTATAGTGATTAAAATTATTACAAAATAATGAATAATCAATAGTTGTATAGGCCGTCATTGTTATGGATTGAGTTTACTGTAGCTTCAATTTTGTAAAAATTTAGTATTTGAACTTTTAGAACCGTGTAATTGCACGGGTTCTATACTAGTTTATATACTAAAACAGAGGGCACTCAACTTAAAACTCGAGACATGTCGCTCTTACAATAAAAACTTTCCCGCCTAATTAAATAATACTATTTATGGTAATCCTAAAGTTTATTGCAGCATATTAATATGCATTCTAGAAGAATCTTTTTAATTACTAATAATCACTAATCGATGTCATTGAATTGATAGTAAATAATATAAAAAATGCTATCTTATATAACTAAATATGTTAGTATAAACAATACAAATATTTTATATTATATAAAATGATATTATAGATTTTAGTTAAAAAAAAAAGGCATTTGAGCTGTATATAAATTTTAAAGATCCCAAATAGTGATCTTATTAAATTAATAGTAAATAATGTATATGTTATCATATATAACTCAATTTATATGCTATCATATATAACTAAATGTATATACAAGTATTAGGCCCTGTTCACTTCACCTTAAAAAATTATATTAATTAAGTGAAAATAAGTTCAGTTCTGTAAAAATAATTTCAGTTCAATAAAAATAAGTCTAGTTCAATAAAATTCGGTAAATTTAAAGAATAAGGCCCCGTTCACTTCACCTTATTTTAGCTTAACTGAAATTTATTTTACTAAACCGAAAATATTTTTGCTGAACTTAAATTATTTTTACTAAACTTAAATTAATTTTACTGAACTGAAATTATTTTTGTTGAACTGAATTTATTTTTACTTATTTTCTATTATATTTCTTCTTTAAAGTTACTGATTTTTATTGAACTGAAATTAGTTTTACTGAAATGAACTTATTTTTGCTGAACTGAAATTATTTTTACTGAACTAAAATTATTTCAACTGAATATTATTTTCGTAATGTGAAGTGAACAGGGCCTAAATATAACCGAAAATCAGTAAAAATAAGTTCAGTTCAACAAAAATAATTTCAGTTCAGTAAAAATAATTTAAGTTCAGCAAAAATAATTTCAGTTCAGTAAAAATAATTTCAATTCAGAAAAAATAAGGTGAAGTGAACAGGGCCTTATTGCATTGTGTGATATTCCAATTCGTTATGCGTGTGAACTTATATAATTTATTGTGATATTGCAATCTATGTTTATATTAAAACAGAGGACGGTATATGCAATAATTTCAAGTGTCACTCCACTATTAATATTTTCCCAACCGGCCAATTCCCCAATTTCATGTTTGATCGCGAAATCTTTCAAAATTCTGCAAATATTAGTGATAGAACTGAACTTTGAAGGTAATTGAAAATATGAGTATAGCATTTGAGCTTTAAGAACTATATCATTGAACTTTTAAGGATAAGCTATTAAAGTTAATTGAAAAAAATAATTAATTCTAATAATCCCATCTTTGGCCTGTTTGTTAATAATAATCCCACCTTTTGATTTTTATCTAATAATCCCACCTTTGGGCGGTTTCTTCTTCTAATGGTCCCTTATGCCGGGTAACCTGTTCTTTAGGTAAGTTTTTTTTTTTTTTTTTTTAAATTTCTTGGCCACGCACCAACCCTCCTCTCCCACAACCACCAGTCCCCCTTCATTTCCAACCACCAGGCACCAACAACAGCAATTCAACCCCTCACACTATGCAATCCCTTCTCCCTCGTTATTCCCTGATCACTCACCAACATCCACACTACCTTCTTACCAGCGAGCCATCGTCACTCAACAACGCAGCAGCCGCGCAATTCAGCCATTTCGTAACCTTGCACTCCAATCAGCCACCAATCGACAGCAATTCGACCTTCAAAGCACCCGCAATCAGCAATTCGGCCACCTAAAAGCATAATTCTGGACACAAACTGTTGGGGTTGGTGAGTGCACGGTGGAAGCGAAGATGTGTTTGATTGAGAAGTATAAATTGAATTGATAATTTGGCAAGATAATTAATATAAATGAACACACGATTTTATGTAACAACGAACACTTTTATTCCACTATTTGAAAGTAGGAGAGTACAAGAACCCTTGAGGGTGATTATTACAAGAGAACTCTCACCATAAGAAACTCACAAGGAGTATTATGATAGTAGTGGAATATTACAAGGAGGGAGGATATTTTGTAGAAAGGCTTGTATTTGGTATGGCTTCTTGTGTTGTGTTGTTGTTGTTTTGATTGAATGCCCTTGACCTATATTTATAGGTGAGGATGGAGGTTTCTAGATTCTTATGGGAATTTCCCCATAATTATGGCTCTTATTCTAGTGGCTTCCACTTTTAAATATTCTCTGAAATATTCTAGGAAATATTAAGGTTGTAGATAACTCTAGAAAAATCAAGTGCAATCTTCTCTTGATTTTTCAGGAAGCTTCTTGATTATACTCCATCTATATATAATGGGCTTATAAAATTTGGGCCATACCCAACAATCTCCACCTTGGACCAAATTTTATATGTGCGCTCGTCGTATGTTACTTGGACTCGTATTATGAGGGCGTTGTTGTCGATTCCGGATTGAGTATGATGAAGCCATAATAGAAGATCGTTGTAATACATAGAGATTTCTATGTCTGATGGCCTTCAATATTTTTTGAGCACCTTTGGAGAATTTGAGTGCTCCACCTTGAGCCAAAATCTTATATCCTTTTGAGTCCAGAATGCCAAGAGAGATGATATTCTTCTTCAGATCAGGAACATGATGAGCATTAGACAAAGTCCTAATCACACCGTCTTGCGTCTTGATTCGTACGAAGCCAACACCACGAACTTTGCAATGATAACCGTTGCCCATTGTAACAATTTTATTCTTCACCGGCTGATAGTCGGTAAAGTGAGACTTTTGAGAACAAATATGGTTGGCGGAACCTGAATCTAGTACCCAGTTAGAATTTTTATTTCTTCTTGGTGAAGTAGCTAAGAGAACTTCATCATCGGACTCTATTTCTCCAAAACTGGCTTCTGCCGTCTCTTTCGGCTTTTCCTCTTGCTCTTTCTTTTCAGCTTTTTATTTGCAAACCAGCATTCTTCAACTGTGTGCCCAAGTTTCTTGCAAAACTTGCAAAATTTTCCGGATTTGTGTCCATTAAATTTGGACTTCTTATTGGTACTTTTACTACCGTGTGATCTCCCTTTTATATTTAAACCTTCGGCATTTTCATTAGAATGAACTTCAAGGTCAAACTTTTCTTTTGAGAGTAAGTGAGATTTAACATCCTTAAAAGAAAGAGTATAACTATTGCCATAAAGCATAATTTCCTTGAAGTGTTTATACGAAGGTGGTAGGCAGACAATTAATAACACGACCTTATCCTCATCTTTGATTTTAACATCTAAATTTTCAAGATCAATTATAATTGAATTAAATTCATCGAGATAAGTTTGAATAGAAGTACCTTCGACCATTCGAATTGTTTAAAGCCTTTCTTTAAGTTGAAGCTTGTTAGCGAGGCTTTTAGTCGTATATAGTGACTCTAACTTCAGCCATAGGCCGGCTATTGTGTCTTCATGGACAACCTCGCGCAGTACCTCCTTGGTTAAACATAGTTGGATTGCCGAGAGGGCTTTTTCGTCCAACTCTTGCCATTGCTCGTTTGTCATTGACTCTGGTTTTTTAGCTTTTCCATCTAAAGCCTTCTTTAATCCGCTCTATACTAGAACGACTTTCATCTAGACTTTCCAGATGCTGAAATTAATCTTGCCATCAAATTTCCCAATCTCGAACTTTGTGACCGAAGACATCTTTAATGTGTAAACACTCTAATCAACCTTTGGTTCGGATACCACTTGTTAGGGTTGGTGAGTGCACAGCGGAAGCGAAGATGTGTTTGATTGAGAAGTATAAATTGAATTGATAATTTGGCAAGATAATTTATATAAATGAACACACTATTTTATGTAACAACAAACACTTTTATTCCACTATTTGAAAGTAGGAGAGTACAAGAACCCTTGAGGGTGATTATTACAAGAAAACTCTCACTATAGGAAACTCACAAGGAGTATTATGATAGTAGTGGAATAATACAAGGAGGGAGGATATTTTGTAGAAAGACTTGTGTTTGGTATGGCTTCTTGTGTTGTGTTTTGTGTTGTGTTGTTGTTGTTTTGATTGAATGCCCTTGACCTATATTTATAGAAGAGGATGGAGGTTTCTAGATTCTTATGAGAATTTTCCCATAATTATGGCTCTTATTCTAGTGGCTTCCACTTTTAATTATTCTCTGAAATATTCTAGGAAATATTAAGGTTGTAGATAACTCTAGAAAAATCAAGTGCAATCTTCTCTTGATTTTTCAAGAAGCTTCTAGATTATACTCCATCTATATATAATGGGCTTATAAAATTTGGGCCATACCCAACACAAACAACTTCAATTGATGCTCCAATTTGAAGACTCAATATGTGCCTTTTTTTAGGGTGGGGCGTTTCAAGGTGGGGAGGGCTAGGCTGGCATTTTTTAGGGATTATGGAAGGTTGGGGCTAGGCGTTTCGGGGTGTGGGAGGGCTGAAATGAAACGTTTTGGGGTGGGGATAGGTTGGGGTACGGTGTTTTGGGCGTGGGGGTGGCTGGGGTAGGCTGTTATATGGGTGGGCGTGGTTGGGTTTTTGAAGGGTGGGGGTGGCTGGTTGTACGGGGAGTAGTGGGCTGCCGGCTGCCTAGCCGGAAAATATGGAGGAAGGAGGGGAAAAGGATAAGGAAGAAGGAAAGGGGATATAAAAATAAATAAATATAAAAAATATTTCGACGAATCACAAAGTAACACGTGGCATGTTAACCTATTATATTGGTTACCAACAGGTGAGGGACCATTGGAAGAAGATGCCCCCTAATGATGGGATTATCAAATAATAATCAAAAGGTGGGATTATATTATTAACGGCGAACCGGCCAAAGGTGAGATTATTAAATTTAATTTTTCCTTGAAAATATGAGTATAGCATTTGAGCTTTAAGAACTACATCATTAATGTAATAATGAAAAAAAAATGCATTGAAACTAAACTAATCGTTGTAATGCATTTTACTCATTTTTATTTACAGGAAGATGATTATAATGTTGAATCTTCCAGTAGATCAATAAAAGCTTCATCTGAAAAAGAAAAAGTATATTTTTCGCTATAAAGAGTTGCTACATACTTAAGTATATGATGTAGTTTAAAAACAATTGATTATTGTACTAACAAAATCTTGAAATTTTTATAGTAGGAATCTACATATTTGATTTGTGAGAATAGACTAGGGATCCAAGTGTTTTCTTAATCACTCTAACAAAAAGACCTGGCCTCTTAACTTGAAAATGCTACGTCTGTTGAGATAGAAGGTACGGTGATCAATTTGTGCACAACATTCTACCAGTAAAAAGAAAATAGTGCTAAACAAGACAAAGAGGACAACACTAAAAAGGAATAAAATTTGTATACAGATAGTTTATGGGGGTCTAAGTAAATCAGACCTACACTGGGTCTAGCGGGTCTAAAACGGGTCCTAAAGGGGTCTAATTATGATTTATTTATTTTTTTATCACTTACATTTTTTTTATATATATAATGATCCTATAATTTGTGTGACTAATTGACTATATATATAGTTATACATTAAAAATCTTGCTGCATAATGCATATCAAAATAAACTTCATATTAAAAAAAAACATACATAAAAAAAACATACTATTAAACATACAACAATTGACTTGACGAGAGTTTTTTTTTATATATTATAACGATCCTATTAATTGTGTGACTAATTGATTATATATATAGATACATTAAACAATCTTGCTGCATAATTCATATCAAAATAAACTTCATATATATAATTAAAAAAAAACATACATAAAAAAAACATACTACTAAACATACGACAATCGACTTGACGAGAGTAGGAGGTAGGAGCCGTTTGACTTGAATTGGAGCCCATAGAGGAGTGGCGGCTGTAGTTTCAATTCAATAAAAATAATTTCAGTTCAGCAAAAATAATTTCAGCTCAGTAAAATTAATTTCAGTTGGGTAAAATAATTTCAGTTCAGCAAAAATAATTTTAGTTCGGCAAAAATAATTTCAGTTTAGTAAAAATAATTTTGTGAGGTTTAATAATTGATTTATCAAAACTATGTAATTTCATACTAGTTTATAACTATATACTAAAGGCGAAATCAAGGATGACATGTGTCATCTCCTAGCAAAAAAAATTTCCCTCCAAAGAAATTTATTTATTTATTTTTTTTGTGCCAAATTTCTTGGAGAAATACTATACAACAATATTTCCTTTCCTATTTGGTAAATATATTCCATTTATAGACATCCAATAAAAATGTTCTTATTTAATTTACTACTATGCAATAAGTTTTTCCTATCTTTAATTTTGTGATGTAATCCAATTTTCTATTTGTTTAGGTAATACTCCCTCTATTTTTTTATTTTTTTTTTTTAAAAAAAAAACTTTGATACTCCCTCTGTTTTCTTTGGTATGATGTAATTTTCTTATTGTGGTTACAAAATAATCATCTTATTATGGAAAATTTAAATTTTTATAATTGTATGTAGTGCTAAACTGATGATAAACAGTAAAAATTACCATGTATGACACGGGACCTAACCTAGTTCGTAAATAAATGCATTTATTATACTGTTTATCGAAAGTAGCGGTTTTACCCTAAAACCACTACTTTTGCTTGTAAATTTACAAATTTAACCTCTTGAGAAACGAATTTCATTTTATATTTTGAGAAAGTGGGGCGGCCTCAGGGTAAATCCCATTTTGTGACCCCAAAATGTGTCAAGCAAGGTTTATGAATAGGAGCTTATTTTACTTCTTGAGAAACAAATTTTGTTTCTCATTCTGAGAAACTGAGGCGGCCTCAAGGCAAATCCCAGTAAGTGACCCCAAAACGTGTCAAGCAAGGTTTATGAATTGGAGCTTGGATCTTCATCGTCTAGGTACTAGTTAGTTTAGCTGTGCTGTATGTTCTCCTCTGTAGATCAAAACATTTTCTTTACCAGATATGAGTTCGTAGGTTGCCATCTTTTAAAATTTTAAGCCACACCAAATTTTTAAGTTTTATGAATGGTGTTGAACTTGTGGTTCTACCTTGAACAATGGTACTAGCCTGTTTTTGCATCAAATTTACTAATGGGCCTTATAATCTAGCCCCAGCATCTACTTCAGGCCCAAATATATCTTTAGCCATAAGGCTCATCTTCGGTCCATCACAAAGTTTTGTTTTGTTTTGTTTATTTATTATTATTTTTTTTTAATTTTACTTTCTATTAATTATTAGTTAGTTATTAATTCGTATTTCCACCATCCTTTTTTAGTTAACACTGTTTTTTTTAATCATGGTTTTTTTTTTTCTTTTTTTTTTTTTTTAAATCATGTTTATCTAACGTATTGTAAAGGATCTAGTTACATAATGTAATCATGTACAATGTAGTAGGTGTTAGTATGAGCTTTAAACAAATCAAAGATACGAAAAGATTGCAATGAGGGAAATTGATCAATTCCTGATATGCATATCAAGAACAATATCAAATCATGATATTGTTCTCTACAAGCATAAATATTATAATATCAATATCTCGAATTTCAGTCTTTGGCAACATTAGTTCGAGTGGGAAAATGAAATAGGCCTTTACATATCGTGATTAATTTTATGGTCATGAGTTATGACATGGTAAGTTTAACATTTGTTTTAAATTAAAGCAAAAGTACAAACCATTTCTACATCATAATCGTGCAAGAAACAACGATGTTATTGTATTTAAAAATCCACTTGTATACATTTCTAAGAGAAGACTTCATCAACAACTAATTAATTGCTAAGATATTGTCAAACATAAAATGTATTGCTTCTTCTATAAAGATTTTAGGGAGAAACAACCCAAACAAATACAAATTGCCACCAAAAAAGTTCTGAATTTTTTCAACTTTACATACATTTAATCGACATGGCTGAGGAAATCAACGGCGAGGAGAGTAATAAACAAGTTCAACGAGGCCTTTCGTTGCCAGAATATAGTGTTAAAGACCGCAACACGATTTATAAGCTAACGCTATCGATGAAGAAAAGATTCAGCCCTCAAGAAAGCACATCAGAAACAACATCCCCTGTCGAGGCAGGGGAGGTGAGGGATTTGCTTAATCGTTTGGTAGAAATCGACAACGAAAGCCGTGTACTTCTTAGTAAGGTGTTTTCATTGCTAGAGAAGGATGAGAATCTTGAAGAATACGTGAAGAAAAGGATTGAAGACCCGAAAATTAGTAAAATGTGGCAACTTGTTGAACAAGTCCTTGCTTTCCAAGAAAATGAATTAAATGTTAAAGATATGATTATGAATGATGGTGATGATTTGAGTGATTATGTTATTAATGAAAAGGGTATAAAAGAGAAAGACGAACCCGAAACCGAGAAAAAGAATGAACGGTTTAAGGTTAAGAATATTGGGAGTGGTGGTAGTGCTCAAGCTGGTGCTGCCTCTAGTGGTTGTAGTGCTGGTGCTGCCTCTACTAAAACTGCGGGGTCTAGTTCTTCTTCTAATAAATTACATTTGACTATTTGAGTCTTTTTACTTAATTTGTTTTGTTTTTTTTTTTTTTTGGAATAATTTGTTATGTAATATGGTAGTAATTTGTTTTGTTTGTATCATGATATTTGTTGTTTGATTTCTTGATTTTTGAAACCATTTTTAAGAATAAGACACCATTTACAAGAGTGAAATGTATTTTACTTTGATGTTATCTTGCTTAGGTTTTTTTTTTTTTTTTTTCCTCTATTGGGCTATCACCTTATCCAAAGGTCAATTTGCTAATACTGTAAACCTTATATCAATAAAAAAAAGGTCTATATGCAAATGACAAGCACTACCTTATTTTAACTAACTTATTTTTAAGACACAATTGTTTTTTTAGTTGATGTGTATTGTCTTTTGATATTATTTATATAATCTTAGTTAGAACATTGTAAGTTTGTTATACACTTTGTATAAAGAAAAAAACATAGTCATGTTTGGATGTTGTTAGATGCTTTTCACAATTTTTTTTTCCTTATTATGTTGATATTTGTTTTAAAAAATTCTACAATAGTCATCCTTAAAATAACTACAATTATACTAATTTTTGATTGGTTGATTTTTTAATGTAAAAAATAAGTTAAAAAAAACATGTTTCTAAATTTGAAAAATCCATTTATCAATTTTGAAAATTAAATATTATAATTTTTGAAAATCTTTTTTATTTTCATAATTAATTTATGAAATTAAGTTTTTATTACTATTTAAATTAAAAAATAATTCATAAATAAACTACAAGCATTAAAAAAATGGTTTCAAAATTAAAAAATTAATACTAAAAATGAGAAAAATCATTTTAAAAACTTTGACATAAAAATAAATAAAAATTCAGTGAATAAAAAATTAGTACTCCCTTTGTTTTTTTAAAGCTACACTTGCTATTTTTGTCCGTTTATTTTAAAAGCTACAATTCCTCTTTTTGAAATCCTTATAATTTAATAATATATCTGTACCCACTCATAGTCCCCACTCTCTCTTATTTTATCATTTCTCACTCCTTCAATGGTCCCCACACTCTCTCACACCACTTTACTTTTCAAAAAAATAATAAACACATTATATCTTTTCTTACATTATTTTTTATTACTTTATCTACCCCACTAACATCTTATATTATTAAACCTCCTAAAACTTCGTTCAATCCCAACTCTAGTTTTAAAAAAATGGAGGGAGTATTATGGTAGTCATTTTAGAATGACTACTGTAAATATTTTTTTTCAAACCTTCAATTGTTTTTTTTTTAATTTTTAAAATGCACAATATTAAAGGTTAAACTTGTACATTGCTAATTTTGCACAATTAAAATGAAACAATAACAAAAAGAAAAAAAAGGAAGAATATGTTTTAATTAAGCATCATATAAATTGATCAATTACTCATTTGTTCTTCAATTGATTTAAAATTAGAAGCTAGAATTGCTTCAATATTTTATTTATTTTTTTTTTTTTTTTGCAAACTTAAAAAGGGATGTATATTATCCAAGTCTTAATTACCAAACTAAATACTTAAATTAATCAAAAGGCATTTGGGTTTCAAAAAAATATATATATATATAAAAAAAAATCAAAAGGCATTTGAATAATTTTTCATTCAATTGAGACAATACATAAAACATATATTTAAGCTTTCAAGGTATTGAAGGAAATGTGTCCTCGACTCTAGTGCAATTACTAAGTATAATTTGGATCGTATTATGGAGATAATATTTCGTTTATTTGGTTCGTCTATACGTCTTGCTAGAGAACGCTGTAGAACTTTGGGTTAGTGAGAAATAAACTCGAAGCCAACCTAGAACGGATCCTAAAAAGTTACACATTAGGTTTGGATCAATAAAGAAACCCGAAGCCCAAAGTGGGCCTTAGGGTGACCGCCCAAGAAGGGAAAAAGGCAGAGGAAACCCTAACCTAATTAATGGTAATGTGATTATACTAATTGGGATTTTGAGAGAATAAAAATATAGTATTCAGTTTTCTAAAACAACTTAATATTTTTCCTCTCAAAATTCTCTCTCTCAAAGCCGGTTCTCTACTCCAAGAAAGGTAAGAGTTTTTCCCGTTCAACTAGCATTAATGGAGCACTGATTCAAGCCGGTGGACTGAATAAAGGAGTCACGCTTAAGGGTGTTTATCTCCCGTAGAGAAAAAGATTGCTAAGAGGATTCACGCTTCAAAGGTTAATTCTAAACTATTATGTGATCCTTTATTTGTATATGAATAAGATTCATGAAATTCCGCTTAGAGTACCTAAAACCCTATAGTGGTATCAGTTAGCCCGTTGCATATAATTTATTGGTTACGATAATATGGTTATTTTGATGTGAATTAGGCTAATTTTAATTTGATTAAGGGGAGGAATTGAATTATGGATCGAACAACCTTATTAAAATATGATTTTAATTGATTGAAATTGATTAAATTATGAATTTAATTGCTCAAAATTTTGATGAGTTATGAACCCTAATTTTTCGAATTTTAAAAGTTTAATTCATATAATTTAATCTATTTTTCATATTTAAAATTGGTTTAGATATGATTAATTAATTCATGTAAAAATAGTTTTATTTGAATTGGAATTATTTTATATGAAAAGCCCTAAATTAATTAGAATAGAGATTTTAGATTAATTTTCTGAAATTATGCATAAAGGAGTTTATGTTTAATTTAAATTAGATCAGCAAATTAATTTTGCAAGAGTTGTAAGATTAATTTAACTAAAAAAAGGGGGATTTAATGGTTGAGTGGGAGAAGCCACGGCTGGGTGGCAAAACCACCTGCCTCTGGGCCACGGTGGCTGCTCCGGTGGTTGTCAGGGGTGCGGGGGCAACAAGGTGGTGTTTCAGGGGAGGGCAGTGGCTAAAACGTGCAACTGTTGTACGGTTCCAGTCACTGCACCTTTGCTGGTTGGTGTGCTGGGCTGTTGCCTGGTGCGCCATCCAGTGCTGTTATGGTTGGGCGACTGCCTGGCTGTAGCGGCAGGCTGCTGCGGTGGCTGGACTCCGGTCTGGCTGCTGTGGCGGCTGTGACATGGTTGGGCAGTCAGTTCAGTCACGCAAGTAGTCCCCTGTTTTTCATAAAAAAAAATTAATTATTTTGATTTAACTAATTTTGATTCTAATTTTTATTTTAATTGTGGATAATATTGAAAAACTTGGTTTAGGAGGATTTTGAGCAATTCCAATTAAGGTTGTTTGACTTGATTATGAGATAATCACATAATTTGATTTTTTAATCTAATTAAAATTAGTAGGTTAGCTTAATTTTATGATAAAATCTTTTTAGGTGATTAGGATTTCCTTAATTTAAATATAATTTATTTCCGAGGATTTCTTAATTAATTGATTTATCCACTTGACATAATTAAGAATATTTGATATTTTGATTATTGGCAAGTATAATATGCGATATTATTTTGTGGCAATTTTTGTATATATGATATATTATTGCTATAAATAACTATTATGGCCCAAGATTTAAATTATAATTATGATCTGCGTATCGTTGTGTATTTTTGTAATTTAAATACAATTTGCGCATTGTTAAGTATTTTTGTAATTTATTTTAATTAGGAATCAGTTTAATTATTTAAATATTTAATTAATCCAAAGAAGAACCCAAGGTGAGAAGGCCCATGATGAAGGTGGATGGAGATCCATGAAGGGTCCAAGGAAGTGCCCAATCAAGCTTAGTTCTTAGGATTAGGGACCATACTAGCTCATATTTAATTTTGCATTTTATTATTATTCTTAAAATGCTTATTAGTTTATTGTATGTTTGTTATCAATGCGCTAGAGTTCACTAATTAATAACAACATAATGAACTTAGGTCCCGCTAATATTGAGGTTTGCTTTTCAAAATACAAAGTACTTATTAACCCTTAATTAATAGTAATAGGTCATGCCTTCGCAGGGTATTGTTATGAATTTTGGGAGGTGAGGTGAAATTGCGAATTTTGCACACTTAATTTGGTTAACCTCAACAAAATCATCAAAAACGTTTTGGATTTTGAAGCAAGGATAGTTAAGAATGAGATGTTTTTCTATCTAACCAAGAATTACAAATGTTGTAATTAGTAAAGAGTTTACTTACCTTGATAATGTAACTTTAAGAAAAGGCCTCCGTCTGATTAACGTTGCATGTTGATAGGATCTTGGAATCACTTGCTGGATGGTGACATTAAAATTGAATAGAGTGCTTAAGTAACTTAGAAACCATTACATGTTTTAGGTGCTTTTATAAACATAAATTGAACTTTGCCTTTTTAGTCTGTAAATAACATGTCTCGTAACAACAACAACAACAACAACAACAACAACAACTCAGTTTTTAACATCCGTCCCTGCCTTGAGAAGGATAGGCTAGATGGAGAAAACTTCATCAATTGGGAAAGGACCCTAAGACTTGTTTTAAGGTCGGAAGGTAGAGAAGATGTCTTAGAAAACCCACTTCAAGTACTTACTGATGAATCATCTGAAGCTGAAAAACGTCATGCCAGGGAGGCTAATGAAAGGTCTACTCCAATCACTTGCTTGATGGTGGCGGCTATGGAACCGAACCTCCAAAAGAGGTTTGAGACCAAGGATGCCTACACCATTATGCAAAAGCTCAAGGCCATGTTTCAGAAACATGCCAGGATTGAGAGGTATGAGATCAACAAGGAGATTTTGGGATGTAAGATGGAAACTAGTGAATCGGTTCGCAAGCATGCTTTCAAAATGATGGGTCTTTTTGAAAACATGGAACGTCTAGGATTCCCTTATAGCTAACAATTGGCTACTGATATCATTCTTCACTCATTGCCCGATAGCTTTAATCTGTTCTGGATGACTTTCAACATGAATGAGTCTGAAAAGACTTTGACTAAATTGCATGGGATGCTAGTCAATGCTGAAAGGAACGTTCCCAAAGAACCAAAGAAAGAGGTTTTGATGGTTCAAAAGGGAAAGGGTTTTAAAAATAAGAGGGCAGGCAAGAAGAAGAAGGCAACCAAGTTGTCACTATTTCTGAAAAGCCTAAGCCAACCGCTAAGCCAAAAGTTGTTGCGGAAAGCAAATGTTTCTATTGTGAGAAGATAGGTCACTGGAAGAGAAACTGCCGCAAATACTTGGAGGACAAGAAGTCAGGTGCTTCCACTTCAGGTATTTATTTTATAAAAATCAATTTGACTTCTACTTCTTTGTGGGTATTCGATACCGGCTGTGGTTCTCACATAGTTAATGATGTGCAGGGACTAAAAAGAAGTAGAAAATTAGAAAAGGGTGAGGTGGAGCTTCGCGTCGAAAATGGAGCAAGAGTTGTTGCACTTGCCATCGGAAGTTATAGTCTACATTTACCGTCTGGATCAATTTTAGAGCTTAATAATTGTTATTTCGTTTCGGCAATTACTAAGAACATTATTTCTGTTTCAGTTTTGGATAATGAAGGTTTTTGTTTTGTGATTAAGAACAGATGTTGTTCCATTTCTTACAATAACATGTACTATGCTAGTGCAAAATTGATTAATGGTTTATATGCGCTTGATAGGACAGTACAAGTCTATAACATAGATAGCAAGAACAAAAGTCGAATGATTTAAACCCAACATACCTATGGCATTGCCGGATGGGTCATATAAACCAAAAGCGCATCCAAAAGCGAATCCTTACATCATTCGATTATGAATCATTTGATGTATGTGAATCATGCTTAATGGGGAAAATGACAAAATCACCTTTTACTAGAAAGGGTGAAAGAGCCAATGACCTCTTGGCACTCATACATACTGATGATTGTGGGCCTATGAGTTCAAAGAGAAGAGGTGGGTTTAGTTACTTTATTACTTTCACTGATGATTTAAGTCGATATGGGTATGTTTACTTAATGAAGCATAAGTCGAAATCATTTGAAAAGTTCAAAGAGTTTCAAAATGAGGTACAAAATCAGCTTGGTAAGACAATAAAAAGCATTAAGATCTTATCGTGGTGGCGAATATTTTACCCAAGAATTCGATAATCATCTAAAGGGTTGTGGAATAGTTTCACAATTGACTCCTCCAAGGACGCCACAATTAAATAGTGTGTCTGAAAGGAGGAATCAAACTTTACTAGATATGCTTCGATCGATGACGAGTCTTGCTGATCTTCCAATTTCTTTTTGAGGATATGCTCTAGAAACAGTTGCACACACACTAAATAGAAGCCTGTTAAAGGTTGTAGAAAAGAATCCATATGATATGTGGAATGGAAACGTTCTAAACTTATCTTTTCTTAAAATCTAGGGCTATGAGGTCTATGTAAAATGTTTACTGTCAGACAAACTTGCACCCAAATCAGATGAATGTCTCTTTGTGGGATACCCAAAGGAGACAAGGGGTTATTACTTCTATAATCATCAAGATAACAAAGTGTTTGTTGCTGATGATGGTGTCTTTCTCGAAAAAGGAGTTTATTTCCAGAAAGACAACTAGGATTAAATAGTTCTCGAAGAAATTCGAGATGAGCAACAAATTGATGTAGATCAAACTGCGTTAGAGGCAAGGGCGCATGACTCTGCTAGGACAAGCCAAGTGTCGGAGCAAGCTAATTCACTAAGCGAAACTCCTATTGTCCCACTTGAATCTAATTCATGTGAAAATCTTCAAAATGTTGAAAAGAATATTTCTATTGATGCTCAAGCCTCGCGAAGGTCAAGTAAAACGAGGATTCCAAACAAGAAGTTGGTTGATTTCCTGTTAACTGAAGACTCTGTAATATTGATTTTGGAGAATTCAGAACCTACTACCTACAGCCAAGCTTTAACGAGCCCAGACTCTGAGAAATGGCTTGAGGCCATGAAAACCGAAATGGACTCCATGTCTGAGAATAAATTTTGGACCTTAGTCGACTTGCCTGATGGGGTCACACCTATTGGATGCAAGTGGGTGTTCAAAAGAAAAACAGACAAAGATGGAAACGTCTATCACTACAAGAAATAAGCCAAACAACGACGAAAATATCCCTCGAAATATCCTGAAATTCCGTTGGAACTGCCGGTTTCCGATAGAATTCCGTCGGAACAGGTCGTCGTAAACCTATGTGTAGAAAAACGACCTTTTCCGACGGAAATTCCGTCGGAACAGTGTTTTTTGACGAAATATTTTCGTAGGATGAGCTATTCTGGCCACCGGAAAGTCCGTCGGAACTTTTCGACGAAATACAAATCTGTCGGAAAATTCCGACGGAAATTCCTTCGGAAAATCTAACCCAGAAAAAAAAAAAAGCCCCCACCAGTCACCATCACCACCCCACCACCTAACCTCCCCCTTAACCACCACCATCCCCCACCAGTCACCACTCCTCCAGCCCCAACCTCAAACGACCCTTAACCCCACCACCTAACCTCCCCCTTAACAACTACCAGCCCCCACCAGTCACCACTCCTCCAGCCCCAACCTCAAACGACCCTTAACCCCACCACCTAACCTCCCCCTTAACAACTACCAGCCCCCACCAGTCACCACTCCTCCAGCCCCAACCTCAAACGACCCTTAACCCCACCACCTAACCTCCCCATTAACCACCACCACTCACCACCAGCCCCCACCATTCCCCGCCAGCCCCACCACCGTTCACCCAAAAAAAAATCGAAAACAAAATTAACCATTAAATTCGTAAAAAAAACCGAAACAAATTACGAAAATTAAACCAAAAAAGTTAAAAAAATACAGCACAAACAAATCAAAACCAGTAGATTTACATATTTAATTAGAATTTCATAAAAAAATTTAAAAAAAACGATAATTATACATTAAAAATTAAAGGAAATACAATTATCAAATCAAATTTATAATCAACGTTACAATTACATAAAAAACTAAGTAAATCTACAATCTAACTTAAATTAAAACTAGATCTACAAAAATAAAAACCTTGAGAGTGGGTGACGGTGGTTGTTACGCCGTTATTGTTGTTGATGTTGGTTGACGGTGGTTGTTAATGAATGCGCCTAGGAAGATTCTGAAGAGGCTACGTTCCCGACCTCCCCTCTTTCGTTTGCTTTCGGTTGGGTAAGGCTCGGGCAAGGCTGGATTCCATTCAGGAAGTGCAGCAACGATGATTGATTTCATGAGACTTTCGCGCAAAAACGGAGATCGAAAACACTTGAGTCCTGGGTTTTCAATTCACCAGTTCGAACCTTATATAGAAGGTTTTGTTGACGGTGGTTCGTTGACAGAAAGAGAAGAGGAAAGAGAAGAGAGAGAAAGAGAAGAGGAAAGAGGAGGAGAGAAGAAAAGATGAGAGAGAAAGAGAAATGAGGAAAAAAGGGGGTAAAAAGAGGCGCACAGAAGGAAGAGGAGAAAGAGAAATGAGGAAAGAAGAGGGGAAACGTGTTTTAGGGTTTTTTTGTATTTTTATTTTGAAATCATTATTCCGTCGGAAATGGTGTAAAATCCGTTGCAAATTTCCAACAGTTTTGATTTCCGTAGGAAAATTACTGTTCCGACGGATTATTCCGCCGGAAACTTCCGACGGATATTTTTTCCGTTAGAAATTCAATGTTCCAACGGAATAATCCGTCGGAAAGCCTAAATTTTCCTACGGATTTTTATTCCGTCGGAACAAAAATTCCGTCGGAATTTCTGATTTTTCCGACAAAAATACTTGTTCGTCGGAAACAGTCCGTCGGAATTTGGCCTATTTCTAGTAATGTATGTCTATAAAGCAAGACTGGTTGTAAAAGGATTCAATCAAGTTCATGGTATAGACTATGATGAAACCTTTTCTCCAGTGGCAATGCTTAAATTGATTCGGATACTTTTGGCGATTGCTACACATTTTGATGATGAAATTTGGTAGATGGATGTCAAAATCGCCTTCTTGAATAGGTTCTTGATGGAGGATGTTTACATGACACAACCCGAGGGTTTTGAGGATCCAGAAAATCCTAAAAGAGTTTGCAAGCTTCAGAAATCCATTTATGGATTGAATCAAGAGTCTCGGAGCTAGAATCTTCGATTCAATGAGGCAATCAAACAGTTTGGTTTCCGTAAGAGTGAAGAAGAATCTTATGTCTACAAGAAACTTAGTGCGAGTAGTTAAGTCTTCTTGGTTATAGGTTCTATCATGTAAGAGTGAGTATCATACCTTACGCCTCGGCTATAGGTTCTATCATGTATGCCATGATGTGCACTCGACCAGATGTTGCATATGCTCTGAGCTTATGTAGCAGGTTCCAAGAAAATCTAGGTGAAGCACACTGGATTACGGCTAAGAGCATCCTGAAGCACTTGAGAAGGACTAAAGGAATGTTCTAGGTATATGGAGGAGATATTGAGTTGGTTGTTAAAGGTTATACTGATGCAAGCTTCCAAACCAACAGAGATGATTACTGCTCACAATCAGGGTACATCTTTTGTCTGAATGGAGGATCAGTGAGTTGGAAGAGTTTGAAGCAAGGCATTGTAGCATACTCTACGACATAATCAAAATATTTAGCAGCGGTTGAAGCAGCTAAGGAGGCTATTTGGATAAAGAAGTTCCTAATTGAGCTAGGCATTGTACCTAGTGCTCTATAAGGGATTGAATTGTTTTGTGATAACAATGGCGCTATTGCATAAGCAAAAGAATCAAGATCGCATAACAAATCCAAGCATGTAGTGAGGAACTATTACCTCATTCGCGAGATTGTAGACATGAAGGATGTCAAGATCTACAATGTTCACACGGATGAGAATGTTGCTGATTCACTCACAAACCTCTACCTCAACCCAAGCATGAAAGTCACGCTAGGGCTATAGGGTTGAAGCAAGTGTTAGAATGGCTTTATATTGTTTTATGTGTAGAGAAACTTGTTACAATTTAAAGACATGGTTTTGCTAATTTATGTTTATATGGAATGAAATTTTTCTCTTACTTGATTTTGGTTTAGTATTAAATAATATGTCCAATATATTTTTTGAATTTAATGGGTTTGTCAAATACGTGATTTGATGAATGAAACCCCATAAGTGAACTAAAATCATAGAATATTTAAGTTCCTAATTTGAGTCGTTAAATTGGACATATAAACTACTTAATAAAAGGATTAACATATAAGATTGATTATATTGATAGCGTCGTTTCATGGGCTATGGGAATATGGAGATGTTTAGTTAATCATATGGATATGTATAGTTGATACATGATCGAACATACCTACTTAGAATTTTTAAAACTTCACAATTATATTAGTGGATTCCTAAGAAATGAGTGGAACACTACTTAGCTCAATGATTAGTGTAACTTTGATGTTGTCAAACGTCATGCCGTAAAAAGGGACTATAAAGGCAACACTTGGGTTGTGCTAAAAGTTGAGTGGGAGTTTTGGTTTCCACAAGATTAATAGGTCCTCCTATGTTAGATAGGATGGGTATCTTGGCCTCTTGAAGAGTAAGAATTGAAACTGCATGACCGTGCTCAAATGGATCATAAGATGATCGTTTGTTTAGCAATTCAAACTCGAATTTCTAGAAATAATTTGAAGGCTAGTATGGATAACATAGAGATGTAATCGTGCTATCAAATCAGACACTAAGAAACTTAAGGAATTTGAAGATTGCACACTTGTCTCGGATAAGTGGGAGATTGAAGGAAATGTGTCCTCGACTCTAGTGCAATTACTAAGTATAATTTGGATCATATTATGGAGATAATAATTCGTTTATTTGGGTCATCTATACGTCTTGTAGAAAACGCTATAGAACTTTGGGTTAGTGAGAAATAAACTCGGAGCCCACCTAAATGGATCCTACAAGGTCACACATTAGGTTTGGATCAATAAAGAAACCCGAAGCCTAGAGTTAGCCTTAGGGTGACCGGCCAAGAAGGGAAAAGGGGAGAGGAAACCCTAACCTAATTAATGATAATGTGATTATATTAATTGGGATTTTGAGAGAATAAAAATACAATATTCAGTTTTCTAAAACAACTTAATATTTTTCCTCTAAAAATTCTTTCTCTCAAAGCCGGTTCTTTACTCCAAGAAAGGTGAAAGTTTTTCCCGTCCAACTAGCATTGGTGGAGCATTGATTCAAGCCGGTGGACCGAATAGAGCAGTCACGCTTAAGGGTCTTTATTTCCCGTAGAGAAGAAGATTGCTAAGAGGATTCACGCTTCAAAGGTTTTCTAAACTATTATGTGATCCTTTATTTTTATATGCATGAGATCATGTTTAGGTGCGTATGAATGAGATTCATGAAATTCTGCTTAGAGTACCTAAAACCCTACAGGTAGTGCCCCATATTTTTCCTGAACATATTTAAGGATATATATATATATATATATATATATATATATATATATATATATACATATATATATATATATATATATATATATATATATATATATATATATTTTCAAAAGTGCTTCAATTAATAGTAAGAAATTATGGATGCTTGAATTTTGTTTTTATTATTAATGAACTTGTCATTATGTTGTTGAATCTCTATATTGTATCAAAGCTAAACTAGTTACTCGAATTTATATGTAAGGAAAAACATAGTCGTGTGATCTTATTAGATCCGTCTTTACGTTTAGCATCAAATATAAACTAATCCATGGGCGGACTTACCCATGTTTTAGCTTGTCATATGCTTAAAATTATACTTTGTATATGTTAAAATGATGTATTTTATACAAAATAGGTTTAGCAAAGTTGGTTTCTTATGTGTTTCATAGCCACTAAATCTGGTACATATTTCAAGTTCATGGGTATACACATAACACTAGCAGACTTACAATACCGACACGCAAATTCATGACACTGACTTAAAGAAGTAAGACTAGAAATATAAGTACAATTGCTAACGTTCAAAGCGGACTTTTTTTGGTGGTGAGGGGGATCAGATATGGGGGGGGGGGGGGTTAACATTCTTCCTCTTCTTTCCAATCCAAGACATGCAACCAGAAAACATGTTAGTAGAAATGGTAGGGACAACACTACATGGGATCGTCCTTCTCCTCTTTCTTGCATTCCATTGTCGAAGACTGTTCCTTGTAATTGAATGTCGACTTATCCTCCTTGAATTGCCCTTGGTTTTGCATTTGAAATGGAAATTGTTGGAGGTTGCTGAAGATAAGCTAGATGAGACAATAGTGATTTCCGTAGAAGAGTGGTCCTCTTCTTTGCGCTCAACAACACTTGAAATTCTGTTTGGGGTAGTTGCAGAACACATCTCCTTTGTCACATCTGTAACTTCTTTCTCTTCTCCTTGGCTTTCCAAAACTCGAATTTGAGCTTTTTAGTTCATTTACCAGAGGTCTTACCACCTTTACCACTAGGTAGGAGCCTGACCTTGGGTCAAAATAATGGATGGATTTCCCATAAGCCAACAGTTCATAATTCTTCTTGGAGGTTGAGATAATGGAGCCCCGCAAGATTGGACTCTGCACGATTGGCAACATTGCCATGATTTGGAAAGTCATGACAGTGAGAGTTGATAGAGGGAGCCCCCTGCTTGTCACTACTAGGAATACTAGATTCATCTAGTTTGAGAATTTCCTGAACCAAGTTAGCAACATCTGTAGTACTGATCGCTTGCTTACTACTCAAATAACCTTGCCCATTTACCTCGTCGCCATCTCCTATATCATTGCCCCTAAATTCTTCCACACAACCTTTCAGGGGAGGTAATCCCACACCCAATCCAATTGGAGAGCCAGAACCTTCACCCAACAAAGCATGATTAGAAGAAAAGTTCCCCTGAAAAGAGGATTTGACTCTTTTTCCCTTGTTGTTCTGTGACCCACATAGCTCTCTTGCCTTTACTTTCGCATTTGGCTAGATTCTTAATAAATCATTCATGACATCAATATCCCTTAGAATATCAGGGTTTTTGGGATCACCCCTTGCTGCATAACTCAGATCTTTCATGGCCTCCTTAAACATATTCATCCCCTTACAACTTAGAGCTCTTCTATATAGCGCTTTCACATTATTTAGATCAAATTCCAGAACAAGAGAACATATATCCTTTGTTAGAGCAAACGAATTAATTTTAATTGAACAAAGAGCAAGATTAAGATTTAAGGAAGTGGCAAGTTCACATTATAAAGTACCATCCTTCGTACTACTTAACTCCGCAAAACATAACATTTTGGTGGCTTTAACATAATAAGACAAAGCTTTATCAAATAAATTTGTCTCATACAACTGGTTACTTTCCTTATTCAACTTCACACACATTCGAAAGATGTCTTCACGCCCCTCAAAATGCATAATAATGTTCATCACAACCGATTTCCGACGGGCGCGTAATTCCGTCGGGAAAATCAAAATGTTCGACGGAATTATAATCCGTCGGAAATTTTCGATGAACTCAAAAAATCCATCGGAAATTTCCGACGGAATATAACTCCATTGGAAAATTGTACTTTTCGACGGATTTATATTTCGTAGGAAATTTCCGATGGATTTATTCCTTCGTAAATTGAAATTTCCTTCGGATTTAAATTCCGTTGGAATATAATTAAAAAAAAAAGAAAAAAGCAAACCCTACATTTTCTTTAACCTAACCCGCCACTCAGCCAGTCCCCTTCTTTCACTTCTCTCTTTCCGCCTCTTTCTTCTTATTCTCTTTATGTCTCCTCTTCTCTAATTTTCCCTTCTTTCTCCTCTCTCCTCTTCTCTTCTCTCCTTTCGTCCTCTTCTACTTCTCCTCTTCTCCTTCCTCTATTCTCTTTCTTCTTCTCCTTCCTCACATCTCTTGTCATCTTCTACTCCTCTCTTCTCTTTTCTAATATTTTAAGGGTTTGTCCTTCTCCATCCCAAAATACAGTTAGCCCAAATTTAAACCCGCAACCCCCACCCAATTTTTTCCGTTGCCCGCACAGCCTTATGCCATGTTTTTGATTTTTTAAAAAGGTTTTTAAGGTGAAATTCGACCATAAAAAGTCTAGATCTAGACTTTTCAAGGTCAAATTTGACCTTGTTAAACCAAATTCGATGTGAATTCGGAGCCTATTTCAATTTCTAAGGTATGTTCATGAGTATTAATTTTTTTTTTTGAGTCTTTTTTATAAAAAATTAATTTTGGGATGTGGAGGGCGTTATTGATTGTGGCTAATGTGTGTGTGTGTGTGCGTGTTTTTTTTTTTTTTTTGGTGTAGTTACGCCGTGGCGACTGTCTTATGGGTGGCGCTGGGTTTGTGGTGGGTGTGGGCTTAGGTGGGTTAAGGGTTAAGGTGGGGTGGTTTAGGTCTGGGCTTAAGGTTAGGGTGGGGAGAGTGGCGGTCTGATGGTGGTCTGGGCTTAGGGTTAGTTTGGGCTTAGGCGACGGGTTAGTTTGAGGCTGGTGGTGGTTTGATGTGGGGGGTATTGGCGGTGGTAGTCTGAAATGGGGGGTAGGGGCAGTGGTACGGTGGTGCGCGGTGGTACTGAAATTTTGTCGGAAAACCGTTTTCGACAGAATTTTGTCATATATCTGACAGAAAGTTTTCCGACAACCGGTTTTGACGGAATTTTCGACGGAAAATGGGGTATTTCCGATGGAATAATTTCGTCGGGAATCTCCTGTTATCTAGTAGTGATATTTACCTCCTTTTCATCCCTACCCTCTTCTAGATGAAACATGACAAGTACAGCTTGAACATTTACCCCCTTTTGACAAGAACAATCTAACCCCAAGGCCCCAAGAAAAAGAACCCCAACTAAAAGAAACTAAAGCTCCAGAGAAACTAAGAAAGAACAGAGGAAAAGAAACCACAAAATAAACTAAGTTACTTCCTATAATGCTGCTTAAGATAAAATGGGAGCTCCGGGAGGTTGCGATGCACGCTCGCCGGCGACCGCATGCCTGAGATAGCCGCCGGCGAGCTAGGTTTAATGACAAATGAGCTTTTACTTGGATGAAGTTGGTGGTAGGTGGGAGCTCGGTCAAACATTTATCAAATATATATATATATATATATATATATATATATATATATATATATATATATATATATATATATATATATATATATATATATATGGTGTGGTAGGTTATGGGCTCAAGTCGTGTTCAATTTTTGTTATATATTTTTTATTATTATGTACTTGTTTATTTTTTTCCCCTTTCTATTTCTCTATATTTATATATGGCTCACCTTATGTAAAACATTTAGTGGATCTGATATGTCCTTGGACAAAACATCAACTTTTTATTTATTAGGAATTGACGATATTAGTGGTCATTAAAGTTGTATACTGAAAAATATGCATCTAAAAATAGTACAACTGAAAGAAAACAAAGAAATCGAATGTTTGATGTATCTTATCATTTGATTAAACATTCACTTGTCTTTTGATTGACTAGTTTAGGAAGATGGCTCGTTATGCACGGTGTTGGCTAGCTGTGCTGCTTAAATTTGATTTTTTAAAAAAGGATGCAAGAAAGAACTAATATTGAATGTAAAATTAACAAGAAAAACAGACACAAATATATGTGGTTCACCAACAATGCGCTAGCTACATCCACGATCAGGCGAAAGTAATAGTTTTATTGATCTTAGGGAGAGCAGATTAAAAATTCATAATAGATTTAAGACCAATCATAGAAAACAGATTGATTGTCTCTCGGATTTCTGATGTTATCTCTCTCAGAACTTATAGATGAGAAATACACATGAAACTCTCATATTTCTGAATAATCACTCAACTAATGATCAATGCTTTTATATGGCTAGGAAATAACCTAAGGGTATTTATAATAACCTATACACTAAAAAAGATAGACATTATTTAATAAGGAAATAAAGTCCACGGACGAAGAAACCTAATTCGACCAAAAATACTGAGGCACGGGCGTGCCTTAAGTCTAGAAACTTCATAATAGTAGAAATCTGCTGAGGCATGGGCATACCTCAACGAACACACCCAACGACTTGCTCAGGCACGGGCGTGCCTGGACGATCTTCACCTTTTCTTCGTTGTGGCATGTCCATGCCTCCCCAAGTCGTGGGCATGTCTTGCCTCACTTCTTCCTAATTCCCGACTCCTAACTCCCGACTCAAGGCTATCGATTCAAGGCATATTCCTTACAAATCTCCAACATGACTTAATTCCCCTCACAATAAAACTGATGTACCAGATACATTGATCATAATGTCAGAAGTACCAGAATAGAAAGATGTACCAAATGCATCGAACACGACGCTAGATGTACCAGAAAACACACAGATATAACAAAAAAACAGATAACCAGAAACAGACTCTCCTTGCTCAGATTTGCCTCCGCTAGCCACCAGATTTGCTCCGTCGAGCACTAGACCAGACTTGCCCCGTCGGGCACTAGATTTGCCCCAAAGGGAAACTAATAGCTTTGAATAATTTCTAAGTCCAAGCAACCTTGGGACTTACTCTGCGGAACCAGATTCGAACAGACAGCTTGTCAATTCTTCCCCTTATCACGAGCAACACCTCCCTTGGATAGCTCAGATATATCCACCTCTCCAACAGATAGTGCAAAAGCCAAGCCACCTTGTCTTCCTGACCGTGCCTTTGGGAAATGTTTTCCAAAGCTTACATGCTGACCAAGAGGCAAACTAGGCTCACCCGATTTCGATGACGAAGACTGTGGTGCTTCAGATTCAGACTCAAACTGTGAGTGTTGACTGATCTTTCTCAAATTTGGACAACCACCCCCACCTAGAGTGACTCTATGATCCACCTATTTATCAACACTACCACAAACAAATGATGTGGCAACACCAGACTCAGAACGTAAACCCTTGCAGTACATACAATGTCTTCCATTTAACACCCTTTAGAACTACCTTTGACCCTTGTAGACATACAACCCTCCACCTTTACCTTTGAAACTGAAACCTTTTCTGTCTAGAAGACTAAGTGAAATCAAATTCCTTGTGACCTATGGAACATGCCTGACATTGCTCAATATACAGAATTACCATCATGTGTCCAAACTCTGATGAACCCTATAACAATTGTTTCGCAGACTTCGTTGTTGGCCATAGTAACACCTCCATCAGCCAGCTTGTAGTTCGTAAACCACTCATTGCGTGAACACGATAAGATGCCCCCGAATCTAGAACCCACACATCAGAGTGATGCGCATGTTCATTAACAATCAGGACATAATCCTCTTCTGAATGGGTGTCTCCATCTACAATATCTAAAGACTCATAATTTTCTGTTATTTCATCTTCTTGGGACATTCAGATCTCCAATGCCCCTTCTCCTTACAATAATTACAGACATCATTAGGTATTAGACCCCTAGAAGACGGTTTCCTATAATTTCTCCCCGAATTCCCATGTCCATTACCTTCACTAACTACTAATCCAGTAGCCTGATCATCTATACCTGTACCTGACGCCTTATAATGCAACTCTCTAGTATGGAGAGCAGATTTAACCTCGTCTAGAGATACTGTCTCTTTACCAATAATACAAGACTGCACAAAATTCTCATATGACACTAGCAAAGACACTAACAAAATTAAGGCAGCATCCTCATCCTCAGCCCTAACATCAATATTACGCAATTCTAGCAAAATCATATTCAATTGATCTAAGTGTTCTCTAAGGGATGTGCCTCCAAACATTCGCAGATCGAGCAGATGTTGTTTTAACAACAACTTATTGGTCAAAGACTTCATCACGTATAGACTCTCCAGCTTCAACCCTGGCCCAAACCCGATGCGGTTTCCTCCTTCGCGACCTCAGTGATAACATCGTCTTCCATACACAACATGATTGTTGAGTCTGCCTTCTCCTCCGAGGTTGCCATCTCAGCGATTACCCGATCCGATGACTATTATTCAACGGCGCCTATAGCCCTTGTTGCCTCAATACCGCCTGCATCTTGATCTGCCACATACTAAAACCTTTCCTCCCCGTGAATTTGTCGATTTTCACATTCAAAGCAGCCATCTTTCTCACCAGAATTAAACCCTAGGCCTTGAACCAAAGCTCTTGATACCAATTTGTTATAACAGATGCAAGAAAGAACAAATATTAAATATAAAATTAATAATAAAAACAAACACAGATGAGAAATAGTTTTATTGATCTTGAGGAAAACTGATTACAGATTCAGAACAGATTTGAGACCAATCACAGAAAATAGATTGAGTGTCCCTCAAATTTCTAATGTTATCTCTCTCAGAACTCACAGATGAGAAATACACACGCTACAAAAAAATGTCCATATAAAAATGGAATTCTAGCGATGGAATTCAATCTATTTCTAAATTAGAGACGGAATTAAAAAATCCGTTTCTAAATTAGAGCCGTAATTAAAAAAATTCGTCTCTAAATTAGAAACGGAATTGAAAATCCGTCTCTAAATTAGAAACAGATTTTTTTTTTGTTGCTAAATTAGAAACAGAATTTTTTTCCGTTGCTAAATTTAGAGACAGATTTTGTTTTTTGTTTTTTGTTTTTTTTTTTTCGTTGCTAAATTAAAGACGGATTTTTTTTCCTGTTGCTGATAAGAGTGACGAATTTTTAATTCCGTCTCTAAATTATTTTCCAAACGAATTATGTAAAATATTACTTTAGAGATAAATTATGTAAAATATTACAGTAGAGATGAATTATGTAAACTAAAATCCGTCTGTAAACTAGAACGAATTTTCAAGTCCGTCTCTAAAAAATCCGTCTCTGAACTAGAGACGGATTTGAAAATCCATTTCTAAATCGAGACAAATTTTAAGTTCCGTCTCTTATATTTCTTTCACTTATTATCAATTATGTGCGTAGAAGTAAACAAATAATATTTGGTATAGTTGGCAACAGTTTCACTATGTGACTTTGAGGTCACGGGTTCGACTCCTATCTATTGCAATTCTTGAGATTGGGGATTTAAGGAGCCTTACAAGCAAAGCGGATTCGGGTTGACCCGATTGAGGTCGAGCCAATAAGCATCTATTTTTAGACACAAAATAATTTTTTCTGTTGCTACATTTAGAGGCGTATTTTTTTTTCAGTTGCTAATACCAGCGATAGATAAAGATAATCCGTTGCTAAAACCAACGCAAAAATAAAAATCCGTTGCTGAAACCAGCGATGGAAATAAAAATATGTTGCTAAGTTCAGCAACGGAAAACAAATACAGCGTCGCTAGTCTCAGTTAGCGACAACAATTTTGCCAACGGAGTAATTCCGTTTCAAAATTTGTCGCTACCTATATTTAGTGGCAGAAAAGTACAACTAGCAACGGATTTGATCTGTTGCTAAATGTCTATTTTTTTGTAGTGACATAAGACTCTCAGATTTCTTAATAATCACTCAATCAATGATCAATGCTTGTATATGGCTAGGAAATAACCTAAGGGTATTTATAATAACCTATACACTAGAGAACAAATAGACTTTATTTAAGGAAATAAAGTCCAAGGACGAAGAAACCTAATACGACCAAAACTGCTGAGGCACGGGTGTGCCTCAAGTCTAAAAACTTCATAATAGTCGAAATTTGCCAAGGCACGGGCGTGCCTGGAAGATCTTCACCTTTTCTTCGTTGAGCCATGTCTATGCCTTCCCAAGGCATGCCCCAAGGCAGGGGAATGTCTTGCCCCACTTCTTCCTAGTTCCCGACTCCTAGTAGCTCCCGACTCAAGACTATTAATTCAAGACATATTCCTTACATTTTTTTTGGTGGAAACAAGTTACGTGAGTTTGTTTTATATTAGTCATGTAGATAAATTTGTTGATGTCCTAAATCCTAATGTCAAATTTAGTAAGCCTAATCCCTCGTGCTCCTCCCTCATTATTTTATCACCTCCTAACAATCACATAACTATGGTGATGAATTAATACTTCGTAGTAATTATGTTGAAGGAAGGTTTGTTTTTTTTTTTTTTTTTTCTTTTTTTTTTATGAGAAGAAAAAGGATTTCATTAATAAAAGATAGTTAAACGGCATTTACAAACAATTACTAGGAAATCTAAAATTCCTACACAAGTACAAATCACCTTATAACTAGTTACATTGCAGATTCGATTAACGTTCGCCTTAATAAAAAAAAAACTTCATCCAAAGTAATACGATTTGTGAATTAACACTAATTCGGTTTGAGATCCACTGATGAATAGTTGTTTGAGTGAAAATACTTATATGGTCTTGTATATACTTTCAGAGATTATGAAACCACCATCTTAAAACTAACAAAAAAAGAACCACCATCTTCAAACTTCGGCAAACAAACAAAAAAAGAAATTAAGCCTAATCGAATAAACCACCATCTTAAAGATGTGATCCATTTATTGAAAGCAAATAAAATGTTTTGGGGCTTACCACCGGTAAAAACACCGATGGAAGCCCCTAAAAAGGTTCACAATAGAGACCAAAAGAAAAAAGATGAAAGAGAAAGAGAAAGAGATAAAAGGAGAAAGGTGAAGGAAATTAAAACCTTAAAAAAAACAGAAAAAAATCAAGCAATAGAGGCTAGAAAACCCTTCCAAGGAAAAAACTCTATTGAGAACCAAAAAAACTCTCCCAAAGAGAAACCCTATAGAGAACCAGAAATACCCTCCCAAGGAGAAACCCTAGAGGGAACCAAAAATAAAAATGATTGAGTTATAGTATTACAAAAGGTATGAAATTGATAAATTATGTTGAAGGAAGCTTGTCAAAATCTAGGCCTTGCTTGGATTGGGGGTAATATATTAAGGGGGTAATAAAAGTAAAACTTGAAAAAACATAAGTAATTAGAGGTATTGTTGTAGGAGGCATGGTGCTTACAAATGAAATAAGGTAGTTTTGTCATGAGGAAAAGAAAGAGATGGAGGAATTACTACCCTCATAATGAGGGTAATAGTTACCCACCCTCCCCTTAGTGTAACTATTACCTCAAAAATGAGGGTATTAGTTTCTCTTTCTTCACCTCATACCACACCATATCACTACATAATTTTCCTTATAATCACACCATCACTATCTCCTCCTTTCCTATTTTCACTTTTATTTTGTTTAGTTTGACTTTTATTACCCTAGTAATACATCTCCCCCTATCCAAACGTGCTCTAATTGTTAATTTTTGTGTCCCCCTCTAGCTCACTCCGCTTCTCCTTTCGTTTATCTTTGGCATTCTCTTACTTGCCTTTTATGATTTTAAGAATTTTAGAAAGTTTCTTAAACTCATTCTCATCTCCATACTCAATTATAGTCGAACTAAAATTAATATATTTCTCTCTCTTCTCAAGTTGAGAGGGAAATTATAAAATGAAATAGGATCTTTACATATGGTGTTAATTTTATGGTCATGAGTCTCACGACACGGTAGCCTCGTAGGTTTATTGTCATGAGTATCATGATATGGTGTTAAATATAAAAAAAAATTAAAAAATAATACCATTTTTACATCACAATCGTGCAAGAAATAAACAACGTGTTATTGTATTTGAAAATTTGCTTGTCTACATTTGTAAGAAAGGAACTTTTTTTTTTTTAGAGGAAATTTGTAAGAAAAGACTTCATCAACAACTAACTGATTTTGTCAAAAAACAAAACAACTAATTGATTGGTAGGATATTGTCAAACATAAATGTGTTGCTTCTTATATAAAGATTTTAGGACTGAACAACCAAACCAAATACATTTGCCACCAAAAAAATCCTCTATATCGTTCATCGTCACAAACATAAAATCGACATGGCTGAGGGAATCAAAGGCGATGAGGGTTAATAAAGTAGTTCAACGAGGCCTTTCGTTGCCAGAAGACAGCGCTCAAGACCGCAACCCGATTTACAAGCTAAGACTATCCATGAAAAGAAGGTTTAGTCCACAAGAAGGTGCATCATCAGAAACAACATCCCCTGTTGAGGCAGGGAAGGTGAGGGATTTGCTTAATCGTTTGGTAGAAATCGACAACGAAACCCGTGTACTTCTTAGTAAGGTGTTTTTATTGCTAGAGAAAGATGACAATCTTGAAGAGTACGTGAAGAAGAGAATTGAAGACCCAAAAGTTAGCAAAATGTGGCGACTTGTTAAACAAGTCCTTGCTTTCCAAGAAGGTGAGTTAAAACTTAGTGATATGATTATGGATGATGATAAGGAAGAAGAGGATGATTCGAGCCATGATATTACTAAGGAAAAATTGATGGGAATAATTCTATCTTTGGGATGTCCGCGAAAAATAATCCCATCTTATGGATACTTTTAAATAATCCGACCTTAATACCCAATCCGCTCAAAATGGTCCCAACCGGTCATGTAATCTGTTATAACAAGTTAGATGACACGTGACGGCTTGTGATTGGACAAAAAAATAAAAATAAAAATAAATAAAATTTTAAAAAAAGTTAAATTTTTTTATTGAAAAAATAAAATAATAAAAAAAAAATTAAAAAACCACCAACCACCCACCACCGACCAGCTGCCGCCTGAGCCCATCCCTTGCCCTGTGGCTCCGGCCACCCAACCCCCAACCACAGTGCCGGCAGCGCCGAACCCCCTCCCCTGAACCACCTACCCCCTCCGTCACGAACACCTAGGTGATTTTTAGAAAACCCCAGGCGAAGCTTCGGCGAACCACAAACGATCCCACACGCTTTTTTCCGTCCCGATCCCAGGCCCCTCCCCTTCCCCGGTACCTTTTCCGGCTACCTCCCCTTCCCCACGCCCCAATATCGTCCCCTATCTCCTTCAAACACCTCGACACCTTGATTTCGGTCATGGTTATGGTGGTTTAGTGGCGACGGAAGAGGGTAGGAGAGGGTTGGCGAACGGCACGGTGGCCGGTATGGATGGCTGGGTCTGGTCGCTGAGGGTATGGCGACGCTGGGCATCGTTTGGGGCGATAAGGGCGGGGAAAGTGGTTGTGGTAGCGGTGGAGCTAGGGTCTGGGTTAATTTTTTTTTTTTTTGAGGAAAAAAAAAATTCATTAATGTTAATTGCTAATTATCATTTCTTAAAACAAAATTAAAATTAAAACTTATTTTTTTGACCAATTACGTGGTGACACGTGTAAATTAAACTTAATAAAAAAAAAATTACCTACTCAACCGATTACAGGTCACTTGGAATCATTTTGACCGGATTGAGTATATAAGTCGGATTATTTAAAAGTATCCCAAATATGGGATTAATTTTTGCGAACACCCCAAAGGTGGAATTATTCCCAGCAATTTTTTCTATTATTAATTATAAGGCTATAAAAGACAAAGACGAACCGGAGACGAAGAAGAAGAATGAACGGTTCAAGGTTAGGCAGAATCTGCGGGGTCGAGCCCCGACTATCCGACTATTTTTAGTTTAGGAAGTGGTACTGATGAGAAGAAGAATGAACGTTTCAAAGTTAGGAGTATTGGGAGAGGTACTGGTGTTCAGGCTGGTTCTACCTCTAGTGGTAGTAGTGCTGGTGCTGCCTGTACTAATAAAACTGGTGATGCTAAATAAAACTAGGCTGTTTGCTTTTTATTAGTTTGTTTTGTTTGTATAATGATATTTGTTGTTGATGCGATTTGAAGGCATCAATATCATCATTGTATTATTTTATTTATTTTGTTAAGTCGTCTATTAATAATGAAGTTGAGTGGCATCAATTCAAAAGTTACGTGTGATTAATCGATAAATTAGGATTGTAGTAGAATTAGTAGATTGATAAGATATTATTTTCTACTATTATTAGAAGATATATTTTGTTATTTAGCATTAGTTATTTAGTATTTATATCTTATATATTTTATTTTATCTTTTATTTATCATAACCGCATGGGATGTTTGCCAATAAATAGTATTTAGTTTCATTAATGAAGACAGAGAAGTTTTGAGTTATATTTAAACAATTCGTATGAAATATTTTAGCAAGAGAATTGCATATGATATTTGCTGAGATCGCTACCAATTTTAGTTGTTATTAAACCTTGGTTAGAAATAATAACTTCATATCCTTGTTACAATTTATCTATTGAATAAGAGCTATTGTGCTATCACCTCATCCGAATGTCAATTTGCAAATACATTAATAAAATAAATGACAAGCATTACTTCTTTTTTTTTTTTTTTTTTTTTTTGACTAAATAATTTTATGACGCATTTAATTGTGTTTTTAGTTGATAGATATTGAGTTTTGTAATTATTCACATACTTTAGTTTGAACATCATTTGATTGCATACTCATATAAAGAATAGCATAGTCATGTTTGAAATTTGTTAGATTTATTTTAATGTATAATTTTAAAGTATCAGCTCTTTTTTTATTATTATTATAATATTTAAAATTGATAATTAACAATATTTGATGTCTAAATTTTGCATTGGTAATTGCACACAGTCAAATAAAACAATAAACAGAATACAGAGAAAGAATAGAGTTTATTTGATGTATCATCTCAAGTGAACAATTACTCGCCACTAGAATGGTTGAATTATCAGGTTTAGGCATGTCCATGCAACCCTGCTTTCCACTAAAAGTACTAATGCAATATTGTTATGTATTTAAAATATTAAAAATCACATGAAAAAGAGAAAAAGGAGGAGAGAGAAAGGTGAGTGGGACCACTTTTAATTGTATCAATGAAAGTTTATATATTACCATTGGTTATTTAGTTATACTATATATGCACGTAGTTAATACCACTGAATGTATATATAGTACCACTGAATATTCAATGATACTATTTTATTACTCAATGGTACCATTGATCACTCATGGTACTACTCTAATGTCATAATATATATTACGTGTAATTACGCCCTTACCCCTCGTTATGCAATTATTTCTGCATAACAATACTCCTCACTTTCCACTAGGACTTTCTTTAGCCTTAGACTATTCCACTAGGACTTTCTTTAGCCTTAGAACAAGACATATATGAGATATTGAATGAACGGAAAGGCTCCTTCCCGAAAGGGAAGGAAGGGTCACTTTATAGTCTATGGGCATTCCACATATGCCTCAATAAAGCCAAAGAGGCTAGGCAGTTGGTCAGATTTAGTATGGATCGCAAGAGTTCATAATTGAGACGATACATCAAACATATATTCAAGGTACTTTAAGTAGATACCCTATATAATTCCTGAAAATATCTAAGGTACTTTGTCCATACACTAGAATGCTTAATTAACTGTTGCATCGGGATTTTACCGTCACATTAGGGCTTATGCGACGCGCCAGTGGATGCAATGGTATAGATCGAACCTTGCATTAGGTCTATTGCAATTGTTTAAAGGCTCTATTGCAACGAACTTAGGCGTTGTGATATCCCTAGCTGAAATGTAATCCCTCCATCTATCCCTTAAAATGTTGTTTCTATTTCATTTTTTCCTATTTTAGATATTATGATATATCTAAAGTACCCTCATTATTTTGTCTTTACCCACTACTCAAAATGCTCTCATAGTTCTTGTATTATTTGTGCCCCCATTCATTTTCATGTACTTTTTTTTTTCATTTGCTTATCATTTGTGCCCCGCTCATATATATTGTACTTTTCTCACTTTTACATGTACGTTATATACTTTCTCCTCTCATTTTTAATTTTTCGTGAAATATGACAAACGGGAACTGTATTATGAGACGAAAAGAGGAGTAGTGGTAATATTTGTGGATGTTTTCAGCCTTAGATTTTGAGTAGCTTTTAGTGGTTTGATTAAGTCAAATCACAACTTTATAATTTTTTTTTTTTTTTTTGTTGAACACGAGTGGCAAGCTTCAAAGAGAAGAAAACAAGGTAGGAACTACAAAGAAAATAAAAACGACTACCCTACACTACCAAAACAAAACGCTAAGTATTATTCCGCGGCACTTGTCTATGAAGCGCCATACCACTTAGATCCTCTAACAAAAGGACACCAAGTTCCTTCGGGATCGCTTCAAAAATGACCAATTATTGTTCCAAAAAACTCCATAGTTTGCAAGCCAATTTGCTACCCTAAAAAATGATGGTTTGGCAATGTAGTGGTTGGGGTAGCTTTTAGTGGTGGAGGTAA
The DNA here is from genome assembly GCF_001683475.1 of Chenopodium quinoa. Taxonomy (NCBI): domain Eukaryota; kingdom Viridiplantae; phylum Streptophyta; class Magnoliopsida; order Caryophyllales; family Amaranthaceae; genus Chenopodium; species Chenopodium quinoa. The sequence continues at coordinate 1,678,356 of NW_018742980.1, forward strand.
CTTTTACCTAAAGTTAACATTATTAGCTTTTGAAAATTAACAGTAGATGCTAAAAATTTATTATATACTCGCAATATTTCCCTAAAATGAAAATGCCTCAATACTTACAATACACTATAATTGAAAAGTTATTTTGGGGAAAACTTGTACTATTTCCCTTATTTAAAGCATATGACCCACTAAATTATACTCTTAGCATCCTCTCACCCCATTTTAAAATGTATTAAATCATGTAAACCTCACTTTCTTAAATACCGTGAAAAAGTGTGTGTTGTAACTATTAAAAACCGGAGAAAGTATATGTTAATAGCTACTTATCGAACACTCATATCTTAATTATCTATCTTCACTGCTAACAACTTATTGACAGCCAACATCTAACCACTTCTAGCACAGCTAATAGCTACCTCCACAACGATATTTTGTTGAACACGCCCAAAATAAAGTTACAAAAGTTGAGTAGAATATCGTATATACTTGGTAGCATTTTTTTAGCGAAGTACTCCCTCCCTTTTTATATACTTGCTCCATTTCTACATACGTGAAGTTTTAGGAGAAATTGGAAAAAGTAATAAAATATGGAGGTAATGGGTTAGGTAAAAGAATAAAAATTGAAAAAAGCAAAAGTTGTTGAGAGAATTGGAGGAGAGAGAGTATAAAATTAATAAAATATGATTTATGTTGGGTCTACTAGTTGAAAGAAATGAATTAAATATTGTAAAAGATTTCTAAATAAAGAAATGAAGCAAGTATTTAAAAACGATCGAAAAAAAATAAAAATAGAGCAAGTATTTAAAAACGAAGTAAGTATAAGAGTCTTACGACCCTTTATCCCTTGACACTAGGATGCTTAGAATTAAAAGTCCATAAAGATTAGCTTACAAAAAGGTAAAAAGGCCGTCGGTGGTCCAAAGAAAAGCCCATAAGGCTGAAAGTGTCCATTTGAAGCCCGCGATGTATCGCAACACATTCATTGTTATGCCGACAGTAATTAAAGTAATAATCACTAATCAGTGGCTGCTAATCCGTGTAATTAATTAATAAATAAAAGTATATGACCAGTTGACCACACCCAAAACAGTCTTCGTATAATAATGTTGCGTTTGAAAAACCTTTCACAGTTTCAACATGTACATAGCGATGTGGTAACCTTCGAAAAGACTGCCAAATACTTAATTCTTTTTGCTCTCATGCTTTTCCTACAACGAGGCTGCGGCAACTCCTAGCCTTACAAGTGACTTTCAAATGCTATGTACTAGTCTAAGCCCTTCTCCTACCTCTTACGCGAGGCAGCAACCCCGTTCCTCCGTGTTCCCGTCATCCTTCTGTCTGCCTGACTTCCATCTAAATTCATCACAGTTCATATGTATGTGTGGAGTCACTTTGTAAAGGCAACATGTGTTTGTAAGGAGGATATGTGCAGTGCCATATGATTCATTCACTAATTAATTACTATGGAGTATTACAAATTATCTTGTTTTTGTCAATACCTCACTACTGACTACCTTTATTAGTTAAGGACTTAATTAAGGTTGTATAGTTAGTACCTGAATTTGAGATTAATAATTTAAGTTGTTCAACTCCTCCGTGTTTAAATAAATTAAATGTTTTGACTTTTTACACTATTCATCTAATTCATTTTGACAAATGGTTGTGATTTATACGTAAGAATAACGACATAGTTTTGTGGGTACTTGTTGGAATTGTGTCAATGAATATATAGTTTACTAATATTTAATTGTTATAATTTTACTTATTGATAATTAAAATTATAATCAGTCAAAGTGTTACATTGGTATACGTACACAAGGGAAACGTTTCATTTATTTAAACACGAAGAGAGTATTTATTAGACAAACTAATTCACTAAATTTAAATTTAAACTAATTCACTAAATTTGTAATTTGTTACAGAGTACTTTATATGACCTCAAAAGTTTGGTCGACATATGTATATCATAGCTAGTAGATTTTGAGTATTGACTTTATTATAATTTATACTTATTTGGTAATTAAGGATATCATTGGTCAAAACTCGACAAATGTGCTTGTTAATTTAGAGCACTTAAAAAAATCGGAGGTACTATTATGATTGGATCAATATAGTTATGTTTAATCATATTTATAAAACACAAATATTAGTCAAAGTAGTATATGTAAATTGTACAAAGGAAAATGCTCCTCCTACCCGTTACACATAGTGGCAAACTTGCTTCTCCATGTTCCTCCATTTATAAAACACAAATATTTGTCAAAGTAGTGTATAAAGAAATCCACTGATATTATGGGTGATTTTAAGTCTAATTGGTGCACAATTTGTAAGTTAGGTTAGTTATAAGTTCAAGAGAGGTAAGTTGTCACATTTTTAATTTCTTTGTAGGTTGCTACTTTGCTACGAGTACTAGTATAAATAAAGATCCCAACCAGATACTTGATACAAATATATTTTTCTTTCGAATTATTTCGAATTTTTTGAGTGTTTGATCGAAATCATATTCAGACCAATAATTTTGATTTACTAGTCCTTTGTTAATATATGACAATTACATACAGGCTAGTCTTCTAATTCTTCTTAAGTAGTACAATTACATACAACCATTTGTACTAGATGAGGTGCTAGCGTTAAGACAAGGGCACCTCAGATAATTGTTCCATGACAGAAATTAGCTCATGAAATTGCGAATTGTGACTATAAATATATTCAGCCATTAGTAACATTCTAAAAATAAAAAAGAGTAATAAAAACAGTACCCTTTTATATTCAAGAGAAAAACTTAAGCTAAGCTAACACATCGAACGTACAATCCAAGGAGAGTTTATTAGCAGCTTTAGATATGATTGAATCCTTAGATTAAAAACCTTCATGAAAACATAATCTAGTACATTTATAAACGTTTTTTCACAGGGGTTTGTCTATCCAGTATATGCAGTTTCCAATATATGACGATCAACATAACATACACTCAGCTTAGTTAAACAAGTCTGACTAATTGCTTAACAGTTTGACAACTAACAATATGTGATGTAAGACAAAAGTCTATTGTTCCATAGACAAGTTAAGACATCAACACCTGCTTGTCTTTGTAAGACATGACAAAGTCTTATACAAGGCACTATAAGGATACATAAGATGCACAAATAAACACATTACCTCAAGAAATAGTGAGATCGAGGTGACTGAATAACCTAACTACCCATAAGTTAAGTACTGAACAGATATTCTACCTAGTACCTACATACATCCATTTCAAAATTAACGATCAAATCAAGCCCACCAAAGTGTATCGATCAAATTAATTATCCTCACACAAACACACGTTTTTGGACGACAGAATACTGTTTTATTCCATTATATCCCACTATTAGCACACTCTCACACACTTACTCGCACACAAAAATCTCCCACTATTGTTGCTATAGTGATAGAAACCGTTTCTATCTGCATTTCTAAGCACTTTTATAACTTCATTTCCAACACTTGAAAAGCTGGCTTACACCAACCTTACCCATTTTCACTCCTTCCATCTCTTACAATTACCAGCTAGCCGCAAGCGAGTACGAGTAAGTGCAGTTCATCTTCATCTGGTTTGCACTTGTGATTAATCCCAGTGTTCAGGAATCACCACATATATAAATGGCTTCCTCCTCGCCACGATGTTTCCAGGTAACTACTTACCCTTCTCAACATAATACTACTTTTTATTATTACCTTTATTATAAGTATGCATCATACTAAACAAGATAATAATTATGGATGCTCTAACTCATCCCGCTCTTCCTATAAAGGTGTACGCTGTAGGAAGAGTGGGAAGTGGGTATCAGAAATTCGAGAGCCTAAGAAGCCTACTCGAATTTGGCTTGGGTCTTACCCTACTCAAGAGATGGCTGCCGTGGCCTATGATGTGGCAGCCCTAGCTCTAAAGGGCCCCGGCACCCAACTCAACTTTCCCGACTCCTCCCCCTATCTTCCGGTCCCTCACTCCACCTCTCCGAGGGATATCCAGGCAGCTGCTGCCTCTGCAGCCGCAGCAGCTGGTGCTGCTGCGGATGCATTGAATTCCGAAAGAAGGGCAAACCTAAGTGGTGGTGGTCAAAATGATGGTCAAATTGATGAAAATAATAGAGGGAAAAGAATTGAGGAATATTTTGTGGATGAAGATTTAATATTTGATATGCCAAATGTGTTGGCAAATATGGCTCAAGGAATGCTCCTTAGCCCTCCTCGATTGGATGTTCCTACTAATTATGTAGATGATGATGAAGATACTATTGGCAATTCTTCAGGAAATCACAACCTTTGGAATTATCCATAAAATATAATCTTATAACTATTATCCTAAATCATAATAAATATATATGTTAAACTCTACGAAAGTAAGATTAAGGGGAGTATTAATAATCAAGTAATAATAAATATAGTAATGTATGTACGTTGTATGTATTATAAGTATTTTGTATAAATAGTGCTTGTGTACAAATAGTTATTAAAATAAAACTATCTTGCACTACTTTGGATTAGTTATGGAAACCTACAAATTTCCTTTATAAGGGTTTTTTTTTTTTTTTAATCTTTTATTTATGAAGAAGGTCACGTTATTATCTGTATAAGTTTTTTTGTTTAAAATTGAAGGTCTGTAAGCTCAAGATATATAAACTGAATTTGTTCTTATTGGGTCATATGTTAAATGTATGTCTAAATTTTCTGTAGTTATTTTCTTTTTGGGTAATATGTAACTGTACGTTATTTGTTAGCTAGGTGAGTGGTAGCTTTCTCAGTAGTGTTATTAAGTCTTAAAATTACTCTATCAATTAATTATGTTTTAATTAGTAAGATAATTGTCATTACAAAGTTCAGGAATGTGTATACATACTCAGCACCACTATCTTGTTTTCAGTTACACTACTTAGAGGTGGTGTACCTAATGTTTGATTAGTTAGTAGGGTAATTTTCATTAGAAAGGTTGAGGATGCCTATACACAGCACCGCTATCTTGTTACTAGTTACACCTAAAGTTAAATGTACCCTTAAGTTTGAAAAAGCAAAAAAAACACACATAGGTACACTGAAAATTCTAATAATTGGTTTTGATAGTTTGTTTAATCTGCTTCTTTTAGAAGATACTTAATAGTTTTCTTCCGATGCCCTTTATCTCATGTTTAATTCTAATGTATTAAATAAAAAAAAAAAAAAAAAAAGGGAATATATTAGCAGTTGGTAGTTGATGTCCTCTTTTAGTAGTTGATAGAGATGGCTTGATTTAAATGGGGCAAAGACGCAAAGTATTGTTAGCCTCTTATATAATTGGTAAGAGAGTCAGCATCATGAGCATCATCATGGATAAATTGATGGTTGAAATTTGGAAAAGGTGCGTGGATGATAGATGTTTCAATTGTTGAAAATTTGTAAAAATACGGTTGGTACACAGCCGGGAAGAAACGAACAACTGCCATCGGTTTTTTTTTTTTTTTTTTGTCTCTGCCCCTATTATCTTTGTTTTCCTTGTTGGAAATGCTAAAATGGGTGTACATAAACAACGGAAATAATTTTGGCATATTAAAATTTAGTTTAATTTATTTTAAGCCACACTCCTTATGAGAATATCATAAAAACCTGTGTTTTCACAATAATGGATGTGTTAAAATCAAGTTACGTGTGGCTATATTATTCCCATAAACAAGAATCAAAGTTGTATAGTGATTTGGTGTACAAAGATAATAAATAAATAAAAGAATATCATTGATTTGAAAATTGGAAATTTTTACCCTCAAAAACTTTTGGGTACAAAGGGTATGTAGCAATTATTATTGATCAATGCCTAGTTTATTATAGTTTTAGGATGATTTTTTTTATCAATTTTGGGGTAATTTAACCTATTATGCATAACTATTAACATATTATGTTTTTTTTCTTTCTTTTTCACATACCTACCTTATTATGAATTTTATGGTACATTAAGTGGTCAATTTTAAAGTATACATGTTGTAAATTAAAGAGTAGAAAAACTTCTAAATAAGACGAGTGTACTATAAATTGAAAGGAATGGTGTCCTTCAAACAAGTGTGTTATTCCGATAGAGGATTCGGAATTAATTAGAAAAGCTAATTATTCAGTTAAGTCAAGTGTTCGGAATGCCTAGTTGGAGGCCGCTTCCGATCAGTAAGATTAATATATAATTAATCTTACCGCTTGCTCTTGACCGAACCCTATGGGTCACACCCAATCGTGTAACAGAACAAAGGCGACGAATTAATACGAAAGGTTTAAATAAGTCGATAAGGATTTCCGAACTCAGACGTCGGATTCCGAGCTTAGAGCGTCGAACGTCGAGTCGATTCTAGCAATCGACAAGATGATGAATAAGTCAAACAACAAGTCAAATAGTCGTAGCCTCGCATTGGCCTAGCCGTGCGAGGGCTAGGCTAATAAGGCTAGCAAGAGTGCTAGCCTAATGCATGGCCGTGGCCACAAGCCCAGCAGCCACATGTGCGTGCTGGCTGGACGAGCAGGCCACAGCCCGCATGCTAGCAAGCACTAGTAGAGAAAAGTTAATGGGAAGCCCCAAATGGGGAGCGGTTCTTAAAATCTACTTCGAAATCCCTACAAAAACCCACCCAAAAAAAAAAAAAAAAAAAATCAGACCTCAAATGGCAAGCGGTTTAGGATGAACCGCTCCCAAAAATGTAATGGGAAGCGGTTCAAACCGCTACCCTTTTTTTTATAAAAAAAGCAGGATCTTTATAAAAATTGAAACCCTTCCTTGGTTTTAATTCCCCGCTTAATCTCTTTCAGTGTTTCACTCATCCTGTTCATTTCGCACTCCCCTTTCACTCTCAAACACCAGCACTTAACCACCACCACCATTGCTACTGTTGATGCTGCTTCACTTAACCCCCACCACCACCACCTTCACCAAGTCGTTGCTTCAAACATCACACCACCGCCACACCTTACATTCAATTTCTACTACTGTTGCTGCTGCTGCATAGGGTATTGACACGACGCGACCACCGTAGCCACCATCGCTGCTCCACCATAGTCGCCTGCATTGGGTGCTGCTGCTGCTACGTAGTCCCTGCTGCCCCTCTCACCTTGCATTCTCTCTATCCCCTGCTGCAGCTACTTCACACGACACCACCACCACACCTCTCCCTCTGACCCCGCATTCCTTCTCTTTGTCCCTCTCAAATTAAGGTGAGTTCATGCTGAATTTTACTTCCTTATCTATACTTTCTCAACAATTTCCCAAATTTTAGGGTTTCAATTTTAGTTAACCCAATTTTATCTTAATTATTTTATTAATTATTTGTATCCATAATGTTAATTGTTACCTTAATTGTTTAAATGTTATATATTGTTTGAATTTGAGTAGCCTAAAAGTGATTTATCTTAATAGAATAGTTATTAGTTAACTAGTTAGTTTGTTTAATTGGGTTATTAAATAATGTAGTGGGATTTTTGGCAATTTTAATGAATGAAATAGATAATTTAAATATCAGCAAATCCTAGTTTATTGGTAATGCATTATATGAATTAATGAATGGATTGTAAGTAAGCTTAGTTTACTTGTAGGTAGTCTAATTAGCATTATATGAATGAACGAACTTGTGTATTGTTGAATGTCAAACAAATGCAAATTATTGAATGCTTGCATCATCATTCGCCTAGATACCCGTTCCAGTCTTTCTCATTAGGAGAAAGTCTTGATTAGTCCCTGGTTGGGACTGTTCTTGGACGTTTAATCTCACTTAGGCAGTGAATGTATGTCTCTTTTTCGATTTTAAGGAATATCTCGGATTATCATTTTGTCACCATGTTCTCTAGGTGCATATGTAGGTAAGTAATTACCTACATTGTGTACTTGGAGAACTGGGGGGAATTGCTGTCGGATTTCCTTAAAATTGGAAAGTTGACATACATTCACTAGTGAGATTAGACGTTAAAGGATGGGTTAGGTTGGAGTGATAAGTACCTTTTGGGAGCTTTCATTTTTACACTATATGAACGATATATACTGTGTACTTTGATTGAAATAATATATGTTGCATTTATACATTAATTGTAATGTGTTGGTATGTTTAAAGACAATTTATAACGTCGATGGATCACGGTTGGATGTATGGTAGACGTGATACATTAGAATTCTTTAATGGGGTCCAAGAGTTTTGCAAGAGTGCTTCACAATATCAGCTCAGAACGGGTGTGAATGACCTTTATTGTCCTTGTGTCAATTGTAATAATGTCATAATGGTCGATAGTGTTGATACCAATATGGATCATATGTTATGTCATGGTTTTAGGCCTCAATATCATGTGTGGGTTTGGCATGGTGAAAAGGGATCGTATAGAGAGAATGTTGTTAGGAATGATACGCATAATAAAAGTTCTGAGATTCGTGTGCAAGAGGAATATGGGACTGATGATGGTGGAGATGGGGAAGCGGAGGGGGATGAGATCGAGGACTAAGGTGGTGATCACTTGGATGAGATGATGCATGATGTTGAAGGTGAATTTAGTGACCGATTTGATGTATTTGAGTCATTATCAGAGGCTGCCAAAAAGCCTTTGTATCCTGGGTCCAAAAACTACACCATACTCTTAGTCGTGCTAACACTTTTTAACATTAAGTCAAAGCATAACTGGAGCGACACTAGTTTTACTTCTTTGTTGACTACGTTATGTGATATGTTGCCAGATGGGAATGAACTTCCTAATTCCTACTATTATGCAAAAAAAAAATCATGTGTCCATTTGGTTTTGATTATAAGAATATATATGCATGTCCTAATGATTGTATTCTTTATCGAAATGAATATGAAGAGTTGGAGGAGTGTCCACGTTGCGGTAAGTCGCGTTACAAGCAAAAGAGCTGCAATGTTGGTATGAAGGGACCTCCTGCCAAGGTGTTATGGTATCTTCCCATCATTCTAAGGTTAAAGCGTCTATTTTCAATACCAAAAGATGCTAAGAACTTGAGATGGCATGCAGAGGGAAGAAAGAAAAACGATTTGCTGAAGCATTCGGCTGACTCTCCGGATTGGAAGAACATCGATATGAAGTTTAGGGCATTTGGTGATAAAGTCAGAAATTTAAGGCTTGGGTTGTGCACGGATGGTATGAATCCATTTGGCACTCTTAGTACCCAACATAGCACATGGCCGTTACTTTTAGTGATCTACAACTTGCCTTCGTGGTTCTGCATAAAACAGAAATACGTAATGCTTTCACTTTTAATAACGGGGCCAAGGCAACCTGGAAACGACATAGATGTTTGCCTTGAGCCCCTTGTTGATGATTTGAGAAAGATGTGGGACGAAGGAGTTTCTATTTTTGATGCCCATAAGAATGAGATGTTCCTATTGCGTGCAGCCTTTATGTGGACCATTAATGATTTTCCCGCATATGGAAACTTGTCCGGGTATAAGAACAAAGGGCATAAAGCATGTCCCATTTGTATAGATGACACACCAAACGTGTACCTTAATCAGTTAGTTGACAAAATCAGTTAGTTTTTTATACACAAAAGGTAATGGAAAAGGGAAGCGAAGATGGTGGCAAGGAACGTAAGGGGAAGCGCAAAGGAAAGGGCACCGGTGTATCAAAGAAGAAAGATGATGAAAAAGGCAAGAATGAAAAGGTTTATTTACCTCCAGCTTGCTACACATTGTCAAAGGAAGAAAAACTAAAGTTTTGTGCTTGTTTGTATGACATTAAGGTTCCATCTAGTTTCTTGTTAAACATGAAAAGATTCGTTTCCTTAAACGGAGAATTGAAGTTGAAAAGTATGAAATCCCATGATTGTCACATGATGATGCAAGTATTCCTACCGCTTGTAATTCGTGGTATTTTACCGAAGCACGTGAGAGAAGCTATTACAAGCCTCTGTTTGTTTTTCAATACTATATGCAGCAAAGTGCTTGATCCTTTTACACTTGATGCTCTCCAAGCGAATGTTGTTGTAACTTTGTGCAAATTTGAGATGTATTTCCCACCGTCATTTTTTGACATGATGGTGCATTTGATTCTTCATTTGGTTCGTGAGATTAAGTTGTGCGGTCCAGTCTTTATGAGGTGGTTCTATACTTTTGAAAGACACATGGGTACATTGCAAGATAAAGTCAGAGATCCAGCCAATCTAGAAGGTAGTATGATTCAAGGGATTGTGTCTGAGGAGATTGGTAATTTCGTGGCAGAGTATGTTGCTATTTCCAAACTTATTGGGCTTCCCACTTCCCGACATGAAGGGAGACTTGATGGTCATGGCACACTCGGGTCAAAACAGATCTCACCTGCTCGAAATCAGGTCTTGCAAGCTCACCTATTTGTGCTTCATCATGTTGTGGAAGTTCACCCATATTTAGAAGAGCACACGGATTGTTTGCGTGTCGAATTTTCATCAAAAGGGGAAAGGGCACTAATGTAGTTGCATAATAAGATGTTTTTGACGTGGTTCCATGATCGAGTGATGCGTCAATTAGATGAGAGTGTCTCTGATACAATAAAGTGGCTAGCTTATGGTCCAAAGGAAGATGTTCATTCATTTTAGGGATATGACATAAATGGGTATACATTCTGGTCTGAGCATCGTGATCAGAAATCCTCATCGACTCAAAATAGTAGTGTCACTCTTGTGGCTTCATCAAGAGAGTTTGCAAGTGCGAAGGATACAACACCAGTTGACGCACAATAATCCTACTACGGACGAATTCAGGAAATATGGGAACTAGATTACCGTGAGTTCAAGATAGGTCTATTTAAGTGTAAATGGGTCGATAATAATAGGAGCAACGTCAGACATGATGACCTCACTCTTGTAGACCTTGGCCACTTGCGGGATAGTTTGGAACCATTCGTCCTTGCCTCTCAAGGTAAGCAAGTGTTCTATGTAACCGACCCAGCCGATCCAAAATGGATCACCGTCTTTGCTAGAAAAATAAGAATTTTAGGTGTTAGAGATGTTGAAGACGAGGAAGAATATGATACGTTTGATGATTCGCCCCCTTTCACTGCCCCTAGACTTGATGTAGCAAATGATGTAGACAATGATGCAAATTATATTCGATCAAACCACAATGAGGGAATACTCGAATGAAGTACTTTTATTTTTCCATCATACTAACAATCCTATTGTTTGAAGGATTAGATGTGTATTTGGGATGATAATAAAAATGTTAGGTGAGTTAGAAGCTCATTTTAGGCTTTTTTTTAAACTATTTTTGCTCCTATAACCTTGTATTAGCATGAAATCAATGACTTTTAAGCATTTTCAATTTATAAAAATGTTATGTATACCAAATATGAGTTGTTAGAAGGATTAGATATGTATTTGGGATGATATTAAAGAAGTTAGCTAAGTTAGAAACTCATTTTAGGCTTTTTTAAAACTATTTTTGCTCCTATAATCTTGTATTAGCATGAAATCAATGACTTTTAAGCATTTTCAATTTATAAACATGTCATGTATACCAAATATGAGTTGTTAGAAGGATTAGATGTGAACTAGTAATGAAAATAAAGAAGTTGGGAAAGTTAAAACCTCATTTATGCCATTTTGAACTTCTTTCGCTCTTACAACCTTGATTTTGCATGAAATCAATTTCGCTCGAGCATTTTCTTGTCTTTAGAGATGACGAATTATTTTCTTTGCTTGTGATGGTAGGTGTGTATATATCATGGGTAGTGATGAGTACCTTCACTATGATGAGGATATGGATGATTAAGACCGCGGTAGTTCTCACTCTGATGACAAGTTGTATGATATCAATAAGGAGACAGATTTGGGTGAACCAGAAGACCAAGCTCATGATGAGTTGCACCGTAGGCTTGACGAATATGAGATAGCAGCTGAATGTGCCCCCTATTACGGATAATGTTGTTTTCGAGTTTGTAAGAGATTCACAAGGACAAATTCACACGCAAAGTCAAATGAAAACCACCGGTGGTGGAGAAGGGGTAAAGGCATCGGTGAAGAGAAAGGTTAAGGGTGCAACAAAAGCTTTTAAGAAACCCAGGGCTCCCATGGTTCTTGAATGTGACGAGTTTGGTCAACCTATTGGCCAATGGCGCAGCAAATATTTCACTCACATTGGCATACTTACTCGTAAAATACCCATTACACTTGAGTGGCCCGAGATACCTAAAGGGTTACTTCAAACGTTTTGGGATAATACAATGGTAAGTGGTTTTTATTTGCGTTTTTGACAAAAAAACTTTGTACATGAATTCGAAAGAGGCAAAACCCAAACATAGATTCACCAAATTTCACCACATTCACCAAAATTCACCAAATTCACCAAATTCATCAAAATCAACCAAAATTCACCGGGTTGTGGCTGTCGACTGGGCTGCTGCCCTTGGCTACTGCATTTGCCTGGGCTGCATTTTATTTTTAATTTTTTTGTGCCCTTGACTAACGTGGATGTTTGCTATTCGTACAGAGTGTGTTTAATATTCCTGATGAGCCAGTCATGAGAAAATCGTTTGAAGCTTTTGTACAAGAGAGATTCAAAAACTTCAAAAGTTCTTAGAGAACCATATGGATCCATAAGAAACAAAGGAAAAGACCAAAGAAAAATGTGAAACCTACTAGAGGAAAGGAGGAACCTGAGAAAAAACCGTGGGATATATATCCACAAATAACGGTGAAGGACTGGGAGAAGTTTGTGGCCCAATCAACTACTACTACTGCACTTGTATGTAGTTATATATCAATTAGAGTTGTTTAATAAATTTGGTTCACTACAAATAATGATGCAAACATTTCTGAATGTGTAGTAAAAAAGTCAACAAGCTACAAGCAATGCTGAGAAGAAAATGAATAGCCATCAAATGGGTTGTAAGACATTTGCGGAAAGTAAACCAGAGTGGATCAAAGAGGGTCTATACCCAACATCCAAAATATCATCATATGATAAACAGCTTTCGTCCACGGTCATAACTTTGGTAAGTCGTGAAAATGACCGGTGGTGTGCAATGCATGGGATCGACGAGAAAACCGAAAAGTAAGTCATCATGCATCCGAATACAAAAACAGTAGCAGATGCACTTGTAAGCAGCCTATGATACTTATGCTAATATTGCACCCTTATTATTAAATATTTCCATGGAAACTACATCTAACTTAGAACTGGAAACTTTTTGTGTTGTTACAGCTCAAGCATACGTCGGAAGTGGTTGAAGGTAAACTCACTCCAGCATAGACAACGATCCTTTTACCTTGGCTTTGGGAAAACTATACCAACCTGGGCGAGTTATTGGTTCGGGAGGGAACAACTAGGGTGGGAAAAGGTTAGGGGTTCAGAATACACTAGATCAGGAAGAACTAGATCAAGTGTTAATTCGCCACACCATATGGATGCCAAGGAAAAGGAATCAATTAAGGCGGAGATACGCAAAGAGGTGCAAGAACAATTGTAAAGTCAATTCAATGCCATTTTGAAGCACATGAACTTGCCGAGCTTGTCGTTGCCCTTGATTACCCTAGTTGACTCATGTAGTCACCCAAAAGACGCCGGGGACGATCCACTTGTTGAGAGAGAGGTAATTTCATTACAATCAAATTGCAAAACATGAACATGGTCAAACGAGGCCTTATGTAGCATAATTATTTTACTATTGCAGATTCCTAGTCTTACGCATACAGACTCAAGGGAGATTGCAAATCCGACACCTGATCTTTTTCCAGATGTTAAGGTAAACTTCAACAGCTAATCAATTGCGCTTGTATTAGGCTTGCATTGGTTAATTAGTTCATAACTTTTCTTAATCAAATGTGTAGGAAAAGACGCCTTGTGAGCTTCTTCACCCTGGGAAAAACATGGGAGAGTTGGTGGGGTATGGTAGCGCACAACCGTTTGACAAGGTCCATTTCAAGTCTAATACTAGTACCCACTATATCTCGATCGGGATCAATTCCATAGTACCTGGGTTTGAGGACTTGCCACTACCGGTGCCTAAAAAGGAATATGACTTCTTCACGCTGCTTGATGCGAAAAGTAGCTTTGTGCAATGGCCACGTGATCGGGTGAGGTTGATAGGAGGGTTAAGTATACACTACTTACCTTGTTTTTAAAACATGTCGCAAATATCTTGTACTATAACCATGTGCTTTTATGTTACTAGATTACAAAGGAAAATCAGTTCTCCAAAAGGAATAAGGTGAAGAAGCCAAAATCCAAGAATGTCCAACCTCCAAAAAACATGGAACATGGACAAGGGTCGAAGGGTGAACATCTGTTGAAGAAGAGTTTGAGAGGTTCTGCAACGAGTTGTACTCCACTAATAGAAGCCAATGTCCTTTAGTCGCTCTCTAAAGCTTGTACTTTTCTTCAAAACCATGTTAGTGAGTTGCCTCGGGGTAGATCTATTGAAGAGAATTTAACTAAGGCATTGTTCCACTATGATGAGGATGCGATCGCATTTATTACAAGAGTAGTTGTGAAGAAATTTCTAATCGGTTCCATGCTTAACATTTCCATCATTCAAGCTTTCATGAGGTAATTCAATGCCACTATTCCTAATCATATTGTTATTGCATTTTTGAATGTAAACAATGCAATTAATAATTATTCCCCACATTACTCTCATGAATGGCACTACAGGAGCACCTTATTAGTGGATGCAATTCTGAGGCTGTAGTTGGGTGGTTTTTCCCTGAGCAGACCTTCATTACTAGATGCTTATGCAACCCTCGTGACGTGGAAGATTACCTTGAACGGACTATTAAGGAATCAACGCGTGCGGGAGATAAGTTCATATTAGCCCCATGTTTTGAGGAGTACGTCTAAATATGTCATAATTCAGTTGTTTGTTTTTTTTCAAATTCCGAAAATTCAGTTAACTGTGGAGTATATATGTTGACGTTTTGTAAATATATGCAGTGCTCATTGGAGCCTTTTAGTGATTTATGTTTCCAATAACATAATTTACCACTTTAATTCGGCTCGTGAGAATCCACCACGGAAATCGCTAGTGAAGAACCTACTGAATAGGTACATATTGTTTCCTATTGTTGAATGACCTCACCTAAGTCATTGAGTATTTATGTTTCTAACTTTGAACTTATTTTCCTAAAGTGTTATGAAGAAGCTAAATTGTCGTTCTATTGCGGGTCCTGCGTAGAAATATGAAAAGGTAATGCCTTGATATAGTGATTTGCTTAATAAACTTGGCTTCGGTTATGACTATGCATGATTAGATTACCTTTGTGGCATGTCAATGTGCGCAACAAGACAACGGACTTGATTGTGTCCTATACGTGATGAGGTTTATGCTTGACATAGTCAATAGTTGCACGGAAGCAGAACACCTTGATGAGGTATGCTTTTATCTTCTTCCATCTATTACTTGCTTCCATTATTGCGCTGAACAAAAGCATAACATAGCTAAAATTTGCACACAACACCGAACCTAGCCTAAGGTAGACTATGTGTCTTGAGTGAAAGTTTCATGTCCAGCTGCATATCTTCAATACTCTAATCTTTTTATAACCTTTTCCGCCAAATTAATGTGATTGAACCTCTTTGTTCAGTTTGAGGTGTTACTGTAGCAACATTAGCAAATGTGTTTCAACAGCTTTGGTTAGCATTGCAATTTGGAGTTCATTTTTTTATGAAATTAGACCCATGAAGGTTACAATGTGTCTAAATCTACCTAGCATTGCATTTTGGATTGATTTGCAGCCTTTTGTGACATAGCCATCTTATATGATCTGTGTACAGATCTGTAACACACAACCAAGGCAGCTGCAGTAGCCCAAGCAGCTGTAGGAGCCCAGGTAGCAGCCCAGGCAGCTGCGCAGCAGCTCAGTCGGCAGCCGCAGCCCGGTGAATTTTGGTGGATTTTGATGAATTTGGTGAATTTTGGAGAATGTGGTGAATTTTTGTGAATTTAGTGTCTAATTGTTTGTGAATTTTGATGCCTAAGTGTTTGCGAATTTTAGTGACTAATTTTGAAATATTTGACATACATTTTTTGTGATACGCATGATAATGTTTGGTTTTTTTTTCTCCAAAGGTTTGCAAGATTCAAAGGGAATGCCCGTTAACAAGCAAAGAAATTAATGAAATTTGCCACATGTGGGCTTTTTTCGTGACATTTGATGGCATCTAAAATTGTCGATCGGAGTGGGTGCACACACACCCAATTAATTAGTGAGCTTGAGTTTATTAGTTATTATGAACATTATTTTAATTAGTTATATATGTTTTTTTATATATTAACATTAATTATAATTAGTACATAGTATTTGTAAATGTTATCTTAATATATTTTGGTGTAATTACATATTATTGTTAATTAAATATATTAATGATGTGACTTTTGGATATATAATTTTTTCATGTTAAATATCATTGTATTATTGTTTGTAATATTAATATTATTAGTAATTAATAATAGGAAAAATTGCTTTAAATAATACCACGTTTCACCCGTCCGCTAAAAATAAGTCCACCTTTTGTTTATTTCAGAATAATACCACCTTTGGGGGGTGTCTGCTTTAAACAGGATTTTTTACCTGCAACCTTAATGACCGGTCAACCTTTTGATTTTTTCTTTTAATAACTTCGTCTAACACTTTAATTAACTCTTAATTAGGAATTTAATTATGGTTAACAATTAATATAATTAAAATAAACTTTTTTTAAAAAAAAAACAGCAACAACTGCCACCTACGTACTTCCCTTTCTCCGGCGTGCCCCACTCTCTGCTCGCCGGTGCCGGCCACACCCAGATCCCCCCTCCGGCACCGGCTCCAGTGCCGATCCTTCCCCTCTTTCCCCGAACTAGCAAACCCCTACCCGAAATCCATCTCCATTACCAATCCTCGAACTAGCAAACCCCCTAAAATCCATTACTTACCCTCGAAAAACCCCAACCGGACCTCCCCAATCGTCGGCAACGGTTTCGATTAGGGTTTTTTATGGTGGGTGATGGATTTAAGGGTTTCAATTTGGATAAGGCGAGGAGCGGCATCAGCGGTGGTGCGACGGAGAAATATAAGTTGGGCGGCGACAAGTGGAGTGCGGTCTTT
Source organism: Chenopodium quinoa (assembly GCF_001683475.1). Classification (NCBI taxonomy): domain Eukaryota; kingdom Viridiplantae; phylum Streptophyta; class Magnoliopsida; order Caryophyllales; family Amaranthaceae; genus Chenopodium; species Chenopodium quinoa. The sequence continues at coordinate 1,695,385 of NW_018742980.1, forward strand.
TAGGCTGCGGAGGTGGAGGTTGTTGCGAGGTGTTGAAGCGGCAGTAGTGTTTGGTGGGGCTGTTTTGTAGGGGTTCGGTGCCGGTGGTGGTGGAGCTGGGCGCCAGCGAAGTCATTGCGTGTGGGGGAGGGGGAGAGGAGGTGGCTGAAAGGTGGGAGATGTGGTGGCTGGTGTTTTTTTTTAAAAAAAAATTAATTAAATTAATAATAATAATAATAATTTTAAAAAGTTAACAACATTATAAACAAATTTTATTTTCAGACCAATAAAATGATGACATGTGTCCATATAACCTATTAATCAAGTTACCAACAGGTTACAACTTGTTTAAAGCGGACACCCCCTAAAGGTGGTATTATTCTAAAATAAACAAAAGGTGGACTTGTTTTTAGCGGACGGGTGAAAGGTGGTATTATTTAAAGAAATTTTTCCTTAATAATATTAATATTATTGTGACATGTCACTGATATTATTATGACAGGTCACTAATATTATTATTATTGCTAATAATTTTGTAAAAAAAAAATGCCTAAATAGGAAGCGGTTTGGCGCCAAAATCGCTCCCCATTAAACTTTACATATCATGTGTGAAATGCAAACGGAAAGTGGTTTGGCGCCAAAACCACTTGTCATTCCTACAAATGGGAATCGGTTTGAACCGCTTCCTATTTAAATAGCCAATGGGAAGCCCTCCAAACCGAAGCGGTTCAAAACCGCTTCCCATTAGGGGGTTTGAACCAATTGCCATTTACCTTTTTCTACTAGTGAAGGCTAGCATCAGCCTGCAAGAGCTGTCAGCCCCAAGAGCAAGGCCAGCAACCAACAAGGCTTGCTTGGCCTTGCGGGGGATAGCAGCGTCAGCACACAGCAGCCCGCAATATTGTGTGGCTTGCTGGTGCAGGCCTACTTCTGCTTAGGCCGGCTGGCAGGCCTGGCCAAGGCACCAAGCACCAGCACGACAGCCTTGGCGGCCAAGGCAGCCCGCTAGCTAGCACTCCTCTATTGAAGCCAGTTTGGTGGGAGAGGTTAGCTTGGGGGGCAAGGGGAGTTATGGTCCTCCCTTTTCTCTCCATTTGCCACTTGTTGTTTGCTAATTGATTTATGTAATTAATTTCATTTAGAATTAAATTAATTGCTTATTTTCTGACTTTATCAACTCTCCCACATGGAAAGATGATTGAGGATTTTGGGAATGTTTTCCTATAAATACCGACCTTAGGAGTTGGGGATTTACACAATTTTGACTAGAACTCAATAAGGCATCTCCCAAAAGTGTGGGAAAACCTTTAAGTTTGTAAAACTCCAATTTTAGCTCGGCCTATTCTAAGCTACAAGATAGGGGTCGTGTTAGGGCGCGTGGGTGTGCAAAGTAGGAGGATTCGCACGTGCATGTCTAGAGCATTTCGGGGGTTCGTGCTCGAGTTCGTGTGAAGTCTGCTACGAGGGTAAGAATGTATTTTCCGTACTTTCTCTCTCTAACTCTTTATGTGTTTATCACTTTATTAATTGTATGTTTATTTATTTAGTTGTATTAATTATGCATGCGATCCAGGCGGATTTTGGTTCCGCATGGTGCTCACGCATTGTAAAACCCAACAGCGGCATTTAATTTTTATAACTAAAAATTAATTAAGTTGATTTAAAAATCTAGATTAGCAACCTAAATAGATTAGGATATCGGTTTGATGCGGGATACTCATCGGAAAATCCTTGAGAGAAAGCTCAAGAAAGGAGAGCCTATCAGCCCTCATGTGCTCAAAATGATTGGATTATTTGAGAACATGGAGAGGCTTGATGCGCGATACTCAAACGAGATGGAAATTAACATTATTCTCCACTCGCTAAATAAAGGTTATTATAAGTTCAAGATGAACTATAACATGCACACCATTGAGAAAACCCTCACGGAGCTTCACGGAACGTTGAAGTAGGCCGAGAAAACGCTCAAAGAAGAGGGGAAGCATGACATGCTTATGGTCAAGAAGGGCAAGCCATTTAAGCGATCGGGAAAGAAGAATGGCTATAAGGAGAAGGGTAAGAAGACTTTTCTGCCTAAGGCAAAGGCTACCAACGGCGACAAGCAAAAGAAGGTAGCCTCTTCTCTGTCCAACACCGAATGCTTCTACTGCAAGAAGAAGGGCATTGGAAACGGGAATGCCTCAAGCTCTAGGAGGATAAGAAGAATGATACCGTTGCTTCTGGATCATTTATATACGTTATTGACCTTAACTTTGCTAGCAATGATTCATGGGTATTAGATACCGAATGTGGCTCACATCTTTATTCCAATTCTCAAAGACTAAGGAAAAGTAGAAAGCTAGCAAAGGGAGAAGTAGAACTTCGGGTAGGCAATAGAGCAAGGATTGGCAGCCGTATCCGTAGGAACACTTAGTTTGTCTTTTCCCTCGGGGCTTGTTTTAGAGCTGGATGAATGTCATCATGTTCCAAACATTACTAAAAACATTATTTCAATTTCGACATTGGATGCCAAGGGTTATGAATTTCGGATAAGGGACAATAGTTGTTCGTTTTATCTAGATAATATTTTATATGCTACAGCATATTCAGAAAATAGTCTTTATGTGCTTTCATTAGACAAACAGGTTTACAATGTTAACAATACCGCCAAAAGGGTTAAGACCAATGGGTCGAATTCAACCTACTTGTGGCATTGTCGTTTAGACCATATAAACATCAAACGCATCAAGAAACTTCTTGATGAAGGCATTCTTGATTCATATGACTTAAAGTCATTTTAAAACTGCAAAGGATGTTTACTTGGTAAAATGATAAAGCAACCCTTCTCCAAGTTGGGAATAGGGCAAGTAACTTATTGGGTCTCATACACACGGATGTATGTGGACCAGTGAGCACAATCGCAAGGAATGGTTATCGCTATTTTATCACATACATTCACAGACGGCTATAGTAGATATGGCTATGTCTACCTAACGTCGCACAAATCTGAATCCTTTGAAAAGTTAAAAGAATTTCAGAGTGAAGTGAAAAATCAGCTAAGCAAGAAAATCAAAGCCCTACGATCGGATCAAGGAGGCAAGTATTTTGGCTACAAATTAAACGGTCATCTGAAATAACATGGTATTCTCTCATAATTCACACCTCCCGAAACTCCACAATGGAACGGAGTATTCGAGAGGAGGAACCGAACTCTGTTAGACATGGTTCGATCCATGATGGTTCATATCGGTCTTCCTATTTCTTTTTGGGGATATGCACTTCAAACTGCGGCACTAAAACTGAACTATGCTCCGTCAAAAGCTGTCAAAAAGACTCCATTTGAATTACGGACGAAGAAACCTCTGCGGTTGTCTTTTCTTAAGACTTATGTCTGACAAGCTTGCACAAAAATCTGACAAATGTTTCTTTGTGGGGTATCCAAAAGAAACGAATGGGTATTACTTCTACTACCAATCTGAGAACAAAGTATTTGTTGCTCGAGATGGTGTATTTTTGGAAAAGGAGCACCTTTCCAAAATGACAAGTGGGAGGAAAATCGAACTTGATGAAGTTGGAGAGAATGAGCAACAAAACGAATCTGACAATCAAAGGGCTTTGGAAACAGCTATTGATAATAGTCAGAGTCAGACCGACAATGTTAATACTTAACCTATCACCCTGTGTAGGTCGCAAAGGCCATGATCTCAACCAAACAGATACCTCGGTGTCGTCTTAACCGAGAATCAAGACATCCTAATTATGGATGAATCGGCGAAATACAAACAAGCTACGACAAGCCTCGACTCTACTGAATGGCTAGAAGCCATAAAATCCGATATGAACTCCATGTTTGAGAATCAATTCTAGGACTTAGTCGATTTTCCCGAAGGTTACACGCCTATCAGTTGCAAATGGATTTTCAAGTTGAAAACCGACAATAATGGAGTTGTGTATATATATATATACAAAGCTAGATTGGTGGCAACGAGGTTATAGGCAAATTCACGGCGTTGATTATAATGAAACCTTTTCACCAGTCACAATACTTCAGTCCGTCCAGATTATCCTAGCAATTGTTGCATATTGCGATTACGAAATATGGAAAATGAATGTCAAAACCGCCTTCCTTGATGGGATTTTAGAAGAAATTATGTACATGACACAACCCAAAGGTTTTATAAATCCAAATAATGCTGGGAAGGTATGCAAGCTTAAGAAATCCATTTATTGATTAAAGCAGGCAAGCAGAAGTTGGAATCTGCGATTTGCTGAAGCTATCAGTAAGTTTAGCTTTGTTAAGAATCCAGACGAGTCTTGTGTTTACAAGAAGGTCAGTGTGAGTAACATCGCATTCCTAGTCTTATATTTCGATGACATATTGCTCATTGGCAACAACATTTTAATGCTGGAGTCTGTAAAGACTTGGCTTGGATAGTGGTTTTCAATGAAGGACTTGGGAGAGGCAAAGTATATGTTGGGCATCAAGATCTATCTGGATAGATCTAAGAGGATGATTGGATTGAGCCAAAGAACTTATATTGATAAGGTACTGGCACGATTCAATATGGTTGAAGCAAAGAGAGGCAACCTACCCACGCTCATGGCATAACTCTTAGCAAGAAACAATGTCCGAAGACACCTGATGAGCGAGAGAGAATGAATCAGATTCCATATGCTTCGCTTATTGGAATAATCATGTAAGCCATGATATGTACAAGGCTACATGTATCGTATACCTTGAGTGCTACGAGCCGATACCTATCAGACCCAGAAGAGGCGCATTGGACTACGGCCAAGAATATCCTAAAGTACCTAAAAAGGAACAAGGATAAATTTTTGGTCTATGGTGGAAGTAAGGACTTGGTTGTTCAAGGTTATACCGACACATGCTTCCAAACTGACAAAGACAACTTCAAGTCACAATCAAGATACGTATTCTATTTGAATGGAGGAGTGTTTAGTTAGAAGAGTGCTAAGCATAGCACGACTGCAGATTCTACAACTGAAGTCGAATACTTGGCAGCTTCAGAAGCAGCTAAGGAGGCAGTTTAGATACATAAGTTCGTTGACGAACTTGGTGTTGTACCCTCAATCAAGGGACCAATAAACCTATATTGTGACAACAATGGGGCTATTGCTCAGGCCAAGGAGCTAAGGGAACATCAGAAGGTCAAACATGTCATGAGGCAATTTCCCATGATAAGGGAGTGGAAGACTGAAGGTGAAATCAGGATTTGCAAAATTGGAATGGACGATAATATAGCCGATCCACTTACTAAACCTTTGCCTCAAGTGAAACACAACAAGCACGTTGAGGCAATGGGAATTAGCATGTCGGAGATTGGCTCTAATTTCCTATTTATGTGTTTTAATTAATTTTTGGAGATCTTAATGTAAAACACTAAGTTAACCATTCATTTATGGAGTAATTTTAATATTTTGCAAATTATTATTCCATTTCTATTTAATTGTGGTTTAGAATTAAATAATGAGTCTATTCGATTTGATGATATTTAAAATAGGGTATCAAGACAATGTCTTGGATAAATAAACACCTATTAAATGAACATTGAATATTATATCAAAATTATCCCTAATCAAGGTCATTTGAAAGTTGGACAAATAATGACCGCGCGAGATTTAATGTGTAGTATGATTTATAGCACCGTTTCTTGTGCTACAAGGACAAGAATGTCATAATCATTTGCACAGGTATTAGTTTGGAACTATAACGAATCAACCTATGAGAAACATTTTAAGAGATTTAAATAATCTACATAAGTATATTTACTCATTATGGCTATTGGTACCTCTTTCCTCGACCATGAGTATTGTAAGTTCTCTTGTTTGAGTACTAGTCCGTTTTGATGTTGTCAAACGTCTGTCGTACATGGAGATTATAAAGGCAACACTCAAGCGGCTAGGGCCTCTTAGTAAGGGAATCTTGACAATGCAAGACTGGGAATGTCCTCCTATTAACAATAGGAAACATGTCTTTGTTGTTTACAAGGCCTCTCAAAGAGTGAGACTGTGAAAATGTATGCATGGCCGTGCTCAGAAGGATTTTAGAAATCATTTGTACTTAATAGTTGAACTCGGAATATCGAGAAATAATTCTGGACGTAATAAGGATGATGATAAATCTTACCTTATAGTTCATGAAGAGGCATTAAGTTACATAGGAAAAAGTCAATACACATGCTGCACACTTGTCCGGAAGGACAAGTTGGAAATTGAAAGGAATGATGTCCTTCGAACAAGTGTATTATTCCAATAGAAGGTTCAAGATTAATTAGGAAAGCTCATTATACAGTGAAGTCAAGTGATCGGAATGCCTAGCTAAAGGTCGTTCCAATTAGTAAGATTAATATATAATTAATCTTACAGCATGCTCTTGTCTGAACCCTACGGGTCACACCCAATCGTGTAATCCAATAAAGGCGACGAATTAATCCGAAAGATTAAATAAGTCGATAAGGATTTTATAAACTCAGACGTCGGATTTCGAGCTTAGAGCGTCGAACGTCGAGTCGATTCTAGCAATCAACGAGACGAGGAATAAGTCAAACAACAAGTCAAAAAGCCGTAGCCTCGCATTTGGCCTAGCCGAACGAGGGCTAGGCTAATAAGGCTAGCAATAGTGCTTGCCTAATGCATGGTCGTGGCCGCAAGACTAGTAGCCGCATGTGCGTGCTGGATGGACGAGCAGACCTCAGCCCGCATGCTAGCAAGGCTAGCATCAGCCCACAAGAGCTGTCAGCCCCGCAAGCAAGGCCAATAGCCAGCAAGGCTTGCTAGGCCTTTCGCGGGATAGCAGCGCCAGCACACAGTAGCCCACAATGCTGCGTAGCTTGCTGATGTGTAGGTCGGCTGACAGGCCTAGCCAAGGCACCAGGCGCAAGCAGCCTTGGTGACCAAGGCATCCCGCTAGCCGGCGCTCCTCTATTGGGGTCGGTTTGGTGGGAGAGGTTTACTTGGGGAGCAAGGGGAGTTGTGGTCCTCACCTACCCTCTCTCTCCATTTTCCACTTGTTGTTTGCTAATTGATTTATGCACTTAATTTCATTTAGAATTAAATTAATTGCTTATTTTCTCACTTTATCAACTCTTCCACATGGAAAGATGATTGAGGATTTTGGGAATGCTTTGCCTATAAATATCAACCTTGGGAGTTGGGGATTTACACAATTTTGAGCAGAACTCAATAAAGCATCTGCTAAAAGCGTGAGAAAACCTTTAAGTTCGTAAAACTTCAATTTTGGCTCAGTCTCATCTAAGCTACGAGATAGGAGCCATGTTTGGGCGCGTGGGTGTGCGAAGTAGAAGGATTCGCACCTGCATGTCTAGGGCTTTCCGGGTTTGTGTGAAGCACGCTACGAGGGTAAGAATGTCTTATTCATTCTTTCACTCTTTCCCTCTTTATGTCTTTATTGCTTTATTAATTTTATGTTTATTTATTTAGTTATATTAATTATGCATGCGGTCTAGGCGGGTTTTGGTTCCGCACGTTGCTCACGCATCGTAAACCCAACATAAATGTTATAACTTAGGTGCAAGTTAGAGTTAACATAAAGTGGCCAAAATTTACCCCTCCATGTAATAAAAACTTACCTACAATTTCTAATTAAATTACTCTAGCTCTTTAGAAGAATTTAACATTTTTATGTTGTAGACTCTTAATTTTTAAAGTTTACCATATCAACCTGCACAATTGTCAAATAATTGTAAGGAATAATCGCTTGGCTGTATTCATGGCTCTTGGCCGAAGTATATAATAATGTACAAGATAATTATGTAGAATATTAGCTATGATCACAACATAACATATCTCTATCTTTTGCCAACTAATATCCTAATCAAATCAAATCAAATCTTCATCATATATCATAACACCCCCCTACTCAAGTTGGATCATGGTGAGGATCTAGAATGCCAAACTTGGAAAATAGAAAATCCAACTATCGTTTTCCAAGCGCCTTCGTAAAAATATCAGCTAACTGAGAATCTGTAGACACACATGATGGAGCAATAATACCATCAGTAACGGCATCTCGCACAAAATGACAATCAACTTCGATGTGCTTGGTTCTTTCATGAAAAGCTGGATTTTTAGCAATGTGTAGAGCTCACTGACTATCACAAAACAATGGAATAGCCTTTGGATGATGCACTCCCAAGCTCAATAACAAACCTTTTAACCATTTCATTTCACAAGTTACAACTGCCATAGAATGGCATTCTGCCTCTACTAACGACCGCGAAACCGTATGCTACTTCTTTGTCTTCCATGAGACAAGAGATTGGCCAGAGAACACTAACCAACCTGTCAATGATCATCAAGTGATTGGAAAAGCAGCCTAATCTGAGTCACACCACCCCTAAAGTGACAAATCATTGTCAACCCAAAGCAAAATCCCTTTGCCCGGGTGTACCCTTCAAGTATCGAACCACACATAAGGTAGCGTCCAATGCTTTGTTCGTGGACTCTGGATAAACTAAGATAGAATGTGCACGGAATAGGCTAGATCCGGTCATGTCACTGCAAGATAAACCAACCAACCAATAAGCCAACGGTATGCCTCCGGATCCACAACTAAAGCACCATTTGCATGTCCCAATCAGTGATTTTGTTCTATTGGAAAGTCACTAGGCTTTGCACCTATCAAGCTAGCCTCAGAATAATGTCTAGCGTATATTTACACTGACACAGAAATAAAAATGTCACACTTTGTGCAACCTCAATGCCAAGAAAATATTTCAAGAGCCCTAGATCTTTCATTTTAAGACAATCACCCAAATAAGCTTTAAAAGCCAATAACGTAGCGGAATCATTGCCGGAAATAATGAAATCACCAACATAGACTAACACATTAATCTGAACATGCCCCTTAGTGAATGTAAACAAGGAATAATCAGAGTAGGATTGAAGAAACTTGTACCCTTTTAGAGTTGTAACAAGCTTTGCAAACCAACAACGCGGAGCTTGCTTCAAACCATATAGTGACTTCCGCAATCGACACACCAAGTTCAGATTCGAGCTTTCGAACCCGGGGGGTAATAAAATGTACACCTCTTATTCAAGATCACCATGTAGAAAGGCATTATGTACATCCATTTGATGTAGTTCCCAATTCTTCGAGACGACTATTTCCAGAAAAGCACGGATAATGGTCATTTTGGCCACCGGAGCAAAAGTCTCATTGTAGTCAATACCCTCTGCTTGATGATTGCCAAAAATCACCAATCGCGACTTCAATCGTTTTATATCTCCATTGGAAAAATATTTGGTCTTATAGACCCATTGACTACCAAGAGTTCATTTCCCGGGAGGTAGCTCCTCCAATGCCCAAGTTCCATTATCTTCTAAAGCTCGGATTTCTTCTTGCATTGATTTTCTCCACCCTTCATGTCTCATTACGTCCTTGAAAGATTTTGGATCATGACTCGAAATTACAGCTGCCAATAATTTATGATAATTGACGGAAAAATTATCACAATTAATATAGTGTGCTATAGGATACAAGGTACCTGATTTTTTCTATAAAACCGGAGTAGGCAAAGATGGACTTTTTTTTGTAATTACTGTATAAGTCACATAATCTCGTAAAAGAACCAAAGGAGTTTTGCTGCGAAAACCCCTCCCTAACTCTGGCGCGCTTGTTAAACTAGTGGGCTCGGCTGACTGTGGCCCTGGTTGACTAGGCTAGCTTCTCTGGCAGTGCCTGCTGCTGTGGCAAGCCTTACGGCTGCTACTGATTGTTCTCGTGCGACCTATCGCCAAATGGGTTGGGAGTATTTTCCATATCATTTGCATCCCCTATACTTCTATCATCATCAAAGTCGTTGTCAATCACAACATCATCATTCATTGGAACTACCCTCTCCGGCTCAATGTTCACCATATTAGAATCAATAAATGGGAATACATCCTGAAAAAATTTCACGTCACGCGACAAAATAAATTCCCGCTTGTCAAGATCATACAAGGCCCACCCCCTCTTGCTAAATGGATATCCCAAGAAAACACATTTCCTACTCCGGCTCTCAAATTTATCACCCTTCGTTTTTTTTTGTGAGCAAAACACAAGCAACCAAAGGTTCTAATGATATTGTAAGATGGAGGGAAGCCAAATAATATTTCAAAAGGTGTTTTATTGTGTAACAAAGGAGATGGGGTTCGGTTAATTAAATGTGCGGCGGCAAGGACACACTCTCCCCAAAAATAAATCGGCAAGTGAGCTTGAAATCTCAAGGCACGAGCTACATTCAAAATGTGTTTGTGTTTTCGCTCAACTCTACCATTTTGTTGTGGTGTCCCAACACAAGATGTGTAAAACAATATGTCGATAACGGTAAAATAATCACGTAAACACAAACAATATGTGTAAATTTTGTACCATTATCACTTTGAACAATTTTTATAGATTATGAGAATTGACGATCAACCATAGCAATAAAATTCATAAAAGTACGAAAAACTTCTGGTTTTTCATCCAACAAATACACCCACACCGCACGGGAAAAATCATCCACTATAGTTTAAAAATAACGAGCTCTACAAGACGAAGCATGTCTATATGATCCCCACAAATCACAATGCACTTTTTCAAAAATACGACTTGCTCTACTATCACTAGAAGGAAATTTTTCCCTAGGATGTTTAGCCCGGAAACAAACTTCACAATTTTATTTAGACTACCCTTAAAATCAACTACAGGGGGAAGTAACTTCACTAAATTCTCTAAAGAATCCCCCATCTTTTAGTGCCATAACTCAAAAGATGAAATTGCTCCTTTCACCAAGGTATGTTGCACCGATTTAGCTTCTGCGAAGTAGTAAAGTCCATCTTGCCTAATTCTCGTTCCCATCAGCATCCCCGTTTGGTCCTTTATAGCACACAAAGAAGAATTAAATTTGACAACACAATTTAAATCTTCAACTAATTGTGAAATCGAAAGCAAATTGCAACATAATTACAGAACATATAACACATGTTTAAGAGTGATTAAGGCCGATAATCGAATCGACCCCTCCTTCTTTGCGAGCACTGTCCCACCATTGGGAAGACCAACAGGCCAATGAATTATATCGGTTACATCAAATAACCAAGACTCATCTATGGTAACATGGTGCGTAGCGCTAGTGTCAATTATCCATTTTTTGATATTAAACTCACCATTCAAACGATTGTCAGGAACCTTCGTATTACCAAAGAAGACTGCAATAGCTTTCCACTAGTTAAGAGTAAAAAGCTGAGAAGAATTCGAATTTGCGACACCATTATATTATTACTACTTAATGTCGCCTTGTAGTATTAGTGTTTTCCGCATTAGCTTGAACCGACCCACACCCCCGCCTAGTCGAGCTCCCCCTGCCACGCCCAGAACCATCAGTCCTGGCTCTATCAAACCACCCCTTCGAGGATTTCATAGCAGCCGCTTACATCGTGGCCGCGTTTATTACAATGCAAGCACACTAGTAACCACCAATATCCGGATGCATCATAACCAGGCGTCTTGCAATTGGAGCATCCCGGCCTATCACCACCATTGCCACGCCCACGGCCAGCACCCGTGGTGGCTTTAATTGCAAAACCAACTGCCTCCGATGGCTTGTCTTCTAAAATAACTTTGGCGAGGCGAACACGTTCATCCTGGATGGCCAATTGATATGCTTAATCAATCAATGGCAGGGGTTCTTGGGAAAGGATATTGGCCCGCAATTAAGCATAATACTCTGAGTTTAGCCCCATCAAGAAATCATGAAGCTTCCGCGTCTCTCATCTCTAGGTTTGTAATTCACCGGCGGTACACTGTGAACAACAAAAACAAGTAATTATGGGTTCGTGTCGAAAAAGCTCCTCCCACAAGGCATTCAATTGTCTATAGTAGTTCGAAACACATTGATTTCGTCTGTTCGCACCTCAAAATGGATGACTTCAATTGCTGAATTCATGGACCATTAACAGGAGCAAATCATTGTTGAAGATGATCCCAAAGTTTCTTTGCATCTCGGTATTTTGTCAGGATGGATTTGACCTCCGAATCAATGGTGTTTGTTATCGAAGACACGAGCATAGTGTTAATTGTATTCCAATCCGACTGAGTACATGGGAGAGTTGGACCAGTATTGTTCCATCCAAAAAATCAAATTTACGTCGTGCTTTCAATGCCATACTTATATCGGCAGCCCAATTATCATAATTATCACCTTTAAGGTGAGTCGGGGTTATAAAATCAACTGGTCGATCTTGCAAATCGAGGTAAACTGGTAAGTTTGGCTCTACTTTTGATGGTAGTAGAGGTGGTGGTGGCGGTGGATCTCCAGTCACTGTTATGGTGTATTGAGTAAATTAAAGAAAACCAGGCTCCGACACCATGTCAAATAATTGTGAGGAATAATCGCTTGGTTGTATTCATGGCTCTTGTCCGAAATATATAATTGTGTAAAAGATAATTACATAACGAACATTAGCTACAATCACAACTTAACATATTTGTATCTTTTTCCAACTAATATCTTAATCAAATCAAATCAAATCTTCATCATATATCGTAACAACAAATTTTTTTTCTTAGGTGTGGATATATCCAAATAGATGGTAAGGCTAGGTTGGTTTTAAATTTGTACTCGCAAACGCATGATGAGATGAGGCTGGATTACGAATCCATTATAGAGATGAGGATAAATTTAAGATTGTTGAATTTTTAAATCTAACAAATTTTACTTGACTTTCCTTCTAAAATGGAAGTTATTTAAGTTTCCTTGAAATATGTTTTTTTTTTTTATTGAATGTTATTGTCATCCATTTTAATTGATCTTTTTTAATGGATATATTTGGCAATTTGCACTTAGTTAGGAAGTCGAGACATAACGTAAGTTGCTTTTCGGTTTGTTGTTGTTGGTTAAAAATAAATATCTACTATTTTGCATATGCTATATATGATTTTTGCGATTAGTTTGAATTCTTATTTAATAAAAAAATTATTAAGTGGGTGCTGAGTAAGGTATTGTTAGTAGTTAAATTTTTTTTAAATTAGGCCCAACGTTTTCATCCCTCCTCCTCCCCCCCCCCCCTTATATAGTGGAGATAAACAAAATAAATTAAAAATATTTTCACACAATTTTTAAGGGCAATGCTTTTTCATTAGAGATTAATGTTGCGAATGTCAAAATATTTGTTTTTAAAATTCCTCAATTTTCTTCATATATTTTTCAAAAATGATATATAAATTTTTTTTTCCAATCCAAAGCATTATTATTATTTTTTTTTACCTAGATCCAAAGAATTATTTTTACCACTTTATAAACATCCTTTTTTTTTATAAGATGGATTGAATATGTTTTGAATTATTTTTTTCATATTTTACCACTTTATAAACTTCCTTGTTTATAAATATTGATTGTAGTTTTAATTTGAATATTTTTTTTCAATTTTCCTATAAAAGCTTGATTGTAATCTTCAATTGGAATAATGTATTGCAATAAGGGTATGGGACACGAATTTTAAAAAGAGATGAGAGATAGAGAAAAATAAAGATTAATACTCATATGATGAGGAGAGAAAAAGAGAGAAAACATGTACAAATAAGGAATTGTTGCAATGTTTTTGAAACTTTCAAAAATAGTAATTGTTGAAATATTTGATGAGGAAGTATTATTTGACTTGAAGAAGTATTATGGGTAATACTAAAGATGGACACACCAACTTTTTACTCCTCCCTCTGACCTTTGCTTATAAAATAGGAAAATTTGTCAAGAATAACATGACCTTTCAGCGGTCTTCTAAAAATGGAACGATCTTTTGATTATCTCAAAATAATACGACCTTTGACCCAAATCTTCCGTAAATGGAACGTGAATTGTTGTTAACCTTTTTAATAGGATACCTGCGACATGTATTATAATGTCATTGGTCAATTTTTTTAACAATTTTAATTAAAAAAAAAACCCTTAGCATCCGGCCTCTCATCCCCTCCTTGTCCTCGTTTTTGGCCATCCTCCCTGCCTCAATTCCAGCCCCATCCCCCCCTCCAGCCTCGAAAAGCACCTAGCAGCCCCCGAAACCCACCCCATAGGCACCTGCTGAAACCTACCTCATAGCCACCTCCTTACACCCACAAACCACTCCCAAAACGCCTCTTATCCATTTTGCCCACCCCAAAACACACCCCCCTCCCCGAAACGCGCCCCCTCCGTTGGTTTAGGGTTGAAAAGAGGGTTTGGGATGGGCTAGTTTGGGGGGTATTCACGATTGCCGACAAGGGGTCTAATCGAGAGGGGTGGCGGGAAGAGGGTGGCGGCGACTTGACGCTAAAGGGGGAGGGTGTGGCCGGCAACTTGACAGTAGCGTGAAGGGGATAGGGTTAGAGAGGTGAGACGTGGTGGTGGGGTTCAGGTGGTCGGGAAAGCGGAAAGGAGGAGGGAGAAAAGGTTTTGTTTTTTATTTTTTTAAGACTTTTTTTAAAATAAAGTAATTAAAAAAGAACAATATCTTCTAACAAATAACAATGCGACACGTGTCCAGTTTTTAACCTTTTAAATAGTGTTTGGGGTCCAAATAACTTATATATTTGGGCCCATTCCATAAATGAAAATAAACAAAGTCCAAAGGAAAGGTCCAACCCTCCTACATATGCCAAGTCAAGTCAACAAAACCCAGCCAAATGGCAGCCCATTTGACTCCTCAAGCCCACTCCATTCAATTGGAGCAAGGTATAAAAGCTCATGCTCATACACATTTACATTCATTCACTCATATTGCCTCAAGCAACAAACACTCTTGCATAGCTATTCTCTCATCATTTTGCACACGTACTGACTTCGGCATCGGAAGGGCCTTCCTCGGCACAACCCCCGAGGCCAGTTTACGTTTGTTTAACTATGCAGGAAATCCTCAATTCGATCATCACTCGAATTAGGCTTCATCTCCACTCATCCAAAGGACCTGCTAAAGGTCCCATTGTTTTTACCAAAACAATTTGGCCCCGTCTGTGGGATACTTACAAAAATTCAGCCAAAAATCTCATACCAATCTTATCCAACGCAGAAAATGACTAAGAGTGGCAAAAACTCCAAAAAAGGGAAAAAGATGGGCCTAATAACGGTGAGGACTGGTAGGACATCCTCACCGTCGCGTTAACCATCTGCCTTTAACTCTCCGATGAGAGAGAATCTGGACGAGGGATCTTCCCCTTGACGAATTCACTAAACTGGGAACTCCCCGAGAGGGAGCGACGCTCATGAAGATAGCCTTCCGCGGAGTATGCATTCAACTCCTCCCACCGTTCCTTCAACTGAAGAGGTGGCGAGGGTCGTGGCTGTCTGCATGAAATTCATGAAAGCCTTGGGTGGACGCCTCCCATCCGTGCATACTACTCCTTCTTCACCCCCACCGAAGCCGAAAAGCCGGAAAAGGAATCTGGCCTCGGGAGGGGAAGGACGAATTCCACTCTCCAAGGGGAGGGGAAACGAAGGAGCTGAAAGCTTGGCCGAGACAGGACGGGAACGACAAGGGGAATCCGATCACTTTGAAAATTCCCCAGTCCGAAACTCAAAGGACGTCCCAAGCAGCCACAACGCTTCTCGCCTGAGCGTTTACAAGCGCCTAGGGGAAAGGGAGAAGGACATTCATAGCCGTCTCACCTATCCTGAAGGCTCTAGCCCAAAACTTTCATGCGGAGGGACAACCCTCACTTCCACCTCTCTAAGAGGGAAGAGTGAGGTTCCTTCGGAAAGACAGAAGGGAAAGGCCGTGATGGTTCCTACCAGTTCACCTTTCCAAAGGTGGATATTAGAGGAACACGTGCCGACGGTCAAAATTCTGGCACACATCACTTACGATGGTACTTCGGATCCGAAAGACCACATAGCCTCTTACGAGGGGCATATGTACCTTAACCCCAAGTCCGAAGCTACCTAGTGCAAATACTTCCCTACAACCCTAAAAGGTGTTGCCCAGTCATGGATCACCAAGGGGTTGAAAGAAGGCTCAATAACAGGTTAGAACGATCTCTCCAACAAATTCAAAAGCAAGTTTTCCACGGCTAACCGCCGAGAGAAAACAACAGCAGAGCTTATGAGTCTGCAACAAACGGAGGACGAAAGTCTTCGAGATTACTTGACTCGCTTCAGCAACGAGTCGTCCAGAATCACAAGTCTGGACCAAAGTCTAGCCGTATTCGCACTATGGAACGGCTTACAAGCTGGAAAGTTTCTGGATTTTATGGTCATGCACCCTCCGCAGACCTTGGAAAAGGCCCTCGACGCCTCGGATAAATTCATCCGAGCCGAGGAATGGAACAAGGAAAAGTCGCAGTCTCAATTAAGGGATGTGAAGCTAAAAGGCCAACCAGCCAAAGTTCCAGGGTCGAGGAAAGGGAAGGCAAAAGCCTCAGAACCTCCCTCGACCATCGAGCCCAAGAAGGACAAGGCCCCTTATCTGGGAAAGTTCGAATCTTACTCCCCTCTCACCTTACCGCGTACTAAGATCTTTAGTACGACAAGGGAGGAGGGAAGATTCAAAAAACCGAAGCCACCTCCCTCTTGGCATCAAAAGAAAGGGAAGGATCTTTAGTGCGAGTTTCATGAATCCCGTGGACATCGCACTGTGAACTGCCTTCAGCTGAAGGACCAGATTGAAGAGCTGGTCAAAAAAGGGTACTTGAAGAAGTACGTCGCAGAGCGCCGCGAAGAAAAGAAAGCTGAGAGAGATTCTCGGCAGGATTTAGATTACCACCGGAAAAGGGACAAACCCCCTGAGGGAGGAAATCACGACATCCTAACTATTTCCGGAGGGATTTCTCGGAATGCGCTGAAGCGCCATCTGAGGGGGTTGACCTATCAGATTCATCACGCCGAATTCCGAAAGCTGCAGTCTTCGGTGCCGAACATGATGTTCACATCCGAAGACTGCAGGGGGGTGGTGTACCCCCATGATGACCCTTTGGTTATCATGACGAGCATCGCAAACCACAACGTCTATCGGACACTGGTAGATGGTGGCAGCGGGGCGAATATACTTTTCCGAAAGGCATTCGACCAGCTGAAATTGGAGAGTTGGCACCTAACTCCAGTTCCTTACCCGGTGACTAGATTCAACGGCTCTTCTTCATATCCAGATGGGAAAATTCTTCTTCCTGTTACCCTCGGCCAAGACCGAGAAAGGCGGAGCATCATGGCTGAATTCTTGGTCATTGATGCCCCATCAGTATACAACGTCATTATGGGAGTTGTCTCGACGTTCCATCAAGGAATGATCTACGTTTCAGACGAAGGACGCTCTGAAAACATCTTGGGCAGCCAAAGGGAGGCCCGAGAATGCAATTTCCTCAAACCATCCAAAAGTCGCCGCAATGACAAGGATGATGAGGAAGAAAAAAAGAAAGAAAAGGAGCGGGGTACCAAAAGACCAAAGGGCCAAAGTGCTTCGGCTCAGGGATCCCCATCCAAAAGAACATCTTTGGGGACTAGAAAGGCTAATTCTTCGGCTGGGCCGAAAGATTTAGAAGAAGATCAACCGAAGCAAAGGAGGTCTGCTGATATTGACAGTAGGCCCGAACCAGAAGAGCCTGGCTCCAAGGCAATGGAGTCAAATGAACAAACTAAATCAATACCGATAACCGAATGAGATACCGAAAAATGTGTCAACATCAGACAAGGGCTCGATCCGAGCTTCCGGGTTGAATTAATCCAACTCTTTCGGAACAATCGAGATGTGTTCGCATTCTCAGCACCTGACATGCCCGGGATTGATCCGAACCTCATCTCTCACAAGCTTAAGCAAAAGAAGCGGAATTACTCTGCTCAAAAAAACCAAGACATCGCAGCCGAAGTCAAGAAACTTCTACGCGGGGTTCATCGAACCTTGCCAATATCCGGAATGGCTAGCTAATGTGGTGATGGTTCAGAAGGCAAATGGCACTTGCAGAATGTGCGTTGATTTCACGGACCTAAATAGGGCGTGTCTGAAAGACTTCTATCCCTTGCCGAGAATCGATTAACTAGTCGATTCAACAAGTGGCCACGCTCTGCTTAGTTTCATGGACGCATTTCCTGGGTACCATCAGATCTTCATGCACCCCGATGACAGAGCAAAAACGACATTCGTTACAAGTGTCGGGGTGTACAACTACAAGATGATGCCCTTCGGCTTGAAAAACGCCGGAGCGACATATCAGAGGTTGGTGGACCAGGTGTTCGCCGAACAAAAAGGGTAACATGGAAATCTATGTTGACGATTCCATCGTCAAGAGCAAAGAGGCGAAAGACCATGTTGAGGACCTAGCCGAAACGTTCGCCACTTTGAGAAAGCATCAGATGAAGCTTAATCCGAAGAAATATGTCTTCTGCGTGAAGTCCGAAAAATTCCTTAGCTTCATGGTCAGAAAAAGGGGGATTGATGCAAATCCCTCCAAGGTACAAGTAGCTCTTGACCTTCCCGAGCCGAAGACAAAAAGGGATGTTCAACGTCTTTACGGGAAGGATGGCTGCCCTGTCCAGGTTCATCTCAAAAGCCTCGGATAAAGGGCTACCCTTCTTCAAGGCGCTCAAACTACCAAAATCTAAGGAGCTCATATGGGAAGAAGAGCAGAAGATAGCCTTTCAGCAGCTTCGGGAGCACTTAGCTCATCTCCCAACGCTGGCAAGACCAGCTGAAGGGGAAATCCTGTACTTGTTCGTGGTTGTTAGCCCCACCACAGTAAGTACAGTGCTGCTGAGGGAAGAAGAAAGGGTTCAGCAACCGATCTACTTCGTCAGTCACACTTTGACCGACGCCGAAACGCGCTACCCCTTGCTCGAGAAAGTTGCATATGCAATGGTGGTAGCAGCTCGGAAGTTAAGACCCTACTTCGACTCTCATCAAATAGTGGTCTAGACAGATTAACCACTGGAAAAATTCCTTGGCAAGGTCAAAAAATCAAGTAGACTAGCAAAGTGGGCTTTCGAGCTCACCGAGTTCAGCATCAACTACCAGCCAAGGACAACTATTAAGGCCCAAGCCTTAGCAGATTTCCTAGCCGAATGCTCCTATCAGGAAACACTCGACGAGGGAAAGAAGATCTGGACTGTTTTCACGGATGGCTCAACCACCGTGAATGGTTCGGGGGCAGGGGTAGTGATCACCTCTCCCGAAGGAAAAAACTTCGAGTATGCACTAAAATTCTCATTCAAGGTCTCCAACAACGAAGTCGAATATGAAGCAGCAATTGCTGGCTTAGAGTTGTGCATAGTCCTCAAAGCCGAACTTGTCTGTTTAAAGGCAGACTCTCAGCTAGTCGCCAATCAGATCTGAGGCGAGTATGAGGCTATAG
Organism: Chenopodium quinoa; assembly: GCF_001683475.1. Taxonomy (NCBI): domain Eukaryota; kingdom Viridiplantae; phylum Streptophyta; class Magnoliopsida; order Caryophyllales; family Amaranthaceae; genus Chenopodium; species Chenopodium quinoa. The sequence continues at coordinate 1,714,655 of NW_018742980.1, forward strand.
AGCCCTCCATGATCTCCTATCTCGCCAAAATAAAAAAACGTTATGGCGAAGCTGAGAACTTTTGAAATTGAGCTAATCCCAAGGGGTCAAAATGCTCAAGCCGATGCACTTTCTAAACTTGCAAGTTCATCTCTCACGGAGTTGAACTGATCTGTATATATGTGGAAGTGCGCCGAAACATAATCATCGACCAAGAATCTGAGGTCCTATGTGTCGAGGCTACACCAAGCTGGATGAACGCCATCCTCGCTTATAAGCTTCGGGGAGAACTTCCCGAAGACGAAATCTTGGCCGCAAAATTGAAAAGAAACAGCTCAAGGTTCATCGTCCATAATGGGGAACTCCTGAAGAAATCCTTCTCAGCCCCACTGCTGAAATGTGTGGGTCTGACAGATTCAGATTATATACTTCAGGAGATTCACTTCGGCATCTGCGGAAACCACATAGAGGGAAGGACCCTAGCCCACAAAGCATTAAGGGCAGGGTACTATTGGCCAACCATTATCTTGGACGCCAAGGAGCTGGTGAGAAAATGTGAAAAATGCCAAAAATTCGCACCGGTCATCCATCGGCCGTCACGAGACCTTCAACCAATCCTAAGTCCACTTCCCTTTGCTCAATGGGGATTGGATATTTGGGGACCTTTTCCTGAAGCTCCTTACCAAAAAAAAGTGGTTGATAGTCGACATTGGTTATTTCAGCAAATGGATTGAGGCCGAAGCAGCTTCAAACATAACCAAGCAAACTGTCAGGAAATTTATCTGGCAGAATATCATCACTTGCTTCAGCATCCCAAAGGTATTTGTCTTCGATCATGGAAGGCAGTTTGATAATCTGCCACTGAAGTGGTACACTGATCAGTTCGGAATAAAATTAGCATGTTCGGCAGTCTGTCATCCTCAAAGTAATGGTCAAGCCGAAGCCACAAATAAGAAAATAATCAACGCTCTCAAAAAGAGAGTTGAGGACCAGAAGTCCAAGTGGATAGAGGAACTTCCCGAAACTCTGTGGTCACTTCGGACAACCGAGAAAGAGGCAACGGGGCATTCACCTTTTGAATTAGTGTATGGATCCGAGGCTGTTTTACTGGTGGAAATTGGTTCTGAAAGTCTTCGAGTCAACCAGTTCTCAGCCGAAGAAAATGAGCGTCTCATGAAAGAGTCCCTTGATTTCCTAGACGAAATCCAAGATTCGGCCAGAGACAGAATGGCAGCATACAAACAAAGAATCAGCAAGTTATATAACCGAAGAGTCCAAGCAAGGCTTCTCAAAGTCGGGGACCTTGTTCTTCGGAATGCTACTGTTGTCCAGAAAGGCCGCGTCCACGGAAAGCTTTCGGCAAACTGGGAAGGGGCTTATGAGATATATGATGAGCTCCAACCAGGAACTTATCGACTTCGGCAATTAGATGGAACTGAGTTGAAAAACCACTGGAATGCTGATGTACTTAAAAGATATCATGTGTAAAACCTGTTGTGGGAGAACAATCTATGTAAGTACATTTTCTTCAATCAATGAAAGGCCATTGAGCCACTATTAGTCGTAATTTCATTGTGTCTTCATTATTTTTGTCTTCATCGTTTTTGAAAAATTCAAGGTTTACACCCGGCACTGTCTGAAGTATTGCATAGTGATGCATTGTACTTCGGTGAGCCGAAGAACCTGCCGAAATAGGGGTAACGAATAAAACCTCGAGGTATTGCATAATGATGCACTGTACCTCGGACGGATTTGTTACTCTCGGCAAAGAGGTCATAGGCTCATCTAAGGCATAGCCGAAAATAGGGATTGGTAAGATGCCTGAAGCATTGCATAATGATTCCCTGTGCTTCAGCAAGTCAATTCCGGGTGATGATTACACCTCTGAAGTATTTCACAATGATGCCTTGTACTTAGGAAAATCATCGCCCTGGCACTGTGTCCCAGATAGTCGTTCCCTCGGATGAATTAAAACCAGGCAGCAAATAAGAAGCAAACATTAGTGTTCAAACTATTAAGTCACAAAAATGTTGCTAAGTCAAAACCTTCGGCTATGCCAAAAGAATGAAAGCAATAAACTCAGACCTATGAAGACCTTATCTTCAAAGTTCTGGGGGATGAAAGAGATACTCACATATCAAGCTCCAAGCCGAAGTTCAATACTTGGGGAATTTCAAAAAACCCGAGCAAAATGGGCAAGGCAAAAAGGAAGGAGGAAGAAAAATTCTCGGATAAATATTTTCATGCCGAAGCTTTATACTTAGCCAAATTTTGAGGAAATTCAGAAAAAACAACTAAGTTCAAAGATACTCAAACAGGCAAAACGAGAAGAAAGAGCTGAAATTCTACTTCATCGTTTAGAAAAGTTAGAACCACAAATATCAAGTTCAGAATGTTAAACAGAAATTCAAAGTCGGCAGCCGCCCACAAAGCGGAAACACAGCTGCCAAAAGTACACAAAAACAAGTTAAATAGTTTGTACATAAGGCAGGCTAAAACAAAAACTAAAAGCATAAAGCAGAAGCGCAGGTCTTCAGATTAAGCACAAGTAGATCCGCAGGACTCAGAAGACGGTTGCCTGAATTCCCAGGCTTCAGCATCATCCTGGGCACCAGAAGGACTAACATCTGCTGAAGAAGAAGAAGGACAAATAGTGTCCACTTCATTAGCAGCCTTCTCAGCCTCCCTGGCATCAGCTTTGGCTTGGCGAATCAGGAAGTCAATTTCAGCCTAACTAGCCTCGTTGATGCGAGGGTTGTTAGAATCCATTGACCAGGCTTCAACCTAATCCCAATTGAGGTCCGGAGCAGCATGCAGGGCTAAGCGACGAGCTGATTTCCAGCCATTCTCGAACCCTTTGGCATATTCTTCCTCTGTGTAAATACAGATCTCGAGAAGCTTCTTCGCATCATCAAGCTCAGACTTCTGAGCCTCCAAAGCTTCCTTCAGCATTTGATTGGCAGCTACCAAGTCACTCTGCTTCTTCTCAGCCTCTTCCCGAACCTGAGCAAGCTGGCTCTCGTGATCAGAAATCAGAAGCCGTCAAGACTCAGCATACTCCTTCAGATTCGCCTCGATACAGGCCTTGAATTCAGCAATGGTTTCGGCCCCGTACTCCTAGATGAGGGCATGACCCTCCTCCAGCCAAGGAAAGATGGTTTTCTCCAAATTTTGGCAGACTGAGAGGAAGTTAGCGCTCATGTCCTGCATGTTCAGTCTCATCCCAAATGCCTCCTCTTCGGCCCTAACTTGCTTCAGTTCAGCAAGTTGAGCTCGGGCTTCAGCCGCTTCTGCCTTATCTGCTTTGCTCTAAAGCTCGTCATACATTTCCACAGTAAGGAAATGATTGTGCACAGCCTGCAAGACAACAATTGCAGTTTAGCAGCTAGCCGAAGTCCAACACTTAGAAAAATATTCTCAAAAATAAAGTAAAGCAGAGAAAAGAGATAAGGGTTGGAAGGCTACCTGCATCAACACCTTCTGATTCTCCAGAAAGGGGTTTGGTTCCTTCTCCAAGGACTCAGCGGCACCCAGCGTCCAGGCTCTGGCCCTCTCCAAAGCCGAAAGATTGCTCAGGTTTCCGAAGTAGGAAAGAGCCGAGTCATGCCTATCTTCAAAAATCGCACGAGCGTGCGCTGGAATGGGGACCAGGGGCGCTGAACCAAAGCCCATCTCTGCAGACTGAAAGGTTCGGAACGAGTCTGCAGCTGAAGTAGAGGGAGCCTCCTTACTTTTTGGCTCTTCAACATCAGTCACCCGAGGCTCTCCCTCAGCTTCAGCAAGGCTGGTGTCCCCAACATGGACGCCCAACACATCCACCTCATGCCAAACCTGCTCCAAAAACGGTTTGGCAACATGACGAAGAGGTGAAGAACCAGTCTGCGACTCAACGACCTCAACATTAACTTCCCGAGACGGGGAAGTGACTTCTATGGTCTACTCTTCTTGGACCTCCTCAAGCCGAGGCCTCTTCACAGGTAATTCTGGTGCTTTAAACTGCCCGGGACAAACTAAGGGCCTCCTTCTCCCGCCTGCCATTGATTCTTCAGCAGTAGATTCGGGGGCAGGAAAAGTCTCAGCTGGATCTTCTCTGTCCACTTCTTCTCCGTTAGACTGCAGTAGAGGAGACAAAGGGGGGGCAGGGAAGTGTGTAAGCAAGTTATAAAAAAAAAAAAAAAAAAAAAGAGAGAGAAAACGCATAAACTATGCACACAGATCTCTCAGCCGAAGCCTTATACTTAGCGAATTTGCGCAAATCAAGCAAAGCACAACAAAGAATCGCTGAAGTTCTACAACTATTCAAGCCTTGACAAGCTAAACAAAGTAGAATACAACATGCATCCGAAGACCTATACAAGTTAAGAAAGATACATATAACAGGCATGCTTAAGATGAAGCTACACACTAAGAGGGATTTTTCACAAGCTGAAGAACCTAAGTGTCGAAGCTCTATACTTGGAAAATTTCAAGCAAACCAAAGCATGAAAAAGGCTAATACAGGTAATGAAATGCAGAAGAATCAAAAACTTACTGAGGGCCCAAACAGTTCTTCAGTGTCTTCCTCGTCGGAAGCTTCCTCTTCTCTCGGTGCAGAGGATGAAGCTAGAGGAGCAATTCCACCACGAGAAGTAGCAGCAGCAATAGTTGCAGCATCCTGTTCTTCGGCTGAATGCAGGAAGAAAGGATCGACCTTCTTGTACCAGTCTTTCTACGCCAGATACTCGAAGGCGCTCACAACCTCGAACCTTCTCTACTGAAGGGCAAGAGCCCGGTTCTTAGATTCGGTGATAGGAGGGGTATTTGTAAAAGGCTCCCTCTCTCGGCTGATCCCAAGCACCTCGTAGTTGATGCCTGAGTTTTCCTCGCAAATCTTTGCAGTAAGATCCGAAAAATAGAATTAGTGCGGCAATAAACGGCTGAAGAAAGTTAAAAGACAGAAAGAATAAAAGCAATTAGTCTCGGCCTCAGCCAAGTCACTTACCACCTTGGTATCTTCGGCTGAGGCCGATGACAGCCAACGTCTTCTCTTGAAAGATGTAATGGCAGCAAGGGAGCCAGGTGCTCGGCACGTTAGCCATTCGGCCTATAGTTCCAGCAACAACGGTCCTGCTGAACATATCCATCTGTTGCTAATCGGCTTCAGTGAACTCATCGAGGCCGATGCTAGACATTGAAGGGTTAGGCTTCCTCGTATAACGAGGACCCCCGAAGAAGTTAGGGTGACCTTCATCCGAAGGAGCTCGCACCCAAATCCACTGGCCTTGCCAGTCCTTATCCGAGGTGTCGTTCGGATACGAGGTCAGATAGCCCTTTTCGTTCTCTATCTGCCACCAACCTAGGCCGTGCCACTTATTAGATTAGGCATTTGACGCGAGCCTGTGAATACACCTAAAGCAATGTACGCTCGGCTCGAAGCCATAAAACTAGCAAACCCATAAATAAGTCATCATTCTTCGGATACTAACAGGCGTGAGCTGCGCCAAAGAAATATTGTACCCGTTCAGCACCTTGATGACGAAAGAATGGCAGGGAAATCTTAGCCCATATTGCAGTTGCCTGGTATAGACCCCAATATATCCAGGAGGCGGCCGAGAGATACTTTCTTCGGTAGTGGGCATTCGGCACCAATACCCATCTTCCTCTTTGATGTCGTAGTATACCTCCAGCTGTTTGGCAAAGCAATAACGGCCATCATTTTCGATCCACCAAGAGTAGGGCTTAGCGTTCGCTAGACCCTCGGTCTCATAAGCATCGGTCCACTCCCGTTCCTCGGGAGTCAACGGCCTTGACGCCGAAGGCTCTCTTCAGCCTGAGGTACTGGCTTCAGCTGAGCTAGAAGGGGGTGTGCTGGATAGCGGCATAACTCTCAAACCCTCGCCGCTTGAAACGGCGACAACCCCAGAACTCGTATTAGGGTTCTGCTCGCTCAGAAAGGGCATCATGGCCAAGGGGCGATTCCGCTTCAGCACTAGCTGAGGCATTTCCTCCTCCTCGCCCTCAGACTCGGGCTCTCGCTGAGCTGGCCTTTTACTTCGGCTTCTAGCCATAATTTAAAGGAGAAAATCGGGAAATGCGAAAAAAGGGGAACACTTCGAAAAGCAAAGAAAACCGAAGCGAATTACTAGAAAATTACCTTCTTCTGACTCAGAATTCGTCGATCCACAAGTTCGGAAAGTGGGATTTTGAGTTCAAGGCTTCGGATTGAGAGAAATGATAAGTGGCATTTATGCCACTATTTAGATCCTCTAATCGCGGTATTTTTCTACGTTTGTCCCTTGTTTGTACCCCTTTTGCTCCGTTTCTCTCTTTATTATGTTTTTGTGCTTTTCCTCGTGTTTTGTAGGCTTTTGGAGTTGATTTTGAGAGAATGAAGAGCTTGGAGAATTGGAGTTCATTTGAAGAGCTACAAAGGAAGTTAAGGAGCAAGCAAGCAAGGCCATGCGGACAGCGCGGGTCGCGCTTTCAGAATTGCGCGGGCGCGCCAAACCTAGCGCGGGCGTGCCTAACATTGGGGTTGAAAATATTGGAGGCAGAATGTAGGCGCGATTTGGGCGCGGCTTAGGCGCGGGCTCTCCTAAGATAGGCGCGGGCGCTCCTAAGATAGGTGCGGGCGCTCAAGGGCCTGAACTCCAAAACTAACCTTTGTTCACTCTTTTAGCCATAACTTTTGATCTGCAAATTGGATTGAGATGATTCAAGTTGCATTGGAAACTAGACTTAAATTTCTTTCCAACGGTAGGTTGCACGCCCACAGAAGCCTCCTAGAACAGAAGTTATGGCCGTTTGAAAATGAATGTCGCTGCCAGGCCAATCCCAGTGCGCGGGCGCGCAAGCAAATATCGCGGGCGCGCACGAGCAGCTACGGGTCTTTTAAACGCTTCTTCCTCTCCTCTTTTTGGAAGTGGGGATTGTGGGTTTCTTTGGGGTTTTCTCTCTCCTCTTTGAGGGGTTAAACCCTAACATCTCTCCATCAATCTTCACATAAATTAGGCTTAGATTTAGTTTTAATCTTTGTTTTTATACTTCGTAATGTAGATTAAGAGTAATTTAGGGTATTTTAGAGAGAGAAAGTGAAGAGCTTCAATGGTGGATTGAAGAAGATGAAGATGCAAAGTGACATTGTTTTGGATTCCTTTTCAATACTTCAATGAGCATTCTAAACTCTATCTCATTTATTGTTCTTTCTTAATTTCTTGCTTGATTAGAGTAGTTGTTTAGTTTAATTGCTTCTCTTTGTTCTTCTTGTTGGGTTTTGTGTTAGTTGTTCATGATTAGTGAGTAATTCCCTTTACTAAGGGATTGGTGATAGCATGTGGTGAATCTTGAATGTATTAGGCTAGACAAATGTTGGTTATATGTGATTAAATATACCTTGTAACCATGTTTTACTAATTACTCCATGTGAATGGCCAATCATGTGTTGTAATTGGGTGGATTGAACTAAGTTATGACGATAGTGTAACTTAGGGATATCCATTAGGTGATCGATTCTATGCAAAAACCTTAACTTTCATAGCTTATGACGATAGTATGAGCATGTGTTAAGTTGGGAAAGCCTTTGACCCCGATAGGTGGTAGATGGTATTGTTGGTATTGCCTTATATGAGATATTTGGTTTGCATGTAAACTCATTTCCATTGCCTAACTTTATTGAAGATCATTGTCATGTTTAACCCTCTCCCTTGGTGTTAGTTTAACTTAATATTAATCTCATTTTGTTTATTGTTCTATCCATCCTATCTCTTTGACCTAGCTTAATTGGTGGTGGTGTTGATAGTGTTTATGTCGTCTCCGTGGTTCGACCCTCTACTTACCACTAAACTTGTTTAGTGTAGGTGTAGGTTTATAAATATTGTTTGGTTGAGGGTAGTTAGTCCAACGACCTAATTATCCTTCACCAGAAAACAGCGAAAGAAAAACTAAGGTATTGAGCGTGTTTGGGAGATAGTTGAATTTTAAGTTGCGAAATGGAAATTACAGGGGGTCGAAACACTCTTAATATTGTTCTGGGATTCAGTTTCTGGAATTAAAGAGGCATTAACCATCCACTAAACACTATTTTAATTCATGACTACTCAAATTCTTCCCACTTAATTGCAACCGCCAAAATTAACTTCCCACTAAATTTTTTCCACTTCCCCATTATTCTTAATTAACTGTCATTAAGGATAGTTAAGTATAATTAACGGTTATAAATCGTGCAAATTCCTCAGAACAAATTCAAAATTATTTTCATTTACTTCCCTCCAAATCTCTCAGCAGCCGAAAACCCGACCCGTTATCCCACTACTAAGTTTTTGATCTATTGCAACCCCCAAATCCGTTACATTAGGCGTAAAAATCTGTGGCATTAGGCCTAATGCAACGGCCATGTACCGTGGCATCTGCTGGCATTGCAGTAGGTCTAATGCAACGACTTATGACACCTAATGCCACGGCACCAGTGATCCGTGGCAATAGACCAATACCTGTTGCAACGGCATAACTTATCCGTGGCAATAGAGTACTGACTAATAATTATGATGAAATTGAACCTATTGCAACAGATGAAGTTAATTAATACAATGATAGGAGTACGTATCTACTGCAACGAATTGATCTTTTTTTTTTGTTGGGATGGAATGGTAATATAATATATTTATATTAGTCAGTACAAATCTAAATATACTAACAGAAACAAAATAAAGTATCATTTATATATAATAATTATAATGCGAAATACGTACATTACAAAATATTACTCGCTTGTTTTTGGTATGACATACCCTACTAATAAAAAATAAAACTTATATAAAGCATTTAATCGTCCAAAATACAAATTGTCAACATATATATATATAAGCCGAAATTTCCAAATCTTCACAAAGCCGGAACTTGAATAAGAGTCGCCAACATATATGCACCATTTGTTAGATGACTAGTCACTATTCTTCCGCTGCATTTAACTCCTCATGCACCTACACGTAAAATTGAAAAAAATAATAGAAATATAATTGAACTAAATTATAAATTATAATAGACCAAGGCCACAATCAACATGAGAAAAGTTCAAAACGCACAGATGATGGTTATTTAAAAGATGGCAGCAAAGAAGTTTTTTTTTTACCACAGAAAGGAAAATATTATTAATTTATAGTGGCAGTAGCCACATTACCAAAAGATAAACATTCAGTTTGAAAAACAAAATAGCACCCTAGAATATAACAAAGTACTAGCTAAATAACCAACAATAAATAGAACTTAGTAGTAGTCAAAAGTATTCTGGGTGATTGCTAACCGACAAAAGACATGATCAAAAGCACCAGATTCATGCACTGTAGGTGAACTAAGTTGCCACCATTTCTGGGATGTCATTAGCAGTCAAGGTGTTCTCAAAGACAGAGGCCCCTAAGCAATTTAGTACTGAGGTTCGTAATTAGGCAACATTTGTTAGAAACATTTGTACACATTTGTAAGAAACATGTTACAAGATAGAGGTTGCAAATAAATCAACTAAATACTATAATAACGACAACAGAAATGTAATTAAGTTTAGAAACCACTATTTTCTTGGAAGTTGGACAAACTTTTCTCCAGATTACATCCCATTGGATGTTGAATAATACAATATCCAAGAGTTGTACTCATTGACAATTCGACCAGCAAGGTGCATCAACAGCTTCTCAAAAACCAATTGGCACCACCATTTTGATTTTTGATGACTCGAAAACATGTCAACAAATGAACAAACATCATCCATAGAGCCTGACTAAATAAAAATCTAATACTTATTACTAAATGAGATCTAACTCTCCCACACAACTGAGTTTTAAATAAATTTTAGGCTAGAATTCGTACGACTGTAGAGAGACTCATATCTCACATACAGTAGGTGAAATTTCCACTGTTCTTCCCAAATAACATATCAAATCTAAACTATAAGAAACATAGATTCTCAAGAAACTCACGAGACGACAAAGTGGGATGGCCATGTTGATACAAACTAACTAGACAGGACAGACTGGAAATTTGTCTAATTATAATAAACAGCATGTGCAAAAGGTGACTACTAGGAATTAGTGTAAACAGTAACTAAGCAAGCTAAGAAAGATCAACAATGGCAGCCAGAGAATGTTTTTGTATTATCAAACACTGTGTTCAACAATACAGCCTTCTTTCGAGAGGAAGGAGCTCTCCAATACAGGCCACTTGATTTGAGAATACAAGTGAGATTATAGTAAGAAGATAAAAACACCAAGCTATACCATATGCAGAAAATATGAACAGACACTATCACACAAGAACGATACATATATAAATGGCATGGAAATGTGAGCTCTACAATTTGATAAAATGAATTTGATCATTTACAATGTCTAAAAATCACAGAGAAAATGAACAATTTCAGAGATAAGATCAACATCAAGGCTAAACATCTTTGATTCTAAGAATTATACCTTATTGCAGCATTCAGATCTCAGAAGTAGCCACCCTCCCCCCCCCCCCCCCCCTCTCCCAAAAAAAGGGCATTAAAATCCATAAAAGAAACCTATCTCATCACTAATTCTTGTTGAATATATTAAGCAATGAGGACTACTATGAATTACAATATTACATAGCTTTGGACTGCATTTAAAAATTAAATGCAAGAATAAAGTAAGGAGAAGTTTGATTGATTAGTAATTTGAATTACACCCATTACAAATGATATTTCCACTTTCATAAAATGGGTTCTTTCTCAAATTAGCTTAACAATTATATTAATCACCATATACATCAAACAATAAAGATTTGTATTCAATTATTCCCCATACTATACAAAATTATTCATGGCCAACTTATATATATATAAACACACACAATTGCAGCATTGGAAAAGGAAAAGAATAGGAAAAAAGAGTCAACCTTTTGAGCAGCATAAATGAGGGCATGATTAGAGCAATGCCTAACACGGATTTGTTTCAACAACCCATCACTCAAATTGACTGCAGATATAAGAATCGCATCTATCTTGCTCTCAAATTCGGGAGACCACCAATGAGCTAACTCGGTATATGACTTAAAGTAAGGTTCAAGATCAAGCGAGTTGTTGATGAGAGGTGAGTCTTTGCTAAGGGGGAAGACATCAGGGCAGCAGGCAGGGGAGGGGGAAAGACAACAATAACTAACAGTAGGGCAACAACCACTGTAGAGGCAGCGTCAATAACAAAACAACAGATAAAACATCACAGCGACAATAGCTTAACAATCACCATAAAACGACCCTAACCGACCTACTGCCCCAAAAAACGCCTCAACCCAATTAAATCCTAACCCAACCTGCCATACACAACAACAATAGCTAAACAACAACAACAACAACTAACCACACGTATCAACAACCACAACATGTTGGATCAACAACAACAGCAACTAACCACACTATAACCTAAATAGCATAACACACATGTTGTTTCAACAACAACAACCACACACATTCACCAACAATTATCCATCCCGCCAGTAACCTAGGTTACTGGTATACAAGCATGATTAATTATTCCACCACCTAAACAGGATTCTAAAAAAAATAAAAAATTGACATGAAATGAACTGAGTTAGGGTTTCATAGAAACAATTACCAACGGAAAAATTAGCCCGTTTAACGAGCTCAGATGGGGGACTCCACGAAATCGATCCAAGTTACGATGGCTGCCAAAGATAAATTAAGGTTACAAAGGTCTGATTAATAATAGTTTTAGATTGCCAGATCCTAGTCCCAATCAAAACAACCAAAGAGAAAATAGACGTTGACAATAGAGCAAGTAATCACCTCTATTTCTCAAACACGTGCCTCCTGTAGAAGTTGTTGATGAGCTTTCTGCTGTTCAGTTTGACTTTCGAAAGCCAAACGCACACGCCTTGCTCGCACCCAAGCTTGAACTCTCACTAAAGCTTGCATACAACGAAGAGTTATAGTAGCTTGCTTTCTCACAGCATGCCCTCTAACAAGTGCTTGCAGTCTTACCAATCCTTTCAATGCTCTTAGAGCTCTCTTATCCTGATATAGAACACAAGAATCACATTTCACCATGAATACTTAGTTGAGGCATTTAAACACTGCCACACTGGGAAGCTGAATTCGGTAGGCACTACTTCTTTTTACTAAAGATTCTCTTTTACAACGATAATCCTTTTCATTATTGAATACCATCTACAATTTGAAGATTCTTTTTAAGTTAATCCACATAAGGGTAATTTCCATCCTCTTGCAATGAATACTCATTGTACATTCATGGTCCTAGAACAATCTATCATGGTTAACATCCAGAATTCAATCATGGTGAGATAAGAAGCATTAAGTAATAAAATTCCATAAAGGTCCTTGTTTAAGTTGGTGATGTTGGTTTAAGAGAGAATTTTTAGAATGTCAGTTACTTTCAGCAATTTATTCCACACTTCACATGTAATGATATAAACATGCTTTTAATTACTAAGCTCTTAAGATTGAAAAAAGAATTTGTACCTCACAAGCCTAAAATAAGCCTAAAAAGCAAGTGTATGGCTACCTTATCATTCAAAACAAGACAATCATCCTTCGCCATGAGTTCCCTAGCTACTTCCTGCTATATATTTCAGAAGCTTCTTTATTGCCTCTATGTTTAATCAGAAGCTGAACAGAAAAAACTTTAATAAATCTCTAGCTATTTAAGCTAAATAAGAAGAATAATACAAACTCAACCTCAAAAATCACATAAAAATGCAAACTCCAACCACAACTCAACAAGCTCCTCAAACCAGCTAGCACAATATGAAAATAAATTGAAAATTGAAACTGACTATCTGAGGTGGGCTACAGTGGTAGTTGAGAGTGAGAATGCGAGTTAAGAGTGTCGAGTGAGAGTGAGAGTGGTGGCCATGTATATCTCATATTTTCAAATTGGTACACTAATGTTTTAACAAATATTTGGAGAATAATTGGGAGTTATATAAGTATATTGTAGTATAATATGTATAAAGTTTATTGAATTTGTAGTTTATCTTCAGTGCTAAATAAGCTAAGTCATAGTTACTATATATAATAAGGGGTTAGCATAATGGATAAAGGAGCAGCAGATTACAAATTGGAGGAAGTTTATTAGCAGAACACGTAATGACAAATCTAAAAAATATATTTTCCTAAGGCATAAATCAGAAAAGACGGTCAAAGTTGCTTATGTGAATAGTGTAAAATTTCCAATATTTCGTTTAAAAAAGGTTAAAATAAGAACAGAGGAAGTGTGAACATAAGTTCGAGATATATATTGAAATCACTCAAAGTTGTCCGATAATAAGGGAAAGGATTAATATTAACACATAAAAGAGTGATTTTCATCTTCATTGTTTAAAGCAGTACTCTATCCTACAAAATAGTGTACCAATCAACCTAAAACATACAACACATACAAAATTGGCAGATTAATCACAATGAATAATACCAGAAGAAATCAATGGAAATTAAACTAACAGCATTGTGAATAAAATTTTACTCACCCTTCTTGACTCTGACAACCTTCCCTGAATGACGAGGTTTCACACAAGGCTCCTTACCACCACCACCTCCACCTTTCCCACGGTGATCAGAGAGGAATGTAGTCGATTTCCGTGAAGACGATAAACCCTTAGGCGATTCGAAGGAGCCGGTACTGAATTCTCCAAAGCTATCTTCATCCTCTCCCTCTGCTCTTCTGTTAAGAATCCTTCGTTTGACGCCATTTCTCCAATCCCTAAAAATTTCACACAAATCACCAACAATCATCACACAATCCATACTAACCAAAATCAAATTCAACTTTCTCCAAAATTCCTAACTCTAACATCATATCCAAATGAAAAAAAAAATATCGAAAAACCCTAATCCTCGTTTGCACCCAATTGTCTTTGTTGAAACCCTAATTTGTAGCAATAGAGAATTATTGGGGCAGTTTGTTTAACATAAGAAGAAGAGTTTGATTCATCCTCATGGACATTCTCGTCTTGGTCTAGTAACACAATGGTGGACCAAATTTCAACTCAAGAATAAAGCTTCTGTTGCTTTCAAATCCCAGTTACCCTATGCGTTTATTTGAAGTTTCCCAATGCCCACCACTAATTTCAGTGATAAAATCTCTTAATACTCTGTTTTTAGCTTCTTTCACCTTCTATCAAATTAATAATCTTACACTTGGCCCACGACTTATCAGTTGGTTAACAGATTGAGTTGTATACACATGCAATTATGAAAAAACAAATTTCGGCCACCACTTATCAAAAATAAATAGTTAGAAACTTGGATCACTAAAGTCTTACCCCATGAAACAAATCAGCCACCCCAAATCAATATATCTTCTTATCCATTTATATGAAATTTCCCCCAAAAAACCCCATTAGACTACTCAAATACAATATTCAGTACTTCTAGGTTTCAAAAATAAAAAAATAAAAATCTCAATTTTGCTAAACAAAACCCATTAGCCGCTTAATTCCAAGAGTTACCAAAGCATAAACTTCATCTTCCATGGCATCAAATACAAATTCCCAAACACAAAAGCAAAAACTTCAAATTTAATTATCAAAAACAAAAATTCGTTGTTTACCTTGAAGAGAATTTCGAGCAATCAGCTCAAGGAAGGGACATGCAACAATGAAATTGGACCGTCTGTACCGCTTGACTGCCGCCACCACCGCCTGACTGCCGCTATCAGCCACCACCTTCGTCTTTTTCCTCTTTGAATTTTTGACTGATTTTTTTTCGTGATTTTCTGAGAATAGGTACTGTGAATTTCTAGAGTTGAATGTGAGATGATGGGGAAAATAGAGAATTGGCGGAAATTGAGAAAATGGAGAATTGGGGGAAATTGAGAAAATGGAGAAATTGGGTGAGAAATCTACTGTAAGTCTGTGAGAATGAGTGGAGAACGAAAATGGGTGAGAAGATTGGGTGAGAAAATTAGGGTAAACATACATCACGTGTGTTTGTTCAAAATTTTGGTGAAAAAAATAGAGGGAATAATGCACGCTTTATCTAAGCTAAAATTTTCATTTGATATAATACCACCGTTGCAATAGCTTTTATTTTTGTTAAAATAGCTAGGCTATTGCAACGGTTCTTTAGAGCCGTGGCAATTGCTCTACCTCTAAGAGCATTAGTTTTAACTTCGTGGCAATAGCCTACTCTATTGCAACGGCAATAAAAATACCGTTGCAATAGGCTATCTATTGCCACGACATTTGGATAGGGCGTTGCAATAGCTCATTTTGGGGCGTTGTATTTGATCGAAAATGTTGTAGTGTCCTCACGAATCGAGTCTGGGGGGCAAGTTGTTTGGGGTCCAAATAACTTATATATTTGGGCCCAGTCCATAAATAAAAATAAACAAAGCCCAAAGGAAAGGTCCAACCCTCCTACATATGCCAAGTCAAGTCAACGAAGCCCAGTTAAATGGCAGCCCATTTGACTCCTCAAGCCCACTCCATTCAATTGGATCAAGGTATAAAAGCTCATGCTCATACACATTTACATTCATTCACTCATATTGCCTCAAGCAACAAACACTCTTGCATAGCTATTCTCTCATCATTTTGTACACGTACTGACTTCGGCATCGGAGGGGCCTTCCTCGGCACAACCCCCGAGACCAGTTTACGTTTGTTTAGCTGTGCAGGAAATCCTCAATTCGGTCATCACTCGAATTGGGCTTCATCTCCACTCATCCGAAGGACCTGCTGAAGGTCCCATTGTTTTTACCGAAACAAATAGGTTACCGGTTTTTATTCCATTTTGGGAAAATACATGTCAAAGGTCATGTTATTTTGAGATAATCAAAATGTGGTTCCATTATTATAAGACCGGTGAAAGATCATATTATTTTTAGCAAATTTTCCTATATAATAAAAATACAATTTTCTATGACAAAGCAAATTTGATATTATATTTTACATCAATATTGTATTCAACCTATAAATTTACATCTTTACCTAAAATCAGTTTTTGGTGGGACCGGTGCCACCTAGGCCCCACTATAGATTCACCGATCACCACTGATGGTGGGAGAAAGTGGATTACATTAATGCCTTCATCGGACCTATATATGACAAGATTAGGATTTTTGATACCAACAAACCTAATCTGCAATTAGTGTATGAGATGTGAGATACTAATATACTATGATTGAAAGGTAAAACTTGTAACTTATTTTCATGAAAGCTAGCACACGATCAACAATCTTACTTCTATGAAGTAGTTTATAATATTTGGTGTCACGTTGGCTAAAAGCAACATTCCTCTTCATTATTTAGCTTACTTGTTTTAATTACTGCATCCATGACTTTAGATAGTGTTTGGTAACTCAATTTTAATTTGAATTTATTAAATTGGAATTCTGAAATTGAATTCCAAATTAGGGATGGTAGTGGGTCAAGTCCCGGTCCATCCCCGCAGTGAGTGAGTGAGGTTTGGTGGGTGATAGCACGGGGATGAGTACAAAAAGTGTACCTGTCATGGGTGATGGGGCAAGTATAGATTTTAGAGTAAACCCACCCTATCCCCCGCCCCACACCATCACCCATCTTATATCAGTCTTATATTAATTTTTGTAAAGTTGGAAATTACAAACTTGGAAGAGTCTAGAATCTAGATATTATAATAATATAATAAAAATAAATTATTAATATAATGACATTAACGTCGTATGAATTCCGCCAATTAGATGAAAAAAGAGATTTGTTAGAAATAATAATTTTTCGTATTATTGTGGTATAATATGACATTATGGTAATGGGTTTGCGGTGGGTATGAATATTCAAATGAACGGTAGCTTGGGCGGGGATGGATATTAGCTTGTACCCGGCAGAATGGGTTGGATGTGGGTTTTGTACCCGCCATAGGTGGTGGGGCAGAGATGGATATAAGATTTTAGGCGGGGATAGGTATGGAGGTATCATCCTCCGCATCCGACCCGCCCCATTGCCATTTCTATTCCATATTAATTGTTTGGCAAACACTAATAATTTCAATTCCAAAAGTTCGACACAATATTACTATGTCTAAACTTAAAAATATCATTAATTAACCCATTGTCAGGGTTCCAATTCTAGCCACTATCGTTGATGAATCCCTCCGCTGCCGCTGCCAGTGATTGAGGAAAAGCAAAGTGAAGGTGGTAGTCGGAGGCAAAGATCAATCGATGTTTGAGAGTGATAGATTTGTAAAACTATTGGTGGAGAAGTGAGAATTGTTGAGGGTTGAATGATAAAGGAGTTCAAACATTAACGAAAAACACAAATGATGGAGTTTTAAGATTTTTTAATGGCGAAATCTTGCCGATAGTGGCGGCTCTGTTTGATTTATGGGGATGACACAAAGAGGAGTAAGATGGACGGAAGGAGGAGAGAAGAAATTGAAAGGTACAAACGAGAAAGGAGTGAGAATGACAAGAAACGAAGAATTTAAAATGAAAAGTATATGGGGATAATTTGAAAATTTATTTTTCAACAATGTTTTAGTTTGTCTTGGATTTAATCCAAATTATTTAATCTGCCAATTGCCAAACACTTGATTTATTCCAATTTCCAATATAGGACTTCAAATGAAATCTCAATGTCTAAACAGAACATTAAATCTTCATATTTTATTATTAATTATATTTGTTTTGTTAGAGGACTAATTCAACTAAAAGTAGGGGTGTACAAAAACTGGACCGGACCTGAAACCGGACCTGAACCGACCTGATCCGGACCGGACCTGACCCGGACTTGTTGATTCAGGTCCGGTCCCGGTCCTTGAAAATCAAGGTTCCCGGTTCCGGTCCGGACCCGGTTTAAAACCGGGGGTTTCAGGTCCGGACCTGAAACCCGGTTTTTTTTTTTTTTTAAAAAAAAAAACAAACACAAAAACTCAAAAAATCAGAAACGCTGCTCAGTGCTCTACTTCAATTTTTATTTTATTTTCTAACCCTAACTCGTTGCTCACCCTGCTCTGCCTCTACGTTGCGCCTCCTCCCTCATTCTCACTCTCTCCTCGCCTCTGCCTCTGCACTGCGACATCTCCCTTGCTTCCTCACTCTCAGGCGACGCCCACCCAAGGCTTGCTACATCAGCCACCGCAAATCTCCGGTAAGTTTTATTCTTTATTCTTTAATTATTCTTTTGTTCTTTTGTTCTTGTTTGAAATTCCGAATTATGGTGTATTGGTGTTCATGTTCAGTGTTCTTGTTTAATTTATATACATAATTCGAATTTATTATGTTTAATTTTATTTATATACATAATTCGAATTTATATATGTTTAATTCGTAAAAGATATACATAATTCGAATTTATATATGTTTAATTCGAATAAGATATACATAATTCGAAGTTATATATGTTTAATTTTTGGAAGTATGCTTAAATTTATATATGTTTAATTTAATTTATGTGGGTCGAATTTTTGTTCATTTTGGCCGAATTTTATTTATGTTCAGAATATATATTCGAATTTATATACGTATTCGAATATGTTTAATTTTATTTATGTGGGTAAGCTCTTATGTTTAATTTTATTTATATATGTTTAATTTTGGCTGTTAAGCAGGTTTGATGATTAGGGTTTATTGTTTTTGAATTTATGAACTTGAATTTGTGTTGGGGGTAATTGTGGAAGTTTGATTTTGTGAATTGGGTTTTAATTTGCAGGTTTCGATTGCTTCTGGTGGTGCTTCTAGAGAGAAAACTCAGGTTAGGGAATCAATTCAGGGTTTTGTGATGAATTTGAAATTAGGGATTGGTTTGTCTTGATCTATTAATTTTAGTTGAATTTGAAATGGAATTATTCAATTGAGACTTGTTTGAGCATGCAATTCACAATTTTTCCTGTCTTGGATGGTTAATTGTGTGAATTTGCCGTGTTTTTGGATCATTAATTTTGATTTATTAGTTTGATTCTTATTGTTACCTGCTTTAAAGATACAAGATTATCTACATTCTGCTCCTATAAGTTGATTGTTTGATTTATTTTTGTTTCGAAATGAGAGTAGGCTCACATAAGGGAGCTGGAAGAGGAAGTGAAGCTGCTTAGGAATCTATCACACACAAATATAGTTGCAAGTATTTTATCTTTTCATGTACCAAAATACGATCCGATATTGCTGGATTCTGAGCTTAATTTCCATGCTAGAGATATTTGGGGACTGCAAGAGAGGAGGAGGCTTTAAATATCTTATTGGAATTGGTTCCGGGTGGATCCATTTCCTCACTTCTTGGCAAGTTTGGATCATTTCCGGGTGAATCTTAAGAGACTTTATGTAATGTTATGAGTTTTCGTGGACTCATTTGTATTTTCGGTGGACTCATTTGTATTTTTGGTGTTTGAAAATTGGAACTTTAGAGACGTTATGTAGTTTTGTGATTGATAATTTTGGTTTGTATGTAATTATTAAATTATGCAACAGGTCTAAAAATCACAAAACAAGTCCATATGCAGGTCCAACAGGTTATTTATAAAAAAAACGAAAAAACCACAAAACAGGTCCATTCAGGTCCAAACCCGGACCGGACCTGATGTTTCAGGTCTGACCCGGAACCGGACCTGTTAAATCAGGTCCGGTCCCCGGTCCTCAAATTTACCCAATTCAGGTCCCCGGTCCAAACAGGTCCGGTCCAGGTCCGGTCCGGTTTTGGACCGGTGTACACCCCTAACTAAAAGTGTAAGCTAATGGTTGAACTTAGATACTTTATCACGCCCCCTTACATGACAACTCATTGGGCTTAGCTTGAAGTGTAGAATGAGGATGCAGTTTGGGCTTTTTCATACCCAATGCTTAATATTCCAGTTGGAAAACGGGGTGGATGAGATTTGAACTCGTGGCCTTCTTGTCACGTTGGCTCCGATACTATGTTAAACTTTTAGCTGAATTGGTCCTATAACATATTTTGCATTCATACCATTATGAAATATTTTAATTTTCAAGGTTTTAAAGTGATGGGTGACTTCATGAGGATTCTTCTAGAGTATCACCTTATAGAGATGAAGAAATATTTGATGAAAGAATTAAGTGTTTCATAAAGCTTTTTCCCGGACGCTCCAGTTTTTCAACAAGCTATGAAAGAATTTGGAATGTTTTCTTTCAAGTCGGGAGCATGTAAGGCTAGAGAAAACTTATGTTGTAGAAACACCATGGATCCTCAACTCTAGTGGGCTAGCTTTGGTTCAATCACTCCTTTCTACAAAGTATTGGCTTTAAGAGTTCTTGGACGACCTAACTCATCATTAGCATGTTATGAATGCAATATGACTACATTCAATTTTATTCACTCACTCAGAAGAAATGGGTAAACTCCACAAGGAGCCAAGGATCTTGTTTAAATTCATAACAATCTTCGTCATCTATCAAGAAATAAAAAGGAATACAAAGGATAAGAAAACAAGAATGTGGGATGTAGGTGGTGATCAACTTGATAATTTAGAAGATCAGGGATTTTTGAGAATTTTCAGAGCTTTCTCTTGATGAACCAAAACTGAAATCCGAGTTTTGTTTAAATGAAACTACTAGGACCAATTAGTTTTTATTACTCTTATCTTGATCATAAGCTTTTTAGACTTAAATACGATGTATCTAATAGGTTTATTTCTTGCGATTTAGTATTTTACTAGATAATTACCGAGTCATACTCGATTATTGAAATTATAGTAATTGAAAAATAAAATTGCAATTGAAATACAGAAGTTTCTAGGAAAATGTAAATCAATAGTGATAATAATAAATAAACAAATAAATAATGAAGTTCCTAGCAAAATTTAATAATTCTACACTCAATAAAAATGTAGAATTTATGAGGGAAAATTCCCTCCAAAAAACTCCGCTTTAGTATAGGTACTAGATAATATTCTTGCAAAGCTCGATGTTTTAACTTAGCACATCGTACAAGCATTTTGAAAATTATTGTATTATTGAAATTTGTTTGCTGTGCAAAACTTAGAGATTTATTGCACAAATTTTCACAATCTACATTTATGATACAAATACTAAGAATAATATTTTTAAACAAAATATTACTCTTATATATTATTTCCTCTGTTCTTTATTACTTGACCTATTTCATTTACCACGCTTGTCAATGTAGACTTTAACCATCAAAAACTTTAATTTTGCATAAGTAAAAATTATAAAAGTTATATATTATGATACTACTTTTGAGACAATTCTAACAATATCTTACATGCACATGTTTTTTCTTACCTATAATTCACAAAAGATGGTCAAAGAAGGGGCGATTAATAGTTTAAAAGTCAAAGAGATTCAAGTAAAAAATAAAACGAAGAAAGTATCTTTTACGATCTTTTATTTCCAAAAAAAAAAAATTCAAGCACGCTAAGAATAACTTAATACCCTTTGTTTTGAAACTTACTAAAATAATGTTTATAAATCGAATATTAATAGTTTTGGCTAGTATAGAATTAGTATATATGTATATACAACAGTACAAATTTTTAAAAAAGACAGACTTTTATTAAGTTATTGTAAAACGGGTTAAATTTAGCCTAAAAATATTTAAAGTTACCCTTATATACTATAAAAGTTACCATTTTTATAACAAAAATTTTACCCTTAAAAAATATTTATAATGTATTAGATTTATCATATTAGCTTTCAAAGCATGTATTCATTATAAATTACACATTAAAATACA
Source organism: Chenopodium quinoa (assembly GCF_001683475.1). Classification (NCBI taxonomy): domain Eukaryota; kingdom Viridiplantae; phylum Streptophyta; class Magnoliopsida; order Caryophyllales; family Amaranthaceae; genus Chenopodium; species Chenopodium quinoa. The sequence continues at coordinate 1,736,279 of NW_018742980.1, forward strand.
ATCAAACTCATACAAATTAAAAGTTACCCTTAGGTTAAAGGTACTATAAAAATTAGTAAAGTTACCCTTAGATTGATCGACTTATAATAAAATTAATGTAAGTCTGCCTTACACAAGACTTATTGATACAACAGTGGAATAAAAGATTAAAAATTCAACAAGCAGATCCCTACTTCTAATTTTTTCTTTATGTTAAATTATTTTCGGGTTCATCATCCCCCCAAAAAAGTAGACATAAATTAATATAAAAAATAAACATAAATCTAAATAACTACATAATTTTCCGAATTAGGAAAAAAAATCTATTAATTTTAATTTACTTGTTGGATAAATATCATCACCAAACCGATATACTTTATATGAAATCATCTCTCTGCCTATATTTAGGGTGTGTTCTATACTATTCACAAGATGTTTACTTACCTGATCTTATTAGACATTATTAAATCTTATTTACCTGTAATTTGAACTTAGGTAACTTTATCAGAATTTATTTTTCTTGAATTAAACTATTCTGAACTTATCTGAACTTGTTAAACGTGAAATAAGGTTAAGAAAATAAAGTGTGCCTTATTGTAAACGTAATCAAACAAAAAAAAATCTTAAATTCAATTTCATTTGTTGTATAATTATCATCACTGAATTGTGTAATATGCCATCAATAATGGCTTGTTTGATTCACCTTATTTTTGCTTATCTGATCTGATCAGATCTGGTGTGATCTGATCTGATTTGATTGTCTGATTTGACCAAACGTTGATCTTATGTGTACGATAATCTATAAAGAAGAAATATATCAAGTGGGGTTTTGCTAGATTCGTATTAATGTGTATTTTATTAATATGAAATTTTTATAATTTTTTCATTATTTAATTAAAGATATTTAGCAATAAAAAAAAGGCACATCAAACGATGATCTGATCTGAACTTATTTTTTTATCTGAATTTATTTTTTTAATCTGATCTGAACTTATCTTTCTTAAATAAGTTAAAATAAGTTGAACTAAACAAGGCCTAACTTTCTCCCTAAATTATTGTGAAGGTAACAAAAAAAAGGGGAAAAAGCTATATGCAGCCCTTATAACTAAAAGTGGAAAGAAAAGACATTAAATAAACATTTAAAGACATTATAAACAGGATTTTAGGAGGGAAAAAAAGTTTTACTTTAGTATAGAGTCGTAAATATATATATATTTTTTTTTTGAATAATCGTAAATATATATTCTAATTAAATTCTTCTTATTATTTATTTTATTATTTTTCTATATATGTACCTGTTTCCAATAATGTGAATTTTTTTTCGTTTCCCCAACCCCATTTCTATTTCCGTATCGGTGAAAGCTAGGCTCAAACTATATTTGTTTGAAGAAAAACATTTTCATTTTGAAATTTAGTTATATATTTGATCAATCAATTGTATTGGGTTTTTTTTTAATCACAAAGCAACATACTTCGTATATATTTTTTGATTCTTGTGAGAAAAAAAAAAATGTTCCCTCAAAAAAAATAAAATAAATTTGTTGTTATAGTAATTCTTTAGAACTCAAGCTTAATTTGAGAATTTTATTTTCTCAACATCATATTGATTTGGAATTTAGATGCTTAATAGTTAATATGGCGTTAAAATCATGTTTTATAAATTTATTTTAGTATTGTGGCGGCCAAATGCATTTCGATTTTTATTGCATAAAACTAACATTTATTTAAGCACGCATTTTGTGTTTGACCTAATTTAGGTGAGGTAAGTTAAACTTTGACCATCAAGTTACCTCATATAATTAGTCTTGTATAAAGCGGGTTTATGTTAATTTTATTGTAGAACTTTAACAATTTTAATTTTAATCCCTTTAAAGGTAACTTTAATTTGTATTTTAATGTGTAATTTTTAATGGATACATACTATAAAGGCTAATATGATTAATCTAAATACATTTTAAATATTTTTTAAGGATAAAATTTAGGAAAAATACACTTTAATAATCCTAACGACTGACGATTTACTTTTAATAATCCCAAATAAGGTTAATTATCTAATAATCCCAATTATGCTATAACTTTGCCTGTAGTAGTCCCAATCATTCAACAAGTGGTCAACAACCTGTTATTATAGATTACCAAGACACGTATTACCATGTGATTGGTTCAAAAAAAATTATAAAAAATTGAAATAAAATAAATTTAAAAACAAAAAAAAAAAAAAAAAACCACCCTTCTCCATGCCAGCCACACCCCCCCCCCCCCCCTCAAGCCGACCGACACGCAGTAGCACCTCTTCTTCACTCATCATCAAATGTTCAATTAAACCCAAAAAAAAAAAAAGTCAAATCCCAATTCAAGCTCCATTAATGGCGTCCACACCTTCTCCTTCCTCCACCCTTTCTCTCTCCTAAGTGCAACTCCCCATTCAACCCAAAACCACCCTCTTTGTCGAGAGTTGCTTTTTCCGACCACAATTGGTGGCCGAAGACGATGTTTGAAGCTTAAATTCTCTGTCGTTAGAGCCGCCGTCGGAAGCGTTGGTTCTTCTCGTAGTCGTAGAGTTGTTTACAGGGAATCTTAGGCATAAAATCCGTCATCCATTAGGTGTTTTCGGGCGGTCGGAGAGGGTTCTTCGAATGGGTTTTCGAGTGGAAGGGAAGGGTTACGGGGGTTAGGGGATGGGGCAAGGGTTACAGTGGTCTCAAGGGTGGCAGGGAGGCCGGCCGGCCGTTTTCGGGGGTTAAGGGAGGAGGTTGGCCGGTTTTTGGCAGGTTAGGGTGGGCTAGGGTTTCACGGTGGGGTTAGGGGTGGGGGAAGGGGGGAGCGCTAGGAATCTGGGATTAGTTTTTTTAAAAAATTTATTGTTTTTGGGGGTGGTTGGGATTAGTTTTGTTTTGGTTTTTTTTTTTTTTTAATTTTTTTAAAAAAAAAAAATTTACAAAAATTGGAGCAAATCACAGGCTGACACGTGGCTTTTAAAAACCAAAAAAAAAAATTACCCTTTCAACAAATTATCGGTCATTGGGACTACTACATGTAAAGTGTTAGCATAGCTGGGATTATCAGATAATAAACTTTAGTTAGGATTATTAAAAGTAAATCTATCAATAGTTAGGATTATTAAAGTGTATTTTTCTTAAAATTTATGTTAAAAATATGATAACTTTTATAGTATATAAGAATAATTTTATATACTTTTAGAATAACTTTAATCCATCATATAATAATTTAATGAAATAATCCCCTTAATTGAGAAATTGTGTACCTCATAAGCTTTTTGAGATCACCTGTATCAAATTTGCAGGACATTGTCGCTTTGAGTTTCCAACTTTCCATATAGAAAGCCTAAAAGTCTACAGTATCGTCTCGGCCCACAAATGGTACATCCCCGTTTTTCAGGCCTAACTAGAGGAACTTACGATAATCCAACTCAGATATACTAGTCTTTCTTATAGGGCCTGAAAAAATCCTTCCATTGGTATAATGTCAATTGTGCACCAAATGAAAATTTAACTCAAGAAATTGACTTGCAAGTGACAATTATTTGATCTGAAATTATCCAATATTAACTCAACGTTCTTTTTGTCGTGCAAAATTTACCCAACAGTAGGTTTGGCAATCCTAACCCGATCCGAATGACCCGTTCCGTGACTCGATCGAAATTGATCCGAACACGAAACTGACCCGACCCGACTCATATCTGATCCGAAGTGGAGTTGACCCGATACCCAAATTGACCCGACCTGAAGTTGACCCGAAACCCGAAGCAACCTGAAGTGATCCGACCCGATCTTAACCCGAATTGTTTGACCCGAACAGACTTGAAACCCAAAGCGACCCAAACTATACCCGAAATGACCCGATCCAAAATTTTCTTATACTCAAAATTACCTAACTGATATAGGGCTTAATTACTTTACCCGAATAATCTCTCATCGAAAATAACCTAAACAATACAGTCTTGTGTGTATAGTACTTTTGGAATGTGCGTGTAATTTAGTACTTGTAAAGTTGTAATTCATAAAGAGTTCCACTTGATTAGGAACACTTGTTATTGTTATTATTACTATTACTCTTCTTTTTTAAAGTGTTACATTGAATTTTTTTCCACAATTTACTTAAACTAATTTGAATTTTTTACCAATTAATCAATGATAGTGATTATACATATGAAATAATACAATCTTGTGTGTATAGTACTGTTAAAATTGTCTAATGAATAATTTATTAATATTCAATTGTTATACTTAGCTTATTGATAATTATAATATATTATTAGTTAAATTTCTACATCGACATAAACGAAGACTGACGTGACCAGAATCGACCCGGCCCGAATTGACCCGACCTGAACTTGACCCGACAATTGAACCCGAAGACTGACTCGACCTGAATTTACCCGACCCGAACTCGACCAGAAGTGTTGACCAGAAACCCGACCTGGCCTGAATAACCATTGGCCTGAAACTGCCCCAAAACCCAAATTGACCCAACCCGACCCAAACCCGACCGAATATTGATTGACTCGACCTGAACTGACCCGACCTGAACGACCCGTTTGCCAGGTCTTCCCAACACCCACTATGAGGACCCAATAGCTAATGAGGTTACCTTTGACCCGTTAACAACCCAAAACTCAATTATTTAACTAGTAAGACTAGTAATATTCGTAACTCGATTGAACCCAAGATCCAATTCGATCTTGTCAAAAATCAAACAATAAAAAAAATCAAATTCGATCTAAACCAGCACATATGGACCAGACATGAGTCAAACTGAACGCGAATTATACTCAATCTGTTATTGATTAAACTCGACTCAGCCCAATGCCCTAAATCAACTCTACCTAGTTAATCGGATATTTCAATCAAGCCGACTTAGGGCTTGATACGACTCGTTGTTTAGTAAACTTAATTCAATTACTAAACCAAGGGTGATTTGAATAGATCTTGTCTTATCTTACTATATAATATCCGGTCGTGCTTGGTTTTTAAAATTAATGGCAATTATAAGTTAAAAGTCTTTAGAGAAATGTAACTCAATAGTCAATCATTATAATTTTATAATATATGTATAATAATGTTCCTAAGCAAAATAATGATTGCGAAGGAGAAAAAAAAAATATAAAGTAGAATTTAGGAAGGAAAATTATCTCAAAAACTAGTATAGGTATACATATAGATATAGATTATCTTATGTTATTGTACATTAATTTAAGCTTGAAACTATATAATAATTAATCTCATATGTTCTTGAATAATTTAAACTATCATTGCACAAAGTTCATGAAAATGTTGTATAGTCTATATACAATGAGATACTTGTACTCCCTCCGTGTTTAAATAAATGAAACGTTTTAACTTTTTGCACTATTCATCTAATTCACTTTGACTAATGTTTGTGATCAATACATAAGAATAAATATAGTCTTGTGGGTACTTGTTAGAATCGTCTCAATGAATAATTTATTACTCGTAATATATTCAATTGTTAAATTTAACTAATTAATAATTAAAGATATTATTAATCAAAGTGGTACATTGACATACGTGTATAAGGAAACGTTTAAGTTATTTAAACATGGAGAAAGTATATACATTTTTACATTTTTTAAGGTTAGAAATGTTGTAGCTTAGGTAACATTTTTATTGAATAACTAGCTATAAATTTTATAAAATGGTTGCATGCATTGCTTGCATCAAGTGCTAGGGAAAAAGCATGATAAGCTTTATGCCTTTGACCTTAACAGCTAAACTTAAATCAAAGTTTTACAATTGAACTTTCATTTGTATCAAATCAATATTTTCTTTGTTAAAAAAAACTTCACATTTTACGATCCTTTTGTGACTCTAGCCTTAATATATTTTATTTTTTATTTTTTTGTTTTTTAAAGTAACATGGCAGTAATAATTACTCATTAGTTAGTTGATTTCTAACCATTTACCACCTTTATTTCACAATATTCTTAACATTTACTTTGTACAAGAAATGCGACAAAGAGGAGAGAAAGTACTAAAGGTATGTAGAAAAAAGTGGATAAAGTAAGAATGAAAATGTAAAAATGTGAGTAGTGATAATGTAGGAAAAATAGATAGATAACGTAAGAAAAAGTGATAGAAATCATAGAATAGTATGTACATATTGTGAGGTTAGTGGATAAGTTAATAAAACGACTTGTCAAGAATGAACTAAAGTAAATACTCGTACTCCATATGCTAATGATATTTTGGAACTATGGGATAAACAAAATATGTTAATTAATAACATTAAGGGATAAACAAAATATGTTAATAACATTATGAAACTAATAAAGTGGTATTTATGTTTTAGCATTAATTTGTCCTTCAAAGTGTGAGTAAATACATACCAAATTAAGCTAAAATATGACTGTGGGTGGGGGAAGCAAAAAGTTGAACCACAACAACTAATTTTCCTTTCTGATATCCCTAATGATGAAAAGGTACTTTCGGTAATGTAACAAAAAGATTTTGATAGTACCCTAAAATCAATCTCCACTTTTAATTAATAAATTAAACTTTTACTTTTTGTTCATATTATTACTACGTTACTGCAGATCAAATTCCCTTTAACTGTAACTAGGGACAATATATGATTAATCTTCTTTAACATAATTACTACATTGATAATTATTGTTATTAAGGGGAAAAGTAAGTAAAGACAAGCATGAAAAATTGTCTGAATAGGACTCCATTTAATTTGGCGATAAATAATTTACATGATCATATAACTTCAATCTTTATGTTTTTGTTATTGAGGTTCAATAAGTTTACACTCTTTGAAGGTAGTAAGTACCCCTATAGTGGATTTGAGTGTAAAAAACTGTCCCTATAATGGGTTTTGTTCTAATTTTGTTTTTGTTTTTGTTTTTGTTTTTTGAGTTTAGTATGGTTCAAGTTGTTTCGTGGGTAAAGATTTGTGCGGGATCGAAAAAGAGGTTAATCCTTCGATTACAATCAGATAAATCAGACGAAAATTTTCTTCACAACTACAACAGATCGATAGACCCCTCTTTGAAAAAGGCTTTAAAGCACAACAATATAAAAGAGGGTATGAATAATGTACGATTTGCAACAAAGATCGTAACTTTGCTGAAAGGAAGCTTTTATTTGATTAAATTGTCACGTATTTATTGAATTTAAATCTCTTTGTAGATGTCGTATGACTTTTTATTTATGAATCAATCTTTATTCAAAAATAAAAAATAAAAAAAAATCTTTGTGAAAAAATTAGATAAAAAAAAGGATATTTTACCAAAACGGCTAATTTGACAAAAGTATTTACCAAAATGGCTCATTATAAAATTTAATTCCAAAACTAGTTAAATTATTGACTTGGAAGGAAATTATCTATTTCTTATTTTCTTTTAAACCAGTTTGCTTCACTTTATTGATTTATTTTTTTTTGGTTTTACATTTATTTTTAATTTTAGAATTTTTTTTTTTAAGTTGGAAAATTTAAGTCATATACAAATATACGAAGTATGTAAACCGTCGCAGAAACCATAATTTCGATTAAAAAAAAACCAAATTTTCATCTACAACGTATCACAAAAATTTGGAATTTCAAGTAGTATGGTTCTATCAACACTACCGCAAATTTATACGACGATAAGGGATTTTAAGGAATTTTTCATCTTTTTCATGTCTGTTAATTGTATACTCTTTGTATATGTCGGCTAATTTGAATATTTTTGAGTTTGATGTGTATAATAAATCAAACTTACATATATTTATGTCTTTATGTGCTAAAAAAAGAGTTGTATTTGTTTTTTTTTTTTGGTTAATTAAAAGTTTAGAACAATTTTTTGAGTGATTTTATTATTTTGTGTAGCTTTTTTACAAAACTGAGAATTGTTGCAAATACATTATGTTGAATGTTATTTTTCAAATTAATGGGATACTTTAAACTATGGCATTAGAATTTTCCAAAACAAAAAAAAACAAAATAAATAAATTTTTTAATATAAAATAATAATTTTTTTAAAAAAACCCATAAAGTGAACCAAACCTATTCAAAAGAAAATAAGAAATAAATTATTTCCTTCCTAAATAATTTAGCTAGTTTTGGAATTAAAATTTAAAATTATCCTTTTTAGTAAATACTTTTGTAAAATTAACCATTTTGGTAAAAGATCCAATTTTTTTTTTTTAAACAGAGCAGTTTCAAATAATTTATAAGTATGACTTGTAATTTTTTTTTTAAAAAAAATTATTACAAGTACAAGATAATGTAACAACAATGGTAGAACTCATAGTTAACTCAATAAGATGTCGCTAAAGTGTCCAATCAATGCATGTGGTTAGAGCTGTCAAAAGCTGACCCGACCTGAAATACTGATCTGAATCCAATTATTAACCGACCCGTTTAAATCCGGAAAAATGATGACCCGAACCCGATATGACCCGACCTGAAACCAACCATAGACCCGATTTAACCCGAGTATTTGAGACCCGAACTCGAACATGAACCGACCTGGAGATGACCCGACCCGAATATAACCCGTAAAATATTGACTTGAATCGAACCCGACCTGAATCGAAATTGACCCAAACCCGTTTTAACCTGTCAAAACCGAATTTAACCCGACCCGAATTTAACCCGACCTATTACTTACCCGACCTGAATTTAACCCCCGACCTATTACTAACCCGACCCGAAAATCAACCCGATCTTTCACTAACCCGACCCGAAATCAATCCGACTTGTTATTGACCCGAAATTAACTAGCAATCTAGGATTACGTCATATCTTTTTTTTTCCCTAATTCTATGAGTTATTTTTCTATTTAAGCTTATTCAAATATTTTCAATAAAATTCTCTATTATCAAATGTATTACAATTTATATGTCTCAAAAAAACCTATAAAAATTTATGAATACCCCTACTTTTTGGATGCATGTTTATTCTTTATTTAAATTTAGTAATTACAATTTACGAATACTACTACTTTTTAGGTGCAAGTTCATTCTATATTTCAATTAAGCAATTATGGTTTACAAATACTACTACTTTGTAGGTGCATGTGCATTAATGTAGTCAATTACGGTTTAAAAATACTATTTGACCTAAGGTTTGTTTGTTTTATCTTATATATATATATATATGTATATAAAAGTTAAAAAAATTAATAATTTCGGATAATGATTGAATTGAACGTGATAATGATTGAATGCGAGCATGAGTATATGACAATGACCCGATGATAATCTAACCCAAATAATTTACCTGTACCCGATCATGACTTGACTTGTCTGGACTCGAGAAAGTGGTGACCCGAACTAGAGCTGTTAAAAGACTTTTATTGGTCTTTTATTTTCTAATTTTATTATTAATTTACCTATTTAATCTTATTTAAATGTTTTGAATAATGCCATTTAAATGTTTAAATAAATATCATTAAAAAAAAAGTGAACTCGGACATGAACTTATAAAAAATAAACAAGTTTAGATAATTTCAAATAAAATAAGTTTAGAAAAAAAAAATTATTGTATTTTAACTTATTTAAACTAAACCTATTTTATCCGAATTTATATGAACTTATTGTATTTAATCTAAACATGTCATCTCGAATATGAACTTATCTGAAATTGTTATCCCTAATATGAGTGGAATCAATGTGAATAGATTAGAATAGGGTTTGAACTTATCTTCTAAAAATCTAAACTAAACCTATCTTTTTGGAATTAATATGAACTTATTATGTAGATCTTATCTAAACTTATTAGAGCTTATTACCTCGAATTTAAACTTATCTGAAATTATTTCTCTTACAATAAATGAAGTAATTGATAATGATTAAACGTGAATGTCATTACATGAACTATTAACAAACCGACCCAAAAAATGTACCCGAACCTGATATGACCTGACCTGAAATCAAGCCGATACCCAAATTAACCCAATATTTGAGACCCGAACCCGAACATGACTTGACTTGGAAATGATCCGATTTGATTATAACCTGCAATTTTTTAACTTGAACCAACCCCGACTTGAACCCGAACATGACCCGACTTGTAAATGACCCTACCTGATTGTAACCAGCAAATAACTGACTTGAACCGAACCCGACTTGAACTCGAGAATGATCTGACTTGGAAATGACCCGACCTGATTATAACCCGCAAACTATTGACTTGAACCGAACCCGACTCAAACCTGAGAATGACCCAACCTGATTATAACCCGCAAATTATTGACTTGAACCGAACCTGACTTGAACCCGAGAATGACTCTAACCCGTTTTAACCCGAATCAAACCCGACCTATTATTCACCCGACCCGAATGTAACCCGACATAAACCCGAGCCAAACCCGACCCAAACCCATAAGATGTATGACCCGACGTTACCCGACTCAAGCATGACCCAATCCGAACCCGACCCGTATAGATTACGACCGTAAGCTGAAATGACCCGACCCAAACCCGACCTGTTTACTCGAATTGACTGCTCTACATGTGGTAGTAAGTTAATCTTATATTTGGATTACAATCTATATTTGAAAGCTTGCATGTTTAGCTTAATATTATTATAATTCAAAATCCTTTTTTCAATTTCTCATGGATAATGTTAATTGTTATTGCTATTCTCCTTCAATTCTTAGGCTTTGTTATGTTCTTTTTACCTAAGCTTATTTTTATTATTTATTACGTATTCTTGATATAGTTAGACTAAATCATATTATTACAGAAATATTCAGACAAAGCTAGATCAGACTCTGTCCTGCCTCTTCTGTTCTGGGACTAAGGAAATTGCTCGATCTTCGTGTCCTAAGAGATTGTAATAGGGCCAGTGAAATTTGGGAAAAATACCAAACACCATAACTTCGAATGCCACGGCCAGATACTTGCTTCTAGATAAGCCATAACATCTCCAATTCTTCCATTGTGCTCACATTGTAGAAACCTTAGAACCGATGATTTCCCATGATACCTTAGCTTGGAGAATTTAGATTAGAAGCAATTAATGCCCTGGGTCTTTGAACAAGAAAACACCAACCTTGAAACAGGGTGGAAACAGATTAGAAATTGTTATATAAACCCGGGTGCATGGTGCACCCAAGGGTATTGTTTGCTCATTTCGATGATTATTGCTCATTTTATCATTAAATGAGCAAACAAATACCCATGGGTGCACCGTGCACCCGGGTGTATATAACAATCTCTCCTCAGACCATGCATGCATGTGGATCATTGAGGAAAATTCTACTTCTAATAATGTGGCGGATCTAGCCATCCAGAATTAGGGGAATAGGGTACGAAATTATGTTTGATTAAAAAAAAATTACAAAATAATATGTGGAGTATAATAATTTTTTCATAACTAAATTTTGAGTTATTAATCCATTTCACTATTGACTATTGTATTAGTATTTACGTGTACAATAAATACACCCATCCTACGACAACAAGGCATATATATGAGTAACTAAATATGTTTGTGGGTAAAAAAATAAAGTATTTAAGAGATCAGTTATTCAGACAGAAGGTCTCTTTGATCGAAAAGTACTAATTCTAACTGAATTTTTTTTAAAAAACACGTAAGAGACCAGTTTTTTAAATAAGTGTCTCTTTGAATTTAACACAAAAAAGGCGGGTTGATTAGTTGCTTTGGCTAACTACATAATTGTACCTAAGAGACCATCTATTATTAATACAGGCCGTCTCTTTCGTTATCATTTTTTTTTTATTTTTTTTTATTTTATTTTTTTTTGCGGAATGGGGTTACAGTTGTACCTCTGTGTACCCCTATATCCGCTAATTCACTCTTCTATCCCCTTTCATACAAAAAACAAACAACTCCCATACCTAAACCCTGATAATTTGAAGGTCATAAAGGTTGATGCACCCTTTCAATCAAACTCTTTGTCTGCTGTTATAGCCTTTGTGTGCAGGGATCACCGAGGGCAATGCTTCTGTAATGATACTTTCTGACTTCCTAGTTACATATACTTCGTAAGTTCGTATAATCTAAGCCATTTTAAAAAAAAATTTAAAAATAAAATAAAAACCCTAGATCACATTAAAGATAATAAGTCTGACTAGAAATTAAAATTAAAATCATGCCAGACCACACCAAACTAGAATATAAATTAAAAAATTAGGGAAAATTGATAAAAATAATCCCAACTTTGGCCCCTTTCCTCAAAACAATTCTAAATTTGGATTATTTTTAAATAATCCAAACTTTAGAGGTCATTCGCTCAAAACGGTCCCAATCGGTAATCAATCTACTATAACAGGTTAAGGTGACAAGTGTTACCACGTGATTAGTTGGAAATTTTTTTTAAGAAAAAGTAAAAAATAAAAAATAAAACCCAAACCAGTCCCCCCCCATCCACGACCCACTCTCCCCACCACCACCCATAACCCATTTCCGGAGCCCCCCTAGCCCCTCCCATCCCCCACCCCCGCCACAGCCAGAACCCCCTCCCCGCACCGGTGCCTCCCCCTTCCCTTTGTCGTTGCCCTTCCTGGCCCCTTACCCCTAAACCACCAAACCCCCACCCCCAAAACCCCTTCGAAATCCCTCCTCCCCACCGCAAAAACCCTCCAACCAGCCCTCCCTTCACCCTCAAAACCCCTAGTCGCTAGGGTTCCGAGGGTGGGGAGGGCTAGTTGGAGGGTTTTTGCGATGGACGGGGGTTTTCTTAGGGGTTTCGTGGTGTGGGTATGGTGGTTTGATGTTTTAAGGGGTAGGGAGAGGGACAACGCGGGAGCGAGGGAAGGGGGTCTGGGCGTGGCAGTTAGGGGCGGGGGGTACCTGGGCTAGGCAGTGATAGGGGCTGCCGGAAATCTAGGGTGGTGACTGGTGGTGGGGGTTGTCGTGGGTTGGGGGCTTTTTTTGTTCTTAATTTTATTTAGTTTTTATTTTTTATTTTTCAACCAATCACGTGGTGACACGTGTCACTTAAACCAAAAAAAAAATATTACCTCTTTAACAGGTTACCGGTCAATTGTGACCATTTTAAGCAAATGACCTCAAAGTTCATATTTTTTAAAAATAATCCAAAGTTGGGATTATTTTGAGCGAACGGACAAAAGTTGAGATTATTTTTACCATTTTTTCCAAAAAAATTATTATCAAAGCACTTTAAATAAAGTAAAGAGAACAAATTCTTCCCCAATTCCTAGTTACTACGATTTATTTATTTATTTATTTATTATTATTATTATTATTATTATTATTATTATTATTATTATTAAATAACAAAAACCTACAAAGTCAAAAGATTTACAAGAAATTAGTGGGGAGCCGAGATACAATCTGGGCCCCCACCCCTCTAGCTATAGCGAACCCAATCCTGTTAAAGATGTGAGCAGCCGCACGAGCTCCAATATCCTGAGTCCTAGCGAACGCCTGAACCCGCTTCAGCAACGCAACGGCATCCTTCTCTAATTCCCCCAATGAAGAAAAGGAGAAAGGAAGAAAACCATAGCCAATAGCCCTGCAACGCGCCCCATACTTGTCTCGCTTCCGCTGAGCCGCAGCCGACATAACACGACCAGGAACGAAGTCAGACAACCCAGATTGAGTCAATGGAGAAGACCCCGTCAAGTCAACACATACATCTAGGCCTCTATCCCAGGAGTTAAGCAACACATCTGCTGGCCGAAGAGCCCCGTCGTTCCCTCTAGTTAACCCAACGTTGACCTCCTTCCTTGCAGAAATCCCAAAGCGGAAACAAATATCAACAAGGGTATCACGAACAACGTTATGCCGATGTTTAATACCCACCATCCCAACACAAGACACTGCATGATCCCCATAAAAAACTCTTGAGCAAGCAGAACAAGGTGCCGATACGGAGAACAAGGGAACACCCAACCGGTAGCAAAGAACACAACGGTAAGTCTTACCATTCATAGTCTGACCCAGACCTGATATCGGGACCGCTCGCAACCAGGCAGAAGAGTAATCCCCCTGCTGGGACTTCCATAAGGCAACCTGACGCGGAGACAAGGAGAAAGTGGATTCTGCAGATGCAGTGACCTTTGTGAAATATATATCTGCCAATTTCTTCATGAGTTTGGGGGCAGCGATCTCACTAGGGTAACGCAAAAGGTCAGTCTCCACAGTCCTATTAAAAAGACTAAGAGCGTCGTCGAAGGCCGGACCTGGACCAACAATACCAGAATTGCGAAGAAGCGAAGCCTGTAGACCAGAAGACTGCAAACGCGACGCAAGGAAAGCATAGTGTCGAACATCACCCGCTGAATAGACACCCAATATTATTTTAAGTGTTAATGTGTGTTCATGAGCACACATTAAAAAAAATATTATCCTTTCAATAATAGATACCTTTGTAATAATTTTTTTTATTTTTTTTATTCTCCAATTTAGTTTCAATGGCTCACAATTTTGCCTTCCTTTTAAGAAAATGATTAAAGAGGATTATTCTTGGTGAACTTGCTAATCATGTATTGTTAGTTGTAAACTTTGTTCCTTTCCTTGTTTTCTTTTAGATCCATCTTTTTTTCACTTGCGCATATTTTAAAATTATAAAAACTTGATATTTTAGAATCATAAATTAAAACAAATCTAACAAGATTCATATTTATTTATTTACTCTTAATAATAAATAATAAATAATAAATAATTAAAGATTGTCAAAATATATATGTAAATAGTGAAAAATACAAAACATTGCATTTATAAATGAACGGAATAAATTATTATTATTATTATTATTATTTTAATAATAGACATCTCCATTAGCCCCATGATGGCACATTGGTTTGTCTTCATTTAGTAAATACAATAACTATTTGTAAATTTACATATGGCCAGTTGTTTTAGGCTAAAGATCGAATGGACAATCATCTAACTTTACTGATTAAAAATTGCTAATTTTATACCAAATATGTAAAATGTTAAAGGTATGAATAATTTGTAGGATTAAAAAATATATGTAATATGAAAGTAAAGAATAAAGTAATGCAAACACTCTACCTTTTGCTTTGATATAATATACTTTTCATTTGACTTTGTATTGATTTTATACTCCTTTCATTTCAATTGGTATTTTATTTATTGCATCAATACTCAATAGACATCAAGGGAATAAAGAAACAAAGTTAAAAAGTGCTTCTCTTTTTTTCTTTTTTACTTTTTTTTAGCAAGAAACAAAAAGTTGCTTGTGCAAAAGATGTGTAGTATAGTGGTGGGATTAGGGGAGTTGATAAAAGAGTAAAAACTCTCAAATGAACCTGGTTCACACTAATTTATTGTGAATCACTAATATTAGAGAAATTACAGTTTTTTTATATAAAAAAACAAAAAAACTGTCACTATATTAAGATAAAGATAATTATGTTGAAATAAAAGTCATTTTGGTATTATAAAGGCTATAAGAGGTTAATTTTGTTTAATGAAATTTTTTATATACTGGTCAATAAGAATAATAAAGGTCACTATGTTAAAATTAGGGTTACTATGCTCAACATAATGTCGTATTTCAGGTTCACAATAATATTAAAAGTCATACAAGTTTTAATAAAGGTTACTATGTTAAAAATTAATAAGGTTACTATGTTAAATTAGGGTCACTATGTTTAATATATATAACGCCAATTGTGTACGTATAAACCTTAGGTCCATGCAAGATTTTTTTGTAAAAGAGATAGGTTTTTTGTCAAAAAGAAACAAAATATACGGAGTATAAAAGAAGATAAATGCAACACCTCGCTAAATGGAAATACTACTTCCGTTTCATATTATGTGCAACATTTACTAAAAATGGTTGTTATACATTATGTGCAACCAATGTTTTCTTTCCTTTTTAAGTTGTCAATTTTCTCTATCTTTTTCATCATCATATGTATGTATATATCTTCCTAAATATTTGCTACACCTCGCTAAATGTTTATTTGTCTCATGTTGATTTATTTTATTTTATTTTATTTTGACTTATTTCAGATAAAATAAATTTATATAAGTTTTTTTTTTAAAAGGATTTTTAGATAAGTTAATACAAAAAAACTTCTAAAATATTATTTTTGATACATTCACAAAATAAAGTCAAATAGTTTCAAATTAAGTTTGGATAAATTAAAGTACATTCAAATAAAATAAGTTCAATTGATTTTATTTCAAATAATATATGCTTAAATAATACTTCGTATAATTTTAGACAAATAAGATGAACCAAACAGACATAAGATTAATAACCAAATTTCAAAACTACTTATTTGCTTATTTAAAAGAGTTTCAAATCAAAGACTAATGAGTTTGGGTCACATTTGTACTGCTGATTTTAGAATTGACAAGCTGGATTCAATTGCCTGCCTAAAAGAACACAATGGTTGGCATGCTCACTATTTCTCAAATTAATCATTTTATGTAATCATATTTTGCTAATAATTAGCCAATTTATTTTCTGTTTGAGACTTTTGATGGCCATGCAACATGCACGGGGTCATTTTGTATCTAATTTCTGTCCTGGAAGTTGGCCCGACAAATGGATCTCTATGACGATTTAAGTTGTACCTTGTGCTATCATGCTACTACATTTCAAAATTATGGCAAGACATTTTGTTCCTAGTTAGCAATGACAAGATTATAAATTTTTATGTTTGGTTGATGAATGTTATTAATATGCTATTGTTGTTGGATACAATGCAAAGGAATTGGAAAATTATTTGTATTTTAACTACTTTTGTTATTTGAGATGCTTCATCACATTGATGGGGGAAGAAAGCTTTATCTTAGTTAAATCTAAATGATGATGAAAAAGGATGGAAAATTATTGCACCAACCATATATCAATACTTCAGTAGGGTGTCCACCATTCGCTTGAAATCCAAAATCCAATACAAAATGAATTAATAGGATAGTTTATTAAAATCGAATAGGATTTGATAGATTATTTAAATCAGATTGAATTTTATATTTTCAAATTAAATTTAATTTAGTGACTTTAACATCAGCTATGAGTTGAGCTAAACTAACCACTCTGAAGTATTAAATTTAATTTTATACATTAACACTTCAATAAGGGTGTCCAAATCAGCTAACCACTCTGTGTAAGGCAAAGTAACCCCCAATGGCAATTTCGTCATCAGTGGGATTCAAATGGCTCAAGGGTTTGTTGTAGAGTTTGGGAGTGCATCATCCAAAGGCAATCAAGTTGTTTTGTGATAGTGAGTCCGCTTTACACATTGCTAAGAATCTGGTTTTTCATGAACGAACAAATTAAAGCACATTGAGGTTGACTG
Organism: Chenopodium quinoa; assembly: GCF_001683475.1. Taxonomy (NCBI): domain Eukaryota; kingdom Viridiplantae; phylum Streptophyta; class Magnoliopsida; order Caryophyllales; family Amaranthaceae; genus Chenopodium; species Chenopodium quinoa. The sequence goes on from NW_018742980.1 coordinate 1,753,498, forward strand.
TAACTTTGTTCATGATGCGGTCAATGAAGGTCTTATTTCTCCATCTTATGTTTCGACTTCTTCTCAATTGGCTGACATATTCACCAAAGCTCTCGTCTAATCTCAGTTTGATTTCTTCCTCTCCAAGTTGGGCATTTTTGAGTCTCGTGCTCCAACTTGAGAGGAGTATTGAGATAATATCTTAGCATATCTCTAGGGAATATTTGTCAATATATCTTTGTGTATATTTATCTTATTTTAGTTAATTTCCTAAATCCTAGAGTTATCTTTTATTCTAGGTTTAGGGTTGGCCTAGTAGCAGATATATGTTTTGCCTGGTGAATGAATGAAAGCTAGGCCATCATTGTGAATTTCTACACTATGAGTTGAGCTGAACTAGCAGACTTGTAATCAAAACTGTGAACATGGGTGAACTCCTATCCTGTAGAGACTATCCCACATTGAATCGACAACAAGTATCTTTCCTTTCAAAGATTGTTGATTGAAACGAAGCATGACTCTTCCAAATACGCAATGCCCCCTTCTAAGTTCAAGTCCAAATTGAAATTTACATAGTACACCAGCAGGATGTACCATGCTCATGGTACACCCGATTAAAAATAAAGGCATTCTTCAAATCAGCTTTACTTTTTTTTTAAATGATTCCTCCTTAATTTATGGGATATATTAGTCATTCTCCATATTAATAGTTTTAAAATTTAGATTTAATATTTTTGGAGAGACATAATTACAATTTCGAAACATAGAGAAAATTTCTAGAGAAAATTTTTAGCAGAGAAAATTAATGGCGAGGTGTATGAAATTCGACATGTTTCCAATCACAGATTTGTTAATTGATAATATGTATGAGAATGAAGATTTGGTTAATAATGAAGATGAATTTGAGAATTTCATAATCAAATGTGAACGTAATTTTTTTAGGTTTTTTTTGTATTTAATTTTATAATTTTAATTATGATGTTGATGCTAATGATAATGATAATGTTCTCTTAAATTATTAAATTTCATAATTTGTGGATTTCATAATCAAAGGAGATAATTTATTTATTTTTATTAAATTTCATAATTTGTGGATTTCATAATCAAAGGAGATAAATTTATTTATTTATTATTTTTTTTTTATTAAATTTCATAATTTGTGAATTTCGTAATCAAAGGAGATATATATTTCCGATTTTTTTTCACTATTTTTGTATTATTTTCAAAGGTTGAATATGACAATCTTCGGATTATGATGAATGTTCTTGTATCACGTATTCATTCTGTTAAATGGAATATTCTCTTTAAGTCTGATTGATATGTTCTTTGAGTCTAAACTATATGTTCTTTACATTAAAAATTATGTTCATTAAGGTATAATGTTCTTGGGTTTCAATAATATGAAGTATGTTCTTTTTACTTGAATAATATGCTCTTCTATGTTCATGTTCGTTTGTTTTAATTGTTACGTTCTTATAGGTATTGAGTGATATAGCACATATCACTACAAGAAAACAGCTGATTTCCGACGGAAATATTTCGTCGGAATCATAGGAAATTCCGTCGGAATTAGGCTTTCCGACGGAGAATGTCTGTCGTAATAGCCCTTGTCGGAAATTCGACCTTTTCTGGCGGAAATTCCGTCGGAAGGCCTTATTCCGACGGATTTTCCGATGGATATAATTCTGTCGGCGCTATTCCTGACTTTATTTGAAATTCCGACGCAAATTTCCTACAGAAATTTCCATCGAAAAAGTTAGTAAAAAAAAAAAAAACAGCCCCCACCCCACCTTCCCAAACCACCCACCCCCTCCCACACCACCCACCCCCCACCCACACCACCCATCCGGACCCACCCAGACCACCCACCCACACCTACCCAGACCACCCCCACCGACACCCACACAGACCACCCAAACCGTCACCTACCCAGACCACCCACACCCACCCCAGACTACCCCAAACCACCGTATCAATCTCCAAAAACAAAAAAAAAAACCAAAAAAAAATCACAAAAACGAAAAATGCAAACAAAAACCGATACTTCAAAAAAAAAACGAAATCAAAATCACAAAATCGAAACAAAACCACAAAATTAAAATAAACAATTTATATATTACAATGTCCAAAAATCCGAAAAATTACAAACTTACATTACAAAATTTAAAAACTTATATTACAATTTCATCATAAAAATTAATTATAAGCATAAATTTGTGATAAATAAACCTAGATCTACAAACTAACCCATATTTATTCTATATTTCCAACCTTCTACGGCGCTTGACGGCGGACGACGCAACGACTGGTGGTTGAAGGAGGTGTTGAGCGGCGATGGTTGTTGCGGCTGTGCTTGTTGTTGTTGCGATTGTTGATGTTGTTAATGTGATTGTTGATGTTAAGAAGGAGAAAGAGGAGAAGGAAAAGGAAAGAGAAAGGAATGAAAAGAACGAGAAGAGAGGAGATGGAGAAGGAAAGAGAAAGGAATGAAAAGAAGAAGGAGAAGAGAGGAGAAGAGAGGAAAGAGAAGAGGAAGAGTGGCGGAGAGGAGAGAGAAATGAGAATGAAAGGAGGGTCCGGGTTATGTTTAGGGTTTTATGGGTTAGTTTTTTTTATTATTTAATTATTTTTCGACGGAATATTCCGTCGGAAATTTCCGACGGATTATATTTCTGTCGGAAATTTAATGTTTCGACGGAATATTCCGTTAGAACCTTCCAACGGATTTTATTTCCGTCAGAATATAGATTTTCCGACGGAATATTCCGTCGGAATGTCCATATATTCCGGCGGATGTTTATTCCGTAGGAAATCCGTCGGAAATTTCCGACGGAATATATAGGATTTCCGACGGATTTTTGTTTCCGTCGGAAGATGTCCGTCGGAATCTGGCCTTTTTCTTGTAGTGTATTATTTTAAAATTAGTTTTTACGTCATATTTAAATATTAAACTATTCATCTTGAATATTATTTATCAAATTTATATATATATATTTATTTTTTTGGTATGTTAGTTAAAATTTAATAATCGTGTACCTTTTTTTTTCTTTTTGTGAATTCAGGATCACGAAGGTTGATGGAGATATACTTTTTGGACATCTTTTATTGATGATTGATTTTCATATCCAAAGAACATCCATAATATTTATAAAGAACGTGAGTATATTATGTAATAAACACCACTTAAATTTAAATATTTAAATTTAACAAGGATGCATGGTCCAAAAAAAATTTAAAGAACATTTTCACAATAAGCAATGAACATTATATGATAATAAATGTACATTACAATTACAGTTAAAGAGAACATGGACATTTAAAATATTTTATCAAAAGATCTAATAAAGATCATGATATGATATAATAGTGGACATATGGAAGAAAAGTAGTGTTAATAATTAATTGTACATTACATACAAACATAAAGTACATCATATTTTCTAATAAAAAACATATAAAGAACATATAAAGAACATCACAAGAAGACCATTATTAAAATGAATATTATAATTACATAGAAAAAAATTTGTTGAAAGAATATGATTGATTTTGGTAGAGATTTTTAAAATAAAGAAAATGAAATAAAATATATTGGTAACTAAAATTCTTAATATGAAAATGAATTTTTGAATTTTAATTTTGAAAATAAAATCTTGAAATATTTTTGAAGAAAATAATTTTAGAAAGAGAAAAATATTCTAGAATCTTAATTTTTTTGAAAATATTGTATCAATCAATGTGGGATATGGGTGATCTCTTTCCGAAATTTAATGAACTTCAAAAACTCACATTCTTTGTTTCACATCTACATGTTCTTTTCAGCTGTATGTTCTTTTCGAGTTTTTTTTAATTTGTTTGATGCTTGCGTTTTATAATTTGGGCAGCGTCGTTTTTGCCCGGGTGTACAGATCAAGGATTAAGTCTAAACCGAAAATCAAATAAGCACCCCCTAATAGTGGAAGTACTAATGCGGGTTTGTTATGCATTTGCAAATGTATAACAAATACTAAAATATTGAAAATCACATGGAGGTGAGAGAAAGGAGGAAAGATATGGGTAAGTGAGACCACTTTTAAATGTACCACTGAAACCTTATATAATACCATTGTCTATGTAGTGATACTATTTATGCACATCATTAGTACCACTGAATGAATATATAAAGTACCACTACATACATATATAGTGTTACTGAATGTTCAATGGTACTATTTGATCATCCATTGATATTTATTGATCACTCAATGATACTACTCTAAATTCAAAAATGCATTTACGTGAAATAACCCCCATGCCCCTCGTTATGCAAGTACTCATACCTCACTAACCTCCCTTTGGAAGGCCTCTCCCTAATATTTTGGACATATTCCGTACAACAATATTTTGGACATATTCCGTACAACAATGGGCAGCTATTGGTAAGCCTTAAAAAATGGCATTCTCTCAAACTGCTTGGCTAATACTGTTGAAAAGAGGGCTATATCATGTTTCATCTCATCCGTCCATCCAAGTGTACTATCCATCCAACCGTTACGCATCAAATAAGGTGCTGAGCAAAGTAGAAGATAGCATAGCAGGTCCCTAGCTTTGTATCCATTTATGGTAAAGACAAAATCCTTACACAATTGCACAACACAAATGGCCCACCAATGAAGTCATACTTACACAGTAATAGTGGTATACCATATCATCAACCAGCAGTATTCAGTGGAAATCAAAAAAGTCGAAAACTTTAATCAAACGACTTCAGTTCATGTAAGATCAAGGACAACCTACAAATCTTAATCTAGCAAACTAGTACTTACCCATAGGTATGGTGGATTGTTAGCAAAGGTCTCATGTATGTGCAACACTACCTCCGTTTCGTATTATCTGCAACATTTTTCAAAAACGGATGCTATACATTATTTGCAATAAATCAAAAGTTTCCTCTTTTAGTAAATTTTTTGTGTAAAATTACCATCATATCCTTACTAAATTCAACTTAACTTCAATAAACAACATATTAACTTTTAACCCAAATTAATTTATCCATAATTAAAACCCTAACCCACATTCTCTCTCCTCCCTCCAACAACATCCACCACCAACATCACCAATTTTTCTCTCTCCTCCCTCTCAACCACCACCAGCAGCAACAACCCTATTCTCTCTTCTCTTACAACCACCACACCACTACCACCACTCAGATCAAGTCGCCGACCATTTCACCTCGCCAGTTTGCCGCCGCTGCCTCTTTTCCCCTTTTCAAAGTTCGCCCCTTTTCAAAATTGAAATTGGATGTTTTTTTTAACCAATACGAGGAAAGGTCTTGGTGGTGCTATGTTTTGGATCTTGGTTGTGGTAAGGTGGGGTTTCAGATCTTTGTGGTGGTGAGGTGGGATTTCGATTCGTTTCCTTGGTGGTGGTAAGTTGGGGTTTCAGATCTAAATTAGTGGTGGTTTGTTGGGGTTTTGATTTGTTGGAGGTGGTAAGGTGGATGTTTCGGTTCATTAGTGGTCGGCTAGTCGCTGGTGGTTGTGCGAGTTGGTTGGGTGGGTTCGTTGGTGGTCGGCTGGTCGGTGGTGGTCGTGCGAGTTAGTTGGGGTTTCAGTTTGTTGGAGGTGGTAAGTGGTCGGCTGGTCGCTGGTGATCGTGCGAGTTGGTTGGGTGGGTTCGTTGGTTGTCTCTGGTGACGTGGGGCTTCAATTGGTGGTGGTGCGAGTTAGTTGGGTGGCTTTTGGGTGGTTGTGGTGGGTATCAGATATTCATGGTGGTGATAGGGTGGTTACAAGGTGGGTGCTGGTGGTGTTTATTTTCTCTCATCCAATTAATCACATGCCCTCTTTTTACTAATCTTTGCTTAAGAAATTTTGACTTGGGGAATGTGCAACCAAGTTTGTTGCAGATTTTATGAAACGGAGGTAGTACTAGTAATATGTATGGTGGATTGTTTATCTTAAATCACTCAAAATAAATTACGGACTATGGATATGCTATTATTGCCTCTGTTAATTTTATCTATTTTATTTGGAATTTTCAAGATTCCTAATTAATGAAATATAAAATTTTGACAATTTTTCTATACTTCAAACCATAACTAATGTGAATTCAGCGAGCTAGAATGTGTAATATGGATAATTTATTGTATTATGTTTTGTTAGATATATTTTGACAACAGTAATATGGTAATTGAAAACGGCGTAAAAGGCAAAAATAAGACAATTATATACAACAACAAGAATATTTATACATGTTTTCATCTTTAAAAACTCTATAAAAAATGTACTTTTCGTTTACACACTTTATTATACATAAGTCAAAACTACTTATATAATTATAGATTTCAATAAATTAAAAAAGATAAATAAGTTAAATAAACTGTACGGAGTAATAAATAAAAAAATACTTTTATTTTTACAAAAATTCAGATGAAAAGAATAACACACAAGTTTGTTTTGTTCAATACAAGTAAATGTTTTAATTTGGTTGTTTCTCAATGCATGCAATATTTTGACAACTTTCAATAATACCATGCAAACCTTAATATCTTTAATATTAAAAGTGAAAAAAAAAACTATCAAAAAATAATGGAGGACATAAATTTTTAAAAAAATTAGTAAACTTGATAAAACCAAATCAATAAATTACATATATGTCAACTATAATAGAACAGAGGAAGTATTTATTAGCTTACTAAGTTATTAAAAAACACATAACTATTAACCACTAGTACTGTCAATTTAGGTTAATAGTTCGTTTAAAATTAAGTCGGGTTGAAATGGGCTCATTTTGCTGATGGGTTGGTTTTGATCCAATATGAAAATTAGCGAGTCAATCATTTTGCATATAAATTTGAACAATTTCATCGTGTGGCATCATATTCAAAGCCGCTTGTAATCGGGTGGGGTTATTTCCTATTCTCATTGAAATAGCTAGGGTTATTATGAACTGATTAGCTAGGTAAAATGAGTTTGGAATTATATTGAGTAAGGTCTAATTAAGTTGGGCTATAATCAAGGTGAGTTTTGATTGAAACGAGATGTGATGAATACATGTTTAGTCGAGTTAAACATGTTCAGATTCGTATTGGGTCAGGTCGTCTGATCATCAACAAATTGGCACTTAAACGATTTTGGTTATCCTTGTTAGTAGGCATGTAAATGAGTTGATAGTACATATGCGAACAACTCGTGTAGAGGCTTTGTAGATGCTTATTCATTAAGCAATTGGAAAATAAAATAAAATTAAGGCTCATCTACTAAACAAGCGTTCCTCAAACAATTTCGTAGTTGACCTTAGTGTCCACAAAGAACTTGTCTATCACATGTTAATAGCTTATTTAAAAATCAGAAAAGTCTTATTTATCTTGATGGCATAGCAAAAAAAAAAATGTGTTTATTCAAAATTGGTAGAAATGGATTCATTCAAATTTTCCTTAGATTGAGCCAATTTCAAATTGTAAATGATTTAGGTTAAACGAGTTACGGGCCATAAACAACTTAGGTAGTGTAATGAGATTCTTAAGTTGAAACAGTTTTGTATTGTGAATGGTTAGGGTTAAACGAGTCGCAAGATAAACGGTTCGGGTATAATGATATATGGGATAAAACATATCAGTTCGTTAATGGGAACAACATACAAGTCATATTCAGTTCAACAAAATTCTAATAGGATCATTGTTGGGTTGAATATAATGAGGTTTGGTCAATTTTCAATTTAATACTCAATGACGAAACCACTGATTATCTTAATTGGTCTAGATTTAATTAAGTGTGAGTTGGTATCTTTCTAAGATGAGCCCTCTTCTAGAACCTTTTTAAAACTTAAAAACATTTATTTCTAAGCCCTAACACATTTCAAATTATAAATCTCTTCAAAGAATGGAAAATCAAAGTTCCCTCAATAGACTATGAAGTTTTGGCATGCATTGCACAAAGGTGGTGCGCATGGCACAAAGTCCTTGCATGCCACATAGGGTCCTTGTGCATGCATCGCGCTTAAACTCTAGAGCTTGTTGCTGTAAAGAGTTTTTTAGGCCTCCGCTTTGGTGCTTTGTGTAGAGCGATGTGCTCCATGCACAAAATTGTGTAGTGTATGTATGTAGACTTGTATCTCCTTAGTTTGCCAATATATAATATTGCTCTCATTTCACCCATTTTTGGGAGAAGATGGTTTTTAAAATATATAGGTAATTAGTTAATTGATCTCTCTCAAAGCATAATCAAATGCACTCATCAAACCAACATCGAAGCTAAAACTCAAAGTCCTTCAAGACCCAAGCAATTTGGTAACTTTCAAGGGTCCTAATCTATTCAAATTGTGTACACCTCCTTTTTTCAAAACTTATCCCATGGTATTTTAAGTGGGTGCAACTCCTCTTAAATTTAGGGTGTGATCAAATAATTGGAGCAAATTTGAGAATACCGTCAAAATTGAAATACCCTTTCCAACGTGCTCATAATTAAAATCGCCTCTAATTTTTAATTTATATATATTCAATACAGAAGAAAAAAACTCCTTTTAAATTGTGTCAAAGTAATCTTTTAATGGACATCGTACTTGCAATGTTCCTTTCAATTAATGAAAATCATACTCTAAAATCAATTAATGAAATTCAATTAACCGAAGCATTATTGGGATTATTATAAAGATTGTATGTCCTAAATGAGAGGAAAAAGGGGGATTGTATTGGGCCAAGAGCAATAAAAAGAAAGGTAAAAGAAAAGGGGGTCATAATACGAGAGAAGCAGCACCTGGTCAGCGTGGATTCTGGGCCGCTCGTGCAAATATCGACTGATGGAAAGGGAAAATTAATGAATTTGGTACGTAAAAAGATGCTGCATTTGCATGGATGTAACGTTTGTTGCCTCTATTTATTTATTTATTTACTCATTTATTTTGTTTTTTGTTTGTCTTGTATGCGTGAAGATAATATCGATCTATTGATATGTGTTAGCTACTTCCGATGCAAGCCATCAGAAAGCTATAAATAGTACGTACTGTCATCACTTCTCTGATTACCATTATATACAATCTTACATTTCCCACTTTTACTAAGTGTGCTTTTTGACCATCTTTATTGTCTATGGGGTACATTCTTTGTTTCTTGCTAAGCTACTTGCTACATTATGTTTCTAGACGATGAGCTATTGTAATTTGTAACAATTATACTTTTTCCGTCCTTAAATTTATTACTTGCATTTTAAGATGATGTTGATTTATCAGTCTAATGCCATTAGAAGGGATAAAGAGATCTCACCATATATGTTACGCATCATCAATTTTAAGATTTAAAAAAAATAAAATAAATAATAAAAAAAAAAATTCTTATGTGTATCGACAATTTGATAGTTCTTATACTCCCTCCGCCTGAGGTTATCTGCAACATTTGTCAAAAAGGGATGCTTTGTATTATTTGCAACAAATTTTTTTCTTTCCTTTTTGGGTAATATTTAACTATTAATTACCCACTTTTTAGTTAGTGGTCCCCTCCACCACCTATTACCCACTACCTAAAACCCACTACAAATATTTGTGTGCATACTACAAATACCAAATATACCCTTATTTTTCAACACTTAAATGTTTAGTTTATATACATCATCATATAAGTAATTTTGTATTTTTACATTTCTCTCTCATTAATTAAACCCACCAAAACTCAATTAACACTCCCCTAAAAGTTTTTCCTAAGAGTCCGCATTTATGTCCTTTGTTGCACATAACTACGGGCGGAGGTAGTATTTAGTTTTAGTGCAAGCTAAGTTCGTCATTGAAGTTCATTTTTTTAAGTGAATTATATCCAAATATAGTTGTTTATTATGTTTACTGTTTTTGTTATCTACTTGTGACTTTTTATTATCAAATCAACGGTTTGACTAACAATTTTACGGTTATACCTTTTCCGTCCTTTAATACTTGTAGCTGGTGTTGACTTTGATTAACTAACATATATACTTCCTCTGTTTTTATTTATTTATTTATTTTTATAGTTGTAACACTTTTCTTTTCACGCTTGCCGATGCATGTTTTCAATCGTTAATTTTTTTAATTACCAATATGTAAAAATTATAAACACTTGATTTTATTATTGTAGGAGGAAGTATTTACCAAGAGTATATTTGGTAAGTGTTTCAATTTGAGCTCTTAAGATCCAATAATTTGAGCATGACTTTTATTACGCAATTGAGGGTATAATAGTGTATACCTAAGTGTATTATCGTACTTGTAATGTAACATAAATAATATGTTAATGTAAACACGCGTATTAAAGAGTAAGCTCTATCTATCATAAACTAGACAAGTTGTAATATGAATGATGGAAATTAAATTAACAATCTAATGTAATCAAAAGAGAGATAAAGAGAGCTCACTACAAGTGAACATTAAGAAGAAATTTATATAAAGGCTATGTAATGATTAAAAAGAGAAAAAACGTTTGCAATAAACTTTATATATGCATCATCCATAAGTGAAGTTTATTCAATCATAATAGTTCATGTTCATCATCATCATAATTGAAGTTTATTCAATCATAATAGTTCATGTTCTTTATCTTCATTCTCTATTTGTAAATTTGCATTTAATTCTGCCGTTGTTGGATGATTTGAGAATTTTTAGGAGAATTTCAAGAAAACTATTATTGACATTGATATGTATTGGGATATATTTTGGGAGATATGATAATTGTGTATATTGTGAAAAGATATCTTAATATATATTGTGAATTATCTTATGTGATGAATCAAATTATGTCATGCAATTTACTAATAAACTTTGTGTTATACAAGACCCAACGACGAGGAAGGTGATTGGAGCAAGTGAACGAGTACATAGACTTTATTATTTTCGGGGTGTTCCTATGGTGAAGACTTTGAAGATGGATGGGGATCGTTCGACAAATAGGGGCATCCTTCGGAAAAAGTTCTACAACAACTTCCGTTTGTGAGTCGTAGTAGTAGTAAATTTAAATCTTGTAATGTATGCCCTTGGGCAAAACAACATAAGAGTAGTTTCCCTTTGAGTCAAAATAAAACTAGTCGGATTTTTGAGCTTGTTCCTTAGCTTTAGATTTGTGGGGGCCTTACAAGACCTCATCGTCTTGTGGTGCTCACTATTTTTTAACTATCGGATGATTATTCTAGGGGTGTCTGGACTTATATATTAAGCAATAAAAGGGAAGTTGAGTATATGTTTCATAATTTCGTTGCTATTGTTAAACGTCAATTCTCTCAAGAAATTAAAGTGGTTCGTAGTGATAATGGTACGAAATTTAATTCTTTGAAGGAGTTTTTTTTTTTTTTTTAAAAAAAAGAGATATATTTTGAGATCTCATGTGTAGGCACGCCTCAACAAAATGGGCATGTTGAGCCTCATAATGTTGCTAGAGCCTTGCGGTTTAAAGCAAATTTGCCTCTCAAATTTTGGGGGGAATGTGTACAAGCGGCTTGCCATTTGATAAATAGAACCCCCTCTAGTTTACTTGATTATAAAACCCCTTTTGACATTTTATTTGAAAAACAACCTTCATATGAGTATATTCAGGTGTTTGGTTGTTTATGTTATGCTTACAATCAAAGAAGTAAGGGTGATAAGTTCGCTAGTCGAAGTCGAAAGTGTGTGTTTACAAGATACCCTTTTGGGAAAAAGGGGTGGAAGGTTTATGATTTGGAGACCTGGGAAATATATGTTTCGAGGGATGTGATTTTTAATAAGAATGAATTTTCGTTCATTACTCCTAGTGTGAACAAATAATCGGTGCCAACTTTCGTGCCTTGTGATGATGGGGCCGTTAGTGATGATGAGTGGTGTTTGGAGGAGGGAGGAGATTGTGTGAGGCATGAGGGAAGTGATTTCGTTGATGAGGGGACAATGGGGGGCACCGAAGCTAGCTTGTGGCAATAGCCCACAGCCCGCGACCAGGTCGCAGAGGAGATTGCCAGTGCTTCATATTAGCAAGCTAGGTCTCCAGCGGGCGCTGGTGTGGAGCATCAGTGCAGCAGCCTGCATATGGCGCCTGGGCAGCACATTGGTAGTACACACTCGCCTCATGAAGTATAGTGAGGTGTGCAGCAAGGGGATCAAAGCAACAAAACAGCTCATGAGGGATTAATTAGCGACGAGGCCTTGGGTAAAGGCATGAGAACGAAGGTTCCTTCGGTTAAACTTTATGACTATGTGACACACACCATCCGAAATAAAATTCTATCTACACCAACTCAGAGTTCACCTGCGACACCGCCTCCCTCAGGTACTGTTTACCCTATAACACATTTTGTTGATTCTCACCGATTTTCTGTGAAGCATAGAAAATATATTGCTTCTTTAACAGGAAGAAATGAACCCAAAAGTTTCAAAGAATCCATGAAACACGAGGGTTGAAGAAAGGCAATGGCAGATGAGATATAGGCACTCGAAGAACAGGTTACTTGGGTGCTAGAAAAATTACCACCTGGTAAAAAGGCACTCGGGAGTAAGTGGGTGCCCAAAGAAATTAAAAGTATGATGAGCATAGGAATTTGCAGAGATTAAAGGCGACACTAGTTATCTTTGGCCATCAATAGGTTAAGGGACTAGACTACAATGAGACGTTTGCTCCAGTGACAAAAACAGTGATAGTTCGGACCTGTCTTGCGGTTGCGGCGATGAAAAATTGGGTTGTTCACCAAATGGACGTTCATAATGCATTTCTTCATGGAGATTTGGAGGAAGAGGTATACATAAAAATTTCCCCCTGGTTTTGAAAATAATAGTTCTGACAAAGTCTGCAGGATGAAAAATCATTGTACGGTCTCAAACAAGCTCCCAGGTGTTGGTTTGCAAAGCTAGCTACAACTTTGAAAGCTTATGGCTTTATACAGTCATATTTTGATTACTCGTTATTTAGTTTGACAAAAGGAAAGATGCAGCTTAATGTGTTAGTGTATGTAGATGATTTAATTATTGCAGGCAACGATAAATATGTTATAATTAAATTTAAATCATATTTGAGAAATTGCTTTAAGATGAAAGATCTTGGAGTGTTGAAATATTTTTAGGGCTAGAGGTAGCCCGAAATGCATAGGGAATCTTTGTTTGTTAGAGGCAATATCCGATAGATATTATTACTGAGGCCGGTTTATTAGATGCTAAACCTGCAGAGTTCCCTATGGAACAAAATCATAGATTGGCTTTGGCGCAGGGTGAGTACTTTCATGATACGGAGAAGTATCGTCGCCTCATAGGTCAACTGATTTATTTGTCTGTTACGAGACTAGATTTAGCATATTCTGTGCACGTTTTATCTCAATTTATGAAAAATTCCAGGGTTGATCACTAGGAAGCAACTTTGAGAGTTGTCAAATATTTGAAGAAAAATCCAGGATGCAGACTGGGAATTTTTTTAAGATCCGAAAGTGCTTAACAATTAGAAGGTTGGTGTGACTCAGATTAGGCGAGTTGTTTGCTATCTCGGCATTCTTTGAATGGTTGGTTTGTGCTTCTTGGCTTATAATCGGTGTCGTGGTGGAAAACCAAGAAGCACCATATTGTTTCCCGTTCATCGGCAGAAGCAGAGTATAGATCTATGGAAGCTGTCACTTGTGAGTTGAAGTGGTTGAAGTAATTGCTTGGGGACTTAGGTGTACAACATGAGAATGGGATGCACCTTTATTGTGATATTAAGTCGGCTTTATATATTGCTTAGAATCCGGTGTTCCATGAACGGACATAACATATTAAAGCATATTGTCACTTTGTTAGAGATGCAATTATTAATGGAACAATTAAACCTTCATATGTCTCGGTTCGATTGGCTAACACTTTTACTAAGGCTTTGGGAAAAGTCTAGTTCGAGTGTCTTCTTCTCAAGTTGGGTGTCCGAAATCCATACGCTTCAACTTGAGGGGGGGTATTGGGATATATTTTGGGAGATATGATAATTGTGTATAATGTGAAAAGATATCTTAGAATATATTGTGAATTATCTTAGGAATATTTGGCCTTGCCCACCAAGTATACCTAGTTATAAATATATGTATGCGGCCGATTGTGATTAATGAGAATTACAGTGATAATTATTCAAACCTAATTTAGCAATTTGTTTTTTAAGAACTCGTTAATTAGGTCAGTTGTAGATTTGTACAAGTAGTGAATTAGCCTTAAAGTTTGCACAGGCGGTATGGTGCATGAATTGATAACGTAAAATTTTGGATTTTATTTTTATCTTTTTGGGATTGAACGAACAATGAAATAAAAGTGAAGGAAAAAATTTGTGATACCAAAACAACAAGAAGATAAAACGAAAACATCAGGACACAACTATTAGGTGTACAAACTTTTGTTGGGTTTTGGTAAATCATCATATAGCATCTTGTATTAATCAAATGATCGACGAACTTGAATTCAGTAGTTGACTTGCAAACAACGAAAGCACCATTAAGCAACCTGTAAAATTCGAGGTATACCCTATCATATCAATATTGTTGCTCGTAGTCTATTAAAATTCATAATCTTCTTACGCACAATAATGTTATTTGTCATATGTAAAATGTACAACTTTCTCAAAACCACCAAAATAATGCGATGTAGGATGAATTTAGAAAATAGTTGAATGAATTCGATGAAGGTATATTAGTAAAAATCACATGCAAATGGAGCGAGTAGTAAACACATGCAACTCTATTACGGAGTACAAAACAAGCATTCCCATATGTATAATTGAGAAGACAAATATATATTTCACGTAATAAATTTTAAAAAAGTACATATATTATGTAGATTTCAATTCCCCCCAAAATTCAAGTCTTAACAAATAGGGATGATAAAAAAAAAAAAAAAAAAAAAAGATGAAAGCTATCACTCTTAAATCATACCTTTTCAAGTTTTCATAGAAGTAAAAGAGAATTAATCACCCAATGCTTCCAAGGCCGCCGCCATAGCCATAACTACTTCCATATGGACCATATTGATAACTATTATCCGTTCCAATCGTTCCAACCGGCGTGATATTGTTTGACATTCGACGGATTTGATTCTGAGCTAATTGAACTCGAAGGTTTGTCAAATGTTGTTGTTGTGCAATTTGCTCAAGACTAGGTTGATGAGTATGACCACCAATTGGTTGAAAGTTATTATTATTATTATTGTTGTTGTAATTGTAGTTTCCTTGCATTTTCATGCTCTCTTCCATCCTTTGAATATGCTCATTAGATAAATGTGCATATTGATTAGTGTAATTAGGTTGGGCGGAGGAGGTAGGGGTGCTATAATAGTTATGTGGTAATTGACTATTTGATCCTTGATGGTAAAACGTACCCCTATTTGCTTCTTTTTCAAGCTTTTCTATTGCTTTAATCAGTTTATTGATTTTTTTGTTGCATTTTTCTTCGAGACGGCGGAAGAAGGAAGACATAGATTGAATTTAATGGCAATTGAAATTGTTTTTGAATTGAAGGCGTGATATATATAATGGGATGATTAACGGGTTGTTATGATTTTGATCCAAGGGCTAATTAGTGCATTACTATTTATAGCAAATTAATTAACTAATTATTAAAACACCTTTATGACGTGCATGTCGCAATTGGGGGCACTTGGGTTTTGTTTATACGTAGCTTATTTGCAAGACTTTCCGCTTTTGTAAGGTAAACTCTTCTACAAATAAATTAAAAATCTTCTTGTTGTAAGTGCTTGGAACAAAGATGCCACAACCGGATTATATTATAACCTGTCCAATTTTTCATTTTTAACAAAAGGTAGCTATTGTTAATAGTGTGTATGTAGTGGTACCTATTTTATAATGTACAATTAGTGTGCAAGCCTTTTTTTTTTTTTTTTTTTTTTTTTTTGTTTTGTTTTTTTGTTATTCTTTCGTCATAAAATATATTTAACTTTGACCTTATTTGTATATTTAAAAAAAAATATCAAATGAGATGTTATTACGTAGTTTAGTTTTTCTTTTTTTTTTTTTTTTTTTTAATCAAATGAGACTTAATTTAATACGATATGATGTTTTATCTATCATTCACGTTTTAAGCAAACATTTGCCTGAATTGAATAGGTTGAATTGAACATAACAGTACAGATCGAGATAAGGAGTACTACAATAATTGGAAGGGGGAAATAAAGAACCATTGTACATATTACTACAACTCGTCCCTTGATGTAAACCCTCACTTTTTGCTTGTTAAGCTATAGTTTTTCTAGTTTAACTTTAATTCTTGACGTTGGTTAAATGCTTCAATAAGTTATTTGGTTTTTGACAAGATGTAAAAGAAGTCCAAAAGATTTTAAATTCAAAACACATGTATTTATAATTTGATAAATATATAAATTAAAATTGAAGAAGGGTCATATTTAAGTTGGGGAATGAGCTGATTATCCTATGAAGGGTTGTATAACACATAGGAGTAATCAAAGACAAAGTAGAGGGATGCATTATGTATTTATGTTTCCTCATGGATTCAACTACTCAACTTGGGGTTTATATATTGTTTTCGCAAGTGTTACGTGGGAAAAATTGTCTTGTCAAAGTGTTGTATTTATAATTGTACAAATTATAAAAGATCAAACCATACCAATAACCAAATCAATAATCTTTGATACCGTTAGCTTGGTCATCATCCCTGCCCTTTCATTCCCATAGCATGATTACTTATTTAATTAAACTATTTAGCAATTTTGACAATATTGCACTAGGCGAAAAATGATCTTTAGCACCGGTTCAAACCCCCCTTTGCGCACCGGTTTTGAACCGTTCCAGATTTGAGGGATGCCAAATCTCTGAAGATTTTGCACCGGTTCAAAACCGGTGGCAATTCAAAGATTTAGCACCGGTTAACCGGTGCGAAATACCCTCTTTGGCACCGGTTAACCGGTGCTAAAAGCTCATGGCGAGCTTTTTTTTTCAATACAATTGGCACCGGTTTGAAGCCTGAATCGGTGCCTTTAACTGTTTTTTTTTTGGCAATAAATAATAATATTAATACTAACAATAATAATAAAAATAAACTTGTACATCCTGCATTAATAATTCTACCATTATTATAATATATAATAATAATAATAATAATAATAATAATAATAATAATAATAATAATAATAATAATAATACATAGATATTAATTGATAATCCCAAATCCGGCGCAATGAAGGGTCATATATATTTACAATTCCTCAAAAAAAAAAGTGTCATATTTACAAACAATACTAATTAATAATGTAGTTAAAAAGTTAACAAAATATAAATTCCAATAGAAATGACATTTACAAATTAAAAGTGATGAAAGACGCCAACATGTCTCGAACTTCATTAACTTCCTTGCTTGTCAACGGACCTCCCTTTTGTACCTTGCAAAACTTGGAACAAACAAAATTATGTTATAGGTAATTACTTAGGTTATGCATGTAAAAATACATTTACAAGTTCACTTAGGCAAAAACTACTTAGTTAGGCCTATAATATGACTACTACTTCTCCTATTTTCTACATTTCTTAACAAATGAACTCATTATTTCTCATAACAAGTCAATATTACTTAGTTATAGGCGGCTAAGGCTTGAAATCACATGAAAAGAGTGATTCAAGTGTTTTAGGACGCATTTTAATCCAAAATGGCCCAAATAAGGCCTATATGATTACTAGGATGCCTATTTCCTACATTTCTTATCAAATCAACTCATTGTGACTCATAACATGTCATTATTACTTAGTTATAGGCGGCTAAGGCTTGAAATTACAAGAATTGAGCAATTCAAGTGTTTTAGGACGCATTTTCATCCAAAATGGCCCAAGTAAGGTCTATATGACTACTAGAATGCCTATTTCCTACATTTCTTGTCAAATCAACTCATTGTTACTCATAAAATGTCATTATTATTTAGTTATAGGCGGCTAAGGCTTGAAATTACATGAATTGAGCAATTCAAGTGTTTTAGGACGCATTTTGATCCAAAATGGCCCAAGTAAGGTCTATATTACTACTAGGATGCCTATTTCCTACATTTCTTGTCAAATCAACTCATTGTTACTCTTAACATGTCATTATTACTTAGTTATAAATGGCTATGGCTTGAAATTACGTGAATTGAGCAATTCAAGTGTTTTAGGACGCATTTTGATCCAAAATGGCCCAAGTAAGGCCTATATGACTACCAGAATGCCTATTTCCTACATTTCTTGTCAAATCAACTAAT
Source organism: Chenopodium quinoa (assembly GCF_001683475.1). Classification (NCBI taxonomy): domain Eukaryota; kingdom Viridiplantae; phylum Streptophyta; class Magnoliopsida; order Caryophyllales; family Amaranthaceae; genus Chenopodium; species Chenopodium quinoa. The sequence continues at coordinate 1,771,633 of NW_018742980.1, forward strand.
TGTTACTCATAACATGTCATTATTACTTATTTATAGGCGATTAAGGCTTAAAATCACATGAAAAGAGCAATTCAAGTATTTTAGGACGCATTTTGCTCCAAAATGGCCCAAGTAAGGCCTATATGACTAATAGGATGCCTATTTCCTACATTTCTTGTCAAATCAACTCATTATTACTCATAAAATGTCACTATTACTTAGTTATAGGCGGGTAAGACTTGAAATTACATGAATTGAGCAATTCAAGTGTTTTAAGACGCATTTTGATCCAAAACGACCCAAGTAAGGCCTATATGACTACTAGGATGCATATATCCTACATTTCTTGTCAAATCAACTCATTGTTACTCATAACATGTCATTATTTCTTAGTTATAGACGGCTAAGGCTTGAAATTACATGAATTGAGCAATTCAAGTGTTTTAGGACGCATTTTGATCTAAAATGGCCCAAGTAAGGCCTATATGACTTCTAGGATGCCTATTTCCTACATTTCTTGTCAAATCAAATTATTTTTACTCATAACATGTCATTATTACTTAGTTATAGGCAGATAAGGCTTGAAATTACATGAATTGAGCATTTCAAGGGTTTTAGAACGTATTTTCCTCCAAAATGGCCCAAGTAAGGCCTATATGAGTACTAGGATGCCTATTTCTTACGTTTCTTGTCAAATCAACTCATTGTTACTCATAACATGTCATTATTACTTAGTTATAGGTGGTTACGGCTTGAAATTACATGAATTGAGTAATTCAAGTGTTTTAGGACGCATTTTTATCCAAAATGGCCCAAGTAAGGTCTATATGACTACTAGGATGCCTATTTCCTACATTTCTTGTCAAATCAACTCATTGTTACTCATAACATGTCATTATTACTTAGTTATAGGCGGCTAAGGCTTGAAATTACCCAAGTAAGGCACAGTCCCCTCTTCCGCTTTCCCATCGAAAGCCTTTTTCTGCCTAAGGTACGGGTGATCGCGCCTGAACAACCTTCGAGTCCGCACATACACCTCTTTGTGACAATTATCAAGGTGTATGCTTGGGGTGTCATCAATACAAATGTGGCATGCTTTTTTTCCTTTGTTCTTGTACCCAGACAAGTTGCCATATGCAGGAAAATCATTAACGCTCCACATAAGTGCTGCACGCAATGTGAACATCTCATTCTTATGAGCATCAAAAAAGGAAACCCCTTCGTCCCACATCTTTCTCAGATCGTCAACAAGTGGCGCAAGATAAACATCTATGTCGTTTCTAGGTTGCCTTGGCTCCGTTATCAAAAGTGAAAGCATTACGTATTTCCGTTTCATGCACAACCAAGGAGGCAAATTGTAGATCAGTAAAAGTACCGGCCATGTGCTGTGTTGGGTACTAAGAGTGCCAAATGGATTCATCCCGTCCATGCACAACCCAAGCCTTAAATTTATGACTTCATCACCAAATTCCCCAAACTTCATATCAATGTTCTTCCATTGCGGGGAATCGGCTGGATGCTTCAGCATTTTGTTTTTCTTTCTTCCCTCTGCATGCCACTTCAAGTTTTTTGCGTCTTTTGGTGTTGAGAATAGACGCTTAAACCTTGGAATAATGGGAAGATACCACAACACCTTAGCAGGAAGTCCCTTCATACCAGCATTGGAACTCATGCGCTTGTAGCGCGACTTCTTGCATCGTGGACACTCCTCCAATTGTTCATATTCATTTCGATAAAGAATATAATCATTAGGACATGCATGTATCTTCTTATACTCCAAACCAAATGGACACATGAGCTTCTTTGCGTAATAGTAAGACTTAGGAATTTCATTCCCTTTAGGCAACATCTTACTTAATGCGGTTAACAAAGAAGTAAAACTATTGTCCGTCCACCCATGCTTCGACTTAATGTTAAAAAGTGTTAGCACAGCTGATAGTTTGGAGTATTTTTTGCACCCAGGATACAAAGGCTATTTAGAAGCCTCCGATAATGACTCAAAAATGTCACCTTCAACACCACGCGTCATCTCATCCACCCCTTCATCCTCGACCTCATCCACCTGATCATCCTCAAATCCATCCTCATCACCATTATCAATAATATGTTCATCATTGCTGTATTCCTCGTCCACACGAATCTCATTGCTTCTATCATGCACATCATTCCCATCAACATCCCCACTGTACTCTCCTTTTTCACCGTGCCAAATCCACACATGGTATTTAAGCCTAAACCCACGACAAATTACATGATCTCTAATGATTTCAACACTATTGACCACCTTCACATTATTACAATCAACACAAGGAAAATAGAGCCAATCGACACCCATTCTGCGCTGATAAGATGAATGCCTCTCGCAAAACTCTTGAACCCCATCAAAGAATTCCAATGTATCACGTCTACCATACATCCAGCCACGATCCTTCTCCATTATGTAAATTGTCTCTAAACATAGCAACATATTACGAATAATGTATAATTGCTACATCTATTATATATTTAAATCAAATTCAAACACACACCATGCATATAACATTCATATAGATAAAAAAAAAGTGCATATATGCTTCCAAAGGGTCCTTATCACTCCAAATTAACCCATCCTTGAACGTGTAATCTCACTAGTGAATGTATGTCGGCTTTCCAATTTTAAGGAAAATCCGGTAGCATTTCCCCCCACTTCTCCAAGTACACGATGTAGGTAATTACTTACCCACATATGTACCCAGAGAACAGGGTGAGGAAATGGTAAGCCAAGATATTCCTTAAAATCGAAAGAAAAAGACATACATTCACCACCTAAGTGAGAGTAAACGTTCAAGAACAGTCCCAACCGGGGACTATTCAAGACTTTCTCCTAATGAGAAAGCCTTGAACGGGTATCTAGGCATATGATGATGCAAGCAGTTTATATATTGTTGTATTTATTTGTCATTAAATAATACACAAGTTGTAATAGCATGAAATTTTTTTTATTAAATGAATAAAGAGAAAGAAATGTAGCTTAGTAAAGTGTATAATTCATACCAATATAGCAAGTACAATGGATGTATTCTTTCTAACTTCCCACTTGAGCTAAATATGTAGTCTTCAAGCTAATAAACTTGTGCTTCAATTCACTTATGAATCTATAAAAAAACAAAAAGAAAAAACAAAAAGTTAGTAAGTATCAACTATTTGTTAATTGAAAACTATGAACTATCATAAGTATCAATCTATCATGTCTGTCAATTGAAAAAAAAAAAATTGGCTTTGCAAATTTTGTTTCACTTTATTATTTATTTTACTTTATTTGTCTCAATTCCTTTCCTCGGTTTAAGATGAGGAATATTAGATAAGATAGATGAACAAAAAAAAATAAAGGGAGTGTTAGAAAAATGATCACTATAGATAGAAACATATTAATGCAGGTTTCTGCTTAGTTGATAAGAGAAGAACTATGAACACAACAATATTAAAAAAACAAAAATCAATTTGAATGTCATGCTCTAACTAAGAAAGATCACAAAATAATAATGTTTTCTACTTTATTAAATTTAAGCCAATAGTCAGCATGTTTATTAAGAGTGACTTAACCAAAAAAAATTGTCAAATAGCATAAAGTTGCATGATTTTCTATTCACATCCATTCATAATCTCAATAAAGGAACAATGAAAAAAATAAGGTACCTTGATCTCTGCACCGTCACAACACCCTTGCTCCAAAAAACCAATGCAGATTGAGACACTGTACAAAAAATATACGTACTGAATCAGACAACTAAATTGAACCATTTAGCAAATTTATAAGAAATTGGAAAAGGATAATATTGTTTTCCCTCTCCACCTACTGGGCTAGCAACCACCAAGATCTGTCCCATACCCCCTCTCCATCATACCATCTCCACCTACTGCCCCTGCAACCATCAAACTTCCTGCTGCCCTCCCATACCTCCCCCTACACCATCTTCTAAACTGCCCACCAGTTGACACCCGTAGCAACAACAAATATAGTCTTTGAGCATATAACAACACAGATAACAACAATACTAAAGATAGAGCTAATTAGATCAAACACCCAACTCAGCAAATAAAAAAAAAACAAAGAAAAATTATAGTATAAAAAAATTGCAGCCACAAAATTAATCAAGTAACCATAATTGACTTATTATCATAAGAAATATTAATAAAAAGAAAATAATGTTTACATTTTTATTATCGTCTTGAACACAAAATGGGGTTGCTGCCGTGCCGCTGTAACAAGGAGGCCGTTGTGGTGGAGGTAGAGCCGTGCGCGCTTCAATGACAAGCCCTAGATTACCATAACCCTAAAATTACAAAATTGAAAACCAAATCGACGACAAACCCTAGGTTGCGAAGGAATGCGATAGATTAAGAAGACCACAACAAAAATCTTACCTCGAAGCTGCTTCAATGGAGGTGAGAAAACTCAGAATCTGCTTCAATGGAGAATAAAGAGCACGAGTTCAATGGAGGAGAGATATGGAGAGAGAAGGAGGTGCATGCAACTGCTTCAATGGAGTGAGAAAGCTCATAAACGACTTCAATGGAGAAGGTGGGAATTCGGAGGTGGTGGAAGAAAAGGTGAGAACGACGGAAAAAAGAAATTGAAAAAGCAGGGGGAAAGAAAAGAAGAAGAAGCAATACGAGCCCGGGTTTTTTTTAAAAAAATTTCGCATCGGTTTGAACCGGTGCTAAATTCACTATTTCACACCAATTTGGTTTGAACCGGTGCGAAATCCCTTTCTCCCCTTTTTTCTCTTATTTAATTCGCACCGGTTCAAACCGGTGCGAAAAAGATGATTTCGCACCGGCTTATTAGGAACCGGTGCGAAAAGTCTTTTTCCCAATCCCGCCATTTCTTTTCCCACCGATTTTCAAAAACCGGTACAAAAAGTGAGGTGTCTATTTCATTTTTTCTACTAGTGTTGGCTTAAATGAACATAGTGCATTGAACAAATAGTAGAGAATAGAAAAACAATATAAGATTTCATTAGGATTCTTTCAAAACCCTCACACATTGTTTAATCTACTATATTGAGCTCTATTAGCTCTTACAACCCATTACAAACACAAAACAAAAATTTACATTTAGTACACTTTGTATCTTGGCTCTCAATTGTTTGATGGAGTTGTCATGCCCACCACATTCATGTTCCAACTTAAAAGTAGCCAATGAATGCTAAGAAGAGCCCTTGTAATTAAAACTCGTGGAAAAAAGGCAAAAAGAAAAAATAAAATAAAAAGGAAGACAATCAACCAATAGTTTGTTTTTTGACATAATATCACAATTGTCATTGTCTTATTGTTAAACCTTGATTTGCTCATATACAAAGTATTTTTATTCGTTTTGTTGCTCTTTCTTTAACTAATCATAACAATTTAAACGTGAAGTATTTTGCAAATATAATCATTATTTAGCTTGTCACATGCTGGAGACAACCTATCACATTAGGCTATGTTTAGTTCACCTTAGTTAAAATCAAATCAGAAAATATAAGTTCAAATGAGAAAAAATATGTTCATACCATACTTTATCTTTATATGTGAGATTATTTTTAACTAAATATCCTTAATTTTGTAGTGAAAAACTTATGAATATTACATATTTGGAAATACACATTAATGCAAATCTTATCAGAGCTCATATGATATGTTTATTCTTAATTAATTAGCATACATAAAGTTTAGTCAAATTCGACTAACATATCGAATTAGGAAAATAAAATTCAGATTCAATCAAATCAGGGGGAGAAAAAAAAAAGTTCAGATTAAATTATATAAGCAAAACAAGCTAAGGTGAGCTAAACAGAGCCTTGGTCACATGTATGTTTTGTGAAGACTAGTTAACTAATCCCTATAAGTGTTGGGGTTTTTTTAAAAGTCATTTTTACGGAGTATTAACGAATGATTAAAGATATTAATGGTTGTGTCAAAATTGTATATCGTCAATTATAACATCAAACTACTACAAGTAACCTTACAAAAATAGGGGTAAAAATAATAGTTTTATTAGGTTACGTTATTTTAACATAAACAATAAACCAAATAGCGAGACAAAAAAAAAAAAAAAAAAAAATGAAAAACCTTCATCGAGCTCGGCGGCAATTAGTTCAAGTTATGGACCCAAAAGTTAGCTTTATATGCACTTTTCAAGTTGGTGAGCTTCATGTACGTTGCGCCATGCTTTATGTCGTTAACTAGTCCAATACAAAAACCATAGTGCAATTCCACACACATTATAACTCATAAAGTCGTGAAACCATACATAATTTATGTCTCATAGTCTTATATGTACTGTGGGGCAATCACAAGACAAAAAGTGTACAATGTACAACAACAGCTGCGGTTGTTAATAGCAAGCTAGCTGTACATGCTAAATGAGACTTTGAACGAGGCCGGCAAGGTCTAAGCGCTAGCATCATTTTTTATTTTGACATCGGCTTAATTATACATTAATCAAATATAGTTACAACTTACAAGCCGTAGTATTGTATCACTACACGTTTATTAGTACCTTTTCTTTTGTGTCAATCTTTAGCCGGGCCTCTTACGCATGATTACCAATTTATAACTTCATGTAGGTTCATTATCACATGGGTCGTTGGTCATGTGTCATATATACACAGTGTCAAAGAAGAAGCATAAAATTTTTGTTTTTACTTTCAATCTTAGAATTCTATCGTTTTATAATCATGTTAGAACCTCAACTACCAGTTTTCATATGATGTATAGTACATTTCCAATTATTGGCATTCTAAGAATATAGACATTTAGTGTAAGGTTTTGAAGGCTTAATGGAAACCGGGCCAGGCGTTGAATGTATGTCGAAGTTGCTCATTAGATTCTCAATACATATTCAGAGAAGTTCATTAAGGGTTAGGGTTATGAGATTGTGGAAATCAACAAGGTAGGGGCCAACTAAGGCCCTGTGCATCATAGTCCTTAGCATAGGTTAACTAGCTAGACAATTTTGGAGATTGGGAGAGGTAAGGGAATCCCCTTCCCCAAATTGTCACTAGTGAGAATTGAATCTTCAACATTAAGGTACTCTCCTTTTCACTATATATATCGGGCTGATCATATTTGTTTTGAATGATATAAATTATTGATTGATTAGAAATAAAGTACATCATACATGCTCCATTTATATACATGAGACTAATAGGCAAGGTATTCTAGTCATAACATAATCCATTTCATTACATCTAAAACTGATTAGTTGGCTCTAACAAGAATGTGGTTCTAAGAACTAACTAATACTTCCTTCGTTCTCCTAATATTGCAACAAGGGGAGAAGATATGGAATTTAAGATGAGGAGAGGGATAGAGAGAAATAAAGATAGGAACCCATGTGATGAAGAGAGAGATAAAGAGAAAGCATGTGCATATATGGTATAATATTGCAATATTATACCATATATATTGCAATATTTGTGAAACTTCTTAAAATGATAATTGTTGCAATATTAGAGGAATAGAGGAAGTATATTTTGTTATGACCGGTGTTAGTGGTGTAGAGTTTGTCGCATGCTTGCAGCTGGCATGTGTTGATGCTGGTATATCGCTGTGAGGTTATGAGCTTAGCTTCCTCTAGTACCCTTATTGATACATTGTACACCAATATCCCACCCTTGAAGTTTAAAATTGAGGATCAATTGTTCCAAAGCTTGGAAATGAGCTTAAAATAATGAGGGCCGGGTAAAAAGAGGCTTTGTTACGACATTGGCTCATTGCTCTGCGGTAGGCATGTAACTAAGCTATAAATAAACCTTCCAATAATTTTCCCTAGTAATTTAAAGCGGCAATCCCATTCAAGTTGTTCTGTCATGAAACAATGTTTTCTTGCCAATGTAAAAAACACTTTGATTGCCACAATTTAGAGTCACAAGATTTAGATTTGTAAAAAATGACAATCCATTTGAATTCAGAGGCTGCAATAGTCGTGGCTATATACTTTGCTACACTTGAAGACTAAGAGATGGTAGATTGTGTCTTAGATATTTAGGACACTGTTGAATTATCCAACAACAATGTTAGGTTGGCAATTTAAGTCCCATGTGGAAAGAATAAGACATGACTTTTTCATAAGTGAAAGCGCACTCCATTAGTAAGAGGCCTTACGGCAAGGAGTCTCGACCAAATATGTGTAGTTTCAGCCCAAAACGAACAATATCATACTAGTGTGAAGTGAAGGTGTGCGTGCCACCAACAAGGTGGCGACTTGGGCCCAGCAAGCGGTATTAGAGCTGATGGTTAGGCTGGGACAAACGCATGCAACACGAAACCCCAATGGCTAATTTGGTGCTCGAATACGCGGGTGCAGAGTGGTGTGACTTAATGGCAAGAGTATAAGGCTTTGGCAGTGTTGTGTGGGAGACCCACAATGTAACCTCGCGATTGTGAGGCGACAAGTCTTGTGAATGATAGGGGCGGTGCAAGATGGTTTTGCTGGAAACACAAATTATGAGTGAATTTCACTTCACATATATAATATGTTTTTACACTAATTATTTGTAGAAACCTAGTTGAACTTTGACCCTAAAATTAGTGGCGATCATCAATGGCCTAGTTTGCTAGCCTGACCGAATACATTCAAACAATAACATTTATATCTTAATCCGAAAACATAATTTGATATTAACACAACAGTAGTTAAAATACTTTTTATAAATTATTAAGCAATTACATGGGGTCAAAGGTATTATATAAATAGTGTAAAATTTAAAATAAAGAGAAAACCTTGGAGATAGGGTAGATAAACTTGTATGGATCAGCCGTCGTTGAGAGCAATGGAATTGGTTAGTAAGTAAGAGTGAGATTTGTGCGGCTGCTAAATTCGTGCCAGAGAGTTTAGTGAGTTTTGGTTTGCGAGTTTGAGAAATGCAAGAGAGAGAATTCAAAGATTCTCGTTTAATTTGTGGCTTTGTATGGCTTCTAGTGAATGAACTTAATAATTTGTAACCTACATCCTAACGTGTTGTTCACCAGTGAAGAAATTAACCTATATTAGCGAGAATTTTTCAAGTATTCGATTATTTATGTAAAACAGGGCCATGGCTTGACCTGATGACTCAGATATTCTTCCAAGTTGGATATCCAAACCATTTTTTTTTAAAAACGGTTTATACACTCAAAATATATATAAATATATATATATATATATATATATATATATAATCGAGAGTGCAAGTCAACAATCAAATAATGAATTTCAAGTATTTTCAACGCCTCTATTTGCAGCTTCTGCTATCAACTTGTCTGTAGAGTAAATATCGACCGGTGGAGTAACTATAGTCTTAAGTATTTCCACAATTAGTTTAGATGTATCATTTACAAATGTAATGATGTTGGCCATACAATATAATTGGATATATTAAAAAGAATAAATTAAAGCAAGAAAAATAAAAAACAAAAATATAAAGAGCATAGCAAGTAATAAGTACAAAGCAAATAAGACTAAAATTTTGTAGAAACCAAAAAGAATATTAGTGATTAAAGGGAATAAACAAAAGGGAAAAAATTAATTTCATGATGATGATGATGATCATGTTTAAATTGGGATATAAGATGGAAAATGCCGAATTTAGAGAACATCATTAAAATATGGGCGACAGTGGGAGTGTGAAGCGACTCAAGAAAGAGAAATACTAGTACGGGTCAAAAAGACAGGATCCTAAGCACTGTACACGCGTCATCACCTCACTTAGTCACTATTTCCATTTCTTCGTCTTATTTCTTGCCATCTGTCGACCTCTCATTCGCTATTTTCCTTTCCTATGTTTTGCACCCCTTGTTTTCTCTCTCCTCTAAACTACAGTTCCTACACCACAATAATTATGAAAACTCCTTAATACTCGTAGTTAATTGCTCCGAATTGTTTTAGTTGACCCTTTATAATCCTTCCGTTTCATAATAACGTAACACTTTTTTTTTACTGTTTCATAATAATTTCAACACTTCTTTTTTTGATAACAATTCACTAATATTTTATGGTGTATTATTTCTGTCTTCTACCAACCCCACTTAGGCCCAATTCACCTCACCTTATTTTTGTTAAATTGAAATTAATTTTACTGAACTGAAATTATTTTTGCTGAACTTAAATTATTTTTACTAAACTGAAATTATTTTTACTAAATAGAAATTAATTTTGCTATTGAAATTATTTTTATTGATTCTCTATTATATTTCTTCTTTACTGAAATTATTTTTACTGAACTGAAATTATTTTTACTGAATTTTATTTTTTTAAGGTGAACTGAACAGGGTTTTACACTGCTTTTTTTATTATTTCTTTTCTATTTACTATTAAATATATCCCTACTAACTATATATTATAAAATTCTCCCTTTGATCCTCACCTTATAATTCTCCTAAATCTTTGTGCTTTCCCTAGTGTTTAAATTATTACAAAACGGAGCGAATGCTAGGTAATTTTTAACACTACTTGTATTTACAAATGTTATTTTGACCGACTTTTCTATGTATTTACAGTTCCTACACTACTTGGATTATATGCAAGTTAAAACATAATTAAGTGGTATCTAGTTTTAATCGTCTTCTAACTTTTAACACTATCTATTTTTTTTTTAAGTGAAACATTTTACTTTTTACACTTTTCACCTAATTCACTTTGAGTCTTTAACTAATATTATTAGTAATTTATACTCCGTACATAAGAAAAATATAGTTTCGTGGTACTTGTTGGAATCCTTTCAACAATTAGATTATTACTCTAATATTCAAGTTGTTATAATATCTCCTTATTGATAATTAAAGTTATTAATGGTCAAAGTTTCTACATTGTAAAACATTGACTTAAAAAAATTACAAAGGGAGTACTTGTAAGATAAAACATTGACACGAATAATATCAACATAAATATATTATACGGAGTAATTTTTCACTTATGGAGACGATTAAAATTATCAAGATAATTTGTGCAGAATTTTACTTATTAAAAATTAGATTAGTCGTTAAATTTGTTCGTTGATAAATAGTTAAATACTTAGTATGATTAAATATATGTATTGTATCAACTTAACAAAAATAAAATAAAATAAAATAAAAAAATGAAGTATTAACCAACAAATTAAAGGGAAAAAAAATATTAAAAAAAGGGTCCCACCGTCCTTTCTCTCTTAAGTCCCACCACCACCATAAGGGTCCATAACCCTTCAAGTGAAGGACATGATCCGCTACTCTCGCTTATTATTTCTCAAAATTTTATTGTTTTCTCTCTCATAAAAACAAACTAAAATCAAAGATCCATGGAAATGGAAGACCAATATGGTATATCAGATCTACGCCAGTTTATTAGCCGAGCAGCTACGGTCACTCAATTCCCGCCTTTTCCAGTACAACAACCCCCATCGCTTCCTCCATCCTCCGACCTCTTTTCGGCCCATCACAACCATCGGGGTCTATCGCTCCCTATTACTGCTGCTCAGCATCAGCAGCAGCATCAGCAGTATGAGATGGTGGTGATGGGCCGAAGCATGTCAGACATGCTGCACCATAATAATACTCATCATCATCCCGGACACTTTAATTCCGAGTCTACTACTACCACTGCTACTGCTGCTGCTAATCATTTGGGTGGATTCGATGGCGGCGATGGTGGTGCTGCGAGGTGGCCGAGACAAGAAACATTAACACTTCTCGAGATCAGATCTCGCCTTGATCATAAGTTTAAGGAAGCTAATCAGAAAGGCCCTCTTTGGGATGAAGTTGCTAGGTATAGTAACAACCCTCTTCTTCTTTTTTGTTTTAATAATCAAATATTAATATTTATAAAAAAGAAAAAATACTTTCTACAATAGTACTATTTGATTTTACTTGTATTTGCAAAGCAGCTGGCTTTATATACTCTAGCGAATAATAAGCTTATTTTGAAGCTTAAATATTTGCCAAATTTTTGCTAAATTTTTTGAAATTCATTTTCAGTGTTTACTTGCTGTTTTTAGTAGAACTGACAAGTAAAATGACAAGTAAAATTTATCATACAGAATTTTTTGAATAAAATAGTGGTCCTCAAAAACTAATTTAATAATAGTAATGAGTAGAATTCAGTCAATAAACTAGGCTGTTAAGTTGATTTCATCTCCCTTTCATTTTTGTCAATTTATATCTCAAAAATCAAAGCTAGGGTTTCTCACATTCCCCAAATTATTCTTTATTGTACTTACAAAAAAAAAAATCATTATATTATTTAGTTGTATGTATTTGGTCTGTCACTTATACCACTCATTTCACCTAATAAAACATTCCCATCAAAAATATTTTTAAATTTTTAGTTCGATACTTCAATCTGTCCCCTTTTTTAATTAACCACTGACTATATTACAACCTCCATCCGGACTTAATTGTCACATTATTATACAGTTCATCTTACACTGTCAATGTTACAATTAATTCTCGATAGAGGTATATAGCAATTTATTTGATTTGACCCATGGGAAATTTTTTGTTGCTTTTAGGTGATTCATACACTAACATGCTTTATTTTGCTAATGATGTTACAACAATAGATGATTAATCATTTATATTTTTGAATGATTGTTCTAGGATTATGTCCGAGGAGCATGGATATCAAAGAACGGGGAAGAAATGCAGGGAAAAATTCGAAAATTTGTACAAGTATTACAAGAAGACTAAGGAAGGAAAAGCCGGTAGACAAGACGGTAAACACTATAGATTTTTCCGGCAACTCGAGGCGCTCTATGGTGAGCACAATTCTCAACATCATCATCCAATGACTTCAACCTCGGACACGCATCATATAGCCGGAAACATGGTCCCTCACTTCCACCCCACTCCGGAGAATGTAGTCCCATCGAAACTAGGGGTAACGGATAACCATCAACTACACCGGCCTACGAGTGTAAGCCTCTCGAACTCCTCGGACTATGAGACCTCATCCTCGGATAATGAGGGAGGGGGTTCAATAGAAAGTGATGAATCTAAGAAGAAGAAGAGAGGGAAGCGGAGTTGGAAGGCGAAGGTGAAGGAGTTTATAGACTATCAAATGAGGAAGATTATGGAGAAGCAAGAAGCTTGGCTCGAGAAGATGATGTATACCTTGGATAGTAGAGAAAGAGAGAGGATGGAAAGGGAGGAAGAGTGGAGGAAGCAAGAAGCCGGAAGAATGGAGAGGGAACACAAGTTTTGGGCTAGTGAACGGGCTTGGATCGAGGCCCGGGACTCAGCTCTTATGACTGCCTTGGAGAAGCTAACAAACACTAGGGAGAAAGAGGTTGCTAGTGATATTGATCATCGTAACCACCACCACCACCACCATCGTAGCAATGAACATCATTGCCGCGTGGGGATCCATGATAACACTCATCATCAATGGCTAGAGACCGAGGTCACGAGGCTTATACAACTTCGAACGAGCATGGAATCAAGGTTTCAACAATGTGGGTTCTCAGAGGAAGTTTTGTGGGAAGATATTGCTGCAAAGATGGCTTATTTGGGGTATGATAGGAGTGCAAGTGTATGCAAAGAAAAATGGGATAGTCTTAACAAGTATTTTCAAGAGAAGGACAACAACATTATTATTAGGGATGATGGTAACAAGAAAAGGAAGGAGAATTATGGAGAGGTTAGTAATCATAAAAACAAAACTAGTACTAATAATAACAGTAATAGTAATTGTAATCATAATGGAGGTGGAATATTATACATGAATCACATGGGATTAGGAGGTTTTAGTAATAATGAGATTAATGAACCTAGGCTTCAACTTAATGAGGGATCATCTTCGTCGCCTTCGTCTCACAACTCTAATGCTAATGCTAATGTTAATGTTAATATGAATGTTAATGCTAGTAGTAGTACTGTTGGTGCTGGTGGTGGTGTGATGAATGATAGCTGCCTGAGGTTTTTTCTCGGCGACGGCGAGGGCACCCTTGGTTGGGATAGTACTAATTATGGGTTGAAGCTCAACAAGGGTGGAGGTGCTTAATCTTTTTCTAAATTTTGAGTGATTAATTAGCTAGGCAGAGTTTGAGATGAAGATTGTTGAGCAATTAGGTTTTGATGATTATAAACTAATGATGATTATCTATCTAACGTGTATGTTAAGTTGTGCATAGAAAAAGCAAATTATGCTTGGAACAGGATACAAGGAACCTGAGTAATGACAGGTATATATGTAAGGAACTTGAGCAATATAGGATAAGCAAACAAGAACAACGATAAGTGTTATGGTTGATAAGCATGATGATGGCTAAGGGACCATGAAGGTAACTATGTAAACATGTGTTTACATATGTTAGCTTCATAAGGTAAGTATCCTATACATATATAGGTTATGTATGTGTAGGAGTCTTTTAATTTAGTTTAGTTTTCTTTATTGTTTTTATAAATAAAAAACTAACCTTCTGTTTTACTTTGTTATTCTCAGAAGTTTGCTCAGTTCGTCATCATCAAAAAGGGACAACTTGTTGATCCTTATGAGGTTTTGATGATGATGTTAAGAATTGAGCAAACTTCCATTTAATAAGGATTTTCTAGTGTTGTGATGTTTGCAGGTTCAGTAAGCGTTGAGGGCTGAAGTAGGAATTGAAACAGAGGAACTTTAGAGGATCCATGAGGATACAAGTAAATTTAGAAGAAGAGTTCCAGAAATGGAACTTCCAGAAGTTTCTTAACAGGAACTTCAAAACGGGTTGTAACGACCTGGTTTCGGTGTAATGCTGGGGAAAACCCTAAGATCCAGAATATATCAAGACTACAGGATTCCAGAACAAGAGTTTCAGAGAAGCAACATGAAGACAGAGAAATAGAAGTATATTGCTCTAGGATTCATGTAAGTATGTTGGACATAAAAGTCGGTCTGGAACAAGTCTATATAGAACCAAGGTGAATTCCAAACAGTCAATGAAATTAGAGTAACTGACTTGTCAGGAACTCAGAGACTGTCAGAGTTCAGGAACCTAATAGGAACTTAAGTATGAACGTCGTTAAAAGTCGGTTTTAATGATATATATATTTACTTTATACGTGCATATCTTTTAGGGATTTGGTTTTACTGAATAAAGATATTTATCTTCTAATAAATCCCTTTTGGAAAAAGATAAGATTGTTTAAAAAGTATTTTAAACAAAAAGATAAGTTTTGAATAAAATCTGATTTTATGCTAAGTTTATCTTATTATTATTGACAGTTTTTATTCTTAACAAAAAGATATATTTTCAGAAAACTGATTTTTAGAAAATATCTTTTAAACTTATCTTTTCAGAAAATCTATCTTTTTCAAGATGAAATGAATAATTCGAGTGTACTATAAATATGCTCATACGCATTCATTCAAAGAGGAGGCTGACGAAGTGTAGTGGTCGTGCTTAATGGTTTTATCCTTCACCACGAAGCTAAGTCAGTCCTCCTGGTCAAAGTTCCTATCAGGTTTTTGGTTACAATACGTCTAGTGAGTTCCAGACAGGTTTTGAGTGTTCAACATATTAGTTTTATACATTATATCTTTTATATGTATTTGAGAGTTGTTTAAGGGTTTGAGTGAACTCTTGTAATGGGGAATTAATAAGGGTTTGAGTGAACTCTTGTATTAGGGTGAGAACTTGAGTGAGTTCTTTGTATGTAGAGAAGGCTTTGAGTGAAGCTTGAGAGAAAGAGAAAGAGTAAGGTTTTGAGTGAAGTCTTGAGTGAGAAGAGAGGTCTTTGAGGGAAGATTTCAAGCTGCAACTATTAGAGGGAATAGTTGTTGGGGATATGAGTTCGTTGAGGAACTCGGTAGAGGCTCAAGTTCCTCATAGGTTGTAACAGAGTCGTTGGCCTATTTTAGTGGAATGTTTTGAGTCAAAATCCCTTTGGGTCGAGGTTTTTCACTTCCTATTTGGCCTAGGAAGTTTTCCTCGTAAAATCTCTCTTGCACTATTTCTCTATTGCGTTAAGTTTCTTTTAATTCCGCAAAAAGTGACTAGCAATCTCCATACTACAATTCACCCCCCCTCTTGTAGTATTTCATCTAAATAACAATTGGTATCAGAGCAGGTGCTCTTGATAAACCGGGTAACCCCGAGGAGCAAGTTCCAGGCTAGGATGGATATCTACAAGGAATGCAGTGAATGGAACTCAACCCTAGAACGTTCCGAATACCACGTGAAGACCAAAGTCTGCTTGTGAAGCAGATGTGATTCAAAGATGAACATCTTTGAGGTAAGTGTCTCGTCTTTGAAGTCTTGATTATATGCATGACATTATGTGTACAAGTTCCTTGTAGTATTTCTAGTTAAATTTTGGATTTTGTTTTGAAAGTTTGCAAATCAATTTTGTGTAACCTCAAATTTGATTTATAGAGTGAAAAGTATTTGTCAGATTTACAAATTGATTTATTTTTAAAGAATCGGTTTACTGGAAATAGTTCAAGGAACGTATTATGTAGAATTATGCATATTTGGTCTCTTGGAACCTGGATTATCCCTGTATGGAAACTTAATTCTTTGGGCAAGGTAATGAACGTATATTTTGAATATTTTCCAAAGAATGACCTTATCATGTGTATGTGTTTTTCTGAATATTTATTATGTAGACACATGATGTTTATTGTTAGTAAAGATAGTTGGTTTAACCGCCTCTCACTAGAAAGCCTTTATAAGAGGTTTGTAGTAGGTGAATCGACAACATGAATAAGTGTGTAAGTTGCCTATACATCTCTCTGTAAATATTGGTCATGTTCTTTTGGTATGTATTAATCCTTCACAAATTCCAATTGAAATTCAATTCCCTAATCTTATGAAGGTTATTTGTGAATGGATGAAAAGAGAAGTTGTTTGGATGTTTATAATGTATATCATGACAAACTAACTTCTCTTCTAGCTTTGTGCAAGTTATTAATCATTGTTTTGTAGGTTTGTCCATTGAGACAAATTGGTGCGTAAAAGTTTGTTCCATTAGAAGCTCAGTGCTTAAATTGGTTGGAACTTGGTGAACTTGGAATGATAAAACGAATTAGGGATACAGGAATAACAAAGCTTCTATATCAAGGTGCTATAGGAGTTAGCGTATACGTTCCTGTAAAGATTCTTGTTCAAGTTCCAGTTAAGTTCTTATTTGGAACAAAGCATTAATTCCTGTAGCAGACTCTTATGAAGGATAATGAGTTAAGATGATTATCTTTGACTGCGTGTTGGAGATTCATCATTTTGTTGATGGAACGACATCTAAAAGGGAGTCAAAAAGGGAACACATCATTTGTGGATCTCAAGGTGATTCCTAACAACAACCTGACATTTCTAGGTTTTATTGAAGATGAGATACCTCTATGCTTCAAACTGTGAACATGTTAATCTTTTCATGCTTGATAAACCTAGTAGGAACTCGAAAATAGGTATATGTACATGTAAGTTCCAAACAGGTTAAGATCGAGAAGCATGAGAATGAAACACATGTTACATTCTCTTTCAACATCAGGTAGATGGTAAGCAACACTAATCCATTGGATCTTAGTGATATGGATATGTTTACCATGTGATATGTAGAGACTAATTGAAAGATATGTCTTGTTTATAAGTAATGAAAGCAAATGAATACTTGGTTAATTTTCTTAACAGAAGAGATGATGAACTGTTTGTTGAAAGTCTTTTCTATCACAGGGTATGTGGCTAAGCGTTCATCATTTATGAAGGTATAGATCTAAAAATGGAACCTAGTTCCAGTAATTGTTGATGTTTGTTGCAGGAACACAGGATTGACAACAAGTTTCCAACTTTGAATCATGAAAGACACGGAGAAAACAAAGTTATATGCTAATGGTCTTTGCAGGTTCTTTGGAATAGTTTTCAATGTCTCTTGCTACATCATCAACACTGAAGCAATAGATCTTTGATGAACAAGACACCCTATGTTCCACTTAGGGATGTTTGATGATATAAGTTCCAAGGCGATTTATCCATAAACGCCTAGACTAGTAAAACATAAAGAGTCTACACTATCATGGTTAATGTGCAATAAATGAACATATTTTGAGACTGACAGGTTTGTTCCCATCAAACAGGTTATAAAAGATGAACTCATGTGTTCTTGAAGAACTAACGGAGTTCCTAATAAAGAAATATGTCACTAAGGATAACAGCAAGGGCTAGCTACATATGTTGAGGAACTTTGAGATGTTAAGTTCAAACTCATGCAACAAAGGTCAATGAACTCAATACAAGAAAGCAAGTTCCAACAAAGTTCCAGAGCTAAGATAATATTTGTTCCGACCAGCAATATCTCAACAAACTATGGAACTAAAGTGTTTTTCATGCATATATATAACCAAAGGGAAAACCTCAACAACCAAGGATCTGAGAAGAGCCCGAGATATCAATCGAAAAGGATGGACTTTATAACTCATAGTTGTATAAAAGATAAGTCTGTTTTTAAGGTTGATGTAAACATGTAATTGGTTGTTATCAGGTTAGATGTGCAGCAGGAACTTAATAAGCTTAAAAAGAAGAAGATGCATGTCACATCCTGAACCTATTCTAGAACACCTAAAAAGGGTCGGAGATTAAAAAAGGTGTTCTGGCAAAAGCTTGTTGAGTAAGGCACGTGAATGGAACAAGGCCAGGTTGGTTCTTAAAAGAAACAACCAATACAAAGGTATGTATTGTCTTTAAGGAACTTGTTGCGTGTGTAGCTAGACTTGAAGCAAATTGAATAATATTTGTTCTTGCTGTTTATATGGGATTAGAGTTGTACCACATGGATGTCATGTATGTCTTGATATGAATTTTTGTAGACGTCTATGTGGAACATACTCTAGGATAGAATCCTATCCAAGTTCCTTCTTGAAAATTGAGTTTTAAAAGTATCAATTTTTGTTTTCAAGATTAACTGAGTTATTATTAGTACTTGTTTACATTGATATATCTCTGGTACTACTAACGAGCCATTGTGAATTGGTTTTTGCTAATTTATGATAAGAAAATATATTTGTAAGATTAACCACTGACAATGGAACTTGAGTTAGAAGTGGAAGTTCATATTAGATTCGAGATCATCAAGGAACATAACAACCACTTCAAGAACTCCAAGGTAAGCCATCATACTCAACCAATGCTTTAAAGTTATATTTTTACTGGTAAGAGACTACATAAGATATAAGTTCCTTTTCACATGTCGACATTAGATGAATTGAATTGATATTTTTTTGGTATGAATGCAATATGTGAATTTGTGAATTGATTCTCTTATGGTCTTGTCTTGATTTGTCATATTCTTGTTTATTGCTTAATGGAACAAGACTTGATGAAACATAACACGAGTATAAAGTATTTTTTCCCATAAGTTATGTCAAGCTGGGGTTCCTATGTTATACTTAAAGTAAAGAATATGCGCTTATTTTTTATGTGTCACACTTAGTTCTTGTGTTGTAAAAGACATACTCACTTGCCTAAGAGTATTAGAGGTCTCATAATAGAACTATGGGTGCTGTCAAACACGAAGTTCCTAAGTTGTCAAAGGAACAATGGAAGAAACTTTGATGGAACAAGACAGGTAAGTTCCCAGACCGTTTGTAACTCACTTGTTTAAATTTCAGAGGGAACTAACCTATCTTTTAGCCAACTTTCAAGCATCTACGCCATATATCTTCGATCGCAACATTATTCTACAACTCTAAGTTGTGTGTCCGTGTTGCATATACTTTAATTGTCCCATATTTAGAAAATCGAAGATTCTTATTAACCCAATTCAATTTCCTCTTTCCGTTCACACACTTTTACTTTTTATTCTTAATTCCCATGTGCTCTAAGTTTGTTCACCATCTTTTTATGGTTCAATGAAACGTGAAAAAGGGTGATTACATGTTGAGGGGGAAGTTGAAGAAAAAGAAAGAAGTAAGTACTTGAAAAGGAAGAAGAATGGTAAGGGACTCAGGGGGAATAAGGTAGGAACCAAGAATTCAAAATGGTTCAGATCTGGTTGTGGAACTCAAGTGTATGAGTAAATATTCTCTTCATTAATTTAAAATGTGTTATACTAGGAAATCATGCAAAATTTGTGTAATGACACCCTTTGGAAAAAAAAAAGAGAAAGAAAAGGAAAAAGGGTGGTCAAATATTTAATTTCCTGGGTATCTATATATGAAGAATGTTGACTATGTTGATGTCGTGTACTCGTATACTTGGTGAGCTAGTGAAGGAACAATAATAAACGACGAAGGAACTTGATTATGATGAAACTGAAATCTATTTAAGTTCCAGTATGGAGAATGTTCCTCAAAGAAGTTGGTGGTTAAGGTAAGGGAACTTGGTTATCAATTGGCAAGATGAATATGTGTTGTGTTCAATAGGAGATTCAAGAGTTTGAGATAAAGTACAATGTGGCGGTTCTCATCTCAAAAGGTTTAAACGAAGAGCACAAATTCCACTTCACGTTCCCTCTACTTATTTTGTTCCATATGCTTCTTTATATATCCTTTAAGCTTGCGCTTTAATTGGTCTATTCATGCAATCCATTTCTAACTTTTTAGCTCTGATCTTTACTTGAATTTTAACTTCTTATTTGTCAAGTTCAATTAAGGGTTTTGAAGTTGGGCCTTTGGATTGTGAGTTGGAAGTTAGTGTGGAAATGGTATCCGTGTTTGAAAAGTGAGTACCTTGAGGCTTTTAGGAACAACAAGTGTTTAACTAGTATATACTTACTTATTATATGGTGGTAGGTGTGACATATGACTTTAAGTGCATATAATTTACGAAAAACAAACGTGTGGAACAATACCCTTTTTGATAATGACAAAAGGGGGAAGAATATGTATGATGCTTATGGTATGCAGTAATTAAGTCTAAAGTTATTACATCATGATTGTTGAAAGTATTTATATATTGATAAATGATGTGTATTGCTAAGTTCCTAACTATTAAGTTCTTGTGTATGTTCTTAACTTGTTTAAATGTTATTTCCTTGAAAAACTAAGGGGGAATAAATGTACAACGATTATCCTTTAATATGTGATGAGCATCAATAGTTTGTCATCATCAAAAAGGGGGAAATTGTTGAGCAATTAGGTTTTGATGATTATAAACTAATGATGATTATCTATCTAACGTGTATGTTAAGTTGTGCATAGAAAAAGCAAATTATGCTTGGAACAGGATACAAGGAACCTGAGTAATGACAGGTATATATGTAAGGAACTTGAGCAATATAGGATAAGCAAACAAGAACAACGATAAGTGTTATGGTTGATAAGCATGATGATGGCTAAGGGACCATGAAGGTAACTATGTAAACATGTGTTTACATATGTTAGCTTCATAAGGTAAGTATCCTATACATATATAGGTTATGTATGTGTAGGAGTCTTTTAATTTAGTTTAGTTTTCTTTATTGTTTTTATAAATAAAAAACTAACCTTCTGTTTTACTTTGTTATTCTCAGAAGTTTGCTCAGTTCGTCATCATCAAAAAGGGACAACTTGTTGATCCTTATGAGGTTTTGATGATGATGTTAAGAATTGAGCAAACTTCCATTTAATAAGGATTTTCTAGTGTTGTGATGTTTGCAGGTTCAGTAAGCGTTGAGGGCTGAAGTAGGAATTGAAACAGAGGAACTTTAGAGGATCCATGAGGATACAAGTAAATTTAGAAGAAGAGTTCCAGAAATGGAACTTCCAGAAGTTTCTTAACAGGAACTTCAAAACGGGTTGTAACGACCTGGTTTCGGTGTAATGCTGGGGAAAACCCTAAGATCCAGAATATATCAAGACTACAGGATTCCAGAACAAGAGTTTCAGAGAAGCAACATGAAGACAAAGAAATAGAAGTATATTGCTCTAGGATTCATGTAAGTATGTTGGACATAAAAGTCGGTCTGGAACAAGTCTATATAGAACCAAGGTGAATTCCAAACAGTCAATGAAATTAGAGTAACTGACTTGTCAGGAACTCAGAGACTGTCAGAGTTCAGGAACCTAATAGGAACTTAAGTATGAACGTCGTTAAAAGTCGGTTTTAATGATATATATATTTACTTTATACGTGCATATCTTTTAGGGATTTGGTTTTACTGAATAAAGATATTTATCTTCTAATAAATCCCTTTTGGAAAAAGATAAGATTGTTTAAAAAGTATTTTAAACAAAAAGATAAGTTTTGAATAAAATCTGATTTTATGCTAAGTTTATCTTATTATTATTGACAGTTTTTATTCTTAACAAAAAGATATATTTTCAGAAAACTGATTTTTAGAAAATATCTTTTAAACTTATCTTTTCAGAAAATCTATCTTTTTCAAGATGAAATGAATAATTCGAGTGTACTATAAATATGCTCATACGCATTCATTCAAAGAGGAGGCTGACGAAGTGTAGTGGTCGTGCTTAATGGTTTTATCCTTCACCACGAAGCTAAGTCAGTCCTCCTGGTCAAAGTTCCTATCAGGTTTTTGGTTACAATACGTCTAGTGAGTTCCAGACAGGTTTTGAGTGTTCAACATATTAGTTTTATACATTATATCTTTTATATGTATTTGAGAGTTGTTTAAGGGTTTGAGTGAACTCTTGTAATGGGGAATTAATAAGGGTTTGAGTGAACTCTTGTATTAGGGTGAGAACTTGAGTGAGTTCTTTGTATGTAGAGAAGGCTTTGAGTGAAGCTTGAGAGAAAGAGAAAGAGTAAGGTTTTGAGTGAAGTCTTGAGTGAGAAGAGAGGTCTTTGAGGGAAGATTTCAAGCTGCAACTATTAGAGGGAATAGTTGTTGGGGATATGAGTTCGTTGAGGAACTCGGTAGAGGCTCAAGTTCCTCATAGGTTGTAACAGAGTCGTTGGCCTATTTTAGTGGAATGTTTTGAGTCAAAATCCCTTTGGGTCGAGGTTTTTCACTTCCTATTTGGCCTAGGAAGTTTTCCTCGTAAAATCTCTCTTGCACTATTTCTCTATTGCGTTAAGTTTCTTTTAATTCCGCAAAAAGTGACTAGCAATCTCCATACTACAATTCACCCCCCCTCTTGTAGTATTTCATCTAAATAACAAAGATGAAGATGACTAGTATTTTTTTTTTTTTTTTTTTAAATATGAAATTTTCTAATTTGATGTGTAGGAAAGTTGAGAGTACTAGCTAGCTAGCTAGAGAGGCAATGGGATATGAGCAATACCATTGGAAGGACAACATCATCAGTTTGGGTATGCAAGTAATTAGTCTAACTTAAGATTTTATTAATTAATTAATTAGTGTATGTAAATTATTTGAATGTTGTTTGATTATAATATGCTTATTAATGATTACTCAGAAGTCATCATTTTTAGTAGGAAATTATTGGTTTTTATCTAGACTTTTTTTGTTTGATTTTGTGCATATCTTATATCCATCATTAAACCGGAAATATGGCTATGATTTAGGGGATAATCTCAATGATTAAGGTGTAGAATTAAAGATCAAGGTGGTTGTCATCTTTGTTTTATTTTATTTTATTTTATTTTTGGTATAATTATATCATAATATAAAAAGTATTTAGTTTTAATTCTATTTCTGTTTATATGTAAAGTATTTAGCTTATAAAAGTTGTGACCTGCATATTTAGTTACTCCATCTGGAAAACTATTGAATGTTTAGACAAGCAAAACAGTTCTGCTTTCTCCAACACATGATGTTGACTAGTGATAAGATAACAAATGTGACTTTTTTTTTTTTTTTAAACTATTTTTTCATGTGCGATTTTGGAGCAAGCATGTTATCTAACTTGATAGGCTATCTCCTAAAAATATTTACTTATATCACTAAGAACTCATACAAGTATTAGTCATAAATAGTGATCTTCAAATTATATATCTTGAAATGGCATACACTATTTCTATGTGTCTTTTAGGCATACTTCTAATACTCCTAATTAATTAACTGTCGCCTTCACTTTTTAAAATCAAATGTTTAAGTGACAACAATTATACAGGGTATCAGTAATGAAATTGTAACATTATGAGACAAATGAATGTGTCGATAACATATTCATAAACCATTTTCTAAATTGTTTATAATAATACTTCTTTTCTATTTTATTTATATACTAGGTTAAAATCCCGTGCAATACACAGCAGTTAAATATTTTTTTACAATAATATTATAAAATATAAAGTATGTAAAAGATATATGGAATATGATTGTCAAACTGGAAAGAAAATATCATAAGGTATAAATAATTTACTTAAAGATTGTGCCAAAAAAAAAAAACGAATAAGGCGGGAAAATTTTGAAAGATTTGCTTTTAGTATAGGTTAATAGATTTTGTGAATAATAGGACATTTTGAAAAAATAAAAATGATTTACTATTTGGGTCCGAATCTTCTATCCCACTATTGTGTTCCATTCCATGTACCACTTAATTTTAGTAGTCCACATCATTTTAGCTATTATTCATTTTCTTAATTTAACTTTTAATAGCAAATAAATTTTAATTTACATATAATTTATATTCAAGTACTAATCATTCTTTCTTTTCTTGTATACATTTACGTTTGATTTAACTCTATAATTTATTATTAGCTTGTATATATTTTTACATAAAGATAGTTATATTTCGATCATTGATTAAAAACCTTTTATGTAGGTACATTTATTATGTACTAGAAAAAATGGTAAGTGTTAATTTTAAAGACATTAAAAGAATTTTTACTTTTAAATTCATATATTTAATTTAAATTTCAACTTAACGTAATATTCTAAATACTAACCATTACTCCCTCAATTTATTCACATACACCACTTTGAGTAACGTTGGTGCTTCACACATAAAACTAAACATGCTCACACAGTCATACGGTTACCTATTACAATCGTCTCAAGGTATATTTCAAACATCGATTTTTTTATTTTATTTTTATATAATATGTAATTATTGATAAATAAAGTTATCATTAGTTAAAATTCTGTATTGGCATATAATTCAAGTTGGGCACTTAAAATAAAGGGTGTAAAAAGAGTTAAGATTATATAAGAACCTGTTAGAAGATAAGGCTAATAAGTGAATGCCAATTATTGATTTGATTACACAATGCTCATATAGGTCCAAACACTTGTGAACTCATATGGCTCTATGTGAGTAATTATTGTATTATTAGTGTAACTCATGGCTATAAATACAATGCCATAGAAGTAAGAATACAATGATAACACTACAACAATTTCACCCATCTTCTTTCACTCTTTTACTCCTTTTATTAATCAAAACTTTTCTATCGGTAAATTCTTTAACACGTTATCAGCACCAATTTTCAGTCAGGTATATTTATACCTACTTCTAAAAATTTATAACAAATAATACTATCTACTTCTAAATGTTTCGAGGAGTATGCTCTATAGTTGCCCATATTTGGGATCCTCTATAACAGAAACTCAAACATTTACTATATATACCTCAAAAACAACGGTGAAAGTTCTCTTACTTGTGAATTTACTACTATCATCTTTTGTTTATTCATGTTGATGTTTCTTTGTTTGATCCATGTTGATATTACATACTCATTTTACGTAAATTTTTATCTTAGTTATTATAATTGCTAAGTAGTAGCTTTGCATGCATATTATTATTAACTAGATTAACAAAAAGATGCAGCCTTTTATACTTATTATTTTTCTTACTTTTACATACTTTTTGTGTTTCTTTCCGTTTTCGAACCCATGATCTTTTATAGATATTAGGGCTCTCGGACCACTATGGCTTGCATTCCCAGTGTGATAACCTTTTACAATTATAAATATATATATATGGACCATAATTTTATGCCAGTACGTTAGACTATTATATGATATTTTTACAGTTGTACAGAACAGTAACGGATAAACCTACCTCTATAAAAGACGGATTTTTCCCCCAATTTCACCACAAATTCCTTATCCTTTCCCACTTTTTTATCCAAAAATCACCTAAAAAAAAAAAAAAAAAAATTCACCCCCTTCTTCTCCGATATGTTCCCCGACGACGGCAACCAAAACACCCAAAACACCCACAACTTCACTTTTGAGGAAGATTTAATGAAGATAAAACAATATTTCCTTCTAATTACGGCGCTTGTAATTTTATTAGTAGCAATATTAATTTTTGTCATTATGTATAAGTAAAACTCACTTATTTTGTCGTTTTAGTATATTAAAAGCTTGTTTTTGTTTTATTATGTATGTTTGTTGTTATTAATTATCATTGTATAATATTACCGTTATCATTATAATTATTGTTACTACTGTCATTGTTGTCGTTTTGCTGTTTTTTTTTGCAACTAACATGATTAATTTTTGCCTAATCATATAATTACTCACAATAATAAACCAAGGGGGAGAAAAGACTATATTATTTATGGTTTATTATTATTAAATTTAATTATCACGTGTCTTATTAACTTAATTATAAATATGGAAGAACTAAACATGTGAGTTGTACATATAATTTGTTATTATAAACTAATTATCACGAAATTTGTTGTAGCTAAAATGGGAGACCTTATGAAAAGACAGTTCAGCATCTTAGATTTATCTGGAAAGAAATTTCTGGAATGGAAAGTGGACGCAATGATGAATTTGAAAGCTCAAGGCTTGGAGCACACTGTTAAAGAAAATAAAAGTCCCTCTGGTCAAACAACTGATACTACCACTTCTGCAATGACTGTTGCAAAACCTGTTACTGAACAAGATAAGGCAAAAGCCTTAGTGTTGTTAAGGCATCATTTACATGAAGGCCTTAAAACTGAGTACATGATGGTTGAAGATCCCAAAGAATTATGGGATTGCCTTAATGAAAGATTTGGACACCACAAAAGGGTGCTCCTTCCTAAGGCATTATTTGACTGGACAAATTTACGGTTCCAGGATTTCAAATCTGTAATTGATTATAATTCAACCATACATGAGATAGTGTCTATATTGAGATATTGTGATCATCCAGTTTCGGATGAACAGATGATTGAAAAAACACTCACTACCTTTCATGCAAGTAACATACTGTTGCAAGAACAGTATCGTGAAAGAGGTTTTAAAAAGTTCAATGAATTAATGAGTGTATTGCTTGTTGCGGAACAAAATAGTGAACTTTTGTTGAAAAATCATAACCTGAGACCAACTGGGTCTTTGGCCACTCATCATGAGGCAAATGCAACAAATTCCTATCCACCCGAGTCAAATGCTACAAGAAGAGGTGGACGTGGAAATTACAATGGCCGTGGAAAAGGCCGTGGAAATTATCGCGGACGAGGCCGAGGACGTGGTAGAAACAATTTTCAAAGAAACAGTAATTTCAAAAATTTTGAAAAACAGAAGGGACAGTCATCTGGAAGCCACAAACAAACTCTTTCAAAAGGAAAAGACACATGTTACAGATGTGGCATGACAGGACATTGGGGACGTACCTGTCGTACGGCCAAACATTTGGTAGACCTTTACCAGGCTTCTGTAAAAGGCAAAGAGAAAAATGCAGAAGCAAATTATGTTAATGAAGAAAATGCTCCATGTCCTACCCTTGATGTGTCCGATTTCTTCATGGACAATGCTGAAACTGGGAATGATTTCATTCTTGGAGAAAACAACAATGCTTAGGTTCCCCATCTACTAATGTAACATATGCTATGTTTTAATGTATTTTCTTAGTTCCCTGTATTTTAAATTTCTAGTCATGTACTTTAAATCTTTATCATCAATAAACGTTTGTATGATATTATTCTAAACTAATCTTAAATTTATTTTATGAAGATATGGATCTACCTGAAGTTAGTTCCGAATATCAATGCCTTTTGGACAGTGGAACAACACATACTATCTTAAAAGATAGAAAATATTTTTCACAACTAAAGTTGTTTCAAGCAAATGTAAACACCATTTCCGGGTCAGCTAAATTAATTGAAGGATCTGGAAAGGCTTGTATAATGCTTCCAAATGGAACAAAATTAATAATCAATAATGCTTTATATTCGAGTAAATCTCGAAGAAATCTCATAAGCTTTAAAGATGTACGCCAAAATGGCTATCATCTAGAAACAATGAAGACAGATCAAAAAGAGTATATATGCCTCACGGCAGAAAAACATGGCAAGAAACATATATATGAGAAATTGCCAGCATACTCTTCGGGGTTATACCGTATAAACATACGACC
Source organism: Chenopodium quinoa (assembly GCF_001683475.1). Lineage (NCBI taxonomy): Eukaryota > Viridiplantae > Streptophyta > Magnoliopsida > Caryophyllales > Amaranthaceae > Chenopodium > Chenopodium quinoa. The sequence continues at coordinate 1,799,702 of NW_018742980.1, forward strand.
CGTGGAAATCAATATGATATCTAACCAGAAGTTAGATGACAAACATTTGATTATTTTATGGCATGATCGTTTGGGACATCCAGCAACTGGGATGATGCAAAGAATAATAGCACATTCAGTTGGACATTCAATAAGAAATGTCAAAATTCCCCGATCAGATGAATTAACATGCTCTGCATGTTCACTTGGCAAATTAATAATAAGGCCATCTATGAACAAAATTGCTACTGAATCTCCAAAATTCTTGGAAAGAATTCAGGGAGATATATGTGGGCCAATTAATCCAGCATGTGGACCATTTCGATATTTCATGGTTTTAATTGATGCCTCTACACGATGGTCACATGTTAGTCTACTTTCAAGTAGAAATGTTGCCTTAGCAAAATTACTTGCCCAAATCATCAAATTAAGAGCACAATTCCCAGATCATACAATAAAGAAAATAAGACTTGACAATGCTGGGGAATTTACATCCCAAACATTTAATGATTATTGTATGTCAATTGGAATTGATGTTGAACACCCAGTAGCTCATGTTCATACACAAAATGGCCTAGCTGAATCACTAATTAAGAGATTACAATTGATTGCAAGACCATTATTAATGAGGTCAAGATTGCCATCATCTGCTTGGGGACATGCTATAATACATGCAGCAGCGCTAATTAGATTGAGACCTACAGCTTATCATAAATTCTCACCACTACAACTTGTTTGTGGTCGAGAACCAAGTATCTCACATCTAAAAATCTTTGGTTGTGCTGTATATGTTCCCATTGCTCCACCCCAACGAACAAAAATGGGTCCACAAAGAAGGCTGGGAATTTATGTCGGGTTTGAATCCCCCTCTATAATTAAATACCTTGAACCATTGACTGGTGACTTATTTACGGCTAGATTTGTGGACTGTCACTTTAATGAAACAGTATTCCCAGCCTTAGGGGGAGAGAAAGTGGACCCACATAAGAAAGAAATTGAACTCATTTGGAATGCAACACAACTGTTGATGTTAGACCCACGAACAAATATGTGTGAACAAGAAGTTAAGAAAATTGTTCATTTACAAAGTGTTGCAAATCAATTGCCCGATGCATTTGTAGACACAAAGAAGGTGACAAAATCACATATACCAGCAGAAAATGCCCCTGCACGTATTGAAATCCCAACTGGTAATAAGGCCATAGAAAATGAATCTCAGGCACGCAGAAAGCGTGGAAGACCACTTGGTTCAAAAGATTCTAAGCCAAGGAAACTAAAAAGATTGGATGGAATAGAAAATGAGACTAATAATGTTCCCCCGTCAGAAGGTCAAGAAAGACCAAATGTGGATGAAAGTAAAGAAAATGATGATAATCCAAAAGGGGACGAACAAGAAGACAACCCTACGGGGAATGAACAAGATGTTCAAAACATCGATAACAATGAAATTTCAATGAATTACGTCTCTACAAAGACTCAGTGGAATAGGAAAGATGTTATTGTTAATGAAACATTTGCAAATTCCATCGCAATCGACATCGTGTCTGATGAAAATGATGTTGAACCAAGAACTGTAGAAGAATGTCGACGTAGGAGTGATTGGCCAAAGTGGAAGGAGGCAATGCTGGCTGAGTTAAAGTCACTTGAAAAACGAGAAGTTTTTGGGAAAATAACCCTTACACCGGCAGGTGTAAAACCCGTTGGATACAAATGGGTATTTGTAAGAAAACGTAATGAGAAAAATGAAATAGTTAGATACAAGGCAAGACTTGTAGCCCAAGGATTTTCTCAAATTCCAGGGATTGATTATGAAGAAACATATTCTCCAGTGGTTGATGCAACTACATTAAGATTTCTGGTAAGTTTGACAGTCACAAAAGGACTGCAAATGCGATTAATGGATGTAGTGACTGCGTATTTGTATGGGTCACTCGATACGGACATTTACATGAAAGTCCCCGAAGGACTAAAACTACCAGAAAACCACAAGCCTAGACAACTGCTTTCCATAAAACTAAAAAGGTCACTTTATGGATTGAAACAATCTGGAAGGATGTGGTACAACCGTCTGAGTGAATACCTTATGAGAGAAGGATTCAAAAACAACCAAGTTAGTCCCTGTGTTTTCATAAAGCGATCACAATCAGGATTCGCTATCATTGCAGTTTATGTTGATGATTTAAATATCATCGGAACCCCAAATGAACTCGAGAAAACTGCAAAATACTTGATGAAAGAATTTGAGATGAAAGACCTTGGGAAAACTAAATTTTGCCTTGGACTACAAATTGAGCACTTGAGTCATGGCATTTTTGTCCATCAATCAAATTATACAGAAAGAGTTTTGAAACGTTTCTTCATGGACAAAGCAACCCCAACCAACTTCCCAATGGTTGTTCGCTCTTTGAATATGAAAAATGATCCATTCAGACCCCGAGAAGAAAATGAAGAGATTCTGGGTCCAGAAGTACCATACTTAAGTGCAATTGGAGCCTTAATGTACTTAGCTAACAATACTAGACCCGACATAGCTTTCTCTGTGAATTTGTTAGCCAGGCACAGCAATGCACCAACATATAGGCATTGGAAGGGAGTTCGACACTTACTCCGGTACCTACGAGGGACACAAGACCTTGGTTTATATTACCAACCAAAACAAGATGCTGCTCTCATTGGGTATGCAGACGCTGGATACTTATCAGATCCTCAAAATGCCAAGTCACAAAATGGATATGTATTCACTTATGGCGGCACTGCAATATCATGGAAATCAACAAAGCAGACATTGACCGCGACATCATCAAATCATGCAGAGTTGATAGCCCTCTATGAAGCAGGACGGGAATGTGTGTGGCTGAGGTCGATGATCAGTAATATCCAAAAGGAGTGTGGAATGAACGCAATAACAGAAGACCCAACCATCATCTTTGAAGACAATACAGCATGTATCGCTCAAGTAACTGAAGGATATATTAAAGGAGATAAAACGAAACATATTGCCCCAAAACTGTTCTTCACACATGATCTGCAAAAGGACGAGGAAATAAATATCCAGCAAATTCAGTCTTGTGAAAATCTTGCCGACCTTTTCACCAAATCACTTCCTTCGAAGAAATTTGAACAGTTAGTTCACAAAATCGGAATGCGACATCTTCGTGAACTATGCTGAGATCAGGGGGAGTATTATATGTACTGCACTCTTTTTCCCTTCGATCAGGTTTTTATCCCACCGGGTTTTTCCTGACAAGGTTTTTAACGAGGCAGTATACCAAAGCATATAATACAATAATATTGGTGTACTCTTTTGGCTATGGGTCTTATCCCATAAAGTTTTACCTAACAAGATCTTTAGTGGCATTCAAGGGGGAGTGTTAGAAGATAAGGCTAATAAGTGAATGCCAATTATTGATTTGATTACACAATGCTCATATAGGTCCAAACACTTGTGAACTCATATGGCTCTATGTGAGTAATTATTGTATTATTAGTGTAACTCATGGCTATAAATACAATGCCATAGAAGTAAGAATACAATGATAACACTACAACAATTTCACCCATCTTCTTTCACTCTTTTACTCCTTTTATTAATCAAAACTTTTCTATCGGTAAATTCTTTAACAGAACCAATGAATCTTCAATCAATGGGAATTTGCTTGTTCATGTCCAAGTTATGAAATTGTTTATTAAAGTTAGGTGTACTAAGGTACATGAAGTGCCCTGGACCTCACTTGGGGTCCAAATCCTCTTTGTTCCTCACTTAGGTACTCTATGACAAACCAAGGGTCCTTGATTGTGAGGAATTGAATCAATGGTGTTGTATGAAAAGGGTAACATGTTTATTACATGGGTAAAAGTGTAAATTTAGCAGTTAAAATGGCCAAAACCGCTGCTTCAAGTAGCGGTTTATCCCTAAAGCCTTCAAACCGCTACTTGAAGTAGCGGCTTATCCCAAAACCAATACTTTTCCTTTTGCTACATGATAAAAGTAACTTGAGTATTTAGGAGATTAACTGAAGCAGCCTTTGCTATATAATTTGACAATTTGTACCAAGTCCAGAATTCGCACAATGGATTTTGAGAAAAAGATTGTGAAGTGTTTTTTTCCAACCCTTCTAATAATATGAAAGTTGGATACCTCTACGATGTTAAGTTCAATTTAGTTCTTAAATTAACAAAGTTTGTTTTTGAATTACTTTTTCCGGCTTAAAATAATTAACACATTTGACTTTTTTCACTATTCATATACAAAGTACATATTAACTTTGACTATAGTTTAAATTAATAAAAATAAAAAAATATATCATGAAATATGCTTTTAAATATGTATAAATATAAAGTTGTATGATAGTAACTTTTTTTATACTTCTTATTTCTTACTAATATATACTCTGTATATAATTCTATATATTTATAAAGTTCAAAATAATGCATTGGCATATGTGTATCAAGTTTGATTGTGTCAATTGTTCTAATATGAAGTGAATAGTTTGTTTGTTGATTCAATAAAGATTATTTATTTTAGCCTAAGTTCATTGAATTAGAATTTATCTTTAATCATAAAATATAGGTCCTTTCATCTCAAAAAGATGAAGACAAATTCCAGTATTGCATGAAAGGAAAACAAGCCCAAGACAATAAAGATATCTTCTTGCTTTCTTAAGAAAAGAACATAGTAACCTCTGCTAACGTTTTGTACATGACAATGATATCACTAGTCCAATTCCCAATATAGGGTTCTTTTCTTTAGAGTATTGTATTATTTTTTCTCAAATTTTTTAATTGACTCTTCAGATAATGTTTCAATATATATAATAGACTAACTGTTGGGATTGGATCTAAGTTCTTAAATAATGTGGAAAGAATAAGATCTTAGAAAATGAAGGAATTGAAGTAATTAAGAACCCTAGGCCTGTCAAATAGAATGCACTTATGTTTATGTATTATGAGTTCATAGATCCATATAAATCAAGCTTATCTCCAAGAAAATTTAAAACAAAACATTTAAAGGAGGAAGTATGGATTGTATATGATTAAGATTTTCTGGTTTCTAAATTAGTATAATACACTTGTTAGTTGTTACCACACCATGTAAATTAAATTGGGTTATACTTGATTATCTAACTTAAACTATCACATACCCTGGATCAAACTCTAACTAATAGAAAATACATGCATCACCCATTTTCGATCCAAAAAACAAAATTTATTAATTTCAACTTAACCAACCTAGTATAATAATCATCTTATTAATACTGTATTTATTTGATTATTTGATCATTACTAAGCTAATTGACAATACACTATGACCCAATCCGAATTAAAAGCAAATCAAATGATAATCACTTCGTCGAATTAACCGGTTTGTTTGTTACCTCCACTAGTAATTATTCAACAAATAAAACACCCAAAGATGTTGAGGTAGGTACTCCATAATTTAATTTATATTTCCATGACTTGACACATCATCCAGAATCTCAACCCTAGACACACATATCAAATCAAATGACCATTTGATAATAAGTACTAACAAATTAAAAGAGCAATAATATAATAATCATAAATTTTTGACAGAAATTTTAGAACAAGCTAGCTAATGAAGGCATGACGCACAAAGAGGATAAGAAGATTCTTTACTGAATCAGAACTAAGTGTTATGTTAGGTCATTCATTCAAACACACAAAACAAAAATAAAAAACATTTATGTTATTGTTTGTTGTACACGACTCTATCTATGATATTTATTTTATCTGCAAACTTTAAATAAAATAAAAGAGAGAGAATAAATGCATGATGTTACATTATAATATAATAATGCATGCATGCATGGATATGTATACTATATGATATGATGGCACATCATAAACAGACAAACATTAATATGCAAAGTAAGTAAAGAGAAGCTATTGAACTTGGAGTTATGTCTGAAGCTTTTTTTACTTACACTTTAATGGTGAATCAAACTGATATAGGAAAATATGTCATGCTTATGTTATGTTATTTTTCTGACAAATAAAGAAATAAAAACAAAAGAAATATAAGAAAATGACACTGCAAAAAACTCAGTATAAGTATCAGTTTCAGTCTCAGTCTCTCCCTTGGGAAGGAAGTCAGTAAGTAAAAGAGAAAATATTTTGAACTTGAGTCTCACTCTTAACACAAACTGAATTATATATGAGCCATCTACAGTTAAGTACACACAGATCCCCATGATTTTTTTATTTTTTCAATTTTTTTATTTGTGTATATGTGCATTTAAGTTTTTTTTACTGGGTATTCTGTAATTATTTGAGCTTATCATGTTTTTTTTTTTCTTTTTTTTTTTTATTTTTATAATTTGGTTGATGATTAAAAAAAAGGTATATATTCCTTTTGTATATAGATTTCATGTTATTAGGTGTTCAAGTCAAGTCGTTCATGTTTAAAGTCACGTCGAGTTAGTTATTTACTTTGAGTGTACTATTACCTTTATCGCGTCTTGTTTTATGAATTTAATCTTTTCGGAATCATATTACTAAAAAATTTATTTGGTAATATGAAGCGCTTCGTAGTAAAAATTTATTAAAATCAAATGTATGCTGCACATTGAGACAAATTGAATATAACAAGATCTTGCAAGATACAAACAAAACAATACATTGAAAGATTTAGACCAAAAAACTTTAGATCTCCCTTGAATTAAATTCAGGCAAGAATTTGTTATTTCAGGTAGAAAAAATTGTAGCTTTAGCCATGTGAAATCAAAAAATTTAATATAGGTCAATTATTTACACAACAATTAGTAAATAAGAAATAAAGAAGAAGAAAAAAATACCTCATATGTTATGTCAACTTACCCCAAACAAGTGAAGACTTCTATCATAAAGACATAAACCTATACCTAAATGTATCCTAGGGTATACTTATGGTCATTTGTCAGTTTCACTTTGTCTAGGGATTTTTTCGGGTGCATATAAAATTTTCACAAACAAGTACTCCGTAGTTACCTAGTATATTCATTCAGTCACAAAAATGAAAATGGCATTTAAAAGGATTATATTTGTCAAGGCAAATGACTAAATATTACAATTTGTATATAAGAATATTCTTGCGTTTAGTAGCTATCAAGAGCCTACATCTCTTGACTTCTTGAGCATCATCACTTTCTAATGTATGGTTACATCAAAAATGTCTTCCAATGCCTTCGATTAGTTTCGACATTGGGCAACTACTACAATTTACCTACGCACTTTAGATTCATTTTATATCAACTCATATTTTCCTTTGGTCTAATCAAGAAAAGAGCCTAATCAAACTTTTGTTTTCTATTTTTTTTTTTATTATAATTTTTAATGTACTAAATGTTATTTACGTGATAAAATGATGAATTTTTGTGAGCTTTAACAACCATTTAACTATCATTGTTTCTTGGTCCACTCTTTCTAATAACTCTTTCATCAAATATTACCTCCTTTCCATATTAGATATAATTTTAAATTTTTTTTTATATTTCGTATCTCACAAATAATACCCAAAATTGCATTTAATATAAAGTGGAGGAAGTATAAGTTTGAAGGATTATCTACAAAACATTTAGCCACCATAATAGATTCACTACACTTTATCATTGTAGGTTAGAACTTAGAAGTGAACAATAAACGTCCTAATTGCCAACGACTTATTGACATAGTATAAGTGAATAACTATTTAAACATTCTAAATAAGATATTGGTTATGTGTTATATTATATTAAGTAAATTAAGCCTAAAGGCATACTATTATGATCTTAATTATATTTGACTGTTAATACGGAATATAACATAGGTCTTAATTAGACAGTAGATTGACCATCGAAAAACAACCCGCACTGTATATACCTCGATGCAAATAGAATGACCTTACGATAAACTCAAGCTTTGCAGATGATAGATGCATATGAACATACAAAAATAATACAAGCAAATACTATGGCCGTGTTTGGTGAATAGCTAAAAGCTGAAAGTTGAAGCTGATTGTGTTAGCTGATTTTGACTGGCTGATTATATTAACTGATTTGATTAACTTATTTTATTAGCTGATTATATAGCAGTGTTTGGCAGCTGATAGCTTAAAGTTGTTTAAGTATGTGAAATGACCAATAAGTTAATTGTGGGGTAGGTACTTTAGGTAGGATTTTAAATTAAATGGGGGTATAAGTGTTATTTCACCGTAAATTAATGAATAAGCTAATTGAAAAAGCTCCTAAAAGGAGCTTTTTCAAAAAGAGCTTATTTAGTGGAATAAGGTCTTTAAATAAGCTTTCCACCAAACACCTTAAATTAGCTTATTTAATAGTCAATAAGCTAATTTTGCTCAAATAAACTGTTTATCAAACCAGCCTATATTAAAATGTAAATTAGTTAATAGATGAGAGGTGAGGTGACGCAAGTTATGAAATGACAAGTAACTGAGGAAAGAAAATGGAAAGAAGAGAGTAGAGTGTTGATACCCATAACTTGGACTCTTCAAACTAGCCTTAAATTGGAAACTCTGTGTCAGCTTGTTTTACTCTTAAGCTTATTAACTTTATGTTGTTTTTTTGTTTGGTTGTTGCATATATCAAATTGCTGCTTTACTGCTTCTTCACTTGTTGATCAGTCTCCTTCAATTCATTACTTCACTGCTTATATTATGACAAAGAGATATAGTGTTATTTATGTATGTGTTGTATGTTCTTTTTTTGTTTTCCCTTTTTATATTTAATCTTCTGCAACCTTTTTTGTTGTGCCCAAATGATGAAGACCTTTTTCCATTTATGTACGTATGTAATAGTTTTGTGTGCTTTTTGTTGACTGCATTATGCTCTATATAATTTTAATTTTTTTAATTTACAATAATTTTTATTCTAAGAAATTATCAGAAAAAAATAAGTTTAGATAGAGCTATTTACAATGGGCTAAATACAAGTTTCTCAATTGTGAAACTTCTATGTTTCTCAAAAGGGTATTCCGGTGGAAAATTTATGGGCAATGTCATTTCAATTTTTTGTTTCTGTAAGACAACGTTACTTCGTGAATGTGGACAAGTCGGTAGTGGTAGAGTTTACGTTCTTAGAAGTTGCGGGTACAAGTATTTCTATTCATTCGAAGAGCATCTCCAAATGAAGATTTCAAAAGGTCAAGGATTGCTTCAATGGAGGGACATAACACCCCTACCCTTTTGGGTTAACCAAGCCCTTTCTTTCTCCCTTTGTTATAAGGACTTTCATTTAATTCGGCGGCGAAGCCGCCTGAAATGGTAGTAGACATGTCGGTGAAGACGAAAGGTGTCGAAAATGGTGGAAATGGGGGTGTCGGTGGAAGAGGATGAAGATAATGTAGTTGGACAAAAACTCAAGCTCCTTCAATGGAGTTTGCTGTGGGAAAAGGAGGGAGACGAAGAGTAAAGGTGGATGGAAAGTTAACAGTGTTAAATCAGGGAAAAAAAAATAAAAAAATAAAAAAAAATAAAAATTATAAAATATTGATAAATGTACACTTATTTACATTTATGGCATTTACATAAGATAATGGGGCTCCCTCATTTACAATAATCTTTATTCTAAAAAATTCGTATCAGAAAAAATAAGTTTGGATAGAGCTACAAGATTAATGTGACGTAAACATATTCTTAGTCCTAAAATTATTTGGAAAATTGACTAAGAAACCTTACGCTTGAATTAAGGCCCTATTTGATACGGCTAGTTGTATTAATTGGTTTAACCAATTAGTTACATAAGATAATTTGAATAACGTCTTAAATCTTCTATTTTTCAAGCACGAAAAACTTTTTGTTGTTCTCACTCCATTTACCACTTATTTCAAATTTAATAAGTGTCAATAAAATATGATAATGGTAAGATATATTAGTGACAATTAATTCAGGATTCGTTTGGCATCGTTGTGGTTTCCTGTTTTTTGGTTTTTTGTTTTTCAAAATTATATGGTATATGACATATAATAAATCAAAAATTAGTCTAACTTATTAAAATCCTGATAATTTTGAAAACTGACAACAGAAAAGTGGAAATACCTTTTTCTTGTTTCTTGTTTTTGGTTTTAAAAAAACATAAAACTAAAAACAAAAAACGATGTCAAACAAGATTTCGACGCGGTCTAATAAGTTGAGGGTTAATAAGTTCAGAAAAATAAGATGATATGAATTCCAGGTGTTAAAAGATAGAGATAATTAAGGGGATATATATATATCTTATAGTTTCCTTAACATGTAAATTATATCTTGCGCATATCATTTAGGAATTTTGGTTAGTTAAGATTTGTTATCCTATGTATTATCGGAATCCATGTATGGTAATGTCAAGGCATAAAAAAGGTTTCTCCTTATATTCTTTTCATAAGATAAAGGCTAATAAATTCACAAATATAAAATAAATTATAATTAATAAGATAAGTGAATTTCAGGTGAATAATACTATAATGACAACTATAGAACAACAAATAATGGTCTACATGTAGAATCCCTATTGATAATTGGCAATTGGTTAAAAAGATTTTGTATGATAATTGAGCAAGGTGGGCATCTCATCTTCTAGGGCTCCATTAGACACCATACATATGACAAAGTGTCCAGAGATTTGTATACCCACCATTTTATTGACCTTATCTTTGAATTTCAAGTTTTTCACTTGTAGTTAGAGCACTTTTAATGGTGAGAAAAAAAATGCTTGCCCACTCTCTCTACACCCACTTTCTCTCTTAACAAATCAGTTTTGCTCAAGGGCAATTTTTTTTCACAATTTCTCTCTCAATGGTGAGCAAAAAAATGCTTGCCCACCACTCTCTCTCTCTTATTTTTTCAATACCCCACCATTACTTTCTTTCTCCTACACAACACTTCTTTATTTATTAATTTCATTTATATTTTAACAATATTACTCCAAATAAATAAAAACAAGTCTAAATTTATGTAACTTTTTTTTTTATTTGTGTCGTTTTTGTTGTTAAATTATGTACGTTAGATGAAATAATTGTAAGAAAACGCTCAAAATTTCGTAAATATTTTTATTTATTTTAAAAAGCGGTACAATACTGGAAACTAATTACATTTGCAACGTCATGCGTAATTAAACTTAGGGAATAAAATAAACAAAACAATTAAAAAATTACCCGACGGCGTACGGAAAAGTAGGTAGGCCATAGTACTTGGCCTTATTTAAGTCGTGCTAATTTTTCCCTAATTACTTGGCCCGTATTGTAACCAAATGTTCGATTAAATCACGTTACAGAGATAGATGAATTTCTCTATCACAGAGGGAAGCTTTTCGTTGTAGAAATGAGTTAAAGTCAAAGTTGGTAGGTCGGCCTACGTTGAATCAAACGGTGGCGTTGTAGACGTTGATGCTGGTGTTCATTCTTGTTGATCTGCTTCGTAGAAGCTTCTTAGAACTTCGGCTCGAGTGTAGTTGTGGCGCTCATCTTCAACAATCATGTTGTGCATAATGATACATGCTTTCATTATGTCCCGCAGTATGTCCTCATCGTACGCCAGTGACGGTTTTCGTATTATTGCAAATCGAGCTTGCAAAACACCGAAAGGTCTTTCAACGTCCTTCCAAGCAGCAGCCTGGTGGTCAACGAACATTTTATCCTTCTGAAGTTGAGGTATGTGATACCCTGAATAAAAGTTGCCCACTTCGGATAAATGCCATCGGCTAAGTAATAAGCCATGTTGTATTCATGGTCGTTAACTGTAAAATTTACCGCAGGAGCTCGACCATGCAGAACCTCATCGAACACTGGTGAACGGTACAACACATTAAGATCATTACAAGATCCGAGAATACCAAAGAAGGAATGCCATATTCATAAATCCTGATTCGCAACGGCTTCCAGTATTAGCGTTGCTTTCTTGTTCCTACCGGCGTACTGCGCTTTCCAAGCCGTTGGACAGTTCTTCCATTCCCAATGCATGCAATCAATGCTGCCTATCATGCCTGGAAAACCACACAGTTCATTTTGATGCAGTATCCGGGCCAAATCATCAGTGGTAGGGTTTCGCAGGTACTCGGTTCCGAACTGATCAATGACCCCGGGACAAAAACCTTGAAGGGCAACTTGAGCGGTTGACTGACTGATTCGAACGTATTCATCCACGGCGTCTGCAGCCATGTCGTAGGCTAACATTCTTATCGCGGCTGTACATTTTTGCAGAGGTGATTAGCCTAAACTTCCAGCTGCATCCCTACGCTGTTGGAAGTAAATATCACCTTCAACGACCTTGTTCATTATACGTAAAAACAAAGGTCGTTGCATACGAAATCTTCTTCTAAATTGGGTAGTGTTGTACACAGGATTATCGGAAAAATAATCATTAAACAGCTTGACATGTCCCATTTACCTATCTCTTCTATTCATACCCCCTCTGGGTGTTTTTGTAGTGGGTTAGGATTGTGTTTGGGGCATGAGGAAAGTTTGGGGTTGGTATGTGAAGAGTTCATCAACAAGTTGATCATATTCTTCAGTATTTGAAGAAGATGAACTTGAACTTGATGATGGTGTAGAATACATCCTGTATGAGTAATGTAAGTTTCTGAATTGGTGTGGTTGTGGCTATGTGCCATGCCTACTATATATAGCAAATATATCAAATGAATATGTGGTTACAAATCTGAATGACCACACCAACTGAAGGAATCAAATTTTCAGCCACGGAATAACTATACTATGCTAGTTGACAATGAAAAATCTTGAAAGCAATTATGTTGGTATCAATAGGCAAAAGTTAAAGCTTTCTAACAAAGTGAAATAAGAAAAATGAGACTACACAATGACAAAAAGTGATTGCAACTATGTCGGTATCAATCACCAAAAGTTAAAGCATGCTGACAAAGTTTACAAATAGTGAATGTAATTATGTCGGTAACAATGATAATTGAAATAAACTTGTTAAACAACTTGTCATTCAATATTGGAAAATCAGAATACAAGTTTACATCTGACATTGAAATTAAACACACCACTAATACAAGTTAAAAATAAAAGACTACATTGCGCATAATTAAAAACTTAACTAATACAATCGTAGGCCTACTACAACCAAACATGCTTAAAAGCCTTGTAATTTACCCAGTAAAAAATTCTTGTACGCCTCTTCTTCAGGAGTGAGTGGCGTAGGCGAATTCTTCAGAGTTTGCAGCATATCAAACATGGTTTTCATCTTATGAATGTCAAGTTCCTCCCGTTTCCTCTGTTCCTTATCCTTTTCAATTTTGATCCTCTCTTCCTTCATAATGGCCTCCCTTTCGCGAATTGTAGCGAATTCCTTCGTTCGTTCGCTAAGGTCAGACGAACCACTTACTGTAGCTACTGCTTTCCCTTTACGATTGGCCTTTTCTTTCTTCACACCATCGGGTCGTTGTATTTCTCCAGATGAAAAACCATCCGTAGGAGTTTCATCCCCTACATCATCTCTGGACCTCTTCCCACTTCCAGCACTACCTTGCTCCTCAACATCACAAGCAACTTTTTTTTCCTTCTTTGACAAGGACCATCTCAGCTTTGGCCTCCACTTTGGATCTTTATTAAGACTGCGTGAGGATAAGTGAAATTGCGACCTTGGGCGAGATGAAAAATCTTCGACGCACTTTTTATACGGTCAGCTTCGTTGTAACCACTCCCTCTCTCCGGAAGTCTACCCGCTTCATCATAGCAAGATATCCACTGTAGTGTGTCTGCTGTCAACCTTCTCCAGTGCGACGTTAGACTCTTCATAGGTCTTGGCGGAAGTATATGCGGCTTCTCTGCATGAGCCATTTGATATACTGTGTGTACATTGCACCATAGGGAAGTTGCTTTCTGGCTCGTACCTTTAATAGCATCCTCGCTGATCTCCAAGTACAACCCAATCAAAGCTTCATCTTCCGCAATAGACCAAACACGAGTCGCTCGTGCAGCAACCTGGTTGGATTCCAGTCTGGGAACTGGTGGAGGATACTGCGGTGTCTCTGGTACGTTTTCCTCTTCGCTCTCATCGAATTGTGTTTTGCTATCATGATAAGTTTCAGGTGTACGTTCTTCATTAACATGATTTTGTAGGGGAAACTCAGTGAGTGTCTGATGCTGTGGAGGTGGTTGCAAAGACGTATTGCCCATTATTTGCAAGAACAATTGAAACTCGGGATTAGTTAGGAAATCATCACTAAAACCAGAAAATTGTTGATGGAAATTTGGGTTGTTTGGATCCATTAAAAGATTCTGCATCACAAAACAAAAAATAAATATTTTTAAAAAGATTAATTTAAACAACAAATTAAAATGACAACAAATCAAAAAAAATAATCTAATACCACTTAATTTATTAAATTTACAACATTCACGTTCAACAACATATAAACAAAACATATAATACATAATATAGTGTAACGAAATTAACTACCTACACAAAAATAACATATAAAATATAATTTATCATAACATATTACTTCACATATACAAAACAACAACCTAATTTCGAAAAAATTGGCAAATAAACTCAAATTAAATTAACTTCAAATTTATTAATGTATGAACAAAATATCAACAACTTCTAAATTCAATTATATATATAATTGCAAGTACATTACATGAACTATATTTTTTTATTTGCAAAAAATCATATATATACTAATTTTAATAAATAACTGAATTTATAAATAAATAAAAAAATCATATTTACCTGAATATCGGTGAAATACAACAAAAATCTTCTCTTAAAATTCCGAAATATTTTAAAAAATAAAAAATATGGATGATTTATGGAATTTTTGAAATTATACCAAAATGCATGTCTATTTATATAGAAAAAAAATTATATGACCGTTAGTAATTTTTTTTTTAATAAATATTTTTTTCAAAAATTGAATTACAAAAAATATAACCGTTGCAACAGCTATATTTTTCTTATTGGTCAAGACCCTGCGCATGCCACGTGGCGCTCGCGGATTGGATCACTGACTGACGCGTCAGTCAGTTTCTTTATTTTTTTTTCAAAATTTGCAGCTCAAAACGCTGCGTTTTGAGCAGCGGTCTTCTTCCATCCTTATTGAAGCGCTGCGTTTTGTTCACCTTCCCACCGAAATTTTTTTAATGCTGGCAGCAACTTGTGGGGCCCACCTTAGCACTATTCATCTTCAAATTTGCCCAACTCTTGGGCACTTTATCAAATGCTCATGAGCATTTCTTCATTAGCCCATCATTGTAATTCATGAGTTAATTTTTTGCCCACCAAAATGCCCATGACCATTTTTTTTGCTCACCATTGTCATTGCTCTTAGGGATCTCAATGTTGTGGGGCTGGTTATTCCGTACAACCGTACCACCACCAAGTTGTCACTAAATAATATGCAGCCCACTAGGATACTAGACTAATTTATTCACAACCCTTGTTATGTCTATTTTAGGTACTCCAATTATAAGGTTTAATGCTTCAAATATTGGGAGAATTTTGGTTAGAATGAGGTTAGTTAAGAGTTACGACCATTTAATTTTGTTGGTTAAAGTCTGTAACAATGACACCGAAATTTAGAGTTTAATCTTGTTTATATGGTTTGTCTATTGTGATTATCAAAACTAAAAAATAATTTACTACAGCAAGTAAGACCCTGTTCACTTCACCTTAAAAAAATATAATACTAAGTAAAAATAATTTCAATTCAGTAAACTCGGTTTTAATCAGTAAAAAATAATTTAAGTTCAGTAAAAATAATTTAATTTCATTTAAAATAAGTTCAGTTCAGTAAAAATAAGTTCAGTTCAGTAAAATTAATTTCAATTCAGCAAAAATAATTTCAGCAAAAATAATTTAAGTTCATGTACATTGATGCTTTTTTTAGTAGGATTTTTTATGTAAATTATTTATTCCATATATTGCAAAATATTGTCGTACAAGATTTTTGTTTTTATACTTCATATATTTTTTTATGCATCACTTTTGTCTACACTTTTATTACATATTGTATAGTTATAAAATATAATATCTTTTTTTTATCAAGTATAAAATATTATGTCTTATTGATAATATTGTAGTCGATTATTTTATAAATACAAGTACTATCTATAGCTATACACTAAAGGCAAATCAGGAATGACACGTGTCATCTCCTGATTAAATATTTTCCCGCCTTTTTTTTATTTTGGTCAAACCCCAATAATAATAATATTTTCTTTCCATATTTAAGGTATTATATGATTAGAATAGTATTTTAGCCAAGGACTATGTATAATCATTCTAATTTTTTTTCCCTCCAACTTTATTATTTTTGGCAATAAAGTTTATTTCAATTAGAGAAGAAAATATTTTAATAACATATATAATTGTATATTCTTTAATTTTCTAATCTTCATATTAATAATATCATAATGTGTCAAAATTTTGTGCAAAAAAATTTTCAACTAAGAAAATTATAATAATACAATACGTACTCAATCTTAACTAATCGACAGCCTATTATGTACACCCGGGTGTATCGTATACACGGGTCATTTGCTCATTCAACCAACAAATGAGTAAAAATATTATTTGCTCATTTGTTAAATAAATGAGCAAATGACCCCGGGTGTACGGTACACCCGGATGTATATAACAAATTCTATAACTAATCAATAAAAAAATATATAACTTGTCGGGAATACAATTATTCCATTTCTACTTCAACATAATAATGTTTAATTTGCAATAATAACCTATAAAAAATTAATTAAACAAATATTATTATATAAATAAAAATTTATATATACTACTCATATATTATGTAATAAAAAAAAAATAATAATAATAATAATAATAAAATAAAAAATAAAAAAAAAACCTTGTATATTTGTGTATGTGTTTATTAATTATTAATTATCACAAAGTAAAATAAAATCAAATAAATTTGCATAAAACATTGTGTCGAACAAGTATGTTAACAAATTAGGGACGAAGGGTATATCCATGTATGTTTTTATTACCCGGGTACTAATCTAAAATTTACATTTTTTAAGGGGTAGTATAAAACCTCATAATCCACAAATTTCTTTCATTTTATTTGATATGTTAAGTTTTTTGCATCAATAATCTTGATATCTTTGGCATGAGTATAAATTGAAATTCTAGCTTTTTTATTTCCTTTAAAAAATATACTTCGTGATATTTTTTGGTACATAATTGTTGCAATATAATTCACTATAAAATTTAGTAAAATCATGCATGGCATAGGACTTAAACTAGTATTTTATAAAAGGGTAACAAAATAGTTATATGCAATAAGAAGCAATCCTTGTAATAATTTATGATTATAATAAAGTTATGATTTTATTCTTATTATTATTATTAGTTTTATTGTTTTGGTATGTTTGGTGGTAAAGTTCGGCAACGAAAGGCAATATCCCTAAATCTAATATCATAAACAAATATATGTAATATATCATATATATCAAATACATATTCCCATAATTTTCCTAATAATGTCTTAATACATAAGCGATATACAATGACTATCCAAAGCTAATAATCTTTTATTATCGTTCATCATGGGTCCAAACTCCAAAGATTGATGGCAAATATATAAATGTATGCACTCAAATCACTTCCCTACCTATTTATCAAGGCTCCAAGTTCCATCTAAAGCATTTTTAGATCATGGACATTATTATAGACGGACAATTCTTTGCAAAAACTCTTAAATTGTCAATGTACATTATCGGTATAGACCAACCATTTTTATATATGATATTATATTTAAATTTATATGGTTGGCATAATATATTATCATTATATATGCCAACTATATAAATTACAAAAATAGATTATTTTACCTAATATATATATATATATTAAATCAGTAGAAATAATATTTAAATAAGTAAAAATAATATCAGTTCAATAAAAATAATTTCAGTTCAGTAAAAATAATTTCAGTTCAGCAAAATTAAGGTGAAGTGAACGAGGCCTAATTGGGTTGGAGTATCTATTAGGCATTTAGAAAACAAATTAAAACTTAATATTAGCCTGATTTTGTAACTGTGTGTGTTGCCTGTAGGTGGTCAATTTATGCATTGATTCGGATGAAACTCAACAGGGTTGCAATTAAAAGAAAATTCGAAGCCATATACTCACGCCACCTAGAGTACCTTACGATGGAAATGGGAGTGAGGTGGGTGTAACTGAGTCCATGCTCTCTCAGTACTTGCGATAGGCACCACTTTACCTAATACCAACCCTCATGGCCACCGCCCATTATCAATGACACCCTTGCAACCTTGCCGGTTTGGCTCTCCTACCATGAACCACCAGCCTTATTAGAGCATTAGTAGTAGTCAGATGGTTAACATGAGATAAGAAAATGCTCCATTCGTAATATCTATGTTTATACTCTTATCATACAGAAAGGTTACAAGCTATTTCAGAATACATCCACTCGTACAATGCAAAAATAGCTTTACTAGACAAACTAGGGATTAAATGCTAATTCCAGGGGTAAATGACTTACTGAGAATTGCTCGTGTGAATTGCTCATGTGAATTGCTAAACCACATCCGGTAAATACCGGATAACGCCCGTATTTACATGACTTTACAAACATGCCCCATATAAAATGTACCCTATTTACCATTCACTTTCACTTTCTTTAACCACTATCTAACTTGTTACCTCACCAAACAACCATCACCTACGAACAACCACCATGTCATAGTTTTTAAAAAAAATTGCTTTACTCTTCACCAATTAGCGTAAACGGTGAATGAACGAGTTTAAGGAAGCAACGACGCCACTAGAAAGGTTGTCGGAGCATACGGAGTGGTGAATGCTCTGAATTTTTGTCGGGTTTTTTTTTCATAATCATAGAAGGAACGTCTTAAATTTAAGAATCATTCTTGGAACATTCTAAAATTTCAGGCGTTCCCAACGCCTGAAATTTTAGAATGTTATGGGGGAAAATGCCTGAAATTTTAGAATATTGCGGGAGAGATTAAAAATGTAAAACAAGTACCTGCTCGCCAACCCCCTTACCTTTTCGATTTTTTGACATCGTCCCTTGTAGCCGGTCGCAACCCTTGGTGGTGATGGAATTGTGGTGGCTTTGCTTGGTGGTGACGAAATTGTGGTGGTTTGCTTGGTGGTGGTTGTGGATGAAATTTTTAAGGGTGAAAAGAGAGAAAAGTAAAAGTGAAAGTAAGAGAGAAAATTGAAAAGTTATTTAAGAATGGGTTACTTAAGGGAGTTCATATAAAAATACGGGCGTTACCTGGTAAGTATCCCCTTGCTCATCTATGAGATTTTCTCCTACGGTATCACCAAATAAATCTGGAGACGTTATACGAGTCAACAAACAACTGCAAAATACCACGTAATAATAGTACCAGTTAACAGCATAGAACAGGTGACATTGCAGCAGCATCAATTCATCCTCCCTGGGTTCACCAAGCTGCTGCATAAACAAACATCCTCAAAGCGACTAAACTTGGAGAAGTTAGAAAGCGAACCACCTTTATAGTGAAACAGCAAATGAAAGAAAGCACAAAATTGAAAAAGAAGCAAGTCACTTTGATTTGTATAGTGAGTACACTTTTAACCAATCTCAAAAACAATAAGATCCTCTTTTCACAAGGATAAATCTACTGCATAAATTTTTTATTTTTAGCCACATCAAAACTAAAAACCAAGTGAAATCGAAAAATAAGTCACTAAAGACAGCAACACACCGCTTCTAAGATTAGGGCGCCCTTCACAGGGAGTAAAAAAAAAAACTCGAAATTTACTGCAGAAACGATGGCAGGACAACGAACAAAACTTTGCTTAGTACTTGTAGTCCTTGACGTGAAGGCTCTCAGAGGCATCAGCTCCTCCAGCACCACCCTGGTATTTACCAAGAGTAGCTTCGGAGTTGGCCTTGGCCCTAGCGAGGAAGACCTCCTGGGCCTTTGGCACATTCTCTTCCTTGCCTGACCATGCCTTCAGGGTACTCTGCTGAAGTGCACGTCCGTATGAGAAAGATAGAGTCCATGGCTTCTTGGTTTGAAGCTTGTTCATGGCGTTGAGGTTGAGGGTTGCTTCCTCCTCACTCTGTCCACCAGACAAGAACATGACTCCGGGAACAGCTGGGGGAACAGTCCTCTGCAGGGTACGGACGGTGTACTCAGCAATCACCTCAGGGGCAACCTTCTTACTCTCTGATCCAGGGGTAACCATGTTTGGCTTCAAGAGGGTACCCTCAAGGAGAACATGGTGGTCATTAAGGGCTTTGTAGCAAGCTGCAAGCACACGCTCAGAAACCTCAGCACATCTGTCGATGTCGTGGGTTCCATCAACCAAGATCTCAGGCTCAACAATGGGGACCAATCCGTTCTCCTGGCAGATGATGGCATATCTGGCAAGACCGTTAGCGTTCTCCAAGATGGCTAGGGGGGATGGCTCAGTTGGGCCGATCTTGAGGACAGCACGCCATTTAGCGAAACGAGCACCAGCAGCATAGTACTGAGCACATCGTTGGCCAAGACCATCAAGACCTTGAGTGGTTGTCTCACCGTTGGTTCCAGCAAGCTCAACGGTACCCTTGTCAACCTTAATTCCGGGAAGGACACCACCTTCCTTCATCACATCAACGAAGGGCTTGCCTGGAACAAAGTCATGCATGTTAGCAATAAGATCAAATGATAGAAAAATGCATACAACAAGAATTTACAAATTAACTATGAATAAAAAAATTTACCATCAGCAGTCTTCTGGTAGAGAGTTTCCTCGAAAAGGATGACTCCACTAAGATATGGAAGGGCACCAGGGGTGGTAAAGAGAAGCTCACGAAGAGCTCTCCTGTTGCTCTCAACATTTTCAACATTGATACTGGCGAAACGCTTTCCAATGGTGCCAGTTGACTCATCAGCGGCAAGAATACCCTTTCCGGGGGTGGCAATGTAGGCAGCGTTGGTGATGAGCTCATCTGAAACATAATCAAAAAGGTTTCAGCTTCTGAACATTTTCTTTTATAGCCTTTCAAAGAGAAACATACAATACTTAACAAAGACAACAGAATAATGGAAACAAAGACTAACAGAGGGCAGGAGACATTGTAAAACAATTAAGTACGAAAAAAAATTAAATAATCAAACACAATAGAATAATGAACTCTTACACACCCTATAACATCATCACATCAAATTGTATGACCCTCAGAAACATATTCAACTTTTCATATCTCAAATTTCATCCTTAATGGTGTAGACAAAACTTGAACACTTCTATCACAAGACAACAACACGAAATAAACTGAACACCGATCCTCAATGCTAGGAAAACGACTAAGACGATCATTGATTCCATCACAAACACCACATAATTAAGAAAATTCAAATAACACTAGACATTTTAGTGGGGCAATATTGACACCTCAAATCATCCCAAATCAACAGTTCAACACAGAATAAACATTGAAGCAACTACAAACCTCACATAATTCAAGATTTCAGAATACAAAACCAGTATTATGTTTTTAGCATCTGAAATACAAATCTCTAATGCAAACAAAACAAAAATCAACAAACTGCAAGAAGCTTCGCATACAGAATATAAAAAAACATTTAATTGGCTTATTGAAATCATTGAAAGTGAATCTAGAACATAATATCAACCAAAAACTGCGTCAAATTCGTAGATAATTAGAATCATAGATCTAAGCAATTTGAGGCAAATTAAGCTTTAAAAAATCGCAAAAAAATCAGTACTTTCAAAGAAGTTCCATTAAACAGCACCAAATCACATACAACTACAAACATCTAAAAACTAACATTCATGAAGATCAAATATCGCAAAAATCGTAAATATTTTGCAATTAAACACAACAGAAACAGGATTCTAGCGTCGATCTAAACCAAAAACATCAAAAATTGAAGAAAAAAAATCTCAAAACATAGAAATCAATCCAAAAACAGACACAAACAAATCACATATCAGATCTAATTACAAACCAAACTGAACAAATTCATCAAATCAAAACAAAAAATAAAAAAACGAAGCAATGATAAGGTGATAGATCTACATAAGTAAAAAAGATACCAGCGTATTTGCCTCTGTAAGCAGTCATGGTTGCGAGAGAATTCTAGACAGAGAAAATGAGTTTTGTTTTAGAGAGAGAAAGGTTTGAAACAGAGAGAGAAATGGAGACGAAGGAAGAAGAAAGGAGAAAGATGGGATTTATATAAGGGAGCTTTTTGCCTAAACTAAAATCGCCGCAGATGCCTCGAGAATATCGGTGTAACCCGATTATTTGACCCGTTGTTGAATTGTTTTTCAGGAAACCGTTTGTCGGGTGTGGATGACCCGTTTTGTGTTTGACCCGTATTTGAATTCTTCTCCAAGGAAATAATCTATGTGTATTTTAAGGCGGCTATTATTTTATTAATATACCCAAAGTGTCCTCTCACTTTAATTTTTGACTTATTTTCATTTTATTTAATTTATCTTATTATTATTTTTAGGGGTGAAGGGGTTGGTGAGGTACACTCTCTATATTTAGGGGTTGCATACTTGCATAGCATATTTTTGGAGGAATTCTAATTTAGATGAAAAAGGATTCACTTGAGGGGTTAGGTGAGAATTTGAGGTTTGGTGATATTTTAAGCTTTGATTTCTAATAATATAAAACTTTTCTTTGTAAAGAAAAAAATATTAAACTTATGATTATTTTTGGACTTCTTAGGTTTATATTTTACCGATTAAAACTGAATGGAATAAACATAGATTTTTATCGGTTGAAATTGAATACTTGTAATGTTTATCTTTTTTTTATTTTATTGCGGTTAATGATTTCAATTATGAGATAGAGTGCACAATTATTTCACAAGAAAGATTGTGAAATAAGGGAAGGTCGACGTTGTTGTCGTTGGTTTGGTGAGCAAGGATTAAGCAGGATAGTAGAGGTCATGTCATGGTGCACGCTTAGCTTGGTGGACCTTTTTTGGTTAGCGGATGTTCTATTCAACTTACTTAATAAGTTGATATCAACTTACTTAATAAGTTGATATCAACTTATTCCAAAAACAATTAGATTGGATCAGATCTTAATTTATTGTTTGCATTTATTTTTCGTAAAATACCTTTATTTTTGTAATTAAAAAAATAATGAAAATTTCATATTTAGAAAAGCACATCATATCATATCACTAATAAATAAAGTCGGTCTCCCAGCTAGGCCACGAGATAGCGACACTTGACATTCCAATTTTTTCGCCAAGTGTCGCGCTACGTAGGCGACAAATATGTATTATTGTGACACATATGTTGCTAATTAAGTAAGCGATTCTTGGATAGATTTTTTTTAAGATAAAAAATGTTGTATAGAGTTTTATTATTACATACTTCTAATATTTCATTTATACAATTTTTATCATAACTTTTAATAAATAGGAAAAACTGATTCTAATAATCCCACCTTTGGCCGGTTCGCTTTCAATAATCCCGCCTTTATTATGCATTCTCTTCTATTGGTCCTTTGTGACCGGTAACCTATACATCAGGTATTTTTTTATTTGTGATTTCAGAAACACGTGCCACTATGTAAATGGTAAAAAAATAGGAAAAAAAAAAGAAAAATAAAAAAAAAACAACCACCTACGCGCCACCCTCCCGACAATTCTGTTCTACGTATCACTAGTAATCCATCTTTCCAAGTATCTTTTCTTCTTCCACTCTTCTTTTTCTTCAATCAACCCACAAAAACCACCATCATCACAACAACAGAAACAAACAACCCAAAAACCCAAAATGCCAAACAATTATTCTCAAGAACCCTAACTACTTCCCCAAATCAAATCCAAAAGCTACTTTCCACTCAATTAGACCTCCTTTAGCCAAAGAAATCTTCGATTTAGCTTCTCATCAACCTAATTTTCGTCTTTCTTGATCCACTTATCACACTTTAATTCTCAAATTAGGAAATGCCCGACAATTCTCTCTCATGAAAAAGTTTCTTCTTGAGCTCAAACGCCTTCGTTATCCCACTATTGCAGGTTTATTTTCAAGCATAATTTGCATTTATGGCGATTCCTAGATGCTCAAAATGTTGGTCGACGCTGAGGATGGGGAGAGGGGTGGTTTTTGTTGGGTGGGGTTGGGAATCGTGGTGGTTTTAGGGGGATTGGGGGCGGTAATTGTGGTGGTTTTAGGGGAAGGGGCTATTTCGTTGGGTGAGGGTGGGAAGGGGGGTTCCGCCGTGGTGGGGGTAGAGAGTGGGGATGCCGAGGATGGAGCGGGGGCGTGGTGGCTGGCCTGTTTTTCATTTTCTTTTGATTTTTTAATTTTTGTAGTTTTTCTTTTTGTTTTTTTAATTTTACAACCAATCACAAAGTGACACATAACTGTTTAACCTATTAAAACCGGTTACTAACAGGTTAGGGACAAAAAGAAGAGAATGCGCAATAAAGGTGAGATTATTAGATAATAATCTAAAGGTGGGATTATGAACAGCAATTCGGCTAAAGGTAGGATTATTAGAATCAATTTTTCCTAATAAATATCGTATAACTCAGTTTTATTTATTTCCATCATAAAATTCCTTTCAAAAAGTTCTTTAAAACAAGATCCATTTATAATATATTTAATTTAGTTAAAAAATAATAGAGCATTAGTAAAAATAAGTTTTAACCAATAAAAACAATTTTGGTTTGGTAAAAATACTTTCGGTTCATTAAAAATAATTTAAGTTCAATAATAATAATTTCAAGTCAATAATAACATAGATATCTATTTACAAACAAAACTACAAAAAATACACTATTATATGATATTGTATGTCTAAATATCTTGCATTTTCAAAAGGGATTATGTGCTCATATTTAACATGTAAACCAAAAGTTTATCCTAAGATTTTATAAACAATATGGGCATCGCTCAGGCACAAAACTAGTCATTAATAAATAAAGTCGATCTCGCAGCCAAGCCATGAGACAGCAACACTTGGCATTCCAATTTTTCGCCAAGTGTCGCGCCACGTAGGCAAAAAAATAGATATTATTATGAAACATATGTTACTGTGGCGGATCCAGAATTTGGGGAATGGGGGTACGGAATTAAGTTTTACCAAAAAAAAAAAAAAATTACAGATTGCAAAGTAATATGTGAAGCGTAATAATTTTGCCTATTGTATTAATACTTGCGTACACTATACAACATGACTTATAATTGAGTAACTAAATATGTTTGGGAGTAACTAAAAATATTATCTAAAAGACTTGTAATTTGTGACAATAGGTCTCTTTGATCAAAAGTACTGATCTAACAAATATCACCAAAGAGACCTGTTATTTGTAACAATAGGTCTCTTTGATCAAAAGTAGTAGTCTGGCGTGAAAAATAGTCAAATATCCTAAGATACCACTTTTTAAAATAGGAGGTCTCTTTAAATTTTACACAAAAAGGCGAGCTATTAAGTGCTGTGGCAAACTACATAGCAGTACTAAGAGACCGTCTATTTATACATGCGATTTCTTTTGTTATCAGTTTATTTTTTTTAATTTTTTTTTTTCGCTGAATGGGGGTACAGTTGTACCTCCTCGCCACTGATAGTAAGTAAGTGAATTTTAGATAGATTTTTTTAAGATAAAAATGTTGTATAGAATTTTATTATCAATATACTTCTAATATTTCATAAATACAAAATTAATCATAACTTTTGATAAATATCCTATAACTCGGTTCTATTTTCATCATAAAATTCGTTTTAAAAAGTTTTTAAAAATAAGATCCATTTATAATATATTTAATTTATTTTAAAAAAAATAGAGAATTAGTAAAAAAAACAAAACAATTTAAGTTCAATAAAAATAATTTCAAGTCGATAATAATAGATATTTATTCACAAACAAAACTACAAAAAGTACACTATTATTTAATTAAATTAGCAATATGTCATCTTATGTCTAAATATCCTACATTATGAAAAGGGATTGTAGGACCGTATTTTAAATTCAAGTAAAAAAGTTTATACTGAAATTTTATCAACAATTTGGGCATTGTCCGGGCACAAAACTAGTAACTAATATATAAAGCTAAACTTTTAGCCAGCCTACGAGACAACGACACTTGGCGTTTGTACTTTTCGCCAAGTGTCGTGCCACATAAGCAACAATTGGATATTAGTATGATTTATTTGAATATATTTTTGAAGAATAAAAAGTTGGATAAATTTTGATAGATTATGTAGGATAAAAAATTTGGTTTAGAATTTTATTTTCAATAAAATTTGGATAGATTTTGTAGGATAAAATTGTTGATTTAGAGCGAGTTATATTTTCGATAAAATACCAATTTTCATATGTACAAATTAAATTATAACTTTATTCAAAAAAAATTATTAAATTATAACTTTCAATAATCATCTTATAAATTTATTATTTTTACATCATAATATTCGTGTTAAAGAGTACTTCAAAATAAATCCGGATATATTTTAATAAGTAATCTAATATATATAAATAAAGTAGGCATTTTTAGAGAGCATTTGGCGCGCCACATAAGCAAAGGTATATTTTCGACCAATTAAAATTAGATTTCTATTTTATTTTGGAATTAAAAAATTCGTTTGTCACCTAAACAAAAGTGACGAATGAAATTTAAGAATTTTTCCACGTAAGTAAAAACAACGAATGTTGATTTATTAGGATTGTTTGGGGGTTTTTATGTGTCCTACGGGAGAGTTACAATTTCCTAGTATGCTCCTTCCTTCGCCTGTACCTGCACAAATAACGGAATACTCCGGCTGGGGCTGGGGTGTTCCGCCTCCGAAGATTAAGTTAGTCTCTTTCTAAATGTGGAAATAAGACAATAAATGCTTCTCGATTTGAGAGCGTTTGCAAGGGGATTTGTGTTTTGTTGGTTTGTGGGGAAATGAATCGATCCCCATTAATGAGGTCTGCCCTTACTATTTATAGTAGGGAGAACTGTACCTCAATTAGGGTAAAATGACACGTGTCGCAAAGGGATTGGGCCTTTGCTGACCGTTGCAAGCTTGACACGTGGCAGGCCTTTATTGGGCCACGTGTCTTAGGGTATTTTTACCCTAAACATCTGCCCCTCACAGGTGTGACGTGGAATGTCCACGTGTCACCTGTGACAAGTGTCAGACGCATGGGAGGAGACGGTTCGTCTCCTTCCCTCCTTTTTTCAAATTTCAAGTTTTCAGGGCAGAAGGCATCGTTTCGCCTTCTGCTCCTTCTATAAATACAAGACACGCTCTCTCTCCTCCTCACTTTGCATATTTTTCAAAAAAATTATGAGCGCGCTCTGCTACCGGCTGCATTATTTCCTTAGCTTTCCTGCATCCGGCACTTTCAAATTAAGCACATCCGGCGACCGGTTAGGTTCCCTTTCTTCAGTCTCTAAGGTACCGGCTGCCCTTTTTCTTTTTACTTTCTCATTGACGATTTCAAACATTTCACCCCATCCGGGTTGCATGCCGCCTGGGAGGCCCTTAACCCATATCCCATTTGTTGAATCTTCTCCCTCAGCCGGCATAGCCCCGTCTGAGGGGTTTTCAATTTTAAAGCATTATGCATTCTAAACACCCCCATCCGGATTAACACCGTCTGGGGTACTTCTGAGTTTTTATCAAGGACCGATTTCAAAAACCCCAACTGGTTTTGAAGCCGGTTGGGTCATCATCCTTGTCTCTTTGGATTTTTCAAAGAAGTTTTTAAGATGCGTTCAATGCACCCCTATCCGGCATTTTACAGCATGGGGGTTATTTAAGCAGCATTTGCTTTCTTAATCAACATTCAAATAGCCCCCATCCGGTATCTAACCGTATGGGGGTCGTTTGAGCAGCCTTGACTTGTTCTCAAACATCATTCAAATAGCCCCATCCGGTATTTCACCGTATGGGGGTCGTTTGAGCAGCCTTTAGCTTTTTCTCAAACATCCAAATATCCCCCATCCGGTAATTCACCGTATGGGGGTCGTTTGAGCAGCCTTTAGCTTTTTCTCAAACTTTCAAATTGCCCCCATCCGGCATCTTACCGTATGGGGGTTGTTTGAGCAGCCTTTAGCTTTTTCTCAAACATACAAATAGCCCCCATCCGGCATCTAACCGTATGGGGGTTGTTTGAGCAGCCTTGACTTTTTCTCAAACAACATTCAAATAACCCCCATCCGGTAAAATGTCGCATGGGGGTGGTTTGAGCAGCCTCTTGCTTTTTCTCAAACAACATTCAAATAACCCCCATCCGGTACATAACTGCATGGGGGTGGTTTGAGCAGCCTCTAGCTTTTTCTCAAACAACATTCAAGTAACCCCCATCCGGTACATAACCGCATGGGGGTGGTTTGAGCAGCCTTGGCTTTTTCTCAAACAACATTCAAATAACCCCCATCCGGTACATAACCGCATGGGGGTGGTTTGAGCAGCCTTGGCTTTTTCTCAAACATTCAAATAACCCCCATCCGGTACATAACCGCATGGGGGTGGTTTGAGCAGCCTTGGCTTTTTCTCAAACAACATTCAAATTGCCCCCATCCGGTACATAACCGCATGGGGGTTGTTTGAGCAGCCTTTAGCTTTTTCTCAAACATACAAATAGACCCCATCCGGCATCTAACCGTATGGGGGTTGTTTGAGCAACCTCTAGCTTTTTCTCAAACATACAAATAGACCCCATCCGGCATCTAACCGTATGGGGGTCTTTTGAATGAGTCCATTTAATATATCTGATCCTTTTTTCTTTATTTCAGCTTCAAACACATTCGGAGACTTCCGCCTATGGAGGTTTCAAGCCATCATAATCAAATCTCAATTTTCAAAGGTACCGCCTGCATCCTATATTTGTCACTTTCTTTTATTTCCGGTTGCATAGCATTAGGACATGGACTACACCAATGCACACACGGCACAACCTACGACTGTGGTCAGCCGGTCACCTGGAACGGCTAAGTCTAGGACTGAGATTGCCGTCTAGGGGTGCTTGGAACAACCTTCACCTACATCGAATCCGACCGTCTCTGTTCATGTGCAGGACAGAATGGCTCGGATCAGAGTGACGACAATCGACCCTGATTATCAGTCCGATGATGCAGTCGCTGACCCGGCTGACCCTATAAACCAAGAACAAGCCGAGGAACCGGCTGAGGTGGGTCCTAATGAGGAAGTTCCGCAAAATTCTCCAAGTACACCTAGTACCCCGGGTGACAGTATCTTGGATCGCTCTGGTTCCAACGCTGAGGAATCCGGAGAGGGGTCCGGAGAAGGATCCGGTGAAAAATCCGGAGAGGGATCCGGTGAAGGGTCAGCTGATAATGGGGAGTCCGGCCCCGCCCCTGATGAAGAGTCTTCCGAAGAGGCGGCTCCCTTTGAAGAAGAGGCCTACAAATGGCCGGCTAAGGGTGACCCGACTGATATGACCATGTCCGCCAGGGATGTGGTCACTTTGAACGCCACACTCCCTGCTTTTTTGCAGAAAAAGCCGGTTGGAGAGGGATGGGAAGTGGTCGTCCCGCCTGTAGAGGCAAGCGTCGTTTGGACCGACGACGTTGATCATGCCGACAACTTTTTCAGCTGCTATGAGGCGGCGTTTACAGCCGGCCTCCGGTTCCCCCTCCATCATTGCATAAAAGCCATACTGAAGGGGTATGACTTAGGTGTATGGCAGTTGACTCCTAATTCATGGGTCAACATTCTTGGATATATTGCCGCCTGCGAACTGCAGGGTGTCAAGCCAAGCTGACAGGCGTTTGCGCACATGCATTATTTAAGCAGAGCGCCGGGTGGGTGGAATGCGTGGTACACTCTCACCACGCTTCCTGAGTACATGATGACCTTGGACAAGCCATCCAAGTGGAGTAATTGGAAGAGTAATTTTTATGTAGTCTCTTCTCCCTCCCCCCAACTCAACCGCCGGCTGCGTAGATATAATAAGCACCCGGTCTTAATGGGTAGGAAATACACTCTCCCTAGAGTACCGGGAGAGGCATGGGACCAAATAATGCAGAAAGGTCTCTTTCTGAAGACAACCGCCCCACTAGATGACGGGGGCGAGATCGTAGTTCCCAAATTTTGGGTGCCCCATCCGGACTGGTTTAAGGATGAGGGTTTTTTGTCCCTTTGTAACTTGAGCACTATGTTCACCAAGGGTAGGTTTACTAATTAATCAAGTCTTTCCCGGATGGGTATGCTTTGTTTGATTTCTAGCCATGGTTACTTTTCTTGTTTTGCAGAAGAAGCAGAAAGAATGGTGCCGCCAGAGAAGACTCCGGCTACCTCTGCCATCCTCTTAAGGAAGAAACAGCTAGAGGAGAAGAAGACGGCGATGGCCGCCAAAAATGTCGGGGTAGTCTTTTCTGAACCATCTCTTTTTTTTTTTACCGGATGCAGTTTTTACCTTGTTACAAGGTTTTTACCGGATGCATCCTATTGTGACTGTTTTCAGGCTGAGAGCCAAGTCATACTTCGCTCTGTAGCGAGTATGCAGAAACGTCTGGCTGGGACTATTCCCACGCCAGCCGCCAAAGTGCCTAGGGTGGCGGCTCCTACCCCGGATGCAGGTCAGAAACAGAAGACGCCTGACAAGGACAGGCCAACAACTGCAGGGAAGAGCATGCAATTCACTCCCCACTTTGAAATGGTGGTGGAGTCAGCAAGGCCGGATGCTCGTACTCAGACGGGCTCCGGTTCATTAGCGGCTGGGGGGGCTTTGACCCTACAGTCCGAGAGAGGTAACACTTTTGCCTTCGATCCCCCCTGGCCGCTTGGGCATATGAGAGTAAAAACCCAAGCAAGCCAATCCGGGGATTCTTCTGGACACCGCCTGGATGTTGGCGAGGCATATGCCCAATACCTTACAGATGATTCTATGCTTGCAGATACCACCTCCAGCCGTCCAAACTACCAGCAATATGCGAAGAGGATGGTCAGGACCATCACTCGGTCAGAACGAGAAGCTGTGCCGGCTGTGCACACGGTCAATCTTGACCGGATCACTTTTCTTCTTGCTGAGGTACATAAATCGGATGGCCTATGTTTAAGCAATGCCCCTTTTTTTTTACAAAAAAAAACGGATGCATGTATTTTATCTTTAATCTTGCCTAACACTTTCCCCGGGTGATGCTACAGACGCTGCTGAGAGTTGATGGGCTTAGCGTCCCTCTTCGCAAGAAGCAGGAAGAGGTAAGAGACGCTCAGAAGCGCGCATCTGAGCTTATTGACGTTTGCCAATTCAATGCCATTTCATATGACTTGGAAACTGAACAAAGGAAGTTGCAACATGAGGAACTGTTGAAGAAGACGGCTGCAGCTGGGGGAGGCGGCATTGAAGAGAGTTGATGAGCTTGAGCTCCAGGTCAAAAATCTCCAAACTGACCTTAAAGCCCTGGAGAATGCTGACAAGGAAAATGTCAATCTCCGGAAGGACAGCAGCCGGCTGGTGACTGATCTTGCTAACAATCAGGCGGCTCGTAAGAAAGAGCTGGAATAGGAACAACTCCGCCTGATTGCTGAAAATGAGGCCGACTATGAGGAACGAATGAAGCTCTCTTGGAGCCTGATCCACCCGGATTTCGAGTACGAATACTGGAATCTTCGATACCAGTATGCCTCTGAAGTTTACGAGGCCAAGGTGCTCGGAACTGACCCCCCTCCCGCTTTCGACGAGTGGGTTGAGCGCAACAACGTGATTCAGCCGGATGGGGCTAATCAAGATGCTCAGGCGGAGGATCAGCAAGTGGTGGAGCAGTCGGCCGAAGTTCCAGTCGATGCAGTCCAGCAGCCGGATCCTCAACAGCAGCAAGCTCAACAACAACAAGCTCAACAGTAACAACCATAAACAATTTCCTATCTTCTTTTCCGGCCTGCGAGTCGAGTAACTTTTGATGTATCTTTCCCGGACGGGGGTCCGGTTAACATTCTTATTTATAAATATCTAATCTATTTAACCGACGCAGTCGGTTTTGCTATTTCTACTATTTGCGTTTGAATGCTTTTTTTTTTATTTATTATTATTTTTTTTTACTCATCCGGTTTATATGATCAGCCGTTCTATATATGCCGGATGAAGTAACGATACCATGTTATGCCCCTGAAATGGCCAACTGTTTACTCCAACGGTAAACAGGCAGTCGTTTCATGGCAGCCGGATGGGTGATCAATGATTGATCTAACCTTGCCCCGGCTGGTACAATGAAATGGCGGGTGGGTTATGAAACCGTTTAGGTGGCTTTTAGATAATACCCGGTTGCAGTAACCCTCTAGGAATTTAATTTTGCCGGATGGACCACTTTTGGGTCCTTGCCGGGTGAAACCTAGATGCAATGGATCATTTCTAACGGCTGTAAATTTTTTAAGAAAATGCCGTTTGAGTTATTGGATCGCTAGAACAATGTACCACCCGGAAGGGAGCTGTTCTCTTCAACGATTTCACCCGGATGGGTGTCGCCGGATGAATGCTCTTTTTGGAGCAGTGGTTTTAATCAAGTGTTCTTTCGTCTGTGATCTTGCCCTAAACAGGTGCAAATACAACTGTATGAATGGAAATTATATGCTTTCACATTTCAATACTTTTTACAAAAATTACAGAATCCTTAGAAGTAGTACTTTTTCAAGTTATCTACATTCCAGGTACGAGGCAGCCACATACCGTCTGGGGTTTCCAAGCGGTATGTGCCGTTTCTAACTTCTTCAAAAATCCGGTAGGGTCCTTCCCAGTTTGGGGTCAGTTTCCCTTGTTCGTGTGCCCTACCAGTTTCTTCAAGCTTCCGTAATACAAAATCTCCAACTTTGAGGGGGCGTTTACGCACCCTTTTGTTGTAGGACCTCGTCATTCGCAGACGGTAGATTTCATGACGCAAGGCGGCGTTGCCCCTTCTTTCTGGAAGAGTATCTAGAGCCAGGCGCATGGCTTCCCAATTTGCCTCTTCATCATATAACATGATTCGAAGTTTTGGCTCATACAATTCAATGGGAAGCACCGCCTCTGTGCCATATGCCATAAGAAATGGAGTTTCTCCGGTTGACCCCTTCTCAGTAGTTCTGATAGACCAAAGAACGTGAGTCAACTCCTCTGCCCAAAGATCGCCTGCCTTTTCAATCTTTTTCTTTATGCCGCCTGATATGAGCTTGTTAAAAGCTTCAACTTGACCGTTTGCTTGCGGACGGCCAACGAATGCAAAGTAATGGGAAATTCCTTGATCTTGCAACCAAGTCTTTAGGACAGGCGTTTCGAACTGGGGGCCATTGTCAAAGACCATTGACATTGGTACACCGAACCGGGTGATGACATTTCTCCAGATAAAGGAGATGACATCCTTAGTTTTGATGCCCTTAACCGCCTCGGCCTCAACCCACTTGGTGAAATAATCAACTGCCACCAAGATGTATCTTTTGCCGCCTGGGGGCAGGAGTGTATGGCCCCAAAATGTCCATGCCCCATTTTGCAAAGGGAATTGGGCTGTGAATAGCTGTTAAATCAGTTGCCGGCTGCCTGATCAGCCGGCCGAACCTCTGGCACTTGTCACATCTTTTAACCATGTCTAATGCATCCGCCTCAAGGGTAGGCCAAAAGTATCCTTGCCGCCTGGCTCTTTTGGCTAGGGTCTTTCCGCCAATGTGCGATCCACAGAAGCCGGCGTGCAGATCTTCCAGTATTTCCTTTCCCCTTTCTGGGGTCACACACTTGAATAGCGGCTGCAAGTAACCCATCCGGAAAA
Source organism: Chenopodium quinoa (assembly GCF_001683475.1). Lineage (NCBI taxonomy): Eukaryota > Viridiplantae > Streptophyta > Magnoliopsida > Caryophyllales > Amaranthaceae > Chenopodium > Chenopodium quinoa. The sequence goes on from NW_018742980.1 coordinate 1,833,333, forward strand.
GTTCACCTTTGTGCATTACGAAGCTTAATGCTCGTCTTTTAAGAGCAGCCGCTTCTAATGAGACACCCGGTAGAGTGCCGTCTACTAGGTAATCCCGGATGAGGTCCATCCAAGTGGAGCTTCGATCTAGAACTCCAATGGGGTCATGTTCAATGCTTTTCTTTTCCATGACTTCCCAGAAGACTGACCTAGGCGTATCACATGTGGCGGATGATGTGAGTTTGGATAGTGCATCCGCATGATTATTCTCGGATCTGGGTACTTGACTTAGATTGAATTCATCAAATGCCTCAGCCTCCTCTTTGACCGCCTGAAGATACTTAATCATCACCGGATGGGTAGCCTCATAGTCACCGTTGTACTGGCTTACGATGAGTTGAGAATCTGAGCAGGAGTCAACTTTCCTAGCCCCGGCTGCCTTGCACATGCGGATTCTGGCTAGCAGGGCCTCGTATTCAGCTTCATTATTCGAAGCTTGAAACTTGAATCGTAGAGCATACTCGTATTTTTCCCCCTCTGGAGAATGACAAATTACGCCTGCCCCGCAACCATTCAGCGTAGAGCTCCCGTCTACATAAACCTTCCAAACTTGATCAGTTTTATCCAGCTGTATCGGCCTTGTCATTTCAACAATGAAGTCGGCAAACGCCTGACCCTTCACTGCCCGCCTGGGTTCGAAAGTGATTTCTAGACTTTGAATTTCCACAGCCCATTTAATCATTCTTCCGGATGACTCTAAAGTGGTCGTAGGCCTTTTGAGCGGCTGGTCAGTGTAGACGGTAACCGGATGAGCCAAGAAATACGGTTTCAACCGTTTGACTGCCTTGAACAATGCCAGACCGAATTTTTCAATCATGGGATATCGAAGTTCAGCATTTCGAAGGACATGACTTATAAAGTAGACCGGGAGCTAGTTGTCGTCTCTCTCAGCAAGGAGGACGGCACTCAAGGAATGATCCGAGACGGCCAAGTACATGTAGAGAGCCTCCTGGGGTAGGGGACTCACTAATCTTGGCAAAGAATGCAAGTGTTGCTTCAGCCGTTGAAATGCCGCCTCAGCCTCTTCACCCCATTCAAACCTTGACCTCTTTTTGATTGCTTGAAAGAAATACAGGCACTTGTCACCTGACCGGCTGAGGAATCTCCCCAATGCCGCCAGGCAACCGGTAAGCTTTTGAGCCTCCCTGACGGTACGAGGCGACTGCATGTCAATCACAGCCTGCACTTTGTCCGGATTAGCCTCTATGCCTCTCTGATCAATCAAAAATCCGAGAAACTTCCCAGACTCAACTCCAAAGACGCATTTTTTCGGATTTAACATGACTTTATGCCGCCTGAGGGTAGTGAAGGTTTCTCGGAGGTCGGCTAGATGATCCGCCTGTAGCTTTGACTTGACTATCATGTCATCGATGTACGCCTCCACGTTCCTTCCAATCTGATCATAAAAGACCGAGTTCATCATTCGTTGGAAAGTGGCAGGCGCATTCTTCAACCCAAACGGCATCACCATGTAGCAGTATAGCCCTTGATCTGTGACGAAAGCCGTATTCTCTTGGTCTTTCTTCCACAAGGGTATCTGATGGAAGCCGGAGTAGGCATCCATGAAACTCATCAGGGCATGGCCGGCTGTAGAGTCTACCAGATGATCTATCTTTGGAAGCGGGTAGCTATCTTTTGGACAAACCCTGTTCAGGTCCGTGTAATCTACACACATCCGTCAGGTTCCATTCGGCTTTTTCACAAGGACGACATTGGCTACCCAATCCGGGTAGTAACACTGCCGGATGAACCCAGCATCTAAGAGTTTCTTGACCTCGGTTGCTGCCGCCTGGGACCTTTCCTCGCCATGGTTTCTTTTCTTTTTCCTGACCGGCTTCTTTTTAGGATCCACAGCGAGTTTATGAATAGCAAGATCCGGATTCACACCCGGCATCTCTACTACTTCAAAGGCAAACACATCTTTGAACTCCTTCAGCAAAAGGAGCAAATCTGATCCCAAACTTTCAAACGCAACCGTCCTAATCTTGACGGTTCTGTTTGGCCGGCTGTCTTCAAGGACAATGTCAATTATTTCTCCAGCTGGCTGGGGGCGAAGGACGTCTGGCCTCTCCCCGGACAGTGATTGCTATTGTTTCTCCTTTACAGGCGCCAGTTGGTCCGTCTTCCTCTTTTTACCGGCTGGCTTAGTAGCAGGTAAGCTTTGATCACAGTCGTCAAGTTCAACTATTTCTTTCTCTTGACCGTCTGTGTCAAGCGTTGGTTTGATATCCGAGAGGTAACACTCCCTCGCCATCTTTTGGTCCCCACTCAAAAAACCGACTGTGCCATCATCCCTTTCAAACTTAATCAACATTAGAGATGGGATGATGACTGCCTTTGAGATGTTAAGGGTTGGGCGGCCAATAATCAAGTTGTAGGCAGTCAGCTCCCCTACAACAAGAAACTTGACAACCATGTGACGGCCCTTTCCCTTTTCTCCGAACCGGATGGGTAGATCAATCATGCCCACCGGATGTACTACTCCTCCCCCAAAACCTACAAGAGGATATGAGGCCGGATGCATGCTACTGGGCTTATACTTGAGTTTTTCCAAGCACCGGTAGTTGATGAGGTCGGATGAGCTCCCGGTATCAATCAAGATCCGTCCAACTCTTTGATTGGCGATTTTGCACTCGATGACTATTGGGTCATCATGAGGCCGCCTGACCTCTCCTCTATCTTTCTCGGAGATGTTAACTTCCGGAAATGAATATTCAGACGACTGGCCCTCATCCACTGAGTTGACCAGCTTTCGAATGTTATCCTTTGTGCCCCGGATGGTAGGCCCACCTCCCGCAAATCCACCGGCTATGGTCAGTATGGTTTCCTCATCCGTATCCGATTGAGTAGTCGGCTTCTTTGGGGGTGGTCCTTTTACTTGTTTGGGAGCACCCTTTGACTTGGAAAGGTATGATTTGAGAGCCCCCTCATCAGCCAGCCGGTCAAAGAGTTGTCTGAGGCTAAAGCAACCCTCAGTGTCATGGCCAATTTCCTCATGAAAAAGGCAATATTTGCTCTTATCCCGGGCGCCTAGGGGACTCTTCATAGGAGCCGGTTTTTCAAGATTCAACCGGTCTTTTACTTCGTTGAGAATGGAGGCACAATCCTTGTTGAACTCGTACTTTGGCACATACGGATCTGACCTCTTTCTTTTCTGGAAAGGTTGTCCGGATGAGTCTACCACCCATACCCCCTTTCTCTTGTCTTCCTTTTTGGCCGACTGGGTAGGCCGATTCTCTTTTTTATCGGATATTTTGTAATCCGTTGGAAGTTTCACAGCACACAACTCTATTGCCTCGTGAAGAGTAGAGACCCTCTTCCTAACTAAGTCAAACTTAAAAGTTGATCCGTCTTTTAAGCCTTTAAAGAAGTCAGTATAGGCAACGTCATCAGACAATCCATGGATTTGGATCCTCATCAGGTTAAACCGCCTAACATATGACCGGAGCCCCTCTTTATCTCCCTGCTGGATTGCCCCTAGATCAAGGCTTGTTTTCTTGGCAGGGATGTTCATAGAAAAGTTGGACGTAAACCAGTAGGCCAAGGTCCTGAAATTATTGATGCATCCGGCTAGGAGGTTACCAAACCAACGTTGAGCAATCCCTTTCAACGTTGCCGGGAAGCACCTGCACCATGAGGCGTCATCCAAATCCTGCAAATACATCAGGTTGGTGTATGCCATGAGGTGATCTTCCGGGTTGGTGGTACCGTCATAGGCGCCACCAACACGTTTTTAATTTTAGCCGGCTGGGTCATCTCGGTGATTTCCCTGGAAAACGCCGTTGGCTGTTCCCCAAGGTTGAGCAGCCGGAGCTGCCAGTCCATAGGCTGGAGAGGCGGCTGTTGATGCCCCCCGAAAAGACCCGGTTGGGCATAGGGAGATCCAAAAGGCGTGTATGGTGTCCCATGCAATGCCGGTTGGATCATATGAGGGCCGGATCGAGCGGAAACCTCGCTTGTCCGGCTGTCATTGTTTGTTCTCGAGTGCCTCCCTGATGTGGCATTGAAGCTGTCTCGAAAGGTTGACGTTGATGCTGACTCGGAGCGCTGCTGAGTCTTTTTATCCTGAATTAGCGTCCGGGCATCAGAATAGACTTTCTTGGTTCCATCCGGCTGAATGTGCCGGACGGGCTTTCTGACTCCATCTACGGGAGTGTGTATCTTTGAGAAATCAAAGGGCCTAGCCGACATTTTTGACTTCGGATGCGGGGTAGATGCTCTACCCTTGACTGTTTTGGCTGTCTTTTTTCCCAGACGCCTTTCTTCTGCCTGACCCTTACAGGGGCCGGCTGTATTTTCCAGAAGGCCTTTGATCTCTCCTTTGAAGCTCATCATCATGTTCATGAGTTCATCTCTGGAGACTGGGGTGGCTCCCTCTGAAGCAGGAGTCAACCCAAGCGGTCCCCTGGTAGGATGATTTGGGCCTGCCTGCTGCTCTGCTCGTTCCCTCTTGTCTTTGGAACGAGTATGCTTGGTTCTGAAGGAACCATCGGCTGCTGTGTAGGTTTCAATCTCATGATTGTCGGCTGTGTCTTGGTCCGAGTGGACCTCAACCTCACCAGCAGGTTGACTACTTTTACCCGGCTGTACCGGTTCTGAAGTCTAGAGAGAAAGTACTCTCCCCACAGACGGCGCCAGATGTTTGGGGGTTTTTATGTGTCCTACGGGAGAGTTACAATTTCCTAGTATGCTCCTTCCTTCGCCTGTACCTGCACAAATAACGGAATACTCCGGCTGGGGCTGGGGTGTTCCGCCTCCGAAGATTAAGTTAGTCTCTTTCTAAATGTGGAAATAAGACAATAAATGCTTCTCGATTTGAGAGCGTTTGCTAGGGGATTTGTGTTTTATTAGTTTGTGGGGAAATGAATCGATCCCCATTAATGAGGTCTGCCCTTACTATTTATAGTAGGGAGAACTGTACCTCAATTAGGGTAAAATGACACGTGTCGCAAACGGATTGGGCCTTTGCTGACCGTTGCAAGCTTGACACGTGGCAGGCCTTTATTGGGCCACGTGTCTTATGGTATTTTTACCCTAAACAAGGATTTAATTTATTTAAAAAACTAAAAGTTATCTTTTAAAATAATCATCTTTAGATATAGGATTTATATACCTACTATTATAAGATAAATTTTGATAGTGTTTATGATAAAATGAAAATTATTCCTTAATAATAATTAAATTAAAATTTATGATATTTACCATTATAAATTGACGCATCATATGACACCAACAAAATTTCGTATCAATGCAAAACCAAACCAAGCAAATTTTGTGTCATTAATTTTGTGTCAGTTTTATTAGGTCATCAATGGCTGGGTAATTCTTAGCCTAATTTTTAAAACCCATGTTTAAATGCATATATGTGATTATTGCTTAAATTGTGTTTATTTGGGATACTTAATGATTATATGTTTATGTTTTGTTTACTGAATTTTGTTTTTACAAGCATATCTAATTTGATCAGAGAATTATATTCGAGCAAAAATCTTTGGAATATCAAAGTACGAGTTTCTCGCCTCATGATCCTATTGGATGAAGAGGTATTATATCTTTATAAATCGTTTACATTTATTAAATCTTTTAATGAACCTTTTAGTTTTTATCAATTAATTTATGATTAAAACTAATTTTTTGTGATTTAGGTAGCTTAATTAAGTCATAAAATTAAATTAATTTTTTATTTTTAATTACAGGGTAATTACGTTCATGCTACAATTAAATTCAACTTTGTTCTACAATTTTGTAAAACTATAAAGATTAATTTTATATAATTTTATTTTTGCTAACATGTTCTATTTATCCACTTTTATTAGATGGAAGAGATATGGGTGTGAACAAAGTTGGTGATCCTATCGAATTTTTTTTTTAATTCAAATTTTTTTACATCAAAATATTACATCTAATAACTATTATTTCTAATGTTCTTTATCAAAATATTTATTAGGGGAATAAATTACATAAAATTAATAAAAAATTATCCTTAACAAACAATAGCAAAGTAATCAAAAATATTACGAGTATGATATAATTACAAAAATTATTTTATGAGATTTTATGTATAAAAAACCGTGAGATATTAGGATTTAAATTATTAAAAAATAAAAATTATCTTATGAAATTAATGGTTCTATCTAAATACCCGATTAATAAGATGTTTTTTTCATAAAAATAATTTAAAACTTATAACGCAATAAAAAAACTTTACCTTCTTTAAACATTTTATGTCTAAAAAATTAAAAAGACAGATAATTTGTTAGTGATCAAGAGATCACAAGAAATATACAAAACGATATATAGATTTGAGAGTTTAATTTCAAGTGTAAAAAGCAACGAATAATGATTTAGGATTTAAATTATTTTAAAAATAAAAAATTATTATCTTTTCACATTAAAGATTTTATCCTAATATGTAATCAATGAAATATCATATTTACAATTTTTTTTTGAAAGATATCATATTATTGTCATATAACTGACAACAACGAATAAAATACAAAACAACAATAAATTAAGTCGCATTATAAATTACATTAAAAAAATTATACTTTTGTAATTAGCAATATCATTTTAATTAAATTATTATTTTTTTTGTTTTTTTTTTTGTCTGAAATTTAAAAATTGTAAAATAAATCAAATAATTATAAAAAAAAAAACCTTAGAGTATATAGGAAAATATCTTTTCTTGAGATATATGTAGGAAACTTAGTGCGCCACGTAAGAAATATACTTATTTCGATTAATAAGAAGAAAGATGTGTATTTTATTTTTGAATTAAAAAATTATGTCGCCACCTAGATAAAAGTAACGAATTAGATTTGATATATCTAAAATTTTATGCCACGTAGATTATAATCCACGAATTAAATTATTTTAATGAAAAAAATAAAGTATAAAATATAGGAAAAGATAAATTTATTAATTCAATACTACGAGTATAAGAAACCCAAAAAAAATATACTAAAAAAATTTAAACGATAAACGCTTATAATAAAGTTCGATACTTATCATTGTAAGATAAATTTTGATAGTATTTATGATAAGAAATACAAATTGTTCATCAATTATAATTAAATTAAAATTTGTGATACCTACCACTATAAATTGACACATCATACGACACAAACAAAATTTCGTATCAATAAAAAACCCCATCAAACGAATTTTGTGTTAGTAAATTTGTGTTAATTTTTGGTCATCAATGGCCGGGTAATTTTTAGCTTAATTTTTAAAATCCTATGTTTGAATTAGTATTCTAATTATTACTTACATTGTATTAATTTGGGATACTCAACGGTTATATGTTTATGTTTATTTATTAAATGTTTTTTTATATGCAGATCTAACACATCATACGACACAAATAAAATTTCGAAGCGAATTTTGTGTTAGTAATTTTGTATTAATTTTAGGTCGTCAATGTCCGGGTAATTTTTATAATCTTATGTTTAAATTTATATTTTGTAATTATTAGTTACATTGTATTTATTTAGGATACTTAACGATTATTTGTTTATGTAATGGCATACGATTAGATGTTGTATACTTAATACATGGATGACTTTGGTTATTTTTGGAGATGATGAAAAAATTCTAATGCATAGATTTGATTTTTTATCGCAACAAATTTTCATTTATTGGTAAATATATTGATTTATTTTATATAAATGTAAAGATTTAATTTATATCAATTTCAGTTTGGCTAACATTTCACGGTTCAATTTATCAATTGATGTAGTAGGTTGGTTGTGGACGAGGTTGGTGATTCTATCGAAATAAAAGACATGGTAAAACAATGAATAATGATTTAAGATTTAAATTATTAAAAATTTATCATTTCACATTAAAGATTTTATATAACGAAAAAAATATCATATTTACAATTTATTTATATTTAATTACAGTAAAAAAAATTAAACTTTTGTAATTTTGTCTGAAATTATTAAATAAAATAAATCAAATAATTAAAAATCTTAGATGAAAAACCGTGCATCGCACGAGCTTCCATTTAGTTTAAAAATATTTCAGTCATTATTAAATATATAAAGTTGTACAATTAGTTAGGTCACGATACAACAAAACATAAGCTATAAGATTAGCTAGGGCACGGGACATCAACACTTGGCATTCCAACTATTGGTCAATTGTCGTGCCACGTAGGTAACAAGTAATCATTAGTTTGACACGCATGATTTATATATTTAGATAGATTTTTTAGGATTAAAAAGGTGGATATATTCGGAATAATTTTTTTATTATAAAATTTAGTTTAGAGTTTTATTTTCAATAAAATTTGAATACATTTTAGGATAAAACCACCTATAGATTTATGAGCGGTAGATTGTCGAGTGATTATTAATCCATGAGTAAAAAAATCGAAAAACATAGATACTTTTCTCATATATAGTGTATATATATATATATTTATAATATATATTGCGCTCTTACAAAGATCAATATCCTAAATCAAAAGGTATATATACTACTTACACAATCTGTTTATATCAATGATATGTTTTAAAATTTAGCATATATATATTAAAAGTTTATCTTAAAATTCATTAAACAACCCGAGTATTGCGCCGGCACAAAACTAGTATTAATATATGAATCTATGACATCTCATTTGATAATTTTTTTATCCAACTGATTAGAGTACAAATTAAGTTAAGTTTAGTCAAATCTTGAAATCATATCGGGTCAAGTCAGATCATATGAATTGAACATAGTCACGTGTGGTGGTAAGGAGTAGTAGATGGGTGTTTGAAAATTTATTTTAAAATACGAATTATAATTTTTTTTAAGTTAAGGTGTTTTTCTACTAATACGTTATGGAAAAATTAATTATGATAATAGTTGATAAGGATAATTTAATTTGCCAGGTAAGTAATTTCAGATTTGTAATATGTAATCAAGCGAGTTGAACATTTGAACAAGCCCTATCCTAAAAGCAAAAAATATACTAAAATAAAATTTGCTAGCTTGGAATAAGTACGCCAAATTTTATGTACTCCGTACATTATTTTGAAAAGTAATATCCTTCTTATTTTACCATTCATATAATTAGCCTGGAATAAATTCTATGTACGCCAAATTTTATATACTCCGTACATATTTTATTTATACAAAGTATTAATTTTTGAGTAGGTTATTATGGTTCACATCAAAATCATGACATCTAATTTTAGAACAATTTGGATATAGATAGATTTATCTAAATTGGGTTTATATTACAAGGTCCAAAATAATGGGGGTTATATCCAAATTTTTTTAGGATACAACTAAGTGATTGAATTTTGTCCCCTAAATTTCAAGTACCATCTTTTATCATCCTATAAGGTCCCATCTAAAAATCACAAAGTATCAAAAATATCAAAATATAAGAGGTGATTGAAAGAGAAATTAAGGTTATCTACTTATCTAGATTTGCACCACTAAAACAAAAGATATTTCCGGCTAGCCAGCCAACAAAAAATATAGCTAGAAACCAAAAGTGGGTTGAACCCAAATCCTGTGGGAGAGTGAGCCCATTGAAAATTGGTGGTTGGGAAATTACGCCTAAATATGAATGAAAGCGAAAACGGTGGGTTAGCTAGTAGTTTTTGGTTTTTTCTATAGAATATCGCGGTCTCAACTCTCAAAGTGGTGTGCTTTTAGCTTTCTTCAGCTGTTTTTTTTCTATTCTTCCTTTCACCTTTTACACTTTATTAGTTTGGTGTTTTCGCTTTAGAAAAGGGATGACAACTATCACATTGAACTTGACTGTAGAGTCACTAGTTTACGATAGACTTGATTCGAGTCATACATATGACGAGTCATTAGTTTTAATTTATGGTACACCTGCTTAAAATAACATATATTTTTCGTTTTGAAATTATATATTCTATAAGTTTTTCAATACGATATATATTTTGGGTTTGAATTTTTGAGTTATAACATGGAGAATAGACATGTTCTTTGCATTTAAACTACATGTTCTTTGTTATTTTTAGGGTTCACATATGTTCATTCGTTCTTAGTCTTATGTTCTTTTAAGATTTATGTTCATTTGTTTAAAAGTTTATATCCTTCAAAATTAGCCTTTATGTTCATTGAGTACACTATGAGTATTGTGCACTGGGTGTACCAAACAATAATTAATCTTATTAAAAGATAATTTGGAGCTCAAAATGCTCTTTTTTGATGAAATTACCTTTTTGGTTACTATTTACACTGAAGCAATTAATAATAAACAACTATTTAGTATTTGTCAAATTATTTAATACAACAAGCTAGCTTAGTCAAACCGATTAATACAAGCAGTTATATCTATTAACCACGAGCTAACTGCCAAATAGGGTCTATTATCGAATGTGAACGATTTATATACACCTAGTTAGTATCATTTGTAATTGATTGTGGAATTTGACTAAGCCAGTAAAATTAGTTTAATCATCCATCTTCATTCTAGATCACAAATTCAAATGTATGTTGTAAGAAATCCTACGAGTTAACCCAATAACCGAGAGTCCTAGACATGCATGTGACGGGTCTTGCTTAAAACGAAAGGAAAATAGATCTCATAAAAACAATTGAAATTCCGAGTTACTTATCTCGAGTGAAGTTGGGAACTTGGGATACGTACTCTTCCCATAACAAGACGATGACGACGTTTTTTTCTGGCATTATCACGCTCTTTTTCCTCATTATAAAAAAAACCCATCAATTATTGATAATATACTACTAGTGGTGGACTTATTTTTATCGTTATCACTCATATAATAAACATTATTCTAATTAAAAAAGCGGCAACTTCTCAGTGCAACTAAAGGCTGAAAACTAGTAATTGGTCAATAAATTGACAGTTTGAATATAAATAAATTGATGAAAGGTCTTAAAAATGGCAGGATTCTAGAATAATTAATTGGAATAATGAAGTCAGTGAAGAAGTTGCCTCAGCTGTTGCCTGGTGGTCTGGTACATGCTTCTTGTTGCATAACAATATTAATTCATGCTAATTATCGTGGCTAAATAATCACAACTTAGAATATGCTTTTGCTTAACCACGCATGTGATTACACGTAATAGTGGAATCATTCCCATTTGCTATCTTTACTCTTTCAACTTGATCAGTTAGTTGATTGATCCTGACAATTAGGATAAATAACTGGACTATACTCCCAATAATTGAAACTACACCTTTTTCTTTTTATTAGGAAATAGTTAACGCAGCATTAAAGATGACACAAGGTCATGCAGCGATGTCAAGTATAGTTGATTGGTCACTCACAAACTGGACCACCCACGACAAGGGAAGCCCAATACGTGCTTTAAGCAAACTTCTAATCTAGGCCCAAGGCACGAACAACATGCCCACTTATAAATGTTTATGAAAGATCAGATCATATAAATGTTTACGTACTTTTTTTTTTTTGGTGTTTCACCCGATTCATCCTTTGAATCGAACATGCAGTCCTTCCTATCAAGTACAGTCCCAATCACCACTGCACCACACAACCAATTGGTATAAATGTGTTTACGTACTAAGTAGTGTTAGCTCAAATGCTTATGAAAGATCAGCATGAGTCCGACATAACACAATTTTTTCTTAACGCGTTTCAACTTTCAAGCACATTCTACTTCACCACGAGACCCTCTACCACGGCCCAATCTATGCCCAGCTCAGTAACTTTTACATTACTTTGATGTAAGGTATCCAAAGACTAGTACAACTACACTGTCTACAAGGTCCATGTCCAATAACTTGGATGATTTGCAAGCAATTGGGTTGATCTGCATCACTAGCCCAATTGCCAGCATTAGCAGACTCCTTTAATTCGTTGTAACTTATTGGATTATAGTTTCCCATCACGGCAAATTTAATAGTTGGACAAAAAACTTACACTATCATCTTTATAAATCGTACAAAATTGAATTAATCATGTATTCAAGAATGAATTTACAACGTATTCTAGATTTCTAGCTGCATAATTGCTCTTGAAATTTTTGGGTTTATACTAAGCTTATACTCACTAGTACTAAAATTCTGTTCTGTTTCGTTGCCTCTCTAGGCTTCACAGAAATAAGCATCCTAAACAACATTTATATGAATTTCCAACAATCATCAACATTTGGGGAGATCCGAAGGCGGTGGTGGCAATTTTTGGTTCTTCTCCTTTCCATCCTGTACAATCCATGCCATCTTCAGTCCCCAACTCGTGTGAACTTCCAAATGACAATGCATAAACCAAGCACCTGTTCATATTCATGTCACCATAAGTTAAGCTAAGTATATGATTTTTTTTTTCTTTCACTAAAATTGGACTTATACTGTCTAGGAACATTTGCATTACCTGGATTGTCTGCACGAAATCTGATAGCTACCCATCCACCAGATGGTACACCAACCGTGTTTCTCTCAATAGGATCGACGAGGTTAAACTTTGCAGGATCATTCTTGGAATCAAAGTTACCAACCCCTTGACCTACGACGAAGAAATTAAAACCATGAAGGTGAAGAGGGTGACTTTCAGCCCCAATAATGCTAGTGTCCTGCAATACTAGCTCAACACTTGTGTTAAATGGTAAGACAATTGTTTTAGTACCGCGGCTGAGCATAAGGTTGTTGGGTGGTGTACCAGTGTAGTTAAATTTAAAGGGTGGTTTTGTTGGAAAATCTGTGCTAAACACTCCATTTGTTTGGAAGAAATGGGCTTGAAGTAATGCAATATTAGGCTGTACAAACGAAACATTATTGACCGCGGCTGCTACCATTGTGTTGTTGGGTCCTTGACAGGTTTGAATCTTAGGGCAGGGGAGTAATCCGAGGCCAACAGTGAAGAAGAATTGCCTGTCAATCTTTTTAGGTACATTGGCAGGGAAATTTGAGTTTGCAAGGCTTCTTAACTTGCTGTTAAACTTAGCCGCGAATGAAGTGTCATTAAAGAAAGGGAGTTTTGGTTTGAGTAGTGGAAGTTTAGTGTGTGTGTCTTTCTGAGAAGGATCACGAGCATACACGAGTATGGCAGCTGTGGTTGTATTGTCGAATGTTGCAGGTCCGGTTGCATAAGGCCGCGCTGCCATGAGGAAGGATGCATTAGGATGGTGGTTCTGGGCCGTAAGAAGAACATTAGTAGTTTGTCCAGGAGTTATGAGGATAGTGTTGGTTCTGAATGGCTTAGTATAGATGGCATCTGCTTCGACAACTGTGAGTGTATGGTTGGCGATGCTGAAGAAAAGCTCGTCGTTGAGTGCAGCATTGATCAGACGAAGAAGGTAAGTCTTGCCCGGCTTCACCTTGAGCTTAAATGCATCTACATAATGAGTAGTGCAGTAATCAGATGACAGATACTGCTAGAAAGTCATAGTAATCAATACTATAAATCATACTTCATAGGATTAGATGTATGTTTTGTACCTTTTATTGAGCAATTGTACAAGGGTCCAGGAAGCCCGTTAATAGTGAACGCGTCTGAAAGATTAGGGGCTGATCCTGTTTTCATTGCTTGGTTAATCACTAATTCAGTGTCTGCTTTCCACCATTCCCCTGTTTTTTTAAAATTTAATAAATTGACATCAATTATTTTAGGAAAATTTGCAAATTACCACCCACAAAGTATACCTATTTTGATATAACCACCCAAAAAAAAAAAAATTTGTAAAATACCACCCACTAATTTAAAAAAACGCTCAGATTGCCACCCATTTAGAATTTCCGGTGGAATTTCGGTTTGTGGATCCCACTCAACGGCTAATAACAACTATTTTTTGGTTTTTAACTCATTGCTTCCCCGATTTTTTCCCATTAAACACTTCTCCATAGTAAAACACCATCTTCTTCTTCAAATTTTCCCAAAATTTCACAAAAAAACGCTTCCCCTAATTGCAGAAGCATCCACAAGAATTGTAATTGGGGAAAAAATGGGGGATTAGTTAATTAGGGTTCTTGTTGCCCTTGAATTGGGGAAAATTGGGGAATTAGTTGTGTTATTTCAACAATTAGGGTACCTGTATTATTGAATTTGGAAGTGGTGGCGATTTCTGGCTCAATTGCGGGCCAAAGTTGGAACAATGGTGGCGATTTGGTGCGGTGGTGGCGATTTGGTGCGATTGGTGGCAATTTGGTGCGATTTGGTGTGTGTGGGTTAACATGGGCAGTTTTGCACGGATTTGGTGGCGATTTTGTGGTGCTTGGTGGCTCAATTGCAGGCTGTAGGTGGAACGGTGGTGGCGATTTGGTGCGGTGGTGGCGATTTGGAACGAAGGAGGCAGTGGCGGAACTAAGGGGGGGCTGGCGAACGGAATTGATGGTTTTTTCAGGGGTTGGGGGGAAGGGGAGGGGTGGTTTTCGGTGTTGCTGGAAAAGGAGATAGGTGATTTGCTAGAAAAGGTGGAGCAATGGTGGTGGTGGTGGTTGGGAAGAAGAAAGAAAAAAGGTAGGAAGAAGAAGAGTGAAAAATCGGGGAGAGAGAGTGAGAAATCCGTAAAATAGAAGAAAAAAAAGGAAAAAAATAAAAAAGTGGGGCCCACAGACGGAAATTCCACCGGAAATTCTAAATGGGTGGCAATCTGAGCGTTTTTTTAAATTAGTGGGTGGTATTTTACAATATTTTTTTTTTGGGTGGTTATATCAAAATAGGTATATTTTGTGGGTGGTAATTTGCAAATTTTCCATTATTTTATCAAAATTTGATTGAAAAGGTAAAATTATCATAAAAATACTACGAAAATTTACCAAAAACAATTGAACTTCCTTGTAAGGCTGAGGGAATGGATAAGGAACACCATGCTTTGGTAGAATTATAATGGGGCCATAAAGAGTAGCCCTAAGCCATGAAATATGAGCATGCCAAAACAAGGTTCCTCTTTGATCTGCGACTCTAAATTTATACACATATTTTTGACCAGTTTGAGTTGGGCATTGTGTGACATAAGCCGGTCCATCAGCCCATCCACTCCTCAGTTGTCTAATGCCATGCCTGTTCCGTGATATTAAATGGTACATTTAGATTTATGTTATGTTAAATGTATACGAATATTTGTTTTTTCGTACAAAGATGTTACTTACCAGTGAACTGTAACGTTGTACTTAATGTTATTCACCATAGTAATTTCAAGTCTATCACCTTCCCTGGTGACAATTTTTGGCCCTGGGAACTGCCCATTAATGGTTACAATGCTCTTTGTTTGGCATAATCTCGTCACATTTTGCATCTTGACCTACATGCACGATGAAAGGATAAGTTACAATGTGCCTAAGTAACAAAAAATCTGCTTTCGTAGTTAAACAGCTAATAGGGTCAATATATCTTATATAGTAAATTTTGTACACTTATAAAACAGTTTTGCTTACCTCAAAATTGTAGCGTCGAGTTATGCCAGTATGCTTAGCCATAACAAGCTTAGAGCTAACCAAGCAAGTACAAAGTAGTAGGAAGAGTGTAGTGTATAAGTAAGATGATGAATGTGTAAGCCAAATGTACCCCATTTTAGCTTCTCAAAATTTGTTTTGAGGTAATGGTAAATTAATTGCTTACGAGACCGAAAAACCAAAACAAATGTAAGATGATTAAGGTGAGTGGTGTAACACAAAGAAAATGAGGTGATTTATAATAAGAGGAAGAATAGATAGTGAGAGATTGAGTAAATGTGATGGTTAAGTTTGGTGATTTAGTGGATAATTAAGCAAGTAATAGACATGTAGATGTGGCTTTCAACCAAATGAACCGTTAAACCAACCAGCTGCTGGTTGATTTTTTGGGTTAAGTGGGATGTCCAACTCAATTTGCATATTCTTCAGGATTTTGAAGGAAAGATGTGTATGTAGGTGTTAAGGTGTATGTGATTTGACTTATTACTGGAAAGTCAGCGTTTAATTATAATGGAAAATTATAAATAAATTAAAAATAAAAGTGGCTACAATTATCCAACCTAAAAGTGTTTAATCAAGCTTGTGTTTTACACAAAATTCATCATCATGAATTCATGACTGTTGTTTAGGAGCAAATCAAATAAGAATACTACATGATGTAGATTTCTACTGCAGAGTATTTCCTTTGGCACTATTTTTTTTTATATTTTTTTTACGCATATATATATATATATGTTTTAAGATGCGTCTTGTAGACCGTGAAAAGTCAAATGGGCAAAAAATAGAAACCGAGGGAGTATTATCTATACCCTCAGTCTTTATTTGTTCTTCTTAATTTTTTTTTTTTTTTGTCTGAAAAATAAATTACACTGGTAAGAAGGAAGAGTAAGGGTAGATGTGTAATGTGTTTAAATAATATTTTGATTAATAGTTGTTCATCTACTTTTTCTAATTAAATTAAAATATTTGGTGTACACTATGTGTACAATATTTTTAGTGTAAATCAAACAGTTTTAGGTAACTGTTCATCCTCTTTGGATAATTATTACCCTGTTTTCAGGTAACTTTAAACCTTTTATGATTTAAATGTAAATATTTCATGAGATAACTCTGATAAGGATATAATATAATTACCTTTACACTCTAGCTTGGGATTTACTTATTGTAGAGTAAGTTTCGATTTTTTTAAAAAAATTTACCATTGTTGGTTGTACATTATATTGTACACTGGATTAAAAGTAAAAACTAACCATATACTTCCTCCGTTTTTTAATAGTTGCAAACTTGCAACAGTTTGACTAGTTTTAATGATTTACAGCTATGTAAAAAATATAGTCATGTGAGATCTTGTTAGGTTCGCCTCGATTTATACTATTTTAATATCAAATGTTTATAATTTTTATATATTGATAATTAAAGATATTAACGGTTGAAATCATGCATCGACAAACGTGAAAAAAGAAGTATTGCAACTATAAAAAAAACGAAGGAAGTAGGTAACATTTTACGGAGTACATTGTAACATTTGTTTTCATGTAAAGTTAGAAAATCCTAGTCAAAGTTTGACTTATGAATTATCAAAAATCAAAGTGATGTAAGTATTTTAAATAAAACCAAATATGTAAAAAGATTACAATGTACATATTCCTCCATTTCATAAAAATTGTAACACTTTTTTAGTCAAAATGTAATTTTTTTTTTTTTTTTTTTTTGAAACGAAGAAAGTATATAATAACGTAAAATTAAAAGTGCTTACCAACTACATGGATCTATAACCTAACCCTTACTAAAATATGAGCACTTCTACTGTAGATTAGCAACAGTGCATTTCCCGTAGTGCCCTTAATGCTCAAAATTCCTTCTTTGCCCTTGGTCCAAGTTGATTTGATGCCTGACTCTTGTCTTCTCTTCTTCCTTTTTCCTGAATTCCTCTGATTGTTATCAGAAATTGCTCCATCCTCTCAATTTCTAGCATCCTCTCTCCTCTTTCTCCCTTAATTTCCTCCCCTCCATATCTCCGATTCTCAATTACATGATGAAAATCAGAATTTCTGGCGGTGTTAATTCTCTTGCTTCACTCCATTGAAGGAACTTCTGAGCTTTTCCTCTCTCTTAAATTCATTCAAGTAATAGATTATCCTGTAAACCCTAATGTACTCGAAATTATCAGAAAAGGCATTGGGTTTGTGGAATTTGGGGGTAATTTCTCCCTGCTCTATTGAAGGCTTGAAGCACGTACTCTGAATCCTCCATTGATGCGGCTTCTGAGCTTTCCCATCAGTTGAAGCAACTTCTGAGGTAAGATCTTTCTTCTTCTATGTTCGTCTCTTCCAATTCCTGTGTATACTGTGAATTGTTTGTCTAAATCAAAAGTAATCCCAAAAAAATAAAAAAAAAAATAAAAATTAGCTAGTAATGTTTACTTTTGGATTTAACAATTTTGTTTGTGTAATATGTGAATTGAATTGGTTTTGTTTCTCTGGTGATAAATTGATTGCAGAAATTGGTTCAACATCAGCCAACTCAATATCCAACATCCGAAGAACTTAGTGTTGGAAAAATCAAGTTCAAGGCCTTTGATTTGGTAGGGCATCAGATTGCTCGCCGGGTTTGGAAAGATTACTATGCTAAAGTAAATTTATATTCTTGTATATTTTGGTATGTCAATAATTATATTTGGTGACTGATTGATTATGTTGTGTGTCGAAAATTATCAGGGTGTTTTGTTGGTCATTCTAATTGTGCTTAGTGTTTTAAAAACTAATTTTCCAAATTGCCACATCAAAAACCTTTATTTGAGCTTAACCCTCTGGATGGTTTGTGGAAGCTACTTCTAAATGGTTTCTTTGTCAATTACATTCTAAGTACTAGGGAAAATATCTATCTTTGTGTCTTAAATCTTAGATTAATTGATTCTGATTCTATATGCAGAACCAAGAGTCTCAAGTTGGTAATGGCAATAAGTACAAAGCAGGCTCTGATTTCATGAGAAAAGCTTTTACCTCATATCATCAAAGTCAGTAAGTGGCTTCTTGATTCATAATTTTATTATAGAAATTGTGACGTATCTTGATAAGAGGATTTTTTTTTGGACAAATTAATGGCAAGAGTATGGAAAAAGACTCCTTCAATGATTTAGGCTGTAGGTAATTTTACATAGAGATAAAGATGGTAGTTTTTCAAGATAAAGAAACAGATTTGATGAAGTTAATTGACTTGATTAGTGTGTAAAATATTTGATAGCTAACTGATTTTAAGTAAGAGGAAATTTATCGGGACTAAGGAACAGTATGCCATAACTACTACAATTCTTGAAGTAAAATTCCATGGTTTTAAACGTATGGTCTTATTATTCCTTATGATCTTGGTTTTAAAATTCCACATCTGGATTAACAGGGACTATTGAGTAAGATTCTCGAGTCATATAACAGTGACAATCTACTCTTATAATCTTATATGGCTTTGGTTGATGAGATGAAGGATAGACATATCTCTCTATCTATAACGACTATAAGGGTGCATTATTTTTGTCTCAACTTATTAGTCCTAAACTCCTAATGATCTTAGCGATGAAACCTTTGTAGCAATAGCTAATAGCTAAGGATAATAAAGATGCATCTCAACAACTATATGATGCCATGGTATAAACATGCTTACCAAATCTGATTCATCATCCAAATTCTAATTTTAAAGGGTCATGGATTATTTATTTTGACTAAAATGTACTCCGTTTATTTGCATTCATTTATTAGAATGTTTACCAAAATCTTTGAATGAAGTTCATTAAACAAATGGAGCAGATTAGGGAATACTAAATCTGATTTCATCATCCAAACTCTAATTTTAAAGGGTCATATGGATTATTTATTTGACTAAAATGTACTCTGTATATTTGCTTTCATTTATTAGAATGTTTACCAAAATTTTTGAATGAAGTTCAGTAAATATATAAATGAAGCAGATTAGGGAATCATTTTTATTAAGGTTCAATCAATTTTTTAATTTGGTTCCTTTAATTTGAAAATTTGATTCATACCCTTGTTGATTTTATGCTTTATTTTGGACCCTTTTGCTTAATTTTGTTGATGATATTTTATTTAGATTTCTTGGGTTATGCATATTGTTTTGATAGGCGTGTCGCGTACCTATCAAAAATAACCTAACAGACCAATACTAATGTAGACCGGCAAGTAAGGGTCGGATCCCAAGAGACTAAGGTTCAAAAATAATTAAATAGACTCGAATTTCTACTAAGTAAGAATCAATAATGATCGATTAACTAAGGAACTAATGTATGAAAAATTCAAAAATAAACTAAATGAGATGATTAAATCAAGTATTTAAAACATCCAAGATCTAGTTTCACCACAATTATTATCGATGCAATTGTAATTCTACCCTTAACATACAATTTCAATCGAACGGGGAAAAGTAAACCCTATTAAATACCAAGGATCTCTCTCGAGTATCAATGGCTTCCCTAACATACAATCAATCCTATTCTCATGGTATCATGCATATTAAAGACATTAAACACATTACTCTGACTTCCCAATTGTCAAACATAACTACTCTCGTGATATGAATCAAACCCTAAATTAATTTACTCAAATCCGTTTATACCCAACTCTCGCTGTGATAAAAACAATGGAATAATCGCAATATTATAGTTACGTCTAACCTAGCATTGGCATAATCACAATCAATTTAGCAATTCAATTGTTAAAGTTATTAAAGAATTTAAAGATTTAATTCATGCATCAATAATAATAGGGCTACACTAGACCTTGAATTAAAGAATCTACTCACACATGATTAAAGAAACAAAAACAATAATAAATAATGAAAACAATAATAAATAATGAAAACATAATTAAATAACAAGGGATGAAAAATAAATACCAAATCTTGAATAAAATTGAAAGTAGAAAGTTTGAATCTTGAATTACAAAAACTTGGAAAATAATAATGGAGAACTAGTTCTTAAGGAGAGAATAATAAAAAAAATAAAAACAAGGCTTAATTAATGAATCGTCCTCAAAACAAGGCTAAAAGGTTTATAAACAAACCTAAAAAGATAAGATTTAACTCCTAAGTTTGGCGCACTGAAATTCCAGGAGGCACGGACGTGCCTAGTGTGAGGCACGGACGTGCCTCTCTAAAAATAAAAACGCTGCTGAGTCTGTCTTCCTGCTGGCCACGGACGTGCCTGCAGGCACGGACGTGCTGGGTGTTTAAACATGGGCGTGCTTGCTTCTTTACCTGGGCACGGACGTGCCTCATAGTAGGCACGGACGTGCCTCATAGTAGGCACGGACGTGCCTCATAGTAGGCACGGACGTGCCTCATAGTAGGCACGGCCGTGCCTACCTCTAAAAGGGCCTTTTCTTCAATTTTTCAACTTCATGGGCCTTGGCTTACTTCATGGATCCATAACTCATCCAAATTAATTCCATTATTCCTGAAATTCATCAAAAACAACACAACTACCCATAAAAGCATCGAATTATCCAAACTAAAGCAAAATACGCCAAAACGGACTCAAATACTCAACTAAACTAACAAAACTAACTAAAAATAAGCCAAATAATATACACAAAACACGACATATCATTTTTCTGAATTGTTAGTGATTAGATTAATCTGTGAATTTTAGAGTAATAGGTTGATTAAGTTGTGGGATGTCGAAGAGCTGATTTGTTTGATTTGCTCTCGACTTTGGTCAAGGAATGCAATTTCTTCATTCTCAGGGAATACTTCGCCATGATTTAAAATCAGAAAATCTTCTTCTCAAAAATGATATGTGTGTGAAAGTAGCTGATTTTGGTATCTCATGCTTAGATACTCAAATTGGCAGTGCAATATGATTCACTGGAACCTATCGCTGGATGGATCTGGAAATGATAAGAGAAAAGCACCATACAAAGAGAGTTGATGTTTAATGTTTTGGCATCATCTCGTGGGAGATCTTGACTTCATTGACGCCCTTAGATGATATGACTCCAGAACAGGCTGCTTTTGTTGTTTGCCAGAAGGTATTTACTACATTGATCAGCTAAAATTACTTCAATATTCCACTCTTTCTTTCATGTAACTGTTTCTCTGATCTAAGTATGTGTCACTTGAAATCTTGAACTGTTTAGAGAGGTGCAAAAGAATTAACTTAGACAACTGTCTAAAATCTACTATGAAATTTTGGGTTTTGGAACAGTGTGTTCTGATCCATCCATAAGTTAAATCAATCCTAACCCGTGATATCACCGGTTTTAGATAAAATGTTATGACTCGATGTAAATGACTTGGCAGAAAGCCGACCTGAGGTCCCGGTCAACAGGTCTAGCTGGTCTGTGAGTTGGGTAATGTTTTTCTTTAAGAGTCTAATATACATGTTGCTGAAGTTGTGATCTGTGCAGCCACATAATTCTGCTGTTCTTGGATGCCTTGATGTTTGATTGTTTACACCTAGCTTAGAATGCACCTTCCACAATAATGGAATCTGAGACAGTGATCTTGTGTAATAAATGGGCAGATATTTGTGGGGTTAAATTACCATTATATATTAATTTGTTGAATTGCTTTTTTCCTTACATTGACATCTATATTGAGTAATTGGCGGGGTAAAGTTTCAGAAAGTAATTTCTGGCTGAACAACATCAACTATTGATTCATGGTCCTAAATAAAATTTGCAGAATAATCAATTACTGGTTCATGGTCCTAAATAAAATTTGCAGAATAATTAATTACTGGTTCATGGTCCTATAATAACATCGTCGATTGAAAGGGAATGAGGGGTCTTTCATTAATCATGCAAGAATTAATAATTCATAAATGTAACTAGGTGCAACTCTCATGTACTCGGATTCGCACAATCATGCGAGGCAAACCCACCTTTGTGGGTGTTTTACAAATATTTCCGCAATATATTGTATCTAATGAAGTTCCAAGTGTATATATCCATGAATCTGTTTTTTTATTTTTTATCTTTTCTTTTTTTGGGCTCATCCTTGCATCTGAACAAAATGTAGTTTAGATAAAAATTAGTAATATTGTTTTTTCAGGATAATATTGGTAGATCTCTATTTAAGTAGGTAATTTTGGCTGGGTAATTCTTTTTTTCAGGAAGGTTAGTAATTGTCTTTTTTTTTTTTTTTTTTTTTTTTTTCCAATTTTATTATTTTTAAAAATTTTTCTTTGTATTGTTTCCGGCCTTGTGATTCGCAGGTCTAGAAATTAATTGATCATATGAGTTATGTTTTAAATGTTGCAGGCATAGCCGAAAACCTTGGGACAAAATTTAATGCTGACAATAAAACATATGGCAGTTCCAGAGGTGTTATTCTTGGTCATTTGACGTTTAAATCCAATATTGACAAAATAAAATTGCTAATTGTAATTGATCTGGATTGCAGGTTACTGACTTTGTTGATAATGATCACCAGAAATGGCTCACTGCTAAAGAAGCAATGGTAAAACTTAAAATTCTATGATTTCTGCTCCAATCTATATTTTGCTTTCTTTGTGATATCTTTTTAATTTTTTTTCCAATCTACATGGTCAAATAACTCCATGTAAATTTAGATGGATAACATCATAACCAAAATTGAGCTACTTTCTCTCTGTCTTGTTAGTCTTCTTACTAGGTGAAGTTAATGAGTATGACGCAGTTTTTCTAATGCATTACGTCTTCAACATAAATTATGACTTCTTAGGTTTCTGCTTGAATGACATTAAAAACAGTAATTATATATGAGAATCTTATTTTAGTTGTTCCATCAGAATCAAAGATCTTGGACCTAAATTATTGATTAGGGTCAAGGGCGGTTGAAACATCGTTTCTTTTTTGATTCGAATAGAACTATGATCAATAAAGCTAGAAGCAGTCTCTTATTTTTGAAAAATTACTCTGTATGTTGAAGTTGGGGTACTGTGATGTTTCTTTTATATTTTTTGTACTTAATTTACTTGATACATGCATTCGGGGTCTCTGCCAGTTTTATTTAGTGACAATACATTCCTTATTATACAAGCAATCTTCAAGAGATTTCAGATGTAGACGTTCTTATCTTCTTGGTTTATTCAATTTCCTACATTTGTTTCTTAAATTTATTGCAACAGAATTTTTTAATGGTGTAATTTCATCACACTATTGGTACCTGTGTCCAATTGTTTTAGGGATGTTGAATTCTTTATGGTACTAAGTGGTTGCGTCTTTAGGTTAGTGAATTGTATTATTCTACTTTGATTATTGTTGAGTGAGATTTAGTACGAGGAAAGTCCAATTTGGCATTATCAGTGATGGGGGCAAGTGTGAGGGTGACTAGGTTGATGCTATATGAGTGTGACCATGTTGTTAGTTTGTTTAGTTGATGTGGCTTATTGAACTTGATTCAAATTTAGCATCTGTCCTCACTCCTCACCTATATGTACCCTTTTAAAGAATTTAGAAGAAAGATTATTGGATATAAGTCATAGTCTTTGTATATTCTATGGATTATAGCTATTTTGGCTTTGCCCTGTTTGCTATTTTGGCTTTGCCCTGTTTGCTATTCAATTGTTTTGTATGTGTAGTAGGGCTCTGTTTGCTATAGATGCTATAGTTGTTTTGTATGGTACTGTTGTATTCGTATTTGACTAAAATCTGTTGATATGTCTTGCAAACATACTGTATGTTGAATTTCTTGTAATGTAGTGGGGTGGTTTTGCAGATGCATGCATAAATTTTGCTATGGATTTTTATTTCTTTTGGTTTAGTGAGGTCTTGTTTATTTATGCAGGTAAGCCATGGTGAGGCATAATAATGTTGTGTGTGCCTAATGCCCATTTCAAGAAGCACTGGCAAAACTATGTCAAGACTTGGTTCAATCAGCCTGCTTGTAAAACTAGAAGAGTGTGTAAGCTATAAGTTTATGATTCTAAACATTGATTATAGAAATTAATTGTTATTAGTTGAAAGATGCAAATTTTAGTTTATAAGTTGTTTGCACACTGTCATTGATTAGATAATTCAACCTTCTGCACAATTAATCGTGGAGCATGAATCAATCATACCAGGAAAAGTACAATAGCTACCTTGATGCATGTACTTGACAATGAAATAAAAGCAAAAAATAAGTTACCAACTTATATTGAGATACTTTCTGGTATAGTCATGTGCAGGACATCTCTAGAGTGCCAAGATGTTTCTCTGGCTCGTTATGGATTTAGGAAGGCGTGGCCAATCGTTTTGTGTAATGCTAAGTCATCTGCTCCTGCAATAAGGTATTAACATTTTCATCATTTGTCTGCATTATCTTAGGCTAAGTCATCTGCTCCTACCTGAGATGTGGTTTTTTCATTATAATGCTAAGTCATCTGCTCCTACCTGAGATGTGGTTTTTTCATTATAGGAAAAGTATATTATTAAAAGGTTCAGATTTTGGACGAACAACATCAATCTTGAATTAAATAAGCAAAAAGAGAGAGAGAGAGAAACAAGATAATGAGGTGGCAGCAGTACGACAAAGGCAGCAGCAGCAAGAAGAAAACAGCAGACCAGGCTGGTTGCGGTAGTCTATAGAGGCTGCAACAGCAACCTATAAACCAAAAGTGAGAGGATGCTGTGAGAGATTCAAGGTTTGGGGTTCTCGTTAATTCATTTGTTAATTCACAAATGCAACGGAGATTCATGGTCTGCGGTATCTACTTTTTTAGTGGAAATAATTGAGGAAATTTTGTCTAGAACTACCCGCAAGATAGGGTCATTTGTGAACAACTACCCCCCCTTTTTTTTATTTGTTTAGAACTACCCGCAAGTTTGAAAACATTTGGGTAGCACTACCCATTAATGTTTTCCGTCCAATTTACACGTTATTGGGTAACTATTCCCACCCAATTAACTCCCCCCCAACTACCTTCTCTCCTCCCTAATTAATTTCCTTCCATTATCACCCTCTTCTCTCACCTTCCTCATTTGACCTTGATTCTCTGACCTAAGCAGCGAATCTTCACCATCATCTTCCTCTCCTTTTCAGAAATTTGGCAGCCCTACCATCCCTTTCTTTGTTATCTCTCTCTCTTCCAACTCATCTTGTTGCTTTTTTGGGTAACTCGAAGTAAATGAGTGAAACTACAGCAATGAAAAAGGGGGAAAGTGAAGTAAATACACAAATTATTGCAGCACAACAAGGACGAACAAGGTACATTGGTGTAATCACCTTAAATTTCTGTCCTTTACCTTTAATAATATAAAAAATGTGAAAACCCTTAATATTTAAATACTTGAAATTGGAACCCTAATTTTTTAATTGACAAAATTGACCGGACAATTAAACAATTGCAACACTTTATCACATAATTAATTAACAATTGAGGTTGCTGTTGAGCTTAGATAATTGTGCATTACTCGCTTAGTTGTTATGTCCTGCATGTTGTTTGAGTGAATGTTGTTTGACTGAATTTAGCCACATTGTTATTGAATATTAATTGTTATATATCAATGTTGTAGGGAGCTTCAATCTTATGTTGATATGAATATTTGGGTTGGTAGGGAATTTAAATACAGAAAGGGTAAGACAGAATATATGGGGGGAGGAATGTATATGAGAATGAGTTGTTGGTTGAAGGAACTTAATGTTGGGACTTTGAGAAGGTGGGTGATACAAGCATATGATTTAGTGTGTAGCAGGTACCCCAAAATTTCCCCAAAATTTCAGTGTGGTACAGGTTAAATGGCAGAAATTTGACTAATGGAAGAAGAAAAGTTTGAGACATTGATGACATTATCAATTTGGTCAACAGCAGGGATAAAGAGATAATTTGGGCCTTACTTGAGAAGTCAAACCCAATCCAACAAATCGAACAGGCCAAGGTCCAAGGATAAAGAACTGTAGCTTTGTACCTACTTTCACTCCCAAACCAAAACCCCCAACTATCAAACCAGCACAAAACTGAAGCCCATTAAAAAAAGGTTCAACTTGTTAGGTGGAGCTTAAGGTTATCTCCCAAAAAAGGCATAATACATGATGATGATGATAATAGGGAAGCTGTAGTGATTACCCAAGCTGAGTATAATAGCCATTTTAGGTAGGTACAAAAAAGCCCAATGTTATCCTCACAATGCTCAGAACCTTATTTGTCTCCTTGTTAACAAAAAACAAGTCAAGAACAAAACCCTTTCCCAAATTCTTCTTCTGTACCTTCTTTGAACCCTAGCAACTCTTCTCCTGCAAAAACCTACCCTAAGAAAGAAAACAATTGCTCAAAAGGGGAAGTCAAAGAAGAGTGTAGCTTCAAAGGGAAAGCAGGTTAGGAAAGAAGGCAGATTTATGCCTTATGTTGCCAAGGTATTCCAATTTGTGTGGACATTTGGGAAGTGGACTACCATAATGATAGATATGTAGTCAATTTGGGGGAGAGAACATGTAGCTTCAGATGGGATCCCATGTGCA
Organism: Chenopodium quinoa; assembly: GCF_001683475.1. Classification (NCBI taxonomy): domain Eukaryota; kingdom Viridiplantae; phylum Streptophyta; class Magnoliopsida; order Caryophyllales; family Amaranthaceae; genus Chenopodium; species Chenopodium quinoa. The sequence continues at coordinate 1,860,148 of NW_018742980.1, forward strand.
CATGCTTGGGCTTGCATTGTAAGAAAATTTTGTTGATAATTTCTACTTAGAGGCAAACACACCATGTATTAGACCTATGCAGGGCATGAAACAATGGGAGAAAATGTCTGATATGATGCAACCCATACCACCTGTAATAAGGTTTTCAGGTTTTTGTGGCAGACCCTCCCATAAGAAAAGGAAGCAGGAAATTGGTGAGTAGTGCCAAAGAGCTAAGAAACTGCCAAAGTGCTCAAATTGTGGACACCTAGGGCATTATAAGAACAAGTGCTAGAATCCACCTCCTGACTTAGGTGGCAGGCCCCCATCAATGAACCCTTGGAATGTGTTACAAAGGCAAAAGAATTGGGAAAGAGCTGGGAAAAAGGTATGTGGGGACTCAAGCTAGGTTGTATCTTTTAAGATTAATGAACCATGCTCTAAATGTGTTATAATTTGTTTTAAATTTTTTTTTTTTCTCAGGGTAAGATTAACCCTCAAAATTGGCACATCCACATCACAAATTGCTCCATCTCAGCAAAGCTCACAGGATGTAGCTTCTGGTCCACCATAACCTACTCAACCAACCCCAACACCCCAGCCCTGCCTCAAACAACCGGCATAGGGAAGTCCTAAGGCAGCACAATCAAAAGCAAAGCTTCCAATTAAGCCAAAAATGAAGAATCAGCCTACGTGGAAGCCATAGATTATGATGTGATTTGGTTATTTTTTGTATTTTGTGTTAATAACAATCTTTATATATTTTGGGGGGCTACATGTACTTCAACCTAATATTACATTGTTGTAGCCTATATTTTATTAAGTGTTGATGAACAAATCCACTTTGACCTTGTAATTATTTTGGATGATGAAATGCAAGGCTTTTTCAATATAAATGTGCTCAAAATTTATGTCTTAAATTGCATTGTAAAGGTAGTAATCAAAACACCATTCCATTTCATTGTAATGACAATATTACGACCTAAAATTGATAAAGGTCGTGCACTTTGTTTACATATCAAAATCTATGACATTTGCCACTAATACAATGCAAATGTAATACCAATCATTAACTAATTGCCTACTACATCAATGTCCTTCCTAAATACACTAACACCAATCCAATAATAACAATTATCACTACGCCATCCCTATCACCTGCCTTTGCCTTCTTCATAGCTGCAGAAAGTATCTTGCATTTCTTGTTAAATCTTTCTTTTTCAATCTCCACCCTTGCCTTTTGGTCTTGAAGCAGGCAAACCTGTTGTTTCAGTAAAGCAATCTCATTTTTCATAAGCTTTTGTCCAACACAAGTTGATTAGTAACAACCCTCTGCCACTTAAATATTTCTTCATCAATCCATCTGAAAAATTTGCATCCTCTTGTACCAGATGCAGCATTATAGAATTTACAAGCCAAAAATCTTCTCCTAGGGTTTTTTGTAGTCCACGACATCTCCAATTTTGGTGGAATACTACAATTGCACTTGTTTGGATGATATTGCATAGCGAAGTGGTATGAAGAATTGGACATCCTACCAATTACAATGTCAATTAGTAAATAAAATGCTTCAAAATTCAATCTCAAATACAAAATAACCGATTCCCAGAACTCAATTGAACCCCAAGCCCTAGAAATCAAAACCCCCAAATTTGATTGAGCACATAAACCCTAATCTGAATCAGTAATTTAAACCCTAATTCTTTAATTTGCATTCAATTAAACCTTGTAAACAAATGCGAAAAACAATGTATTAGAAGGAAAGTGTGAAAGATGACCTGAATTTGTGTTCAATTGCTTGATTTCTTCAATCAGATTTTTTGAGTGACGATGGAGGGAAAAAAAAATTATAGAGGAGAGAGGAGGAGAGAAGGTAGTTGGGGGGGGGGGAGTTAATTGGGTGGGAAAAGTTAAAAGTGAGCTCTAATAACGTGTAAATAGGACGGAAAACATTAATGGGTAGTGCTACCCAAACGTTTTCAAACTTGCGGGTAGTTCTAAATAATTAAAACAAAAATGGGTAGTTGTTCACAAATGACCCTATCTTGCGGGTAGTTCTAGACAAAATTTCCAATAATTGATTAGTTTTGTTGGGTTTTAATAATAGATTATAGGTGTTGCATAATTTTTGCCACAGGTTATTTTCTTTTGAAGATAAGTAAATAAATCCATCTAAGTATTTTAGGGGAAAATTCAAGTTGATCTTTCAGATAAATTTGTAAATACATCCCCTCTCACAATATATTGTTTTTCTTTGATTTTTTAAATAATAAAAGTGAAATAATAAAGTGGCACAGACATCTATACATAAAGTTATGAGAGGAGATAAACTAAAATGTCAATCTCGGGTTCCCTTGTATTTTAGTTTACAATAGCTTAAAACGTCCTTGAATAGTTTCTTGCATTTGATGTTACCAGATGGATATTCTGAGAATTTTAGATTAATCCTACTTTTTGGCTATGTTCTTTCATTTGCATGTACAGCGTTACATATCATGTTATGTATACTTTTCCAAATTTATTATGCACGAACACATTTTTCTACATAGCAATTATGATTCCAGGTGAATTGCCCAATTAACATAAATTAAATCAGTCAACAAACAAGGTAAATAACTAAGAATAAGTATCTCGGAAGTATTGACTACTTAATGATCCCGTAAAAATTGGGAAAGCATTTCACCTACTTTTTATTTGTTGTGTACTTCTGTATTAGAATGATCATTGACTAATAATTCAATAATAAATTTACCATATATGGTGGTTTGATTACAAAATAAATAACATTTTATTGTTAGCTAATTAATTAACCTGTAGTCATTATAAAAGCATTTAGGATTAAAAAAATAAATAATTAAATAAAAAATCATCTATCTTGGATTGGGGTAAGATTATTAAAAATATGTAATACGCAACCAAATTCTCAAGCAAATAGGCAATCAAATAAATATTCTATCCCCTATGCAAAACCTTTGAGAACAAGTTAGAGTTGGGGTAAATGAATGGCAAGGGATCAAATTGAAAAAGGTTATTTGAAATTTGCAAACATATAGAAGACGAATGAGTATTCGTTGAAGAAAAAAGACGCATTGTCTTACATTCAATGTTTACACGACAATAATAGTACTCTTTTTTTTTACGGGAACAAACGTACTCTTTGAATAACATATTTAGTTGAGCAATTTAGAATTCACCTTATTTTATTGGTTAAGGTCCTTAGAGTTCTTTTGTAAAACAATCCAAAGAACAACTTATATATGATTTTAAGTTAGTTAAAGAATGACCTTGAAGTAATTGTTTAATAAACATAGCTTATAATAATCACAAACTTAATAATTAACAAGTAATAAATATGCATCAAAAGCGTTTTTCCTAAATATTTTTTGCAAAATTGGGAGTGTAATTATATAAACAATATTACTACAAATTGTTCCCTTTTTTTTTTTTTTTTTTTTTTTTGGTATATATTTCAAACAAATGCCTTATATTTTTGGATTAATACCGTTTTTTAATCCCAACTTTCACCAATTTATTTTCATTAATCCCAACTTTGGATTATTCCTCAATAATCCCAACTTTAAGGTGGTCTATTATTCTTCAATTCCAAAAACTGGTTACCGGTTAAATGGGATATTTTTTTTTTGTTAAAGTGACACGTGTCACAAATTAATTGGTTAAAAATTTTTTTAAAAAAAAACCAAAATTAAAAAAGAAAAACCACCCAAAATAAAAAAACACAAGCAAATCACCCAACCCTCCACCCCAGCTCACCGGAACCCCCAACCCCTACTCAGACCGCGAAACTTGACCTCGACCCTCTCCCACCCCGGAAAACACCATCTCCACCCCCTATCTAACTTCCCTCATCCCGAAACCCCTTACCCCAGCCACCGAACCACTCTTTCCTTTGCGAATCACCACCATGGACCTTGAAACCATCGTCGAACCACCCTATCCTTGCTGAACGACCACCACCACCACTATCTTCACTCTCAATTCAATTTTCTCTCTCCTCAACCAATAGATCCATAGCCCACCGACCAACACTCCCAATCTAACCTCCGATTGTTCCCTGAAAATCATCTTCCTCCTTGTTCAACGACCACTTTACCAACCAAACAACCACCATAAATAGGCTGCCTTCACCCCATAACTCTAATTTCTCTCTCCTTTACCATTTTCACTATCAACAATTCAAGTGGAAAAGGAAATCACATCTGAAATTTGCAAATGGTGGTGGTTTGATTTCTTAATTTCTTTCTTCTTTCAACAATTTAAGCCCAATTTTATGGTCAGACAAGGGTGGTGGTGGTTTGAATGAAGATGGTGGGTTGCGACTAGTTAGATGTCGTGAAATGAGTGTAATGGCTGGTGGTTGGTGGGATGAGGAGGTGGTTTGAAGAGTTAAGGAATTAGTGTCGATGGTGGACCGAAGGTGGTTTGCAGAGTTGAGAAATTGGTGTCAATTTTCTCTCTCCTCAACCAATAGATCCATAGCCCACCGGACCAGGCTAGAGGGGAAGCCAACAACGGGTTTTTATTGGTGGTTGCGTGGGAGTTTCGGGGAGGGGGGATGGTGGTTTAGATGGTAGCGGCCGGAGCGGAAACTCTAGTGGAGGGGAAGGTCCAGCGGTCCGACGAGGGAGGTGGCTGGCTAGGCGGCCGCCGGAACTCTCGGGTGGTTGGGGTTTTGGCTGGGTGGTTTTTTTTTTTAATTTTGTTTTTGTTTTTTTTTTTGTTATTTTTTTTTTGTTAATTTTTTTTTAATTTTTTGACCAATCAGGACTTGACACGTGTTCAGTGACCTGAAATAACAGGTTTAGTTACCGGTTGGGTATGAAGAATGATAGACCACCTTAAAGTTGGGATTATTGAGGAATAATCCAAAGTTGGGATTAATGAAAATAAATTGGTGAAAGTTGGGATTGAAAAACGGTATTAATCCTATATTTTAAATTAAAATAGTATATGGAGCACATTATAACCGATTTAATAATTTTGGAAACCGAGATATATTTAGGGGCTGTTTGGTTCGCAAAGTGGAATCAGAATGGAATGGGGAAAGGGTATGGAGGAGAATGGAATGAAACCCTTGAAATTTGCGATGTTGTTTGTTTTGATAACAAAGGGAAACAAATCCCACTAATCCCGCCACCACCACACAACCACCTAATTCTTTAACTTTCCACCTTTTCCAGCCACCATCCATCCACCAAACCAGTCACCGCCTCCCCCACCATTCGCCACCCTACGCGAGCCCTCCCCCACCCCTGCGCAGCTCATCCCTCCCCCAAAAAACCTCCCTTAGCCCAGAAAAACCCTAGAATCTAATCTCACCCACCGTAAAACCCATCGGCTGGCCCCCCCCCACCCTCGAAACCCTAGAGCGCCTAGGGTTTCGATGGTGGGGGAGGGCCGGTCGGCCGTTTTACAGTGAGGGAGATGGGTTTTTTTTTAGGTTTTTTAGGTTTTTCGATGGTGGGTTTCGAGAGTGAATGGCCGACGAAGGGAGAGGAGGTGCGGCGAGGGGTGGGGGAGAGGCGGCGAGTGATGACGTGGCTGGTTGTGGTGCGGCGAGGGGTAAAGGAGAGGCGACCGACGGATCTAAGTGGAGGGAGAGGGTTATGCGTGGGTGACGGAATGATTTTCCGATGAGAGGAGGGGCGGCGAGGGTCGGGGGATGGCGGCGAAATTCCGGTGAGGGGCGGCGAAGTTCTGGCGAGAAGTGGGTGAGGGTGGCTGATGTGGGTAAGGTGGTGGTTGGGGAAAGGGAATGGAAAAGGCTAGGGTGGTTGGGGAATGGGAGTAGAAGGTTTTTGGGTAATCAAAGGGGAAAGAGAATGATAGAAATGGGAAAAAAACAACAACAAAGGGAATGATTTCCATGGAATCCCATTCCCTTTGATTATTACTGTGAACCAAATGACCCCTTAAGTTATTCGTCTACTTTCCTTTTAGCCATTTTATTAACGGTATTATTGTTCTTTTTTTTTTCAAATTTAAAAGCTTTTCACTTAGCTTCATTTGTAATATGTTTTTCATTAAATATCGCTCTAACGATCAACAATTATACATTTAGTACATCAAGTTTAATTCCACAAAATTGGGGGGGGGGGGGGGGTGCCCGCGTTGTGGGCGCTCCCACAACTAGATTAATTAAATGTGAAAAGTTGTGATGCCCTTCATAAACAGAGGTCATACACGACCCAATGCACGTTGCGTGTCGTGTCGTGTCGTCGAGCATGCAGGCCGGTCTGCCGTGCTCAAGCCGGGTTGATTTCATGTTAAACATAAGAAATTATGTCCATGCATGATCCACAAGTGTGCCTCTTGTGCCGTACTCTACTTTTGGCGGGCTCATATTGGGTTGGTCAGGCACAACACAAAAATAGTCTCGATTGTTGGTTATGGTACCACTACAAGAATTCCATCCAAAAAAGAGTTTATAAAGCCTCAAAGGCTCAGATATGTATTTCACCCATTTTGTACAATTTATGCTCTTTTTAGCAATTTTGATTTAAATGTTTTTGATAATTGCAAATTCAACAATAAATCTCAATTTTTCTACAGATTTTAATAACATTTCTTCTGAAAGTGGGGAAGTTGAAGCCGTAATATGCATTTCTTATGGCAAACATGAGCCTGAAATATACTACATACAAATAAGGGATGAACATGTAAACATATTTGAGTCATGATCAACACTTTTTTTGACATATTACGTCAACTAGTAGCAAAATTGACAAATAAGAAAAATAAAAGGTAATTAAATATACTCAGTAATAAAATTTATGAAGAATAATAATTTCAATAAACTAATAAAAGAAATGTACTTAAAATCAATTTTTTTAGACATAATCTTCATTCTTTCTTTTTATTATAGGATCATTTGTTTGATCATAGAAGTAAAGCATTAATAAAACTAACATTTTTCTTAGACTTTCTCTTTCTAGGGCTCTGGTGCATCTTTAGGGCGATCACTATCATGTACTGATCTCCATAGATGGCGAGGAAGAAGAAATCAGTTTCAAATAATCCATTAGAGACTATTGCTTCAACAAGTAGTAGTCTTAGTGGTAATGGAACTGGATCCGGTGGGAAGGAGGGTCTTAAGTCGATGGTTGAAGGGGATGGTATGGGTGGTCAGCTGGAACTTGTTCGCTCACCATTAGTTCATCCGAGTGCTGGGCTTATCACAAGGGAGGAGTATGAGAACCTGGTGGCGCAGAATCGGATATTGGGTATTCCAATAGTGAATAGTGAATCTAATGAAACAGTACCTAGATTTCAGAATTTGGGGAAAAACGTTGCCTAGATTTGCTGGTAATGATTCTGATCCTTTGATGGAGGATGAAACCCATCGATTGAACTCTACGGGTGTTATTGTTATGAGAATCAAGCACCGGTAGTGAAGAAGGAGACTATAGGTAGTGTGCAAGCAGGTTCAGCGTCGGCTTGAAATGGAGGCTATTAGCAACTCCGGGCCTACTTGGACAAGTTTCTTTCAGTGCTCTCCGTTGACAAGCAAGGGTGTGGCTGTGCAATTTGTTGCTCTGATTGTGAAGGAAGGGAAGAAGGTGCGCAGATGCAAAAAACTGAGATTGAAGCTATGAACATGAAATGGCTCTCTTCAATCATCACATATGTGGCTGGAGATACACCCACTCTTACTGCGGTTAAAAGGTACATTGCTTTGATCTGGAATCAAGTTCAAATGCCAAATGTATTTTTGCATGATGATGGATATTTCTTAGTCCAGTTTAACTCTATTGCACATAGAGACATGATTTTGACTGGTGGCCCTTATTATTTCTTGAATAAACCTTTGATAATCAAGCCTTGGTCTGCGGACTTTAATTTCTATGAGGAAATTTTGAAGGTTATTCCCCTATGGATTAGGCTTCCTAATTTTCCCCTTAATTGCTAGAGTGCAAACTCCTTGAGGAGAATTGCTAGTACTCTTGGTGTTCCTCTATTTGCAGATGATTGTACTACTTGACAACAAAGAGTCTCTTTTGCTCGTATTTTGGTAGAAATGGATGTTACCACAACTCTTCCTGATCATGTCTGGATAGAAGATGAGATGGGGATTGAATTTAAGCATAAGATTGTTTATGATTGGAAGCCAGTTTATTGTAAAAAAATGTCAAATACCAGGGCATGATTGTGATGCGTACACTAAGCCATATAAGCCTCCTGTTCCTATGAAGTAATAAATCCCAAAGTAACTTTGGGTTCCTAAGAAGCAGCAACAACAAACTCAGCAAGTTGGCCATCAACATGAGCAGCCGGCTAGTGTCTCTGCTGTGGCTACTTTTGAGCATCAGACGATTGTTGGTACTTAGTCTGGTGCTGATGCGGGTTGGAGAGTTGCTACCAAAAAGGCTAAAAATAGAGAAGTTCCTATTCCTTCTTCTAATTCTTTCAATACTGTTAATGAAATATAATGAAGATGACTGAAGTGGAGACTGTGGTAACGGAGGATACTTTTGCTTAGGTTGTACCCTGGGACCCTCCAGATGATTGATGATTAATCTTTGCACTTGGAATATAAGGGGTCTAAATGACCCTTCTAAGGTGAGGGTGAGGTTAAAAAGCTGATTCGTACTAATAATATAAAAGTAATTGCTTTGTTAGAAACTAGAGTTAAACTGCAAAATTGTAGCAAGTATATAAAGAAGTTTGGTAGGCATTGACAATGGGAAATGAATTATTCTTGCTGTGATAGGGGCAGAATCTAGTTGGGCGGGCAGCCTAATGTTGTTACTGTTTCAATTATCTTTGTTACTTCTCTAATCATTCATTGTGAAATCACTGATCACACTCTTGGCCACTTTTTTCTCTTTGCTGCTATCTATGGTCTTCATACTATTGATATCAGGAAAGCTTTGTGGTTTGAATTGGGAAATATTCATACTTCTGTGGGTAATCAAGCCTGGCTAATTTCTGGAGACTTTAATACTATGCTAAATATTTCTGATCGAATTAATGGGTCTGTTGTTACTTTGCATGAGATTCAGGATTTTTCTGATTTTATTGCTGCTCATAGTTTCACTGCACTCAAGAGTGTTGGTCACTATTACTCTTGGCATAATTTAAGGGAGGTGTGAGCACTAATACTGCTAGCAGAATTGATTGGTGTCTTGGGAACACTAAGTGGATGATGACTAAAAGTGATATTATTGCTAAATATCTTAATCCCTCTATTTCTGATCACGGTCCAATTTTGTTGAACTGTATTGAGAATGTTGTTGGTGGTGGGAGACTTTTTAAGTTCTTTGATTACTAAGCTGATCATAAGAACTTTATCCCTATTGCTGAAGAGTGTTTGGAAAGCTGAGGTTATAAGCACTATTATGTTTTCTGTCTGGGCAAGATTGAAGATGATAAAGGAAAGCTCAAAGGCTTGCATATATAGGAATTTAAGGGTATTGTAGAGAAAATTTAGTTAGCCAGAGCATATTTAGCTGGTATTCAAACTCAATTACAAAATGATTACTCTGATACTTTCCTTCTGCAGTAGGAAAGTGTTAAGGTTGCTACCCTTAAAAAATGGTTAAAAGTTGATGAACCTGCTTTGAGGCAAAAGTCTAGAATTCAATGGCTTCATATTGGGGATTCTAATCATCAATTCTTCTATTCTTTTGTCAAAGAGAGGAACAGAATCAATAGAATATCCATTATCTATAATGAACAAAATGAGAAATTGACAAAGCATGATGATATTCATCATGAGGCTGTCAGATTCTATGGTGGTTTGCTTGGTTCTTGTGTTTCTCAACTCCCTATGGTTGACCTCCCTATAATGAGATTTGGTGCTAGGCTTTCTGTTGACCAGAGACTTCTTCTTTGTCAACCTATGACTGATCTTGAGATAGAGAGTGCATTGAATGGTATTGATGACAGGAAAGCTCCTGGGCTTGATGGGTTGAATTCTGTCTTCTTCAAAAAGGCTTGGGTCATCATGAAACAGGATATTTGTGCAGCTGTTAAGGAGTTTATTTGATAAACAACATCTTCTCAGATAGGTTAATTGCACTTCTATCACCTTGGTTCCTAAAATCCCCAATCCTTCCAAAATTAAAGATTTTAGGCCAATTGCATGTTGTTATGTCATTTATAAAATCATTGCAAAGATTTTAACTTTAAGGCTTCAGTTGGTGGTTGACACATTGGTGATAATATTCTTCTAGCAACATAACTCATCAAGGGTTATACCAGGAAGCATCTTTCTCCAAGATGCATGATTAAGGTGGACCTAAAAAAGGCTTATGACTCTATTGAATGGAATTTTTTGAGAAGTGTTATGCAGGAGCAATTATTCCTGGATTGGATCTTTGCTCGTCTTTCTTTTGTCTTTTATAGCATTCTTATTAATGGGAAGCCTAGCCCTTCTTTTCCCGCTAAAAAGGGTTTAAGACAAGGAGACCCCTCTCTCCTTTTTTATTTGCAATAGGCATGGAATACTTGTCTAGAAATATGGCTCATTTGAAGAATGACTCAAACTTTAATTTCCATCCAAGATGTGAAAAATTGAACCTCACTCATATCCTGTTTGTAGATGATTTGTTGATGTTTTGCAGTGCTGATATCATGTCTGCTACAATGCTTTTTCAAGCTTTTAAGCAGTTCTCTTGTGCTTCCGGCTTAGAAGCTAATTTGGAGAAAAGTAATGTGTATATTGGTGGAGTTAAGTGGGAAGTTCAGCAATAAATTCTTAACAGTTTACAAATTCCTGATGGTACCTTTCCCTTTAATTAGGTACTTAGGTGTCCCTTTGGCTACAAAAAAGCTTTCTTATGCTGAGTGTAAACCTTTGGTTGACAAGGTGATTGCTAGAGAAAAGACATCTTTCAATTTATGGTACATATTCACAACCACGTGTTCCAGATTATCTATTACTTCGCTGAATATTTTCTGTATTAGTGCGTCACTGACAAGTTTCGTTAACCAACCTTTTTTACCTAAAAACTTTGGTGCTGATATTTTTAAACCCTTTGTATGCATTTCTGGTGGTGACAACTGCAAATTGCATAACATATAGGAATATTACAAATACAACAATTGATAATCCAAATAATACATGAAGTACAAATTAAACCACTATATCTGTTTTCCCAAGTTCTAAACTATATAACATGTTTCTCGACCGCAACCATCATCTTAAGTTTTTTTTATTCAGATGATCCTTTAACTTGGTATCAAGAGTCAACGTGATAAGTACCATCACTTTAAGTCCTTTAAGATACACATTTATTGTTTGATTTTTTTTTAAACGTGGAATTTTACTAGTTACATATTAGTAAATTTTTTATAAAAAAAAAGGTTTGTAATATTTTTACAACTCAAATGATATAAATATATATAATAGAGAGTAATTTTTTATATTAATGGTCGAAGTAGTGAATTGACAAACGTATATAGTCAGTTGATACAAATATTAGGAAAGAGAGAAAACATATCTTAAAACATGCATGCATTATTATTTAGAAAAGAGCGAGGTAGAGAAAAGTTGAGTTACCATGGGCATTGAAGCATCATCTTTATGAGCACCAGCGGCATTGAAAACTTTCTTCACTTGTCCCCGTAATATTCCGGCGTTGGCCATCTTCCCTGTGAAGTAATCCAAGGCGTCGATCCAATGTTGAAGGTCAGATTTCATCATGTTAATGAGCATAGTAAAGATATGTTGGAGGTGTTGTTGCTCTCTATATCCATATATGAATGTGGATTAGGGTCAGCCAAACATCTTGCTAACATTCTAAAGTCCAACTCAACACCCAAAATGAATTCATTTTTAAAATGACTATTAATACTACGAGGATTATCAGTTGGGAAACACCAAACAAGTAGCCAATACCAAAGGGTTAACAAACTGACCGTAAACTTAGGGTGTTGGTGAATATGCGCAAAACCATCTCTTAACGTGCTTGTACTATTCTTGTTCATGCCACTCGCATCCACTAGGTAGCGGTGTTGGTAATCCTTGAGGACTTGGTTGATTGACACAATCTCTTCTATCAAGGAATGGAGCTCGCCCGTCCAAACCTCGTGCCGGATGCCAGAGTCCAAGATGATGCAATTGAATTGTGTTGCTATTTCAGGGATGATAGGGATGTTGGTGTGTGGATCATGAATGGCTAAACGAAGAGGGTTCATGTACTTGTAGATGGACTCCATTGCGTGGAGTGTCTTCGTAGTACCCCTCAATTTATTGGCTTCTTTGTTTGTTAGATCCGCCAAGAACCATGCTAATTTGCATTGCCATAGGGACAATACCAAGGCAGAATTTGACTCCGCTGATCCTCTCATGATGATTCTTTGTGAATTGTGTTGATGATTAACAAATTCAACTGCATACAAATACATTAATAAATTGGTGAGAAATCATCTAACATAGTTCCTCCGTTTTTTATTATTGCATCATACATGTTGGGTACAAAAATTTGGTTGTGCAAAAACGGAAGAGAGAGAAACGTAAAATTCAAAATTGTCCATGTGATGTAAAGATAAAATAAAAAATACGTAGTAAGTGTGAAAAGGTAAGGATATGTTAGGTATTTGCAGTGTGAACAATGATATTTTTTTGTCCTAAAATGAAAAGTGATGTAATATTTGCAAAACTTCCTAGACAAGTGATACAATATTAAAAGAATGGAGGAAGTATACACTATTTACTTATGAACGACTACCAAATAATAAATTGCGCTTTAAGCATGGATATAGGAGAAACAAGAAAGAAAAGCCACTAAAAAAGCCCATAGCAAGGTACTATATTTCAAAAACCAATTGGCAAACATTAGGAGAAGCAATAACCCATTACTTGGGTACCTTTATACACTTATACTCACTCCTAACACTACAACTCACAAACTTGAATTTTTGGTATTATGAAAATATATACTGTGACGATAGTTTATAAAATTACTTGACCAGTGGCGGATCCAATGTGGGTTCATTGAACCCACCGATCTTTTGAAAAAAATTGAAAAGTTTTTTTTTTTTAAAAAAAAAACAAAAACCGACAAACGCTTAAAAGGAATATTTGTGTAATATATGTCAAGAAGTTAAGCTGCAGCCCAGCATTACTGCTTTAGTGCTTCCTTATAAATGAACGACAAAACACTAGAACAACTTCCTCATTTCCCCCAAATTGTAAAACCCTAACTCCCCTAAATCCCTAGCCCCCGCCGTTGAGTTCACCGGTGCACAGTCTCGCTGTCCCGCAGGCGACGCTTCATCAAGTGCTTCGACCTCCGTGGCTCCGTGCTTACGTCAGTGAATTTTTAAGGTTTTGCACTCAGATTTTCGACTCTGAATATCTAATTATTTGCCACCCAAAATGGATAATAATGTTGTTTATCTTGAATTTCACCGCTTTGTTCTTATCGTGATTTAATGTTTCATATAGAATTCATTTTATTAGTGTTGATTATTCGGGGTAACAATGTGCATTGTATATGTTTGATAAAATGCTTATGAGAAATTTAAATGGCATAATAATGGTTATGAAGGACTATTGGAACATATCATGTATTAAGTTGGATGCTTTAATTTGACTTATCTTCATTATAAGTCCCAAATGATTTTTTTTTTTTAATTTTTAATATGATTAGCCGATTAGGCATATTAGGTATAAGGTATGTATGAATGTTCAATGTAAGATTTTTGGTATGTTTTTTAGTTTTTAGCTTGATTTAGAGCTTGATTTAGCCGATTAGCCGATTTAGAGCTTGAATGTTGTGAGTTGTGACCAGATATTTGACTATTTAAGTATTTGAGCCCTATTATTTCTGTTCAATTGATATTGATTATTATTTCAAATTTTCTGTTTAATTGATATTGATTATTGAATTTATTATCGTTATGCATTTTTTTTCATTTTTCTATGTGTAATCTATTTATAATCCATAATGTGAACTTATGTACCGAATATTTAATTATTATATTTTTATTCCTGTGTTAATTACGATTCCAAACTTCCGAAGTTTCGAACCCCACACTTCGGAAATCCTGGAGACGCCACTGCTTAGTATAATGATATTAAGTAAAGAGAAAATATAGGAACAAAACGCGGTTCAAACGAAAATCCTATCTAGGCCCAACTCGTCCATGTGATCACCTCTCCATTACAACTCACAAGTACAGAGTATAAAAAGAAAGAAACCCTAGCTAGGCTCAGAATAGTCGTGCTCTTCTCTTATTTCACTTTGATAATCTCTAATCTAATCGAGTTAATTTGGGTAATTTAGTGTCTTTCTAAACTTCAAATCAATCTTATTGCTTTCTAACTTCCTGTAATTTATGACTTTGGTTTTTCTAGTACTAGTATTTGCTGTATATAATAGGGCATCGTCCATAATCTTATTACTTCAAATTGGTATTATTATTGATTGATTGATACATAGATATGCTTTTAACTTTAGGAAGTTGGATATGGATGCTGTGAAATTGATACAAAAATACCGACATGTTTCAAGGGAAGAAATAGAGGGGATAAGAAAAAGAAATGATCACGAGGGGTTGAGTAATTCCATTGTCGAGTCTACTGTAGACATCCTTGATAGCTTGAGAGAGTATGAAAGGATAAACGGAAAAGAATCTGTTCTGGTTGGTCCTCTAATTTATCTGTAGTTGGTAAAGTTTCTACCTAATAGCTTGCAAGATACACCCCCACCATCTCTGGTAGGATATACACTAAGTTTGGTGATTTTGAAGTTGTTGGATTAGATGGCAATGGCTTTTTGAAACTTAGCGACCGACAATCATCTTGGCCTTTGACGTGTATGCCTTATCATTGTACCCGTTTTGTGGTTGATCTTGCTATGGGGGGCAAGACTTTAGGTAAGAGATACATTTCCTATGAAGAGGATACAACTGATTTTGAACAAGTCGACGAGAAAGTTGTTGTTACTGAGATTGGCGATTTCAGTTTGCGCTACATTGCCATGCCGTTTGCTATTTATGCTCGTGTGCGAGTGACCTTTCATCACAAGCAAGATTGTAAGTTAGAGGGTTCAAATCACAGTTTCCTTGACATCAAGGGAAAAATCATTGCAAGTTATGGCGGCAACACTTGCAATTTAGAAGCCTGTATTCTCTTTGATAAAGAATCTGATGACTTTCAACGACTTGATTTTGAGAAACAAGTATATCCTCTAGAAAGTGTTTACATGAATTTGTCTCGGTGTTGGGTTGGTTTACCGGCATATTCATCGATTATTCTTGATGTAAATCTAATGGAACTCAGATCGGGAGACAAACTTATTAAAGAAATCTTGGAATTTCCGGTTGGAAACAAATATTTTTCATATAAAACCTTTATTGTTGGTGACATCCTCATCAAAGTTGGTGTGGTATGGAATTCACCAATGCAAAATGACAAGGAGCGTGCTATAATGTCTGAGGATGAGGTATTTTAAAGATTTGGTCGTTTTGTTGTCTAACAAAAATTTCCTTGTCTATTTTTCCTTCTATTATGACTAACCTGTATCATATTCATATCTCAACAAGTCTTCTGAGGAGTATATGTGTGCCCAAGGGACAAGTGAAGACGATAGTGATGATGAGCAAATGATTGAGGTCTAATAATGTTTCTCTCAAACAACATTAATATCTTTAGATAATTGCTTCCAATTCTATATTTTTGCACGGATTTAATACTATTCTCTCTTTTCTTGTGTAGTCTGGTGTAGCCGAAACATCATCAAAATGTAAGGATCGGAAGAGGTCACTACGACTCTCACTAAATCACCAACTCAAGACAATCAACCAAATATCCAATCCAATCAACCCAAAATATCACACAACAAGAATATGAAATATGGACAGCAATATTTCACTCACAAAGCATCAATAATAAGCGGAATAAGATGCAAACAATACACACGAATTATACGTGGAAAACCCCTTCGATGTGAAGGATAAAAACCACGGGACCTCTTGAGGAGTCCACCCTTAATATTCTCTTATTAATGATAAAATTGAGGTTAAAATGAACCCAATATAGTTCACAACAATTCACAACCCACCAACAACAATAAACAATAAGAGATTGAAAATTAGAGAGCAAAAGAGTAGAATTCACCCAAAAACAGCAGTTCTGTCCAGAGACGACTGTGACCAAACTAGAGCTCAAACCGACGATCCAACCATCCAAAATGAAGCCCTAGGTGTCAGGAACAAGCTGTCAAAATTTGAGGATGATCCAACGGTGCAATTTCCGGCAACGGACAAATTACAGAAGTCTGCCCTGAAAACTCCGAAAATGAAAACCTCACTTCTCTCTCTATTTTTGTGTGTGTGTACAGCTCCTAGCTGCCTCATTTAGTCACTTGTTTTTTACAAGTTTTCCCCCATCAAAAGCTTACAAGAGAAGCCACAACTTAAGTCCCTAAATTGGACTTAATTCAAGCTAGTAAAATGTAATAAAAATGGACCAAAACAAAATACATTTTACTTCAATTGGGCTGGACCCATAACACAAAACTCATGCACCCTTGGTATGCATTCTGTTTTATATTTATTTTTAAGAGATACTTCCTCCGTAACAAAATAGATGTTACACTTTGATAATAAATGTGAGAGATATTTTATGTTAAAGTGTAACATCTATTTCGTTACGGGGGAAGAATTAGATATACATGCATGTTTAAGCATACTGTTACTATTAGATTGGTCATTGTATTATACAATCTGTTTTTTTCCAGCTAATTCTCTAATAAAAAGAATTTTAAACAAAGATTATGAAAAAATGCATTATGTTTTTTAACGTGTAGTTGATATGTAGATCATGAGGTTGTCAATCTTGAATAAATATGTGGATTTCAGGCTTGGAGTACATCGGAGTATGCTGTTTCCAAGTTCTATGGTTGAAATATATGCCGTTTACATTGGTCGTGACAAGCTCAAAGCTTTGCAGCTCTATGGATCCATTGAAGTCTCAACTCTTGGTAAATAGAGAAGCAAGTGATGCTTTGGATTGTTAGAAGGGAGCAAAAATTTACCTTTCCTTGATGGATCTCTGGAGTATGATGATTGTGACTCATTTAAAATGAAAATTGATCTCAAAGATGTCGAAGGTCTTTTGTGCATTAGAGGTTACGTAAATTGGGATGATAGGACCCTTGAATATGGCACGCGATGGTTTAATAAACCTCTATGCTCATTCGTTGAAGGTCAACATGGTTTTGCTGCCATATGTTACTCATTTTTTCCACAAGCAGTGAAAGCAAATCTAATGGTTTTGTGTGCACCGAAACAGAAAATTAGCAGTGAGAGTTTTGAAGGCTTTCCTAGAATTTACGGTAGTATTACAGCTCAGCACGGCTACTTTAACTACACTAGCCGCTACAACAAAGATTATTTTCGAGTTACATTGTTTGAGAGGAGTGCAGGGAATGCAATGCAAACAAGTGCCGATGGTGTGATCTCGCTTTCAAGATCAATAGTTGTTGTTCCATTGGACTCGACACTTGTGGTTGGATTAGATTTGTCTATGTGTATCGGAGATAATCAAGTCTCGTTCAACTCTTCAGCACATCTTAAGGTTGGCGCAAGTAACTTCAGTGTGGAAAGTGAAAGCAATGACTATTCGGTTCATATAAATGTAAAATGGCTGGACTAGAAGTAGTACTTTAATGGTCAGTCTTATTACTAGTTTATTTTAAATTTTCATCAGTCAAAATTTTCATCAGTGTCGTCCCACCTTTACACTAGGTGAGCCACTGCGTTACATGATCCCTTAGTATGTGAGAAGGTACAAACATTATCGAAACAAGAGCTCTAACTCCTAATATCATCATAAACTATAGAAATGAGAGAAAAATCACAAACACAATTTTTTCATGATCAAAATAATACAATGTTGTCATATTCAAGGTCACTTTCTTGGCCATGACAGAAAAAAGTGACAAAAAACCTGATTTTAAGCCTGACAACTTAATTATCATTATTAATTTTGTTTTATAAGAACCAATTTTGGCACTTCCAATATTGATTTGGCACTTCTAATATGCGGAAAATACCTAAATTCGAATGCCAAAAAAAAGCTACGAAGACTAAAATAAATTGGAGAAAAAGTGTCCGACTTTATTAATTGCTGAATGAATGCCTTTCGCAAAACGATTCATTCCCTTGGCTATTATATGACCCAAATGAGAACTTCGTGAACAAAGTGTACAACTCCGTTACCAACTTGTTTGGCGATATGTACAACTTCATGACCAACTTCATCCGCAACCTCTGGAATTTCTTCCGCAACCTCTGGACTGCTAAAAATCTTGCTTAGTCTGGCAGACAGCAGTTGGTTAAGGTAATTTTACTGAGTTTGCAGTCATATTGGTGCCAAATTTTCATCATTCCTAAGAAAGTTATCAAGGAATTCAGAGAGTTTGTAGACTATTCTTATGGACTGGCAACATCAACTCTTCAAAAAAAAAGCTCCTATTTTTTGGAGTATTCTTTGCCTGCCTAGAGTAGCTGGTGGTTGGAACATTAAAGACATGCCTCTTTGGAACAAAGCTGCTATTTGTAAGCTCCTTTGGGATATTTCCTATAAAAAGGACAAGCTTTGGGTGAAATGGGTTGATGCTTATTATATAAAGAATAGGGATCTTGCTATTGTTAGCTGCCCTGCTAATAGTTCTTGGGCATTAAGGAAAATTTTTGATTGTATGCAAATCATTTTGTCTGCTGGACGTTGGAGCAAATTTCTGAAGAATGGCTCCTTCTCTATTAAGGAAATGTATAAGCATCTTCAAGGGGATCATGATAGAGATTCCTGGTCCAGAGTTCTTTGTCAAAACCAGGCCTCTCCTAGAAGTTTATTTATTGCTTGGCTGGCTATTCATATCATACTTCCTATTCGAGATAGATTGTCAGCTTGGGGTACTGTGCCTACTTTGACTTACTGCTTGTGTAATGTTGCTCCTGAAATAGTTGAACACTTGTTCTTTCAGTGTGAAATAGTTGTTTTCTGGTGGTTTGGTTGTTTCTGATCTGTGAGTCAGTTTTTTGGGTGTGTGGTTGTTATGGTTTTTTGTTCTTCCTTTGGTAATTGATAAAATTTTCTTTAATTGCCAAAAAAATTACTTAAATTTTTTGAATAACAGAGAAACATGATTTTCAAGATTTAAAATTACTTAAATTCATAAATCTAAGATAAAAAAAAATTAAAAAAAAACTATGGGTAAGATTGGTTCCTTTCTTAAATGAATATAATTGAATATAATTTTCATGTAGTCATAAAAAATTTTAAATGCGAAGTACTCATACTAACTATGAGATTGTATTTTATACTCCGTATCAATAGAGTTGAGCAATACGGAGTATAATTTGTCGAACACTAAACTTTGAGGGAATAAATAGAGTAGCAACTTGTACAAGTACAACTTTTAAGTTTTAACAACCAGGAGTACTCTAGTTAACAACTTTTTTGCCTAAAGAGATGCTCCTTGTTGCTTGCTTGAGGCCAACAACCTAAGTTCAGTTACTCAAGTCAGAATATTCGTTACTGTCCTATTTTGTTAGCAACAAAGAAGCATATGTGCTACATTACTCATTCTGTCTCTTAATAATTTTAACATTTTAGACAGAAACATATACGTAGTATGAAACATTTATCTCAAAATAATTAAAATACTTCTTAATTTGGTGGGATTTTATTCTTTTACCATATTTTAAACTCGTTATTTTTTATTTTAGATCTATTTTAACAACTTTATACTCCGTATAATTCAACCTTAACTTATACAGAAGTGTACGAAGTAACATAGGATAGAATAATATTTTCCTCTAGAATATGAGACTAATACTATCTCATCATCGATCTAAGGCTAAACTTCAAGCCAATTGGCCATACATAGGGGCAAAAATAGATCAATTACTATTACTAAATTGCTAGACCTTTCATGTTTTACAGTATAATTAAAGAATTCACTTTCAATGTTAGTAATTTAGTGTGCATGGCTATGTTAACATTTTTTAACAATTAGTGGGTTTGTAATAAGTTTTGTAAGTGTCTCTAAAGATCGGAGTAGGTTTATTTTTGTAAATTCTTTTTCATCTATGCAAATTTTATCCGATGCTAAAAGATAAATAAATAAATACTCCTTATTATATTCAACATTTAAGATATGATATGCAGTCCTTAGCTTATTGCTAGTTTAATTTAACTACCCGACACAAGATAGTGAAGATACATAAGAATATAACGAAGCAGAAAAAGAATTGAAGAGTTAGCGAATGAAAGTCTATATTTCTCTTTCAACCTGGACCAAATGAATACATGCTCGTTAATTAGTACTTATAGAGGCCCTTGATTAATACTTATAGAGGACTATGTTTCTTAGTGAAGGACACACATTTAAGAGATACCAATATATCAAGATAACATGTGCCTTTGTACTTTAATGTGTTCGTTCGATATCTCTAGCAATAAATAATAAGGACATTTTCAATGGAAAAGAGGTTGTTAAATGTACTTATTGGTATTGATCTAAAACACATGGAAAGTGCATACCCTACAAACTCAAACTTATACAATCATGTCTAAAGAATCGACCAACTCATATAATATTATTTTGTATCATTACAATACAATACAATTCATGTAGGGACACAACTCACACAAGATCATATATGCCATGCATCACTCAATTCAAGTGGGGGAATGTAATAATGACAAATGAGGACCTCCCAACATTGTCCAAATATAATGACCAATTTTGTAGCTGATTGTAAACATTTGTCATTAAAATAAATTTAAATGTCGTTTGTCAAGCAAAACAACATCTCATATCCATAATAATGCAACCTCATCTCAAATTTGGGCTTTTTTTTCCATAAATTATTAGTTATTGGTTCATGTGATACTTGAGTTATTAATGAGATAATATCGAATAATATATTTTTGGGAATTATCTTATGGAATATTTGTTAGGAGATATTATCTTGTATTTTAGTCAATTTTTATTTTCCTACAATATTGTTATTTCTAGGGTTAGGAAGTTTGTAACTCTATATATTCCTTTGCAAGTTAATGAGAAAGTCAAGCCGTGATTATTAGAATTCTTCATGGTATCAAGAGCAGGTTAATTTTATTTTATTTTTCAAAACAAACAACCATGGTCGGCGGTGAGACACCACCTCCGTCCCCTTCACCTATAATTATGGGTAATGCAAAAATTCTCGAAAATCATCTATATCGTCAACCCTTGAATGTCCGGTTAGGTTACCGAATGGCGAGAGTGTACTCGCAACTTTGGAAGGATCGGTCCGTTTGTTAGATAAAATCACTATCAATGGAGCTCTTTTTGTGCCACATTTGACTTGCAATTTAATTTCCGTTCCACAATTTAGTGATCAATTAAAAGTTGTTGTTCAATTGAATTCATATATGTGTGCTATACAGGACCAAATGAAGGAGATGGTTGGAACGGGGCTCCAACGAGACAAACTTTATTACTTTAGCAAACCGGATGTGATGCAACGTGTGTCTGTGATGGAAGCAACATCAGATTTAATTTGGAGCTCTGGCATAGAAGAATGGGTCATCCTTCGGAAAGAGTGGTAAAGT
Organism: Chenopodium quinoa; assembly: GCF_001683475.1. Taxonomy (NCBI): domain Eukaryota; kingdom Viridiplantae; phylum Streptophyta; class Magnoliopsida; order Caryophyllales; family Amaranthaceae; genus Chenopodium; species Chenopodium quinoa. The sequence goes on from NW_018742980.1 coordinate 1,881,704, forward strand.
TACTTCCTCATATTCACAATAATAAAGGTAGCCTAGCTGAGGGATGTGAGGTGTGTTTTCGTGCTCAACAATCCTAGAGACAAGTTTCCTTTGAGTGAGAATAAATCATCTATAATTTTTGGGAAAATACATTGTGATTGTGGGGTCCGTATAGACATGTTTCCTCATGTGGGGCTCGTTAATTTTTAACTATTGTTGATGACTTTTCCCGGGCAATTTGGATTTATTTGCTGATTGATAAGACTGAAGTATTTCAAATGTTTATGGCCTTTGTTGCTATGGTTGATAGGCAATTTAATCAAACAATTAAAATTGTTCAGAGTGATAACAAAACGGAATTTAATTGTTTGATTGATTATTTTGTTGCAACTGGAATATTGTTTCAAATGTCGTATGTGGGTACTCCTCAACAAAATGGGAGAGTGGAGAGAAAACACAAACATATTCTTAATGTTGGGAGAGCCTTGAGATTTCAAGCCATATTGCCTATTTATTTTTGGGGTGAATGTATTTTAGCTGCAGCTTATTTGATTAATAGAACCCCAACTCCCCTCCTACAAAATAAAACCCCATTTGAAATTTTCTTCAATAAAACCTCATCTTTTGATGCTATTCGTACTTTTGGGTGCTTGTGTTTTGCTCACAATCAAAAGACTAAGAAGGATAAATTTGCAAGTAGAAGTCGCAAATGTATTTTCGTGGGGTATCCTTCTGGGAAAAGGGGGTGGAAGTTGTTTGATCTTGATACAAAAGAATTTTTTGTTTCTTATGATGTGAAATTTGTGGAAGATGTATTTCCTTTTGGTAGCCTGGAAGATGCCAATATTGATCCGAATATTTGTGATACACAGGATAATGTTCAGGTTGACTTTGCTGATTTTGTATTGAATGATGATGATTTTGTTGCAAATGATGTTGATAGTATGGCTGAATTCAATAATGGGAGAGCTACTAATGACCAAGAGTCGCAAGACAAGGAGGCAATCTACTCCGCACCCACCCTGCGGCATAATGCTGCTGACCGCAGGGGGGCTGCGGAAAAAACTGCTTTTGCACACCAGTCTAAACAGCAGCAGCAAGAACAGTAGCACATGGCTACTGCCTAGTAGTCCGAACAGCAGCAGCAGACCACACAACAGCAGGGTGAAGCTGCTGCCACTGCCCAGCCACAACACACTCCACTCGAGTCCAATTCTTCACATCACCATAATCACATCCACGTTGCTCCCTCGTCATAGCAGCCACAACACAATCTTGACATGGGTCGAGGTTTTCGAGAAAAATATCCCTTTGTTTTGCTCGGAAATTTTGTCACACACACAGTTATTGCTAAAAGTTTGTCTTTGTCTACCAATCAGTCTCCAGGTAACTCCGTATCCTTTGGCACATTATATAAATTTGAAAAAGAGCTCTCAGCGGCCAATGGGTATACAAGACTAAGTTTCTACCAAATGGTGATTTTGAGCGGCTCAAATCCCGCTTAGTTGTTTTCGGCATTTATCAAAAAGCAGGGATAGATTATGATGAGACATTTGCTCCGGTAGCTAAAATGACAATGATCCGTACTTTTCTTGCTATTGCAGCTTCGAAGAATTGGGAGCTCCATCAAATGGATGTTCATAACGCATTTTTACATGGTGATCATGATGAGGAAGTTTACATGAAGCTTCCTCTCGAGATTGAGAGTTCAGACCCGAATTTGGCGTGGAAATTACGTAAGTCATTGTATGGTCTGAAACAAGCTCCCAGATGTTGGTTTGCAAAACTAGTTACGGCTTTGAAACAATATGGTTTTCTTCAATACTACTCTAATTATTCGTTACTTACATATATCGAGGCTAATGTTCACATCAATGTTTTGGTTTATGTTGATGATCTCATTATTTGTGGGAATGATTTTGTTGCACTTACTGTTTTTAAAGCCTATCTCAATGACTGTTTTAAGATGAAAGATCTTGGCCCCTTGAAATATTTTTTGGGCATCGAAGTTGGTCGTAACTCTGCAGGTTTGTTTCTATGTCAACGAAAATATACGTTGGACATCATTTCTGAAGCAAGGTTATTAGGCGCAAAGCTAAGTGGGTTTTCGATAGAGCAAAACCACAAACTTGGCCTTACCAATGGTGATCTTCTTTCGGATCCGGAATCGTATCGTAGACTTGTGGGACATTTAATCTATGCAGCGGTAACTCGTCCTGATTTGGCCTATTCAGTTCATACTTTGTCTCAGTTTATGCACGAGCACCGAAGTGAGCATTTGGGATGCGGCTTTGCGAGTGGTTCGGTATTTGAAAGGTACTCCAAGGGAATTTTTTGAGTGCAGATTGTGACTTGACTTTGCAGGGTTGGTGTGACTCCAATTGGGCAGCTTGTCCTCTCACTCGTAGATCTTTGTTCGGCTGAGTCGTATTTTTGGGCAAGTCTCCTATCTCATGGAAGATAAAGAAGCAACATACAGTATCAAAGTCTTTGACAGAGGCCGAATACAGGTCCATGGCTGCTATAACTAGTGAACTAAAACGGCTTAAGGCTTTATTGTTAAGTTTGGGTGTACAACATCCGAAGGTGATCAAGTTGTTTTGTGATAGTGACTCTGCATTACACATTGCCAAGAATCCAGTTTTTCATGAACGAACAAAGTACATTGAGGTTGCTTGTCTCTTTGTTCGTGATGCGATTAATGAAGGCTTGATCTCTCCCCCTTATGTTTTTCATAACGGTGAACGCCTGAACGGCGAACAGCGAACGACAACCCTTCATTTTTTTAAAAAAATTTTGTAAGTTCTGTTTTTTCATTTATTCTTTTGCAATTTATAATTTCTGCTTTTTTTTTTTGAAGTTCTAATTCTTTTGTTCATTTATTCTTTTGCAATGTATAATTTCTGCTCTTTTTTGGAAGTTCTAATTTTTTTTTTTTTGCAGATCTGTCATATTATCCTGTACTCACGGTTACATAAGGTATTTTTCTTATTCTAAGTTCCGATTTTTTTTCTAAGTTCTGTTTTTTATTTAGTTTCTGGTTTTTTTTTGGGTTTTTTTTTTTTTTTTTTGCTAATGTGTTGGGAATTTTATCAGATTTTTATTTTGTTAGAAACTTAATTTTGAGTGTGTTTGTTTTAAAAAAATTTGACTCTGTTTTTTATACAAAATTTTGAATCTTTTCACCTGTGTAAACCGGTATCATTTCGTAGTTGAATCTGTGGTACTAACTTCATACTTCAGAGGCATCCTATTTGTCTGACCACATGTATTTGACAATTTAACAGATAAAAATATACATTCTTAGAACTTTTTTTGCCAAATATTCTTGCCTTTTCCACATCCACCCACCTTTTTTCGTTGTTGAAGTATTTGTAATTTACTAGAGTCAGTGTTTTAATGGGCTAAAAACGTTGTTTGGTCTTGCTGAAGAATATTAGGGTTTATTTGGTTTGTTGTTGTATGCTTTTTTTTTGTAATAAATAAAAGGGAACCGAAAGGTAAAGAGATTGAAGCAGAAAGTGCTTCATCTACATAACTGGTATTTGTGCAGCGGTGTTGCCTCACTGTGGTCGTTGTTATATATGTACTTGTTGTTGTTACCTCACCGTAGTTGTTTTATTTTATCTTGAAAAATCGTTTCCCTTGTCATTTATTTTGAGACTTGCTGGTAGCATTTTTCAAGATTTAAGTTAAAATCGTTGCCCTTGTCATTTATGTTGAGACTTCAATGTATTTTGGTACTTGCTTGCAGCATTTTTCAAGTTTTAAGTTAAAACAACCATTGCTCAAATGCAATCTGAGAGCAATTTTAAAAAACAAAAATTAGTTCTGAAGTTGGTTAAGCTTGTTTTGTGAGCTGCTATTCTGGTTTTGCCTTTTGGTTGTTGTGCCTACTGAGTTGCTTCTGCCTATATTGTTGCCTGCTTCTACTAAGCTGCTGATATGTTCCTGCCTCCTGCCAGCTTGAGGCTGTTGCTGTTTCTTCTACTCTTGGGTGCTGTGTTGTTGCTTCAGTATTGTTGCTTCCTTTTGTGTTATGAACTTATGATAAATTTTGTTGCTGCTCTTTCTTATGCTTGCTGTTTTAATTTATCTTGAATCATCGTTGCCCTTGTCGTTTATGTTCAGACTTCAATGTATATGTACTTGCTGGCAGCATTTTTCAAGTTTTAAGTTAAAACAACCATTGCTCAGTGATGATACGATAAACGTAAATCTGAGAGCAATTTTTAAAAACAAAAAATTAGTTCTAAAGTTGATTGAACCGATGTTTTGTGAGCTGCTTATCTGCTTTTGGTTGTTGTTCCTGCTGAGTCCCTTTTGCTTATATTGTTGCTTGCTTCTGCTGAGTTGCTGATTTGTTGTTGCCTGAGCTGGTTTCTGCCTGCTGCTGCTATTTCTTCTGCTCTTGGGTGATGTGCTGCTGCTTCAAGATTGTTGCTGCCTTTTTGTTTTTAGGAATGTTTTTTTAGGTTAAATTTTGTTATTAGGATAATTTATGATCATATGTAAAATGTAAATCCTAAACTTATTTATTTTTAATGTAAAATGTAGATGAAATGTATTTTTTGGAATAATTAAAGTTATTTATTTTAAATTTACATTTATTGTTACCTTTGTTAAATTAAAGTATATATATAATAAAAATACTAGTATGTTACATTTGATATTAATTAAAATAAATAAGTAATCTAAAACGACATTAATAATGCCGTTGGACTAGGTTATATAAACCGTTGTATAAACCTAAGCTGTTTGATTAGATCTACATTTATTAACATTAATTGTATTTAGGTTGTAAATAATTCAATTTGAATTAAGCAGATTGTAATCGGATCCATTTAAACAGGTTACGATTCGAAAACAGTTCGATTTTAACGTTTTAATGGGTTATAGCGGTTCGGTTTAAACGGTTAGCGGATTACAACGGTTCGGTTTAAACGGTTTTTCCTGCGGTTTAAACGATTTCGGTTCATAAATGGGTCGGTTTAAACGGTTAGCGGGTTACAAATGGTTCGGTTTAAACAATTTTTTCTACAGTTTAAACGGTTTTGGTTTATAAACGGTTCAGGCCAATAACGGGTTTATAAACCATTCGGGTCGGTTCCCTTTCGGTTCAGTTTTGAGCAGTTCGGTTTGTTATCGGTTTACGGTCCGTAACGTGTTGACAATAAGCGGTTCGATTCGGTTTCGGTTTGATATTGTACGGTTCATTTCGGATTTCGGTTTAAAATTAGCGGTTTATAAACGGTTCGGTCCGTGATGGTTCGATTCGGTAACAGACGGTTTCACAGTTCGGTTTGAAAAGTTCCACCCCTAGTGGGTGGAGTTGAGATGGTTTTCGCGAAGGTTCATGTTTGGTTCGGGTGGCAATGGTGGTTCCATGGCTTCCATTGATTAATGAATGAAATAAGCTTTCTGACGGGGTTATTTCATTGCTAGCTTAGCTAAATGGCCAACCTTGCCACACAACAATAATTAATACTGTTTGACTTATTTACAAAAGAACCACTTGATAAACGAAAAGCGTTTATCAAATATATCAACTGGGGCAGGCTCTTTATTGAGCACTCTTTTGCTGCGTTTTTTCTTTGTTTGATCTTTACGTTAATTTTGGGATTTGTTTTAAGATTAAATCACAATTAATTCAAGTATTATTTTCTCTTCTCAATTCTCTTACTATCATTATTGTTAATCATGCTGTCTTTTTATTGAAATTCGTTTGTGCTTTCGTTATCATGTGTGAATAGTTTCCAAATCTGGGAGTAAGTGAAACCCAAATACGATTGATGTATGATTTAAGTTTTTAAATTCTCCAATAATTAACATGACATGCTTAATTGATTGTGCTTATGATGATATTAGATTAGGAATAACTGGTATTGGTATTGTTATATTGTTTCTATCGCAACGGAAGTTGAATTTTAATTAACAAGATTGATTATTTCAATTAAGAATTTGGAAGCGCATGATTTTTGAAAATCCTTTGGACTTCAATTTTAATGATTTGGATTACATTGAGATAACACTTTGAGTATCAGCTCATATCGATCAAGAGCCTTAAATTTTTAATTACATCTATTGTTATATATCTTCTTTTATACTTCGTATTTTTATATTCCAGGAAAAAAAATTATTATCTCAAAAAACTTAATTCTGTGAAACAATTTATTCATATAGCTACCTTTTCAGTTTTGATAGCTTGTAAATTTCTGCTAAACATTTTCAATTTTAATTAACCTACTAGTTTCAAATCTTTCAACTTCTTTTTACTTAGAGTAGCCAAACATAGCCAAATCGTTGTGGTTTTCCCTTAATTGCCACATCTATATACCTATAATAAAGTAGAGTTTTTTTAGAGGGAATTTTCCCTCCTAAACTAGTAAACTCTACAATATTTATATTTTTTTAAAGATTTTTTTACAGATTTATTAATATGCCTAGAAACTTGAACGATTTGCCAAATTGGTGTTAAAAAATAAATAAATTACTAAAATAGTGTTCACTTAAAAATATTTCTCAAAATAGTGTCCATGTAGGTTCGGAAATTACAAAGCAAGGAGTTAATAGTAGTGCTTCGTTTTAAAAGTCTAAATTAAAAATTAGAGTCTCAACTAGTTCTATTTTTTTTTTTTTTTTTTTTTTTTTTTACGGGCAAAACTAGTTCTCTTAGATTTTACTTCACTATTGTTATAGATGTTGATGGTACATGCAAAATCTGCAATGAAGCATAGTCAATCTTTGGTATCACTATAGTCAAGTATGTTTTCCTTCTTTTCTAATTAAAATTCAACTGAAATTTCTATGGGCTTACATAACAAGTAGATTAAACTTTAACGGAACAATGTAAATTGGTTTAATTTAGCCTAATTATGAAAAATTATTCGGGAATATAAGGTAGGTGAATTAGACTTTGCAATTGAATATGTCAGACATGCACCACTTAAAAGTGCTCAGAGTCACAATACTCAATATACAATTGTCTGTATATCTTTACTACTTAATCCAAGGGTTATTGCTTATTATGATGTAATTGATTTAGCTTTGATTAAATAATGCCTACAATGTTAACAACTAATTGTACTGTGAAAAGGAGTAGACGACATTAGATTTATTGAGTTTGGGAGTAGCTAGTTTGATTTGATTTTTTTTTGTTTTTTTTTTTTTTGTGTTTTTTTTATATGTATGATTATATAGTAATTTTTTTTACTCTAATTTGTAGGAAAATGCCATTTAAAAAGACATCAAATAGTACATATACTAGGTTGTTCACAAATGACCAATTTTTTTTTTATCAAGTTACTAATGCTCATACATTAGAGGATGGTCATAATTCTTAATATACATCTCTCACTTGTAATGATGTTGACGTCAAGGAGGGTGATAGAGAAGGTGATGAAGCTAATGGGGAATTAAATATGGTGAATAAGGGTGATATAACTGCCGTAAGTAACAAAGATAAGCAAAGTGATGTTGTATCTTCTAGTGCTCCAGTCCCAGAGTTTACACAAATTAACGAAATTGACGAAGATGAAGTTAATAAGTGGGTGTCATGGGTTTCCGTGGCTTCTTACAAGTCAGGGGTTGAATTTTGCATTGGTCAAGAATTTGCAAACAAAGATGCAATGATTGAGGCAGTGACAAGTTACTCTGTACAAAAAAATCAACGTTTTAAAGTGAGTGAATCAAGACCAACCACAATAACCTTTATTTGTGGTAGGAAACTTGTGAATTGTTCTTGGAAGTTAAGAGCTACATGCAAGACTTTAGTCTCCGATAAATTTACAATTGTCATATACAAGGGTCCTCATACTTCCACTTGTGTTAGTAACATTCTTCCAAAGGATCACTCTAACTTGAAATCTAAGTTTATTTCTCATCATATACGCAACATTGTAGAGGTTGATACACCCGTCAAGGTTTGTGTTTTGATTGAGGTGGTGAAAAATCTATTCAATTACACTATCTCGTACAAAAAAGCTTGGAATGAAAAACAAATAGCTATAGCTGAAATCTTTGGTGATTGGGAGGAGTCATATGAAGTTCTTCCACAATTCATGCAAGTTATGGTGGAGACAAATCCCGGTACCATTGTTCACTTTGCCAACCGTGAAACCAAGGATCCTAAACTTCATATTTTCCTGAGAGTTTTTTGGGCTTTTGGTCCTTCTATAGAGGGATTTCAGCATTGTCGTCCTCTAATTACCATAGATGGGACTCATTTATATGGAAAATATAAGGGGACTCTTAACTGCAATGAGTGTTGATGCTAATAACCAGCTTTTTCCACTTGCTTTTGCATTGTTGAATGTGAAGATGGCAACACTTGGCCATTGTTTATGGCATGTATAAGGAGATTTGTTACACAATGATATGGCTTGCGTGTTATTTCAGATAGACATGGTGGCATTATGAAAGCAATGAAGGAAGAAAACACCGGATGGAGGGAGCCATATGCATATCATAGATTTTGTATTCTTGGCCTCAAATGTTCATACTCAATTTAAGAACAAAGAGCAGAAGAAAATATTTGGTTGGACTGCTTTCCAACATCAAAAGAAAAAGTTTGACCATGGATTGCAAAAAATAGGTGAGATGAACGTAGAAGCTCATGGATATTTAGGTAATATTGATGCTAGTATGTGGTCTCTTTGCCATGATGGTGGTTTTAGACATGGGCTAAAAACATCCAACTTAGCTGAGGTCTTCAATAATGTGCTTAAGGAAGCTCGTTTTTCACCTATTACAACACTAGTTAAATTGACATTCTTTCGAGTGAATACATATTTTGTACAAAGACGTGAATCATCGAAAAAAAGGTTTCTTGATGGACATTTGTATAGCGATAAAACAACGAAGGACATAGAAGCTAATGATGCTAAAGCAGTTTATCACAAGGTTGAGATGTAACACCAAGACGATGACATCTACCAAGTGACAACTGGACATGGCAATAGAGAACAAAAAAAGAGTTCTCATACCCATACAGTCAACCTTAGTTGCAAAACTTGCACATGTAACAAGCTTCATACATATACAAAATTCCTTGTTCCCATGTTCTTGTTGTATGTAGGTCATATAGTTTGTCACCAGCTCAATTTGTTGACCCATTTTATTCAAGTGGTGAATATATGGGAACATATAGAGCTACATTTCATCCTATCCCTGATAAAGACTATTGGACACATTATAATGGACCAAAAGTTGTTGCTGATGCTAGTCACAAGCGTAGTCCCGAACGACCTCCTTCCCAAAGATTACGAAATGAGATGGATGAAGGTAATCAAGCAAGGGTGACATGTAGTGTTTGTCGACAAAAGGGACACAATAAAAAAAACTTGTTCATCAAGGTTAGCTAATTTTTTAAGATAATTAGTGTTTGTCGACAAAAGGGACACAATAAAAAAAAACTTGTTCATCAAGGTTAGCTAATTTTTTAAGATAATTTTCTTATATGTATATATAGTTGTTCAAACGGAATTACTTTTCTTACTAACAATGTTGCATGTCTACTTTTTAACAGATCAAATGGAGCTTCTAACTCTACTTCTTGGCCAACATGACTCTTCAAATTTACATTTGAAGCATGAGCACACATCTGTACCTTGAAGGCTGCCTGATCATCATCTCCAAATTCATAAAAACTGGTGCTAAATTGAGCTTTTTACTTAGCTAGTATGACATGTTTTGAGTTATTTTGTAGTAAAGTAATATCATCTCCAAATTGATATTGCATTGTAGAACTAGCAATTGGTTTCAAGAATGGTGATTGAGTGCCCTTTGATAATTTAAATCCGACTAAATAATGCATTATGTATCATGTTACATATACGTTTTTTGACAAGGTTATATCCATAACAAAAATGCTAGAAAATTTTTAAACATTTACATTACTTTGTATTCACTCTGGTCAAGATACCGTAACGTTACAAATAAAGAATTTGATGGTATACATATATATTTGTATTGTATTAGCCATTAACTATTAACCACTAGCTTTGTAATTTCCAAACCTACATGGACACTACTTTGAGAAATATTCTTAAGTGAACACTATTTTAGTAATTTATTTATTTTTTAACACCAGTTTGACAAATCGTTCTAGAAACTTATTTATTTAATTATTTATTATTATAAACGTTTTCAAAGACACTTTTATATTTGAATTTCAATTACCATTAATTTTAAAAACCGAAAATAGTTTGGGAATTATCTAGTAACTATATCAAGCCGCACCCACCCTTCTTAGGTAAGGTTGTTTCCTATGGAAGGAAAAAAAATAAATATTTTCAACTTTTTCTTTTTTTTGTTTGTTTGTTTGCGTGCTTATATTGATGTATTGCATGATATAAACTAGTTAACTACCTCTATGAACTAGCCTAACGGTAATTTGAAACGACAATAATTAACAGTTTGTTAACGACCCCATTAGTTGGACATAATATTTAGAGGGATTGCGAATTTGTCAATAATAGACAATAGTGCATTAGTGTCAGATCATATCAAAATTAGCTATATAATATGTCAGTAGTAATAAACTATAGTAGTAATATACTATTAATTGACCAGGCAAGGTCAATGTAACGATACCATCCAAATAACTATTTAGCTTACGAGTTAGTATGACAATTTAGCTAATCCGCAATTCGAAAAAGGAAAAACAATGGAGGTTCAATAAAAATAAAGGGAAATTAAACTTGCCAAGTATGCTCTATTAACTTCAAGCCATGTGCAGTTGTGCACTCCGTTTCATTACAGGGCAGCAAATTGAATTTTTTTTTTTTTTTTTTTCTAAATCTTGTTTTTCCTTGTTAGAATGAAGTTCATTTATATATGAACTTTCATGAATTTAGGCCCTATTTACTTCACCTTAAAAAAAAATATTATAATTTCAGTTCAGTAAAAATAATTTCAGTTCAGCAAAAATAAGATGAAGTGAACGGGGTCTTATATCTTTTTAGATTTTAGGCCCGGTTCATTTCACCTTATAAGTTCAGTTCAGTAAAAATTAGTAAATTTAAAGAAGAATGAATTATAATAGAGTAAAAATAATTTTAGTTCAGCAAAAATAAGGTGAAGTGAATAAGGCCTTATTTTAGTTGTTATTTGAATTTGGTTAACACTTATTGAAACTTATTTTTCTTGAATTAATCTTATCTAAGCTTATCTAATTTTTTTTCTTTTTTTTTCTGTTTTTTTTTTTTTTTTTTTTTTTGGACAGGAAGCTTATATAACTTATAGAACATGAAATAAATGAAAATAAGGTGAACAAAATATGACGTAACTTTTCAACCAAATTTCGGTAACTTTTAAACCTATTTGGAGCAATTATTATCAATTTAATTTTATAAAGGATAATATGTTACATTTATGCATTATGAATTTATAATTGATTTTTACGAGGTCAATTTCTTATAGAAAGTGTAAATTTATCTGTAAATAATAGATAACTTTTACTCCCTCCATCCCTAAAAGTTCGACCCTTTTGGCCTAATTTTAGTCCCAAAATGTTCATCCCATTTCCATTTTAATACCCTCTAATTTGCAATAATATTTGTGCAAAATTAGCTTCCCCATGCAAATTTTGCTTTTTCTATATACTTTTATTACTTTCTCTCTCTACTTTTTTGCAATTCCAATGTAAATTTCCCTTTTCAATTTACTTTTCTTAGCTTCCCCATACACTCTTATACTTCCAATAACTTTCTTAATACCCGCGAAATCAACCCAAAAGGGTCGTTCTTTCGGGGACGGAGGGAGTACTTTATATCGAGGTAATTGATGTATAATATTTTGTACACTCAATTTAGTTAAAATTGATCTTAGGGGTATGACTTTTTAATTAATCTTTTTGTCACTAAAATACTAGCGAATGAGTTTAAATTCTTCTTAAAGGGCTGTTTTATGAATAAATGGCAAACCCAAGGTATGACTTTTTAATTAATCTATGTACTACTGGTTGTATTTTATGCGTAATGTTATAACAGATGGGGGGGAAGAACACAAGGAAAAGAAGCCCCGAAGCCCACAACAAGGTTTCATTCTAAAATCAATTGGCAATAAAAGGAGTAGCCCGCTTAGGATATCAACTGAAATCGCAAGTGGTGCGATCCGACCAGATCAAACCTAGTTTGAATACCAATTTGTTATAACAAATGGGAGGAGAACACAAGGGATACAAATTTTCACCTACACCCCTACATATGTAGGTAGCACTGCCTGCACCCCCTCCTATCACAATTACGTCATCTTATAATTTTTCGGTTTTGAATCACATATAAAATGTTCATCTTTATATATATAAATGTTCAATTTGTATCATTAAATGTTCAATCTTGTTAATATGACGTGCTGTATTCAAATTAGTATATTTTTTTCATATTTATTTTTAGACTGTTTTTCTTATTGATTTGTCTTATTATATAGTTAAATTAATAGGCTTTGTTTGAAAAAAATATCTTTCAATATATAATAAAATTAATTCAATTAGAATTATAATATCATTTTAAATTAATGCATACTCATTGTTTCTTAAGCATAAAAGGGAACTCTTTTAACTTTTCAAATGCACACATGCTTTATTAAAAAAATAAATTTAAAAACAATAAAAAAAAAGTGCAAATCTTACACTTCAAACTACACATATCATATATATATGCTTTACAAAATGATTATTGTCTTTTAATTTAATACATTAGGTATAAATAAAAAGTATATAGAACCATCGCCCTTGTTATACAGTTGTACCCCTTCCACTATTATAATGTTTATGCGTTTTCCTTGATACATATATTTTTCTCAATGTATACATCTGTGTAATAAAATATCAAAATATTTTAAAGTAAAATATTAGTAACAATCAAAATACACTAGACTTGGCAAATGGGTCGTTCAGGTCGAGTACGGGTCGGGTCAGTTAACACTCGGGTCAGGTATGGGTTGGGTCGGGTCATTTCAGGTTTCGGGTATGACTCGGGTCAGGTATTGGGTCGGGTCAAGTTCAGGTCGGATATGTTTGAGTCAGACCATTTTTGGGTCAAGTATGTTCGAGTCATATTCGGGTAGGGTCAAAATCAGGTCGGGTCATGTTCAGGTTGTTCCATTCGTGGATCAAGCTCAAATCAATAATTTTATGTTTTGGTAATGTTTTAATAAAGCTATGAATTCGCTTTATGAGCTTGGCTACAGTTGAAGATGAACAATTTGAGTTATTTTTGGCACCAAACATTTTTTAGTTCAATTATAAAGTAATTTTAGTTCGGGACATTTCGGGTATGAGGTCTGTTCGGGTCAATTTCAGGTATCGAGTTTATTCGGGCCAAACACTTTAGGTCAATTTCGGGTCGGGTCATGATCGGGTTAACTCTATTTTCGAGTCGGGTCGGGTCAATTTCGTGTTCGGGTCAATTTCAGGTAGATGTTTTTGGGTCATGGGTCGGGTCATTCGGGTCGGGTCGGGTCATCGGGTATGGGTCAGGATTGCCAGGTATAAAATACACTTTAAACAAAACAGAATAATTAAATAAACATTTACAAAAACAAATTTGAACACATTGCCAGAAAACGAGTATAGTTTAATATGAGATTGAATAAGTATTAAAATCTATATGAACATATTTCAACATAAAAATGAACATATACTAAAAGTCAAATGAACATTTTCAATACGAGAATGAACAAATATAAATATTATTTAATTGAGCATTTTTTTAATATAATAACAAACAAGTATTAATAATTGAAACAAATATCTTTTAATATGAGAATGAACAAGTATAAAACTAAATGAATATATTTAGATATAAAATAAATATTGTATTAGATTGCAAATGAACAACTTTCAATATGAAAACGAACATATAATACAAAGAGAATGAACATGTATCAAATTTAGATAAAAAATATATTAATATGTAATTGATCATAAATGAACATGAATTCCATCTAAAATGATATGTTTTCCATCTAAAATGAATATTTAAAATAGAATAAAATTTACTAGCCAAGATTCGTCAAATAACATTTTTAGTAACAAAATAAGTAATATTAATTGATAATGGATGGTTCGATTTCATAAATCAAAATGATAATTTGTCTTTAATTTTAGTTATATAATTTGATTTTTTTTTTTGGCAATTATAATTTAAATATTAATCCTTCTACAAATGAACATAAAGTCCATCTAAAATGAACATTTACGATAGATTAATGTACTAGCCGGAATTCACCGATTAACAGTTTTAATAAAATATGTTATAATTATGGAAAATTCTTATAACATTTCAATTACTATTATAAAAATCACTTCCATTAAAAACTATGAGAAATCACAAACTCTAATTGAAATTTCTTATTAAATATGTGAAGAATTATACTCTAATGATAATCTATTAATATGAAAATGGTCATATACTAAAATATGAATGAACATTTACCAAAATGAAAATGAACATTCATAAATTTAAAAAAAAAAAGGTTCTATTACGAACTAAATTTACATTTCTATAATCCTATGAAATAGGTCAAATTGTCCATAAAATTAGGGCAATTGAACTCTATTTTTTATTTTTTTCCCCAATAATTTTATAAGCTAATAACACACACCACAAGTTAAGTCAACTTAAAACAGAGTAACATCATTCTACTATAATCATAAGAAATCATTGTTATGGTAAAAATTATAAGAAATCATGAATTAATAGTACTAAAATTTCATTTTATTGATGAATAAGGCAAATATAAAGTTAGGGTTTGAATTTTTTTTTCAAAAATAAACAAAATCAACTTACAATTTGATTATTGGTTGGGTCTTTTGTAGAAATTTTCTTTGTTTTCTCGATTTTGTGTCTTACATCTAATGTTTTAGACTTTTAGTGGAGATTTAAGAACATTTTGATTTTTTTCAAGACAAATTTGAAAGATTTGGTAGTTTAGGAGAGAGTGAAAAAATAGAAAGAGAAAGTAGGGATGTCAATCGGACGGGTTGGGGCAGATGTTGGCTTACACATCCCCATCCCCACCTAAAATTTTCATCCCCATCCTCGCGGCGGGTCCAAAATTCATCTCCACCCCACCCCACCCTCACTTGGATATCCACCTCCACCTAATCCCCACCCAAGACCCGCCTAATCGATCCCCGCTTCACATATACAATGCACAATCCTACATAATTAATATAGAATACAATTTTTTATTTTTATTTTTATTAAAAAATGTCAATATTACACATTTTTATTTTAAATATATAAGTGTATTACAAAGTATTATATTTACTATTTTATTTTACATAATTTTTATAAAATAGTATAAAAGTATATTATTTTGTTTTTAAAATTAAATAAATGTGGTTATGGGGTGGGGATGAGGAGGGTACGAAGTGGGGCGGTTGGGGCGGGGCAAATATGAAGTGGGGCAAGGCGGGGATGGGGCGGGTACAACCTAAAATCCACCCCCGCCCCATCACCCATGACGGGTATGGTTTTCATCCCCATCCCCAACCCCACCACCCTCCAAACCGAGAACCATCCCACCCCATTGGGGCGGGTATCCTACTTGACCCGCCCACTGATATCTCTAAGAGAAAGTGGTAAAATTATGAGGAGAGAGAAATTTTAAATGTTAGTAAAATTATGAGGGAAATAGATTGATAAGTGGAGAGAGAAAATGTGGGAAACTGATTTTTATTATTCAAGCTGTATAGTACAGAGGGAGTGTAGGTATTAATACGGTGTAGCTATCAATTGCACAAGGGAGAGAAGCTCAAAAGAACACAAACCAGAGCCCACAACAAGTTTCCGTCCTAAAATCAATTTGCAATATGAGGAGTAGCCCACTTAGCCTGTTCACTTCACCTTAAAAATTCAATAAAAATAATTTCAGTTTAGCAAAAATAAGTTTAACTTAGTAAAAATAAGTTCCGTTCATTAAAAATAATTTTAGTTTAGTAAAAATTAGTAGCTTTAAAGAAGAAATATAACAGAAAATCAGTAAAAATAATTTCAGTTCATCAAAAATAATTTTAGTTCAGTAAAATTAATTTCAGTTCAGTAAACATAATTTAAGTTCAGCAAAAATAATTACAATTCAGTAAAAATAATTTCAGTTCTGCAAAAATAAGAGAAAGTGAATGGGACCTTAGATTATAAACTAAAATCGCTTAACTTTTACTTTTTCAACATGGAACAAACCCTACTCACATCTGACCTAACACGTAATACAACCATAGCTATATTTTTAATCAAGAGCATGTACCGTTTGTGCACATAGACAAAAATATAGCCTTGATTATGCACAATCAAAATTCTCCACGTTGGCCTGTACGTCGTATTAGCTGAACCATTTTTGATTCATTAACTTGAAAGATGATGTGTTGTGTCATCGTTTTCATGTTTTAAACTTTTTTTACGGATTAAGATTAACTTTATATAACAAAAACTAGTGGTCTTTTTACTTGATACTTTGATTGCAGCAAAAGAAAAAAGGTCTTTAACATTGCTCAAACGTTCAACCTCTTAAAAGATTTCTAAACCAAATTTTTTATAACCTCCTTAAAAATTCCTCCTCCAACCACATGTACATCCACTTTAAATTCATGGAACTTTGTCTACTTTCTTACTTTTTCCTTAGAAAATTTTATTTACTCCTTATCTTTTTTTAGTGATTTTTGATTCAATAGATAATCGTTGGCATCACACGAACGTAAATAGAGTGGATTTTGAAAGATAATGAAGGATAAAGGAAAAAAAAATAAAAATAATTAGAGACATATGTTGAAGAAAACAACTAATCTCAAATTATAAAAATGCGTCACTCTTTACTCTTTCAATAATGTTAACAAGTTAAGATGAAATTGTATTTATAATGTGTACTATCTTAACGACCCGTTTGACTAGCGGTCAAATCATAGAAATGGTAATAAATTTGTAAGTAAACTTGTTAAAAAAAAATTTTAAAATTTTTTAAAAAAAAAAAAACATGTTCATCACCGTGGACTCATGGTAATGAAACTCTATCACCAAACAAGTAATTCTTTGTGAGTTTCCATTAATTACCCGTCAATATCACAGTGCAAATGGTAATGAAGAAAATGAGGATTTAAAGATGACTTCACATGGCATGCAACTTTTTTCACAAATTAACACACAAATTCATTGCTATTCCCATGAAATTTATATAATACACCAAGGTGTATCATAATTTATAACCAACTACCAAACGTGCCGTAAAAGTTATTTATGAACATTACTTCCTCTGCCTTTTAAAAAAAAATACTCCGTACTTATAATTATATCGATATAATTTAAATTAGTAATGTCACACCAAATTACAAACCAAAATATTACATAAAAATGTATCCCCCTATGACAATGCCATTCATACATGAAAGCGTAAGAAGCAATAGAAAGCAACACAAAGAACAAAGAACAAAGTCAAAGGCACAAAAAACAAAAACAAAAACTAACTAGAGCACAATTTCCAATCAACATCCCCACAAAATCTTCCTTGAAAAACCAAAAATTATACAGTATGATCCACACAAATTAGTATTTTTTTCATTATATTCTAAACTTTAAAAGAATTTACATCAGAAAAGTACCCAAAAAAACAGAGGATTAACCAGGGTTCTTATTAGTAGCACAAATTAACAAAGAAAATTCAGGTTTACCAAGCTTATTATCAGCCAATTTCTTCTCTTCTTCTTCTAACCAAAGCCTACTATCTAACCCACTTCTTGTTCTAAACATGATATAGCCACAACCACCTTTTATACTATTAGTAACATTATTACTATTATGCCCACCAACTGTTTGATCAAAATACCATCCATACACATCCCACATTACATCAACCAACAACCCATCCACAAATATCACCTGATTTCCTCTAAAGTTCCATTGTAATCTCTTAATCTTAACTACCCTTTTCTTATCAATATACACCGATAACACCGGGCTCCTTGGCCCGTCTTCGTCCGGACAACATTTGATCATAATCTCATGTTCATCTCCATTGTCATTGAATTTCGCCTTGGAGGATATTTGACTATTCCATTGCCCGTTGTAATGCTCGCATTGGGAGACCAATGCGAGCTTCGGAACAATCCATGTATCAATCAAACCTCTTACAAAAGGGTCATGATCCATGTCTCCAAGGACCAGTGCATACTGGAAATTCACCAAGAGGACGATGTAGAAACCTTTGATCGGCTCTGGCCCGGCCTCGAAATCTGCTGCTGAGAGATCCCAATGGACTGAAATGCTCAACTTCTTTTGATCATCTCTAAAATCTTCTATAAATTTTGTACCCTTTGTTTTGGGTAATTGATGAAACCCTTGTTGGTAATGATTCACCCTTGACATTTTTTCACTGATTTTGATGAAAAAACCTTGACAAATCATCTTACTACACCATGAAATTGTGACGAACAAACGTTTTTGGTTAGAAATCAGGGTTTTGTATGTACAGGTGACAACATTTTGGATTGAAGGTGATGATTTCGGTGAGATGTAAGACTTGTTTAATGGTCCTGAACAATATGAATCTGAAACTCTTACAGCATGTTCACTGTAACAAGTTGCTATGTTCCTCATTTTTTTATAAACAATAAAAAACAACCCAGAAAAATTAATCAAAAACCCAGAAAAAAGGTCAAATTAATTTCTGGGGTTCGAATGATCTTTTGTGAAATAGAGGAGAGAGAAATTGGAGGTTGAAGAGAAAGAGAATCAGGGTTTTGGGATTGAGTGAGTAAAGAAGAGGACAAACAAGGGTTAAGGAATTTTTCAATTGGGGGTTTTGTAATAGGAAGGTTTCATGATTTGGGTTTTATTTTTATATTTATTTTATTTATTAAAATTTTGATTCTTTGATTTCAAATTATGCTAAAAAGGAAGGATATCAATGGAGGAAAATGAAAGGAAAGCAAACCTTGCAATCTGACCAGCCCACTGCATTTAATAGAATTCAGTTACATCAAGAATTTTTATTCAAAAAAAATAATAATAAAATTATACAAACAGATGGAGTAAAAAGGGTCCATAAAATAAAAACTCTTTCACATTTTCGTTATTAATAGATTCATGTGCTAGCCTGCCTTAACTACTGAAATTAATACAGAGTATTATTCATAAGCTGACATGTAGCACAAATGTTTGATTTGAATCGGCAATGTTCTTTTTTAGGTATGTAAAGATGGCTTCGTACTATGTCGTACTCCATATGTGTTTTGTGTCAAGCTTGCGTGCTTTGAGTTGGTTAGGCTGGTCCATGACCCAACCAAGTAGCTATATACAATTTCATAGTTCATATATATCCATTCCAATGTATAATATTAATAAGTTATGATAAGAATTTTACGAATTATAGTAGAGATATATACAATATATAAAGAAAATAAATAAATTAGAAGATACTAACTATCAAGAGACATCTCCACATAGACTACTTCTATGCATAAAAGAGCCATAATGTTAATCCTACTTATTTAATCACTTGGTGGCTTGCAAATGTACAAGTTTAATCTACTACTAGTTCCCCTCAATACAAAATTCCAATTTTGACTTTTAGAGATATATGACTAGCTACAAATTTTATATTATTAAAACTATTAAGCAAATACGAAATATATTAAACTCATCTTCTATAAGTAATGGTTTTTAGATGAATCATCATCGCATCGACCGCAAGGTTGCACTTAGATACATGCATGTGTCCTATTCGTAATTAATTTAATATAAACTCATTTCTTGAATCATTTACTTATTTTTCACATATCTCCCAAAAGACCACCATATAGTCATTTACACAAAACAAAGGTCAAATACAATAGAAAACACCCAATATATTTATGTGTTCGATTTGCTTATTAATCTATTTATTGTTCCATATTTAACAAATACAATAGTCATCTAAATTTGAATTTCAGCTAGTAATTTAAACAAAAATGTACACGAAACAAGGAGGGTAGGTTGTTATTGTTAATCAAGAACTTTAATAAAATAAAGAGTGCTCCCCCCCCCCCCCCCCCCAAAAAAAAAAAAAAAGGTTTGACTTGATCAAATAGAAAAAGAGCTTAGGACAATATTATGTCATTTTATTAGTCCAACGTATTATAACTCCATCACTTCCACATATTCAACTAACAGAATTAATAATTTCAACTTTTAATAAAAAAAATGAAAAAAAAAAAATAAAAACCCAGAAATGTACAAGAACTAGTCAATACAAACAGCTTTAAGAGGTTTTTTTAAACGAAAAGTTAGTGATTGGCATGTTTCTAGACTGTTATTTAAAAAATGGGGCTAAAGCAGCCATTTATCACTAAAAAGGGGAAAAAATAAACATAAAAATATAAAAAAAAAAAAAAAAAAAAAAAAAAAAAAAAAAAAAAAAAAAAAATTACAGTAGTGTATAACGGCCTGATAAGAGAAATAGGTAAGCTGTCAAGTGATGATCATGAATACATGAAAGTGCGAGTTTGGACCCCTTTTAAACTGTCCTTTCATTCAATAGTGATTGGGTCAGCCGTAAGTTCATACATAGCTACGGCACATTAAAATGAGGAATTCTCTACCTATAATAATTTGAATCATAAATGACTTTAATAACACGGTGTTGGTATTATATTGTGTTTAGATGGTGTCGTCTGAATACCAACGTCGAATATATCGATACTAACAAAACATTTTGCATTCGTTGGTACAAGTGAACAAGTATTTTGGTATCGTGATGATACCATTTGAAGTTGATAGGCATGTCACGAGCCTAACAAAAATAATACCTAATTCGATCTACTAACTATGTAGTCGGGCAAGAAAAGGTCGAATCCCAAGAGACTAACTGATTTAAACTAATCAAATTGACTTGAATTAAAGATAAGCAAGTAACCAAACAAATCTATGAAATTATACTAAAGTAGATTCTATCAATGAAATAATCAGGTATAAATCAAGAATTAAAGACATCTAGGAATAAGTATTCCCACTAATACAAATCAATGCACTAAAACAATCCATCTTCCCTCAATTAGATTAATAAACATTCTACAGGACGAATGCTTCCTATAACAATACCAAGAGTTTCTTTCGACCAACAAGTGGCTTCTCTAACACGCAATCATACCTATTCTCATGGAATCATACATATTAAAGACATTGATTTGAGGACGGCATCCTATAAGTCATAGCAAGAACAATTAGCTATTCTCATACATAAAGGTTCTTACTTTTAATTAGGGTTCTAAAATCAATTAAGAATCAACTCTCATTGCAAACCTAATCACATTCAATAACACTATTTCTAGTTGTTCATTGATAATAAAACCAACCCTAACAAAGAAGAATTATTAATTAATAAAATTGGGAATCGAGAAACAATTAACACATCAATCCATATTAGGGTTCAACCTAACCCTAGATTATAAAACTACTCACACATGATAATTAAATAAATAAAATAAACAATAAGAGAAAACATAATAACAATAATATAATAAAGTAAAGGAAAGAAAATACTTGAATTGAATTAATGGAAGCTTGAATAAATTCTTCAATGGAATAAGGCTTGAATAATAAAAGAGAGAATAAAACAACGAATAATGTAAAACTAAATATAACGAATATCAGAAGTCTCCTTATTGATCTTCTTATCAACCTATTTATATCCTAGTACAAAACTAGGAAATTCTATCTTATTAGGACACCAAATGCTTAACCAAAAGGACGGCCACAAGCGGGTTGTGGCAGGAGCTATTTGCCACAGGCAAGTTGTGCAGTAGGTTGCCACGCCTCCCATTACACACTAAACGCTTCCTCTAGCAAATCGAACCACGATCAAGGCAAAGATCTAGCAAACCGAGCCATTTTCCTACAAAAACAAAAGAAAACATACCGAGGAGAGTAATATGGAAACAGGAAAAATAATAGCTCTAGAAGATTAGGAGAATGGAGAAAACACAATAAATCATGACCAAATATAACATATAAATCATCTATAATATCGTGTTATCAAAAGTATAATTTAATACCAACGCGTATTATTAAATTATTATAGCTAGAGAATTCCTTCATTAAAATGTTGTTTAGGCAATAATTTTCTAAAAATTTGTATTACAAACATAGAGCGAGATATTGTTATTATTACGATATTGAAATGGAAACTATGCTAATTTTAATGGGATGAAAAAAAGAGTAGTTATTATTATTATTATTATTATTATTATTATTATTATTATTATTATTATTATTATTATTATTATTATTATTATTATTATTATCTCAAAAAACAAACAAATTTATACAACCTACAATAAATTAGTGGGAAGCTGAGAAACAATCTGGGCCCCCACTCCTTTAGTTATAGCAAAGCCTACCCTAGTGAAGATATGAGCTGCAGCACGAGCCCCAATGTCTTGCGTCGTCGAGAACCTCTGAACCCGTTTCAGCAACACAACAGCCTCCTTCTCTAATTCCCTAAGCGAAGAAAAGGAAAAGGGAATGAAACCATATCCAATCAACCGACAACTAGCTTCATATTTCACCCGCTTCCGATGAGCCGCATCAACCACAACCCGTCCAGGAACAAAGTCAGATAGGCCTGTCTGTGTCAAAGGAGAAGATCCTGTTAAGTCCACACATACATCGTGACCACGATCCCATGAATAAAGTAACACATCAGCAGGTCTGAGGGCCCCGTCATTCCCTCCAGACAACCCTATGTCAACCTCCTTTCTTGCTGAAATCCCAGATCTGTAACAGATATCAACAAGGGTATCCCGGACAACATTATGCCGATGTTTAATACCCACAATACCAGCACACGACACCGCGTGATCACCAAAAATATCCCCAGTAAAAACCCGAGAGCAAGCAGAGCACGACGTCGAGACAGAGAACAATGAAACACCTAAGCGGTAGCACAACACACATCGGTAAGTCTTTGCGTTCATCGTCTGACCCAAGCCCGAGATAGGAACCGCCCGAAGCCAAGCGTAGGTGTGATCTCCCTGCTGCGATTTCCACAAAGCTGATTGACGGGGAGATAAAGAGAAGGTGGATTCTGCAGAATCGGTAACCTTTGTGAAATATATATCTGCCAATTTCTTCTTGATTTTAGGGGCAGCGACCTCACTAGGATTACTTAAAATGTCAGACTCCGCCGTTCTATTGAACAAGCCCAACGCATCCTCAAATGCTCGACCAAGGCCCACAACACCAGTATGCCGTAGAAGCTGTGTTTGCAACCCAGCAGACTGTAACCGCGAAACAAGAAAAGCATAATGACGAAAATCACCTGCGGAATAAACACCTAGTCCGCCATACGCAAAAGGTAAGGTGGCAAGCTGCCATTGCCAATTGCCAAACCCAGGCCCTGAAGTAGCAACGATACGCTCCAAGGAAGATCGAAGTGCCTCGTCGAAAGTGCGCTGAGCCACCTCAAAAGTACTAGGGGGACAAGTATGCAAAGCAAAGTAGAGTTTAGAAACTCCAGTACAAGCCCTAAGCAACAAACTCGCACTAAGGATCATCAAGCTTAGCAACCCCATCCATAAGCGCAATGGTCTTTGTCACCCTCTGCATCACAAGGTCACCTCCAAAACCGGAATCAGAACTAGCGGGACCACCAAGCAACTTAACACCACGCAAGGGTCGAGCAATATTAGGTGGAAAGACACCCACAAGCTTGCTTCGAGGGTATTCTGTAGACAAAAAACTTCAGTTTTTTTGACGTTAAGATGTAACCCAAAACGAGGCCCGTCCTCCATAATCAACTGCAAAACCTTCCCCACCACCAACGTGTCACCAATAACAGTACCGTCATCCAAATACCAAGCCTGAAGACATACATCAAAAGTGTCTCGGATTTTACACACTAGGCGCGTAAAACCAAAGCAAAAAGCAGGGGACCAAAGGGATCACCCTGCTGCACCCCCTGAGACGACCATAAGGTGTGGTCCCCGTAATACAATCTAGCTGGATTAGAGTAGCAGAATTCAACCCATCGCGAAAGGCCTGGACAATGACGACGAACTTCACGTAACATGACCGCACGATCAACTAGATTAAAGGCATTTTGAAAATCCACCAATAACATAGAAAGACCCACATCGGAACCACGATCCTCAATCAACCGATTCACAGCATGTAGAATCGCCTCACCTCCCGAAGAAACTCCAACACCAAATTGGAGACCATCAAAGTAGCTTTCTAAGGACCGACCAACCATAACAACACCGACCTTCGAAACCAGACGCCGCCAAACAGTACCCACAGCTATAGGAGGAATACCACCACTAGGCTTGACAAGTGGTGTAAGAGGATCACTAGCAATATACTCTCCTAGCTCCATAGGACACTTACCAGCTAGAAAGAGATTAACCACCCCAGAAATAGAATCAACTAACTCATCTGATACAGCCACAGCAGCACCGCTCAAGCAATCCATAAGGTGATGAGCACGTAACCCGTCCCTACCACATGATGTGCCACGTGGAAAGCTCTTAATCCGATCCAAAACAACATCAGAAGTAGTAACGAGATGAAGGCCATCAACAGGTATATCAGGCAAGGATGGAGCTGGAGAAATAGGGTGTTTAGACTGTAAATCCGCGAGAGTAGCATCATTATAAGGAGCAACGCCTGAAGAAGAAAGAACTCGGACTGTAGCAATGTAATGGCCGTCACAAATCTTCCTACGACATTGCTTGATATTACGCTCCTCCAAATCAAGGTCCTCATCACCAACCACCGACAAAGTGGGAGAATCCTCTGCCAAAGTATCCCTCACAAGCTGCAAATTAACACCTGGTGCACTCCAAGAACAAATAGCACGTGAAATACTCTCTTCTTGATGCCGACGTTTTACCGAAGACCTAGACTCGGAGCTACTTCGCGGGCGAAAGGTTTTAAGGGTGCAAAGAGGTAACACCAACAAAGAGACCCAACTAGAAATGTCATCAGGCCTAGAGATTACCTTATCAAGGGCACCTTTCAGAACCCGAGAAAACCCCAAACGACACTTGGGAGGTATAGATTTCACAGTACGAAACCCCTTGGAGAACAAACAATCAAGGAGAGCCACATCAAAACCACAATGTTGATCTTGAACCAAACCACCTATGCGCCCAAGCTGAGAAGAGGGAGCTTGCGGCTTGGAGAAACCATGAAGCACAAAACGAACAATACCATCTCCTTCATCCGGGGGTGACACAATCTCACTCGGACTATGACGACACTTAGTTCGATGCGTATGCGTTTTGTAGCAAACCCCACATAACCAAATTCCCATACGTGAAAAAGTAACTTCAGCCTCAGTATAAACGGCCAAATTAGAAGTAAGAGAATGTCGTGTGATATCCCGCGCACCAATACAGAAATGACGATCACAAAGATGCTTGATAAGAGAACTTTTAGTAAGACCATTGCCACTTCCATCTTGACAACCACTAAGACCCACAAAGGGGCAATGAAACTTCACCCGAACAGCCGGCATAGCTACACACGTGAAAACAAGCTACCACCACACAAAACCAGAATACTAGCTAAAAACCAGAACGACTAGCCAAAAACCGAACCAAAACTGAACCTTAACGACCACCAAAACGCCCAGCAACTTCCTCAATTATGCCCGAAAACTGACCAAAACCATCTGAAACTAGAAACTCCCACCGGAATCTTCTGCAAATAGCCTGAA
Organism: Chenopodium quinoa; assembly: GCF_001683475.1. Classification (NCBI taxonomy): domain Eukaryota; kingdom Viridiplantae; phylum Streptophyta; class Magnoliopsida; order Caryophyllales; family Amaranthaceae; genus Chenopodium; species Chenopodium quinoa. The sequence goes on from NW_018742980.1 coordinate 1,907,375, forward strand.
ACCAGCCCTTAAACCGCTTGCAAAACAGCCTTAAAACTCCTGCGAACAACCTGCGAACAGGATAACAAAAGATGCCTCAATTACGCACCAATTACGCCGGAATTTCACCTAGAAACCTCCCTGAATTTTTCCCAGAAACCTCCTTAAAAATTCGCGTAACTGCGATCCCAACATCACGCCGGAGAAAGACGATGAAATTACACCAAATGAATCCCGAAATTGCACCAAAAATACGATGAAACTGCCGAAAAACAGACCTTGGAAGCCGGCCGCCACACTTGACCAGAACGGAGAGAGACCAATGCCGGATAGAGCCAGAAAATACCGTTGAAACCCACCCTGCCGCCCAGCCCTAATCACCCCTAAACGGGAGTTTATTATTATTATTATTATTATTATTATTAACAAAAACCTATAAAGTCAATCGATTTACAAGAAATTAGTGGGGATCCGAGATACAATCTAGGTCCCCACTCCTCTAGCTATAGCGAACCAGATCCTGCTGAAAATGTGAGCAGTTGCATGAGCACCTATATCCCGAGTCTGTGCGAACGCCTAAACCCGCTTCAGCAACGCAACATCATCCTTCTTTAATTCCCCAATGATGAAAAGGAGAAGGGAAGAAAACCACAACCAATAGCCCTGCAATGCGCCCCATACTTGTCCCGCTTCCGTTGAGCAGCAACCAACACAACACCACCAGGGACAAAGTCAGACAACCTTGATTGTGTTAAAGGAGAAGACCTCGTCAAGTCAACATACACATCAAGACCTCTATCCCAAGAATAAAGCAACACATCTACAGGTCGAAGAGCCCCATCGTTTCCTCTAGTCAACCCAACGTTAACCTCCTTTCGAGCACAAATCCCGGACCGAAAACAAATATCAACAAGGGTATCGCGAACAACATTATGTCGATGTTAATACCCACCATACCAGCACAGGACATTGCATGATCCCCAAATATATCCCCATCGAAAACCCTTGAGCAAGTGGAACACGGTGCTGAAACGGAGAACAAAGGAACACCCAAGCTGTAGCAAAGAACAGAACGGTAAGCCTTACCAATTCATAGTCCGCAACAAGGCAGAAGGAGAAGAAGGATGATATTCCTTCTAGAGATGCTCCTGATGCTGCGGACACTTCTGGCCGCAACTGGCAACAACAACAATGATTTTGCTAATTCCTTGTTGAACACTGCCTCTTGTGATACTCCGCCTATTGCTAGCATCGACAGCCTGTCTGAGCCTATGCATGTTGACGTTTCCTTTAGGCTCGAGCCGCAACGTTCTATTTCTATTAGGCATGTTCTTCCCTCACTTAGGGAGACTTATATTCCTACCACCTTCTACTTATACCGAGCATGTTCTGCTCGAAACTCCTTTTTTTGCTGATATTACTACTTCGATTCCTGGGGCCACCTTTACATTTTCTGATACTACCGTGACTCGCATCCCCCTTTATCAGCTTTGCCCGACTACTTCTAGGTATCAAGACCGTTTGCGCAGTCGCCACCGTGGTGGGCACACACCCATAACTTCTTACAAGGGGGTTCCCACTTTTGTTTATTGATTTTGAACCCATTTCTCCCCTTCATGAGCCATCTCCGAAAAGGGCCCGGATTCTTACTATGGATGAATTATTCGCATCAGCCTCTAGTCAATATGGGTCTGTTCTTGCAGATAAACTTTCAAGGTGGAGTTGCCCTTGCCACCAACGATCTTAATCGATGTGGACCAGTATTTTGGCGAAGCTTATGTCCACCCTATTTCAGTTTCTTCTAGGTCTACGGGTGGAACTTTAAGGGAAGCTGGCCCCCTTAATTTTTTAGAAGTTCACATTGATCCTTCTTTGAGGCCTGTGTTGTGTCCCTCTAGGGTGGTTGATGAACCTTTTCGCCTCTTGATGAACATCAAGGCTGACGAGTCCATCTTTCTTAATGACCCCCTTTAGGGAGGCACCCTTGGGTTCAGGTTTACCCAAGGTGTTAGTGTGAGGACGGTAGCCCGTCGTTGGGGATCCCATTTCCTCTATGCCCTTGGCCTTTTAATAGCCTAGGACTTTTCACCTTTTAGGGTTTGTTAGGATTTGCATTCTTGACTATTTGGGGGACCTTGAACTTGAATTGAGTCTATCATTACTCTTATTTAGTAGAAACCAATAGAGAGTCGCCAATGAGTTTTTAAGAAAACCAATAAACCTCGTTCATGCCTTTCTCCAAAGTAGAGTTCAAGAGATATTTACCACGATTCAAAAGTTTACCCATGCCCAAATTGGTCTACTAGTACCAGAAATGAGTTTGGGAGCGAGGGTACTACTACTAATATAACGTTCCTTTTTGAGGGGAATAGTCATCCTAGCCCTAGTGTGGCCTCTACTAGCTCTTCCTTTTTCATAATTTCATCGCCAAACAATATACGCAACGTGATACCTATAACTAAGTTAGTTGATTTTATTTACACGCGTCAATCACAAAAGAATTACATTACAACGAATGTCATTATTCTTATTTAATTCAAATTCGTGAAAGAACAAAAAAAAAAAACAAGATTCGCCTTGGCTTAAGTGATAAAACAATCAATTAATTTATTCAATTCTAGTCTTGTTTAACGAAAGAATACTATGTCAATTTGATTAATTAAGGGTTTATTTTAATGTGATCAAGCAACACTAATGAGTCGATTTAGGAGATTTAAGACAAGAAAGGTAAATTGATTTATCTAAGCACTTGGAAATTACCACTTTTACTTACAGAACTTCGTTTAGAAAGAAAATGGACACCTTCTTGATCAGGAACCTCCATCGTAAGAACAAAGTAATTAAAGGGTGAGTGTTGAGGACAAAAAGGGGTTTGATTATTGCATAAATTCACAAAGTGTTACTGCTAACTTTCTGGCTACTTTTCAGTGTCTTTAGAGCTCATATTGAACCTCTATTTACAGGGAATGGTTGAGGTTAGGCGCGCAACTCTAGAAGTTGCACGTGGCTTCCGCGCGCAAGTAAAGTAGTTGGGCTGCTCAGGTCAGCGTGACTTCTAATCTTGTGCGTGGCTGTATGGTAAGATTCGATTCAGTATCTTTTTGAAATTCTAAATCTTATAAGTTGTGTGCAGCTACCGAGCATGACTTCATGAGTTGCACATGGATTTTCCTACAGCAGCCCTAGATTTTAACCTAAGCGCTCTAAATCCGTCCAAAATTAGGTTTAATTCTTTGATTAGGCCTAATTTCTGATTGGGCTTAGTTAGTATTAATGAGCTTTAGTTCATTTCATTTGGGTCAAGCTAGTTAGTTTTATGTGTTTAGGCTTCAATCAGTAGTCCATTAGCATTCCTTACTCCAATCAAGCACAACGATGGAATTATTTATCGTCATAGCACTTCCGGTCGGGACAGGGAACCAAAAGTAGATGTCTACAGTTAACCCCCACTTTGATCGAGTCTAGAATAGATGATGATCAAAGTAGTCTAGGAAATAAATCCGAGACTCATTCTGTGAAGTTCCTTAGAGATAAGGAATCATTCAGTGGCGTTGAGAATGTTGGAACTATCCCTAGTTCGGTAAATGTTCAAGACAAGTAGCTACTAAGGCCAAAAAAGACATTTTTTGAACTTAGTACACTAAAGAGTCTAGATTGACCCTTTGTAGGTAAAGAACAATTTTACAAGTAAAGGATTTCCTAGTTGATGTCAGGTTATGAAAAGGTATCGGGTTTAAAAAGATTAAAAGAAGATGATACCCTCTCAATATGGCATCGGCGGTCTAAAGTCCCTCGATATGTCATTAAAACTTAAGTCCATGATTTTAACAAAAGAAAAGATTTTAAATAGGGGTGTTTCGGCATTCGTAGCCTAACACTTAAATAAAAGGTTGACTTGCGCTGCCAAAACAAAGATTCGATGTCCACAATATTGAAATACATGTCTCAAGACTAGAGGCATATATCCAAATCAAGTGAGAGGGATGAAAATCAGCAACTCTCTCAGCAGTTTTGTCCACAAGATGAAAACACGCGTCTCAAGACTAAGGGCACGTGTCTAAATGGGGTGCAGCTTTAATTAGGCCTCTCTTTATACAGGAGGTGGACAGACACCCTAAATGTCCGATGAAGTAAGATCGTTTTCAAGTTGACTGTATTTGCATATTTCCCAACGGGGGTAGAAATTTCCCCGATGGTCGGCGCGCTTTGTCGACTCGTTAAGCTAACACCTAAAATAAAAGGTTCTACCTTTTTTGACGAGAGGCTGATCACGTTGCTAGTGCAATTTTACGCAGCACCTACGCCTTACAATTTTACGTTGTATGTACGCCATACAATTTTACGCCATATGTTACGGGGTATTTTTGTTAAGTAACAACAAAAATACTAAAACGTGGCATTTCTTAAAAAGCAGTACAGGAAAAATTCCAAACTGTCTATGAGATCTTTTAATTAAAGAACCACTACGTGATATTTTTTCCGTCTTCTTCGAGAAAATATCCAAGATGTATGCTTGGGAAGGCACAAAGCACGGTGTGCATGCAGGATGATGCAAAAAAACTATCAAAGAAAAAAAAATACAACATGTAAAGCAATAAAAGAATTTTGAAAATTCGCGCGTTATTACGTCTAACAATGCACGAAACTGTTAGAAAAAATTCAAAGCGGATCAAAATCCATATGCCAGTTTTTTAAGTGACCAGTATTCGCGCGCAACACAAAGTCGTGCTGACCTGATGCACACAAGATCCAGAGTTGTGCTTGGCTGCCACACGCAACTTTCATAGTTGCGCGCGACATTTAAATCAGTAAAAAAAAGAAGCGAAAAGCGCGATCTGCAACTCACTTCTCTTTCGCCATTTTTTACCATTTTCGACCTTTTCTCTCTCTACAAAGCTCAGCTTTTGCCTCCATTTGAAGCTAAAGAAAGTAAATATTGCCTCCAATTCCATTTTGCCATAATCCAATGTAAGTGTTCTTTGTTTTTTTACCGAATTTTGGTCAAAATTGAAGCATTTTGAACCGAAGAACCCTAATTTCAAATTTTGGGTTTTACTGATTCAGTCCATAATTTTTGAAATTGTTTGTTCCATGTTATTATGCTAAGTTTAAGGAGTGTTTTACAACAAATTTCATTAAAAATGGTTAAGTATTGAACCTCGTATGAGCATGTCTTGGTTTATGTTCGTTTTCGCACTTTCCTCTTGATTTTTTTTAAGTACGAATTGTTGTTCTTGCTTTCTCATTTGGTTTCACTTGTCGATTATGAGATGAATTATAGTGTTATGACTACAATTATTCTCATGAATCATGTTTTAAAAATTTTGAGTTCAAGAAAATGCACGAGATGTGTGATTTTTGATTTTTTTTTTTTAATTTTTACCAGTTTTCTAGTTACATAATAATCGTTTGATAGATAATAATTATGTTTGTTTGATTATTATTCATCCATAAACTATTAATTTCTAAGATCCTTAAAAAAGAGTCTTTAGAACGATTAATTGAACTGCTATAGGTTGGCTTTATGGGTGTTCGAGCCCCCATTTACTGAGTTCAATTGCAAGTGTCGTAGCCCCCAAGTTTTGGGTGGCATTCGACTTAGTGTTTTGGTCCTTTTGCAGCCGTTATGCTGTCAAAATTGGTCCAAACATTATCCTTATATTTCTTTTTTGTAATACTTTAGGATTTAGAAAACATATTCAATCGTGTAATTTTTGAAATTCCATCGATTGATTGTTTGTAGCATGGATTCTCCTCCGTTTGTGGATTCCAAGGACATCTTAGAGGGACCAGTTCCTGACGAGGCGGTTCGCCCTCGGAAGAGAGTGGCATGCGCTCGTGAGGAAGGGTGAAAGCGGCGTGTTGGTGCTAAGCAACGTCGTCACGAGGAATTGGTTTGGGAGGCTCCTCCCAACTGGCCTGTGATCCATAGGTCCTTAAATGGGAGCCGGATCACCATGTCTTGATTCGGGGTTGGTGCGGCATAGTGAGTGTCTCGTGTTTATTTTGTTTTATTTTTATTTTATTGTTTCTTTTCAGGCCCGTCATAATCGAGTTTTCTTTCTTCTCTCGTCTCCTAATTTTTTAGAGTGAGCCTAGCATGCGCTTGTATGGTTCTGGCGATTTGAGAGGTCGGTTTAACTCTCTACCCGAGGTGGTGAAGGAGGTAATTGAGCTTTCAGGGGTCAGTCCCCAATTGTTAGCTCTCCGAGGTCTATCGAGTCAGTCTACATCAATGGCTTTCCTCCGCGGGCTATTAGAGTTTTGGTGGGATTCCACCAACAGTTTTCACTTTCCGTGGGGAGAGATGACAGTTACCCCTTACGACTTCTCCATGATCACGTGTTTTCCTTTTGGAGGTGATCCTGTAGTTTTTGAGAATGTAAAGGAGTCAGACAAGAGACTGTGTGATCTTGTAGGGGATTGTCTTGCGGCGGCCCTAAATGTGTATGCGCAGTCTTATCCTTACTCGTTTCTTGCCGACGCGTTGTTGGCTGATGAGGTGGATCGATAGTGTACTCCTGAGCAACTGGCTCGGATATACATTGCCCACAATATTTCCATAACTGTTTTTAATGATCGAGGAGAACATTTCGCTGTCGAGTTACTCATGTGCCTTAGTGAGTTAGCGCATGTGGGTAACCTGAATTGAGAGAAGGTGTCGTATGGTCGCATGCTTACTGCTACAAGCAAGGCAACGTGGGTACGTGTTTTTTTTCTTTTTGTGTTTTATCTTTTCCATCAATTCTCAAGCTAATCTCATTTGTTAATTTTCTTTGCTTCTTTAGGCCTGGAGGTATTCGTACCTACCATTTCTAGCCCCTTGGATGCTTGGGCCGACTAGTTCCCCTATTGGCCACCGTTTGGTCAAAATAGGATAGAGACAAGCTACTACAGCCAGCGATTTTTGCCAGAGGATTATCTTTGCAACTCGTGCGTTGGTGAGTACAGGTTTGCAACTTATATTCATATTACTATTATTTTTTGGTCATTTGTTTACATAATGATGTATTTTGCAGGTCGACCTTCGCCCATGGGGTTTAGTCATGGGGGTCCCAGTGGCTGTCCAGGCCGACAGCAATTGTCGCCGTTTCTCGGCGCTTTATCAGGGACTCTCCGTGAGTTACCAAACAGACACGTGGTTTTTAGGCGAGCGCGTTGTCTGGCAGTGTTCGTCCGAGGAGCCTTTGGTTCCTGCGGATCCTCCAATCCGGATGCTGCGCCCGGACCTGCTTTCTACCGAGGACCATGCTCAGGTGATCCTTGGTTATCTTGCAGAGCAATTGGTGCTACCTAGGGCTTCTTACCAGGCTTTTGTTGCATCCAGGCTGACTCCTTTTCCAGCTTTTGTGCTGGTTCATCTCTTTTTTCTTTTGACGTTCGGACATTGACCTTGTTTTGTTTTTTGTTTCTCGTAGAGGGTCGTGTTGGGTGGTTAGGTGCCTCATGTGGCGAAGATTGAAAGGATTGGTGTCCTTCGAACAAGTGTGTTATTCCGATAGAGGGTTCAGAATTAATTACGGAGTTAATTATTCAGTGAAGTCGAGTGATCGGAAAGTTGGGCTAGAGGTCATCTTCAATTAGTGAGATTAATTATATTAATCTCACAGCTTTCTTTCTACTGTACCCAACAGGTGACACCCAAGTATGCAACCAAACTAAGGTGACAAATTAAGCCGAAGGCCTTAATACGTCAAAACAAGAGGATTCGTACTCTGACGTCGGTTTTCGAGCTAGAGCGTAAAAGCCGAACGTCGAACGCCGAGTTAAATTCTAGGAGTTTACGAGACATGCAAATAAGTCGAACAACAAATATCAAGACAACATACGAAGCCTTAGCCTCGCATAGCCTTAGCCATGTGAGGGCTAAGCTAGTATGGCTAGCAAGCATGCTATCATGTGTAGCGCTTGGCCGTAAGCCTAGCAGGAGCATACGCGTGCTTGCTGGGCGAGCGTGCCATGGCTCGCAAGCTAGCAGTGCTAGCAAGGCTGGCTGCCAGCAAGTGCTGGGCCTCGCTAACAGCTGCTAGCACTTGCCCGCATGGCCTGGTAGCAAGCACGTAGCAGTCCGCTAGCAAGCGAGGCTTGCTGGTGCTTGCGAGCAAAGCCTATGGGCATGCGGCATAATAGCCGAGCAGCGCACAAGCAGCCTAGCTACACGCGTGGGCTTGCGGTGTGGATGGGAAGCCCAAGCCAAGTCAAGGAGCCCTTGACCAGCCATACCTTGGTGGCCAAGGGTGTTAACCGGTCATAGGCTATTGTGATTGGTGGGTTTGGTGACTTGGGGAAAAATGAGGCTATGTGGCTCTCCTTATGGTCCTCACCTCACCACTCTCATGTGATTACCACTTGTTGCTTGACTATTTGTTCTAGCTATTTAATTTATTTTAGAATTAAATTAAATACTAGCTTTTCTCAACTTTGCAAAAGTCCCACATTGATTGGCAATCAAGGGGATAGAGATGCTTCTCCTATAAATACCCAAGGCCTCCCTTGGGAATTCTTTGCAGGAGTTGAACTCTATAAAAAACATCTCCATTGAGAAAACCCTTATAAGGAGATCCTCTTGTTTAGTAGTGTTAATATTGCCCTAGTCGGTAATATTAGCCAAGTTTGGGCGCGTGCGTGGACCACGTTGGAGGGGTCGCGTTTGAGGCTCTTTCTCCGTTCGAGATCAAGTTCGTGGTCGTGCTAGTGGAAAACACGCACCAAGGGTATGATCGTCTTTTCCTATATATATATCTCTCTCTCTCCCTCTTCTTATGTGTTTATTGTATGCTTTATTTAATGCATGTTTAGTTGCTTTAATTTATGCACAGATCTTTGGGCGGGTTTTGTTTCCGCGCGGTGTCGGACACCGCAAATCCCAACAGGGGTATCACGAGCCGCGTGCATTTAATTATTGTGACTAATAATTAATTTAGGTGATTTAAATTGGATTTTAATTTCTGGTTTAGCATCCTAATTAGATTAGGATCTCGTTTTTAATTGGATTAAAATCGTATTTATGCTAATTTTGGATTACGAACTTCGATTTTAACTCAAAAATAGTGAATCTTGGGTGGAATCAACATTCTAAATCAGACTTTACCCACTTTGTGATTAAAAATGGCCTTCCAGAAGCTAAAATCCACCTAGAAAGTGGTTTTTCGAAGAGTTTTTCGTTTTTGACGAAATTTTTTAAATCATTAAACCTTGATTAATTATTGCATGCAATTGTTGGATTATGTGTTATAAGGACACGCAAAGGGCCGAGATTGAGCATAAGGGGAAGAGGCCCATGATGGGCCGTTTCCCTCTAGGTGGTCGGTCATATGGAGTAGATTAGGTGGATTAAGCTTTGCTTCCTAATCTAATTATAATATGATTATAAATAGTCTAGGTTCCTAGGGTTGACCATACAATTAAGTGATCGTAGATAAACCCTAATTAGCAAACGCAGGCTAAGACTTTCTAAAAAACTCTATCCCTCACTCGTCCGTCCCTCTTGGTGTGCGTCGATGGTGTCTGAACGGTTGTGGTGGTTTGTGGTGGTGCCGGTTGTCCACAAAGGTGGTGATCGTGGTGTTTCCCCTTCATCCTACCAATCTAGTATTGGTGGATGATTCATTCAAATCCCATGGACTAAGTAGAGGAGCAACGCTTGGGAATCTATTCTCACCCTAATTGTCAATCAACTTGCTACGTGGAGATCACGCATCGAAGGTATAATTATGTGATTCTTGTGTGTTATGAATGAGATCTTGTTTTAGGTGTATATGAATATGATTCATGAAATTCCGCTTAGAGTACCTAAATCCCTACAGTGGTATCAGTTAGGCTCTTGCATGAACACACTTGATTATAATAATACAATTATTTGAAGTCCTTGTTCATAATTTTATAATCCATTAAGAGGGAGAATTAATTTAATTATGGTTTAATTTGAAAATAATGGTGTCCTTCGAACAAGTGTATTATTCTAATACAGGGTTCATAACTAATTACAGAGTTAATTATTCAGTGAAGTCAAGTGATCGAAAAGTCGGGCTAGAGGCCATCTCCGATCAGTGAATTAATTATATTAATCTCACAACTTTCCTTTAACTGAACCAAACGGGTCATACCCAATCGAACTAAGGCGACGAATTAAGCCGAAAATCTTAATATGTCAAACAAGAGAATACGTACTCCGACGTCGAATTCCGAGGTCAAAGCGTCGATGCCGAGGCTCGAACGTCGAGTCGATTCTAGGAATTGACGAGTCGAACAAAAAAGTCAAACAATACGTCACAAGTCAAAACCTTGAGCCATAGCTTCGCAATGGTCTAGCAAAGCGCTAACCATGCGAGGGCTAGGCTCACGGGGTGCTGGCCCTTCGCATGGCCTGGCAGCCGGCTAAGCATGCCCAGCCGACGCAAGAGGCTTCTACCTTGGCAAGCCTTGTTGCCCAAGCCTTGAGCGGTCATAAGTGCTTGTGATTGGTGGAGGTTTTGCTTGGGGATCAAGGAGTGACTTATGGTCCTCACTAATCGGGTTCCTAGGTGTTGTGGATCTAGGAACCTAGTCAAATTATACCCTAACCTTTACCCTAAAAAGTAGTATAGCGGAGTAGAGATCGTATCCACAAGGAAGTAGGTGAAAAGAATTAGCTAAAGTCAAATTTGCCTATTGAGGGTCTATTTTTTTGGTATTTGAGTATCAAAGGAGACTACAAACTATAAATTATCGAATAGAACACAAAAGAAGAAGATGAAACAAGAAGTGAAAGCACTAGGGAAAAGGGATCAAGGGGATTAACGAGACGAGCACAAACATAATAATGAACATGGGCATTCTCAATCAATTAGAAGGGGTGGATCCTAACCATCTAGGTCTCTCCCGAGCACACTACACAATCAAGCACCCAATCCCGGCCAAAGACACGTGATCAACTCAAGGAGGCTCACATCTACCTAATTAGTTCTTTTCCAAGCAACTGAGAAGAGTAGCAATTAGATAATGCATTCAATTAGCCAAAAAGAAAGCAAGCATTTAACACACCTTAATAAGAACATCCAATTTACCAAGAAATACCCAAATACACCATTACATAAGCACTAATCAATCGCAAACAAAAACCCATGAATAATCTAATTAATCAAATTAATAGAATGGAGAAATGTCTAACAACCTAGGTCACCCCCGCACACTCTAGGTAGTTAAACTCCCAACCCCGCCTATAAGGTCTCGATCAACTAAGCGATGAATTTCTTCTACTAGGCTAGCTCACTTCCGCACAACTAGCATAATAGCAATCAAATCATGAAATCAATTGGCTAGAAAGAAATCAAGCATTAAACCCATCATCCTTAGTTCAATCTATCAATAATCTCAATTAAATCATCAATAATTGTTCATTTTGCATCATTAATCACCCATCATCCCTAACCCTAGCTATTAATCTACTCAAGCATAATTAAATTAATAAAATAAGCACAAAAGCTAAGTGAAGAAACTAATTAACAAACTAATAACAATAAACCAAGACTAATCTAAGAACATGAAGCAAAAATAATTAATCTAAGTAAAGCAATGAAAGCTAACAATAAATAAGGCAATAAATGAGAGGAGAGAGAATAGAAATGCTCAATGTTGGATGAATCTTCCTTCAAATTGATTTGTCACTAACAATCTTCCAAAAGGTTCAATCTTTCCTTGATTTTTCTAACTTTCTCTCTCTAAAAAAATAAGAACCCTAAAATTAATGTAACCCTAAAACTAAGAGAGAGAAAATAAAATAGAGTCCTAATCTAATTAATTGGGGAATAAAAGTTGTTAAGAGAGTCTAAACCCAAAAGAAGGCATTTATTATCATCAATAAGCATCACCACATCGCAACCGTTGGATTATTCCAATGAATCGCAGTCGCACAAGTTCATTTATCCGTACAGTTAAGCACGTTGAAAATGGAGCGGCAGCTCATACTCTTCGGAACAACCGCTCTGACTTACTGCCTCAATTCAAAATACTTTAGTGATAGTGGAGCGATCGCTTAGTTACGAGAAGCGTTCGCTTCGAATCTCAATTGAATTTTGAGCTGAAATTGAAGGCTTGCTGCAATTGCAAGTTGCTCAGACCGGTGGCTGCTTCGAATTGGGGATCCGGGGGTGTTGGAGCGGAGTTCTGCTGATTGGCGGTTGCTGCGGCGGTTCGGGAGGGAAATGCTGCTGTTGTTGCGCGACTGTTTGAGCTGCAGTTAAAGTGGGGTCGATTGGTGGTCGCAGGTGGTGCGGTGTCTTGATGTGTGGGTTGGAGGTGGTATTATTGGCTGGTGTTGTTATTGTGGACGGTGGTTGGAGGAGGTTGAGATTGGTGATGCAGGGTGAAGGGAGACACGTGGCTGTTTGGAGGGGAATTTGGAGCAGGGGAGCTGTGGGTGGAGAATTTGAGGGAGCAAGGGAAGTGTGGTGCAGGTTAGATTTGATGTGGTGGAGTATAAGGTGGGGAAACAGGGCAGCAACATAGGCAGTGAGTTATTTGTTGCCTTTGCTCAATTCCGAAACTCATAACTTGAACCACGAACCTTGAACGACTGCCTACACAACAAAATAAACACGAGGGATTATAAGAAATAAAATAAAATAATTAAATAAAACGAAGTAAAGTATAATGCTAAACTAAAATAAATAAGATAACGAGAGAAGTGAGAAATTATTAATTAAAACTACGAAATTAAAATAAAAACTATGAAAATACTCAAATTAAGAGATAACAAAATAAGAGAATAAGCAAATAAGAGATATAAAGACTAAAAAGGGTGACATAAATAGTAAAATAACTAGTAAACTACTCTAAAAATACCCCTAAAAGTGACATAAAAGTCACTTATCACTCACCTAACCCTTCTAATTGTTAGATAAGTGTTGCTTGACTATTTAATTTGTTCTAGCTATTTAATTTAATTTAGAATTAAATTAAATGCTAGCTTTTCTCAACTTTATAAAGTCTCACATTAAAAGATTTCAATGGGATGGGAGATGCCTCTCCTATAAATACCCAAGCTTGCCTTGGGAATTAATTGCAAGAGTTGAATTCTATAAAAGACATCTCAATTGAGAAAACCTTATAAAGAGATCCTCTTGTTAGTAGTGTTAATATCACCTAGCCGGTGATATTGACCAAGTTTTAGCGCATGGGTGGACCTCGTTGGAGGAGTCGCATTTGAGGCTCTAGCTTCTTTCGTGGGTTCGTGTTCGTGCTAGGTGGAAAACACACTTCAAGTGTATGAACGTCTTTTCCCTCCTCTCTCTCTCTCTCTCTCTCTCTCTCTCTCTCTCTCCCCATTATGTGTTTATTGTTTTATTAATTATATGCATGTTTTAGTTTAGTCACTTTAATTTATGCATGTGGTCCTTGGGCGGGTTTTGGTTTTGCACGGTGTTCGCACACTGTAAAACCCAACAGCGGTATCACGAGCTTCGTGCATTTAATTTTTGAGACTAAAAATTAATTAAGGTGATTTAAAATAGATTTAAAAATCTGGATTAGCAACCTAATTAGATTAGGATCTTGATTTTATTAGATAAATTCATTTTATTACTAATTTATGACTACAAACCCAGATTTCGACTCAAAAATAGTGTTTTTCTTTTTTTTTTTTTTTTTTTTTGTAGAATCATTTTTCTAAAACAACCTTTACTCACAAAATGTTTAAAAAACGGCTTTCTGAGGCCAAAATTTGCCAAAAACTGTGTTTTTCAAGGGGTTTTTCGTTTAGAACGAGAAAATTTTAAATTTTTAAACCTTAATTTATTATTGCATGTAATTAGTGGATTATGTGATTGACTATGGCATTATCTACTGCAATTATATTCCTTATTAAGCATGTTTTGGATAGCATTTGGTTGCTTAATTTGGATTGCTTTAATATTCACATAAACTTGTAAATTTTTTATTTTTTATTTTTTTTTTCATTTAGATTGCTTGAAATGTATGAGTTTATGTTGAATGTGATTTTTGAACCCTTTAAAAAGTCAAATATTGAAACTTTAATGGTTTATTGATTGGATCTTGACTTGCAAAAATCCAAAAGTGAACTTATTTTGAGTTTTAATAATATTGAAAATTGATTAAATCATGAATTTTCACAATTATGCTTAAATATATTTCGTCTTTAGATGGTTGAAGTATTCAAACATGTATGAGTGTTAGTTGAATAAATTATTTCATTGGATGGTTAATTAATCCATTCAACTTGTTTTGTCAAATACATAATTAATTTTAATCATTGGATGAGCTAATTTAATTATGTTGCATGCTTTTTATTTTTGATTTTATCAAAGTAATCTAACATTATTAAAGAAATGGTTCTTGGAAATAATTGGTTATCGCACTAAACTTTGGTTATTAAAGTTGGACTTAAAATTAATTCAAAATTGCTCGAATGCCAATTCTAAATTTATTTTGGTATTAATTAAAGTCACACAATTTTTCCGGAATTAAAATTCCAAAATTTGCACAATAATCGATGCTTGGAAGCCTCGAAAAGATGCCCTCAGCTAGCAGGGCCTGCTTGCGCAGCTTACATCAATGCTGCTGCCGAGAGCAGCTCTGATCCTCTTTGTGCGAGTGTGTGTAGGTGTATGGACAAGCAAGGGTGCGGGGAGGGCCTCCATGTGCGTGCCGCAAAGGCATGGCTGCCTAGTAAAGCCTGCCAACAGGCCTAGCGCACAAGGCTGCTGTGGCTTGTGGCTGTTTGCTGCACTGCTAAGGTGGTACGACAAGCACGCAAGGGCCTATGGGGCTGCTAGGCAGCACCCAGCCCGAGCGCCAACAAGGCTGCTCGGCTAGGTAGCCTAGCAGCACTCGACCATTAGGCTTGGGAGCTTAGCCTTAAGTTAGGCTTGCGATTCTAAGTTTTTGTTTTTTTGTTTTAAAAACTAGGCTAGGCCTCGGGTTTTGACATAATTACGTAATGTTTGACAAAATTTGACTCGATGTGCTTAATTAAATTTATTCGTATTAATTTAATTAAGATGAATGCAGGTTTTAGTGGGAGCTTCATTAATCGGTTTTGAGCTCGTTAATCTTTAATTATGCTTAAGTTTATTGCGTTAGTTCACATAATTGAATAAACACTTGACTAGTTTTAACGACCTAAGTTAGTAACTAGTGCATGCCTTTTGTTACAAGTTTTGTATTATTAATCGTATTGTTTGTAAAAATTGCATAGGCCATTCACTTTAGAAGTGAATGGGTGAATGGAATATTATAAATGTTCTTATGCAGGTTTTTTACAAAAAGTGACTAGCATGGCCCGACGAAGATAGAAAATACGGATTGCGTTCCGTTACATATTTTTGTAAATCTAAATACGGACTGCGTGCCATTAAGTATTTTTGTACTTAGATAATTTAGATTACTCCTAGTATCTAGTTCTTGCATGCTTGATGGTGAAGTCAGTAAAGATGGCGTTTTCTTTGAAGATGAAGCCTAAAGATGCCAAGATGCCCTTGAAGATTAAAGATTGGATGCTTCAAGAATAATTCAAGGGGTCATGCTAGTTCAGTATGCATTAATATATATCATTTATATTGCTTATATATCTTGATATTTAGATGCATGTGTTAGAATTTCTTATGTTGAATGATTAGTTAAATCCACTTAAATCAAACCAACATAGAAACCCTAATTCCCAAAGAAATTTGAGTTCAAATTGCCATTCTAAAATAACACTTACCGAAACTTTGAGAGTAGGTAATGGGCTATGCCAAAGCAAGGCATTACCACTTTCCTAGGGAAGTAAGGTATACTAGGTATACGCATTAGTTTTGGTTAAATTCAATGATATCAGTAAGGAATCCTTAGATGTCGTGTCAAAGAGGATAATCGTCAAGAAAGCATTAGATGCGACGATTTGTCAAACTAAGAGTAGTTTGGAACTATTAAAAATTGGATTTCTTACCTTAAAATAATTAGTGTTAAGAAAAGCCAAAGCATACTTAATCACTTATTGATTTTAGGGATCTTGGAATCGTTTTATTCTCACCAAAATGGGACAAACTTATGAATGTGTGAATGAAACGTTAATAAGTTTATTGAAATTGCTAGTCTGCATGTATTTCAAAGCTTATTATGTTATCTTGATGAATGGTTATACTTTGCACATATATTAGTAGAATTCTAAATCAAATTATAATGTTTCCAACGATTGGTAAATAAATCTTTTTAGAATAGTTCTTAAAGAAAGAAAAGGCATTTCTAAAGTACAATATCTCATAAATGACTTTTATGACTAAGTCCAAAAGGATGGTTGGACATCATGTATTCAAAATACTGGCACTTTTGATAAACATGAAGTATTGAGTTGAAAAAATCAATTTGTCAACATTTGACAACCAACATATCTTTTTTCATTATACACTAATGAGTGGGACTTACTGATGTAGTAATTCAAGTACGAATTAAAGGAAAAGATGGAACTTTGTTTTATGGCGCTTTAGATGCTTAATTATGCCTAACAAAGTAAAAAAGTCAAAACAGTTTTAGAAAAGGTTCTTAAAGTTATGAGATGATGTATGATAAGAAATATAGGAGACAAGGAACAAAGAAAAGAAATTCAAGATTCCAATTATACCTAAGAGTTCATGTTATTATAATTAGCTTAGCAACTTATCTTCACAAGTATTAGATACTGCTTGAGTGATCCACTTTGAAGTGACCTTAAAATCAATGATGTTAATCTATGTTATTCACTTACGAGCTTGGAATGAAGCAAGTGGTGCTACGTGAGCTGTAAGGTCATCTGCTTTGTTTAAAGACCTTTTATAGCTAAGGTTGGAACAAATAATGGTTATTGTGTTCCATAATTAGCAAACGTTCTGTTTACACACGAAAAGACTCACATTCAAAGTAAAAGAACAATAGTTGTTGGTTTTATTTGAATGACATGGTTGTTTAAGCCATGAGTCAAGAATGCTTGAATATAAACAAACATTTCCCTAATATAAACTCACAAGGTTCAAATTATGGACATGATTTATGTTCCTACTATCTTTAGCAACGTAACGTCCACAAGAACGTACTCAAGACTCTATTACATAGATTCTTGAAAGGTGATCGATTTGGAATTGTTCTAAGGTTAGGAAGACTTACTTGTTGAAATCGGCAAAGAAAGGAACTATTGTACTAGGCATAGACAATTGATTCCAAAAGCTAAAGATGATTCCATTACTTCAATGTTTTTCCAAGAATTGGAATGAATATGTCTATATTCATCAAATCTGAAACAAACTAGATGTTCAGTAGCTCATAAGTTCACTGAAGTACAGAATCGACTTGGAAAGATATCAAAACGTCTAGATTAGATTGAGCAATTTTTTCCTTGAGCCAAGAGTGATCATCTCAAAAATTTCATAATCAGTTCCACAAAGAATATATAATGTCTTGATGGAGAGCACGAAGCCATTTGGAAATGACTCAAACGATGAATCACATCCCTTCCTATAACATTCTTAAAGATATGTACCAATGACTAATGTCACAACTAACAAAATTGTCGAATCTAAGAAAAGACACCATATTCAGTTATGGATAGAAATAGTTTCTAGCATCTTTTCAAATATATGTCTAGGACTCTTAGCCTCAGTGGGAGCTCTTTGGCTCATTGGGAGTTAAGTGGCTCAATAAGGGCTAAGATAGCTCAAAAGGGAGCTAACTTTTTGTTTCGCAACGAAGTTTTACCCAAAGACATATACAAGTCTTTTTGTAAGCATTCGAGTGAGACTAGGGGCATTACTTCCACAACCAATACTGAGAACTTAGTACTTTTTTCTCTAAGTGGTGTCTTTTTGGAAAGTAACACATATCCAAAACAAGTGAGAGGAAAATGAACTCGATGACCATCGAAACAAGCAACAAACTAGAACTGAGAATCTCAGAAGACTTTAGAAGGGCTTAATGAGAATGATTGATTAAGAATACTCAATGGATTTTACAAGTGCCTTAAAGAGAATTCATTACTCACAAAACTTTAAAAGTGTTGGAGTAAGATCAATACAATCAAAGGGCTTTAGAAGCGCCTTGAAACTCAGTGTTTGACGCAATTACCTCGTATAGGTATAGAATTCACCAAAAGGCTTGGATTGAATCCTATAAAGTTTCTATTGAGTTAGAAATTAACCAAAAACTTGCAAGCATGTTATTTACTATTGGATAGTAAGGGGAATATTGTCTTGTAAGATAGCTACGACAAATCCAAATTCCGAAATATGTTTAAAATCCAAAATAGACTCCATCTTTGTCATTCAGGTTTTGTAATTGATTAATTTGCATGAAGGGTTTGTAAACACCTATCAATTGCAAATAAGTTTTCAAGGAGAAAATTAATAAATATGGAAATGTATATGCATACATAGCTAGATTGGTTGAAAAGGTTAAAATTAAATTCACGACGTTGCTTTTAATAAAATATATTCACTAATCGGAATGCTTAAGTTTATACATAATTATTCTAGCAAAAAATTGCGCATATGAAATATTTCAAAATAGATATCGAAATCGCCTTTCGAAAATGGGATTTTAAAAGAGACTATGGATATAGTCTAAATGGTTTTGTAAATCTAAATAATGCTAGATTTGAAAGCAAGCTCAAGTAACCTATTTATGGATTGAGGGAAGCATGTAGGAATATTAATTGGAATATGTTTTCTCATAAAGTTAATAAAAGGTTTAGATTTTTGAGATACGTAGAAATTCTTTTAAATAAAAACTTTAGTGGGAGCAAGAGTCAATTTTGTAAGGTTCAATAAGAAGTTTACGAACTCTATTGTAAAATGACTATCAAATTCTAAATGTTTAGATTTGAAAGTATTTTTCAATAATGGACCAAGCTAAGGCAACACTTAGTACATAGTGGGAAATAAGATCTATTGGAAAGACTTAATAAAATATTGAACGAGTAAAGGAATTTACCGTGTTAAACACGAAGGACTTGAAAAGGCTTTCAACCCATAAGACTACGTAATTGTTTGAACTAAATATAAGCTAGGAAAATACTAAGTTAAACAGGAAAAACTCTAACAGAGACTTTCAACCGTATCATATAGCAAACAAGTTTAGCGAGACTTAGTGAAACTAGATGAGCTGAAAGCCACATGAGTAATATCAAATTGGGAATAGTTCTGCAATTGAATCCGTCATGTATGCTACGATATGAAATCATCACATGATTTTCATGCTTAGAGCATGACAAGTATGAAGTACCAATCGACTTAAATCTAAGTAATGGATCGTTAGATTATGATCAAGAACATCCAAAGTACTTGGTTAAGTAAGAGGATAAGTTCTTGATGCATGAAAATAAATATAATTTGAGTATTGAAGTTGCAAGCACAACCTTAGGAAGGATTAGATTCTTAATAAGGAAGCCATTTATAAGCACGAGCTCAGATGCGTCGTGGCTTGAGAATGCCAACATGGACTTACGTCCATGTGTAATGTGCGGAAATTTAAGTTAAATTTCCATGATCACAAATGATTAGGGTAATTTAAATCATTATGAACTAGTTGGAGTAAAATCCAAGCAAAACGTCATTAGAAAGTCTACTAAAATATATGTTGAGAGCATTGTTGCTCTAGACGCAATAATAAGGAAGTTGTTTAATGGATAGTTCGTTGGTGAACTTTGATGATTGCAGGTTTCCAAGTTGAAGGTCTCAGAATCATGAAAATGAGTGGGAGCCATTTCTTGGACAATAAATCCTTAATCACATGTAATCTATAACATACTCAAATTTTATCATCTTATTATGAAAATTTTCGATAATGAAGATGCTAAGATTTGCAAAGTAATCATAACTCTTAAAACGTTTGAGAAAACCATTTATCATAAGATGAAACATTGAAAAGTTTCATAGTGGACTAAGTATGATTATTATTCCATGATCTATTTAATTGTGGTTTAGAATTAAATAATGAGTCCATTCAATCTGACGATATTCAAAATAGGGTATCAAGACAATGTCCTAGATAAAAAAACACTGTTAGTTGAGACAAACAATACAAGAGGGGGGTGAATTGTATGTGAGTTCCTATTCACTACTTTTGCGGAATTAAAACAGAATATAAATGAACTTAGCAAAGCACACAAGATTTTACGAGGAAACCTTCCAGGGCCCAACTGGAAGTAAAATCTCGACCCTCCAAGGGATTTGAATTACCAAAACACTTAACTATAATAGGGAAAACTCTCCAAGTTACAACCTATTATTATCAGACCTTTACTCACAAGTTCCTGACTAAACTTGCTACTCTATAGGACCCTATCCTACACAATCTAAATCCCAGACTTAGATTCTACTCGACACTCCCTGAATGTCTACTCTCTCAGCTTCAACCTAGAATCCTACAATCTGTATGCAAAAAGCTAAACACTCACCCAAACCAAAATAATACAACGTCTTTGACTCTAAATATGTGATAGGAAAGCTACACATGGAATCTAAAACTAATATGACAAAGTTTAGACTTGGCAAACTTACACTCAAGAGCTCTCTTCAGATTCTTCACACATTAACTCATAAGTTGTGTAAATTATGAATTCTACTTTATATACAAGAAGTACTCATATGTAAAGTAGGGTTTTCAAAAGATAGAAATTATAAAACTACCAATTTCATAAAACAAGTTTTATGAAAATCTTTTGTAAACAAAATCTTTTTAGAAAACTTATCAAAGATGAAAGGATATTGATTTGTAAAACCGGATTTTATAAAATAAAATTTTTAGAAAATCTTTTCATAAATTAAAACTTATCTTTTATAAACTTTCCATTTATAAATCTTGCCAAGCTTTGTCACGTCTCTAATAAATTCCGTTCATAAACTAACCTAATATATTTAAAATAATCCTTTGATAAATAAACTTAACAAAAAGACTTATATTCTCTAGCAGGATTATCTCATCATACGCTATATTGTTTAGGATACTTGGGCTTCACGCAGACCAGGATTGAGTTCCTACTGTCCTTCACTTTCCAACTCCTTGTTGGAACTTCGAAGACCAAGTTCTTATGGAACTTGCTGTCTGCATCGCAGACCAAGTCAATCTTCTCAACTTGCTGTCAAGCTCCTGTTAGAGAGCTTCTCTTCATGTTCCTGTTAGGGAACTCAATTAGTTCTATAAAGGAACTCTTCTTCTACTTTCTTTAACTTTCCTTAGAGTCTCCTTGTGTTTTCATAGTCAGATTACTCTTCCACTTCCAAAGTCAACTTCACCTGTTCTAGTTACAACACTTCAAGAAATCGTATTAGTTGAAGTTTGTTTTTATTCATCATCATCAAAACTCTTAAGCTTCAACAAACACCTATTAAGTGAACATTCAATATCATATCAAAATTATCCCTAATCAAGGTCATTTGAAGGTTGGACGACTAATGACTGTGTGAGATTAGTGTGTAGTGTGATTTATAGTACCGTTTCTTATGCTACAAGGACATGAACGTCATAAATCATTTGCACAGGTATTGGTTTGGAACCATACCGGATTGACCTATGAAAATAATTTAAGAGATTTTAGAATCGCCATAAGTATTGATCTCATTAAGGCTATCGATACCTTTTCCTTAACCATGAGTATTGTATGTTTGCTTGTTTTATCACTAGTCTGTTTTGATGTTGTCAAACGTCTGCAGTAAAAGGGGATTATATAGGAGACACTCGGGCGACTAGGTCTCTTAAAGAGTGAAGCTTGACAATAAAAGATTGGGAATGTCCTCCTATTAACAAAAAGATTTATGTCTTTGTTATTTACAACGCCTCTCGAAGAGCGAGACTGTGAAAATGCATTGTCGCGCTCAAATGGATTTTAGAAGTCATTTGTACTTGAAAGTCAAACTCGGAATATCGAGGAACACTTTTGGACGTAATAAGGATGATGATAAATCTTACCATATAGTTCATGAAGAAACATTCAGCGACATAGGAAAGGGAAATACACATATTGCACGCTTGTCTAGAAGGACAAGTGGGAGATTGAAAGGAATGGTATGCTTCAAACAAGTGTATTATTCCAATAAAGGGTTTAAAACTAATTACGGAGTTAATTATTTAGTGGAGTAAAGTGATCGAAATATCTGGCTTGAGGCCATCTCCGATCAGTGAGATTAATTATATTAATCTCGCAGCTTTCTTTAATTGAACCTAACGGGTCACACCCAAGCGTGCAACCGAACTAAGGTGACGAATTAAGCCGAAGGTCTTAATATGTCAAACAAGAGGATACGTACTCCGACGTTGGATTCCGACGAGTGTCGAATGTCGAGTCGATTCTAGGAATCGACGAATCGAACAAATAAGTCAAACAACACGACACAAGTCAAAACCCCAAGCCATAGCTTGGCAATGGTCAATCAAAGCGCAATCCATGCGAGGGCTAGGCTCATGGGGTGCTGGCCCTTCGCATGGCCTGGCAGCCGGCCAAGTATGCTAGGCATACTGGCCATGCAGGGCATGCCGTGCGAGCATGCTTGCGGGGCTGGCAGGGTTGCTAGCACAAGCCCGCTAGCAAGCTAGCACTAGAAGCAACAACAAAACAGCGCAGTAGCTAGCAGCAAGCTAGCTTGCTTGTGCGCACCGGCCCTGCTTACTAGCCAACAGCGAGCAAATGCCCGCATGGGCATGCTGCGGCTAGCAGGCCCAGCCGAGGCACAAGGATGCCACCTTGGCAAGCCTTGTTGCCTAAGCCTTGACCGGTCATAAGTGCTTGTGATTGGTGGAGGTTTTGCTTGTGGATCAAGGAGTGACTTGTGGTCCTCACCTAACCCTTGTAATCGTTGGACAAGTGTCTTGACTATTTGTTCTAGCTATTTAATTTATTTTAGAATTAAATTAAATGCTAGCTTTTCTCAACTTTGCAAAGTCCCACATTGAAAGATTTCAATGGGATGGGATATGCCTCTCTTATAAATACCTAAGCTTGCCTTGGGAATTAATTACAAGAGTTGAATTCTATAAAAGGCATCTCCATTGAGAAAACCTTATAAAGAGATCCTCTTGTTAGTAGTGTTAATATTACCCTAGCAAGTAATATTGACAAAGTTTGGGCGCGTGGCCGGACCTCGTTGGAGAGTCCCATCTGAGGCTCTAGCTCCATTTGTGGGTTCGTGCTCGTGCTAGGTGGAAAACACACTTCAAGGGTATGAACGTCTTTTTGCTCCTCCTCCTCTCTCTATCTCTTTATTATGTGTGTATTGTTTTATTAGTTATATGCATGTTTTAGTATAGTCGCTTTAATTTATTCATGTGGTCCTTGGGTGGGTTAAGATTTTGCGCGGTGTTCGCACACCGTAAAACCCAACACAATTATTATATTAAATGTGATTTAACTCTTGAAATTGATTAAATGTGATTTAATTATGCTCAAAATAGCCATAAAGAGGATCGAATTTTTTCCTTAATATGCTCCAAAATTTTCGAACACCCTTACCCTAATTTTCGAATTTTTCGAAATCCTAGCTTTAAAATATTGAATTTGTGCTTGAGTTTTAGTTTAATTCGATTTTATTCATGTTTCATTATTTTAATTAGGTTGATTTATGCATAAAAATGTTATGTGTATGATCAAAAATTTAATTCTAAGAGTTATAATTAAATTGGATTGAATTTTATGATGAACCATAATTTTAATATTGAATTGGGATATAATTTTAATTATTGGACAGATTTTAATTTACAAAAGTTGTTTTAATTAAATTAAAACCAAAAAAAAATTAATTAAAGTGGTCGACAACCACGGTGGCTGCCGACCGGGGTTAGCCAAGAGGGAGGGCAAGTGGTCCGAAGTTGGCCGGGCAGCAGCTGTGCAAGCGCTGCACGTTGCTGCCGTGGCTGCCACTACTGCTGCTTGTTGCTGCCTTGTAGCGGTGGCTGCTGAAAAGCGACCAGCCACTGTGGCTAGCTTTGGCTAGCCAACCACGGTGGTTAACAGCCGTGCAGTATGACTTTTTCAAAAAAAAAAATTGTTTTAAAATATTTTTGAAAATAAAAATCAGATTTTGTTTTGGGATAAAATCAAGTTTAAAAAGTTGGTAAATTTGGTGATTATCTATAATTAAGCTGTTGATTTTTGATAGGATTTGACTAGGATATTTTGAGAAATATTCTATAAGGATAATAATTTATTTAAATAATGAGATTGTTCCATAATTATTTTAGGATATAATTAATTTTAAAATTATTTGATTGGCTAGTAATTAGGATAGAATCTCCTAAATAAGTTAGGATAATCATTGAAAATAAATATAATATATCTTTCCGTATTAAAATAAGATTTGACCTACCTCATGCCAAATTCAAAATATAAGATATAGTATCAAATTCGATGCCACAGTTCCAATTATTCCTCTAGTTGGATCGTTGGTAATGAATAATATACGATATTATCTAATTACGAATTAAAAATATGAGATATTTTAGGAATTGCTTTGCTGTAATTAAGAATATTCGGTATTAGTTTAGGCAAGCATGTTAAGTGATTTATTATATGACATTTTTTATAATATATGATATTATTTTGCTATATATAGACTAGTATGGCCCATATATACTAAATATGATCTGCGCATCGTGACGTATTTTTGTAATATAAATATGGCATGCGTACCGTTAAGTACTTTTGTAACTTTTATTTAAAGTAAATAGATTAATTATTTAAATAGTTTAGTCCACGAAGCCTATGAAGTGAAGGCCCAAAGGAGCAAGGTAGATGGAGATCCATGAAGATTTAAGTGGGAGCATTTCAAGTCTAGTTTCTTAGGAGTAAGGGGCCATATTATATCATGTTTTATTTTATGCATTAGTAGATTATGCATGCTAGGTTTTATTTATGTTGTTGATAGTGCGCTAGAGTTCACTATATTAATTACAATATAATAAATCTATGTCCCGGTAATATTGAGATTGCTTTTCCAATTAAAAACCCAACAACCCTTCGATAATTAATGATTGGGAAAGTCAAAGCTGGGTGTTATTTTTATATCTTAGGTAACTTGGGTTAGATCAAGTTTTACAATTTTAATTGGTTGTGCTCAACAAGATTACCTAAAGAGTTTAGAATCTTAGAGCAAAGGGTAATAATTAAACATGATATGTTAATTATTTAACCAAGAATTACAAGAGTTGTAATCAGTATAGAGTTTACTCACCTTGAAAATGTAATAGTTTATGGTATGGCCAAAGTCCGGTCAATTATTGCACAAATAAATGATCTTGGAATCACTTAATTCAATTGGAACCATTTAATATTGAATAAAGTGCTTTAAAATAACCTATTTAATTCGTTTATGGTACTTTAATTTTATTAAAAATAATTATTGAACTTTGCCTTATTCTGTTGTAGATGGGTAGCCGTAACAATGACAACAATTTTATTTACAATCTTCGACCATTCCTTGAGAAGTATAGGTTGACAGGAGATAATTTTTCCAACTGGGAAAGAATGCTGAGACTTGTTCTGAAATCTGAAAGTAGAGAGGATGTCATTGACACCCCATTGCCTACACCATTGCCAGAAAACGCTACTGAGGCACAGAAGCGTAGGCATAAGGAAGCTCTTGAGTGGGTTCTGCACTTATGCCTAATACTTACTTGATGGTAGCAACTGTGGAGCTTGGCCTTTAAAAACGTTTTGAAGACCAGGATGCATACACCATCATGCAAGAACTCAAAGCTTGTTTAAGAAGCAGGCACGAGTTGAGAGGTATGAGCTCCATCGAGAATTTTGGATTGTAAGACGGAGAAAGGTGCAACAGTTCATGATCATGTTTTTGAAAGGATTGGTGTCCTTTGAACAAGTGTATTATTCCGATAGAGGGTTCAAAATTAATTACAAAGCTAATTATTAAGTGAGGTCAAGTGATCGGAATGCCTAGCTGGAGGCCGCTTCCGATCAATAATATTAATAAATAATTAATATTACAGCTTAATCTTGACTGAACCTTTCGGGTCACACCCAATCTTGTAACCAAACCTAAATGGCGAATTAATCTGAAGGATTAAATGAGTCAATAGAGTATTTACAAACAAAGACGTCGAATTCCGAGCTTAAAGCGTCGAAACCGAGCGTTATTGTCGAGTCGATTTTAGGAATCGATAAAGACGAGAAAATAATCAAATAATATATCGTGCTAAAATTACGAGGATAGCACGAACCCTAGCCATGCCTCGGATCGAAGGCGAGTGGCTAGGGGACGCAAGCACCCAAGCACCGAGCCGACGCAGCCATTGCATGGCCCAGCTAGGCTGGCCGTTGCGTGCGGGCTGGCTGGGCAGCCTGGTGGGCCTGCACCGCAAGGCCAGCGAGCAGTCAGTGCTTGCGATGCTGCTGCTGGACGAGTGCTGCTGCTGCTGCTTGGCCTGCGTGTGCACGTGGGCCTGCGGCAGTGGCTGTGGGCTTTGCGGCAAGAGCTAGCAAGCCTAGCCTTGTGGCGCAAGGCTGCCAGCAAGGCATGCCTTGCTGCCCAAGGTCGGTCAGCTGCCCTAGCTGATCGAAAGGGTGGAGGGTAGCCCCTTGCCTTGTTCTCCAAGGTCAAGGTGGTCCTCCCACCTACTCCCTCTTTGTGTGATGACACTTGGCATTTGATTATTGTTTCTTCGCTATTTAATTTAATTTGGAATTAAATTAAATTCCATTTTGCATTTTTACCAAGTCTCTCACATTGATGGGAGATGGGATTTCAAGGGCTCATTTCCCAAAAAATACCAATCATTTGGCATTGGAAAAGAGCACTTGAGTTGGTGAACTTGAAGGGATCTCCAAAGAGAGAAAACCTTTGTTTTAATAGTTGGTCTAGCCCCGACTAAGCTTCGGGGTAGGGACCGGCTCAGTTCGGTAGCAAGGATGTTAGTCGTTGGAGGTTCGAGCATTTGCGAGACTCTACGCTTTCAAGTCTGAGCTTTAAGTGAGAGCGAAACACGCTTCAAGGGTAATGATGCTTTCTCTCTCTTCTTGTTAATCATGTGATTAAGGTTTTAATACATGCTTAGTTACATTGGTGTGCGGATTTTAGGCGGGTTTCCTTCCGCGTGGTGTTGGACATCACGAAACCCAATAGCAGTATCATAGCCGCGTGCATTTAATTATTGTAACTAATAATTAATTAATTAAGGTGATTCAAATGGATTTAAATTTCTAGTTTTGCTTTCTAATTGGATTAGAATCTCATTTTTTTAATTAGTTTAATCTCGTATTTATACTAATTTTGGCTAAAGAACCCAGATTTTATTTAGTTTAATCTCGTATTTATACTAATTATGGCATGTTAATGTTAGATTATGTGTATGATTACACCATTAATCTACTGCAATAATAACCCTTATTAAGCATATTTATGAAGTCATATTTGGTGCTTAATTTGGCGAGCTCGTTTTTCACATAAACTTGTAATTTCACATTGTTGCAAATTAATTGCTTCAAGTGTGAATGTTTATGGTGAATTCGTATTTTTGAAGCCCCTAAAATGTTAAAGATCCAATCTTTAATTGTTTATTGTTTGGAACTTAACTTTCTAAATTCCATGTTGAACTAATTTTTTATTTTAATCATTTTTAAATTGATTAAAGTCTTAAAAGTTCAAACTTGTGATTGAAATTTGATTACTCTTCATATTGGAAGGATGTAATTTTTCAAGTTTACACAAGTTAGTGTTGGAAAAAATTTCATTGGATGATTGTGTTTATTTTTCCAACTCCTTTTATTTTGTCAAATCTCATTATTAATTAATGTTTGGTTAAATTAATTGTGAGAATATTCTTCATTTTTTTGTAGCATCAAGTTGAACCAAAAATAATTCAAAGAATGGTTCTTGAATTAATTTTGGTTTATGCACTAAAAAAAAAAAAGTGAATTTATTTAAGTTAGACTTGTTTTATTTTCATTTTGCTCAATATTGGTTCTAAAAATGTTTTAGAATTAATTGTATGTCACACAAAAATAGGGAAAAAAACCTAAGGCACAAGCACGCAAAACGAGGCACTTTGCCTCGAGCACTGCTAGCCGGGCTGCTTGCGCAACCCTCATGTGGCTGCCTAGAGCGTGCCGTGCTATTTGCGAGTGTGTGTGTGTGAGCAGTGGTGTGTGCGAGCTTTGGTGCTACGAAGGGCCCTTGCGTGGGCTGCGGCTTGCGGCTGCTAGGCAGCGTGCGCCTCGTACAAGAGCAGGCCTTTGAGGCCCTCACTTGTGCGAGCAAGCATGCTGGTGTGGCCAACGTAACGCACTTGGTGCAATGCTGTCAGCCTATGCAGGTGCTTGGCGCTGCAAGTGGATGTGCGAGGGGCAACAACCGTGCAAAGCAGCCATGGCTCGGTGCCTAGCAAACCAAGCCTCGTTGTTTGGTGCTAGGCACTCGAGCATCGTAGGGCTATGCGATTTTTGCGATTTTGCCATTTTTAATTATTTATTTAATTATTAAAACGAGGCCAGACCTCGATTTTTCTCGGCACTTCCAAAATAATTTTGGCAAAATTTGGGTAAACCGGCTTTATCAAATTAATTGGATTGATTTTAATTAAGTTGGATGCAAAATTTAGTGGGAGCTTCATTAATTTTTGAGCTAATTTTATTGCGTTTAATCACATAATCGGTTAACAATTTTGACTAGTTTTAATTAGGCGCGTTAATTGGATTAACCACCTAAGCTAGTTACTAGTTTGCGCGTGTTTTGCTTTATTGCTTGTTTTACTTTGTAAAATGCATGGTCCATTCACGTTAGTGAATGGATGAATGGAATGAATATTCTATCACATGTTTTACAAAATGGCAACTAGTGGGGCCCGACTAGGATAGTAAATACGGACTGCGATCTGTTACATATTTTTGTAAATCTAAATACAGTCTGCGTACCGTTGCGTATTTTTCTACCTTAATATTTAGATTAGTCCTAATCTTATTTGTAGTTGCATAATTGGTGGTGATATCTCGAAGACGGCGTTTCTAAGAAGACAAGCCAAGAGGATGCAATGAAGGCCCTTGAAGATTTGAAGACTTCAAGTTCAAGGGGTCATGTTAGTTGCCAAATGCATCTTTATTATGCTTTATATATTTTGCTTATATAATTGCGATGTTAGATGCATGTTTAGGATTTCGAATGTTGAATGATTAGTTTAGTTCAATTAAATCAACCAACATAAAAACCCTAAGTCCCAAAGAAAATTGAGTTACATTTGCCATTCCAAAATGACACTTACGGAACTAATGAGAATAGTAATGGGTTGTGCAAAAGTACATCATTACTACTTTCCTAGGGAAGTAAGGTATGTTGGTGTGCTTGCCAAAGCAAGGCATCATTTACACGTTAGTTTTGGTTAAACTCAACGATATTAGTAAGGAGTCCTTAAACGTCAAGAAAGCATTAGATGCGACGTTTTATTGGAACCAAGAGTAACTTAGAGCTATTAGCAATTAAATTGCTTACCTTAAAATTTTAAGTGTTAAGACAAGCCAAAGCATGCTTAATCACTTTTTGATTTTTGGGGTCTTGGAATTGTTTTATTCTCGCCTAAATGGACAATTTTAAATGTGAGGATAAAACGGTTAATAAGATTTAAAATTTTCATG
The DNA here is from genome assembly GCF_001683475.1 of Chenopodium quinoa. NCBI lineage: Eukaryota > Viridiplantae > Streptophyta > Magnoliopsida > Caryophyllales > Amaranthaceae > Chenopodium > Chenopodium quinoa. The sequence continues at coordinate 1,936,926 of NW_018742980.1, forward strand.
TACGCTTTAAATTTCAAATTTATTGGTTTTATGAATGGTTTTTCTTTGCAAATTATTTCAATTGTAGAATCATGTCTGCAACTAATACCAACAACAACCAATTTTCACTCCGTTCTATTCTCGATAAAGAGAAGTTGAATGGGACAAAATTCCTTGATTGGGCAAAGGAACTTGTGTATAGTTCTCAAGCAAGAGCAAAAGGAATATGTCCTTGATGAGGAAATGCCCGACGCTCCCAACGAGGAGTTCACTCAGGCTACCCTAAACCGATGGCACGCTGCCAATCGAGATGTCAAATGCATCAAGTTGGCCACAATTTCTCCAAATTTCCAAAACACCTTCTTTGGAAAGGAGACGGCTTTTGAGATCATTTCTAAACTTTAGAATATGTTCCAAGAGTAGGCCTAAACTGAGCGGTTTGATACCCATAGGAAGATCCTTGAGAGCAAGCTCAAGAAAGGAGAGCCGGTCACCCCACATGTACTTAAAAAGATCGGATTTGAGAACATGGTATGGCTCGACGTTGGGTACTCAACTGAGATAACGATTGACATTATTCTCCACTTGCTGCACACAGGCTATGATCAGTTCAAGATGAACTATAATATGCACATCATGGAGAAAACCCTCACCGAGCTTCATGGAATGTTGAAGCAAGCCGTGCAAACGCTCAAGGATGAGGGGGAAGCATGATATGCTTATGGTCAAGAAGTGTAAGTCGTTCAAGCGCTCAGGCAAGAAGAAAGGCTATAAGATGAAAGGTAAGAAGACCTTTCCGCCTAAGTCAAGAGCTACCAAGGGCAATAAGGATAAGAAGGTAGCCTCATCTCAATCCGATTCCGAATGTTTCTACTGCAAGAAGAAGGGACATTGGAAACGAGATTGCCTCAGATTCAAGGAGGATAAGAAAAACGGCACCGTTGCTTCTGGATAAAGTATATATGTTATAGACCTTAACTTTAATAGCAAAGCATCATGGGTATTAGATATCGGATGTGGATCATACCTTTGTTCCAATGATCGGGGACTAAGGAAATGTAGAAGGCTAGTGAAGGGAGAAATGGAACTCCGGTCGGCAATGGAGCAAGGATTGCGACCGTATCCGTTAGGACACTTAGTTTTTCTTTGCCCTCTGGGCTTCTTTTAGAACTTGAACATTGTTATCATGTTCCAAACATTACCAAAAACATTCTTTCAATTTCGGCGTTGGACGCTAAGGGATTTGAATTTCGGATAAAAGACAATAGTTGTTCATTTTATCTCGATAATGTTTTATATGGTACGGCACATTCAGAAAATGTTCTTTATGTTCTTTCTCTAGACAAACAGGTTTATAATGTTAATGATACCACCAAAAGAGCTAAGACCATTGAGTCGACTCAAACTTACTTGTGGCATTGTCGTCTTAGCCACATTAACATCACACGCATCAAGAAACTTCTTCATGAAGGGATTCTTGATTCATTCAACTTAGAGTCGTTTGAAAATTGCGAAGGATGCTTACTAGGCAAGATGATAAAGCAGCCATTCTCCAAGTTGGGAGAAAGGGCTAGTGACTTATTGGGTCCTATACACACGGATGTATGTGGACCAATGAGCACAACCGCAAGAAATGGTTATCGCTATTTTATCACTTTCACGGACGACTTTAGTAGATATGGCTATGTCTACCTCATGTCGCACAAATCTGAATCTTTCGAGAAGTTCAAATAGTTTCAGAGTGAAGTGGAAAATTAGCTTGGCAAGAAAATCAAAGCACTTCGATCGGATCGAAGTGGCAAATATTTGAGCCACGAATTTGACGATCATCTAAAAGAACATGGTATTCTCTTAGAGTTGACACCTCCTTGAACTCCGCAATGGAATGGAGTGTCCGAAAGGAGAAATCAAACTTTGTTAGACATGGTTTGATCAATGATGGGTCTTATCAATCTTCCTATCACTTTCTGGGGACACGCACTTTTAACCGCAGCACTCACTCTGAACCGCGCTCCGTCAAAAGCTGTCGAAAAGACTCCATTTGAATTATGGACGAAGAAACCTCCACGGTTGTCTTTTCTTAAGATTTGGGGTTGCAAAGCATATGTAAAAAGATTAATTTCCGACAAACTTCACCCAAAATTTGATAAGTGTTTCTTTGTGGGATATCCAAAAGAAACCAAGGGGTATTACTTCTACAACCAGTTTGAGAACAAGATATTTGTTGCTCGAGACGGTGTCTTTTTGGAAAAGGAGTATCTTTCCAAAATGAGAAGTGGGAGGAAAATCGAACTTGATGAAGTTCGAGAAGGTGAGCAAGAAAGTCAACCTCACAAAACTAACAATCAAAGTGCTTTTAGAAACAACTGTTGACATTGGTCAGAGTCAAACCGACAATGTGCAAAGTCAAGATGACAATGCAAATGCTCAACCTATTACCCTGCATAGGTGGCAAAGGCCAAGATCTCAACCAAACAGATACCTTGGTGCTGTCTTAACCGAAGATCAAGACATCCGAGTTGTGGATGAAGATGAGCCAGCGACATACAAACAAGTTATGACGAGCCCCGACTCTGCAAAATGGAAAGAAGCCATGAAATCCGAGATGGACTCCATGTTTGAAAATCAAGTCTGGGACTTGGTTGATTTTCCCAAAGGTTACACACCTATCGGTTGCAAATGGATTTTCAAATTGAAAACCAACAAATATGGAAATGTATATGTATACAAAGCTAGATTAGTGGAAAAAGGTTACAAGCAAATTCACGGCATTGATTATGATGAAACCTTTTCGCCAGTCGACATGCTTAAGTCCGTCCGGATTATCCTAGCAATTGTCGCATACTATGATTATGAGATATGGCAAATGGATGTCAAAGCCACCTTCCGTAATGGGATTTTGGAAGAAATTGTGTACATGACACAGCCGGAAGGTTTTGTAGATCCAAGCAATGCTGGGAAGGTATGCAAGTTTAAGAAATCCATTTATGGATTAAAGCAGGCAAGCAGAAGTTGGAATCTGTGATTCGATGAAGCCATTAGTAAGTTTGGTTTTATCAAGAATCCAGATGAGTCTTGTGTTTACAAGAAGGTCAGTGGGAGTGACATCGCATTCCTTGTCTTATATGTCGAAGACATATTGCTCATTGGAAACAACATTCCAATGTTGGATTCTGTAAAGACTTGGCTTGGAAAGTGTTTTTCAATGAAGGACTTGGGAGAGGCACAATACATATTGGGCATCAAGATCTATCGGGATAGATCTAAAAGGATGATTGGATTGAGCCAAAGTACTTATATTGATAAGGTATTGGCACGATTCAACATAAAGGAAGCCAAAAGAGGCCACTTACTCATGTCACGTGGCATAACTCTCAGCAAGAAACAGTGTCCGAAGACACCTGATGAGCGAGAGAGGATGAGTCTAATTCCATATGCTTTGCTTATTGGATCAATCATGTATGCCATGATATATATTAGGTCAGATGTATCGTATGCCTTGAGTGCTACGAGTCAATATCAATCAGACCCAAGAGAGGCGCATTGGACTGTGACCAAGAATATCCTAAAGTACCTGAAAAGGAACAAGGATAAATTTCTGGTCTATGGTGGGAGTAATGATTTGGTTGTTGAAGGTTATACCGACGCAAGCTTCTAGGCTGACAGAGACGACTTGAAGTCACAATCAGAATACGTGTTATATCTTAATGGAGGAGCGTTTAGTTGGAAGAGTGCTAAGCAAAGCACAACTGCAGACTCTACAACTGAAGTCGAATACTTGGCAGCTTCGGAAGCAGCTAAGGAGGCAGTTTGGATTCGTAAGTTCGTTGGTGAACTTGGTATTGTCCCATCAATAAAAGGACTAATAGACCTCTACTATGATAATAGTGGGGCTATTGCTCAGGCCAGAGAGCTAAAGGAGCATCAGAAGTCAAACATGTTATGAGGCAATTTCACATGATAAGGGAATGGAAGTCCGAGGGTGAAATCAAATTTGCAAGATTGGAACGGACGACAATGTAGCTGATCCACTCACTAAACCTTTGCCTCAAGTGAAACACAACAAGGACATTTAGGCAATGGGAATCAAGCACGTTGGAGATTGGCTTTGAATTCCCTATTTATGTGTTTTAATTAAGTTGTGGAGATCTTAATGTAAAACACCATGTTAAAACCATTCATTTATGGAGTAATTTCATTTTTCTATAAATTATTATTCCATTTCTATTTAACTGTGGTTTGGAATTAAAATAATGAGTCCATTCGATTTGAACATTCAAAATAGGGTATTAAGGCCATGTCATGGATAAAGAAACACCTTTTAAGTGAACGTTGAATATCATATCGAAATCATCCCTAATCCAGGTCATTTGAAAGTTGGGCGACTAATGACCGCATAAGATTCGTGTGTATTATGATTTATAGCACCATGTCTTGTGCTACAAGGACATGATTGTCATAAATCCTTTGCTCAGGTATTAGTTTGGAACTATATCGGATCGACCTATGAGAATACTTTAAGAGATTTGACAATTTTTCATAAGTATATCGCTCATTATAACTATCGGGATCTCTTTCCTCGACCATGAGTATTGTAAGTTCTCTTGTTTGAGTACTAGTATGTTTTGATGTTGTCAAACGTCTGCTGTAAATGGGGATTATAGCGGCAACACTCGAGCGGCTAGGTCCTCTTAGTAAGGGAAGCTAACAATGCAAGATTGGGAATGTCTCCTTATTAATAACTAGGAACATGTCTTTGTTGTTTACAAGGCCTCTCGAAGAGCGAGATTGAGAAAATGCATGGTCATGCTCAGATGGATTTTAGAGATCATCTGTTTATTGATAGTCGAACTTGGAAATTGAGAAACACTTCTGGACGTAATAAAGATGTCGAAGAATCTTACCTTATAGTTCATGAAGAGACATTAAGTGACATAGGAAATAGGCTATACACTAATAGCGCACTTGTCCGGAAGGACAAGTGGGAGATTAGAAGGAATGGTGTCCTTCGAACAAGTGTATTATTCCGATTAAGGGTTCAGAATTAATTAGAAAGCTAATTATTCAGTGAGTTCAAGTGATCGCAATGCCTAGCTGGAGGCCGCTTCTAATCAGTAATATGAATGCATAATTAATATTAACACTTAATCTTGACTGAACCCTTCGAGTCACACCTAGTCGAGTAACCGAACCGAAACGACAAATTAATCTGAAGGGTTAAATGTGTCATTAGAGTATTACGAACAAAGACGTTGGATATCGAGCTTAGAGTGTCATAAGTCGAATCGAATTTAGAATTCGACGAGACGAGAAATTCAAGCAAACGATAAGTTTAAGCTAAGTCGTAGCTTCGCATTGGCCTAGCCATGCGAAGGCTAGGCAAGCATAGGGCACCAACCGCAATGCATGGGTGTGCCACAAGCCAAGCATGCATGTGCGTGCTAAGCTTGCTGGCCAAGCATGCTTGTGAGGCTGGTGCGCCTAGCTGCACGCAAGCTACACCACCCATGCACCGAAGCATCACTCGGTTAGCAGAGGCGTGGCAGCAGCTCCCTTATAGGGCAGCGAAGGCCTAGCTAGCATGTTAGGCCATGCGAGCAGCAATGCTGCACAGCACGAGGCCCAGCATGCAAGCTGGCCTATGCGTGTGCTGGTTGTGCCACACAACAAGGCTAGCAGCCAACCAAGCCTTGCGCCAATGCCCAGCCACAGCTTATGTGTGTGGCAGCTCTTGCGTGTGATTGGTTGTGCGTGTGAGAGCCTGTGTGTATAGGTTTTCTTGGGGAGCAAAGGGAGGGTGGTCCCCCCCCCCTTGTGGTCCTCACCTAACCTATTGATCACCACTTGACACTTGTCGTTTGTTGATTCACTTGCATTTCAATTTGATTTTTGAATTAAATTAAATTGAATAAGATGCATTTTACCAACTCTCCCACATTGATGGGAGATTAGAATTTAAGGGGTCCCTTCCCTCTTCCCTGTAAATACCAATCATTTGGCATTTGCGGAGCTTTACGCTTTCAAGTTCGAGCTCTAAAAGAAGCGAATCATGCATCAAGGGTATGATCGTCTTTTTCCCTCTCTTTGTTAATTAATTATGTGATTGTTAATTAATATGCATGTTTAGTTACTTTAATTTGTGTGCAGATTTTGGGAGGGTTTCATTCCGCGTAGTGTTGGACACTACTAAACCAACAGAGTCCCTCAGCTTAACGGGAGCTACCCTATACAATTAGTTATGTTGTCATTTTGGTGTGATCTATCAATGTGACAAAGTGGTCCATGAACAGCCTCTTCAAACCATTGTAAGAGTAAACTGATCCTTTTTCCAGCGAGCGATACCATTCATCAACTGCCAACCCTTCTAGAGTAGGAGGGAAATGCCTTGCACCACACTGAATCAGTTCGAGTGTATAAGACTATATGACTTTCAAAGGCATACAGGTGAATCTTTGGAGTTATAGTGTCGTTGTATTTGCACGAGGGCATCTTGATTTTCTCCATCGGCTCCTCCAGAATTTCCTTGCAGAACGGTGAGTCCTCAGGGATCACCAAGAGTTTGCCTTCTTTGACTGTTCTAGGCTCAAGGACCGGCTGTAGGTTGGAGATCTGCTACGAGTGTTTCTTATTGGATCCTCTCTAGCATCCTCAATGCTCCACTCTCAGTTCAGATCCCTGGCCTCCAATTCCTTTACCTTTCTATGCAAGGCTGCTAACTCTTTCTGCTCTAGGGTCAGATTGAGTGCAGGTGACTTGGCAAGGGGTTGGATGGCAGGCGTTGGTTCTCGGGTTAAGTTAGACCCCCTTTCTAAACGAGTTCAGCATGGCCGTCATAGCAGCCAATTGATCCTTACTGCACTGAGATAGATTCTGCAGCATATCTGGTATTTTCACTATTGGGAACTTTCCAGGTGGTGTTTGAGTAATTAGTTTGTTGTTTTAGTTTGTGGGTGGCATTTCGAATCAGAATGTCTCAGATGATCCTACCGGCTTTTAAACTCCCGCGGTGTTTCTGGTGACACCTGAAGAAGTTCCGGCAGGAGTTGGATTCTAGGTATTGATCGAAATTGATTTTTTAACAGATTTTGTGGAATTGGGTTTGTTTTGAGGCATTTGGGTATTATCAATTATGGGTGTTTAGGTTTCCGGATCGGATTTCTCTCTCGTCATGGCGGTTTTCCCAGCTAATCTAAGCTTTTCGGCTAAGCTAAGGTGTGTGAACTACACCCTCATTCTAGCGCCAATTGTTCCAGAGCTAGGCAGGTGAATGGATTCAGTCCTCGGCTGGGAATTCCTGCACAAAGAACGGTGGTTACTACCCTTGGGGGTGGTTTCGAGGAACCCCCCTTCGATGCTTAAGTTAGTATAGTTTTAGGTGGAAATATGAATAATAAATGGTTAGTGATAGAATGTGACAGTCTAACCTCTTCTCCGTTGTACTTCACTTGCTATTTATAGTTGTATGATTCCTTGTGCTACGGGCTGGAGCCCGTTGAGGTCAGCCGTGAGGCTAAGCCACCTAAGGTAATATATGTGACTTTAGGTTGGACTGGGATGGTGTACACCTCTCATGTGGTGCTAGGAGCGTGGGTCAGCTCTGCGGAAGCTACCCTATACAATTATTATTGAATTATTGAGTTATTAGAATTGTTTTAAGATCTTGAGAATTGGTTTTGAATTATGAGGTTGTAATTATTAAATATTTGAATCTTCCATGTATGGTTTTAAAAGCATGTTTTTAAATAAATTGAGTTTACTTATCTTGCACTTGAATGTACTTGGCATACTTTGATAATTCATATTTTCTATTTGTTTTGGTTCGCCCAGTTTACCTTAATGGTAAGCAATGTTGACAATTTCAGGTGAAGTCTTGAATGAGCATTTGGGAGTCTCGGGATTTTCTTCACCTAGTTTAGGAATGTTGGTTTTTGTCTTTATTTTGAGTACTCAAAATTAACGATGGTTACTATTAATAAAAGAATTTGAGTTTCCGCTACAAAGTTTTGGTATTAAGTTAAGTAGTTGAGTTCTTCAAAAAAAAAAAGTTAATTAGTTTGAGTAGCCTTGCGTAATCACGCGGCGGTAATACTCCTAAATCTATCTCTACGGTATAATTATACATATTATATTAGTATTTCCGTAAAGGGGGATTTGGGGGTGTTACATCAACAAGTGTCGGATTATCATCAACTGAGTTTGTCATTTTTCTTTCATGATCCTTGGTTCCACGAATGGTGAGACAGCCTAATGCAAAGCCGCTATCAATAACACAAATGAACCCAGAATCAGTATCTGAGCCACTGTCATCATTTATCTTTTTGTCGACTGCCTGGGGTCTGTCTTAAGAGTCACTTTGGACTTCAAGACGTATGACTTCAACAGCCCTTTCTTAGCCAACTTATCCAACATCCGCTTTAGAATATAGCAGTCTTCGGTGTCATGACCCACATCCTCATGGAAGTGGCAATTTTTTTTCTTATCTAGGTACTTTTTTTTTTTGTTGACACTTATCAAGGTACTTTGTCGGACTTTTCATTGCCTCGGGCTTATAAAAATGCATTCGGTCTTTAATTTCCATGAGGATGGAGTAGCAGTCTTTCTTAAACTCGTACTTGGGAACATACAGCTTAAACTATTTATTTTTTTTTTCTTGAACGGCCGTAGGCGTTAATTGAAGCGCGCCTCATAAGCATGTTGTGAATATTCTTGGAAATCATAGGAAGCTAGATTTGACATTATAAGATTAGGGACAAAAAAGTAGGGAGCCGCCAACAAGTTTTTGAGAAACTTGTAAACCGTTCACGGATCATTTAAGGCAATCACAATAAGGGACAACGAAAGGAAACAACGTAAAGGTTACACCCCATTCATAATCCATGAGATTACTAACTCCATAGGGTCTGGAACCACGAAAAGAGGATCGAGGATGATGGTACGAAGTGAGTCATGGAAGCCACTTCGCTCGTATTGGCCTCTACTTGATTCTTATGGCGAAAAGTATTTCCTGCGATCTCAAAGGCATACAAACAATATTTGATTTGCTCCAAACAAATATTAGGCTAAATTGGTTGAATATTAATGCACACATAAATATAAAATATTTGTAATCACTTGATTAAGTAACAAGATTAAAAAGGAACCTAAACCAGTCGTCCAAATTATCTTATCAGTCGTGATTTTCAATTACATATCCCCTTTAAACATACGATATGGTGATAAATAATCATAATAGAATAAGTAATAATATTGAAAGAAATATAACCATAAATATAACAATTAATGTATGAAAAACATAATAAAAATCGTTAAAAATATAGTAGGAATAAAAGGAGCATGATTCTTACTTTGATTGCTTTTGCTTGCAACTATAAAACAATAAACACGTTAGTAAATTCAAGGAAAATAATAAATAATAATTGAAATTAAATTAAATTAAATGAAACAAGAGTTGGTTTGGTCCAAACCCTCAAACAGGGCTACCTTTCACTCCTTAGTTTAAGTATGGAATTTCGGGTATTGTATGGACTCCTCAGAGTGCTTAAGTAATGAATGGTGAAAGTATAAATAATTGTAAGTGTGAGGGAAGGAAGAGAGAATTGATGTTGATGCCCCAAAACTCGTAAATGAGTTCGTATTTTTAGAGAAAAACGACGGAGTGAATTTTGGAACCCTAGAAACGAGGCACCACTGAGGGAAAAAGGTACCGTCACACAGCATGAGTATCGTTTCACGAGCCAAAGTACTGTGTCGTGTCACAAGTGTCGTGGCACAGTACCAGTGAAGTTGCGCGGTACCAAATGTTATTTTTTTGAAAAGAGAAAACGCGTGAGAAGATGAAAACCGAGAATTTGATGTACCGTGTCACGGCATGAGTACAGTAGTACGTCACTTTATAACTTGTCGCGGTACACTGTACCGTGTCGCAATACATTCGCAGTTTTTATGCGTTTTTAAAACTTCCATGACTTTTGATCTGTAACTCGGAATAAGGCATATAATATATCCTTGGAAAGAAATTTAATTCTACTTTCAAACCCATATGTAACTAGGTTAAAATAATTTTTATATTTTATGATATGGCCGTTTTAGTGCAAGGGTGTCGGTTTTGGGCCGAGTTTTAGTGTTTTGCTCATATCTTCTTCGTTTTAAATCATAATTGGGCTTATGATATATCGTTGGAAAGGTTATCTCAATGACTATACAACCAAATTAGATTTGAATTAAAGTTATGGGAAAAAAAATCAGTATTTCTCGATTTTATGTTGTGGACGCGAAAAGAGAATAATAAATTATGGTTTGGGGAAATGGGCTAGGAAATGGGTTGGTTGAGGTGAATTAAATGGAAATGTGTTGGGATAAGGCTATGGTTTTAAGAACTATGTAGATTCAATAGACAACCCAACCAATAACGACAATGAAAGTTTATTCATCATCAGGTTTTGATTTAGGGAGACATTGTTAGGTGTCTACAACGGCTGACTGGAACCATCAACCACCCAGACTTCTTTTCTCTTTTTGTTCTCTTCACTCTTCTGAGCCAGTTGATCTTTTCGACTCCCTTTGATTTTTTGGATCATTTTTATCCATCTGTTTGTTGGCAGCTCTGCCACCTGGATACAGGCCTCAGCCTCTCTCAAGGCTTCACCAAGATTTTCTTCCAGACGAGGTCAAATTTGAAAGCCGATCCATCCTTCAGTCCCTTGAAGAATTCTATGTATTCCACTTCGTCATACAATCCTTGAATCTAAATTCTTTCCAACTTGAACTGCTTGACATATGATCTCAACCCCTCCCTGTCTCTTTGAACATCCGCCCCCAACTCTATGCTTGTCTTCTTGGTCGGTATGTTCATGGAGAAGTTTGAGGTGAATGCATCAGGTAGGTAGGTTATCGGACCACTGTTAGGCAATGCCCTTCGGTGTTTCCAGGAATCATCTGCACCATGCAGCATCATCCTACCCTTGTAAATACATAAGGTTGGTATATGCTATTAGGTGATCTTCCGAGTTGGTGGTGCCATCATAGGAACCAACCGATATATTTTTAACCTTGGCCGGTTGTGCCGCCTCAGTTATGTCCTTGGAGAATGCAGAAGGTTGTTCTCCAAGTTTTAGCAAACGGAGTAGCCAATCCAATGGCTAAACTTGATGTGCCACCTCACCCTCGTATAAGCTAGGTTGCTGAAATGCTTTACCAAACAGACCGTATACCTGTTAAGGTACATACAGTGTCGGTTGTATAACATGTGGGCCTCTATAGACGGACTGGCCGCCTAATAGATAGTCTTGCCCAGAATGGGAGTACCGTTGAGAGGTATTCTTGAACGTGCGGTCTGGCATGGTTGGCGTTGATGTCGTGTCAGACAGCTGCTGCAACTTCTTACACTCAATGAATTGTCGAGCGTCGTTGAAAGTTTTTTGGTGCCATCTGGCTCTTCATGCCGGATGGGCTTCCTTTGGGGTGTCCTTGGAACACGAATTTTGGTCCATTTAATGACTGGGTTTCCCCCCTCATGCCGCTTGGGAGAGGAGTGGGATCTTTGTCTTTTGTGGCCTTCAACTGCTCAGTTGGAGTCGGCTTCTTAGTCGGCTGGCTCTTGCTTGGCCCATTCTACTAATGAGAGTTGCTTCTCATCATACTTTTGATCTCTCCTTTAAAGTTCTCCATGAATTCCATGAATTCGGAACGTGTGATGTGAGTAGTCGGCTCCGTTTGTTATCCATCTTCGTTATCCATCTTAGAGGTACTCTCCCTATAGACGGCGCCAAATGTTTTAGGGGTTTTTTGCTGTGTCCAAAAGAAGAGTTGCAACTCCAAGACTGGTCTGCCGCACGTCTTGTACCTGCACAAACGGAAGCTCCATTTGTTCGGAGTTCCGCCTTCGAAGGTTAAGTTAGTACCGGATGAAGGAGAAAGCGGAAAGTAAAGGATGAAAAGTAAAGATGGATTTCTTAAATGATTGTGTAATAATAACTAATGAATAATGGAAATTTGATTGTGCTCCCAATGTAAAATTCTATATTTATATGCATGTGGGAGTGTGTGCCCTTCCTTAGGTCATTTAACCTAAGTAGATAGGTCGCACCGTTTTTTGGCGCCTCGGGATTTGGGCCTGAAGGCCATCATTTTCCCAACGATGGGGGTGTCACATGTCTTATCCTAAATGGCTCATTTTGAGCGTAGCTTAGGGTGACATGTGTCTGTAGGCGTCGTTCAAAACGCGCCTACTTAAGCATGTGCGAATATGCTTGGCAATCATAGAAAGTGGGAATTAAAATTATATGATTAGGGACAAGGAAAGTAGGGAGCCGCCAACAAGTTTTTAAGGAACTTGTAAACCGTTCACGGATCGTTTAAGGCAACCACGAATAAGGGACAACGATAGGCAACAATGATTGAGGCGTGAAGGTTACACCCCATTCATAATCCATGAGATTACTAACTCCATATGGTTCGGAACCACGAAAGGAGGATCGGGGATGATGTATGGTACGAAGTGAGTCATAGAGTCACATTCGCCTGTATTGGCCTCTACTCGATTCTTATAGCAAAAAGTATTTCCTGCGATCTCAAAAGCACACAAACAAAGATTCAATTTGCTACAAACTAAATTAGGCTAAATTGGTTGAATATTAATGCACACATAATTCTAAAATTTTGGTGACCACTTCAATTAATAACAAGATTAAAAAGGAACCTAAACTGGTCGTCCAAATTATTTTATTAGTCGTGATTTTCAATTACATATTCCTTTTAACATGCAATATGATAATCAACAAAATAATAGAATAAACATTAATATTGGAAGCAATTTAACCATAATATCGTTAATCAAATAATCAAAAATATAACAATAAACCTAAACATGATACTAGTAATATAAACAAAATAAGTAATTAAATTAATTAATCACTCACATTACGCGTGCTCCTTTAAATTGCTACATCATAAATAAATTGTTAGTAACTTCAATAAAAATAGAAATTAAATTGAAAGAATTAAATTAAAAAGTTAGAAAAATTGATTTCACCCTCGGGATTATACCTTCACTCCTTAGTAAAAAAGGTAGAACCTTCGGATCTTGTTTTGGTCTTTGAATTACTTGTATATGATTAGAAATTGTATGTCAAAACTTTACGTCTAAGCCTTTTGGGAAATGTGGGAGGAAATATAGTTCTCGGGATTTCAAAATCGCCTCCTAAAAATTAGAAAAGATGGTGGTATTTGAAGGCTTAGAAACGAGTGAAGATAGAATTTTAAGAAAACATAGAATTTAAGAAATGCGTCACGCGGGTCAGCAGTTTTGTAGTTTTTTTATCATAACTTTTGAGCCATAAGTTGGAATAATATAAATAATATACCATTGGAAAAGATCTGGAAGTCTACTTTCTTACCCAATTAGAATCAGATTGATATCTTTTGTAGAAAAAAGATATGGCCGAAATAGTGGGACGAAGTCAGTTTTTTATAGTTTGATATTTTGATCATATTTTTTTTCGTTATAACTCGGAATTGGGATTTTGATATATCATTGGAAAGCTTATTTCAAGATCTATCCAACCATTTAAAATTTAGATAAAAATTATGATGCACGAAAATCAGACTTGCTCGATTTTGGGCTGCAATTATGAAAAGAGGAAATTGGGTTAAAGTTTATGGATTTTGGGCTAAAAAAAGGGGTTTGGGTTGATGAAATAGCTAAAATGGCTTAAAAAATAATAGTGGGCTAGAACAAAAGGTCTATTCAAGTAATTCTTAGATCCATCACGCAAACCAGACCAATTTAGGCAATGAAGGTTATTTCTTCATCAGGCTTTGGTCGAGGAGACATTTTTAGGTGTCTACAGTGTCACGCTCTGTTTGGTCCATGCGTCTAGCGTAACTTTTACCCTAAACAATGCACACCCCTAATGTTTACACAACTTCCTCCGTAATTCAAGTACCCGAAGGATGGAATTGCTACAAGAACTGCTCAGATCTCAAAGGTTGGTTTGTGTTTGAAGTGTTTAGGGTTTCAATCTTTTTTCATATCTAGCATATGGGGACTTAAGAGAGTACATATAGTAGTCAAGAAAAGGTAACAAATTAACATTTTCCCCTCCTATCCGCACGGATGAGCACTATTTCTCGCTCGCTTGCGACAGCACATAAGCATGTCACTCTCTCGTCTACGAGCTATATAGCTCGGCCTTGCCGCAACCATGTGTGCAACTGAACTGTCGCTTGCTCACTTGTGAGCTATAGCTCAATCTTGCCGCAACAATGCGAGCATCGAGCTATCGTTACTCCCTTAGGAGTTATAGCTCGCTCTTGCTGCGCTAACTTCGATTAAGGGAGGAGCTATTGCTCACTCAATTGCTCATGAGAAAAGCTTTTGATTTGCATTATATTACCACCAATACAACTCCTACAGATACTACGACTCTCTAAAATGACTAATTTCAAAGACAAGATCAAGGAAACAATTTTCTCCTAGATAGATACTATGACTCTCTGAAAGGATTTTTTGTTAAGGAGTTAAACCAAGCAATTATAACCTTGAGGATTTTAATTTTAAGCTATTGTTGCAAGACATTATGAAGGAGTATTGTGGTGATTCTTTTGAGTAATATGTCTGGAAATGCCCCTTGATCCCTAAGGAGCGTGGGGAAAGGACTAAATGAGGGAGCAAATAATTTAAAGGAATATGGTAAAAAAAAGTGCATAGTAGTCATAGTTTCAAAAAAAAAAAGGCATAGTAGTCCTGATACTAATCAACATAAAGGAGAGCATTGATGAAGAGAAAATAAAAAGACGGGAAAAGGAAGAGAAAAATGTTACTCCCTCCGTTTTGTATAATCGCAATACTTTATTTTTTTACATCCGTTTTATAATAGTTGCAACACTTCCTATTTTAGTAAGGACCCACTACTATTTTATTATTTCTCTCTCCCACTTAACCCACTTGTATAAATATTTAATTATTTCTCTCTCTTACAAATCCCACTTATACTACTTTTTTTTATTATTTCTCTTTTCTATTAACAATAAAATATATACCCACTTACTATACTTTATATTATAAAATTCACCCTATGATCTCTACCTTATAAATTTCCTATTACTTTGTGCAAGACCTAGTGTTGTAATTAATACGAAACGGAGGGAGTACAAAAGTTTAACGCTAGGAATTTTGTTCAAACTAACAGTTTTAAATGGAAGGGGGCAGATTTGGACATGGGCCAAGTCGGGCCTTGGCAAAAAAAAGCTGGCTCATTTGGACCAAAGCTTCGGGCTAAATCTGTACTCCAACCTGCTATTTTAGGGAAAATATGAGGATTTTTAGACTATTTCTAGGTCGGGCCAAATTTATATCTTAAAGTTAAATTTTAATTGTCCAAAACCAGAACAATGAAATAAAATTGGGATGGGTTAGCCTAAGCCCGAAATTCGGACAAAAAATTATGAGCAAATTTCAAGTCGAGCTAGTCGCCCATGTTGCTTATGATCAGTCTAACTCTAATCATCTTAACTTGACAAATTTGAACCTTGTAACCTTTAGGATACTGGTCTGGTTTACCAACTGAGTCAATTATTCTTAGGTTTTAAATTTATGACATGATATGTCATGTATTTGTACTTTCACCAAACAATTGATCCATCTAATACCTTGTACGAAGTATATTTCTTTTTGTTATTAATACTTGTATATTGCTTGTTAGTGAGGGAAAAATTGTAGTGTGGTAAGAGATTGTTTTATTACAACACTTAAATTACTTACGTGCACAATTTTTATTTAATGTTGAACTTATATAACACCTTTACCCCATAAACGTAGTTATGAACGTAAAATACTACACAATACAATAATTTTACCGAACAAATTCATCAAATAATTATTATGGAGTATAACTTGTTCACCAAATAATTTGACGTGACAAACGTACTTGCTTATTCTATAATTTACATAAACAATTGTGAGACACGTTGAAATGCAAATTAAATGACGAGCTAGAAGATTATAATTAATAAAATAAACAACCATATATTCTGGTTTTGTAGAATATAGCCGTCATATAGTTAATCACAAAGCACTTCATAAAATTATAAAGTTAGATAATTGGTCACTTTTTAATCTACTCTAACTATCAAAAGTTTCTTTCCTTCAATGTGCAAAAAGTGAAAAGCAATTAGTAAAATCTTAATTAATAAAATATTTCCTTCAAAATTAGGAGATTAGTATCAAAATCAAAAGACAGTATGACTTAGACATCTTACTAAACTAAAAACTCAACAATAATCTGGTGATTTTAATGGTTTGTTTGGTCGGAAGTTTCAATCTATACAGTTTATATAACTTGCATATGTTTTCTTGTAATCACCTAATTTAATTAATAAAAGTCTACTTAATCTTTCTCCTGAAGTAACCAACTTAAAGGTTTATGCTACTTAGTTATATCATTATATAAACCACTTCATTTTCTCTCATTTTCATTACTCATTCAATACAAAAAAACCTCTTACAAACAAAGTTAATTGACTGCCTAGGCAACAATCTTTTTGACAAATAAAAAAAAAAAAAAAAAAAAAAAAAAAAAAAAAAGAAACGATATGGGGTTTATTTGCTCTTTTCATTCATCAGCTTGTTTATACACTATACTATTCCTATTAGTGTGTGCATCCTGGCTTGGCCCTCAACTTGCTCTTGCTAAGCATCGAGGCATAACTAGACGTTACAAGTTTGAGGTACGTACCTAGGTTTCTTTGTCGTGTTTCTTTTCTCTTAGGGTACTTGGATAAGGAACACGTCCTTTTATTTTAATATTTATATTCGACTAATGAGGTTATCTATATATACAATGCTTAATATGTTTTATAACAAAGCTTAATGAAAAAATTAAGTAAAATTTATTACTAATAAGATAGAGATTTTTCAAGGGCGCCATGAAGATTATAAGAATTTTCACTATGGTTTTGCTTGAATTTTTATATTGATGCATTTTTTTTTTCTTCTTATAGGTAAGGATGCAAAATGTGACAAGGCTATGCCAAACAAAGAGCATAGTAACTATAAACGGACAATTCCCTGGGCCTAGAATTATTGCAAGGGAAGGTGACAGCCTTGAAATTAAGGTTGTTAATCATGTCAAATACAACGTTACTATTCATTGGTAAGTAGTTAAAAGAAATATAATCTCGAAACTTATATAAATCTCGTATCAGATTGGATGAATAATGAATATAATTAAAAATTTGTGAAAATAGGCATGGAATTCGACAGCTAAGGAGCGGATGGGCTGATGGTCCAGCATACATCACACAATGCCCAATTCAACCTGGACAAAGCTATGTTTACAAGTACACAATCAAAGGACAAAGAGGAACCTTATTTTGGCATGCTCACATTTCATGGCTTAGGGCTACCCTTTATGGTCCTCTTGTCATTTTACCAAAACGTGGCGTTCCATATCCATTTCCTCACCCCTTTAAGGAAGTTCCCATCGTTTTCGGTAAGTTTTCGTATACTACAAAGAAAGTAACAAAAATGAATTATTAACTCCAAATTTCTTGAGAGTCCATTACAATAAGACCATAATCATAGATAACATGGTCTTTTTTGTAAACTTTTACAAAAAAGTTCTGATTATTACTCATGGATCTTAATTTTTTTTTTACAAATCAAAACTTATTTATCTGATTAATGATTTTTTATGTAAAACTAATGTATTTTAAATCATAAAACAGGGGAATGGTGGAAAGCAGACACAGAGGCAGTGATAAACCAAGCAATGAAAACAGGATCAGCCCCTAATCTTTCAGATGCCTTTACCATCAATGGTCTTCCTGGTCCCTTATACAGTTGCTCAGTTAAAGGTAACATATAATCTAGACTATACATATAACTAATTGCTATGACTTTCTAGCAGTCCCTCACATCTAATCAATCGCGCTACTAAACACTGCTGTAGATACATTCAAGCTCAAGGTGAAGCCAGGCAAGACTTACCTTCTTCGCCTTGTCAATGCTGCACTCAACAACGAGCTCTTTTTTAGCATCGCCAACCATACACTCACAGTTGTCGAAGCAGATGCCATTTATACCAAGCCCTTTAAGGCCAACACCATCCTGATCACCCCTGGACAAACTACAAATGTCTTACTTAGAGCGAAAAGGCATCATCCTAATGCCTTGTTCCTTATGGCAGCCCGGCCTTATGCCACTGGACCTGCAACTTTTGACAATACAACTACCGCCGCCATCCTTGAGTATGCTCATCATGATCCTTCTCGTAAGCCTAAAGCCACTAAACTTCCTCTAATCAAACCTAAGCTTCCATTCTTCAATGACACATCATTTGCAGCGAAATTTACAAACAAATTGAGAAGTCTTGCAAACTCTAAGTTCCCAGCAAATGTTCCGAAAAAGATTGACAGACATTTCTTCTTCACTGTTGGCCTTGGATTACTCCCCTGCTCTAAGAACCAAAACTGCTCAGGGCCTAACAACACCATGGTAGGCGCGGCAATCAACAACATCTCTTTTGTACAACCTAAGACTGCTTTACTTCAGGCTCATTTCTTAAGACAGTCAAATGGGGTGTATACCTCTAATTTCCCAACAAAGCCACCCACTCGATTTAATTACACCGGTA
This sequence comes from Chenopodium quinoa, assembly GCF_001683475.1. Classification (NCBI taxonomy): domain Eukaryota; kingdom Viridiplantae; phylum Streptophyta; class Magnoliopsida; order Caryophyllales; family Amaranthaceae; genus Chenopodium; species Chenopodium quinoa. The sequence goes on from NW_018742980.1 coordinate 1,955,537, forward strand.
CTCCTCCAACCAATATTATGCTAAACAAAGGGACTAGATTGATGTCCTTACCATACAATACAAATGTCGAGCTACTGTTGCAGGACACCAGCATTATTGGGGCTGAGAGTCACCCTCTTCACCTACATGGCTTCAACTTCTTCGTCGTTGGTCAAGGATTTGGCAACTTTGATTCCAAGAAAGATCCTGCAAAGTTTAATCTCGTTGATCCTATTGAAAGAAATACAGTTGGTGTACCTTCTGGTGGTTGGGTTGCTATCAGATTTCGGGCAGATAATCCAGGTAAATAAAATAAATACTTTAAAAATGTTCCATAAACCTATAAATACTAGTAGCATGATTTTTATGTACTCGTACAAAATATATCTATTTTTAAAATGTATACTGACTTATGATTGCAAATAGGGGTGTGGTTTATGCATTGTCACTTGGAAGTACACACGAGTTGGGGATTGAAGATGGCATGGATTGTTCAAGATGGAAAGAAGAAGCACCAAAAATTGCCACCTCCACCAGCTGATCTTCCAAAATGTTGAACATTAATTGTCTAGTTTCTTTTAAAGTTTTTGTAGGCCAAAAAAAATAGTAGTAGTTTCATTTTGTTATTTCCTCATTTGATTGCATTCTTTTAATGCCTAAAAGCACCACAATTATGAATTTACAGTACTACTCCGTAGTAAAGATCATTGTAAATTTCATGTTCTTTTTTAATAGAAATTTCGTGTATTATTATAGATAAATTAGATTACACTTTACAGTGTGAATGTGTGATAAGATTCAAACATACAATTAGTGCATATTTCGTTAATCCTATGTTTCGATTAGCATATATACTAAGGAAGTTAAGAAAACTTTATGGCTCACTAGGGTGGCTAACGTTCAGCACGGCGCGCCATATCTAGCTATGTTTGGAGAGTCCTTTTCAGTAATCGGCAACACTTATGAGGGAAAATATTTTAAAGGGTATAAATGTCAACACACTTTTATTAAGAGTTTTTTTTTTTTTTAAGAGTTTAAAAAAAGGGCAATTAAGATTAATGAGAAAAAATATTTTAAAGGAATAAATGTTCGCACACTTTTATTAAGAGTTTTTTTTTAAAAAAAAAAAAAAGGGCAATTAACATTAATGATGAAAATTAAGTAAATAAAAAACTATTGTTAGATCATTAAATCACACAAGGAAAAGATTAGATGTAATTAACATGATATTAATAGTGGCGTGCAGGTAAACAAACATTTTAAAAATATAATTATTCTCGCACTATTTATAAGTGTTTTTTCATTCTTTTAAAAAGGTAGGGATTAGGTTTAAACTCCAAAAAGTAATTGTTGAAATTAGTACGTTAGTTGAAGTGGACTCTTGTCTCAATAATTCACATAGCTCAACCTCAGTTTCACATACCCATGTTTCATGTTTGTTGATTAACTTTAATTTGATTATACTTTTTACGGTTTTAGCTATAAATAAAAATTAAAGTCATAGGCGAAGTATTGTTGGAATTGTATTATGCATATTTTCAAAATATAATTTAATTTTTTTTATTAATTAATATATACAAAAGTTGAGTTAAGTACACAAATAAACCCTATCTTCTTCAATTTTTCACTTTTTAGATACTCTCTTCTTTTTTTTTCACTGTTTGGGTACTCATTTCTATTTCTCGGTCAAATAAATTAAATGGACCATAAGAAGATAGTCCCTTTGGTTAAAGAAGATATATAGGGTGTTGGGTTAAATTTAATTATGTCAAGTATATAGGTACTCAAATTGAAGCAAATTACTTCCAAATGTTTTTCATTTGCTGACTCATCATACATGATTCCACTTTTCTTTTATTTCTTAATCTCTCTCATGGCAACTCTCACTCATCTTTTCTTTCTTCATTTTCTCCACTTATTACTCAATAAATATATGTATGAGGTTAATAACCATGCCCTGTATTTATTGGATAACGCCCGTATTTTTATATAAATTACCTTAATTAATCCCTTTTAAAATTACTCTTCAACCTTTCTCTCTCTTACCTTTGTTTTTACTTTCTCTCTCTTCACCACAATTCAACTACCATTTATTAAACCACCACCACCACCAAGCAAATCACAACAATTCCAACACCACCTATCAAACCATCACCAAGCAAACCACCACCACCACCAGCCGGCTAATGTAAAGCACCAAGCAAACCAACACCACCACCTTTCTCTCTCTTCACCCTTTTCACCTACCTTTCTCTTTCACCCAAATTCAACCCCCAAAATCAACCACCACCACCGGTTAACACCAAATTCAACCCCCAATCTTGGCGTCGACGCTACAAGGGAGGCGCATTTGTCGGGAAATCGCAAAGACAAGGCAGTCGTCACCGGCGAGCAGGTGAGTCGACTTTTTTTTTTCCGTCGATTTTGAGGAACGCTTGGAGATCTGGAATCTCCAGGCTACGAACGCCCGGAAGTTTCGGATCTCCGGGGGTGAACGCCCGGAAGTTTCGGATCTCCGGGGGTTCATTCGAAAATCCCAGGCGAACCACATTGGCTCATACTTATTTTAGTATATGCAAATATGCTTCTTCAGAAATTGCAGTGAGCTAATTTTTAGTCTTAATATGACAGAATCTCAGAAAGAAAAAAGTGGCTGATGGCTGAATTTAAGAAGTTCGTGCTGTGCAGTGTGCTGTCGGAGAAAGCAAAGTGTTTTAGATGCTCCAGGGTTTTCCACTGTTGTAGTTAGACGCTTGCTGCTTCTCTTTGTTGGAGATTGCTTCTGCTTTGCTGATTATTGCTGCTTCAATTATACTGTATTCTTATTGACTATTTGTATTTATTTTTTTTCATTTTTTTGGATGAAAACTTGAAAATTGTAAATTTACAAGCTACTAATGAAAATATCTAAGTTTTATGTGTATATATGTACTATGTTTGTTGATCAAATTGGGTGAAAAAATGCAAAATATAATATATTAGCCACTATAGTATTTGTGGCAAACAAGCTTATTGGCCACGATAAAATTTGTCGCAACAATGCTTATTAGCCACGGTAGAATTTGTGGCAAATAATTTGTTAGTCCGATGCACAAGGTAATCTCCTTTGCAAATGTAAAAGATGTGGTCAAACATATAATGCTGAAAGTTGGCAAGGAACTGGTAATCTGAAACGCCACATTAAGAAATGTAAAAAAAGGTCCTTTAAAGATGTAGGTTAGATGATTATAGATTCTAGCAGTTCTGGTTCAAGGATGAATAGGCTTCCTGCTATTGATTATAATGTTTTTTTGTGAGATGTTGTCTATTGCTGTTGTGAAACATGATTTGCCTTTTCAGTTTGCTGAATATAGTGTTATTAGGAAGTGTTTTAGTTACATAAATCCTGAAGTTAAACTTGTGTCTCGAAATACTTTGAAAGCTGATATTCTTAAAATGTTTAAGAGGGAAAAGGAGAAATTTAAAGAGGAGTTGAGTGTAGTTCGTGGTAGGATTTCTCTTAAATCTGATTGTTGGACTTCAATTACTACAGATGATTACGTCTTTGACTGCCCATTTTGTTGACAATCAATGGATTTTGCAAAAAAGAATTCTGAATTTTCGTTTTTTGCCTCCGCCTCACACCGGTGTCCATATGTCTGACCATGGTTATGATTTGCTTAAAGATTGGGGTATCCAAAAGAAAATCATGTGTATTACTCTTGATATTGCTTCATCTAATGATGTGTTTGTCGATGTAATTAAAAATGAACTTGATTTGATATGTGGGGGTGATTATTTCCATGTAAGGTGTTGTGCACATATTCTGAATTTGATTGTACAAGATGGTTTAAAAGAGATAAATGAGGTTGTTATTAAGGTGAAAGAAACTGTGAAGTATGGTAAAGGATCTCAGTCTAGGAGGCAGCGTTTTTTGACTTGTGTGGCACATGTAGAACTTGATTCAAGTAGGGGTTTGAGGCAAGATGTTCCTACTCGATGGAATTCAACCTATTTGATGTTAGAAAATGTTATGTACTACAAAAAGGCTTTTCTTCATTTCCAAAAAGTTGATGCAAATTATATTCCTTGTCCAACTAATGAGGAGTGGGGGAGAATAGAGAAGATATTCAGATTTTTGAAGGTCTTTTTTGATGTGACAAATGTTTTTTTCGGGTACAAATTATCCTACCGCTAATGTATACTTCCCAAATGTTTTGAAAATCCGTTTACTCTTGAAAGAGGAACTTGAAAGTTCTGATAACTTCATGCATAAGATGGCAGCAAGGATGCATGAAAAGTTTGCTAAATATTGGACTAATTTTAGCATAATTATGGTTGTGGCTGTGGTTTTAGACCCTCGATTTAAGTATGAGTTTGTAGAGTGGGCTTTTAAGAAGCTATATGGGGAAATAGAGGGTACTAATGAGTTGGTTAAGTTCAATGAACGGTTGGATTATCTGTATGGTGCTTATGTGACCGAGTTTTCTACAACATCACCATCATCTAGGCGTCGTTCTTCTCCTACACAGCCTAATGGAGGGCATGTTGATGTCGCCTCAGATTCTTTTATGATGGTAACACACTAAAACTTCACTTTTTGTTTAATAATATGCTTTTTAAATTCTGTTTTTGTATGCTTAATTGCTTATCTCTTTTTTTTTTTTTTGTACATCTTTTAAGACTTTGATAACTTCTCTTCTAGCAAGTCAAATGTTGCTACTAAATCTGACCTTGAAATGTATTTGGAAGAGCCTTTGATTCCTGGTGCAACAAACATAAACATCCTACATCATTGGAAAACAAATGCTGAGGTATCCAATAATTCTTTCAAAGATGGCAAGGGACATCCTTGCAATTCCTATTTCAACAGTAGCTTCAGAATCTGCCTTCAGTATTGGTGGTCGAGTTTTGGACTGTTATAGAAGCTCGTTGAAACCAGCCATTGCAGAAGCTATCATTTGCCTTAGAGATTGGACTTTTGGTGAAGGTATGAAAAATAGTTTATATATTAATAATTACATTTATTTGTTTTTTTTTGGACTATGTTATTTATGCTTTAAGGCTGCTATTAATTTTTTATATATTCTTTTGGTTGTAGCTAAATGGATCCGCAACTAGAAGATCTTTGTGGAAAAATTATGTCGATGAAAGTGAATGATGAAGCTGCCGATACACCAAGTCCTCCGGAGAGCGCACCTCAAAGTCCAGCAGCTGCCATGGGGAGTCAAACCTGATTTGTAGTGTTTATTTCTTCTAAATTAGTTGCTGTTGGAACTCTTATGAAGTATTTTGGACATGTTTGAGTTTTTCCTAGCTTAAACCTTTATTTCCCAACTATGTGGAACAATTGGAACTTTGGAAGTATTTTGGAACTCTTGGAACTTTTTATTACTGTATGATATTATAAACTATGCAGCAGCACTTGTGGCTTTGAATTTGCATTTTATATTTTTATGTTGTTGAATGTTACAGGTTTATTTTTAAAAATTACAGGTTTATTTAAAAAGAATACAAGTTAAACAAATTACAGGGATATTTAAAAAAAAAAGTCAAGACAGGTTGGGTTCGAGTCGACCCGTTTAAAACCGGGATTTGTTAAACATCGCCCACAAATTACTACATAAAGCCCACAAAATTCACTTGGTTTCCCAAAATTGCCCTTGACCTTAAAAAAAAAACACTCACACTCTCATCACTCACACTCTCATTGCTCATCTTCTTTCAACCTCTCTAAAAAAATTTTTCAAAATAACGGCAATGTCGAGGCGGCAAGGCAAGGAAGTGGCGGCGGCGGCGGAGGGAAGGATGTCCCAAGGAGGAAAGGTATATTTTGTTTAAAAAAAAACAAAAAAAAAAGGGGGAAAACCGTCGTGAACGCGGTGGGGCGCCCTGGCTGGACGCCCAGCTAGCGGTGGTGGCGCCAGATGCAGACGCCGCCACCAGTTGGCTGGCGCCTGGGCTGGACGCCACCGCCACGGTTGTGGCGTTTATTCTAGGCGTCGCAGCCGTGGCTGTGGCGTCCAACCCAGGCGCCAGCCAACTGGTGGCGGCGTCTGCATCTGGCGCCACCACCGCCGGCTGGGCGTCCAGCCAAGGCGCCCCCCCCATTTTTTTTTTTTTTTTTTTTTTAATTTTTTTAAAAAATTGTTTTTAATTTTTTTTTTTGTAATATAATTTTGAATTGTTTTTATATTTTGTTGTTTATTTTTATAAATTTTTTCAATTTCGTTGTATTTTTTCTACGTTTATATTTTGTTTACAATTATTTGTATGTTTTTAGTTTATTTGATTTGCGATGATGATTATTTATCGTATAAATTTTTGTATGTTTATATATTTTAAAATTTTGTGTAGGGTCGTCATGGTGGGGGGAAGAATATAGAGCTTCTTAGTAGAAGTTATTCAGTGGAGAGGTCGGGGCATAGACATGTCAGATCCCGTGGTATTTCGGCCTCAGTTCGTAGAGAACGGATCCACCGTCGGGATGAGGATGACGATGACGATGATGATGCTGAGGAGGGTGACCAGGAGGAGGAGCAGGAGGAGGGCGCAGATGAGGATGAGGATGTGGACGATGGCAGTGGACCGTATGATGATTACGGTCCATTCAGTCAGAGGGTTGAGGACATGTACGAGACGCATATGGTGGAGGTGCGTAAGGGTAGGGGTGGTAGGTTTGTTAGTAGATCTGGCACATCATCTGCGTCCACTGTATCTGGGGCAAGCAGGAAACGGTCGAGGGCGGGTAATGATTCTTGGGTTGTTAGGAGTGAGGTGCCCGGTGGGCCTGTTGACGGGAGTGTGATTCCTACCTTTCTAGGACACATAGCTGCCCGTATTTGGGAGGACCAGGAGAGGCCTTCAGTTACGGGGTTGTTGAAATGTCATACCCAGGAAAAGACTTGTAGTTTTTTGCGTACATGGGCTGAGGCCTGGCCGGCGGAGAGCGAGATGTTCGAGCGACTGGAGGGCACTGGGGTGAAGCACGTTCCTGCCACCATGCACGATAAGATTGACAGTACGCTGATCACGGCTTTCATTGAGCGATGGCAGCCGGATACAAACTCTTTTCACCTTCCGTTCGGTGAGATGACGATCATGTTACATGACGTCGAGGCCATTCTGGGGATTCGTGTTGAGGGTAAACGACTTTGTGCTGTGGCTGATGCGGATCAGGCAGATTCGCTGGCGGAGTTGTTGGCGGTGGACAGGGCTGCACTGTACACCGAGGCGCTAGGTGTTTGGGAACACGGAGGTGTGAAGATCGCATCCGTGTTGCAGCGGTGTTTGTACCCGAGTGCACGTAGGACGCCCGACGCACAGCTGAGTGCTTATGTTTTTCTACTCCTCGGATGTACCTTGTTTCCGGATAAGAGCGGCGGAAACAAGCTCAGGCCACGCGACATCGTAGAGGCGTGTGACCCCGACAGTGTAGGCCAGTTTTCCTGGGGATCGGCTACGTTGGCGTATTTGTATCGCCAACTAGGATTTGCGAGTCGGGCTGACGCGGCAGGTATCACTGGGTGTCTGACTCTATTGCAGACTTGGATATACGAGTACTTTCCTGCATTGCGACCACATCGTGACCCAGTTCCTATTGATGAGGGGATGCCGCGTGCTTGTGCGTGGAGTCCGCGCTCGGAGAAGAAGTCCGTTGACCGCCTCCGATCGATACGGTTATTGCTGGACAGGCTGTCACCCTTAGAGGTAACGTTTATTTATAGAGTCTACATTTTATTATTTGCACATATTATATTCATGTTATTAAATTTTATATGTTGTAATTGTACAGGTGAACTGGATGCCTTTCGGCCCGAACCCTAGTGTTAGGGTACCCAGGACCCTGTACACGGGACTCATTCAGTATCGTGACATCGTCGAGGCGTACATGCCCCAGCGTTGTCTTCGCCAGCTTGGATTTGTCCAAGTTGTCCCTCCTCCCCCGGCGTGCCCGATGAAGGCGGTCCGACCTGCATCGTCGAGGGAGTACGTCGTGGAATGGCCGGATATCATGACCGGGACGTGGGACCAGTTTCCGATGGTGGCCCGATTATGGACAGCGGAGTTGCAGCGGCCGCCCTCTGGGGTTACTCCCATGTGTGACCATTACTACATGGAATGGTTCAACCGGTATTCGCACCCGAGGTTGATCGCTGATCTCGACCACAGCGATGATGATTATGTGCCACCGCCTACTGCCACGGAAGCGGTATGTCTTTTATTATATTTATCGTTGTCTTTTAATTAAGTTTTATTTGTTGTTATTGTATTTCATCTTCTCTTTTTTGTTGTATGCAGTGGATGGGAAAGATAATGCAAGACGTTCAGAAACTCTCTCTTGAGAAGGACAGCATGAGTGCAACAGGGAGAGCTGTTGTTGATAGTCTGGAACAGACCCTTGCGCAGTGGGAGTCGTCGTCGAGGAGGGATTACTGATGGTTATTGTATTTTATTTATAGAGCATTATGTTGGACATTATGTTGTAAAATTGTAACATTTTAGATTGTTCTTTTAGCTTCCAACTTAAACATATTATCAGTGCTGTTTTTAAATTTTGATATAACCGTTCGTGGATCCGCGCAACTTACCCATGCAACATATAGAATGCAGTAAGCAATACAATATAAAATATTAATGTTCTCATTAAAAGAGCAACGTACAAATAAGATTACAAATAAAGAATGTGAACAAGAAAAACTAAAATGCAGCTAGGGTGTTCCATTCGTGGATCCGGTCATTATATAGCGCATCCCAACCCTCTACGCTCGCTGTGCAAATGTTGTACCACCGAGGTATAATCGGTGGCACCGGAAAATCGGTTGACATGTCTAGTCGGATGAAATGTCTGTATGACGACCCAAGAAACGCAATAGCTAGCTCTCTGACCGGTGTGGTGACAGTCTCACGCGACCGCCAAGGGAGAACCGTGGTACAAGGATAATAAGCTTGACTATGCACTCCCAGGCCGAAATGCATGACTGCGCATTTGTAAATGTTTGCAACGGCAAACAGATCTAGGGGCGCGTCAAAATAATGATTTTCGCCGCAAGGTCCACCTCCCCACCGGATACGCCGGAGAGCGCCATCCAAGCCATCCTGGTACACATGACGATAAACATTTCGGTTAGAGGCAATTTCGCTGTACATCAACTCACGCACCAAACCGTAGTTGTCTTCGCCCATTTGAAAAACATCAGCCACGACCCGGAATCCGCAGTTACCATCTCCGATTACATCATTCCACCCTTCCAAGTACGACATGATGATCGCAGGTATCCTTTCCTTGTACGGAAACTGATCAACATCGTTTCTTCCTATTCACCAAATAATTAATTATAGACAGTTAAGAAGACAGGAGTAACACTTTAAAACTATGTGCAATAAAAACAACCAAAACGTACCAGTTCACAGGGGCATATTCACAGACGATGAAGATTGACTACGACTAGATGACGATGTCCGACCACGAGAACGACCACGACCAAGACCACGGATATACTCAAACGCACTCCTGTTCCGCCGTTGTCGACCTCGAGGACGGTCAACTCCTTCGGGTTCCTCATAATCTAAGTTAGACGGGTGGAACATGTCATGAAGCACATGAGTAGCGTCACGAATAATAGAAGGATGGCTGGAGGACACTCGGTCGTACATCGAACGGAACTGCTCCAACTCTTCCTGTTCACGGTCGGCCGTTTGATTGTCTGCATGCTCACCAATAACAAGCGTCCTCCAGAATGAATGGACCTGATCAACATGTAACGACGCCCTTTCTTCTGTAATAACGCGATGAATGGTGCATGCGCAAGGTAATCCATGAGTTACTGAAATAGTACACCCACACCGAGTATACACTTCGTCAGCCAAGTCCCTCACCCTGTTCAGCTCAGTGAGAATCAACCCCAAGCAGTAGTGCGACACACGACCATGGAGAATCTTAAATATAAAATGGCTATACATCGTACCATGTCGTCGTCTGGAGTCCTCTAGAGAGTTCCTGATGTCGTTCTTCTGAGTTTAAATTGACTTGTTCAGTCTAGCGAACAGTGTATCCAAAGCAGCGGTCGATGAATCAATCCAGTCCTTGGTAGCTCTATGAGCGCTCTCAACTCTACATGTTGGAGTGTTCCCAAAATGAAGTACCTGGTTTGTCCAATATTTGACAAACTTTTCCCTGTGAGGGACCCATTGATGCATCACATAGTCCACCAGTGCCGGACACCACTGGTACGAATCCCTGAAGTTAGCCAATGCTCGCTCATACGCTTCCTCTGTGGTAGCCTGTAGGATCTTCCGCCACTTACCATTCACCAATCTCTCTGCCATTTCCAAATTCTTCTTGAAAAGGTTGTAGGCTTTCACTTTCACGCAGTTGTTGATGTGCCATGTGCACAATAAGTGGTTCGATTCGGGAAACAGCTCTGCTATGGGGGCAAAGAGACCTCCCTCACAGTCGCTGACGATGGCTGCTGGATGAACATTAGGCCCGATGTAGTTTCTCAGCTTCTCCAAAACCCAATAATAACTTGGAGCCGTCTCATCCCTGATGATTGCATGACCAATCAGAAAGTTCTGGTTCGTTGGAGCCATCCCAACCATCTCAACCAGAGGGAACTTGTACTTGTTTGTCTTGTACGTTGAGTCGATCAAAATCACAAATGGCCAAGACTTGATCATATCAGCACAATCAGGATGCACAAGGAAAAGATGAGTCACCTCCGCTGTATCTTCATCAGAATCAAACCAGAACAGGTAACCACGTGATTGTGCCTGGTGTAGCAGCTGCTGTATAGGGTTCCTTCCCTCTGACCGTTCAAACCTGAGTTGATGTCTGACGTTGTAGATGTGTCTTCGGTTTGGATGGTCTTCTGGAAATTTCTCTAACACAGATGCTAATATTTTAGCAGGCTTCACTTGAGCATCACTCATTTCTTTCACAACTAGTTTCGCAGCAGGACTTAAGTCGCTCAGTTGTCGATGACCCTCTTCATATACTATCATCTCATGGTTGTGATACCCCCATTTAGAGTAACCTATCACTTCCCAACCGTCACGACTCCGTAGTTGTCGAACCTTTACTCTGAACTCACACCCACAACCTTTCCGCTTTGTGTCAAACCGAGTGGCTGTACGAAAATCTCTTCTTCTCTTTTGCGATAACGGTCACATCTCAAAATGCGATCCATTCTACCATCCCGTTGAGATTTATGAGTTGCTACTACCAAGCAAAATCCAGCTGCAATTGCAACCTGTTTTGCCCAATCAATCGCCTGTTGAGCTTCTTCGAATGGACCATCATGTCCAAATATCTCACTGTAATCATTTCCGTCTCCACCATATTCCTGCATCAATTATATATTACAATAAATACATTTAACGGATAATACATTTAATTTCTATATTTCCACATAATTAACACAAAAAAAAAACATAATTATATATAATCAAACTTAATTTTTATAAAAACCCAATTCGAATTTTCAAACTAAATTTAAAAATATACCATTTCGAATTTTCAAATTTAATTTTAAAAAAACCTATTTTGAATTTTCAAATTTAATTTACAAAAAACCCATTTCGATTTTTTTTAAAAAATCATTTTCGATTTTTAATTTTCACAAAAAAATTAAATAAAAAACAACAACAAAATCAAAAAGGAAAAAATAAAAATTAATTATTAAAGGTGGCGTCTGCCAGGACTGCCACAGCCACTGAACTGGCGCCTGGCAGGGCCGCCTCACCCAGTGGAGTGGCGTCTGCCCAGGACGCCAGTCTGGTGGTCTGGGCGTCTGGGCTGGACGCCACTCTGGTGGTCTGGGCGTCTAGCCTGGACGCCACTCCGGTGGTTCTGGCGTCCGGCTTGGACGTCCAGGCTACGGTTTGGGCGTCCACCCTAGGCGCTGGAGCCACTACGACGGTAAACCGTGAATTTTAGCGGTGACTTACCTCGTTTTTTACACCGAGATTATCTCCGGCCTGCCATCCGGTCTCCCCCGGCGAGCCAGTACGGCTCCACATTTTTTACACCGAGATTATCTCAATTTTAGCAAAAGGGCATAATGGTCAAATCATAACATATTTGTGGGCTTTATATGGTAAATTGCGGGCGATGTTTAGCGTTTCACTTAAAACCAGGTCGGGTTCAGGTTGAATTTTTTGACCTATTTAAGTAAATAGGTCGGGTTCAGGTTGGGGGTTCTTGACTTGTTAATGTAAACAAGTCAACCTGAACCCAACCCTACCCGACCTGTTTGCCAAACCTAGGTTCATCCCATGCATGCATCAGTGCATAGGCTGGCTGCTTAATGCAACTTCAATTAGGAGTACGTATAACTGTATAAACTATTTAATGGCGGAATTATAAATTGGTATTTTTGCACCAAAAAAAAAAAAAAAAAAAAAAAAAAAAACTATACAATTTACCAATTTTGTAAACGTCTACGGAATAACCATATTTATTTAGGTATAAAAATAGCCAAGAGACAACAGATGGGCTATGTAGTCATGGAATTGGCGACTGCTAATAGATTGATTTATTTAGGTTTATTATTACTCATATTTTATTTTCAAATAGTAGTGTTACGTCAAACAATCACCCCTAATATACTAGTATTATTGTAGCTGTACTTATTTAATTGAAAACTTAAATCATTTTTATCAAAGATATCGTTCTTTGGTTTGTCTTATAGTTAAAAACACTTTCTAGATCAAAATTAAAGCACTTTCTTTAATATTATTCCAAGAATAGATAGAGCCATAGAGGTAGAAATAGTCAATGCTAAATTTGTTGCGGATGATGGTAAAACGAAGTAGGAAAAAAACAAAAAAAAAAGATACACATACAAACCGTTTGGTAAATGATTTATAGATGGAGTTGATAAGGTTTCATCTATACATAATTAACTTTGTAAGAAAAAGGTGGTATTTAAAGATAATGAACATTATTGCAAAAAAAAAAAAATACTTCAAAAATTGCGTACACAACTTTGCAATGAGTGTACAATACTTGAAATGAGTTATTATATACGGAGTATAATAAAAATCATGTATCATTGTGTTAATTGATCTATAATATAGGGCCAATTTGACAAGTCACAAGACTCACAACCCTTTAATTGTAAATAAGTACTTAAATGTATCTAGACATCTTTTATTAAACTAAATTTAAGACAGGGCCCTATACTTTATATGGAAATTCAGCCAATAAAACAAAGTACAAATAAAACACAAATTAAAATGGCCAATGTGGGAATAACACCTTAATATGGCACTAATAATCGGCATTAGAGTTGAATGATTCATGTAGGAATTTTATTCAGTTGACTAATATGCAGCAATAAACACCCCATACAAAAAATTGTGGACAGATTTGTCTAAGAGACTGTTTTATAATAAATGACCTTGAATATTAGACTAATTCACCTTAAACTGTCTATTTTGACCTTATTTGCCTATTTATAGATATTTATAGATGTGTTCGTCATTAGGCTTAATCATGGCCAACATTAAGAAACAATCATCAATAACAACAGAGGCAGGGGAAGTCATTGCTAGCAACTACGACCTTACATCCCAAATCTTGCTACGTTAACCATCGAGATCAGTCGATAATCTAAGACATACGTCGAAGCAATGGTGTTCGATCTCCTCTGATCCTTATTTCATTACTAGTCATATACGTGACAACCCTCCATTGCTTTCGGGCTTTTTCCTTCATTACTTCGAAAGACCACGAGCTTTGTCCCATGAGTATGTCGCGGTTGAATCCATCGGAAAAAAAACTGTTGGTAGCTCATTACAATTTGTTGCAGCACAAAATTCCTTAGACCTACATATCTTACAATCATGTAATGGTCTCTTACTTTGTTCTTCTGATAATAGATACTACATTTGTAATCCCACAACTTTACAAAGGAAGCAAATTCCCCTGCCTATAGGCTGGCTCACCTTTGGCACTTACGCTATTAATTTGGCTTACGACCCCAAAAAGTCACACCACTACAAGGTAAATTTAAAATTTGATGTACATTTGATTAATTTGTTTTTGTTTAGAAAAGAAATATAATTCAAATCTTATTTTATGTCTTGGAGTTTTTTTTATTTATGTGTATATTATACTTCGAATTTTCTTATGAGAATTTTTTTGACCAAAGTGTGATTAAAAAGTATTTTATTATGTTGCCTTATAAACTCATATACTATATAGTTGTTTGACTCGTCTCTCTTAAAGGTTGTTTGTGTTAGGAAATTTTACGGGTTACAACCAAAGTACCAAATAGAAGTCTATTCCTCTGAGACTGGCTATTGGAAAGCCTCAGGAGAGCCTTTCATCAAAGAACATGACATTGACTTCAAGCACGGGGTGTTTTGCAAGGGTGCCGTACACTGGCTCAAACAAACGTCTAGTTGCCTATATTTCGACATCAATCAAGGGTGCCTAAAGTCCACCCCTGAGCCACCACGTACAAAGCAGTTTGATACAACTGAATGCGAGTATTTTGGTCAATCTAATGGTCATTTGTACCTAGTTGTAAGGAGACATCTTCCAAACTTTATGCTCTATCAAATGGAGGATGATTATTCGGGTTGGTTCTTGAAATATTTTGTTGATTTGGATGTTTTGGCAACGAATTTTCCAAGCATGGCAAGGAATTTCTATAACACATCGGTTTTTTCTCGAATTTATGAGTGCAATGTGTTGTGTGTCGTAGAGAACGATAATGAAGTTGATGAAATTGGCCATGTAAATCTTGTTGTATCCACTCCAGGAGAAATTTTGTACTTCGATCCTTTAACTAAATCTTCAAAGAAAATAGCTCAGTTGATGATTAGTCCATTTGATGAGTCTGTTTGGTTTAGAGACTTTATATTGCACGAGTACTTCGAAACCATTTGCCCTGTTTAGTGTTTGATCACTTGTTCGGCCAATCGGCCCCTCTGGCTGTATGGTAGACACAAATGTAATTTTGTAACGTTAATGTCAATGTCTATAGTATTGTTTGTATACCTAACTAGCATTTATAAAATTCTTTATATAGTATATATTTTTGTGAAATTTTAAATTTGTTATCGTTACCTCCATTACCTAACTAGCATGCATGTTGTTAGCGTAAGTAGGGGTGTACACCGGTCCAAAACCGGACCGGACCTGGACCGGACCTGTTTGGACCGGGGACCTGAATTGGGTAATTATGAGGACCAGGGACCGGAGCTGAATTAACAGGTCTGGTTCCGGGCCAGACCTGAAAAATCAGGTCTGGTTCCGGGCCAGACCTGAAAAATCAGGTTCGGTCCGGGTTTGGACCTGAATGGACCTGTTTTGTGTCTTTTTCGTTTTTTTTTTTTAATACAAAACCTGTTGGACCTGCATATGGACCTGTTTTGTGATTTTTAGACCTGTTGCATAATTTAATAATTACATACAAACCAAAATTATCAATTACAAAACTACATAAAGTCCCGATTCTCAAACACCAAAAATACAAATGAGTCCACCGAAAATACAAATAAGTCCACGAAAACTCAGTTTCAATTTTTCAGAGTTTGGTTTTCTTCTTTTTTTTTTTTTTTTTTTTTTAATTACGATTTTCCCGGGTTTCAGGTCCGGACCTGAAAACCCCGGGTTTGGACCGGGTCCGGACCGGGACCGGGAACCTGGATTTTTAAGAACCGGGACCGGACCTGAATCAACAGGTCCGGGTCAGGTCCGGTCCGGTTCAGGTCGGTTCAGGTCCGGTTTCAGGTCCGGGCCAATTTTTGTACACCCCTAAGCGTAAGCGTAAGTCATGATGCTCTTTATTATATTCATGAAATTTATTGAAAAATTCATATATGTCCTTTTTGATGAGGCTTCGGGACATATTTGATTATTTTATGTGGTTGACTATGCAATTAATTAATTGCATGACATCATCTACCCCACCGTTCCTATACCGCCAAAGGTAAAGTATAGATCTATTCATAATAAAATTTCTATTTCAAAAACAATCTACTCTTTTCAATTAATTTTTAATAATGATAAACTAGTTTTTTGATCCAAGTGATGCCTCGGTGGTTGTATGACAAAGTTATGGTTGTTTGAAGAATGCAAAAATAAATTTAAGTAATAATGCTTGATTAAATTTTACTTTAGTAGGATGCCAAAAAAAAATAAAAAAAAATAAAAAATAAAAAAAATAATTGGTAATTCAATATGTAAATTTCTTTAAAACGTTAATTTTGCTCTACAAACTTTTCTTTTCGTATACTAATGTGGGAACAATATACTCCGTATAAAGCGATGCTCCATATCTGAGAAAAAAAAATGATGTATTTATTGTAGTTTCATTAACAAAATTATGTGTAAAAGTCGATGTATGTGGTTTCAACATTATGTCAAATTACAATGTTAGATACTACCGTAAGTCCATATGTAATACTCCGAACAATATTTGATCAATATTTGCTATTCATGAATAATCATCACTCTAATTATTTCTTCAAACATGTAACACTTTTTATTTTACGCTTGTCAATATACAATTTTAATAACTAATATCTTTAATTACTAATAGAGTAACACGTAAAAACTTTTAAAATTTATTATTTCAAAAATATAAATCGAAGCTAAGCCCGCATGACTATGTTATTTCTTATTTGTAAAAGTAAAAGTGTTGCCAAATTAAAAGAAATAGAGAAAATATTAGTTAAAGTGTTATTTCTATTGTAGTTTACTAATATTAGATTCACTAGAGGTACCACCTAAATTTATGCGCTAAAAGCCTGTTATTGTCTATACTTAGGCCTTATTCACTTTACCTTGAAAAAAAAACACTTTTATTTAGCAAATATAATTTCAGTTCAGCAAAAATAATTTCAGTATAGTAAAAATCAGTAACATTAAATAAGATATAAAGCAGAGAATCAGTAAAAATAATTTCATTTTAACAAAAATAATCTCAGTTCAGCAAAGATAAGGCGAATTTTAGCGTCTTAGAACATTAGAATGTACATGACATGTCGTAAATGGGTGTAGATTTGTTGCGATGATCCTTTTCATAAGCAAAATCCAGGATTTAATGGGCTATAGACATTTTGGGCTAAAGACTACATTCCTTTCAATACCGATTGATAAACTAATTGGGTTAAGGTTTAAAGATTATATTAAAAAATAATAATAATCTATTAACTAGTATTAAAACAGAGTATGCTGACATCGCCACTGCCTACATGTTGCTCTCTTAATAAAAAAATTCTCGCCTAGATGCAAAGATGACGTCAATTTTTTTCTCTTTTTTTTTTTTTAGCTATTATATTTAACGTTTTTAAAATTTAAATATTGGAAGTTTCCACATTACAACTAAAACCTATCAATTTATCTTAAGAAATTAAAATAATTTTAAATGACATACTAATAAATGACTTCCTGCATTGAAATATGTATTAGTTGACGTTGAATCGTACTACTACCTCTGTTAATTATTATTTGCAACAAAGGAATATTTTATGTTTCACAAATAATACCTCTTTGTTGCACATAATAATTAACGAAGTTAGTATATCATAATTTTGATAAATCTAAAATTTTAAAATTACTTATTTTTTTTTACAAGATTTTATTTAAACTATACATCGCTCAGATTCTAACCTAGTAATAATAATAATAAAATAAATATTTTTGAAGGAAGAATAATAAACTTTGAAATCTCTTTTATTTATCTTTAGCGACTATATCCACATTAGTAGGGAAACTTCAGTAATGACTAATGACTTAATGAGAAATGAGTAAATCCATAATTTATACTCGTAGAATAGAAAAAGTGAACATATCAATCCGGCCAATTCAATAACATAAAACTAAAACATATATTAGGAATGACACGTGTCATTTTCTGGTGCTGTTTTTTCCTTTTAAATCTCCCCTTTCCCTTTTAGCAAAATATCTTTTATTTTTTTGAAAATTTGTGTAATACAACTATAATAATATTTCAAATCTTATATATTATCTTTAAATAAAATGTATTTCTTCTTAGTTCGTGTTCTTAATTCTTCCATACACATTTACATAAATTATTATTCTAACTCTTTTTTAATTATAAAAAAAAAAAAAGTCACTGGTTCAACTACAAGATACTATCATTACCGCCTAGATATCTTTTAGCCGGAGTATTATTGAAATTTTGCCCTAAAAGTAAGACAAGTAATAAAATTGGTTCATATAATTGATATTAAAGAAATTACTTTAAAACATCACTTTTATTTTTTTTTCAAATACCTCTAATATTTTGTTTCTTAGACTAATGGAGTATTACATGACTATAAATGTCTAATTTTAGGATATGTGAAATACCAATCAATTTTTGTGTTATTACGTAATTAAATAAATTTATATCTTAGTAAATACAAAATAATTTATTGTCTTTTGCTGAAACATGTGATTGAGATGATAAACTTATTACATTCCACATTATAAATAAGATGCATAGTAAAAGACACATCAGACATAGTGACAAATGACATCTTCTTGTGTATTCTTCTTTTCGATAAATAATTATCATCTACAAATAAATTTTTAAGGCAATAAAAAAAACAATGATTATACTACAATTATTGGATAGCTTCAAACACATTTCTATATAATATAATCTATTAATTATTACTAAAACAAAATATGATGATGTCGTCAATCCCTTAAAGTGTCTTAAGTGCCAAGCTCTCATTAAAAAATTTCCCTCCAAATTCTCTTATGATGTCATCAATGTATATTATTTTTGTTAATTTTTTGCCCTTTCCTTTTACTTGCTAGATTTTAGGATTAAGTGGGTTTAAAACTAAAAATACAAAACTTAACTTTGGCATCAATATTGTTGTATACTCCGTACTACTTTTGAATCTTTCCAATATACATTAGATATTGATAGCTTATTATATACATTTCTTTAGCTTCCACTCTAAACATATAAGCACAATAAATAATGAAACATTAAATATATTTTGTCTAACCATCATTTTAGTATATTTTACATAACATCGTAGTAATTATTATAATGCAACATTAAATAATAACCATTTTAAAAATGGACTATGTACATGTTTTTTAATATTTATATAACAATTTTAAATAAATAAAAAGTAAGCCAAGTTATTTTAAAATGATATCAACAACAAAATATATAGTAGTAAAATGAAATATGGAAAAATTACTTATCACCACCGTACAACGCACGGGTACTGTTTCGGGGTTTTCTGATGTCCTGCGGGAGAGTTACAATTCCGAGACTGGAACCGGACGCCTGTACCTGCAAAATAACGGAGACTCCTGAGAGCTCCGCCTCCAACGGTCAAGTTAGTACCTGATTAAGGAGTAATTAATACGGAAATTAAAGTAATAAGATCTCTCTAGGTGAGAGTGCTTAGTGTTGGTAATCTGCGTCGTTAGCGAGATTAGCCGGTTGTTGGTGTTCCGTAATATTTCTGTTCTTATCTGCTTGATTTCTATTCTTCTTAATTAATGAGGATTAATTAAGTATTTATAGCCTTGAGAAGCGTGCCACTCTCTAGGTTTAAGGTAAACCTAGGGCTGACCGGGCCTCTAGACTGGATTGGGCCTTGATGGCCGGTTTTCCCATTTGGCATGGGTGGACACGTGGCGTGCCTCGATTGGTCCGTAGAGGACGTACCTGTGACTGACACGTGGCAGGCTCCTATTGGCCTTCGTGAAGGACACGTGGCGGAACCTGGTTGGTCCACTTGTCAGACGGTGATTGGTGGATAAAAATCCCCTAATCATTTGCCCCTCACAGGTGGCACGTGACTGGTCACGTGTCGCCTGTGACAGGTGTCGCACGGTGACAGGCGACGGCCTGCTACAGGTGTCACCTTGCAAACGGCCGAGAGATTTTCCCGCCCAAATTTTGAATTTGGAAGCGACCCTTCGCCTTCTCACTTTGCCTATAAAAGGAAGTGCTGACTTCGGTCATTTTCACATTTGAGAACTTTGCGAGAATATTCGGACCCCTGAACTTGCTCTGACATTTCGGACCTTTTCTGCCTACCGCCTGTTCTGACAAGCCGATTGCACCGGACTTCCAGAACTTCATCAACCGTCACCCGTTCAGGTAACTCAGTTCTCTTACTCTTAATTTTCTTTTTATTTTTTGAAATGGCACCACGGAAGCACACGACACGACCTAAGTTAGTGATCAGCCGGTCACCGGGGACGGCTGAATCTAGGACTAGGAGTGCCGCCTGCCCTTTTCTGGACCCATCTTTGCCCTTTATACAAAGTCCGACTGTATCTGTGTCTATGCAGAACGTGATGGCCAGAACGAAACAGACTGCTATGATATCAAACTCAGACGGCTCCTCCCAAAGGGTGCTCCTTAGTGAAACATCTGACCAGGCGCCAGATGTAGAATTGAAACGAGACGGCTGCCAGGCCGACAGTTCTGAGAGAGGGGCCAAGGTGGTCCCTTCCCATCTTACCGTTGACATGTCTAATTTTCCTCCTGCCCCTTCTAAGGGAGAGGAGGCGGGCCCCTCTGGGAGAGGGGAGGAGTCGTCCTCTTCGGACTCATCAGAGGACGAGTCCGAGTCCAGCTCTTCTGGCCACAGTTCTCCAGGCTCAGAAGAAAAACATAGCCGCCTACAAGAGGCGAGACTTTCTCACGCAGTTGAGAAGGGGGACAATTGGGCGGAGCCGTCCGCCTCTTACAGAGAGGAAAACGCCCCCTACTACTGCATGGTACCCCGGGGCCGGATCGCAACCATGCAAGACAACGTGGCGAGCTTTATTGCTAACCACAGAATGGGCCCGGAATTTTTACTGTTCGTGCCAGATCCAGAAGACACTATCGTCTGGCCGGCTGGTACCAGCTATGATGACGGCTGCTTTGGTTGCTATGTGGCGGCCATCAAAGCTGGACTGCGCTTCCCATTACATCCGGCTGTTCAGCGGATTTTAGATGGGTATGATCTGGGGTTATGGCAGTTAGCCCCCAACTCTTGGGTAAACGTACTCGGCTATGTGGCCGGGTGCGAAATGTACGGGGTGGAGCCAAGCTTTGAGGCTTTTGCCCACATGAACTATCTCAGCCGGACCCCTAAGTCGGGAGGTACCGGCTGGTATCAATTAACAAGCCATAGGGGTTACCTCATGACGAGAGGTAAGGCGAACAAATGGAAGGATTGGCGGAACACCTTCCTTATCATTGAGGGTTCAGACACGGAGCTGAACCAACGTTTTAACAAGTGGAATAGGGATCCGCCTCTTCTCGCAGGCGGCCGCAGCATGCCGCCTGTTCCCCCAAAGGCTAAAAGAGAGATCCTAGACAAAGGACTCTTCAAAGTAGAGACTAGGGTGAACTCTACTTCAGGGGTACGAGAGCAAGTACCCCTAAACTGCGTCCCGAGCTTCAAGTGGCTCTATGACGAGTACTTTCTGGCCGCCTGTGGCCTCAGCAGTCGGTGCTCTAGAGGTAGCCGGCCTGACAAATACTCTGTTTTTTCACGCCTTGTTTACTTAGGATTTTTACTAACTTTGCTATTTATTTATTTTTTTTGCAGCTGACGCCATGAGTAAAATAACAGCATCCAAGACTGCGGCGGCCATGTTGCGGGCCTCGCTCATGAAACAGTCTTATGCCGACTCCCCCAACAAGGGGGCACCCTTGGTAAGCTTCGAAAACTCTTCCTCTTTTAGTTGTCTTATGCATATACTAACTCTTTTTGTTTTCAGTCTGGCACTCCAAGGGCTTCTTCCTCGCAACAGCCGGACCCCAAGGCCCGGAGGACGACTGTTGCAAGCTCTCCTGGGTCTTCCAGGAAAACAGTGGCGGCTGAGAAGCAGCCGGCCACGTCTTCTAAAACCCCGGTGGGGCCGCCTAGAAGTATGGACAATCACTTGTAAAAACTTTCACACTTGCTTCCTTCTTGACTAGGTCTAACTTGTTTTTTCCTTTCGCTTAATGCAGCCGGCCCTCAGGGGCTTGACTTGGTTGAGGTAGCCAAGTCCATGGTTAAAGTAGTTCCTCCATCTGAAAGGGAGGCGGTCAGGGGTGCCGGCACCCTTGACCTTGATGGGATTTCAGGGGTCCTTGCTGAGGTATACTTAGCATATTTTTGAGTTTGAGTTCCAGGACGCCTGTTATCTTTTTTGTTTGGAAGCTGACGCCTGTTTTTCTTTGTACTTAGGCCCTGCTCCGAGTCAACAGCCTTCGCAAGCCGATTGATCGGAAAAACAAAGAGGTAAAGGCCGCAAAAGCTATGGCCGCCTCCAGCTGTGATAAGGCAATGTTTCAAATTGCCCAAAATGAAGTACTGACCATTGATCTTCTTTATTATCAGGCGCAGGCTACCGCCGCTGTTCGGGCTCAGTTAGAGGCGGCCCAAAAGAAGGTTGACGAGCTGGAGGCGACCGTCACAAACCTTAAGGCCGAGCTGAAACCTCTTCGCCAAAAAATGCACTCTTACGAAGCCATGGAGAAGTCTTTGGCCAACGTAAAAGAACGCCTGGTAAGCCAAGAGAAGAGTCTTACCCAAGAGCTCTCGGAAAAGGCCGAGCAAGAGAAGAAAGAGCTCGTCCGGGAGATGGTGGAAGACTCCGCTCAAATCCAGCGCATGACCTGGGAACGACTGTTCCCCAGTGCCGACTTTGCCTCATGGGAAAGAACGTACCGCCAGTGTTCGGAAACATATAATCAACAGATCCTGGCGGCTGCTGAAGAAGAGGCGTTGGAAGGTGCGTTGGAGGAGGAAGAGCCGGTTGTGGCGCTTGTGCCACTTGGGGGTAAGGAATCCAAAGAGGGTGCAGCTAAAGCCGAGTCCAGCAAGAAGAGTGCTGACCAGGCGGCAGCTGCTGATACTGAACTGCCCCCTTCTTAAGCTTTAAGTATTTTTTCCACGGCCTGCGTGCCGTTTGCTTTGTAATTACCCGGCCAGGGGGCCGGGGTTTTGAATATTCTGCTGGTCTTTAATGACCGGCTTATTTTTAATCAAATTTTTGTTTTGGTTCAAATTTGTCTAAGTATTCCATATCTAATATCCCTTTGTTCACTAGACCGACTGTTGTGTATGGCCGAACGTTAAGACAGGTACAAATAGTAAGTATGCCGCCTATGCCCCTGGACGACTGGTGGTCTGTTTCCAGGGTAGATGATCAGTCGGCCATTTATTCAATCGGTATTCGAACTATTTATTCAATTGGTCTGACCAAGTAAATAGTATTACCTAGTTTCCAAGGAATTAAGTAGGATAACAAGCGGCGGGTACCGGTTGTTTCCCTTTATTGCCAATGTTGGCTTTTAACTCGTAATTTGTTAACCTAGCAAGAGTATTGGTTGAGAGCCCTTGTTTATTAAAAACAGGTGGACGACTCATACCTTTTAGGCTCCATACTAAGTTTGAGTGAGTATTAACCTAGGAGTTACTTAGTCTTCGTCACAATCTAGATTGAGTAGTAGAGGTACCAGGCGGCGTAGGCCGGCTAGACCCCTTGATTCGCCAATGTTTGTTGGCTATTAACTCAATAGGTTACCTAGTAGGAATAGGGGTTTGAGTGCCCTTGTTTGTTTGAAACAGGCGGACGACTCAAACTTTTTAGGTTTTATACCAAATTTGAAGGAGTGACTATGAGTTAACGTTGGAGTTACTCAGTCGCCGTCACTTTTGTTTGAGAAGTAGAGGTGCCAGGCGGCGTAGGCCGGCTAGACCCCTTGATTCGCCAATGTTTGTTGGCTATTAACTCAATAGGTACCCCCTGCATTTATCCCAAGTAATACAGGCGGTCATCTGACTCAGATGTCAACTGCTACCACTGGTTTGGTTAGTGATAGAGTTATCCTTGTCTCAAAAACGGCTACGTGGTTGCCCTTGGGGACAGTCGTATAGGTGCCGTGTAATTAGTTTATAGAACAATGTTCCACCCAAAAGGGAGCTGCTCTCTGCGACGAATTTCATCCGGAGGGATGCCGTCGGACGCCTGCTATGATGTTGGGACAGGTCGTATTAGTTTTGTAGATTTGATCAGTTGGCTTGGCGCCTGGTCTGATCATTCGGCCGGTGGCCTTGGTAAGTTCTTGGTGAACGTAGGTGCTAAGTAAAAGAAGGGTAGCCGCCTGTTAGGCACAGGGTCGGCCAGGCCCTAATCTTTTTAGCTAAGTATTTTGAGTAAAATACTCAATGGAGTGTAGCCGACTGTAAAGGAACAGACGGCATGCCCCTCAGAAGATAGAGTGAAAAACTCAATGGAGAGTAGCCGACTGTAAAGGTACAGACGGCATGCCCCTCGTAATACAAAATTAAATAGTAAGTGCACACTTTATTAAGTAGCTCTTTACTTTACATCTCTCAGAAGAAATATTTTTTAAGGTTATCTACATTCCAAGTTCGAGGCAACGGTTGTCCGTCTGGTGTTTCCAGACGGTAGGTACCGTCCCTGACTTCCTCATAGATTCGGTAGGGTCCTTCCCAGTTGGGAGTTAGTTTGCCAGACTCATTAGCCCTACCAACTGCTTCCATTTTTCTAAGTACAAAGTCCCCTACTTTGAGTGGACGCCTGTGTACTTTTTTGTTGTATGATCTAGTCATTCTCAGGCGATAGATCTCATGGCGCAAAACAACATTGCCCCTCTTTTCAGGAAGTGAGTCTAATGCCAGGCGCATGGCTTCCCAGTTTGCCTCTTCGTCATATAGCATTACTCGAAGAGTCGGCTCGTAGTGTTCTATTGGAAGAACAGATTCCGCACCATAAGTTAGGAGGAATGGAGTTTCTCCAGTCGCCCCTTTTTCAGTCGTCCTAATGGCCCAGAGAACATGTGGTAGTTCATCCGCCCATAGGCCGCCTGCTCGTTCAATCTTTTTCTTGAGACCGTCTGAGATGATTTTATTAAAGGCTTCTACCTGGCCGTTTGCTTGTGGACGACCGACAGATGCAAAGTAATGTGCAATTCCTTGGTCTCCCAACCAGCTTTTGAGAACAGGCGTCTCAAATTGGGGACCATTATCAAAAACCATAGACATGGGAACCCCGAACCGAGTGATGACGTTTTTCCAAATGAATGAAATTACATCTTTCGTCTTGATTCCCTTTACAGCCTCCGCCTCTACCCATTTAGTGAAGTAGTCAACGGCAACAAGTATATACCTTCTGCCGCCTGTAGCAGGCGTATATGGACCCAGAATGTCCATGCCCCACTTAGCAAACGGTAGTGGGCTGTGAATGGTAGTGAGGTCAGTAGCCGGACGGTGAATTAATTTGCCAAACCTTTGGCACTTGTCACATTTTTTCACCATCTCCATTGCATCTGCTTCCAAAGTAGGCCAAAAGTAGCCCTGCCGCCTTGCCCTTTGAGCAAGCATCCTACCACCTATATGGGAAGCACAGAAACCAGAGTGAAGATCATCTAGTATCTCTCGTCCCTTTTCAGGAGTAACACACTTTAAGAAGGGTTGAAGGTACCCCCTCTTGTGAAGTTCTCCCTGTATCATTTCAAAACAGGAGGCTCGTTTTTTCAGTGTTGCCGCTTGTTGAGGATCATCCGGCAGTGTACCGTTTGTCAGATATGCCCTGATTGAATCCATCCAGGTTGAGCTTCTGTCTAGGATTCCAATAGGGGTTTCCTCGATGCTTCTCTTCTCCATTACTTCCCAAAAAACAGTTCGAGGAGTATCTGAGGAGGCGGATGATGCTAATTTTGACAGTGCATCTGCCTGGTTGTTTTCTGATCTCGGCACTTGGATCAGATGGAAATCCTCAAGGGAGCCGACTGCTTGTCGGACCGCCTGTAAATACTTGATCATGGCCGGATGGGTTGCTTCGTATTCGCCATTGTACTGACTCACTATCAATTGTGAATCAGAACAGGCGTCTATTTTTCTTGCCCCTGCCGCCTTGCACATGCGGATCCCGGCTAGTAAAGCTTCATATTCTGCCTCATTGTTTGAAGCCTGAAAACTGAAGCGTAGAGCATACTCGAACCTGTCGCCCTCTGGAGATTGACATACGACGCCTGCTCCACAACCATTTGAAGTAGAGCTTCCGTCCACATATACCTTCCAGACTTGGTCTGGAACTTGAGAGTCAGGAGGACGAGTCATCTCTACAATAAAGTCAGCAAAGGCTTGCCCCTTCACTGCTTTTCTAGGCTCGAAAGTAACTTCGAGGCTCTGTATTTCTATGGCCCATTTGATCATTCGTCCTGACGACTCCATGATGGTAAGGGGCCGCTTGATTGGTTGGTCGGTATACACGACGACTGCATGTGCCAAAAAGTAGGGCTTCAATTTTTTAACAGCCATGAAGAGTGCAAGACCAAATTTCTCCACTAGGGGATACCTCAACTCGGCATTTTTCAGTACGTGACTGACAAAGTAGACCGGGAGCTGACAGCCGTCCCTTTCAGCAAGGAGCACAGCGCTTAACGCATGATCAGAAACAGCCAGGTACATGTAGAGATCTTCTTTGGGCAAAGGGCTGACCAGCCTCGGCAAGGAATGCAAGTGAACCTTTAATTTCTGGAAGGCGGCCTCAGCATCCGGCCCCCATTCGAACCTTGCCTTTTTCTTAATTGCCTGGAAAAAGTATAGGCATTTGTCGCCTGATCGGCTTAGGAATCTCCCCAAGGCCGCCAGACAACCTGTTAACTTCTGAACCTCTCGAACGGTACGAGGCGACTGCATGTCAATGACCGCTTGTACCTTCTCAGGGTTCGCCTCTATTCCTCTCTGATTGATAAGGAATCCGAGAAATTTCCCAGACTCAACTCCAAATACACATTTCTTGGGATTGAGCATGACATGGTGCCGCCTGAGTGTGGCGAAAGTTTCTCGGAGGTCCGTCAGATGATCTTTCTGAAGTTTAGTCTTGACAATCATATCATCAATATATGCCTCGACGTTTCTCCCAATCTGATCAAAGAACACAGTGTTTATCATTCGTTGGAAGGTAGCCGGGGCATTCTTAAGACCAAACGGCATGACTGTGTAACAGTATAATCCCTGATCAGTGACGAAGGCCGTCTTCTCCTGATCTTTCTTCCATAAAGGAATTTGATGGAAACCAGAATAAACGTCCATAAAACTCATCAAGGCATGGCCGGCTGTTGAGTCGACCAGGTTATCAATTTTAGGCAGAGGGTAACTGTCTTTGGGGCACGCCTTGTTCAAGTCTGTGTAGTCTACACACATTCGCCAGGTGCCATTCGGCTTTTTAACAAGCACCACATTTGCAACCCAGTCTGGGAAGTAACATTGCCGAATGAACCCTGCATCAAGTAATTTTTTGACTTCGGCGGCTGCCGCCTGACTTCTTTCTTCGCCATGGTTCCGCTTCTTTTGCCGTACCGGCTTCTTTTTCGGATCCACAGCGAGTTTATGTACTGCCAGATCAGGACTAATGCCTGGCATTTCATGGACTTCAAATGCAAAGATGTCCTTGTATTCTTTCAACAGGTTGTGAAAGTCGTCACCAAGGTTTCTCAGAGCAGTCGTCCCAACTTTGACTGTTCGGTCAGGACGTGAGTCGTCTAATATCAGGTCCGCATGCTCACCAGCCGGCTGAGGGCGGAACTCATCCGGCCGCTCCTCTGCCAATGATTGCTATTTTCTTGCTTTTCTTGCGGACTCTGTCTGGGACGCCTTTCTCTTTTTGTCGCCTGTTTCTTGAACAGGCGCACTCTCCTTGACATTGTCAAGGTCTGTTTTTTCTCCACTTGACCCAGTGGCCATAACAGTGGGCTTGACATCCGAGAGATAGCACTCTCGGGCCATCCTCTGATCTCCCCTTAGGGAGCCGACTGTTCCATTATCCCTTTCAAACTTAAGCAGCATAAGAGACGGGATTATAACAGCCTTGGAATTATTCAGGGTTGGTCGACCCAGAATCATGTTGTAGGCCGAGAGTTCCTCTACTACTAGGAACCGGACTACCATGTGTCGTCCTTCCCCTTTTTCGCCCAGGCGAATGGGTAAATCTACTCGTCCCAGTGGGTGGACGACTCCTCCTCCAAACCCTATTAAAGGGTGGGAGGCCGGATGTATACAGTCCGTCTGATATTTCAGTTTTAACAGACATTTGCTGCTGATGAGATCTGAGGAGCTCCCGGTATCTATGAGAATTCGGCCAACTCTCTGGTTGGCCACTTTACATTCAATAACGAGAGGGTCGTCATGCGGCCCCCTTACCCCTCCTAGATCCTCTTCAGTGATGACAATCTCAGGAAATGTATATTTGGACGACCGTTCTTGGTGAACGGAATTTACATCTAACCGCCTTATATTATCTTTGTTGCCCCTAATAGTGGGGCCGCCTCCTGAGAAGCCTCCTGCAATGGTGTAGACGACTGCATCATCTGTATCAGAACTGTCAGCCTGTTGATTCTTTTTGGACGACTGCTTTTTTGAGGAAGTGTTCTCCGTAGGTTTCTTGACATAAGTGTCAAGATCACCTTGCTCAGCCAAGCGGTCTAGGTACCGCATGAGACTGATGCAGTCATTGGTGTGATGACCAACGTCATCATGATAAGCACAGATTTTATCTTGGTTCCGGTTGTTTGCAGAACCCTTCATGGGGAGCGGCTTCTCAATTGAGAACCGTCCCTTTATTTCTTTTAGGATAAACTGGTTATCCTTGTTAAACACATACTTTGGGGAGTATGGTTTGAATTCTTTTTTCTTTTTCTGGGCCGGCTGTTTAGAGGAATCAGCCGCCCAGACCTCTTTTCTTTTCTCATCTTTGTTGGACGACTGTTTCTGTCGTCCCTCTCTTTTGTCGAACCTTTTCCCGTCCGACTGTTTTATTGTACACAGATCAGTCGCCTGTATATAGGCTTCTGCTTCAATCAAGGCCTCTTGAAGAGTCGCCACCCTTTTTCGAACTAAATCAAATTTGAAGGTAGACCCGTCTTTGAGACCTCTAAAAAAGTCAGTATAAGCTACCTCATCCGGTAACCCTTGAATCTGTATTCTCATCAGATTGAACCGCCTGATGTAAGAACGAAGCCCCTCCTTCTCGCCCTGCTGAATTGTTCCCAAATCAAGGGTCGTTTTCTTCGCAGGGATGTTCATGGCGAAGTTGGAGGCAAATAAGTAAGCAAGCGTCCTGAAGCTGTTTACACAACCAGTCGGCAGGTTGCCGAACCATTGCTGTGCAATTCCCTTGAGAGTCGCTGGGAAACACTTGCACCAAGTGGGATCATCCAACCCTTGAAGGTACATCAGGTTGGTGAATGCCATCAGGTGGTCTTCTGGGTTAGTAGTGCCGTCATAGGCGCCTACTAGAACATGTTTTACTTTGGCCGGCTGAGCGGCTTCAGTAATTTCCTTGGAGAAAGCCGATGGCTGTTCACCAAGTCTAAGCAGCCGTAGCTGCCAGTCCATAGGTTGGACGTTTTTTGCTGCAGGTCCACCAAATGGAGGTGGCTGCATAAAATACTGTTGTTGCGGCACAAATGGTAAGTTTGGTACCGCCTGGGCACTATGAAAGCCGGACTGACGGGAGGTGCCGCCTGACTGACTCTCATGGTACGACTGAGTATGCCTCATCGAGGCATTTCGCAAACTGTCTTGAAAATTTGAAGTAGAAGCCGACTCTGATAATCGGTCACTCTTCTTCTGCTCTAGCAGGAGCCGAGCATATGTGAACGTTTGCTTTGACCCATCCGCCTGAATATGACGAACCGGTTTCCTATTTCCCGTAGGATAACGGAGTTTTGTGAAATCAAGAGCAGGTGGCTCTCGCTTCTTAGATTTAGGATGAGGAGTCGCCTCTCGCCCTTGAACTGGCTTCCTCTTCAGTGAAGTTGAAGGTTTCTTGGCCGACTGCTCTTTGACTGAAGCAGGCGGTTTTTTGTTGATCAACTCTTGAATCTCTCCCTTGAAGTCCCTCATGAAGGTCATGAGTTCGTTCCTTGTGATGGGAGCAGACCCATCAGTCGGCTGTTGCCGAGCAGGCGGTGCGCCTGCTGGCTCGCTTCCTGTTTGAAGATGCTCCCGTTCCCTCCTTTCGGTATGACGGGTACGTCGGGCCCTTAGGGTCCCGTCTGGAGCTGTATGAGTTTCAACTTCAAATTCACTTTCGGTATCATGGTCCGACTGAACTTGAGGATCGTCTAGGGGACGCCTCTCTTCAGGAGTCGGTACAGACTTGGATGCCATCTCTGAAGTACTCTCCCCACAGACGGCGCCAAATGTTTCGGGGTTTTCTGATGTCCTGCGGGAGAGTTACAATTCCGAGACTGGAACCGGACGCCTGTACCTGCAAAATAACGGAGACTCCTGAGAGCTCCGCCTCCAACGGTCAAGTTAGTACCTGATTAAGGAGTAATTAATACGGAAATTAAAGTAATAAGATCTCTCTAGGTGAGAGTGCTTAGTGTTGGTAATCTGCGTCGTTAGCGAGATTAGCCGGTTGTTGGTGTTCCGTAATATTTCTGTTCTTCTCTGCTTGATTTCTATTCTTCTTAATTAATGAGGATTAATTAAGTATTTATAGCCTTGAGAAGCGTGCCACTCTCTAGGTTTAAGGTAAACCTAGGGCTGACCGGGCCTCTAGACTGGATTGGGCCTTGATGGCCGTTTTCCCATTTGGCATGGGTGGACACGTGGCGTGCCTCGATTGGTCCGTAGAGGACGTACCTGTGACTGACACGTGGCAGGCTCCTATTGGCCTTCGTGAAGGACACGTGGCGGAACCTGGTTGGTCCACTTGTCAGACGGTGATTGGTGGATAAAAATCCCCTAATCAGGTACTATACTAGTCTATTAACTATTACTAAAACAAACCGTTGCTGACGTCATTACTGTTCACATGTCACTCTCATAGTAATTTTTTCCCGCCTAAATGCAAGGATGATGTCATTTTTTTAGAGCTACCATATTTAACAATTTTTAAATTTGAATATTAGAAACTTTTTCATTACAATTACAACCTATCAATTTATCCTAAAATAATGAAAAAATTATAAATAACACACTAATAAATGAAATCCTACATTGAAATATGTATTAGGCAACATTGAATAGGTATTATATCTTAATTTTGATGAAAATCTAAAATTTTAAAATTACAAATATTTTTGTACAAGATGCATAATTCTTTTTTATATTTATCCTTTTTTTAATAAAATGTACAAATTATAAAAATAGATTTTATATAAACCGTGCATCGCACGGGTTCTAACCTAGTATAATACTAAAACAGACACTAGGAATGACACGTGTCATTTCATGGTGCTGTTTTTCCCTCCAAATCTCCCCCTCCCCTTTTAGCAAACAATCTTTTATTTTGTAAAAATTTGTATAGTACAACTATAATAATATTTCAAATCTTACATACTATCTTTAAATAAAATGTATTTCTTCTTATTTCTTGTTCTTAATTTTTCCATACACATTTATCTAAAATAATATTCTAACTCTTTTTTAATCTTAGAAAAAGTCACTAGTTCAGGTACAAGATACTATCATTAACGCCTAGACATCTTTTAGCCGGAGTATTATTGAAATTTTTCCCTAAAAGTAATACAAGTAATAAAATTGGTTCATATAATTGATATTAAAGAAATTACTTTAAAACATCACTTTAATTTTTTTTTCAAACACCTCTAATATTTTGTTTCTTAGACTAATGGAGTATTACATGAATATATAATAACTGTTGTGTTTGACAACTATATCATATGTCTAATTCTAGGAAAATGTGAAGTATTAATCAATTTTTTTGTTATTACGTAATTAAATAAATTTATATCTTAGTAAATACAAAATAATTTATTGTCTTTTGCTGGAACATGTGATTGAGATGATAAACTTATTACATTCCACATTATAAATAAGATGCATAGTAAAAGACACATTAGACATAGTGACAAGTGACATCTTCTAGTGTATTCTTTTTTTCGATAAATAACTATCATTTACAAATAAATTTTTAAGGCAATAAACAAACAATGATCATACTACAATTATTGGATAGCTTCAAACACATTTCTATATATTACTCTGTAATAAAGAGTGACGATATCATGTACAACATCAATTCATAAACAGAAAATGTACTATTAATAATACTTCCTCTGTTCCACAAATATTGTAACAAGGATGAAAATACGCATCCCAAAACACATTTTATATGTTAAATATCTATAATTATATAAGAGTAAAAATTATAAAAAAAAAGTTGATTATGAATTTATGTTACGAGACAAATCTAACACTAGTAGAAAAAATGAAATAGGCACCCCCCTTAGCACCGGTTCTTGAAAATCGGTGCCAAAAGAAATGGGCTCCTGCTTTTCTTTCTTTCTTTAATTTCTTTCACCCCGTTTTTTCCATCTTCTCTGTTTTCCCTCTAGTTTTCGCCTTCTCTTCCACCATCCCGAAATTTCACCTTCTCCATTGAAGTGGTTTACGAGATTTCTCACTCCATTGAAGCAGCACCTCCTTCTCTCTCCATATCTCTGGCCTCCATTGAACTCGTACTCTATATTCTCCATTAAAGCCGATTCTGAGCTTTCTCACCTCCATTGAAGCAGCTTTGAGGTAATGTGGTCTTCTTAATCTACTGAATTCCTTCGCAATCTAGGGTTTGTCGTTGATTTGGTTTTCAATTTCGTAATTTTAGGGTTCTGGTTTTATTTCTATTTTTTGTCGAACAAAATAAGTAGGAGAAGGAGAGAGTAGGTACTACCCGCCGCCACTCACCCTTTGCCGGCCACCCTCCGTTCCCCTCAGCCGTCCTTCGTGCATCGGCCACCGACCACCAGGTAATGGTTTTTCCTTTTTTTTTTCCTTTTTAAAAAAACATTGCTAACCCTAACCCTTAATTGCTCAGCCGCCTAGATCCACCGCCTTAGACCACCCACCCGTCGGCCACCCAACGACTTTGACCACCCACTGACTAGCAGGTATGCCTTCCATCTATTTTTTTTTTGATTTAGTTTCAAGTAATTAACCATAAACCCTAAGTTTTTTAATTTTAATATTTTTTATTCGATCATTTGTAGGCATTGTAGATCTAGTTTGTTTGCTCCTCAAAAAAGAGTTCAAATCCAAAGGTTAGTGGCTATTTTTTCCAATGCTCTTATAGTTTTATATATGTGTTAGTTATTAGTAGAAAAAATGGTAAAAAATGATCTTATTTTTGGTGTGTTTTGGGGATGAAACTATAGTATTCCATAGAAGTTCATTATAAAATGATCTCGTTCAAAAAAAGTTTGTTATTTGGTTTTTTTGGGTGAGGGCTCCGTATCAATGCAACAAAAATAAGGTATAAATGGATTCTACTAGCATAATGTAACTTATTTATCGTTTTGTTTTAAATGGGGTTTATTTGATCGATTTGTGTTTGATTTTTTGGGTTTTTTCCAACTTATTTGGTCTAAATTGGATTTTTTTTTTGGCAAATTTTGTTGATGGGTTTTTGCTGAATTTTAAGTTTTAAATTCTGCAGATTTTTGTGATTATCATGCATCTTTATAAGATTTTGAAAATTGGGTATTTTTTAGGTTGGCTTTTTAACATGGTTTGAGTAAAGATGATGTATGTTTATGTAGATTCATAAATTTGTATAAAAGGTACCAATGACATGCACGGAAGAAGATTTAATGTCTTTTTTTGGATTTATGTGATTGTAGGTTGTTTAAGAAAGTAGATATGGTTGCCCTCATATGATATACTCAATTACATTCTGGGTTCTTCCGGACTTTTGATTTTTCTGGGATTGTTGTTGAATTCTTCTTGATTCGATCATTTTATCCAATTTTGCACCAAATTTGATAAATTTTGAAGAGGGCTTTGATTATTTAATTCTGGGTATATATTTAGCTAGATTGCAATTGATTGGATCTGGATTAGGGCTGGGTTTCATTGGAATTAATCGTTTTGGATCCGATTTTGGGAAAAACAGCGCCATCCCATGGCGCTGTTTCGTCGATTCTTCTATTGGAAGCCACCTGATCGGCTTCTTGAAATTTCTGAGCGAGTTTTAGGTTAGTTTTATGAATTTAATGTTGGTTAATTATTTGTGCAATTGGTTATAAATTTCTGGGTTTGTTTGAATTATGGGTTTTGTTTAATGGGTTGGTTTTGATTTTCTGTTATAATGTGTGTAAGTGTTGGATTTTGTTGATCATTGAGCTTGAAATGCTTCAATTTATGCTGAGTTTGATGCAATCTGTGAGGTTGTTAGGGTTAGATTTTGGTTTCCATTTCTGGGTTTTTTATGTCATTGTCATTTTTAGGTTGTTGGCATTTGACATTGTGATGTAGCTTGCATAATTGACCTGGTTTTTTCGCTTGCATTCGACTTCTTGAGATGATTTTCGTTGTTTTAGCTATGGAGAGCTGATTGTTAGGGTATATCTGCAGATATTAGAGGTTTTCTGTAACCTGAACTTTTAATGTAGTTATCATTTCAAAAGGCATTCAATTAGTGTAGGATTTTCGCTTCTCTGCTTAGAAGAGAATGAGGATTAGGAAACTTGGTTTCTCTTTAGTTAAGCATGTTCAATTGTTCTTTTACATTCAATTGGATCGTTGTTCCTTTTCAGTGTTTGATTGCTGCTTCTCTACGGATGTGTTGAATGAAGATGAGTACACAGAATACCATTACTGGTATTGTAACACAGCTACAGGAATACTTCCCAGATGCCTCATTTATGGTGTTTAACTTTAGAGGAGGGGATCGAAGGAGTCATATTGCTGATATATTGTCTGAGTATGATATGACTGTTATGGGTAATCAATTTGCATTTTTTGATTTTCTTAATTAAATTGGGTTTATTGGGTTTAATTTGACGATTTTTAATTTTTTTGGTTTTCTTTAGAGGGTATTGAGGATGCGATTTGAGGCTATTGGGTGAAAACCGAGAGCAAATTGCCAAAGCTATGCTGAAGAGGAGAGAGAGAGAGGAAGAGTAGAAAAAGAAGATGGTGAAATCTTCAATGGCGGAAACTCCTAAAGCCTACTTTTCTACGATTGTGTTAAGGTCTCTGTTCATTTTTCAGTCTAATTTAAATTAAAGGATTTTAATTAAGTGGAGCTTTTGAGATATAAATTCGTAAATTGTGTCGGTTGTTCTATAAGCTTCTGGATTTTTGTTGTTGCTTAGAGATACAATATTTTTTAATCGCTTCTGATAATTTTGTTCTTTGTTATGATGTTATGATGGCTTTTAAGATATAGATTCGTAAATGGTGTTATGATGGCTTATTTAGTTATTTCAATTCTAAATAATGCTTATGTCAAAAAAAAATTTCTAAATAATGCTGTAAGTCTTGCTTCTGATTATTTGGATATGTAGGATCATCTACCAGGCATGGACTGAATCCAGATTTTGTGGATCTAGAAGGTCAACTCACTCATGAGGCTCCACGGGAAGATGAGAAAGATCTTGAGAGTGGTCTTGGTATGTAAACTATTCTTGACTTCTTGCTTTATTTATTTATATAATTATTTCATTTATTAATTTTGAGTAAATTGAGTGGCAATCATCTGGAATTTTTTTGGGTTATAAGGCTTTAAAATTCTTTTGGTTTTTCTGTTTTTTTTTTTTTTGTTTTTTTTTTGTTTTATAAAATAGTTAGGATTTAGGTGTTTTATTTAGGATTTCTGATGATTTTTATAGATTTCCTAATTGATTTAGGGTTTTTGATGAGTTTTGATTTTAGTTTGCAGCTTATCAGGAGCAATTCAGCCTAATTCATGCGATGAAGCTCGGAAAAGGCATGCGAGCAAATGTCGAGGTAATGAGCAAAATCAACTACCATAATTGGGCACCAATGGTATAGGCATCAAAAAGTGACGTTAAGTGCGGTTTGGTTGAACTGGTACTTCAATTTCCACCTCCGGTTTAGCAGCAAGCACAATAGCAACTCGCATCAATTGCATAACTTGCTTCTCATTTCCACCTCGTAAACGTGAGTAGTTATTTTCTTAAACTAAAAATTTCCCACTATTAGTTCTTTCAGATCTATTATTGTCGTACATCATTTTAGAGAAATTATGTTGGACCCTGTTGTTTTATATACTGGCTAGGCTCGATTTCGGAAAAAGAAAATCAGAATCAGCCAAAATGATATTAAGACATTTGGTATGAAAAGGAGGAAGGGAGTGAGGTTCTGGGAGATATGTTATTCATAAAGGAAGATGTTGGTCTCGTCTGTTAGAATGCTAAGTAGAAAAGAACATAGGGGTTAAAAACACGTGTAAGTGCCTGTAATTGGCTGTTCAGTTGTTATTTGAACATTGGGTTACAGAGGAGATAAAGTAGTTCTTATAAGTTATTTCTTCTAATGAGTTGTGATCTGCTTTTAAGTACTCCCTCGGATCTGCTATTAAGTAAAACGTGGACTGCTGCAGACTTATACTCTGAGTTCTAATTTTTCTTGAGCCCCATATTGATCTGCATTTGAAATTTGAATATGATCCTATTTTTCACCATATTTAGCAAGTGTTTTTTGACCAACATTATCTCGATTTTACTCTTATAATGTGAAAAATGCTGGCACAAATTGTAATCAAACATAGTATGGTGCAGTACTATTTCACTAATGCTGCTTCATAACTCTCGTGAAACTGTTGAGCTATTGGAAGTCAGTTTAGAAGTATTAGATTATTATGACTTTGAAAATGGTCATATTTTGGAACTAAGTATGATGCCTATCAAGTTTACACTTTGGTTGTTGGCTATGATGCGGTGGTGCTACCCTCTTTCAATAGATCGGTTGGCATTAAAGCAGTAATATGCTTCACATTATGCAGGTGCCACCCCTCTCTTTAATAACCCTTAAAAAATAAAAATAAAACCTAAAGGGGTTGGGGACAAAAAAAGATATTATGGTTTTGTCAGTTCTTCTGTGTTCAGAGTTTTTTACTCTTATTTAATCATGTCTAAGGACATTTGTTCTTATTCAAAACTACAATATGTTAGAGCAACTCTTTTACCACCTCTCTTATTAATTTTGGTGAAGAGTGTAGATCTCCATTGTGACAGTGGGTGTAATTGTATGTAGGTTCTGCTTGGATGGCTCTATCTCGCCTTTTTATTGACTACTGCATTTGGGGATGGGACAATCTACCTTGAACTGTTCTCATAAACTATGCAAATCTCATTTCCTTTCCAGAAGGTTATTTCCATACTGTCATTTGTAATGCACAAGAGTTTCGAAACACAACTGTTAATACTGATCTCCATTTATTGATCAGACTATTGGAATTCATCTTTGATTATTGTTCATGTATTTACTCACTTTGTTAATTTTTTTTTTTGTACGTTTTGCCTTTAGCAAAACTGTTGAGTGCTTAAGCACAGCAAAGGAAGAGCAACAAATTCTGAAGATGAATTGGCTATAGTTTACTTGGTTGGACAATCTTTTTTTATAGAATTGCTCTGCCGAAAAATTTAGGGATTATCATGGGTTTTGTAATCAGTTAAGGAATTATGGACTTGTCTGAGAAAGCTCTAAATCATCTTCTTGTTAGTACTATATTATAGTGCTTAATTGTTATCCTAATTCTGGAATCTTACATGTTTCTGATTTTAGAAATTATGTGAACAACTTGACCCTGTGGCTCAAAGCTTTGGTTGTTGTGTCGTGTTTATATACAAGTATGATATTGGGGAATTACTGGTGATTAAAAAAATTATGAGTACACTTCTATTTTAAGCTGTCTTACTTTCTTTCATCTGAGCTTTCATGGTTAATGAATAATAATGTATCTCAATACACAATGCACATTGGGTGGTGTTGCAGGTTTGGAGATTCATGGCTGAGGGAGAGGAAGACTTGCCCAGGGATGCGAAAATTGTGAAGTCATTGATTAAATCCTTGGGTGTTGAGGAGCATGAGCCCCGTGTTGTGCACCAGTTTCTGGAGTTGTGGTACAGGTATGCTGTCGATGTCTTAACGGATGCACAAGTTTACTCTGAACATGCTGGCAAAGCCTCAATTGACTGCGTTGATGTTAAGCTTGCTATCCAATCAAAAGTGAATTTCAGCTTCTCACAACCCCCACCTTGGGAGGTATTTTTAGCTTTCTCTTTACCCCCATCCAAGTGTTTACGTGTGCATATGATAGCAATCTCTATTGCTATGATCTCATTGTCTAAAGTTGGGAAAGGAATGCCACTTTTCTTAAAAAGGTTGACATGTGGCCATTTGGGATCCTTATTTCTTAGTAAGAATTGGATATGCGGGAGAGAATTACTAGTAAGAATTGGTTCAAGATATCATTTGATTTGTTATGAGTGTAGGACTATGAATGTTTTTTTACAGGTTGCTGTTAAGAAAATGAAGAGGAAGTTCTATTTTTGGCACAGCAGAGCAGCAGAATAGAAACAGCAGCACAGCAAATAGCAGAGCAGCAGGTTAGCCTGAACACGCAACAACACATCAGCCAGCAGAGCAGCCACCAGCACAAGACAGCCTGCCTGAACAGAAGCAAAACCAATCACCCAGCCAGCTTAAACAGAGCAGAAACACAGCCACAGAAGCAGAACAGCCACAACCATCAGAGCAGAAAAACAGCCACAGCCAGCCAGCAGAGCAGCCACCAGCACAAGACCAGGACAGCTAGTTAAATGAAATGCAAGAAAGGTCGATTAGAGATAAGTCTGGATTATTTAATTTTTTTTGGATGAAAATTGTAATATTACAGCCTTTTTTAATGAAAATATGTAACTTTATATATATGTTAATGTTTCTATATCAATTTAAGTGAAAAAAATGTAAAAATTATTTTTTTTATTTTTTTGGGGTATTTTTGGCACCGGTTTGGAACAGAATCAGTGCCAAAAGTTTTTTTAAATTTTTTTTTTTGAGACTTTTGGCACCGGTTCAAAGCAAGAATCGGTGCCTAAAGTGGGGTTTTTTGCACCGGTTCTTGCTTTGAACCTGTGCCAATAGTATTGAAAATAAAAAATAAAAAAAATCGTGCCATGGTAGTTGGCACCGGTTAATCGGTGCCAAAGCATGTAGTTAGCACCGGTTAACCGGTGCCAAATCATGTAGTTAGCACCGGTTAACCGGTGCTAGATGCTTTAGTTGGCATCGGTTTTGAACTGGTGCCAAAGGGGGGGTTTGAACCGGTGCCTTTTTATCTTTTTCCTCTAGTGTAACAAACTCCACATGACTATATTTTATTTTACGTATAAATCATAATTTGTGGTCGTGCAAAAGTCCAATTGTTGCTATATTACTAGAACGGAGGAAGTATAGGTTAGTGTTGCCTAATTGTTGATTATAATCGCCTTTAATGATCCGAGTAGTATTTATTTCCATTGAAATTATATTATTGAAGATAAAGGTGATATATTATTTGTAATTTATATATTTAATTTCATCACTAGTAGAAAAAGTTCAAAACCGACTTTTCGCACCGATTTTGAACCGGTTTAGATTTGAGGGGTGCGAATAAGTGAGATTATTCGCACCGGTTCAAAACCGGTGGTAATAATCCTTAAGAGCATCGGTTAACCGGTGCACATAAGGGTTATTAGCAGCGGATAACCGATGCTAGTAAGTGAAAAATAGATATTTTTTTTATTTTTATTTATTATTTTTTTACTATTTCCAATCATTGGCACCGGTTAATCGGTGCCCAAAACACCTGAAAAAAATAATTTTTTTTTTTTTTTTTTTTTGTCTTTTTTCATTAATAACTAGGTAATATTTACACTTTTCATCCAAAAATAAGACAAACAAAATTTACAACAGCTTAAGTACAATAAGAGTAGCAGCATTCAACAGCAGCACTATCCAGCAAAGCAGCAGCGAAAACTTCATACAGAACACGTTGAAGTGTTGAACCATCCAACACTAAAAAATTATGGTAAATATGTTAGAAAAAAATACGTAGTATAGAGTATACGCTAGAATGCCCAACCATAAAGAAGTCAACAGGAGCATTTGTTTGTGCAAAGACAGCAGAGTTAAATTATATGGGATAAAAAAAAAGGGGGAGTAAAAAAGAGAGCATGGTAAGTAATAACAGTTTCAGTTTGATACCTTATTTGACATCTCATGAATTATACACCCAGAAATACATGTTCTAGCCTTCACATAACTATCCGCAATCAGAAAAAAATAAATAAATTTAACGAACTATCTGGAAACAGAGCAGACAAAATAAGTTAACCATTTAAAAAAAAAAAACATGAACATGTACATGTATCCCATTGAAATTTGAAATTATCAATGGATTGACGAATAAATGAACAACACTATGAACATGAACATGTTTTTTAAAAGGGTGGAAGTGTGGAACTAGTCTTGGCAAGCCCTCCTATATCCTACCAAGTTAGAGAGCTCATAAATCAAGATATTAATTCCTAAACTCACCACTTAAGCCAGCACATAGTGTTTTCCTCAAAAAAAAAAAAAAAAAAAAAAAAAAAAAACCAAAAAAAGAAAAAGAAAAAATTCATCACATAGTGAATTTACTAGAGGTCATTAATTTACTTTGAGCCTAAATCAACTAAATTGTATAATAAGATTTCAATCATAACCTCAAATACCTCTAAAGTACAAGTATATAAGGAAATCATCCCAATTTCTAACAACCGAAACCCCAAGAATACACATTTCTGATTTAAATTCATAGGAAAGAAAAAAATTTCTGCAAATTTCACCGAATTGTAGAATCCACATGCAAAAGCAAATATCCAGCCAAATCAGTTAACCAACACCATGTTTATCAATATGATCATTGCTATTGCATCATATCAATAAAGAAACTCATACTACCAATTCAAGTTCTAGTAGCCTAAGAGGTGATACCAAATTTCCAATACAAGTTTGGTGCAACTGGAATCTACTCAAAACATTAGTCATTTTAGCATAACTTGTACCTTCATAAAATAAAAAGTGAGGAGAATTATCTGAAATGTAACATGCAGGAAGTAATGTAGAGAATAGAACTACCTAGCCTCAAATGTTGCAGCCAAAAAATATGGCAAGGGACCATATTGTCGTACCTTGTCAATGCATTTATTCAGGTAACACATAGAACATTGGAGATGTAACCAATATAAATTCAAACATTGGAAAAAGAAATGTAACAACTACTGCTAAAGACTACAGTAAAAGGCATACAAATGGAAAATCCTTGACTATATACCCATTTTAAAATTGTCATCAAGAAGGGTTTTGGATTGCTCCTTAAATAATTAGTTTATGGATTTAGGGTATGGAAAAATAAAATTTGGGACAATTTAGGAAGTGATTAATCACCCATTGCCCCTTCTAATTCACACTCTAATCATATAAATAGCATAAACAAAAATCAAATTCACAATCAAACCAACTCTACAAAATTCAAGAAACTAAATAAGAAGACTAAAATAGGAACTAAAGCAAAGGAAACAAAGAGCAACTCTAAAAATTCATCCTAATACATAGAACCACAACTAACACACCAAGAACAAAGAGCAATCAATTATCATAACAATCAATCCACCAACTCTATAGCTCAAATTAACTTCACCATGTATGAAATTAGTTCAACACAAACAAAGAGCCAAAATTGGCTTAGCTACCTTGATATATAGTTGGGCTATCTTTGATATCAAACTCTTATGAATATGGTATGTTCTATGGTTTCAAATTTAATGTGTTGTTGTTACAAAATTAGTTTTCTTTTTTTGAACTATCATAGTCCAAGAAATATTATTAGACAATTTACAGGAAAGGCTACACCCATTTCAAAGATAGCATTAGCATCAAACAGGGCGCTTTCATCCCTTGTGGTAGTGCCACTACCACTTCACTAAAGTTATAATTTATCCATGATGACACATATTTTAAATTTACGGCTATTTCATG
Source organism: Chenopodium quinoa (assembly GCF_001683475.1). Classification (NCBI taxonomy): domain Eukaryota; kingdom Viridiplantae; phylum Streptophyta; class Magnoliopsida; order Caryophyllales; family Amaranthaceae; genus Chenopodium; species Chenopodium quinoa. The sequence goes on from NW_018742980.1 coordinate 1,997,294, forward strand.
TATAGTATAATAGATTTTAATATACATGCTATATTAAAAGAGAGTTACTCACCAGGATCCATGTAGTGGGGTGTTTGAGCTTAGTTACATATTTACAATCAAGGAAACCATCTCCATCAAACAAAACTTCCAAATTATGTGGATTATACTAGATATAAATAAAAGAATGAAACTAGAGAAAACTATAGATAATTCAGCTTATATGCTTTACAGAGATCTCCTCCAAAGCTCTCCCTAAGCCCCCGGCCCCCGCCTCAGCTAGAGCAACCTAAGAAATGTTGAAAGGACTATTATCTTCCTTCAGAAGTTAATGTTTTAGTAGCATCGTTTTGACATGACTAACTATTTATCAGAGAACATATAACATTCATACACTCTGCAACCATACACACAAGCTGATCAACCATCAAATATTGGGTGTGACTCCATATATACTAGTAGCTAGCGGATATAAAAATATTGGGAGCTAATAAATTAAGCAAATAAATATAAATCAATCAATTAACAACATGTTCACCATAATCATCAAGCTCATCACAAAATAACCACACTAATCTGAGCAACAAAATAATCAACACAACCAAAACAGTAAAAAATTGCATCTTCATAACTAGAACCACAATCAAACTATACCTTAATTTCAAATCAAAACAACCAAATCTCAACCAAATAAAAAATTTAAACTCTTCAAATCAAACAAGGGGGGAGGATCTAGACTCCGGTTCATCACGAGACAAAGGGGATTTGGAGACGACTGACGATAAGGCAGAGGGACACAGTGAAAAAGAGGAGAAATCCAAGCATCGACCACTGTAGGGAATTTTTCAAACTCAACTTTGAGCCCTACTATGGTTCATGATTTTAGGCATGGCGGCATTCCAAGGAAAAGAAGCTAGAGATAAAAGAGTCACCAACAAGTTTTAAGAACTTGTAAACCATTCACAGGTGTGAAGGTTACACCCCATTCACGATCACGAAGATCGCTAACTCCATTGTGGTCCGGAACCATTACTGGATTTTTTGGGGATGATGGTACAAATTCAACCTAAAATAGATTGAACCCGCCCTTAATAGGCCTCTACTCAATCCTTATGATATTCATGTGCGCTTTTCAATCAACATACATACATCAAGTTAACCTTAAACCTATTTAATCGACATCGATTGATTATTAATGCACAAATCAAGTCTATTATTGATGATCACTTGAATTAAAATCATATTAAGCCTAAATCAAATTATTAATTATCTTATTAGACGTGATTTCAAGTACAAATTCCCTTTAAACCTGCAAAAAGGGGCGTGATCAAGCAATAGCAATAAATTATGAATAATCAAGCAACGTTTAATTGACACAACAATCATCATCATAATAACTTCATCAAAACATCATTAATAGTAAGATCCTAGGTATGATACTAAACAGATTAATAATAAATCCTAGCATGTCACTAATAACAAAGCGTTATCCTAAACAATATACTAGAAATAATAATAAGCATCCTAAACATGATACTAGAAATCATAAAGACATCCTAACATGATACTAGGAATTAAAATAACATTGAAAACATGATTTCTACTCCAAAATCAAAGAATAACAAAAAGGATGATTGAATTACTCACTTTGATGCCTCAACCTTCTTGCTATTAAAACAATACACACGTCAGTAAACTTCAAGAAAAATTATATCAATAAAGTAAATAAATCAAAATATGAATTGAAATATAGATTTGGGACCAAACCCTCAGAACTATTAACCTTTCACGTCGAAGTCGAAGGCAACGTCGAGTATGGTTTGGAGTATTCAAATCTCGTGAATGAGGTATTGTGGATGATTTAGATGTATCAAAGATGTGTTTAGGCAAAGAACATGGATGATTGATAAGGTTTGATGATGATTGGAGCTAGGTGGTAATAGCTTACGATTGATGGTTCTAGCTTATTTGAAAACGTGGAAGATGACCTCTATTTATAAGGAAAAAAGAGAGTCAAAGCAATCAGAAAAGATCAGAATTTAAATCGGAATAAAACAGGTTTCATCGGCAGCACGATAGAAGTATCGCGACGTGCCAGGGTCCATCGCGGCGTGATGGTGTTGTCGCGGTGCGATGGTCCTGTAGTTTTGTGGATTTTTTTTTATCATAACTTTTGATCCAGAAATTCGAATAAGATAAATAATATATCGGTGGAAAGCTCTAGAAGTCTGCTTTCCAACCCAATTGGAATCAAATTTATATCTTTTGTAGAATTTTAGATATGATCGGGATACTGGGACAGTGTCAGTTTAGGATTGTTAAAAGAGAAGTTTTATTCAATCTCTAACTCTTTGATCTTTATCTTTTCAGAAAGAATAGATTAGAACATTCTAGAGACTTATAGAAGTTCCTAGAGAATCCTAATTGGATTAAGATTGGGAATAAGGTATTTGGACCCTCACATGACCATTGGGTTGTAGGGAAGGTGGACCTAGGCTCGGTTTAGTATTTTTTTTTTCCTGGTTTAGTGAGCCCTTGTTCGATTATGCAGGTAAGCAATGGTGAGACATAATAATGTTGTGCCTAATGGCCATTTCAAGAAGCACTGGAAAAACTATGTCAAGACTTGGTTCAATCAGGCTCGTAAAACTAGAAGAAGAGGGGGTAAGGTTACCTGCACTTACGTGTATACCATATTGTGGGTGTGATCAATCTGATCATGTGCCTAATGGCCATTGATTAGTTTATTCCTAATGCCCATTGACTAGTTTATGCCTTGTAGCTTTTGCTTGATACTATTCTAATTGACTTGTTAGAAGGCTGACACTATTGGAAATGGTATATTTAGTTGCTTGATACTCCAAAGCTAATTAACAACATTTTTTCCAGTAATAATGAATAAAATGTGTTCAAACCCCTTAATTATGCCTAGCTTTCGTTTAGGCTGAGTTAGGCCAGCAAGTTTTTTTTTGTAGTATATTATATCGATTAAAAGTTTGTCCAAGCTATTGAATATGGTATTGGTCTACATGATGATCATATACCCCCTCTAATGTGATGATTTTCCCATCTACCTGAAACAGGCAGTAGGTATTCCAAAAAAACTTGCCCCAACAATTGGCATAGCTTTTGATCACAGGCGCAAGAACCGCTCCTTTGAATCTCTTCAATCTAATACCCAGAGGTTGAAGACCTACAAAGCCAAGTTGATTGTATTCCCAAGAAGGGCACTAGGTAATTAGCATCTCTCCGTTAAGCCCTGTTCTCTTCAGCTTTAAAAAATAATATTCAGTAAAAATAAGTTCTATTCAGCAGAAAATACTTTTAGTTCAGCAAAAATAATTTCACTAAAAATAAGTTTAGTTGAGTAAAAATTAGTAACTTTAAAGAAGAAATATAATAGAAAAACAGTAAAAATAATTTCAGTTCAGTTTAGCAAGAATAAGTTCATTTTCAATAAAATTAATTTCAGTTCAGCAAAAATAAGTTGAAGAGAACAGGGCCTAGCTTAATCTAAGCTTTATCTTCAGTGCTTCAAATAAGTGATTGATATATGATCTTATGTCTGCAGGCTGATGATTCTGCTCCCGAAGAGTTGGCAACAACAACTCAAGTCCAAGGTGACATCTTGCCAATTGTACGTGATACTCCAGCTGTGGAGCTTCTTAAGGTTACCGATGAGATGAAGTCCTTCAATGCTTATGCCAAGCTTCGATTGGAGAGGACCAATAAGTGTCACATGGGAGTCCGGTTGAAGAGGGCTTCTAAATCTGAGAAAGAAGATAAGAAGTAGAACGTAGTATTTTGATATAGTGGGCGTTACTCAATATGCTGAGCTGGCATAGGAAGGAGGAGATGGTTATGAGTTTGTTATGCAAGAAAATCTATTTTTGTTTTATTTAAGCTTTGCTGTCAAGTTGTTAAAATAAAGCATCTTTTGAGTGGCTGTGATTAGTCGTAATCTTGTATTTAAGGAGCTTATGGTTAAAGGGGATGAATATAACAGCAATTTCCCTCTATTCTCTATTTCTCCCTTTATTCTCTTCTCTATCTCTTCCTTTCTTCTTATCTTAATTCTTCTGCATTACTTTATCTCAGTCATTATACTACAATATTACAACTTAAGGATTAATTTCCTTAACAGTGGTATCAGAGCAACTGTGCCAGATTCTGAGTTGGCTCAGCCTGGAACCTTCTTTAACATCCCGGGTTACTCAAATGGAGGCTCAACTTACTGCCGTGGAATACAGGCTAGAGGCCCAGAACTCATCTACAACTCAGAAATTTGAAGAGATTCTTCAGATGATGCAGCAAATGAAGGACAACATGATCGATCCAAAACATGGTAGAACCGATGATAGAGGTAATATGCCAAAACTTAGCTACAATCCTAAGTTAGATTTTCCTAAGTTTGATGGAAATAACCCACAACTATGGATTAAAAAATGCTGTAAATATTTCACTCTTTGCAAAATTCCTGAAGAACAAAAAGTGGATTTAGCTTCTTTGAATATGACTGGTAAGGCTGAAGGATGGATCACTAGTTATCTGTCCATTAGGAGCTCAGTAGATTGGCAAGATTTTGTTATTGATGTGAATGGACGTTTTAAAGATGAGAAGAGTATGAATGTTGTGGAGGAATTTAATAAGTTAGAGCAACAAGGTAATATTGAGACTTATGTAGATGGTTTTGAAAATCTAAAATCTATCATGATGCAGTCTGGTTATGTGTTGCCTGAAAAGTATACCTTAGAAAGCTTCATTGGAGGGCTAAAACCGGGGTTAAGGCCATTTGTAAGAGCCTTCAAACCTCAGACTATTACTGAAGCTATTGATTATGCAAGGCTTTAGGATGAGTCCATTACCATAAACACTGGCCAGTACCCTAAACCTGCTAACACCAAAAAACACATATCCACTAACCCTACATTCACACTAAATTCTGCCAAACCACCCTTGCTGCCCTTGCCAAACACTAAGCCCACCCTTTCCACCCAGTCTAAACCTATACAAAAACCCAAAAATATCCCAGCAGATGTCAGAGCACAAAAGATAGCCAAGGGCCTCTGTTATTACTATGATGCCCCTTACAATATATGCCACAAATGCCAATTCACTGAACCCCAACTCTTTACTGTTGAGATCCCATGTTTAGAAGATAATGAAGTGGTGGTAAATGAGAGTAGTGAGGAGTTAGCCGGCACTGGGCCTCATATTTCCCTCCATGCTTTGTCTGGCAGTCAGAGCTTTACCACCATGAGGGTCCAAGCTTCTGTGCAAGGAAAACCTCTTCAAACCCTAATTGACTCAGGCAGCACACACAATTTTTTGGATAGACAGTTGGCGGTGGAGATAGGTTGTACCCTAGAGAAAATCCCAAGTCAGGTTGTGACTGTAGCTGATGGGAATCACTTGATCTGTGACTCTATCTGCAAAGGCTTTTCTTGGTCATTGGCTGGTCATCAATTTGTCACTGATGTCCTTATAATCCCTCTTGGTAGCTGTGACATGGTGTTGGGGGTCTAGTGGCTCAGTACCTTGGGCTCTATAGCTTGGGATTTTAAGTAGCTAACGATGAAGTTTTGGGTGGATAAGCAGCACATTGAGTTGAAGGGGATGCCTAGCAAAAGACTGAAAATCAGTTCACAGGGGCCTTCTGATAAACTTTGGCAAGAAGTTGCACAAATCTTTTTGATACAGGTTTCTGAGGGTGTTCGGAATTTTCCTACTGATTTAGTGCAACTAAGCACTATGGATCATAACGTGGCAGACCTCAATAAGGTCCTAACTGCTTACAACGATGTATTTACTGAACCTTTTGCATTGCCTCCTAGCAGAGGGGTCTATGACCATAGAATTTATACTGAGCCAGGTAGTAGAGCAGTCAACATAAGACCTTATAGATATCCTTTAAAACAAAAGGATATCATTGAGCAGTTGGTGAAAGAAATGCTGGAGAAAGCTAAGGAATAATTCAAGACAGTTTTAGTCCATATGCATCTTCTGTGGTGCTAGTAGGGAAGAAGGATGGTACATGGAGACTTTGTGTGGATTACAGGGAGCTCAATAAACGCACTGTCAAAAATAAGTTTCCCATCCCAGTTCTTGAGGAGCTCATTGATGAGCTGGCTGGTGCTACTATGTTCAGCAAGATAGATCTGAGAGCTGGTTATCATCAGCTTTGAATTCACCCAAATGATGTTTTTAAAACAGCCTTCAGAACTCATTCAAGGCATTATGAGTTTCTTGTTCTGCCATTTGGCCTAACAAATGCACCTTCTTCTTTTCAAAGCTGGATGAATGCTATCTTTAAGCCATTTCTTAGGAAATTTATACTAGTCTTCTTTGATGACATACTAGTATATAGCTCTTGCTTGACTGACCATTGGCAACACTTGTCTACTGTCTTTGAGTTGATGAGGCGGAACTCTCTTTATGCTAAGTCTAGCAAGTGCTCATTTGCTACAGCAAGAGTAGAGTATTTGGGGAATTATATTTCTGGTAAGGGGGTGGAAACTAACCCAGAGAAGGTAGATACAGTATGCTCTTGGCCTACACCCACTACCCCTAAAGATATAAGGAGCTTCCTCGGCCTCACTGGCTATTATAGGAGGTTTATACGGCACTATGCTTCTCTAAGTAAACCACTCACAGATCTGTTAAAAAAGGGTTCCTTCTCTTAGACTGAAGCTGTTCAACAGGCATTTGTCCTGCTAAAAGACGCTCTGTGCCAGGCACCGGTTCTGGCCTTGCCTGACTTCGGTAAGCAGTTTACAGTGGAAACTGATGCATCACAACTGGGTATAGGGGCAGTGCTGTCACAGGAAACGCATCTAATTGCTTTCATTAGTAAGGCATTAGGCCCCAAATGGCAAAAGCTTTCCATATATGAAAAAGAGTTATAGGCTATTGTATTTGTTGTCCAGAAGTGGGAGCAATACTTAGTGGGGAATCATTTTGTGGTGAAAACCGATCAAAAAAGTTTAAAATGGCTTATGCAGCATAAAATATCAACCCCTTTCCAGCAATTTTGGTTATCCAAACTCATGGGGTTTGATTATGAGATACAATATAGAGAGGGGAAGGAAAATTTGGCAGCTGATGCTCTTTCAAGGGTGCAAGGAGCATATATCCTTTTGCTTGAAATTTCAGTCATTGAGTCTAATTTAGCTAACTCCATAACAAAAAGCTATAAATTAGATGACAATTACAATGATATATTTCTCCAGCTGAGCCAAGGCAGTCCCTCTTCTACTGGCTTCACTCTAGACAATGGTCTACTTAAAAGAGGTGGCAAGATTGTGGTAGGCCCTGATGAATCCTTGAGGAAGAAACTAATTGATTGGCAGCACTCCTCCTTGGAGGCAGGCCACTCAGATAGGGATCAGACCTTGAAAAGACTCAAGGGCATATTTTACTGGAAGGGGCTAGCAAGAGATGTTACTCACTTTGTCAGATACTGTACTACTTGTCAATCTTCAAAGTATGATACTGCTGGCCGGCCCGGCACACTCCAGCCATTATGGTCTGACATCTCCATGGATTTTATCACAGGCTTGCCAACATTTATGGGGCAAAATGTAATATTTGTTGTGGTAGATAGACTAAGCAAATAATGCCCATTTTATGGCTTTAAAGCACCCCTATACAGCTGTTGAAGTGGCTCAATGCTACTTAGATTTTGTTTTCAAATTACATGGCTAGCCTGAAAGCATAGTTAGTGACAGGGACCCTACATTTCTCAGCCAATTTTGGAAGGGATTGTTTTCTCTACATGGGACTGAGTTCCTTCTGTCTACTGCCTACCATCCAGAGACTGATGGGCAAACTGAGGTGGTAAATCGTTGCCTAGAGACTTACCTTAGGTGTGTGACAAGTGAGAAACCCAAAAATTGGTGTAAATACCTATCTTTAGCTGAATGGTGGTATAACACGCACTTTCATACCTCAATTGGTTTGACTCCCTATGAGGTAGTGTATAATCAGCCCCCACCGCTGCATCTGCCTTACTTGCCTGGAGAATCTAGTAATGCTGTGATGGATAGAAGCTTGCAACGAAAGGAAGAAATGTTGGCTGTCTTGAAGTCTAACTTGCACAAAGCTCAAGAAAGAATGAAAGTTCAGGCTGACAAAAGAAGATTAGAAAGGTCTTTTGCCATCAATGATTGGGTTTGGCTTAAGTTACAGCACTATAGGCAGCAGTCAGTCCAGCACAGGCCTAATAACAAGTTGGCTGCAAAATATTTCGGTCCATTCAAGGTCATTGCCAAGGTTGGAAAAGTAGCCTATAAACTTCAGTTGCCTACACGTGCTAAAATTCACAATGTCTTTCATGTTTCTCAGCTCAAGGCCTTTAGAGGTTCTTTGCCCCTGGTGGCAATTCTGCCAGATATCAAAGACTCTATTCCGTCACTGCTTAAGCCATTTGCCATCCTGGACACCAAGTTCATGGTCAGCCACAGCTTCACATATTAATCCATTGGGAGGGACAACCTGCTCATGAGGCTACCTGGTTACCTGCTCATGAATGTGAAGCTCAATTCCCTGGTTTTTTGCCCATAGACTTGAGGACAAGTCTTCTGGAGGAGGGGAGTACTGATATAGTGGGCGTTACTCAATATGCTGAGCTGGCATAGGAAGGAGGAGACGGTTATGAGTTCGTTATGCAAGAGAATCTATTTTTGTTTTATTTAAGCTTTGCTGTCAAGTTGTTAAAATAAAGCATCTTTTGAGTGGCTGTGATTAGTCATAATCTTGTATATAAGGAGCTTATGGTTAAAGGGGATGAATATAACAACAATTTCCCTCTATTCTCTCTATCTCCCTTCATTCACTTCTCTATCTCTTCCTTTCTTCTTATCTTAGTTCTTCTGAATTACTCTATCTCAGTCATTATACTACAATATTACAACTTAAAGGATTAATTTCTTTAACATATTCAAGCTGTTCCGTTGATATAATTTTTCTTCGTGTTCAATTATATTTGCTACAACTGTGTGTTTTCTGCCTAGACTGTTTTGATCTTGCTTACAGAGCTACTATATTCAAATTATTTGGTGATTTAACTAATTATAGGATCGGATGTGTTTCATGTGATGTTGAGCAAACAGTATAATTGAATAGATTTTTGATTTTTTTTTTTATCTTTTTGGTTAATTTTATTCTTGTGTTACTAACTTTCATTATTCAGGTTATCTTCTGCTATGAATTGAAGCTAATGTGAGCTTGATATGTCAAATGAGAAGCATTGTGTTTGTACAATTTTATTTAAACTCTCACAAGACTACCGGATTTTTTCTGTTTTTACCGAGTCTTTTTTTGGATGAAGTAACATAGTAAGGATTTGGTTTCAGTTCATGCTCTTAATGCACTTTATAATTTTATATCTTTACCCTTATATTGCTCTTCAATATAAGGTGATAAGTTTTGAGACCATCGTGATCCCACACATTTCACACAAGTTGCGATTAAGCTAATAATTCCGTACTTGGTTGTGATTAAGTTAATAATTCAGTCATTTAAAGGTTTATCCGACCATAAACCCAATTATTTAAGAGTACTGAAATGCAGTAGTGTATTGCTGTTATCAGAAGATTGGTATCAAACTGTTGAATTCGAAATAAATTGAAATCGAAAAAGAAATCCAAGAATTAGAGAACATGAAAGTCTAACTGGCTAATACAAGAGGGGGGGTGAATTGTATTTGAGGCGAAGTATAAAAACTTTTGCGGAATTTAACTAAATGAAACAATGACAAGAGAAGATATAGGCTTTTCCAAATTTCCACTATGTAATCAAACTCTTTACAAGTGAAAATTCAAACCCGTTAACAAGTTCCACAAATTAGGAACTTGTTCCCAACTCTCTCAGAAGACTTCAGCAAAGCTTCCTTAACCTCACCTTACAAAAACTCACAATCCCAAACCCCAAAGTACTTGAATACAATCTGTAATTACAAATACCTAATACACTCAAGAATATATGAAGGTTAAGAACTCTCTTTTTATTATAAGATTACTACTGGAATTTTAATGCTCAAGAGTTGTATTTTGCAATGAATATGGACGTGACTTATATAGAGAAATTTAGTCCTCAACTTCCCCCTCAACCATAAGCCAGTCAACACCCACTAACTAATAGTGGAGAATGTGACAACGGTTAAAGAGGTGGAAGTTTCTTAAACTTCTCCTTAAACTCACGTAGCAACCACTTTGCTAAAAAATAGTTCTTTTTGAAACGTTTTCTGAGATATTCATGCAACAAGAAGAGTTTATATTTGACTTCTTCAAATCAGTTAGTTTCAAAAAGATTTTCCTAAAAAAGGATTTTATTTTGAAAAGATAATTTATAAATTAATTATTTATTCAAAACAACTAAGATAGATTAATCAAGATTAATTATCTTTATTCGAAAATAGAAAACTAGATAAAACATTTATAAATTATCTTTTTCCTTAAATAAAAATTATCTTTTAAAACTAATTTTTATTCTAGTAGCCTTTAACATAAATCATTGAGTTCATTTCCAAACTTATATTGTTGAGTGCTCACAATCAAAACTAGAAAGTGAGAGTTTGCATGAGGCTTTTTAGAGAATGCTACTCCGCATCCAAGTTCCTACTCCGGAACGAACTTTGCTTGAACTCTTTATTCACCAAAGACTCAAAACACTCATTAGTCGAGTTTGTCAATTTGTCGATCAAAACCAAAAGGGTCAACAGAACATAAGTGCGACAGTATGATTAATCGTATAAAATCTTTATTGTTGTTGCTCACATTTGTAATATTATATGATACAGAAGCATTAGTATACAAATCCAATCACCATACATGGCAACTATATATTAAGAAGTTTGTTTACATGTTAGTATAACACAACAGCAGTAGCTTTAACATTCTGTGTAGTTAAATTCATCCTTTGGTATTTTTTGTGTTTGGTTTTATCGAAACAAGTCTTCCTCCTGACAGCAGGTGTGATCAGCGCAGCAAGCTGTATAAGGCCAAGCGCAATCGCTAGAGTCCGTGCAGGGGCCATAGCCACAACCATATACTTGACAGGGCGGAAATTCACATCCTTGTGGTGGTAGATTTGCTGGAACTTCTACATCATAGTAATTGGGTGTTGGTGCTAATAATAAATCATTATCTGCTTCGTCACCTGTAGATGGAGGTAGAGATGGGGATTGTGATGGTGAGAAAGGAGGGAACGGTAATGGATCAGATGATGAAAATGGTGGTATATAAAAGAAATCATCGATACAACATGTTTGGTTTGCACAACAAATTGTGCAGGGCCAATCACAATCATTGGAGTCACTGCAAGAGTGGCCACAACCATGGATTTGGTATGATGGTACTTTGAAACCATCACTTGGTGCTGAGGGTGGTGCTAGTGCTGGTACTGGTGCTTCTAGGCTTGGTAACGGAGTCAACATCACAGGGGCAGGACAGGTGAAGGTAGTGTTGGTATAAAGGATTCATCGTTACAACATGTTTGGTTAGCGCAGCAAATTGTGCAAGGCCAATCACTGTCGTTGGAGTCACTGCACAAGTAGCCACAACCATGGATTTGGTATGGTGGTACTTCGAAACCATCACTAGGTGCTGATGCTGGTGCTTCTACGCTTGGTAACGGAGTCAATATCAATGGAGCGGGAGCAGGTGATGGTAATGCTGGTATAAAGGACTCATCGTTACAACATGTTTGGTTTGCACAACAGGTGGTGCAAGGCCAACGCAGTCGTTGGAGTCAGTACAAAGGTAGCCACAACTGTGGATTTGGTATGGTGGTATATCTACGCCATCAATAGGTGCTAATGCTGGTGTAGGAATTGGTTCTTCCAAGATTGGTGATGGAGGTAGTGTTGGGAAAGGGTCTGAAACAATGAAGGGCTCATCGTAACAGAAGGTTTGATTTCTACAACAGACTGTGCAGGGCCAATCGCAGTCATTGGAGTCACTACATAGGTAGCCACATCCATGGATTTGGTACGGTGGTATACCGTCCGTAGGTTCTAATGCCGGTGCTGGTGGTGGCGTCTTAGGGGAAGGCTTTACAGGAAGGTGACAGTTACGACGGTGATCAATGTGCTTATGCCTTACTTCTGCTGTAAATGGAGAAAGAGCTGCAGTATGAAGTACATTAGTACCAGAGTATAAAATCAAAATACGCAAAGGTGTCAATTCAGGTAACTGTGTTCGGTTAGGTTGGGTCGAGTCTAAATCGAATTTGAGCCATTTTAAGTGATTGTGCCCAAACAAGTTAAATTTTAAACAAGGTTACTTTTGGGTCGGCTAAGTCTTGACACCTCATTAAATACATAAGTAGGACGATATATACACAAATTACAAGAGATGGAAGTAGAAAAGTACTTAAAATGACGCAAAAGCCACAAGGATGACAACCGGAATAGATAACTTATATATAGGAAAACTTATGAGGAAGGTCCTTTTAAATGATCGATCTTGTGTAAAAGGTCCTTTTATGAAAAAGGTGGCACTAAAGGTCCTTATATGGAGATTGGGTTGTGGGAAGGGTCATTTGACCAAACTCTGGCATTAACCAAAATTTTCTGGCCAAAAAAAGTCACGTGCACAGCATGTGACTACTTTAATGGCCCTTTTAAAGAACCGCCTCAGAAGAGTAATACTAGGATTACTTAGCTAGTCCACATTCAATCAATTGACTTTCGAAATCAAGTGAGAATTAAGTAAAGCTAATGAATATACCTCCACATGATTATTGGATTAAGGGCGAAGTGTAGACCACTGAAAAAGAAATTAAAGGAATGGCATAGAAACCTGAAATCTTGCAATTATTCTAATTAATTTGAAACATGGAAAGTTTGGTGTTTGAGTGAATTTTGCGAAACAATCGCATAAAAATATCTCATTGATGTTACTGAACGTTAATAACTAAACTTACCAACAGATTAAAGGCATATAGCATGCCGCAATGCAAGAACACTACAAAGAAAAGTAAAGTTCCTTTGATATTAAACTACTGTGTGGTCCGAGCTTTGCTCCAGGTGATACTTAGAATAATTTCCTTTTTATATTAGACGATTTAAAAGACATGTTAATTTTTATAATTGTGAGTAAATTATTATGCAATGACAACAATAAATTATTTTGGATACTTGTATGTAGTTATTTATAAATGTGGATAAATAAAGCATGATTTAAATCTAATAAAGATATTAATACATGTTGTTTTCATTTAATGAGGTTTGGTGTTCAAACCTTTTAGTATGGATTTTTAGTGAATGCCTTTTAATATATAGTATAGATTATAATTGTCATCAATATTTTACAATGAACCGGGAATTAAGTATTGAAAAGTTAGTGGAAAAAACATTGTGTACAAAAAAATGCAGGAGGGAGGAAAAGAGTCCCAAAGGGCGAAGAATATAGATATGAATTTTCGACACCGGATCCCGAAATCTTTATAAAATTGGTACAACAATGTGGATTATATTTTAGACAATTTTTTTTTTTTTACCTTTTTGGACCAATAAAGGTAATAGGTCAGGGTGCTTCACAAGGAATCCATGAAACCCTAGTAGTCTATTAGGGTGGTTTGAATTGTCCAATTCATCTTTGAACTACTAATTTAGCCATTTACTACTTACGCCCCTCTTAATTAATTCAAGCCCACCTCTTTCAAAAAAAAAAAATAAATAAATAAATTCAAGGCCACCATGAGTGTTTATATGATGGAATATAATGGTCATATATGATTCCAAACAATATTATATAATTCTAAGCTCAAGAGTTTTCGACATCCAGTTCCAAAATTTTCAAAATTAGTCCCATTTTATGTATTATTATAGCCTTCAAATTTGGCTTTTGAAGAATTTTGCTGGATGTGCTTCTCAAGATTTTTCTAAAGGGGGATATCTAATGGGATGCGAAGAGACCATCTTATTTATGTCTTGGTCCATCCTACGTTAATATGTCTTAAGGTGCCTTTAGGCCTCCATTATATGTCATTATGTCTTAAGGTGCCCTTTAGGCCTCCATTGTCTTGCATTGCCTTGGCTTGTGTTGATTTGCCTTGATTTTAGGAGTTTTTATGTTTTGGGTTTTTTGAACCAACTAATAATGTGCAAATTATGATGTCACCCAACAATGTTGAAATTATCTTAACGTTCTCTTTATAAACAGTAGCAGAGTTCGTATTATCCTTGCATAAGGCCGAAAAGATAAATTTCTTTTACTTTAAAACTAAGACATGAACCAACTAATAATCATGTTAGATCCCCTTATGTATATGAGAGCGTGAGAATCAATCTGTGACCGTCAGTTATTATTGTATGGAGGCTGAGATTTAATTTTTATTAATGGAAAATCTGTAATTATAGCAGCTTGGTAACCGATAAGTCAATGCATTAATTACCGAATTTAAACTAAACTAGACTTTATAAAAATAATCTAATTTACTTTAAGTAACAGAAAATTCATTGCATCAGCTGGTATCAAAGCTTTGGTGGCGATATATTGAAGAAAATCGTGTTTTCTTTATTGAAAGAAAAACGCTGGAATTCGAACAATTTTTCAGTCATGTTCAAAGAACGATATCTCAGTCCTCAGGAGTCCGAATGAGACGATTCTTTTTTTGAATCTGCTTATTTTTTTTCTTTCTGTAGAATAAGCATAAAATTTTTTAGAATTTTTGGAGTTTGTTTAATATTTTTCTGGGCAGAATTTTCGAAGCAAGACAAATTTCAAACTTATTGTTACAAAACGTTGTACTTATTGTTCCAAACAATTGTATTTATTGTTCCAAACTTATGTGATATTGTTCCAGACCTTTGTTCTATTGTTCTAAACTTTTCATTCAAAGTTATTATTGTATTGATCTACAGGTTTTGTTCTATTGTTCCAAACTTTTAAACGTATTGTTCCAAACTTATAAACGTATTGTTCCAAACTTTTACGTATTGTTCTAGAATTTTGGAACAAATAGGAATATATATCTAGAACAATAAGTTCAAAAGATTGGAACAATAGGATTATATATCTGGAACAATAAGTATACAAGTTCGAAACAATAGAAATATGTCTGGAACAATAAGTATACAAGTTAGGTACAATACGAATATATATCTGAAACAATAAGTATACAAATTAGGAACAATAGGAACATATATATAGAACAATAAGTATAAAAGTATGGAACAATAAGTATAACAAGTATGGAACAATATGAATATATATTTGGAACAATATGAATATATATATGGAACAATAAGTACAAAAGTTTAGAGCAATAAGAATATACATCTAGAAGAATAAGTACAAAAGATTGGAACAATAAGTATACAAGTTAGATACAATAGGAATATATATCTGGAACAATAATTATACAAGTTTGGAACAATAGGAATATATATCTGATCTAGAACAATAAGTATATAATTTGCTCTGTTTTTTCACTACTAAAATTTTGCCCAAAAAATATCAAACGAATTTCAAAAATTCTGAAATTTGGTATACTTATTCTAAAAAAAAAAAAAAAAAAAAAAAAAAAAGATTTTAAAAAAGAATCGCCTCAATCGGACTTCTAAGTGCTGAAATATCGTTCTTTGAACATGACTGATGTAGTGACTTTTCGGTTACTTAAATTAAATTAGATTATTTTTATAAAGTCTAGTTTGGTAATTAATGCATTGACTTTTCTGTTGTTAAGCTTTTATATTTACAGATTTGCAATTAATAACAATTAAATCTCAGCCATCCATATACTATTAACTAACGGTAAGAAATTGGTTCTCATATAAAAATGGTTCTCACATAAGGGCTGGTTCTCACTAGAACCCGCCCATATATATATATATATATATATATATATATATATAGAAATGGGATCATGTGAGAACCCATGGTTTAGGTGAGAACCATTTTAGAATGAGAACTCATCTAACACCATTCATTTTTATTAGATGAATGGTTCAGATTTATTGTTTCATTAGTGGAAATTCACGTGGGCCACCTTCATTAATTATAATGATTGTTTGTATTTTTTTTTAAATTTTTGTGCATTGGGACACAAAATCTGACAAAAGCTGTCATTATTACATGTTTTTTATTATTTATTGCATTGAAACACGTTACGTTAAAATGTAGTTGAAGTGTACGTCGTTAATGATGTTTCGTAAAATATATCAAGTGTTTCAATTTATAATATTAATGTTTCATATATATTATTGCTTGTTTCATACAGTTGGGCTCTATATGAACTAGGTGTACTGTGATTTCTTATACCTTATCTGATGTTTCAAAAAATATACCTTATGTTTCATTTTATAGTGCTTATGTTCCATAAAATATATGTGTTGTTTCATATACTAATGATATTGTTTTATACATAAAAATCATTGATGTTTCATATAATATTTCATTCGAATATTATTTATATTGTTCCAGAAATAAGAACTATTGTCCCATAAATATTATACATTGTTCCATACCATATGTGTGAAATGTACCAATGACTGAAATGCATGTTCCCAAGAAAAATTAAAAAGCATGTACCAATGACTGAAATGCGTGTTCCCAAGAAATGCATAGGAAAGTGATAATTAATCTCAGCCATCCATTAAGTGTAGTTGGTGTACGTTAATGATGTTTCGTAAAATATATCAAGTGTTTCAATTTATAATATTAATGTTTCATATATATTATTGTTTGTTTCATATAGTTGGGCTCTATATAAACTAGGTTTACTGTGATTTCTTATACCTTATTGATGTTTCAAAAAAACATACCTTATGTTTCATTTTATACTATTTATGTTCCATAAAATATATGTATTGTTTCATATACTAATGATATTGTTTTATACATAAAAATCATTGATGTTTCATATAATATTTCATTCGAATATTATTTATATTGTTCCAGAAATAAGAACTATTGTCCTATAAATATTATACATTGTTCCATACCATATGTGTGAAATATACCAATGACTGAAATGCATGTTCCCAAGAAAATTAAAAAGCATGTACCAATGACTGAAATGCGTGTTCCCAAGAAAATGCATGGGAAAGTGATAATTAATCTCAGCCACCCATTATGTGTAGTTGGTGTACGTTAATGATGTTTCGTAAAATATATCAAGTGTTTCAATTTATAATATTATTGTTTCATATATATTATTGCTTGTTTCATATAGTTGGCCTCTATATGAACTAGGTTTACTGTGATTTCTTATACCTTATTGATGTTTCAAAAAACATACCTTATGTTTCATTTTATACTATTTATGTTCCGTAAAATATATGTATTGTTTCATATACTAATGATATTGTTTTATACGTAAAAATCATTGATGTTTCATATAATATTTCATTCGAATATTATTTATATTGTTCCAGAAATAAGAACTATTGTCCCATAAATATTATACATTGTTCCATACCATATGTGTGAAATATACCAATGACTGAAATGCGTGTTCCCAAGAAAATTAAAAAGCATGTACCAATGACTGAAATGCGTGTTCCCAAGAAAATGCATGGGAAAGTGATAATTAATCTCAACCATCCATTATGTGCAGTTGGTGTACGTTAATGATGTTTTGTAAAATATATCAAGTGTTTCAATTTATAATATTAATGTTTCATATATATTATTGCTTGTTTCATATAGTTGGGCTCTATATGAACTAGGTTTACTGTGATTTCTTATACCTTATTGATGTTTCAAAAAACATACCTTATGTTTCATTTTATACTACTAATGTTCCATAAAATATATGTATTGTTTCATATACTAATGATATTGTTTAATACATAAAAATCATTGATGTTTCATATAATATTTCATTCGAATATTATTTATTTTGTTCCAGAAATATGAACTATTGTCCCATAAATATTATTTATTTTGTTCCAGAATTGAATGATATTCCACATACAGATTTGCTCTTTTTTTGCACTGCTTCGAAAATTCTACTAAAAAAATCAAACGAACTCCAAAAATTCTGAAATTTTGTTTGCTTATTCTACACAAAAAAATAAGCAGATTCAAAAAAAGAATCGCTTCAAAAGGGTTTTTTATGAGAGAGAAATCTTCATTTGAAATCTGTCTTTCCAGATTTGCTCCTTTTTTGCACTACTTCGAAAATTCTACCCAAAAAAATATCAAACGAACTCCAAAAATTATGAAATTTTGTATGCTTATTCTACACAAAAAAATAATCAAATTAAAAAAAAACGCTTCAAAAGCTTTCTTTATGAGAGAGAAATCTTCATTTGAAATCTGCCTTCATTTCTTTCTCTTCAATGGCTAAATTAAAATGAAACCAGATTTTCCATTTTCTCTCTCTTCAATGGCTGAATCTCTTGGTTTTATAGTACATAAATCGTTGTTTCAATGCAGAAAATAAGGAAAAAAAAATTAAAAAGCATGTACCAATAACTGAAATGCGTGTTCCCAAGAAAATGCATGGGAAAGTGATAATTAATCTCAGCCATCCATAATCTTATAATTGATGGTGCATGATTGGTTCTTATTTTAAGGGGGTTCTTATATAAGCCTTGGTTCTCACATGATCCCTCCCCTATATATATATATATATATATATATATATATATATATATATATATATATATATATATATATATATATATATATATATATAATTTATTTGTAGTCAATTTGATATAGATTGCTCCTCAGTTTGATCAGGGTAAAATTAGGGATGTCAATGGGACGGAGCGGGGTGAATATTGTTCTTCCCATCCCCATCCCAACCTAACATTCTCATACCCATCTCTATCCCCATCTTCACAGCGGGTCCAATATCCATTCCCATCCTTGTCCTGCTCGATGCAATTCTAAAACCATTCCCGCCCCATCCCCAATTGGGTACGAGCTAAAATCCACCCTCACCCCCATCACTAGGTAATATTATTGGCGGTTTGCTATTGTTGGTGATGCACATTGATTTTGATGCATCAATACGCGACAAAGATGCATACTCACCTTGGGCTTAGTCCGTATGGATTTGTTCTTAGACACCTTTTTAAAAGGTCTCATACTAGTAGTAGAATGCTCTAAGATATAAGGAAGTCTTTCCTTTCTTATTCTTTCCAAATGGCTTTTCAAGTGGGACTTGAATTGCGTACCCCAACAACTTTTTTCTTATTTTATATTCTTGTGGGATAAATCACATGTAACATTTTAATTCCAACAATTTCATCATACATCTTTGGTTTATTCAATTTTGATTTGCGGTGAAATAAACGCGCCTAAACATAAGACTTAATCTTATTTTGTATTGCTAATAAATATGTTACAGAGTATATAAGACCTAATTTCTGTTTCTTATTATCTGCAACAATAGGAATACATATTTTTTTTTTTATTATCTTTCACAAATAACCCCATTTATTGAAAATAAAAAGAAATGGAGGCGGTATTACTCGTACGGAAGCTCTGGCCAGTCATAGCAACAAGTGTTATTCCAGCAACAGGCTGTACAAGGCCAATCACAGTCGTTGGAGTCAGCACAAGGGTAATGACAGCCATGGGTTTGGTACGGTGGTCCGTATCCTGGTGGCAGAAATACCGACGGCGTTCCTAAATTGTATGGATCAAATGGTGGTGGTGTTGTCATTATTTCCTCATCTTCAGGTGGTGGTGGAGATGGTGCATCTGACAGTGGCGGATCAGGATTAGTTGGTGATTGTGGCGGTGTAGACGACGATGGTGGTGTACCGCCATCAGGTGCTGGTGTCGGTGTTGGTGCTAATGGAGACGGTGGCGGCGGCAGAGGGGAGTAGCTCACACGATGGTGGCCTTTGTTAATTTGATGCCTGTGCTTTTGTCTAGCTTCTGCTGTATAACGGAGAAAGAACTGCAGCAAAAAAATTATAGTATATCCAAATATATACGAGTAATTTATTTATAACAATATAAACTTACATGATGTGAAAGCTACAAGGAGGAATACCAGTAACGATGCCTTGACCCAAACACCTTGATCCATAATTAGTTTGATTCTATTGGGTATTATGTAATACGTTGGCTATTAACTATTTATACCTCGATAAAGAGCCTACTCGATTGAGTATTCGTTGACATTGTAATCTATGGAATTCTCCCATCTCTTCTTGTTTGACTATTTTAAAGTCAACTTTTGATAACTTTGACAATACAATTTCCGATAATTAAAGGTCCTAATCCACGTCACTTTAGATCGTTTTGTATTCGTTATAATACATTAATGTAAATTTTCAAATGCAAAATTTTGCTAATCTATTCTATTGTTAATTAAGGAATGTTGTGTATTACTGTTTGTCCAAAGAAGGTAATTCTCATATAATTTTGTTGACTTTTTGAAATTGTTAGTGGTCACCCATTGTTCTAAACAACATTATATGACTTCATAATACATCTTTCTAAATCTCGAGAGTTTTCGATATTAGATCTCAAAACTTTTATAATTGGTCTGATTTTGTGTATGAAACAATTTTGACTTCTTAAGAACATTGTTGGATTAACTAGCTAGCACAAAACATTTGTTGTCAAAGTTTGGAAACACAAGTTATTTAATGACAATGAACTTTTAATAAGTTTAAGTGAAAAATACATACATTTATGTATATGGGTTCCATAAACTTTTGAACATTCTTTCTCCTTAAACACGATATGAGGATTATGAAACTCAAATCCACAACATACGGAACAAGTACGTAGTATAAATAATATGATCATACACTTGGAGACCCATCTATTTAATCAACATTTTTAGGTACTCCGAGCATTTGAACCTCCTCCGTTATTCACTGCAGTACCCATGTCTCATGAAATGACTGAACCATATAGAAGATGCTTTACGATAACGTCTATGTCTATCAAGATAGTCCACATATATAGTTTAGGCCGAAGCGAGTTCGATAGCCTCCTTCACCCACTTCCAGATTATCTACCAAAGACCATACAAAGTATCCCTTCACATTTGTAGACTCCAACTTCCCGTCATTATTTCTTATATCCCTGCATGTCAATTCAATTATTAGAGTAGAGGTGTTAAAAACTGACCCAATCAACAAGACTCAAAAAAAAAAAAAAAAAAAAAATTCTATTCAGATTTCAACTTGTATAGATATATACAATAATATAGTAGGACTCAAATTTGAAATAGACTTGACATGACCTTATCGAATCAGAATCAATTACCCAATTGACATCTCTAATAATATCACACGTGTATATTAATTACCCCCCGTCCCACAATAATTTACACAGTTGACTTTCTTTATTATTCATATGTTAATTTTAATCATAATTTTTTGATAATGTATTAAAAAACAAATTTTATCATGAAATGTTGTTAAATATATATATATATATATATATATATATATATATATATATATATATATATATATATTATAAGAAATTTCGTAATATAAACATATTTTTTTTATTAATATTTAATTATATATATTTAAGGTCAAACTTATGCATTGACATGTATATCAAATTTGATTATGTCAATTATTTTGGGACGGATGAAGTAGTAGTGTGTATGTTTTCATATTTAATATCTAATACTACTAGTCATTAGTTATTAATTGGTATTTAACTAAATAAAAACTTCTTAGTTGCAAATGAAATAAATACATGCATGTTATGCATGTTTTCTTAATCATAGATGTTAATTAACCCTTATAACAAAAAACTTAATTATATATAGGGAAAGAGAAAGAAGGAGAATGATAGAGCGAGTGTAGCATATTACGCTAATGCTTCATGAAGATTAAAGAGATGATCACTAATATCATTGATCCGAAACTCATCAAGCAGTGCTTCGTTGATTTCTTTGACATTTTTCTTAGCTGCTAAACCTCGAGTAGCAATTTTGCCTTTTTTTTTTTTTAACCATTTATAGCAAAATCGGTATAAAATCGCTACTTTAAGTAACAGTTTTGCTATAAATAGTTAAAACAAATACGCTTATTTACAACATTACTACTAGGTAAATAATTTTTGTTTATTTTCATCACCTTGTATTTTCTCGATTTGTAGCTGTAACTGATTTAATTTAATTGATTTTGATAAAATTGTATGAAGAACAATGAATTATTGCATTGCACAGTACAAAATTTTTATCGATATCAATCAGCTCATTGATCAAGTTGTTGTAGAATTCAATGTTGTGCTGATTCACTTTTTGTTTTTTATGAATTGACACTTTTGCCCTTCTATATAAAAAAAACTCTCATTGACTTCAATGGCGGCGATGTGGAGGGGCGTTTGGCCTGGACGCCACCTCCATCACGGTGGCGGCGTCTGGCCTAGACTCCACCTCCATCAAAATTTTTATTTTTGTTTGTAATTTTTTTTTTCAGTTTTTCGTTTTTTTTTTTTTTTTGTTTTCTTGATTTTTTTTGTTAGATTTTTGTTTTTTTTTGGTTTATTTTATAATTTTTTTTTTCAGTTTTCAGTTTTTTTTTTTTTGATATTTTTTTCTGTTAGTTTTTATTATTATGAATATGATCAATATTATTAGAAAATAGTTGAATTCAACGACATAACTTCTTTTTGGGATGGATGCTTGCGAAATGTCAATTTCCCTTTTAGAGGCCTTTTTGGACTTTTTTGTTGGCCAAATCCCCTTCAAATATCTAACACCTTGTAGATCTCGCAAAAAACATGCCGTTTGAAAAAAAAAATCGTACCGATTGGACACCCGTTGGCCGAGTTAGGAGCCCCCGAAGTTCGGGCACAATATCTCCTCTATCCGGGAATTGGGCAACCAATTCGGGTGCATTCCTGGGAAGTACCCTTCATAATAAGGTGTTTCAAAAAAAAATCGCCCCAATCGGACACCTAGAGTTGTATATATGACCTCCCGAGTTTCTCGTACTCTCAAAATTCCTCTAAATCATCTTGAACCCAACTGAATTGGACACGAGAAGCACATATTCTCGTAGATCTCAATTTTCCGTGTGAAAACGAATACTCACAACACCCGAGGGCATTTATATTTTTTATTTTATAATCATTTATAACTTTCGGTTCTCCATCAAGTTACACACCGCAATATGCTTTTGGCAAACCAACATTTGTATTTATATAGATATAACTACGGGCAAAAATATAACTACCGCAATACATTTTGTTTATTTGATATCCTTCTAGAAACAATCATTTACAACATTTGTATTTATATAGTATTAATATTAGATAAATTAAATAATAATAATAATAATAAAAATATAATTTTTATTTTTTAAATGAAATTAGGTATCGACCTGGTGCAGGGAAGAGTATGAACGTTTTGAGAAGCTATTAAATAATTAATATTAATTATGATTAAAATATAATCTAAATCATGTATGAAATTTATTTAATTTAATTAATCTAAATTATGGATGAAATTTAATTTCTAATTTTTTTTAAATTAGTATCAAATTTCCAAAAAAAAATAAAAAAAAAAACAAAAAAAAAATTAGAGTGGTGGCGTCCAGACACCACCGCCATGGTGGCGGCGGTCCGACATGACGCCAACCACCATTTTTGAAATTTTAACGAGTTTTACCAGATTTTCTGGCGGGGTTGACGGCTCTCCGGAGTCTCTCCGCGATCCAGTCGGACTGAGCATTCTTCGTGAAGTAGAATTACATTTTGGGTGAAAATAATAAAAAGGGTCACTACAAGAAAACAACTTATTTCCGACGGAAAAAATTTGTCGGAATCATCGGAATTTTTGTCGGAAAATGGTCTTCCAACGGAATTCCGTCGGAATCAGTCTGTCGCAAAACACTTTGTAGGAAATTCGACCTTTTCCGACGGATTTTTTTTTTCTGTCGGCGCTGTTTTTGACTTTAATCAAGAGTCCGTCGCAATTTTTCGACGGAAAAGATTCCGTCAGAATATACCTCTTCCGACGGAAAATTCCATCGAAATCTACTACCTTTTCGACAGAAATTTCCATCGGAAAATTAATAATAAAAAAAAAGCCCCACCCACCACCCCCACCACCAGCCCACATCACTAGCCCACCCCCTGCCCCTACCCACCCATACCCCTACCAGCCCACCCCCCTACCCTCAACCTCAGACCACCACCGCCATTATCCCCACATCAGACCACCGAAACCCCCACAACCCAGATCCCCACCCACGAAACCCCCCTAACCTTCAACTACCCACAACCCACCACCACTACAACCCACCACCGAATACCCAGATCTACCCACCCACCTAAACCACATTCGGACAACCACCACCCCCACCTAGAATAAAAAAAAAAGAAAAAACAGATCTAATACGCAAATTGAATAATATAAAATTGAATATGCAAAATCAAAAGCAAAAAAAAAAAACAAAACAACAGATCTAATATGGAAATAGAAAAATTGAATATATAAATTAAAAAAACAGATCTAATACGCAAATTGAATAATACAAAATCAAATTCCGAAAAAAAAACAAAACACGAAAAAAAAACGAATTATACAAATCTAAAATCAAAATCAGAAAAAAAAAAAACGAAAAAAGTCAAAAAATTGTTCTTCAAATGCCGGTTGCTCGGTTGTGGGTCTCGATTTCTCAACAAATCCAGTGAAGCTCTGCCCGCATGTTGGTGGATAACACTTGTTGGTGGTTGTGTTGATGTCGGTGGAGATAGTTTCACCGGTGATGTACAATAATTATTCGAATTTTGACGAAAATCCGAACGCCCATAGCAACTTGTTGCGAAAATTGAGGAAAAAAAAACAAGATTAATTTGAGATTGAAAATGAAGAGGAAAGAGAAGAAGGAGAAAGGAAAGAGAAAGGAAAGAAAAGAAGGAGAAAGGAAAGAGAGGAAGGACAAAGGTGATGGAGAAAGGAAAGAGAAACACAAAAAGAAGGAGAAGAGAAGAGAGGGGAGGGAAGGAGAAGAGAGGCGGAGAGAAGATGAGAGGAGAGGAGAGAGAAATGAGATATATATGGGGAGGGGGAATCGGGACTTTAGGGTTTTGTTTTGTTTTTTTTTTTTTTAAAGTCATAAATCCGTCGGAAGGGCTTTAAATTCCGTCAGAAAATTCCTACGGAATTAAAATCCCTCGAAATTGATACTTTCTGACGGATTTTTTTTCCCTCGGAATTTACAACTTCCAACGGAAATTTTCGTCGGAAGAAATTTTCCGAGGGAATATTCCGTCGGAAGCAGTAAATTCTGAGGGGAAATAAGTCCGTCAGAATATTTTCGAGGGATTTTCCGTCGTAACGTACCTTTTCCGACGAAATTTTCTGACAGACCCTAATTCCGTCAGAAAAAAAATGTGGGGGTTATGTGGAGATTTGCGAGCGTCGTTTAACAAATCCCAAGATAAAATGTTTTCAATAACTAGATATTTTCTAGGCTCAATTAATTTTTACCAAAAAAAAAATACGAATTTGTTTTTTATCACCATAACTTTTCAAAGTTAACATTAAATCTAACGGAATTAAAAAATTATCTTTGATTTTTGTGCGAAAACATGCTCTTTAGAGGTTTTGGTGGTCATTTTAGCTTTAAAGGATGCAATTTGAAGTTAAAATTGACCAAAAATATTATTGAATGTCTCGTTTATGTGAAACACGCAAATCGATGTATTTTAGTAAGCAAAACGAGGCATTTCCGATAATTTTTTTATCAATTCTGACCTCACATCGCTCCCTTCAAAACCAAAATGACCCATAAACTTGTAAAGAGCAGGTTTTCGGCACGAAAATAAAAGATTTAATGATTATCCTGACGGCACATGAAAAAAAAAAACAATTTTTAATTTTTTTTTGGTAAAATAAAACTTTAAGAAATTATGATAGTAAAAACCAATTTCGTGTTTTTTTATTTTTTTTGGTAAAAGTCAAAATTATCAATATTTTTTATCGATCATAAATTAATTTTGACTTAAGATATATGGATATCATGATGACTTACAAGAAATGGAAAATCTATAAGCAGTCATGCGGCTCATGCCCATGTCCTTCAACAGCTTCACGTCATCCTGTTAATAAAACATACGGAATACTAGTATATTAAACACTCCGATATTAAAAAGTTAAAACAAAATACAGTCCTTAAACTATTGCATTTGTGCATTTTTGGTCCAAAAACTTCTAAATGTGCACTTTTGATCCCTTAATTTTTAATGTGCACTTTTGATTCCTCAACCACCATTGTTCGTGTTTTCAGGCCAAGTAGTTTAGGGACTAAGCATAGTCCGCAATAGTTTAGGAACTAGGAATGTTTAGTCAGCAATCGTTTTGGAACTTTAGTTGCTTAGTTAACAATAATTTAGGGTTTTTAACAATTTAATGTACATGTGTCACTACGTGATTGATCAAAAATAAGTTTAAACTATAATATTTTTAATGAAAAGATTATTATGATTATTAGTTATTAATTAACACTTAATTATTTTAAAAATAATTAAAAAAAACCACCATCTCCTCCCCCACCAGCCTTAGCCACCCTTTCCCGCCCCCACCCCCGCATAACAAGTCTTAACCGGGACTCTTAATCAGCTTCAGTTCGTTAGCATGATTTGAACCGAACCGAACCGAAATAGCCTAAGCAGGTGAGCAGTTATAGTACAGATTGGAAATAATCAAATTCATATTAATCATTCTTAATTAACATATTTTGTGAATGCATGATTATTATTAATTATAAAGCTAATCATAATTATTTTACCCTTTCAGCTTTTTCACTAAAATTCCTCGCACGATTAATGGCTATCAAAAACTAACGATAAAAGCTATGGTTAAATAAACCTTTGTTTGTTTGTCTATGTATAACAAAATAATATCATATGCTTTGAGGCATTCATATCTTTAGTATGGTTGATTTCTATAAGTTCAAAATGTTGTAAGTAATTTGGGTAGAAATGTGATTTAGTAATTGCTTATACATACAAACACCATTGGATGATATTACGAAATTTGAAGTGTAGGAAATAATTAAACCAATAAGCAGTGACAGACCAAATTGGTGAGCATTTGTTGTTTTATATTTTATAAAACTGAGTCTTTGGTGACATATACATATTGGACCAAGATGGGGTGCATTTGTTTTTAGTTTTTGCAAGAGTGGGTTCTTTGGTGACATTAATATCTTTAGCATGATTGGTTTCTATCCAACATGTTATTGTTTTTTTTTATTCTATTTAAAGTAGATGGCCCACAAATGTCATATTATTTTGGGATAGTTAATTAAAAAGTTATTTTATTTTTACAATATCGAGCAAAAGTCGTATTATTTTTGACAATTTTTTAATTGCAAATCCTCAAATTCTATCAAACCTACTATTATTATTATTATTATTATTATTATTATTATTATTATTATTTTTAAATAAATACATTAATAACTACCTATTAAAATAAAATTCCAATATATATATACTACCCCTTCCACCAAATATTCCGATCATTTTAAATAATCAAAATATGTAAACACTTCTGAAGGATCAATAGGCTAACAGAATAAACAATAAATATACTCTAGAAGGGGGGGTTGAATAGAGTATGACAAATTTTCGTGAGTATAAATCTCAAGGTCTTGAGATCAATTTCAAGGCGGAATAAACTGATTCACTTTTCAGCGTCAAGACTTTGAGATTCAATTCGAAAACTTAAAATTAAACTTTGTAAATAAAGCAGATTATAAATTGCGAATTAAAACAGAAATAAAAACGTGTAAAGTAAAGCAAATAAAGATGAGACAAAGCACAACGATATTTTTACGAAGTTCGGCAAATATGCCTACGTCTCCGCCTAGGGTTGTCCAACCCGTAGGATTTTAAATCTTTTTATTTCTTCCTTTAGAGTCCTAAAGCACCTAGAAGATCTCCCATCTTCTCCCCGCGGTTCAATTTTGTAAATTTAGTCATCCCATTTATTATTCTAGCTAGATAGAAAAGTAAAAGTGAGGTTGACTCGCTGGGCCTCTGGTAGACTTTGATTACTACAAATCTACAATAGTATGAGTTCATGCCTTCATTCTGTGGTGAACACTTGCAAACTAAAGAATCAACCTGTTCTACCAAGTTTTCGCGTGTAAGTCTCCTTTTACATATGTTGTATTCATAATTCATATTATTATACATTGCTTTTCTTGAATTGCTTGGATTTCCATGTCCATCAAATTTCCTTATATTTTACAATTGTAACGCACATTTGTTAGTTGTTTATTGTATATTATACACCGATTGTTGCTGTTTATTGTATTATACACCGATTGTTGTTGTTTATTGTATATTATACACTACTCCTAAGTTGATGACACTATCTTATTGTTTCAATCTGATGCTAGTTGTTCCTGTTACTCTGTCTAATGAAATTTCTAATTGTCTTGACCTTTATTTGTAATAACTTGAGAGAATCATCCTCTGTACTAATAACCAGTAACTCATATAGTAAGGGAAATATTTCTGACTCCGCTTTGATTAGGTAGTAGTACATATATTATTAAGAAAAATGCTTTGCATAAAGCTGAAAGCTTTGATAATTAGGAATACCTTGTAAGTTAGAATTGACTATCTTTAAATGTTGACTCATTTCTTTGAAATCAACAGAAAAACAAAGCATGGCAGAATCCATTGTTGCATCATCTGTCAAGTGGATTGGCTCTATATTGATTCAGGAAGCCAATATATTATTCGATGTGGCAGATCAAGTACGGGGCCTTCAGCAAGAGCTTGAAGAAATGCAGCAATACCTCCAAGATGCTGATAAAAAGCATGAAAAGGAAGAACTCATTTGTGTTCTTATACGACAAATTACAAAGCTTGCATATGATGCTGAGGATGTGATTGACATGTATGTCCTTAATGCACAAGCCAAGTCTGAAGAGAGCTGGATCTTTAGATTTGCTTGCTTCATGCGTAGTGCCCCAAAGATGTATGAAGTTGGGAAGCATATATATGAGACACGAGAAAAAGTGAAGAACACCATTGAAAAGTTGAATAATTATGGACTAAGAAAGATCCATGAAGTAGAAGGTTTTAGACGACTCCATCATAGGAGGCCAGAGCGTCGAAGCTACTACTATGATAACTTTGAGTTTGTTGTTGGCTTGGAGAAGGACATGCAAAAACTGTTGTTAGAAGTACTTATAGGTGAGAGGAACAGCCACATAAAAGTTCTATCCATTGTAGGAATGGGTGGCTGCGGGAAAACTACCTTGGCCAGGAAGCTTTACAATCATCCATGTACCCAAAAGTGCTTCATGAACTGTATGGCATGGGTATCCATTTCTCAAGAATGGGACACCCGTCATGTTCTATCCGAAATTCTGAGGAAAGTGGGTGGTCCGGTCCGAAGGACGAAGGAGACGTCTGAGCTTCATGCCAAATTGAATGTGGAGGAGCTGATGGATAAGCTCTACAACATTTTGAAAGAGAATCTATACTTGGTCGTCCTGGATGATGTATGGAGGAAAGAGGCTCTAGAGCAATTACTTCCTGCCCTTCCATGGGGAAGTATAAATAGCGGCAGCAAGATTATCATCACAACTCGCAATCAGAAAATCATTCAGTCTCATCAAAACATTCAGCAAAATTTATACGTCCGCAAGCCACGTCCTTTAAGTGAGGAGGAAGGTTGGGACTTGCTAAATAAGCTTGCCCTTAGTCGGCACAAAAGTTGCAGCACAGAAAGTTTTGAGAGACTTGGCAAAGAAATGCTGAAGAAATGTGGTGGACTTCCCTTGGCTATAGTAGCACTAGCTGGAATTTTGAACACAAGAGAAAGCATAGGAGAGTGGCAGCAGGTGAGTGACACTGTACGTTCACGAGTGATGGAGGGTACCTATACAGACACATGCACAAGCGTACAGGATTTGCTAGCTTTGAGTTATGAAGACCTACCATATGATTTGAAGCCTTGCTTTCTTTATCTTGGTGTATTTCCAGAAGACTGCCAAATTGCAGCTGGGATGCTTACTCGGATGTGGATAGCTGAAGGTCTTGTTGGCACACCTAATCAAGAGATGTCCCAAGAAGATGTAGCACTACAATGTTTAGAGGAGTTGAGCCACCGGTTCATGATTCAGGTAGTGCCAACCAACTTTAAGGGTGCCATAAAGGCATTTCACTTGCATGATCTATTGCGTGATCTTTGTATCAAAAAATCCAAGGAAGAGAGTTTTCTTCAAGTTTATACCGCTGGTAGCAGTGATCAGGATGCCATTCATGCGTCTTTGCTGAAAATCCAACCACGTAGAGCTGCTCTTCATTCCAGGTAACTTGGGAGATCAATAGACGCATCTTACTTGCATGTCAAACTTCATATAATTTATAACATATTTAGAAATGGATGAATTATTGTCTTAATGGCTCCCTTTATCTTCTTGATTCTTGTGCAAATTAATGACACTCTATTTTCCTTAATTCTCCAGCATCACTTTCCCCACACAAGATTCAAATTTGAGGTCACTTGTTTTGTTGACAAAATCTAGTAGCTTGCACAATACTTACGCTTCCAAGGCATTAGATCTGAGAATTGTCCATCAGAATTTTAAGTTGTTGAGGTTGTTGAATCTGTGGGGTATTAAGACTGCCTCTGGTACCTTACCTTCACAAATTGGAAGCTTTATTCACTTAAGACCACTCTCAATGGTGAGCAAAAAAAATGCTCACCCACTCTCTCTCTCAACAAATCAATTTTGCTCATGGGCAAATTTTTTTCATATTTCCTCTCCCAATGGTGAGCAAAAAAAATGCTCACCCACCACTATCTCTCTCTTACTTTTTCAATACCCCACCATAACTTTCTCTCTCCTACACAACACTTCTTTATTTATTTATTTCATTTATATTTTAACATTACTCCAAATAAATAAAAACTAGTTTAATTATGTGTAACTTATTTTTTTTATTTTTTTCTTTTTTATCGTTAAAATTTATCGTAAAATTATTTATGTTATTATAAATAATTGTAAAAAAAAGCTCATAATTTTTTATTTATTTTAAAAGCGGTACAATATTAGAGAACAATTAATTTGCAACGTCATGCGCAATTAAACTTAGGAAATAAAAAAAACACAACAACTACATCGTCTAATTTCTCCCTAATTACGGGGCCCGTATCGTTGCCAAATATGTTCGACTAAATCACGTTTCAGAGATAGATGAATTTCTCTGTCACGGAGGGAAGCTTTTCGCTGTAGAAATGCGTTGAAGTCAAAGTTGGTAGGTCGGCCTACGTTGAATTCAAACGGTGGCGTTGTAGATGTTGATGCTGGTGTTGATTCTTGTTGATCTTCTTCGTAGAAGGCTCTTAGAACTTCGGCTCGAGTGTAGTTGTGGCGCTCATCTTCAACAATCATGTTGTGCATAATGATACATGCTTTCATTATGTCTCGCAGTATGTCCTCATCGTACGCCAGTGACGGTTTTTGTATTATTGCAAATCGAGCTTGCAAAACACCGAATGCTCTTTCAACGTCTTTTCGAGAAGCAGCCTGGTGGTCAGCGAACAATTTATCTTTTTGAAGTTGAGGGGTTGTGATACCCTGAACAAAAGTTGCCCACTTCGGATAAATACCGTCGGCTAAGTAATATGCCATGTTGTATTCATGGCCGTTAACGGTAAAATTTACCGGAGGAGCTCGACCATGCAGAACCTCATCGAACACTGGGGAACGGTATAAGACATTTAGGTCATTACAAGATCCAGGAATCCCAAAGAAGGAATGCCATATCCATAAATCCTGATCTGCAACGGCTTCCAGTATTAGCGTTGCTTTCTTGTTCCTACCGGCGTACTGCGCTTTCCATGCCGTTGGACAGTTCTTCCATTCCCAATGCATGCAATCAATGCTGCCTATCATGCCTGGAAATCCACGCAGTTCATTTTGATGCATAATTCTGGCCAATTCAGCAGTTGTAGGGTTTCGCATGTACTCGGTTCCGAACTGATTAATGACCCTGGTACAAAAACGTTGAAGAGCAACTCGAGCAGTTGACTCACTGATCCGAACGTATTCATCCACGGCGTCCGCAGCCATGCCGTAGCCTAACATTCTTATCGCTGCTGTACACTTTTGCAGAGGTGATAAACCTAACCTTCCAGCTGCATCCCTACGCTGCTGGAAGTACACATCACCTTCAACGACCTTGTTCATTATACGTACAAACAAAGGTCGTTGCATACGAAATCTTCTTCTAAATTGGGTGGTGTTGTACACGGGATTATCGGAAAAGTAATCATTAAACAACCTGGCATGTCCAATTTCCCTATCTCTTCTATTCGTACCCCCTCTAGGTTTTTTTGAAGAGTGTTGGGATTGTGTTTGGGGCATGAGGACAGATGGGGGTTGGTATGTGAAGAGTTCATCAACAAGTTGGTCATATTCTTCAGTATTTGAAGAAGATGAGCTTGAACTTGAGCTTGATGATGATCTAGAATACATCTCGTATTACTATTGTTATTTGATGAAGGGGTGTGGTTGTGGATATGTGCCATGTCTACTATATATAGCAAAAATATCAAATGAATATGTGGTTACAAATCTGATTGACCACACCAAGTACAGGAATTAAACTTTCAACCACGGAATAGGTATACTATGCTAGTTGACAGTGACAAGTCTTGAGTGCAATAATGTCGGTATCAATGACACAAAGTTAAAGCATTCTGATAAAGTGAAATCAGAAAAATGTGACTACACAATGACAAAGATTTATTGTAATTATGTCGGTATCAATGACACAAAGGTAAAGCATTCTGATAAAGTGAAATCAGAAAAATGTGACTACACAATGACGAAGATTTATTGTAATTATGTCGGTATGGAAACTTAAATCAACTTGTTAAACAACTTGTCATTCAATATTGGAAAATCAGAATACAAGTGTACATCTTACATTGAGATTAACCACACAACTAATACAACTTAAAAATAAAAGACTAAATTGCGCTTAATAAATAAAAGACTAAAACCAAACATGCTTAAAGGCCTTGTAATTTACCCAGTAAAAAATTCTTGTACGACTCTTCTTCGGGAGTGAGTGGCGTAGGCGAATTCTTCAGAGCTTGCACCATATCAAACCAGGTTTTCATCTTATGAATGTCAAGTTCCTCCCTTTTCCTCTGTTCCTTGTCTTTTTCAATTTTGATCCTCTCTTCCTTCAGAATGGCCTCCCTCTCGCGAATTGTAGCGAATTCCTTCATTCGTTCGCTAAGCTCAGACGAACTACTTTCTGTTGCTACTGCTTTCCCCTTACGCTTCGCCTTTGCCTTCTTGACACCCTCAGGTTGTTGTAAACCGCCAGATGAAAAACCATCCGTAGGGGTTTCATCCTCTACATCATCTCTGGACCTCTTCCCACTTCCAGCACTACCTTCTTCCTCGGCATCACAAGCGACTTTTCTTTCCTTCAAGGACATTGACCATCTCACCTTCGGTCTCCACTTTGGATCCTTGTTAAGCATTTCAATTGCGTGAGGAAAAGTGAAATTGCGACCTTGGGCGACATGAAAAAGCTTCGCCGCACTTTTCATACGATCAGCTTCATTGTAACCACTCCCTCCCTCCGGAAGTCTACCTGCCTCATCATAGCAAGATATCCATTGCAGTGTGTCCGCTGCCAACCTTCTCCAGTGCGACGTGAGACTCTTAATAGGCCTTGGCGGAATTATATGCGGCTTCTGCGTATGCAAAGTTTGGTATGCTGCGTGTACATTGCGCCATAGGGTAGTTGCTTTTTGGCTTGTACTTTTAATAGCATCCTCGCTAATCTGCAAGTATAACCCAATCAGAGCTTCATCTTCCGCCACAGACCAAATACGGGTAGCTCGTGCAGGAACTTGGTTGGGTTCCAACAAGCGCACTGGTGGAGGAGGATACTGCGGCGTCTCTGGTACGCTTTCCTCTTCGCTCTCATCGAATAGTGTGTTACTACCAAGATCAGTTTCAGGTGTACGATCTTCATTAGCAGGGTTTTGTTGGGGAACCTCAGTGGGTGTCTGATGCAGTGGAGGTGGTTGCGTCGACATATTGCCCATTCTTTGCAAGAACAACTGAAACTCGGGATTAGTTAGGAAATCATCACTAAAACCCGAAAGTTGTTGACGGAAATTTGGGTTGTTTGGATCCATTAAAATATTCTGCACCAAAAAACAAAAGATCAATATCGTTACAAACATTTACTCAAAAAACAAATTAAAATGATAACAAATCCAAAAAAAATATCAACAACTTTCTTCAATTGCATAATGCAATAACATTACATGCCATACAAAATAACATATATACAAATTTTAACACATAACTACAGGTACATGTTAAAGAAAATAATTAACCAATACTTGCAACACTTTAAGAACATGTACATAATGCAATATAATTTCGTGGCCTATAATTTTTTTTTTCAATAAAATCACATATATACTAATTTTATTAAGTTAATACATTTATATATAGCAACAAAAATTTACCATTAATTAATTGCAACAACAAATTCAGAAATTTATGGACAAAATATAAACAACTTTCTTAATAATTACATATTGCAAATATAATTACATAGCCTAAAATATTTTTTTTTTTTAAAAAAAATCACATATAATATACTACTTATATTTAACTGATTTTAAAAATTAAATAATTTTTTTTTTACCTCAATATGGATGAATTGCAATAGCAATATTCTTCTACAAAATTAAAATACTTTTAAGAAAATTAAAATTTGGAGGATTTTAAGGTGTTTTTGAAATTGTATCAAAATATATCAAAATGCATGTCTATTTATAGAGAATTTAATTTTATGACCGTTGGTAATTTTTTTTTTTTTTTTACAAAATATATTTTTCTGAAAATGGGAAATACATAAATAACCGTTGTGAAACGGCTAGTATTTTCTGATTGGTTGTCTTGCTGCCAGCTGCCACGTGTCGCGTCCTCATTCGCCAGCGAACTGCACGCGTCAGCTTCCCCTTTTTTTTTTTTTTTTTTTTTCTGATACTCAAAACGACGCGTTTTGAGGCGCGCCTTTGAGGCAGCTTCATCAAAACGCGTCGTTTTGATGTTAGAGTCAGCTTTTTTTTTTATTTTTCTGACGCGTGTGGGGCCCACTTGCAACACTGTTCATGGCAAAAAATGCTCAACTTTTGAGCTTTTTAATAAATGCTCATGAGCATTTTTACCTATTTTTCATTTTACTCACCATTGTGAGTTGTGAGCATTTTTTTTCCTCACAAAAAATGTTCATGAGCTAAAAAAACTCTCACCATTGAGAGTGCTCTAAGATACCTTGGAATTCGTGCTTCAAATATAACAAAGCTTCCCAATTCTATAGGGAATTTGAGGAAGTTATTGACTTTAGACTACAGGAACATTGACTCTGATAACAGCGTACCTATAATTATTCCAAATATATTTGGGAAGTTTGTTCAACTTAGGCATCTATTCTTGCCTGTTCATTCTCCTTTGAGATTAGAACAGTTGCAGCTGAGTTGTATGTCAAACCTGCAAATTTTGTGGGGTGTGAGATGTAATGGAGGGAGCGATTGGTTTGCAAGAGAGGTACCAAAACTAAGCACAAGTTTGAAAAAGTTGAAGGTGATTGTGACTACCGAGAAGGATCTGAAGGCTGCCTTCAATTGCCCAAGCCTGACATCTGGTCGACTCCATACATTTCACTGTGAGTGGAGTGATGGTGTAGCCTTACAGCTTGCTAATCCAATCTTCTCTCACAACCAATACCTACATAAACTGGTATTGGTTGGAAAGCTACAGGTGAACAGATTGTCTTTCATATTGCCACCGAACCTTGTAATATTAGAGTTGAAGGATAGCAATCTAGAAAATGAAGACCCCATGGTGGCCGCTGGAGCCTTGCCCCATCTGAAGCTCCTGAAACTTACCAATTCCTTCCTGGGCACTGTGTTTTCCTGCAAAGATGACTCATTTCCTATGCTTGAAGAACTCTATTTGGCGAGTCTCCCAAAATTGAACATATGGGAAGTACAGACAGGCGCGCTGCCTTGTCTTAAGAAGTTGGTGATTATCAAGTGTGGTATGCTACACATGTTTCCCCTTGGCTTGCCGTTTGTTACCACCCTTCAGCAACTCGAGTGTTTCGGAGTGCCGCAGGAGTTTGTCCAAAAAGCAGAAGAATGTGGATGGTCAAGACAAAGCCTTAGGCTGCCTCATAACTTTGAAGCCATCATTGAACAATCTGACACTCCTGTTGACTTTTCCTCTATCAGCAAGCTCTACGAGCAGCTCATTGCTGGAGGTTTTTTGAGTAATAAAACACAGGCTAGTTCACCAGTCATTTCTATATCTGTCTGATTTTCTAAATTCTCAATTTGACCTATGATTTTGACTATGCAGAAATACTGGGTCGTGAAGGGAAATGACATCTACTATAACAGCTTCATGTTGTACGCCCCATGCCTATCTTTGGCTGAGTGTCACCCATTTAAGGATATTTCCTTGGATAATTGCTGGGAATGGAGCCAAATAGAAGAAAGGTATAGGCTAACAGTTTGTATATCATTTGTTGTGTTGCTGTGAGATGTATTCATGTATATCATTTGTCGCCTTACTGCAAGATCAATTAAGAGTAATCATAATGTATAATCTGTTAAAATTGATGGTTTCTTTGGATCTTTTAGTACATTTAAGTGCAAACTATTACCTAATAGTTAATATGAGTTACCTATTGTACAGAGTGCGGACAATAGTTTGTGCTTGTCTCTATAGAAAATTCACAATTCAAGAGAAACCTTAATATGCCGTAGATTTAGTCTTTCTTGTTTAATTAATTACAATGTATTAAGTCCTTGATGCATGTTCTTATTTGGATTAATATCTGTGCTGCAGCGAGGGAGCATTGATAACAGTGGGAAAATTGAAATCAGCACCTTTCAGTAACAAGTGTTTCTATGTGGGAGGGGAATTTGACGCTGGAAATCTCTCGCCAGAAATCACTTATGAAATTGCATTTGTGATAAAAGTGCCTCTCTCAGCATCCGAAAGGTGTCTGAAAGCTGCTAGATCTTATTTTTCCTATGCTCCTGGAACATCCCATGCAGAGGAACTCATGTTGGTTGACAAGCAAAAAGATGTATGGATTGAACTTGTTGTTGGTGAATTTATGACATCCTCAGCAAGTTTTGACCAAACACTATACTTCAGGCTGGCAGGTATCGAGTCTGGGTTCGAAATTCGAGGTGTTGTTATTAGGGCTGTTCAAAAATCGGTCTAGACTGGACCGAAGAAAAGCTATGAGCTTTTAACTGATTATACCCTTAGCTTGGTCTTGGTTACCTTTCTCTGGCTCTATTTTTCCTTTCTATTAGGCCAATTTTGGAGGGTGATGATGTTTAGTCAATATAATTGTGAATTAACCCCTCTTATGATCTGTCAAGTTCAAGACTATGGGTGCTGCTTATTACAATTAGGGAGGGTCTACTTGCTGCTTGGGAACAGAACATCAAATTCATTCTTGGAGCTTGAATGAAACAGATGCTGAGGCCCTAAGGCATATGCTGCTGAATCTGGTTGCTTACATGGGATAATGATCTGGCAACAAACATCATTCGTGATGTGAGTGGCTTACTAGAAAGAGATTGGTGTGTTACTCTCCTTCATGCCAAAAGAGATGCCAATAATGGATCGGAATCGCTCACCGCCTAGCTAATATAGGAAGAAGTCAGGTTGAACAAAGGGTGTACCACTTCGGCCCTCCTGCCGAATCAAATTTCCAGTGAGTTTGCTGCCCCAAACTGATATCTGCTGCTATGGGAAATGTTTTCGTCTTCAGATTATGCTTTTATATGTCTACTTAATGCACTATCTTAGTTCATTTCCTTCTTGTACAGTTTGCCTTTTCTTAATTATAGTCGGCTGGACAACATATTGCTTGGTCCATTCATGCCATTTATGGTGTGACTTTTGCTTGTAACATAAACTACTTTTGCCACAAGGGTTCTTCGTACTCGTTGATGCAATATAATCGTTCCGTTTCTGCATTAAAAAATATATGCCATTAGGTTAATTATAAAGGGTTGGATTGTAGATACATGTGCAGACTGCAAAGTGTTGAATTACCCTGAAGTTTGAGGATGAGTATAGTAAATCCACATTTGTTCGACTCATTTCAAAGAATTAAGGTCGTATTAAGTTCCAAGTGATAGAATTTTTGACATGCTTGCAAATGTAGTAAGATTCAAATAAGGATAAGTTCAAGTAAGATAAAATAGACAAAATAAACTGAGTATAGTGGATTTTATTTTTTGGTAGTTATAGTAGGGAATTGACAACTTGTGGAGTATAAAAATCACTTGAACTTATTATTCTTGATTTGTTCTAAAATAAGTAATAAGGTACTTATATAAAGTGAACTAAACATAGCTTTATAAATCTGTCATTTGCTTCGTTATATGAGAATCGATTAGGATAATGCCACCACCCTAATCTTTTATTTTTTTTTTAAAAAAAAACCTATAATCATTCATAGTAAATTGTCAGCCTATATCATCATTCATCATTAAATGGTGGGAGCATTACTATGGTATTAGGCCGTATGCGGTACTGTGAATCAAAGTAAATTGTCAACCTTGTGAACCTGTGTAGGACCTCTATGGTGGCTACTTTGCAATAAATCAAAGAAACTCCAGAAATAAGAAAAATAAATTATAATCCTGGAGACTAGTCAAGAGCTCCTCCTTAATATAAGAAAAATAAATTATAATCCTGGAGACTAGTCAAGAGCTCCTCCTTAATAAATAAATAAATTAATAAATAATGCAATTTCAAAAGAAAATTTTACAAATGTAGACTAGAAATTCCCGTAAATTCTGCCATCAAAGTTAGATATCTATCTAATCATCTCACCAATTCCTCACCAGAATGAGTGACCAGCCTCTTAAAGAAGCTTAATTATTAGGGTATGTTTTGTTCAGCTTATTTTTACTTATTTTAAATTTTATAACTTTAGATAAAATAAGTTTAACAAAAGTAAGTTTTGATAAGGGTTACCTAAATACAAATTACAAATAAAAAAAGTTTTTATAAGTTGTTTGGGTCCAATCCAGTCACAATGATTGGGCCAGTCCAATTGATTCAATTAAAAGCCCAAAGCAAGGTTCAACCTTCCAAAATATGCTAAAGTCAACAAAAGTCCAGTCAACATTTCAGGCCCACTTGACTTCAAGGGCCTAAGCCTCCTCATTCAAATAAAGGTACAAAAGCCATCAATTGTCTCATTTATGGGGACATGCAACAAAAGTCTCAAGCACAAAATCTCTTGCATATCTTTCTCTCTCAATTGAACTGACTTTAGCATCGGAGGGGCCTTCCTCGACAACCTCCCTCAGGCTAGTTTACGTGTTCTTTGTTGTGCAGGAAATCCTCGGCTCCAATGTTCTTTGGACGAGATCAGTCCACCTCTTTAAAAGGGATCTGATGAAGGTCCCATTGTTTCCACCCGGAACAATTTGGCGCCGTCTGTGGGGAAAATATAAAAAGTTAAGCCAAAAAATCTAACCAGTTTTAGTAAAAAATGACTAAGAGTGGCAAGAGCACCAAGAGTGCTAAGAAGAATGGTCAGGCCTCTGTGAAGAGGAATAGAGACCTGATCACGGTAAGGGAAAATCGACCGATTTTTCCATCACCAGAAACAGTTTCATCTTATTCTTAGGCTCCCCATTCATCGGAGGGGGACGCTTCGGAGGGTTCTCCGTCCCACCATTCTCGCCAGCCGACAAGTTCACCTAAGCCAAGTGGGTCAAATGCAAGAAGTCCTCCACCGCAAAGTCTACACTCGCGGTCACAGCCGAAAGAAACCCCTCCATCGGGGCCCTCTACGAAGGAAGTGGCAAGGGCCGTGGAAGTCTGTATGGAGTTCCTCAAAGCCCAAGGGGGTCAACTCCCACTAACACCCCCCGAGTCTTCACCTCTTCAGCCAAGACACCTGAGAAGGAGAATCGGTCAAGAGGAAAGTGGACAAGTTCCACCCTACAAGGAGCTCTGGGAGAAGTGGCAAGAAGACACATGGAAAACCGAGAGGAAAAGGAAGAAGAACCCTCACTTCTTTCACCACTCTGAAACTCGGGTCTCCATGAGTTTCCAAAGCAGCAACACCACCACTGAGTGCAAAGAGTTTGCTCGCCGAAGCGTCCATGAACGCTTAGGCTCAAGAGAGGTAGACGTGCGCAACCGTCTCACCTTCCCCGAGGGAACCAAGCCCTACCCTGAATTGTCTCGGCCAGGGACGAAAACCACTTCCAGCTCTTTAAGAGGGAGAATCGAGGTCCCTTCGGCCAAGCAAAAAGGGAAAGTCGTGATGGTCCCTACAAGCTCGCCCTTCCAAAGTTGGATATTGGAAGAGCATGTGCCGACGGTAAAAATACCATCGCACATTACTTACGATGGTACCTTAGACCCGAAAGAGCACATTGCCTCTTACGAGGGGCACATGTATCTTAATCCCAGGTCCGAGGCTACCTGGTGCAAATATTTTCCAACCACCATCAAAGGTGTTGCACAATCGTGGATCTCCAAGGGGGTGAAAGAAGGCTTTATAACAGGTTGGAGTGACCTTGCCAACAAGTTCAATAGCAAGTTTTCTACGGCGAATCGCCGAGAGAAAATGACTGCAGAGCTGATGAGTCTGCAGTAAGCGGAGGACGAAAGACTCCGAGACTATCTGACTCGCTTCAGCAATGAGTCATCCAGAATAACGAGTCTAGACCAGGGCCTTGCCGTATTCGCACTACGAAATGGCTTACAAGCTGGAAAGTTCCTTGACTTCATGGTCATGCATCCTCCGCAGACCTTGAAGGAAGCTTTGGACGCCTCGGATAAGTTCATCCGAGCCGAAGAATGAAACAAGACAAAATCTCAGTCCCAACCTAGGGTCGAGAAAGCTAAGGGACAACTGTCCGAAGGCCAGGGGCCGAGGAAAGGGAAGGCGAAATCCTCAGAACCTTCCACGGCACCTGAGCCGAAGAAAGACAGGACCCCCTATACGGGGAGGTTTGAGTCTTACACTCCCCTTGCTCTTCCACGTGCTAAAATTTTCAGCACGACCAAGGATGAGGGGAGATTCAAGAAACCGAGACCACTTCCTTCGTGGCATCAGAAAAAGGGGAAGGACCAATGGTGCGAGTTCCACGAATCCCCTGGACACCGCACCGAGGACTGCCTCCAGTTGAAAGACCAAATCGAGGATTTGGTCCATAAAGGCTACTTGAAAAAATATGTCGCGGAGCGCCGCGAAGAGAAGAAAGCTGAGAGAGATTCTCAGCAGGATTTGGACTTTCTCCGGAAAAGGGACAAGCATAATGATAGGGAAAACCTTGACATTCTCACTATTTCCAGGGAATACGCTAAAACGCCGCTTGAGGGGCTTGACCCATCAAGTACATAATGCTGAGTTCCGAGCACCTCAGTCTCTGATGCCGAACATGATGTTAACAGCCGAAGACTGTAGGGGGGTGGTGTACCCCCATGATGACCCGTTAGTGATCATGACGGGCATTGCAAACCACAATGTCTACCGAATCCTCGTGGACGGTGGCAGCGGGGCGAATATCCTCTTTCGAAGGACGTTCGACCAGCTGAAGTTGGAGAGAAAACACCTAACTCCAGTGCCCTTCCCGGTAACTGGATCCAATGGCTCTTCATCATACCCAAATGGGAAGATTCTTTTTTCTAATTCCCTAGGTCAAGACCTGGCGCAGCGAAGCACTATGGACGAGTTTTTGGTCGTTGATGTTCCGTCTGTATACAACGTGATCATGGGAGACCCCTCATTCAGATATTCAAGGATTCGTCTCGATGTACCATCAAGCAATGATTTACGTTTCGGACAAGGGAAGCTCCGAAAAAATCTTGGGCAGTCAAAAGGAGGCCCGAAGATGCAACCACCTCAAACCATCCAAGAGTCGCCGCAGCGACAAGGATGATGAGGAGGAAAAACAAAGACTGAGGAATGAAAAGGCCCAAGGGCTTAAGTGCCTCGGCTCAAGGATCCTCAGCAAATAATACATCTTTGGGAAAAGAAAAGGCTAGTTCTTCTTCTGAGCCGAAAGACTCAGGAAGTCAGCCGAAGTCTGGGAAGCCCGCTGATATTGACAATAGGCCTGAATCCGAAGAATCCAGTGCCAGAGCAATGGAACTGGATAATCAGACAGAATCAATATCGTTGACCGAAGGAGATGATGAAAAATGTGTTAGCATCGAACAAGGACTAGATTTGAGCTTCCGTGTTGAATTAATCTAACTCCTTCGAGACAACAGAGATGTGTTTGCTTTCTCGGCATCAGACATGCCCGGGATTGACCCGAACCTCATCTCCCAAAAGCTTAATGTTGACCCCACATGTCGACCCA
The DNA here is from genome assembly GCF_001683475.1 of Chenopodium quinoa. Taxonomy (NCBI): domain Eukaryota; kingdom Viridiplantae; phylum Streptophyta; class Magnoliopsida; order Caryophyllales; family Amaranthaceae; genus Chenopodium; species Chenopodium quinoa. The sequence goes on from NW_018742980.1 coordinate 2,039,615, forward strand.
TTAATTAAAAGAAGCGGAACTACTCCGCTCAAAAGAACCAAGACATCGCATCCGAAGTAAAAAAACTTCTGGACGCAAGGTTCATCGAGCCTTGTCAATATCCGGTTTGGCTGGCTAATGTGGTGATGGTTCAGAAGGTAAATGGTGTTTCGGGGTTTTCTGATGTCCTGCGGGAGAGTTACAATTCCGAGACTGGAACCGGACGCCTGTACCTGCAAAATAACGGAGACTCCTGAGAGCTCCGCCTCCAACGGTCAAGTTAGTACCTGATTAAGGAGTAATTAATACGGAAATTAAAGTAATAAGATCTCTCTAGGTGAGAGTGCTTAGTGTTGGTAATCTGCGTCGTTAGCGAGATTAGCCGGTTGTTGGTGTTCCGTAATATCTCTGTTCTTCTCTGCTTGATTTCTTGATTCCTTAACTAATGAGGATTAATTAAGTATTTATAGCCTTGAGAAGCGTGCCACTCTCTAGGTTTAAGGTAAACCTAGGGCTGACCGGGCCTCTAGACTGGATTGGGCCTTGATGGCCGGTTTTCCCATTTGGCATGGGTGGACACGTGGCGTGCCTCGATTGGTCCGTAGAGGACGTATCTGTGACTGACACGTGGCAGGCTCCTATTGGCCTTCGTGAAGGACCCGTGGCGGAACCTGGTTGGTCCACTTGTCAGACGGTGATTGGTGGATAAAAATCCCCTAATCATTTGCCCCTCACAGGTGGCACGTGACAGGTCACGTGTCGCCTGTGACAGGTGTCGCACGGTGACAGGCGACGGCCTGCTACAGGTGTCACCTTGCAAACGGCCGAGAGATTTTCCCGCCCAAATTTTGAATTTGGAAGCGACCTTTCGCCTTCTCACTTTGCCTATAAAAGGAAGTGCTGACTTCGGTCATTTTCACATTTGAGAACTTTGCGAGAACATTCGGACCCCTGAACTTGCTCTGACATTTCGGACCTTTTCTGCCTACCGCCTGTTCTGACAAGCCGACTGCACCGGACTTCCAGGACTTCATCAACCGTCACTCGTTCAGGTAACTCAGTTCTCTTACTCTTAATTTTCTTTTTATTTTTTGAAATGGCACCACGGAAGCACACGACACGACCTAAGTTAGTGATCAGCCGGTCACCGGGGACGGCTGAATCTAGGACTAGGAGTGCCGCCTGCCCTTTTCTGGACCCATCTTTGCCCTTTATACAAAGTCCGACTGTATCTGTGTCTATGCAGAACGTGATGGCCAGAACGAAACAGACTGCTATGATATCAAACTCAGACGGCTCCTCCCAAAGGGTGCTCCTTAGTGAAACATCTGACCAGGCGCCAGATGTAGAATTGAAACGAGGCGACTGCCAAGCCGACAGTTCTGAGAGAGGGGCCAAGGTGGTCCCTTCCCATCTTACCGTTGACATGTCTAATTTTCCTCCTGCTCCTTCTAAGGAAGAGGAGGCGGGCCCCTCTGGGAGAGGGGAGGAGTCGTCCTCTTCGGACTCGTCAGAGGACGAGTCCGAGTCCAGCTCTTCTGGCCACAGTTCTCCTGGCTCAGAAGAAAGACATAGCCGCCTACAAGAGGCGAGACTTTCTCATGCAGTTGAGAAGGGGGACAATTGGGCGGAGCCGTCCGCCTCTTACAGAGAGGAAAACGCCCCCTACTACTGCATGGTACCCCGGGGCCGGATCGCAACCATGCAAGACAACGTGGCGAGCTTTATTGCCAACCACAGAATGGGCCCGGAATTTTTACTGTTCGTGCCGGATCCAGAAGACACTGTCGTCTGGCCGGCTGGTACCAGCTATGGTGACGGCTGCTTTGGCTGCTATGTGGCGGCCATCAAAGCTGGACTGCGCTTCCCATTACATCCGGCTGTTCAGCGGATTTTAGATGGGTATGATCTGGGGTTATGGCAGTTAGCCCCCAACTCTTGGGTAAACGTACTCGGCTATGTGGCCGGGTGCGAAATGTACGGGGTGGAGCCAAGCTTTGAGGCTTTCGCCCACATGAATTATCTCAGCCGGACCCCTAAGTCGGGAGGTACCGGCTGGTACCAATTAACAAGCCATAGGGGTTACCTCATGACGAGAGGTAAGGCGAACAAATGGAAGGATTGGCGGAACACCTTCCTTATCATTGAGGGTTCAGACACGGAGCTGAACCAACGTTTTAACAAGTGGAATAGGGATCCGCCTCTTCTCGCAGGCGGCCGCAGCATGCCGCCTGTTCCCCCAAAGGCTAAAAGAGAGATCCTAGACAGAGGACTCTTCAAAGTAGAGACTAGGGTGAACTCTACTTCAGGGGTACGAGAGCAAGTACCCCTAAACTGCGTCCCGAGCTTCAAGTGGCTCTATGACGAGTACTTTTTGGCCGCCTGTGGCCTCAGCAGTCGGTGCTCTAGAGGTAGCCGGCCTGACAAATACTCTGTTTTTTCACGCCTTGTTTACTTGGGATTTTTACTAACTTTGCTGTTTATTTCTTGCAGCTGACGCCATGAGTAAAATAACAGCATCCAAGACTGCGGCGGCCATGTTGCGGGCCTCGCTCATGAAACAGTCTTATGCCGACTCCCCCAACAAGGGGGCACCCTTGGTAAGCTTCGAAAACTCTTCCTCTTTTAGTTATCTTATGCATATACTAACTCTTTTTGTTTTCAGTCTGGCACTCCAAGGGCTTCTTCCTCGCAACAGCCGGACCCCAAGGCCCGGAGGACGACTGTTGCAAGCTCTCCTGGGTCTTCCAGGAAAACAGTGGCGGCTGAGAAGCAGCCGACCACTTCTTCTAAAACCCCGGCGGGGCCGCCTAGAAGTATGGACACACTTGTAAAAACTCACACTTGCTTCCTTCTTGACTAGGTCTAACTTGTTTTTTCATTTCGCTTAATGCAGCCGACCCTCAGGGGCTTGACTTGGTTGAGGTAGCCAAGTCCATGGTTAAAGTAGTTCCTCCATCTGAAAGGGAGGCGGTCAGGGGTGCCGGCACCCTTGACCTTGATGGGATTTCAGGGGTCCTTGCTGAGGTATACTTAGCATATTTTTGAGTTTTTGAGTTCCAGGACGCCTGTTATCTTTTTTGTTTGGAAGCTGACGCCTGTTTTTCTTTGTACTTAGGCCCTGCTCCGAGTCAACAGCCTTCGCAAGCCGATTGATCGGAAAAACAAAGAGGTAAAGGCCGCAAAAGCTATGGCCGCCTCCAGCTGTGATAAGGCAATGTTTCAAATTGCCCAAAATGAAGTACTGACCATTGATCTTCTTTATTATCAGGCGCAGGCTACCGCCGCTGTTCGGACTCAGTTAGAGGCGGCCCAAAAGAAGGTTGACGAGCTGGAGGCGACCGTCACCAACCTTAAGGCCGAGCTGAAACCTCTTCGCCAAAAAATGCACTCTTACGAAGCCATGGAGAAATCTTTGGCCAACGTAAAAGAACGCCTGGTGAACCAAGAGAAGAGTCTTACCCAAGAGCTCTCGGAAAAGGCCGAGCAAGAGAAGAAAGAGCTCGTCCGGGAGATGGTGGAAGACTCCGCTCAAATCCAGCGCATGACCTGGGAACGACTGTTCCCCAGTGCCGACTTTGCCTCATGGGAAAGAACGTACCGCCAGTGTTCGGAAACATATAATCAACAGATCCTGGCGGCTGCTGAAGAAGAGGCATTGGAAGGTGCGTTGGAGGAGGAAGAGCCGGTTGTGGCGCTTGTGCCACTTGGGGGTAAGGCATCAAAAGAGGGTGCAGCTAAAGCCGAGTCCAGCAAGAAGAGTGCTGACCAGGCGGCAGCTGCTGATACTGAACTGCCCCCTTAAGCTTTAAGTATTTTTTCCACGGCCTGCGTGCCGTTTGCTTTGTAATTACCCGGCCAGGGGGCCGGGGTTTTGAATATTCTGCTGGTCTTTAATGACCGGCTCATTTTTAATTAAATTTTTGTTTTGGTTCAAATTTGTCCAAGTATTCCATATCTAATATCCCATTGTTCACTAGACCGACTGTTGTGTATGGCCGAACGTTGCAGACAGGTACAAATAGTAAGTATGCCGCCTATGCCCCTGGACGACTGGTGGTCTGTTTCCAGGGTAGATGATCAGTCGGCCATTTATTCAATCGGTATTCGAACTATTTATTCAATTGGTCTGACCAAGTAAATAGTATTTCCAAGTTGCCAAGGAATTAAGTAGGAGTACAAGCGGCGGGTGCCGGTTGTTTCCCTTTATTGCCAATGTTGGCTTTTAACTCGTAATTTGTTAACCTAGCAAGAGTTTTGGTTAAGAGCCCTTGTTTATTAAAAACAGGTGGACGACTCATACCTTTTAGGCTCCATACTAAGTTTGAGTGACTATTAACCTAGGAGTTACTTAGTCTTCGTCACAATTTATATTGAGTAGTAGAGGTACCAGGCGGCGGAGGCCGGCTGATCCCCTTGATTCGCCAACGTTTGTTGGCTATTAACTCAATAGGTTACCTAGTAGGAAATAGGGGTTTGAGTGCCCCTGTTTGTTAAAAACAGCCGGACGACTCAAACCTTTTAGGTTCCATACCAAATTTGAGGGAGTGACTATGAGTTAACGTTGGAGTTACTCAGTCGCCGTCACTTTTGTTTGAGAAGTAGAGGTACCAGGCGGCGTAGGCCGGCTAGACCCCTTGATTCGCCAATGTTTGTTGGCTATTAACTCAATAGGTACCCCCTGCATTTATCCCAAGTAATACAGGCGGTCATCTGACTCAGATGTCAACTGCTACCACTGGTTTGGTTAGTGATAGAGTTATCCTTGTCTCAAAAACGGCTACGTGGTTGCCCTTGGGGACAGTCGTATAGGTGCCGTGTAATTAGTTTATAGAACAATGTTCCACCCAAAAGGGAGCTGCTCTCTGCGACGAATTTCATCCGGAGGGATGCCGTCGGACGCCTGCTATGATGTTGGGACAGGTCGTATTAGTTTTGTAGATTTGATCAGTTGGCTTGGCGCCTGGTCTGATCATTCGGCCGGTGGCCTTGGTAAGTTCTTGGTGAACGTAGGTGCTAAGTAAAAGAAGGGTAGCCGCCTGTTAGGCACAGGGTCGGCCAGGCCCTAATCTTTTTAGCTAAGTGTTGTGAGTAAAATACTCAATGGAGAGTAGCCGACTGTAAAGGAACAGACGGCATGCCCCTCAGAAGATAGAGTGAAAAACTCAATGGAGAGTAGCCGACTGTAAAGGTACAGACGGCATGCCCCTCAGAAGATAGAGTGAAAAACTCAATGGAGAGTAGCCGACTGTAAAGGTACAGACGGCATGCCCCTCGTAATACAAAATTAAATAGTAAGCGCAAACTTTATTAAGTAGCTCTTTACTTTATATCTCTCAGAAGAAATATTTTTTAAGGTTATCTACATTCCAAGTTCGAGGCAACGGTTGTCCGTCTGGTGTTTCCAGACGGTAGGTACCGTCCCTGACTTCCTCATAGATTCGGTAGGGTCCTTCCCAGTTGGGAGTTAGTTTGCCAGACTCATTAGCCCTACCTACTGCTTCCATTTTTCTAAGTACAAAGTCCCCTACTTTGAGTGGACGCCTGTGTACTTTTTTGTTGTATGATCTAGTCATTCTCAGGCGATAGATCTCATGGCGCAAAACAGCATTGCCCCTCTTTTCAGGAAGTGAGTCTAATGCCAGGCGCATGGCTTCCCAGTTTGCCTCTTCGTTATACAGCATTACTCGAAGAGTCGGCTCGTAGTGTTCTATTGGAAGAACAGCTTCTGCACCATAATTTAGGAGGAATGGAGTTTCTCCAGTCGCCCCTTTTTCAGTCGTCCTAATGGCCCAGAGAACATGTGGTAGTTCATCCGCCCATAGGCCGCCTGCTCGTTCAATCTTTTTCTTGAGACCGTCTGAGATGATTTTATTAAAGGCTTCTACCTGGCCGTTTGCTTGTGGACGACCGACAGATGCAAAGTAATGTGCAATTCCTTGGTCTCCCAACCAGCTTTTGAGAACAGGCGTCTCAAATTGGGGACCATTATCAAAAACCATAGACATGGGAACCCCGAACCGAGTGATGATGTTTTTCCAAATGAATGAAATTACATCTTTCGTCTTGATTCCCTTTACAGCCTCCGCCTCTACCCATTTAGTGAAGTAGTCAACGGCAACAAGTATATACCTTCTGCCGCCTGTAGCAGGCGTATATGGACCCAGAATGTCCATGCCCCACTTAGCAAACGGTAGTGGGCTGTGAATGGTAGTGAGGTCAGTAGCCGGACGGTGAATTAATTTGCCAAACCTTTGGCACTTGTCACATTTTTTCACCATCTCCATTGCATCTGCTTCCAAAGTAGGCCAAAAGTAGCCCTGCCGCCTTGCCCTTTGAGCAAGCATCCTACCACCTATATGGGAAGCACAGAAACCAGAGTGAAGATCATCTAGTATCTCTCGTCCCTTTTCAGGAGTAACACACTTTAAGAAGGGTTGAAGGTACCCCCTCTTGTGAAGTTCTCCCTGTATCATTTCAAAACAGGAGGCTCGTTTTTTCAGTGTTGCCGCTTGTTGAGGATCATCCGGCAGTGTACCGTTTGTCAGATATGCCCTGATTGAATCCATCCAGGTTGAGCTTCTGTCTAGGATTCCAATAGGGTTTTCCTCGATGCTTCTCTTCTCCATTACTTCCCAAAAAACAGTTCGAGGAGTATCGGAGGAGGCGGATGATGCTAATTTCGAAAGTGCATCTGCCTGGTTGTTTTCTGATCTCGGCACTTGGATCAGATGGAAATCCTCAAGGGAGCCGACTGCTTGTCGGACCGCCTGTAAATACTTGATCATGGCCGGATGGGTTGCTTCGTATTCGCCATTGTACTGACTCACTATCAATTGTGAATCAGAACAGGCGTCTATTTTTCTTGCCCCTGCCGCCTTGCACATGCGGATCCCGGCTAGTAAAGCTTCATATTCTGCCTCATTGTTTGAAGCCTGAAAACTGAAGCGTAGAGCATACTCGAACCTGTCGCCCTCTGGAGATTGACATACGACGCCTGCTCCACAACCATTTGAAGTAGAGCTTCCGTCCACATATACCTTCCAGACTTGGTCTGGAACTTGAGAGTCAGGGGGACGAGTCATCTCTACAATAAAGTCAGCAAAGGCTTGCCCCTTCACTGCTTTTCTAGGCTCGATAGTAACTTCGAGGCTCTGTATTTCTATGGCCCATTTGATCATTCGTCCTGACGACTCCATGATGGTAAGGGGCCGCTTGATTGGTTGGTCGGTATACACGACGACTGCATGTGCCAAAAAGTAGGGCTTCAATTTTTTAACAGCCATGAAGAGTGCAAGACCAAATTTCTCCACTAGGGGATACCTCAACTCGGCATTTTTCAGTACGTGACTGACAAAGTAGACCGGGAGCTGACAGCCGTCCCTTTCAGCAAGGAGCACAGCGCTTAACGCATGATCAGAGACGGCCAGGTACATGTAGAGATCTTCTTTGGGCAAAGGGCTGACCAGCCTCGGCAAGGAATGCAAGTGAACCTTTAATTTCTGGAAGGCGGCCTCAGCATCCGGCCCCCATTCAAACCTTGCCTTTTTCTTAATTGCCTGGAAGAAGTATAGGCATTTTTTCGCCTGATCGGCTTAGGAATCTCCCCAAGGCCGCCAGACAACCTGTTAACTTCTGAACCTCTCGGACGGTACGAGGCGACTGCATGTCAATGACCGCCTGTACCTTCTCAGGGTTCGCCTCTATTCCTCTCTGATTGATAAGGAATCCGAGAAATTTCCCAGACTCAACTCCAAATACACATTTCTTGGGATTGAGCATGACATGGTGCCGCCTGAGTGTGGCGAACGTTTCTCGGAGGTCCGCCAGATGATCTTTCTGAAGTTTAGTCTTGACAATCATATCATCAATATATGCCTCGACGTTTCTACCAATCTGATCAAAGAACACTGTGTTTATCATTCGTTGGAAGGTAGCCGGGGCATTCTTAAGACCAAACGGCATGACCGTGTAACAGTATAACCCCTGATCAGTGACGAAGGCCGTCTTCTCCTGATCTTTCTTCCATAAGGGAATTTGATGGAAACCAGAATAGGCGTCCATGAAACTCATCAAGGCATGGCCGGCTGTTGAGTCGACCAGGTTATCAATTTTAGGCAGAGGGTAACTGTCTTTGGGGCACGCCTTGTTTAAGTCTGTGTAGTCTACACACATTCGCCAGGTGCCATTCGGCTTTTTAACAAGCACCACATTTGCAACCCAGTCTGGGAAGTAACATTGCCGAATGAACCCTGCATCAAGTAATTTTTTGACTTCGGCGGCTGCCGCCTGACTTCTTTCTTCACCATGGTTCCGCTTCTTTTGCCGTACCGGCTTCTTTTTCGGATCCACAGCGAGTTTATGTACCGCCAGATCAGGACTAATGCCTGGCATTTCATGGACTTCAAATGCAAAGATGTCCTTGTATTCTTTCAACAGGTTGTGAAAGTCGTCACCAAGGTTTCTCAGAGCAATCGTCCCAACTTTGACTGTTCGGTCAGGACGTGAGTCGTCTAATATCAGGTCCGCATGCTCACCAGCCGGCTGAGGGCGGAACTCATCCGGCCGCTCCTCTGCCAATGATTGCTATTTTCTTGCTTTTCTTGCGGACTCTGTCTGGGACGCCTTTCTCTTTTTGTCGCCTATTTCTTGAACAGGCGCACTCTCCTTGACATTGTCAAGGTCTGTTTTTTCTCCACTTGACCCAGTGGCCATAACAGTGGGCTTGACATCCGAGAGATAGCACTCTCGGGCCATCCTCTGATCTCCCCTTAGGGAGCCGACTGTTCCATTATCCCTCTCAAACTTAAGCAGCATAAGAGACGGGATTATAACAGCCTTGGAATTATTCAGGGTTGGTCGACCCAGAATCATGTTGTAGGCCGAGAGTTCCTCTACTACTAGGAACCGGACTACCATGTGTCGTCCTTCCCCTTTTTCGCCCAGGCGAATGGGTAAATCTACTCGTCCCAGTGGGTGGACGACTCCTCCTCCAAACCCTATTAAAGGGTGGGAGGCCGGATGTATGCAGTCCGTCTGATATTTCAGTTTTGACAGACATTTGCTGCTGATGAGATCTGAGGAGCTCCCGGTATCTATGAGGATTCGGCCAACTCTCTGGTTGGCCACTTTACATTCAATAACGAGAGGGTCGTCATGCGGCCCCCTTACCCCTCCTAGATCCTCTTCAGTGATGACAATCTCAGGAAATGTATATTTGGACGGCCGTTCTTGGTGAACGGAATTTACATCTAACCGCCTTATATTATCTTTGTTGCCCCTAATAGTGGGGCCGCCTCCTTAGAAGCCGCCTGCAATGGTGTAGACGACTGCATCATCTGTATCGGAACTGTCGGCCTGTTGATTCTTTTTGGCCGACTGCTTTTTTGAGGAAGTGTTCCCCGTAGATTTGTTGACATAAGTGTCAAGATCACCTTGATCAGCCAAGCGGTCTAGGTACTGCATGAGACTGATGCAGTCATTGGTGTGATGACCAACGTCATCATGATAAGCACAGATTTTGTCTTGGTTCCGGTTGCTTGCAGAACCCTTCATGGGGAGCGGCTTCTCAATTGAGAACCGTCCCTTTATTTCTTTTAGGATAAACTGGTTATCCTTGTTAAACACATACTTTGGGGAGTATGGTTTGAATTCTTTTTTCTTTTTCTGAGCCGGCTGTTTAGAGGAATCAGCCGCCCAGACCTCTTTTCTTTTCTCATCTTTGTTGGACGACTGTTTCTGTCGTCCCTCTCTTATGTCGAACCTCTTCCCGTCCGACTGTTTTATCGTACACAGATCAGTCGCTTGTATATAGGCTTCTGCTTCAATCAAGGCCTCTTGAAGAGTCGCCACCCTTTTTCGAACTAAATCAAATTTGAAGGTAGACCCGTCTTTGAGACCTCTAAAAAAGTCAGTATAAGCTACCTCATCCGGTAACCCTTGAATCTGTATTCTCATCAGGTTGAACCGCCTGATGTAAGAACGAAGCCCCTCCTTCTCGCCCTGCTGAATTGTTCCCAAATCAAGGGTCGTTTTCTTCGCAGGGATGTTCATAGAGAAGTTGGAGGCAAATAAGTAAGCAAGCGTCCTGAAGCTGTTTACACAACCAGTCGGCAGGTTGCCGAACCATTGCTGTGCAATTCCCTTGAGAGTCGCTGGGAAACACTTGCACCAAGTGGGATCATCCAACCCTTGAAGGTACATCAGGTTGGTGAATGCCATCAGATGGTCTTCTGGGTTAGTAGTGCCATCATAGGCGCCTACTAGAACATTTTTTACTTTGGCCGGCTGAGCGGCTTCAGTAATTTCCTTGGAGAAGGCCGACGGCTGTTCACCAAGTCTAAGCAGCCGTAGCTGCCAGTCCATAGGTTGGACGTTTTTTGCTGCAGGTCCACCAAATGGAGGTGGCTGCATAAAATACTGTTGTTGCGGCACAAATGGTAAGTTTGGTACCGCCTGGGCACTATGAAAGCCGGACTGACGGGAGGTGCCGCCTGACTGACTCTCATGGTACGACTGAGTATGCCTCATCGAGGCATTTCGCAAACTGTCTTGAAAATTTGAAGTAGAAGCCGACTCTGATAATCGGTCACTCTTCTTCTGCTCTAGCAGGAGCCGAGCATCTGTGAACGTTTGCTTTGACCCGTCCACCTGAATATGACGAACCGGTTTCCTATTTCCCGTAGGATAACGGAATTTTGTGAAGTCAAGAGCAGGTGGCTCCCGCTTCTTGGATTTAGGATGAGGAGTCGCCTCTCGCCCTTGAACTGGCTTCCTCTTCAGTGAAGTGGAAGGTTTCTTGGCCGACTGCTCTTTGACTGAAGCAGGCGGTTTTTTGTTGATCAACTCTTGAATCTCTCCCTTGAAGTCCCTCATGAAGGTCATGAGTTCGTTCCTTGTGATGGGAGCAGACCCATCAGTCGGCTGTTGCCGAGCAAGCGGTGCGCCTGCTGGCTCGCTTCCTGTTTGAAGATGCTCCCGTTCCCTCCTTTCGGTATGGCGGGTACGTCGGGCCCTTAGGGTCTGATAGGCTTATCGCGTACCTAACAAAAATAACCTAACTATTCCTTCTAACTGTGTAGTAGGGCAAGTAAGGATCGAATCCCAAGAGACTATGGTTCATTCAATTAATCAGACTCAATTAATCACTAAGCACGTGACCAATCAATAATGGATGATAATAATCAACTAATTTATTAAATAACACAATTAACTAGAGGAAATATTAATCAATAAACTAAAGCATCCAAGATCAAGCATCACCACGATTATGATTGATAAACTAATAAATCTACCCCCAATATATAAATCAATTGACAAGAAGAAAAGCAATCCCTAATAATAATACCAAAGGTCTCTTCCGAGTTATCAATGGCTTCCCAAATTAACTATCAAGCCTACTTCCGTGGAATCAAGCGAATAAGGGACATTAAACACCATGCCTAGATTCCTAATTATTCAATCATCTACTTCCGTGATGATCTTCAAACCCTTAATTGAAATAACCTAATCCCGTTAATACCCAACTTCCGTTGCAATAAGAACAAAGGGATGATAACAATACTAATTATCCCTAATCTAGTATTGGCATAAACACAATCAATTAAGCATGTCAATTGGGATTATTATTGGGGAATTTAAAGATCTACTTTATACATCAATCATAATCGGGCTTAGCAAGATCCCGGATTAAGGAAACTACTCACAAATCATAATTAAATCAAAAACAAGATCTAATAGAGAACACATAATTAAAGAACTATAAAATAAATAAAAGAGATGGAAAGTAAGAAATACCAAATACTTCAATTGATGATCTTGAATTCTTGAGGAACAATTAATAAAACTAGGATTAAAGATTGAAATTGCTTAAGAAAATAAAACTAGGGTTCTTGAGAGTTTTCTAGGGCTTAAGGAGAAAACTAATGAAAAACTAACTGTCTAAAAGTTAATTACAAAAGGGTATTTATACCCCCAAAAGATAATATTTCGGAAAAATAAGAAAATACGCGTTCTTGAGCTTTGCCCGGTCTGACCGGGCGGACCTCGCCCGATCGGGCGGAGGAAGGCTGCGTAAAATACGACAGTTTTCCTTCTTTGCCCGGTCTGACCGGGCGAACCTCGCCCGGTCGGGCGCGCGTAACACGTTTCCAAAATTGCATCTCATAACTTGATTTCTTCATCGCCCGGTCTGACCGGGCGAAGCCTGCCCGATCGGGCGCGCGTTGCACCGTTCAGAATTGGGCTTCTTCCTGTGAACTCCTCATTGCCCGGTCTGCCCGGGCAAGCCATGCCCGGTCGGGCATTCCACATAAATTGCAGTTCTTGGCTATCAACTCTTCCGAATCTACTAAAAACACGTCCAATTGCCTAGAAACGCTTCATATTCCTGAAAAGCTTACTAAAACAATCGAATACACTAAAGAAGAGATTGTTAGCAAGAAATAGCTCCGTAGAGCTCAAAACCATGTAAAATCATGCAATCAAACCGGGGAAAACCATTGTATAAAACACGTATATCAAATTCCCCCAAGCTAAACCTTTGCTTGTCCCTAAGCAAAGCAATGAATAAATAAATCAATACTTCACCCCAAAAGTAACTCAAATCAATAAATACGATTAAAGGTAAACTCGACAGTTATGCATCAAAGTCAACCAATCAAATCCATCTGACTACTCATCCTGTCTGACAATAGTCACATAGAGCAAACCACAAGAGCATATAGAATTCAAGACTAGTGTTCACACACTCAACTCTCATTTATGTGGCGAGTAAAAGATATACTCGATCGCTCTCCATCCAACTCCTTTAAATGTGAACAATGCCCTCCCAAACTCACGCACTCGTGTGTTTTAAGAAAACAAGCACTCAACCTAGCAGTCGACTCGAAATATATCAAATCATTCTTTGCATTGGAAAACAACTAATTTCACATTCACACAACTCTATGCACAAAGGTCAGAAGGTCTTCAAAGCTTGTAATGTAAGGCTAGGGTAAAAGGTGGGAAATATTTGGGAAAATGTAAGAGTAAAGCTATGCTTAAGGGAGCCAAAATCCTAATAAATAAAACCAAGGTCAAAACAAATTAATGACCAAATCATCTCCAACACAACTCAGCTCTACCAAAAATTCACCAAACATCCCAATTATATTAAAAATTTCCAACACTTAAAATTTCACTCATATATACAAAATATAAAATTATAGAACTTGAGTAAACAAACAAACTTTGAACTCTCTTTTTTTTTCTTGAGCAGCCTTCAATTAGAACACTTGAACATTGAAACAATTTTTTTTTTCCTTTGCTCTTTCTTTTTCTTTTCTCTCACATTGGAATTTTTTTTTTTTTTTCTTTGCACAATAAATTTTCAATTTTTTTTTCTTTTTTTTTTCAATCCACAACAATAAGAACAAATAAGAAACTTCTCAAATCCACCCAAAATTGTGCAAATTACATGCACACTACAACTCCCTCGCCTCACTCACTATTAGCTCCCCCAAGCTAAGCTTGGGACTAGTAACCAATGGGGCTTAAATAGGCTTGTAATGTGGCAAAATAAACAATAAAAGGGCACAAGCAACAACATGGGTAGCAAGAAGGGAACAAATGTATCTAATATCGTCTGAAGGCCACCTAGAGGAACAAATGCCTTCGTCCTCCTCAATGTGCATATTAATGAGTCATGCAAACATTACTCAAAGTTATAAACCAATACTCAACTTCATTGACATACCAGGAACTAACACACATTCCTAACCAAATCAACTAGTCAAGCACTATATTCACAAGTAGTTGGGCAAAATTGACTCATGGTAAGACATCCAAGCAATCAAACATCAAATCATGGCTAACCTATCCACAATACTCGTCATCATATACCAAGAATTAAAACAATTTTCATGAATGGGGCACAGGGAAGCATGATTTATTATTCATTGGATCGTATTTTTGTATTTTTTTTTTTCTTTTTCAAAGCAATAAAATCTAACCTAGAAAGCAATAAAATCTAGACTATGAAAGAAATAAAACTAAACTGAATACGTCAAAAAACAAAAAGAGAGAGAAAAGAAAGATACCTTAATCCAAAAATCTCCCCCAAGCCAAAATCAGACAATGTCCTCATTGTCTTAAAGGGAAGCTAGTAGTCAAGGCGACTACTACTTATCATCATCACCACAACAATGTCACCAAAGCCTCGAGGATTTCAATGCATCTCTTTGGAACAAATTTGGGCAAGAATGAAACAAAGTGTTAGTGGGAAAAATATAAAAATTGAGTTATGCGTACTATTCTGATCATAACTTTTTTTGTATAAATTATAATGCAGTGATTCTAATTGTGTTGGAAAGTAGACTTGAAGAGCTTTCCAACGATAGGTCACACGCAAAAATCCGATAAGAAACGTAAAAGTTACGGCCTGTTGAACTTGAGCAGTTTTGCTGATCCGTACGCGCGCCCGATCGGGCGAGCTCTGCCCGAGCGAACCCGAGTACAATCCAGCTTTCTTCTCCTTTAAAATCGAAACCTTTCTAGATCAAAACCTACACATATAGAAACTCCCACAAGAATAAAATATCCTCTCCTTACCTCTCTAAAATAAAACAAACGAAAACACAAAAATTAGAAAAGACTAAAATAAAAATAATGAAATACGGGTTGCCTCCCGTAAAGCGCTAGTTTATCAAGGTCTTAAGCTTGACTATTCTCCTTCCATCAGAAGAACTTAACGCCTTGAGTAACTTATCATACGCTCCTGCAAACATTTCATTAAGCACTATATAGGGCTCAATTGCAAGCACAGTAATCCTTACATAGAAAAGATTAGGAGCACACAAAGAAAACTCAAGGTAAAAAGAAAAATCAAAAGAAAAAGATGAAGATACACCACAACCTTCTGCTTCCTCCGCTAAAAATTTAGAATTAATAGAACGAACATGGAGGTAGTCTTGTTCTGTATCATCACCCAATAACGACTCTATTATTTTACGCTCACGAATAAGTTCATTACCAAAGGAAAAAGAATTTTCAACCATTGGTTCTACAACCAATGACTTTTCAACCAATGGTTCTACAACTAATGATTCTTCTTCTATTGGAACCAATGATACCTCAACCACTGATTCTATAACCAATGACTCTTTAACCATCGGTTTTTCAACAAATGATTCTTCCTCCGACGTATTATACAAATTATGATAATATTCATCATGAATCCTCCAATAAATTTCATTTAGAACAAACTGTTTTTCAGAATAATCATATACGAATGGAAAGATTCTAAAATCATCCGGAGCTCGAACAAAATACTCACTATAAGGGCAATCAGGGTTTTCATGATAAAGATAATAACAAGAACAATGGCCAGATGCAAGACGTGACAATAAATCATCCATCTCCAAGGCATGTATATCATCAACTCATAAGATAAAAAGAAGTTAATAATAGCCAAAGCAACAAACCAAAAGCTTAGCAAAAAAAACGAATCACAAATAATTAGATGAAAACCGTTAGTCCCCGGCAACGGCGCCAAAATTTGATAGGCTTATCGCGTACCTAACAAAAATAACCTAACTATTCCTTCTAACTGTGTAGTAGGGCAAGTAAGGATCGAATCCCAAGAGACTATGGTTCATTCAATTAATCAGACTCAATTAATCACTAAGCACGTGACCAATCAATAATGGATGATAATAATCAACTAATTTATTAAATAACACAATTAACTAGAGGAAATATTAATCAATAAACTAAAGCATCCAAGATCAAGCATCACCACGATTATGATTGATAAACTAATAAATCTACCCCCAATATATAAATCAATTGACAAGAAGAAAAGCAATCCCTAATAATAATACCAAAGGTCTCTTCCGAGTTATCAATGGCTTCCCAAATTAACTATCAAGCCTACTTCCGTGGAATCAAGCGAATAAGGGACATTAAACACCATGCCTAGATTCCTAATTATTCAATCATCTACTTCCGTGATGATCTTCAAACCCTTAATTGAAATAACCTAATCCCGTTAATACCCAACTTCCGTTGCAATAAGAACAAAGGGATGATAACAATACTAATTATCCCTAATCTAGTATTGGCATAAACACAATCAATTAAGCATGTCAATTGGGATTATTATTGGGGAATTTAAAGATCTACTTTATACATCAATCATAATCGGGCTTAGCAAGATCCCGGATTAAGGAAACTACTCACAAATCATAATTAAATCAAAAACAAGATCTAATAGAGAACACATAATTAAAGAACTATAAAATAAATAAAAGAGATGGAAAGTAAGAAATACCAAATACTTCAATTGATGATCTTGAATTCTTGAGGAACAATTAATAAAACTAGGATTAAAGATTGAAATTGCTTAAGAAAATAAAACTAGGGTTCTTGAGAGTTTTCTAGGGCTTAAGGAGAAAACTAATGAAAAACTAACTGTCTAAAAGTTAATTACAAAAGGGTATTTATACCCCCAAAAGATAATATTTCGGAAAAATAAGAAAATACGCGTTCTTGAGCTTTGCCCGGTCTGACCGGGCGGACCTCGCCCGATCGGGCGGAGGAAGGCTGCGTAAAATACGACAGTTTTCCTTCTTTGCCCGGTCTGACCGGGCGAACCTCGCCCGGTCGGGCGCGCGTAACACGTTTCCAAAATTGCATCTCATAACTTGATTTCTTCATCGCCCGGTCTGACCGGGCGAAGCCTGACCGATCGGGCGCGCGTTGCACCGTTCAGAATTGGGCTTCTTCCTGTGAACTCCTCATTGCCCGGTCTGCCCGGGCAAGCCATGCCCGGTCGGGCATTCCACATAAATTGCAGTTCTTGGCTATCAACTCTTCCGAATCTACTAAAAACACGTCCAATTGCCTAGAAACGCTTCATATTCCTGAAAAGCTTACTAAAACAATCGAATACACTAAAGAAGAGATTGTTAGCAAGAAATAGCTCCGTAGAGCTCAAAACCATGTAAAATCATGCAATCAAACCGGGGAAAACCATTGTATAAAACACGTATATCAGGGTCCCGTCTGGAGCTGTATGAGTTTCAACTTCAAATTCACTTTCGGTATCATGGTCCGACTGAACTTGAGGGTCGTCTAGGGGACGCCTCTCTTCTGGAGTCGGTACAGACTTGGATGCCATCTCTGAAGTACTCTCCCCACAGACGGCGCCAAATGTTTCGGGGTTTTCTGATGTCCTGCGGGAGAGTTACAATTCCGAGACTGGAACCGGACGCCTGTACCTGCAAAATAACGGAGACTCCTGAGAGCTCCGCCTCCAACGGTCAAGTTAGTACCTGATTAAGGAGTAATTAATACGGAAATTAAAGTAATAAGATCTCTCTAGGTGAGAGTGCTTAGTGTTGGTAATCTACGTCGTTAGCGAGATTAGCCGGTTGTTGGTGTTCCGTAATATCTCTGTTCTTCTCTGCTTGATTTCTTGATTCCTTAACTAATGAGGATTAATTAAGTATTTATAGCCTTGAGAAGCGTGCCACTCTCTAGGTTTAAGGTAAACCTAGGGCTGACCGGGCCTCTAGACTGGATTGGGCCTTGATGGCCGGTTTTCCCATTTGGCATGGGTGGACACGTGGCGTGCCTCGATTGGTCCGTAGAGGACGTATCTGTGACTGACACGTGGCAGGCTCCTATTGGCCTTCGTGAAGGACCCGTGGCGGAACCTGGTTGGTCCACTTGTCAGACGGTGATTGGTGGATAAAAATCCCCTAATCAAATGGCACCTAGAGAATGTGCGTCGATTTCACAGACCTAAACAGAGCTTGTCCAAAGGACTTTTATCCCTTTCCGAGGATCTATCAATTAGTCGACTCGACGAGTGACCATGCTTTGCTTAGTTTCATGGACGCATTTTTTGGGTACCATCAGATCTTCATGCACCCCAATGACCGGGCAAAAACAGCATTCGTCACAAGTTTCGGGGTGTACAATTACAAAATGATTCCCTTCGGATTGAAAAATGCGGAGGCAACATAGCAGAGGTTGGTTGATCAGATCTTCGCCGAGAAAAAAGCCCGAAACATGGAAGTTTATGTTGATGAATCCATCGTCAAGAGAAAAAAAGCAGAAGACCATGTTGCGGACGTGGCCGAAACCTTCGCCACTCTTCACAAACATCGAATGAAGCCGAATCCGAAGAAGTGTGTCTTCGGCGTGAAGTCAGGCAAGTTCATCGGCTTCATGGTCAGCAAAAGAGGGATTAATGCCAATCCCGCCAAAGTACAATCAGCTCTTGATCTTCCCGAGCCGAAAACAAAGAGGGATGTTCAACGTCTCACTGGCAGAATGGCTGCCCTTTCCAGGTTCATCTCTAGAGCCTCAGACAAGGGATTGCCTTTCTTCAAAACGCTCAAACTCCTAAAATCAAAAGAGCTCATCTGGGAATACGAGTAAAAGAAAGCCTTTCAACAACTCCGTGAGCACTTGGCTTACCTCCCAACACTGGCAAGCCCAGCTGAGGGAGAAACTCTGTACTTATACGTGGTAGTGAGTCCAGCCACTATCAGCGCTGTGTTGCTAAGGGAAAAAGAGAAAATTCAGCAGCCGATCTATTTTGTCAGCCATACTCTGACAGATGCTGAGACACGCTACCCCTTACTCGAAAAGGTTGCTTAGGCAGTAGTGGTAGCAGCTCGGAAGTTAAGACCCCACTTTGATTCTCATCAGATAGTGGTCCTAACTGATCAGCCGTTGGAAAAAGTCCTTGGCAAGGTGGAAAATTCTGGTAAACTAACGAAGTGGGCTTTCGAGCTTACCGAGTTCGGTATCAGCTATCAGCCGAGGGCAGCTATCAAGGCACAGGCCTTAGCAGATTTCTTAGCCGAGTGTTTTTATCAAGAGAAACGTGACAAAGAAAAGAAGATCTGGACTGTTTTCACGGATGGATCCTCCACCGTAAATGGTTTGGGGGCAGGGGTAGTCATTACCTCTCCCGAAGGCAAATCCTTTGAGTATGCACTAAAATTCTCATTCAAGGCTTCAAACAACAAAGCTGAATATGAAGCAGCAATTGCTAGTCTAGAGTTGTGCATAGCATTGGAAGCCAAACATGTCTGTCTGAAGACAGACTCTCAGCTTGTCGCTAATCAGATCCGAGGAGAATATGAGGCCAAAGAGCCCTCAATGGTTTCTTACCTTGCAAAGATCAAGACTGTAATTGCGAAGCTGAGAACTTTTGAAGTAGAGCTGATCCCAAGAGGTCAGAATGCTCAAGTCGACGCACTCTCTAAACTTACAAGTTCATCTCTAACCGAGCTGAACCGATCTGTTTATGTGGAGGTGCGCCGAGAAAGAAGTGTTGACCAAGAACCTGAGATTTGTTGCGTCGCACATGAGCCAAGCTGGATGAATCTCATCCTTGCTTATAAACTTTGGGGAGAACTTCCCGAAGACAAGAAATTAGCCTCTAAGATGAAAAGAATCGGTTCAAGGTTCATCATCTTCAAAGGGGAACTCCTGAAGAAATCATTCTCAGCCCCGCTATTGAAATGTGTGGGTCCAACAGATGCAAATTACATCCTTCGTGAAATTCATTTCGGCATCTGCGGGAACCACATAGGGGGAAGAACCTTAGCCCATAAAGCACTAAGGGCAGTATTCTATTGGCCAACATTGGTTCAAGATGCTAAGGAGCTGGTCAAAAGGTGTGAAAAATGCTAAAAATTTGCACCAATCATCCGTTAGCCATCCCGAGATCTTCAGCCAATCCTGAATCCACTTCCATTTGCTCAATGGATATTGGACATTTTAGGACCCTTTCCTGATGCTCCATATCAAAAAAGATGGCTGATAGTTGGCATAGACTATTTCAGTAAATGGATCGAAGCCGAAGCAGATTCGAACATTACAGAGCAAATAGTCAGAAAGTTCATCTGCCAAAACATTATCACTCGCTTCGGAATTCCGAAGGTTTTTGTCTTTGATCATGGGAGGCAATTTGTGAACTTGCCGCTAAAGCGGTACACAGATCAGTTTGGCATCATATTGACATATTCTGCAGTTTGTCATCCCCAAAGTAATGGTCAAGCCGAGGCTTCAAATAAACAGATCCTTAACACTCTCAAGAAGAGGGTTGAAGATCAAAATTCCAAGTGGATAGAGGAACTCCCAGGAACTATCTGGTCACTTCGGACAACAGAAAAAGAGGCAACGGGGCATTCACCTTTTGAATTGGTGTATAGATCTGAAGCCGTCCTTCCAGTGGAAATTGGCTCAGAAAGTCTCCGAGTAAATCTCTTCTCAGCCGGAAAATGAGCAACTCATGAAAGAATCACTCGACTTCGTTGATGAGATCAGAGACTCGGCTCGAGACAAAATGGCTGCATACAATTAGAGAATCGGCAAATTTTACAATCAAAGAGTCCATGCAAGACTTCTCAAAATTGGGGATCTTATTCTTCGGAATGCCGCTGCTATACAAAAAGGCCGCATTCATGGGAAACTCTCAGCTACTTGGGAGGAACCTTATGAAATATATGATGGGCTTCAACCAGGAACATACCAACTTTGGCAGTTGGATGGAACCGAGTTGAAAAACCACTGGAATGCCGATGTACTTAAGAAATAACATGTGTAAAGCCCTTTTGGGAAGAACGATCTATGTAATTGCATCTCACTATTAATGAAAAGCCTTAGAGCCACCCTTTGTTCCAAATTCAGCAAGTTTCTATTTTTTCTGTCTTCAAATAGTTTTTGAAAATTCGAGGTTTTCGTTCGGCGTTGTCCGGAGTATTGCATAATGATGCATTGTACTTCGGCAAGTCGTAAAACCTACCAAGATGAGGATAAAAGATAAAAGCCCGTAGTATTGCATAATGATGCCTTGTACTTCGAATGAATCTGTTCCTCTGGGAAAAGGGGCCATAGGCACATCCAAGACATAGCCTGAAAAATAGGAACTGATAAAGCCCCGGAGTATTGCATAGTGATGCCTTGTACTTTGGATGAATCGGTTCCGAGTGGTGATTGTATTTATGATGTATTGCCTAATGAAGCATTGTACTTCGGATAGATCACCGCCCCGGCATTGTGTTTCAGATAGTCGTTCCCCCGTATGAATTAGAAAGGATCAAAAGAGTATTGCTTCTAAAGCCCTTGGCTTCTGAGCGAGAAATCAAGCCTTTCGAAAACAAAATAGAAGGAAAAGGAAAATGAGGGGAAACTATAAAGCCTGAAATGTTATAAAAAATTGCCAAGGTAAAATCCTCGGCTGTACCATAATAGTCGAAGCAATCACCTCAGAAACCTGAAGAACTCATCTTCAGATTTCCAAGGGGACAAAAGGCACTCAGCTAGCCAGTTCCAGGCCGAGCCGAAGCTTAGCACTTTGAAAAATTGTCAAAAGATGAAAATTGGAGTAGAAAGAGCATGGCCAAAAAGGAATGAAAGCAAAATGTGCACTCTTAGCAAATTAAAAGTCCTCAGCTAAAAATTATCTTCAAGCCGAGATTCTACACTTAGAAAAATTTTGAAAATTTGAAGGAAAGCAATTAAGTACAGAAATAAACAGGCAGTAAAAGAATAAAGCTGAGAAATACTTCAAATTCATAAAATGAGGAATTCAAGTTGTCAAAGTACAAAAAAGGAGTTTTTGTACATGTGGCAAGCTGGAACAAAAAGGAGTTTTTGTACATGTGGCAAGCCGCCCACAAGCAGAAACACAGCTGCCGAATTTAGTACAAACTACTCAAACAAAAAGTAATAAAGAGTTTTTGTACATTTGGCAAGCTGGAACAAAAGGCAAAAAGCAGATGCGGCGTTGAAGCAATTAGGAGCATGTAGACCCGCAAGATTTTGCAGACAACTGCCCGAGTTCCTATGCATCGGCATTAGCCGAATCTACATCAAGGGCCTTGGAGGTTTCAGCAACTGAAGATGAGGCAGGCTTTACTTGATCTTTTTCTTTTGGAGAAGCCCCTTCTCCTTCATCTTCATCCTCCTCGGCATCTTTCTTAGCAAGTCTCTCAAGGCAGGAAATCTCAGCCTGATGCGCAGTTAGCATGTTTGGATGGTTGTGGTCCATTGACCATTCTTCAATCGAGTCCCAATCAATGGTCTGGTCAGCGTGAAAGGCCAAACACCGAGCAACTTTGAAGCCGTTCTCAAACCCCTCGTCATATTGCTCTTGGGTATAGATACGGACCTTCAGCAAGTCCTCGGCAACTTTCAAATCTGACCTTGCTTGTGCAGCTGCATCTTTTTTAGTTTCGAGCTGATTTAAACCTCAAATAAATTGAAGTCTTTTGCCTTCATCTAATCACGGAGACTCTGAACCTCAGCCCTTAGATCATCTTGCTTCTCTTGGGCCTTTTTCTCAGCAAGGGCAGCTTTGTCCTTTAGCTCTTTCACCTCATGTTGCCGAACGTCGACCTCCTGCTTCAACTTCTCAGCGATTCGAGCCTTGAAGCTTGGAATATCATCTGCCCCATATTCTTTCATTTAGGCCTCACCTTCTTCGAGTTGGGGGAAGATAGAATGATCAATCTCATGGAAAAATTTGCGGAAGCTCGCCGCCATTTCGTTCATATGAGATTGACTCGCCGAGGCTGCATCTTCTGCCTTCTGGCATTTTTTTTCAGCCAGCTGAGCTCAACGCTAACCTCATCAACTTTTGTTTTCAGCTCTTCATTCAGACCCACGGCCACAACGTGGCTCTGAACGGCCTACAAGTTAGGAAAACAAGTTAGCCGAGGAAATGGACTTAGAGAAATTGAGCAAAATATGTGATTAAAAAGCAAATTAGAAAAAAAAAAGCAAGCTAAAATGCTTAAACAAGAAATTTTAAGTGTGGTTACCTGCATCAAGAGCTTTGATGTCTCAACAAAAGGGTCAGGCACCCTTGCAAAAGGTTCGGACGCTCCAGCAGCGGCCCGAAGAGACCAAACTCTAGCCCTCTTTGGTTCTGAAAGGCTAGACAAATTGCTGAAGAAATCAACGGCAGAGTTTCGGCTGGATATCAGGTTGTCCCGAACAGCATCTGGGACATCAACAAGAGGGGTGGTCTCAAACCCCATCTCACCGGACTGGAAGGTCCGGAAAGTGTTCCTTGCCAAATGTACATCTTGAAAGATGGGGATCTTGACTCTTTCATCAGCCTCCTTAAAGTCTTCTGGCTTCCCCTCCAGAATCATTAAATCATCCTCTTCGGTGGGCTGCGAGAAGAGGGCATCAGTTTCCTTTTGAACTTCCTAAGCAAATGAGTCAAAGACATGCAGAGGAAGTGGAGAAGTTCTCTGGTTTGGGGGAGTTTGATGTTCATCCTCCTCCTGGTTTTCAAGAGGAGGGGGAGTTTTCTCTTCGGCAGCCTCGTCCTGGTCCCCATCCAGCCGAGGTCTTTTTGGAGAAGGCTCGTCTACCGGGAATTATCCCGGATTCCAAATGGCTCACCTTCTAGTTCTGGTCATTTCTTCGTCCGAAGGAGATGAGGGTATTTGGTTAGTTTCTGCTTTATCTCCCTCTTCTTCGTCAGACTGCAGAAGAAGAGACAAGGGGGGTAAGAGAACGATGTCAGTAAAAAAAAAAAAAAGAGAACACTATGAGCCGAAGCTTAATACTTAGACAAGTTTCACAAGTTGAAAGGTCTGGGTAGACGGAATAAGGCAGCCGAAGTTCGATACATAGGAAAGTTTTGAAGAATTATTTCACAAATTGAAAGTTCAAATGAAATTCTAAGTCAAAGCTGAAAAGTTCAAATGCATTTTAAGAGCTTACCGAATTCCTTAGCAGCTCCTCTTCTGAAGCAGTGAGCACGTTCGGCCCAGCAACAGGTGTTGACTGCTCAGCGTTCTGCTCGGAGTTAACAGCAAAGACTCCGGCCTTAACTGCAGCTGCAGCGGCAACAATTTGTTCTTCGGGGTCCAATAGAAAGAATGGGTCCATCTTCAAGTACCACGACTTCTATTCGGAATATTCAGCTTGTTTAACAATTTCCAGCTGAGAAGGGTGTAGCGCGGGACCCCTAGCAGATGGGGGAGTGATCGCATGGTCGCGCCTCATCACTTTCCGAGCTGCAATAATTCCGAGCCGATAGTACTCTAAGCTGCAGTTTCCTTCGTGCAGCACTGAAAAACCATAAAGAAAACAAAGGGTTATTCTGCACGAAGAAGTAAGGCATCAAAAGAAGAAAAATAAGCTAAGTAAAGACTCTCAGCCCTAGCCGAGGATCTCACCATCTTGAAACTATCGGCTAAGGCCGACAGCTGCCAGTATCTTCTCTTTGAAGATATAATGATAGCAAGGGAGCCAGGTCTCCGACACATAGACTGTTTGACCAGCACCCCTTGCATTCAACACTTTCTTGAAGAGTTTCAGCAACTCCTCCTCTTCAGCAGAAAATTCATCAAGGCCGAGGGTGCAGCGCTCATTTTCGGATCAGGCATTCTCAAATGCCTTGGCCCTCCGTAATAGTTCAGATGGTCCTCCTCGGAAAGAGCCCGAACCCAAATCCATTGACCTCTCCAGTCCTTGTCCGAAGTATCGTTTGGCCAAGTGGTCAAATACCCTCTTCGGGTCTCTATCCTCCACCATCCAGGTCCATGGTGCTTATTGGATTGCTGGTCCGGCACCAGTTTATACAATTTTCTGAAGACCTGGATGCTTGGTTGGAATCCATAGAAGATACTGACCCACAAAAATGTCATGACTCTTCGGATGCTTACCGGGGTTAATTGGCACAGAGAAATATTGTACCCATTCAGCACCTGGATTAAAAAAGGGTGGAGAGGAAAACTAAGGCCGAATTGCAGCTGTCTGGTATACACGTCAAGGTAATTAGGTGAAGGCTTGTGAATTATGTCTTCGGCTACGGGCATTTGACACTAATACCCGTCTTCCTCCATTATGCCATAAAAATCTCTATTTTCTCGACAAAGTGATGGAGGGCATCCCCTTTGACCCACTAGTCATAGGGGGCAGCAGTCATTAACCCGCAATTTTCGAGTGGATTCTGCCATTCCTCGGCGCCTTCAGGCAAGCGCCGAGGCCCATGCCTAGAGCCGCTGGCTGAGGTTGTGGCCTCTTCCCAACCACGGTACGACACCGAAGTCAGGGGAATTACAGCAATAGGGGGCTTTTGAGAGGGAACCCTACTTTCTCTTCTTGGAAGCGGAGAGTTATGGCTGTGGCTGAGAGAGGGCATTCGCTTTAAAGGTTGACTGCGCCGTGCACCCAGCTCAGTCATCTCGAAATCTTCCTCGTCACCCAAAGGTCTCTCTCTTGAAATTTGACCTCTAACCATTTTTTGCGAAAAAGTGGAAATTGGGAAAAAGGGGGAAATGCTCAAAACCAAAAAAATCCGAACAAGTTTCAAGAAAAATTACCCTAGTTAGACTCGGAATCTGGCGATCTTTAAGTTCGTAATAACGGATTTCAGTTTCAGCAGCAGAATCGCAGAAATTAAAGGTGAAGAAAAATCGGGAATTTCAGTGGGTACAGTGAACTCGGGCGAATTAGTGTGTTTTTGTGAAAATTGATTACGGAAAAGTGGTGAGGGTGTTTTTATATGGGATTTCCAAGAATAAAAAATTCTAAAAGTCCTAAACCGCCAAAAACCCTACAAATTCCAAATTAAACACAAATCATTATACACGTTCTAAGTTAACTACCCACTAATAAACTCCTTATCTTCCCTAATTATTCTCCTTAATGGCAGTTAAACATCATTAATTGTCCAGATTCTTCCAAGATTCAAATTGCAATTATTTGTTCTCTCTATTTTGCAAATCAAAACCCAACCCGTCTTTCAGTCGAATCGGGTTTGGGGGGCAAGTTGGTTGGGTCCAATCCAGTCACAATGATTGGGTCAGTCCAAATAATTCAATTAAAAGCCCAAAGCGAGGTTCAACCTTCCAAAATATGCTAAAGTCAACAAAAGTCCAGTAAACGTGTCAGGCCCACTTGAATTCAAGGGCCCAAGCCTCCTTATTCAAGCAAAGGTACAAAAGCCATCAATTGTCTCATTTATGCGGACATGCAACAAAAGCCTCAAGCACAAAATCTCTTGCATAGCTTTCTCTCTCAATTGAACTGACTTTAGCATCGGAGGGGCCTTCCTCGGCAACCCCCAGGCTAGTTTACGTGTTCTTTGTTGTGCAGGAAATCCTCGGCTCCAGTGTTCTTTGGACCGAAATCGGTCCACCTCTTTAAAAGGGATCTGATGAAGGTCCCATTGTTTCCACCCGGAACATAAGTAATAATTAGGTGAAAGACCACCTTAGAATGCAAAGGACGAAAGGTAGAAGATCACAAAGGAAGTAGGGGAGGTTAATATAATAGAAGTTAGTAACAAATAATATATTATTTGCAGTTGAAGATATATTATTACATTGGAAGAGGGGGAACAATCTATTGGTATTCCATAGCCCAGTGGCAACGAAAGCGGACTTTTGAGTTGGTGCTACCTAAGGTGTCGCAAATGAGATTCAGCGGATCCAGTTTATTTATAGCAAGCCAGTCACAGTTCCGATCAGCTCATTCACCTTCTCCTACTAAGCTTTCATGCAAGTAAATAAGCCACTATATATCATGTCATAATAGAAAAAAAACTCACTAATATCTTTGAAACTCTCACGTAGTTCTTTCCTTTGGTATATATGATCAAGGCAGATTAAAGGAAGGAATTCATAGAGTCAGATTCATCTGCAGCTCCTTACTTATTCAAGTAAGTGAATAGGAAATAAAATACCGCTTGATATTGATGTATGTTATGTTTCCTTATTCAGATTATATGCAAGTAATTTCCATCTTAACAAATCAATAAAATGTATTTTTAGTCAAAAATTACTTACAAATTCAATCCCTTATCAATTTAATATATGAGTAATTACATACAAATTGATAAGATCAGTGGCGGATCCAGGATTTGATTAATAGGTGGTCCCATCATCGTCCATCGACCGCATAAAGTATCAAAAAAAAAGTCAAAGCTTGTATAATGAACAAAAAAAAAATTACATAAAAAAGTTCATTTCATAAAGTAATGCAAATTCGTATTACAACTAAAAAATTATTAATTTTATTACAATTGCTCTCGACGAGTTTTTATATTTTGATAACGATTTACAATATCATCCATGCTAACATTCAAAAACAAATCTCTTTCTAAATAAGTAATCAAACAATCATTCAACATTTGATCTCCCATGCTATTACGCAATTTATCTTTCACTTGCGTCATTCCGGAAAATACTCTTTCTACACTTGCCGTTGCAACAGGAAGAATCAACACTAACTTCAAAAGTAAGTAGACTCGATCATGAGTTTCAAACTTTCCCGTCTCAACAAGTTTCGTAGAAAGTTCACTTAGACTTTTCAAATTCCAAAATCTCTCATCATTTCGAACATCAACAATAAAATTTTCAAGTGAATGTTCAAAAAATAATAACTCAGAGCTTGAAAATTCATCGGGATAAAATTTGGCAAGTTGAACTAACTTTCTTTTGTCAAAAGAATGAAATCGATTTGCAGGATTAAAGCAAGACATACACACAAGTAATTCCTTACTTACCTCGGGAAATCGATTTTCAAGTTCTTGTAATTAAAGATCAATGACACTTAGAAAAACTTCAACTCTAAAATGATGAAGATTAGTCACTTGTGGACCTTCACCTCTATACATTCTTCTTCCAGGAACCACATATCGCCCCTCCATGTTTGGAACCTCAATGCCATATTTAGCCATAAAAGAAGTGACTTTTTCCATATGTGAATCCCATCCTTCATCTCTCAATTTTTGCAAATTAGTCTTGGTTACATCAACCATGACCATTGCATTTACAATATCTTGATCATGTTTTTGCAATGCCACATTCAACGCATTTGTAATTCCAAATATATCAACCATCAAGTGTGCCACAAACACAAAATCAAATGACATCAACAAGTGTGTAATAGATTGTGCTTTATTTGAATCAAGTGTATCAGATACTTCTGCAATGGAATCAAGTGACAAAACTATTGAAGGATATAAATCAAGCACATTCAAAATGGTTTTAAAGTGAGATCCCCAACGAGTATCACAAGGTCTACATAAGCCACGTTCTTGATTCAAACCAGTTCCCGATTCAATTTCACCCAAAGATAATGCTTCTACAACCCCTTGACGTTGTTTTTCTCGAAGAAATTCTTTCCTCTTAGGTGAACCTCCCACAAAGTTCAAGAGAGGTGCAAGTACATCAACAAAAAGCCAACCACAATCTGAGTTTTTCTTAGCAAGTGCAACTTGTGTCAATTGAAGTTGATGAGCAAAGCAATGAACAAAGTATGCTTGAGAACATTCATTCAAAATTAGAGTTTTAAGGCCATTGATTGAACCTTGCATATTACTTGCCCCATCATAACCTTGACCTCGAACTTGAGAGAAAGTTAAAGAGTGTTCCATGAGTAATAACTCAATAGCAGCTTTGAGAGTCAAAGAACTAGTATCAGGAACATGCACAATACCAAGAAAACGCTCACACACTTCCCCCTTTTTATTAACAAATCTCAAACAAAGTGCCATTTGTTCCTTATCGGAAACATCGGCAGATTCATCAGCAAGAATAGCAAAAAATCCACCATCAAGTTCTTCCAATATTGCTTTAGTTGTTTCTTTAGCACAAGCATTGATTATATCTTTTTGGACACTTGGAGAAGTAAGTTGACAATTACCAGGGGCCATTTTAAAAACAACTTTGGAATACTCAGGATCATGGTTTGAAAGAAGAGTTAATAACGAAAGAAAGTTACCTCTAGACAATGAACTTTCCTTTTCATCATGACCACGAAAAGGCAACCCTTGGAACAATAGCCATTTAATGGTTTCAATTGAAGCTTCTAATCTCTTACGATAGGCACTCATGGTTTCCGCTGTTTGTTTTGATAAAGCGGTGGCAATGCTACTCATTTGATTCATGAAAAAGTTCATAGCAATCACAGCATTATTGTGAGCACTCTTGTGTCCACCAACATGCTTTACAATTGTGTCTCTTCTATTCCAACGTCTGAAACCTCCATTAACAAAAGCATCCACTCCCGCTGTGTTACCATCCTTAAATAGATAGAAAATGAAACAAAAGGCAACATCTTTCTCAACACTATACTCAAGCCATGTTGGCCAAGTATCAAACCAATTAACATTTAATCGACGTTTTTTCGGCTCAAAAAGTGTTTGAGGAAACGCATGATCTTTAGGTTGACATGGCTTTCTTTGAATGTATGTTCTCCGCACTAAATCCCTATCATCGGGATGAAAATCACACATCCTTCTTCTTTTCCCGGGGTCTTGTGGAAGATTAATAATATCAAGTGCACTTAACCTTCCTTCACCAATTTGAGCACTAGGATCCGAACCACCTTGGGGAAAAGATTGCCCATCTTCATTTTGAGGGAAATTGTGAGATGGGGAAGAATGTTGTTCACTAGCATGATGTAAAGGAGAACTTGGTTCACTTTCTTGAAAGGGTAAATCATTTTGTGGAGGAGGAGTATCATTTTGTGGAGGAGGAGTATCATTTTGTGGAGGAGGAGGATTTAGAGTACGCACTTTTTTAGTAAAAAAACTTGAAATATCTTGAGTTGTTTTTCTTTTCATTCTGAAATTGAAGTTAAATGTTGAATTAGATAAATCATACAAGAAGGTAGGGTTCTCTCAAAGTTAATAAAACTAATAATATTATCAAAAGAACGCTCATTAACCTCAATTTCAATCCATCCTTCAACCCCAAATCTCCAAATTAGCAATCACCATTCTCAATAGCTAATAAGCAAGTTGGACAACTATTATCATTTATCAATTAAACAGAAATAATACTATAAAATAATAGGGCTCAAATGGTCAAATATCGGCCACAACTCACATTCACAAATCACAACATTCAACCTCTAATAAAATCATACAGATAATCAAGTGACGATAATCAAGTCTTAAGATTCAAGCTCTAATAAAGTCATACAAATAATCAAGCTCTAATAAAATCAAGAAATTTCACCAAAAAAAAAAAAAAAAAACAACTCATACAGTAAATTCGTGAATCGTGATATACATATAATCTGATAATTTTGATAATTAAACATTTAAACTGATGATTTGATATAGAATCTAATCAATTTGCAATGTAATTATGTAAATTAAAAGTTTAAAACTAACCTCAAAACAAAATTGAATTCACAGAGTACGGAATGAAGACCTCACACTCACGCCTGAGCAGAGCCTTGCTGCGGTTGCGGGACGCCGGGACAGACGACTGAAGTTGCTGGCGAGGTCGGCGACGGGGTTGCTGGCCAGTGGTTTTGCTGCGGTTGCGGGCAGTGGACTGAACTAAGTCTCACGCTGCTTTGTTCTCAGTCTTCTCACGCTACGCCTCAACGCCGCTAATAGGACGCCGCGACGGCGAGAAGGAGCAAGAAAAACGGTCGGTGAGGCGGTGAACGGCGACGGGGTTGCTGGAGTTTGGGGATTTCGATTTAGGTGAGTTTGGGACTTAGGGTTTTAATTTGGGGGAATTGGGGTTCTGACTTATGTTTTCATTCTAAAGCAAAAAAAAAAAAAAAAATTGTGAGTAATGGGATTTGAACCCACGTCTCATGAGTGGTAGGATGGGAAAAAAACCACTAGGCTGCAAGCTAAATCCTTAATACATAGTGTTTTTTTTTTTATAAAATAATAGGTGGTCCGCGGACCCACTATGACTACACGTGGGTCCGCCACTGGATAAGATACATTGTGTTTCGACAAAAAAGTGAATTCCTGGGTCTTGGCAGGCTGCTCGTGGGCTTCGGATATGGGCCTCATGTGGACTTGCAAAATGCAAGCCCACGACGGAGCCTCAGACGGTCAAGTAAGATGCTAAACAATGAATACTTGAGAGTATTTTGGGGACAGAGAAAGAGGATGGTCATCTTAGGGATATAAGAGTTTGAGGGGTATGTACAGTAGTACATACATGGATGGTTTTCGGAGCCCTAATTGTGTCTTTTATGCTTATTTGGGTCTTTTGAGACCTTTTTAGAAATTTAATTAGTGTCCTTGGACTTATACGGATAGGACAAGCTTAACTATAATGGTTACCCAAATACATTGAAAACTAATTCCTTAATTCATGTGGGATTATTAATGCAATAATGACGGTAATGTAATTTGACTAAAACACATTTATTGATGAATATAATAATTATTACTTACAAATATTAAATAGTGGGAGATAGGAAATTAAGGAAACTCATAACTATGATGAAAAGAAAAGGTGGAGTAAATTTGTGTGTTTCTCTTCATTATATGAGGATTAGGATAATGTCACTATCCTGATTAAATAGAGGGAGCATTAATAAGGTAATGGGCCGTATAGTTCTGATTTGACTATTATGTAGTGTGAATCAAACTATAGCGTCAACCTTGTTGACCTTTAGGAAGCTGCACAATTTTGATGAAAATCCCACAAATGTAGATATCAATCTACCTATTCATCTCTCTTCTGGCGAGTAGTAAGTTTACTATTACTCTCAATATGTTTTGATCTCTCGTATTATATTTTGTGTTTTATGATATACATGACCTTCAAATTTCTTTGTATTTCAGTAATATACTCCTCTTGTCTTTATTTATTTTGATGATAGCTTTGATTTCTATGCATTGTTTGGTTGGTTAAGTTTCTTCAAGTTACGAATTCTTAAGTGAAAGCATAACAAGTCCTAGCCGGGACTCTTAATAAGCTTCAGTTTGTTAGCATGATTTGAACCGAACTGAAACAGCCTGAGCAAGTGAGCATTTACAGAACAGATTGGACATAATCAAATTCATATTAATCATATGTAATTTTGATTATTTGTTTGATGTGTAACCAAAAACGTCCTTTTTTTTTTCTTTTGTTCTACTCGCTTTCCATTGTCGGATGTCCTTTTATGTTATGGCATACCTCTTTTACTATTTTATTCCTTCAACCGCACAATAATTATATATTTCCATACTCTCTCTCCCCCCTACTTTATTCACCTTTTTCTTACACAAACCCACCTTTTTAAACTTTCTCTGACTTGATCTTACACCCACTCACATTCTACAACAATTTATTAAATTGTGTATGATATCAATAGTAAGTTACATATCTAATTTTGCTGAAAGTTTTAATGGTGCATTGGCAGTATATTTTAGATAAAAGATTAATCAGGCTTAGTTATGCATAAGGGATGAAAATTTCTGGTCTATCTTCATGATAATTATGTGATGCAAAAGTATGGCAGTATGCCAACTTAAAACTCATTTTGACAAGGGCATGTACATACAGGAGTAGCTGTAAAATGGCTGCATCTCTTGTAGATTCAGCTATTCAATGGATTGGGTCCTTGCTAATCCAAGAAGCAAGCCTGTTATTTGAAGTAGAAGACCTAGTAAGAGGCCTACAACAGGACCTTGAGCTTATGCAACAATATCTACAAGATGCTGATGCAAAGCAAGAAATAAAGGAAATTCAGACTTTGATCAGGCAAATTAGGAATCTTGCTTATGATGCTGAGGATGTCATTGATACTTACATCCTTGAAGTCGCAGCAAAGTTTGGTGTCCTAGGAAATAAGGGTTGGTTCCTCAAATTTACGTGCTTCCTGCATACTGCGCCTCAGACCTACAGACTACAGTATAGGGAAGCAGATACGATTAATGCAGAGTAATGTGAAGCGTATTACTGATAGTTTAATTGATTTTGGGATAAGAAGAATCACAATGGAGGAAGGTTTAAGATCGTCAAGCAATCGTGAAAGACATTTTAAACAAAAGCCACAAAGCTACCCCTATGATGATGATGATGATGATGGTGAGTTTGTAGTTGGCTTGGAGAAAGACATGAAAATTTTGGTAGAAATGTTGATGGGAGAAGGAAAAACTCAAGTAAATTTTGTTTCCATTGTAGGTATGGGTGGCTCAGGGAAATCCACCCTTGCTAGGAAGCTCTACAACCATCCGTATACTAAAGAAAGCTTTGATTGTTGTGCTTGGGTTTATATATCCCAAGAATGGAGCACCGGACATGTTTTATCCGAAATATTGAGGAAAGTTAGTAACCCGATGGAGTTGTTCAAGTTGAATGCAAATTCAAGTGTGGATGAGCTAGTGGACAAGCTCAGAAGCATCCTAGAAAAGAAATCGTATTTGGTGGTGTTGGATGATGTGTGGAGGAAAGAAGCACTAGAGGAAATACTCCCCGCCTTCCCAAGGGTGAGAAATAATAAAGGAAGCAAAATTATTATCATAACATGAAACCAGGAAGTAGTTGGATTCCAGAACCTCCAAAGGAACTTATATGTCCATGCACCAAGGCCTCTAAGCGAGGAAGATAGTTGGGTATTGTTCTGCAAGATCGCTTTCAATTATCATACTGATTGCAATACTGAAAGTTATGAGAAACTAGGCAAGGAAATGTTAAAGAAATGTGATGGACTTCCCTTGGCTATAGTAGCATTGGCTGGGATCTTGAATACAAAAAGAAGCATTCGGGAATGGCAACAGGTAAATGAAGCTGTACGGTCAAGGGTAATGGAAGGTACATGCACACATATGTATGGTAAAGTAGGGGATATGCTCGCCCTGAGCTATGATGATCTACCGGGAAATCTCAAGCCTTGCTTTCTTTATTTGGGTGTTTTTCCGGAAGACTGCCAAATTCCAGCTGGAATGCTAACCAGAATGTGGATTGCTGAGGGATTTGTCTCTGCAAGTGAAGACATGCCCTTGAAGATGTAGCAGTGCAGCGTTTAGAAGAAATGAGTCACCGGTTCATGATTCAAGTAGCGTGGACTAACTGCAAGGGAGTCATCAAAGCAATTCACTTGCATGATCTATTGCGCGAAGTTTGTGTCAGAAAGGCCAGAGAACAATGTTTTCTTCAAGGTAATACTCATACCAATAGTTTGAGCTCCAACTGGTGAATCTCAAATAGCATTGCAGTCACGGAGAGCTGCTCTTCATTCCAGGTAACATATTTATCTACTTGGGCATATAAAAAGACCTCTCTAGAATGGAATTTATATATGTCTTATATCTTATAATCTATTTATATTACTATATTCCAACAAGGACATGTATATAAATCATGTATTAAACATATAAAAACATGGTTAATTTGCTCTTTTTCTTTACACTTTTCCATCACATGTTTTCCTACACAAGCTTCAAATTTGAGGTCACTTATACTATTGACAAGGTCTAGTGTAATGCACTCTGCCTATGGATCCAAAGAGACATTAAAATTGAATACTCTTGATCAAAAATTCCAATTGCTTAGATTGTTGAATCTTTGGGGCATTAAGACTCTTACCGGAGCTTTACCTACAGAAATCGGGAGGTTAATACACTTGAGGTATTTGGGAATTCGGGCATCTAATATCACAGACCTCCCCCCATCAATTGGGAAGTTGAGAAATTTATTGACTTTGGACTACAGGAATATTGACTGCTCTGATAAAACTGTCAAAATTCCTAATGTCTTGTGCAAGCTTATGCTACTAAGGCATCTATTTTTGCCAATTAATTGCCCTTGGACTCTTAAAGAACTACAGTTGAGTACTCTAAAAAACTTGCAAATACTCTGGGGTGTTAAATGTGGAGGGGGTGATTGGTTTTCAAGAGTGATGCTTGGACTAAACCCAAGTTTAAGTAAGCTGAAGGTGGTTGTGTCAACTGAAAAGAATTTGGAAGCCGTCTTCGATTGCCAGAGCCTTAAGTCTGATCGGCTTCATACATTCCACTGTGAATGGAGTGTTGGAGTAGCCTTAAAACATGTAAATAACGTTATCTCTCGGAATCAACACCTACGTAAATTAGTATTGGTTGTAAAAATTCAGGTACAGAAGCTGTCTCTGATATTGCCATCTAATCTTTTAGCACTGGAATTGAAGGACAGTGTTCTAAAGAATGAGGATCTTATGGTAGTTTCTGGATCATTAGCCCACCTGAAGCTCCTAAGATTGTCGAATTCTTACACAGGAACAACATTCACTTGCAACCTAGGTTCCTTTCCTCAGCTTGAGGAAATCTACCTTGACGACCTTCAGAAGTTGGTCATGTGGAAGATAAAGGAAGGGGCGATGTCTAGCCTTAAGAAGCTTGAGATCTTAAATTGTCAAAAACTACAGTTTCCTCATGGTTTGGTGTATTTCACCACCCTCCAACAACTTGAGCTTTTTGGACTGAGTAAAGAATTTTACGAACAAGCTAGCGTGTATGGGTGGTCGCAACAAAGGCTTTGGCTGCCTCATAATTTTGGAGCCATCATTCAGCATTGTGACACTCCACTTTAACATGTCTTCCATTCACAAGCTCTATGTGCAGCTCACTGCTGGGATCTTTCCGAGCAACAAAAATAAGGCAAGTTCATCGATTATTCTGAATACTAGACAGGCTTCAAACTGTCAACTCCTAAATTTTTTACTTGTTTCCCCCTTAAAATGATAGCTAACATACTTTTGTTCTGGTCCTTTCAGAATAATTGACACGTTTGACTTTTTTTCACTACTTTCACTAGTATTTTTACTAACTTAGTTATACAAAAGTGTCAATTATTCGGAAGGAGTATTTAAATTCCATCTTCATGTAGCCAACCCATCATTGAAATTAAGGTTTTCGATGGTGTATGTTTTGTTAATTCAGAGCCTGTTATTGATTGAAAAACAGAAGTTCTGGATTAAGAAGCAGAAGGACAGCCAATATAATTGCTTCATGGTGTATGTGGCAGGGCTCTCCCTAACAACAAAAGTAGATTATGATGGTTTGCCAGATTGGGATTCGGATACTTGCACGGATAACTGCGAATGGACTGAAACTGAAGACAGGTATCTATAAAAGGAAGAATTGAAGGATATTCATTGTAAGGTTGAAATCTAAAGTAACTATAACTTCTGTTGTTCTATTGCTGCAGAGATGCATTAATTAAAGTGGTGAAACCAACATCTTCAGCATCCTGGCTTCATGTGACTGGAAATTTCAGGTTGAAGACCTCTCTCCAAATGTAACGTACACATTCACTTATGTGGCCATGTTAGACAACGACTCGGGATCAGTAGACGTCCGTTCTTTACTTCTCCTTCCTAATGTCAAATTTCAAGAGTTCAAGCAAAATTTGAATGACAAACCAAGAAATGAATGGTTTAAAGTCCCTAGGTGAGTTCAAGACACAGCCAAAAGGCTCTATTGGTGTGGCAGAATGTTCTTTGCACTGTCAATGGGACACAATCAACCTTGAATTCGCGATCAAAGGTTTCATGATTGAGCCTAATCTTCAATCCTTGCAGTCACTGTACTTAACAGTGATGTGATGATAGTGGATCGCGCATTTTGGGGGAGCTTAAAGGATGGCGCTGCAACAATGTGCAACAATGTGCTCACATCCTGTTTTAATACGAAATACGTGCACTAAATGTGGCGAAGAAATCAACGGTACAATTTCTACCATACCCTTGTGGTATATTTACCCTGATTTAAATCTAAGTTTTAAAGAGATTAATTGTATTCGTGATACCAATTTGCAAAGATTATTATCCCGAAGAAAGCTTCATTTAGTTCTTGATTTGGATCATACACTTGTTCATACACGAAAGACGTACAAATTAAGTCCCGAAGATAGGAATTTCGTTCGAACAAGAAGATACGGAATTGATTATAATTTGCCAGGGAAATTAGGTACATTGTTTCAAGCTGGTGGTGGGTGGACAAAATTACGGCCGTATGTACGTGATTTTCTTAGAGAGGCGAGCACGATGTTTGACATGACGATACATACTCTAGGGTGTAAGTTTTATGCTTGGAGTATGGCGAAATTGCTCGATCCCAATGGGAGGTATTTTGAAAATTGGAGGGTAATTTCGAGGGATGATTGTGTGGCGTTAGATAAGCACAAGAAGTTTTTGGATGTTGTCTTGGAACATGAACGAGTTGTAGTGGTAATGGATGATAATGAAGACGTGTGGGAGGATCATAAGACGAATTTGTTGAAAATAACTCCGTATAATTACTTTTCTTACTTTAGTCCTGA
This sequence comes from Chenopodium quinoa, assembly GCF_001683475.1. Lineage (NCBI taxonomy): Eukaryota > Viridiplantae > Streptophyta > Magnoliopsida > Caryophyllales > Amaranthaceae > Chenopodium > Chenopodium quinoa. The sequence continues at coordinate 2,076,619 of NW_018742980.1, forward strand.
GGATAAAGTTCATGATGCTTCCCCTCCGCGGCTGTCTTGGTCTCAGTTGAATGGGGATGAAAGCGAGGAAAATGGGGTGCTAGCTAGAGCATTGGATAAGTTAAGGCTTGTTCATGCCGCTTTCTTTGATGATTCAGCCGCGAGGATTATGGAAACCGGGATGTGAGACAAGTTCTTCAAAGGGTACTGATGAAGCAAAAATCATTGACTAAGAAGCAAAAGAAGCAGAAAGCTAAGAAGATTAGCGGTTTGTCACGAGCTTTACAAGCTTCCCATCTATGAAGAGGTGCTAGCTTAGAGTTCATAGTACTAACTATGCTACTCGGTCTCAAGTACTAGTGTTACATTTGGCCTTTTATATGAAATCATTTTCGTGTTTTTACTGCTCGTTGAAGTGTTCAGTGTACATACTCATGTAGAAGTGTCAAGGTTTTGACATGGGTTTTTAAAAATGCAATAAACTGTATGTCCAAGTAACATTGATTGTCAATTTTTTTTGTATCTGTTATGTGCCTTTTGCTTTAGTTAATGAAGCAATGGTGTGACTTATTACAGTTTGTCATATGCAAGTAGACTTTATCCAAATTTGTTGGTCTTATGCTGTTAATGATGTGGATTGAATGGTCAGGCGACTGATTCTACTAACTATATTGTGTATGTATTGTGGTGTATGCGAACACCAGATGCTGGGTCACTCGCAGGCTGGTCTTCTATACTTTAATCCATGTACGCCAATTTACTTCACTTCTTGGTTTCTGCTTAATTGTTTATGTGCTGCATAATTGTTTAGAATCTGATGCATATATGATTATATGATTACATGAACTCAAAAGTACAATGTTTGTGTCCTGCTTTTATTTTGGCTGCGTGTCTTTTAATATATCAGCTAGCTTATTTGATTATGGCAATGTCTTGATGATCTTTTCATATGATCTTTTCTGATGACAATAATTCAATGAATTATTAGATGATTTTTAGGAACATGGACTTAAAACTCTGACATTTCTTCCTCCAAAATGCCATTGGCCCATTGCTCTGTTCTTCATGTGTATGTCGGTTTACAAAACATGTCATAGGTTGCTGGCAGAATTTGTGTTATGCTTCATTTAAAGACAATAGCTCGGCTCTTTTCTAAGCATTCCTATTTCCATCAAAGCACACGGAATCTGAACCCTTGGAATTAAGAATGCATAATGTGTTTTATATGGTACATATACTCTTCATTGATCTTTATAGATATTCCTTGCTAGTTTATAATATATGCATTATTAGGCCCAAGGGTTCAGATTCTGTGTTCTTGGATATAAATACGAACAGATCTAACCCATTTTACTACAAACAAAGTATTAACACAAGTTTTGCTAGCAATCTAAGATGATGTGCCAATTCAAAGACCATTAAAAAAGAACGCAAGTGAACAGATACCAATACAATGAAAAACTGAAATTGGAAGAAAGAGCAGTAGAGGTTTTATTATGTATCCTAAATCACCCAATAATCTAGATTTAAGAATTGAACAATGTTGAATTCTGACATGAACTAAGGACAATTTTTCTGGTGTAAAGATGATAGTAGCAAGACATGAAAGATTGCTATGATTGCTCAAATAAACTAGTTGATTAATTTTTTTTTTTAAAAAAAAAAAAAAAAACATTGCATTCTAATACCAAGGGATCTTATAGTCCCAGAAACTAGTTATTCCAATATATAAGTATGTGCCCGTATTTGACTCAGGGCATCCGGGGCGGTTGCCCATGGCCCACGGAAAATAAGGCCCAAATTTTGTTAACTTCTAAGTTATTCAATAATCATATGTAGTTTTATAAAAAATTAGGTTACCCATGATAATATTATTGTGACTTTGTGAGCGTGGCTTGTTGGATCTTTTTATTTGATGAGTTACACATATCTTGCTAACTGGCAGGTCGTGATTTCAATGATACTTGGCTTCAATATTACAGGAGTATTCTTCCTAAACTAAAAGGTACTTTTTTTTCAACTCTTTCTCCTAGGACTTCTTTATTATCTTAATCAAGAAAATAATTTCTTGTTTCATTTTCTATCATATCCTTAATTTGTACAAGTATTTCACTACGTATAGTACAATACAAAGTATTACCTATCAAATTTCATTTAGTTTAATAAATCAATTTTTAATTAACTAGTGGAGAACATTTTTCATTTTCTATTATTTATTTTTAATATTGTACCCAAATTTTTTGTAATAAAGTAAAATTGCTAAGATAACGAACTGATTAGTGACCAATATCATTTGTTAAAGAGATGAGTTAGACAATTGTATCTGCATAGGTTGTCGACTACCTTTGTACGAATTAAATTTGTACATTATTTTATTTTATTAAGTCTATATTCTATAACATTTTTTAATAAATATATGCTATAATATAACAAGAAAATATTACTTTACATTTGTAGCCTATATATAGTTCAATTTTTTAATTCGATTTGTTTTTATTTTTACAACAACTAAATAAAATTCGATTATTTGTTTCAAGTAATAAAAAGAAATTTCCTCCTACATAAGAAAAAGAAATACATACTATTATTATTCAAAAAAATAAAATACAAATACATACTATTAAATTTATAAGTTCCTAATGATTGGACAAAATAAATAAATACATATAGGGCCCCCATATATTAGTTTGCCCTAAGCCTTTGAAATCTCATAAACAGCCCTAAGTGTTGTAAAACAGAGAGAATTTAGAGAGAATAGGATCAATCAATTATTATATAGATTGGGGGATATATATACATACAACATAACTAGGGTTTGCTTAGATAACAATAAACCCTAAATCTAAAATATTCCGGATCGATACAAGGAGGATAATGGATATCCACACAATATTTCATAACACTCCCCCTTGGATGTCCATTATCGAAGATTGTGCCTCGTTAAAACCTTATTAAGAAAAAACTTTTGGGATAAAAACCTAATGAAAGAAAAAGAGTACAACATTCTTTGTAATACACTCGAAATGCTGCCTCATTAAAAACCTTACCAGGAAAACCCAATGTGGGACAAAACCATGGTTAAGGGAAAACGAGTGCAGCGCGTAATTTCTCCCCCTGATAAAATACATAACTTGAGATCTTCTATTACATTGAATCTAATGTCGCTGTGTAACTTTTCATTTGTAACAGAATAATATTTCTTTATAGCTGATCCTCCCAAATTGAATTTGTATCTTCAAGTCTTCACGTGGAGCATGCAAAGTGTCTTCATTCCGCCATACTTATGATAGTAATACATGTGTTTATTTCTATATCATTTGAAATCTTTATTTAAAGTTGCCTTAAACAGTAAACTAATGCCATCTTCCGGAGGTCATATCATGTACTGTAAAAAAATTCATTAATAATAATTTGATGGCAACACGTGATTAAATTAAACACCCTCACACATAAATATCTCATTGCTATTCTTTAGACATTTCAAGACTGGTATGAGAGTGGTTGATATGAGAGTTTGCGAATACAAATGATAATCTTACTTTGACTCCCACATACTCAAACTTCAAGTTGAGATGTCAATATTTCATTTCATAAATACTCTTCAAGAGTGTGATAAAATCATCAATATTGTAATATACACAAACTTTGTAGGGCTATACATATATAAATCCACCATGTATTAGTTCTTCAAGAACTTTTCATGCATGATATCGCAGGCCATCTGTTATAATTCAGATATCTATCATGAACCATGCATGGTATTAATGTATACATTATATGTTACTCTTCAAAAAATGTCAACTGCACTTTCTTGCCATACATCAAATAAATAAATAGGAATCGATCATAAAATCTACACTTTAGGTGCAGTGATTCAAATAAAATTTAGCAAGATATAGATGTGCAACATATCTTGATATACAATTTGGCATGAAACTTTATATACCATTATAGGGAATAGGGATCAACTAATTATAATTTTGTGTAATTTTTTGCCAACTTACTCCGGTTCATCTCCCCCTAAGTTGGTAAAATATCTCAAATTTTGGGGCAATTGTTCACCAACTTAGAATATAATTTCAAGTACAACAAATTTCATCTCGTAGGATAATCATATTCAACAACTTTCCATCTCTTATGGAGAATAATGCAATTTTTTATCTCTTCTGGAGTTCAATCTTAATAGGGTGTCATGAATTGTGCAGTTGTCTCTTTTGTTATTCTATTTCTTATGTGCTGGCATATGTTAGCCCCAATCTAGAGATTGTTATTGCTAATAAAATCACTTGTATGTACTACCATTAGATGGTAATCTTCTAGTTTTTCAACGACTTTAATAGCGAGTTTCTAATTAATCAAAATCTCCACACATAAAGTTATTTTGACGAGCTTCAAGCCACCTAATGCTTGGCTATATATAAGCTATTGTGATGAAATTCTGGGCACTTATTACATGTTCACATACAAAGGTGTTCAAAACTAATATACAAATCTTTTGGAAATTTCCTCAAAACAAACTGTTAAAATCACAATCCAAACACAGTTCAATCTCAACGTTATGTCTTGCCATTTAATTCATTTCATATATCTAACATGAGATAGCTTCAGCACATCATTTCATTCATATCAAGTGAAACTTCAAGTTTCCATGCATAACGGATAATTAACAAACCCGGATGGCCTAAGTTAATTATCACATCCAATCACTTCTCTACATTTAAATACTAATCAGTTTTCTAACACTAGTGATCACTTTATTAAACTTACTTTATGCATGGCCATGAATATGATGTGATATTAGAACACCAACATATATTTCCTTATACAATTGGCAAGACAATCAACTAATCCTTGATCTAATAATAATTTATACTCTGCTAGAGCATTGATTATAATCTTAATACATGCTAATCTTGTTGGACATTTTATACTCTTCTAGAGTATTTTATATAATCATGGTACATATAAATTACTAAACATAATCTCTTCTTTGAAAATTATTGTCAATAATTGCTCCTTTCCTATTTGAAAATTCTTATCTTTGGAACTCATTGGGCTACCACGCTTCAGGCATTCTTTAGGTTCATTGGAGCATTTATAACTGTTATATAGTCAATGATATTTACTCATATCCATCTTCAAGATGGTGTCATTCTAAGCATTTAATAATTATGTGGTCATCTCTATTAAATAAAACATTGATGTTTATGCTAATGTATGTACCAAAGTGACCATCACTATATCTTATATTCATGTGTAAGGATTACATTAAATTTATGTGATAAATATTATCTCCTCCTAATCCTTACATATGGGGGAATGGAATTAATCCATCAAACGTTGAAATCCCTTGCACCTTTTAAACCATAAATTCTTTTGGCAATGTCATGTACCAAGCAAGAAAAAAAAAATTTCTTATAAAACTCTTACTTGTTCCTCTTATCTTGCCCAATTATATTAATGGAAATTGGTATTATTAATCTCAACTTTGGACCATTTACTTTTATTAATCCCAACTATGGCTTATTACAAAATAATCATAATTTTGGGGGTTATTGACTTTTATCAGGCCTTATAGATTACCAAACCTGTAATAGCAGGTCATTTGTTACGTGTCGACATTCTATTAGTTTAAAAAAAAATATCAAAAAATCAACAATTTTAAAAATAAATGAAAAAAAATCCACCACCAGCTCCCCTTCCCCCACCGAGAGATACTTCCACCTCCTTCCTTCCGCCGGAAAACGCCCCACCCCCTTCCCGCCCTTCCCCCGCCCCCGGAAAATGCCAACAACCCTGCCCCACCCTCGAAAGCCGCAAACCCATCAATTTACAACAGCAATGCATCAGACCACCGCCAACAACCACTTTCCTCTCACGTAAATGACAACAACAAATTTCCGACAACCGCAACAACAACCGCATCAATTCCACCAAGCTCAAACCTCCACAAATTCCGCCTATCAGTCACCAACCGAACCACCAAAACAAAATGCAATCTGCAATTCGCTACCCAATTTTATCAATTTGAACCGCCAATTTAAAAAAGGGCAAGGAATTAAAGGAGCGGGGGTGCTGAGGTAGAGGCGAGGGAAGCGGAGGGTAGGTTATGGGCTGGTTGTGGGTTGTATTGGTGGTGTGTTGAGGGCGGGTGCTGGTGTTGGTAGGTTGAGAAGCGTCGCTGGTGGTGGGTTGAGGGAGGTTGACTGCTCAAGTGTTGATGCCGAGAGTTATGGTGGGAAGGAAGGGGAAAGGGTTTGGTGGGATCGTCGGGGTCTGGGTCGTTTGTTGGTGGTGGGGGCTGGAGTGACTAGGCCGTCGGCCGGTGGTGGGGCTGGTGCGACTATGCTGGTTGGGAAGGGGAGTGGTTTCAGGTTTTTTTTATTATTTAATTTTTATTTTCTTTTTATTATTTGTTGGACCATTAAACGTGTGACATGTGGCAATTTAAAAAATTAAAAAAAAAATTCACCTTTTCTTCAGGTCACTGGTCATTTAGACCTATTAAAAGAAAACACTGCCCATTGGGATTATTCAAGAATAAGTCATAGTTGGGATTAATAAAAGTAAATGAGCCAAAGTTGGGATTAATAATACCAATTTTTCCTTATATTAATCTTTATGTTGAAAATTGTATAAAATATGGGCATAATAAATCCATTCCATCCTAAGTGATAGTGATAGTTACATTTTGAGTTACATTTTTACATGGCACTGATAGAAATCTATATGTTGAAGAAGGATTTTCCCGAAAGCAAAAGTAAGAACAAGTAAATTGCTCAAAATAGCATGTTTAATTACTTGAACTTATTTTACTATTTCTTGCTCAAATAGATGTTTTTATGAACTTTTCATAAATCATCAATAACATAATACTAAAAGCAAACTGGCATGACACTTGTCATGTTCTGATTAAAAAATTTCCCGCCACTGTCACTTTCCTTTTTTTTTTTTTGTTTCTTTTTTCCAATTCTTCATGCAGATATACCCTATTATATCTAACTTTCAATTTGGCAACTATATTCTAAGTATATTCTATATGCTTTCAATGAAAATATTTTAACAAATCTTTCATATACATTATAATAGGTATTTTCTATAATAAAACATATACTAGGTATGTAAGGTAATATTATTAGAATAATGTACTACTCCCATACTCTGTATCATTCTACATCATATTTTTTCATTTGAAATTTTTTTTGCTCTAACCAGGATTAACACTTTAACTTTTTTTTTTTTTTTGAAAGAAGATTAACACTTTAACTTTTATTATATATTTGTTGATTTATTTATAATAATAACACTACAATTCAATAACTAAAAAAAAAAAAAAAAAAAAAAAAACCTTGATTATTAATTGCCACAAAAAGTAAGTCACTTAAATTTGTATAAAACACTTATGCAGGTCAAACTATGCTATAAAATATTGTGGCAGTCAAAACATGCCAACAAAATAGGGGCATATGGAGTATATAAGTACATTGCACGGGTTATAAATAACATAAAATTTTATTCTTATATAAAATCCTATAATCATGAAATTTGTGTTTTCTTAAATGTTTAATGATCAATACGAGTAACTTTTGATATCAATATAACATAAAATTCAAGTTAGTTTTTCTAAAAAGAAATTCAAGTATTTGTTTCAATTAAAAATATTGTTTTTTTTTAAATTATTGTTAAATTAACATAGTAATTCATAATTAGGTTAAGTAAAAACCGTGCGTTGCACGGGACCTTAAACTAGTTATATATAATTAAGAAAACATCAAGCAAATATACTGGTTATTTCTTCAATAATTATGAGATATCTCATTCATTTCCGAGAATGAGCTAGTAAGTTAGTTAGCTATGAATCACCAATTCTTACCCGGTGTTTGGTATCAACAATATCCATTCAAAATCTTTGTATATTTCTCACATGACATATATATATATATATATAGGAACACATTAGTTTTGTAAAAGGAGAAAAATCTAGTCAACACTCTTTAGAAACTATTAGACATTTCTAGGTTGTTCTACAAGGTTTCTAACCCATTATAAATTTAAGGAACTTCGGGTCCATATGTCCGAGAGTTCTATGTTCAATTTACACATCATTTTAATAATCCATCTTCATGTATTACTATGTCCACTAAACAATTATCCCTTACTAAAAAAATATTTACAAATATGAAACCTTCACTTTAAATAAATTAAAGTAACTTAATTCAAATAAATTAATCATCCATCTACACATTTCAAAAGTAAAAGGTAATAAAAAGACATGACTTAATTAGTTCAAGTTGTACTCAAAACATACCTTAGTTGATATACTCAATTATACTGGCCAAAACAAAGCTTAGGAAACAAAAGGAGCCACATAAGCTCACAAGATTAACATGTCATATGTCAGTGAAAAATTAATAATATACTTATCTAGCAAATGTACACATTTTAAGTTCAATAAAAATGTTAAGTTAACAAGAATTAATACCAATAATGATTCTTCCTTTTAGACTCAAGCTAATAGGAATACTCATAAACTAAACTTAGCACATTCTCCATGCTCAACCAAACAGTTGCTTAGGCCTCTAGACCAAGGAAAACATTTAACACATTGAAACAATCAAAACCAAACAAACCTTCCGTGATCAAAACGAAAAATAATAAATCCATAATCAAACATGATTTAACAATGAACATAAAAGATATAAGCAGAAAGTAATGTACCTGTAACTTGCTAAGTTTGTCATAGATATATAAACTCTCATGGAGTTTTCTCCCTAATACACTTACCAAGGTGAGTTAAGCTAATTTTCTAGTTAGTCTTAAATTTAAATCAACTCACCCACATTGCTAGGCAACACATCATAATATACATGCATAATAAAGGGCAATTTATAGACATATTTGTAAATTTCGAATTTATTAACAACAACAAAATTTATAAACAACATCATAGGCAACCTGCATAATAAAGGGCACTTTATAGACATATTTGTAAGTTTTTAAATCAACTCACCCACATTGAGATGGCACTTCCCTCAACCCACTCAACATCAAAGGGTACAAGGCACATATCTTTAATTCAACATGACCTTGTAGGCACTAAATCAGTGACACAGGGAGGGAAAAAAAAAAAAAAAAAACTCAGCTTTATGATTACATCAAAGTATTTGCATCATCATTAAATCCTATTACACATATCTAACAATCAAGCTCTAGTGCTTAATTCAAGAAGGATTAGATTAACTTTTTATGTATTTCGTAGGAATTTAGCTAAATCCAAAAAAATAAATCTACAGCTATTAAAACAGTTGTCACTCAATTATGACGGTAAATCATAGATAATTGAAAGCAACATGTATATATTTGATCATCGATCATGACCAAGAATTTAAAAATTCCAAAAGGGTCAGGCCAGCAATTGCATTTATAATTAACATTATTGAATATTTAGTTCAAAATAAACATACTATGATCATCTTCATATTGTAACCGAGATTGATAATGAAACCACCAAACTGATTTCATTCCAAAAAGAATAAATATTTAAATGAGACAAAATAGCCGAAACAAATCGAATAGCCCATATCCCATATTCATTAGACTTCATACTTCATTTCAATACAAAAATATCACTGAACATGTTAATTGATAAACAAGTCTAACACCCTATAATTAATTTAATTCAAGTAGGACAATAACAATATGACAATATCAATAAAAATAAGATGAAAAAAAAATAGGGAGACCTGAATGAATGTATGATAAGGATAACAATCTGATAGGAGATTATGGCTGATTTCGTCTGCTCAATCGGTTAGGGGGATTATGGCTGATTTCGCCTGCTCAATCGGTTAGGGCTGGTGCTAATAACGTGTTGTCAAACAGAAAGAATTCATAGAGAATAGGATCAATCAATTATTCTATAGAATGGGGATATATATACATATAATATAAATAGGGTTTGCTTAGATAATAATAAACCCTAAATCTTGAATATTCCGGATCGATACAACGAGGATAATGGATATCCACACAATATTTCATAACAATAAGAAAATATTACTTTATATTTGTAGCCTATATATAGTTCAATTTTTTATATTCCATAGGATTTGTTTTTATTTTTACAACAACTAAATAAAATTCAATTATTTGTTTCAAGTAATAAAAAGAAATTTCCTCCATACATAAGAATAAAAAAAATACATACTATTATTATTCAAAAAAAATAAAATATAAATACATACTATTAAATTTATAAGACCCTAATATTTGGACAAAATAAATAAGTAAATACATATAAGGCCCCAATATATTAGTTTGCCCTGAGCCTGTGAAATCTCATAAACGGCCCTAAGTATGTGGGCTAATTGACTTGCTATTTTCCCTTGGCAAGAGTCAAGCTACATTATCACTCCATTAATTCAAATTTGTTTTACATGTATATGTTTTCGCTTTGTTTATATTTACATTATCCCTATTATTGACTCTATACTTAACATACCCCTATTACTCCTTTCAAACATCATTGCACATAATTTTATATTTTGAGCCATACAGACTATGTCACCGTAGTGTAAAACTTAACCTATTGATAATTATTTCGCCTTATAATTTCATAGTTGATTGTGGGAACAAATCTCACTAGAAGTTCTTTGGGGGTGTGAATTTCCTTAACCTTCCCTCTTTCTCTTAATGAGTTTGACTTAGATTGGATTTATTTGCTAGAGATACTCATTTTGTATACCCTGTAAATAAACTATGTCCCATGTTCCTTTCAGTTTGAGCAAAAAAATATTTCTTTTTTTTTTTTTTTTTTTTTTTTTGAGGAAACGAGGATAAGATTAAGTTAAGTTAAAGTAGTTCACAGATAGTTGTTGGATGCCCACAGGTGATCTCAAAATTACATCCTGGATACTAGTTTGTTGCCCAAAAGAAACTAAGTCTTTGGCTAAAGCATTAATATAGACAATTGGAGGAGTATCTAAATTACAAATTTGGAACATTAAATCTTGATCTCCTCTGGCATGCTTAGCAAGGATGTCAGCCACCTTGTTCTGTCCTCGATCCTCATAGATGATCTTGACATCAGTTAGAAGCTCCAGCTGCCGCCTGCAATTAAGAATGGAAGATGTTAGAAAGTTAGCACTGTGAGATTGACAAATTTCCTCCACCGTTCCCTTGTTATCTGATTGTGTAATACAGTTCGACCATCCTTTATCATGTAACCAGTTCAGAGCTAAAGATATGGCTTTAATTTCTGCTTCCCCTGGTGATGGTGTATGACCCTTCTAGAGGAAGCCACCAAACCATGTGCCTGTGTGGTCCCTGCAAACAGCTGCACACCCAGGTTCTTTTATACTATGAATGTAAAAGGCATCAACATTGATTTTTAGGAAGTTTGAGGGAGGGGGAACCCAAGCACAAGTACCAAGATTTGATTTCTAAGTGGTTTTTGAGGTTGAGAAAAACCATCCAGATGCAATGGGTTTTAGATTTTTGAGAGGAAGTGTTTTTGTTTGAGAAAATCCAGTCATTTCTTCTTCGCCATATTGCCCAAAGAGCAAAAACAAAGATGATCTTCCATGGAATTCCATTGTGGGAGGGAGCTTGATATTTCAGGTTTCTGACCAGCCATTATTGGAAAGGTTGGTTGTGCTGATGTAGGAGATGGTTTGGCAGATTAATATCTTGCCAAAATTCAGCAGCTCTAGGGCAGGTAAAGAATAGGTGCATATTATTCTCTGGGTGTTTGGGCAGAAGGGGCATGCATCTGAGAAAGCTAGGTTTCTGAGGTGGAGGTTATCCTTTGTTGGCAATCTGTTGTGAGCTGCTTGCCAAAGCATCCCAAGGGTGATCTTCTTGGTGAATTCTATGATTCCAAGGGCGTCTGTGAGAGGTAAGCCAAGCAGAAGATATACTATATTTAGATATCTCTTCTAAATCATGTTTTATCATGTTTAGATATACTATATTTATATATAATTTGTGAGTATATATTTTCCCTTTATTCTTAGTCATTTTCAAGGTATCGAACACGTGACCTTTGAAATGAAAAGTAAGAATTTAAATTCCATTCCAATATAACATCTTTAATAATATTTCAAAATGAAAATTAATACATTCCAATGAATTTTTTATGTAAAAGATTTAGACAAGTTGTTAGACCTCTAATAGTTTTACCATAATAATGGTTGTATATTATAGACATCTTATCTTAACCCAACTCATTCTTAGTTGGTAAGCTATTGATTTCATTTCTAAACTTTTAAGGTTCTAGTTTCAAACGTCAAACAATTACCTAGCACGCCATAACGTCATATTTTTCCCACTACAAAAGTTTTTGAAAAGCAAGACCCTGGAATATTGCTTGGGACACATACTAGTTATCTAAAGTTATCAATATTTTCGAAATAAAAACTTTTCATATATTTTCAATCTTCATCCTCTACTCCCTCTCTCTATCTTTACTATTTTTCTATCTCTCTCTCCAAGTTTCATCCAATATCAACCTTTTTTTTTTTTTTTTGTAAGCAAGGAGCATTAATTAAACATCAAACGAGTTTGTTACAGCATTGTTTTTAGCAAGAAGAGTTGTTACATGAGTACAGTCATCCAAAATGTTACAAACACCCAGAGTATCAGTAGCAGGCATGTCTTTTAGGATTAAGTTTTTACAGACCAAAGGAGGATTACAATAAGTTTCGGTCTTGTACAAAAGATCAATCCTTCTCCTAGCTTTCTTTGCTAGCGCATCCACCGTTCCATTAGCATTTCTTCCTTCAAACTTCAGCTCGCGCTATACATGTTAGTTGGTGCAGGAGTAGCCTGCATTTGTGAAGTAAAGTTGTTAGCGCACAAGCTGGTCTCGTGTTTTGGCATTGAATCAGATCAGGTAGCTGTTTGCAGTAAGTAAAGATGATGCAATTTTTCCAACCATGTGTTTTGATTTGCGTAGCAGCTAGCAAGATAGCCTGTAGTTCTCCTTCAAGGGCACTAGAATAGTACATTTTCGTAGCTGCTCCCTATACCCATTGTCCACGGTAGTCCCTGTATATTATAGCATAGTCGGTTTCTTGAGTATTGCAAAGGAATAAAGCATCAATATTTAGTTTTAGAACATCTTTTATGGGAGGTGTCCATTGGTCGAATAAGGGCTTTAGGGAGGTAGTAGTGGCTTTTTGTGAGTAAAACCACTTTGCCACAGCCCTGTACAGGTCATTTTTTCGGTGTGTTTGGGGTTTTTTTTTAAAAAAAATACCTAGGAGTTCCTTCTTTTCCAAATGCTCCACGGAGATAAGGCAAAAAGAATGTTATGAATAGAAATTTTAGTATTTTTTAGATTATCAATGAGCCATGAATAGGGGTGGTTATTGGGAGGGTCGGTGCAGGTCATTAGCGGGGCGGGTCATGATGAATATTTAGTGGGTCATGATGAATATTTTCTTCTCTGTTTAGAAATTTCCAGAAAATGCGACGATGACGATTCCGATTCGATTTGGCCGAGTCACATTCCGAATTCGACTATGACTCGGACTCCTTCCGCGATCGCACCAGACACCGCTGGCGAAGCAACAGCCGCCGCCGAAAACGAAGATTCCGGCGACCGGAGGAAGAAGAAGGTTTCTGAGGAAGAGATAATGGAATACCTCGCGAAGAAGGCACAGAAGAAGGCCATGATAACAAACCTTTTTGATAACAGGAAGCTCTGACTTCAACCAATAAGACAATGTATGAGGCTTCTTCTCGGAATGTTCTAGACTCTGGAGAACTCTGAGCGCGCTTCAATGGAGGAGAGAGAAAGGTGGGCGAAAGAATAGAGGAGAAGAAAGAGAAAATGGAAGTGTGAGTTGGCTGACCCTTACCATTATTATTGGGCTTTTTATTTTAATTTTTAAATTATTGGGCTATAAAATAAAACCCTATAAAAGCCCTATAAAATAAGACCATATAAAAGCCCTGTCCATCAAAAAAATCAAAGGGTCAAAACCCTTTAATATTAGGCCCGACCCTTTTGTCATTGGGTAGCCCTACCCAATAACCAGGCCTAGCCATGAGATAGAGTCGATAAAGTTATCAATTGGATAGGAATAATTTCCCATAGTTCAATAGCTTTTCGACTTTCTCTAAAAAGAGGGTTCTAGTTTCTACTTCGTTTTGGAAAAAACCACACTACATAGAGATGCTTTGGATTCGTTTATTAAGATTGACATTAGTGGGTAAACGATCCCAAGTTAATTGCCATAAAAAGAATCTCATTTTCATATGATCGGGCGCTTTTCATATTTCTTTCCAAACATCTTTGTCATTATAATTAGAAATCTTTTTCGTAAGTTATTACTTTGTGAATTTTATTTCTTTGTTTTTTCATAAAAGTGGTATTAATGTGTTTACAATTTAATTAATTTCCATTTATAAATATTGACATAAATCATTGAATATTTTTTATAGTGTTAAAAAACATTTTCGATCTTTTTTGTGGTTTCAAAACTCAAAATTTCCAAAATAATATGCAAATTTTGAGTAATCTATCAATACACATAACTATACATATATATGTGCAATATAATATACAATATATACATATAGTTTCATATAATTTGTTAAATTATAAATTATTTTAATATTATTTGTTTCATGCAATGTTTTATATTTTATTAATTAGATTTGCCCACAATAGAAGATTCTTGTTTGGCTTTATTAGTTCTTTCATCCTCTAATTTACAAATTTGTATTCTTCTAAAACTTTTCTATTCAACTCAATTCTAGAATCTATATTTGCATTTTTTCTACTCCCTTAAAATATTACTTTTCACATACATCAAAACTCAATCACTCTATACACATGCTTTTCATCATTAATCTGAACATTTAAGTCTAAGGATCTTTTGTTGATCCTTCATTACCAGAGCAATTTGATAAATAAATTTCATCAAAACATGTAGGCTCACAAAAGAAAACACATGGTTTTGTTGTTTGTCCCATAGACTTTTGATTATTTAAAAAGTCCATTATACAACTTTTTAGAATCTCAAAACTGAATTATACTAAAAACTTCTCCATAACGACTATCATACTCAATTAAATTCGCATTTAAAAATTTCAAATCAGTATAAATAGTGAAATCTTCAGTGTACCACCATTTGTTTATGCATACAGGCATACAACAAGAAAAATACAATTTTTGCTTATAAATCAAAAGATTAACCTCAATATTTTCACTAATAAAAACATTAACAATCTTGAAACAACCCTTATATTCATGTGGTTCTCCACCTAAATTTAGAATATTTCTTATCCAAATAGCATTTCCAACCCCCATTAGCCGCAAGATACCTTAAAAATATAACCAACAACCATGTATCTCCTATGAAAATCAACATCAATTTCAGAGAGTAATTGAAATTTTTTCATTACCAGAAACTGAATTAGGGTCAATTTCTTTTAGAAAAAATGAAAACTAATAATCCCACTTTTGTTCCATCTTCCAAAAATAATCACACCTTTCGATTATTCCAAAACAATCTTACCTTTCACCCTAATCTTCTTCTAACAATCCCTGGCCGGTTGGATTGTTTTGTGTAAACGGAATACACATAGGCGAAACATAAGGTGGACTAAAAGGAGTCTCGGCACTCCCTAATTTACAAATTTGAAAAATAATAAGGTAAAGATGTTTTTTTTAAAACAAATTAAAGTCTTAATTAATTTTTTAAAAGTTAAAAGAAAATTTTTGTTCTCGTAAAAAATAATTTTTTAATTCCGTCCTTGAGAATACGGACACAACACAGTCACATGTACAAATGAAGTAACATAGCTATATGCTTCATACAATTGCTTCATAGGTCTAAACTCATCACTCATAAACACTTATAGAACAAATTCATTACATTCCAAACATCCACACACATTAGCTAGCATTCATGAGTTATCCCTTTCACCAAGCAGCCACCAAATATAAGTGGGTCAGCCATTAATACAACTTCAAAACATTAATTTATGAAAGGTAAACTTCAATTCTCTTCTAGAGTTTTAGGCCAAATGTAGAAACAAGTTGCGTGGAAATTGAATATCTACTTGAAACCAACGTGAACAGAGCAGTTGGGCAGCGACTATATATCCATTTTTTTGGTTGACCCATCTATCTTATCTTTACTTTATTTTGTTAAATAATCGATCTCAATCCACTTTGCTAGACTACGAAAATGATATCGCCATTACATGCGTCATAACCGGCATGGGTGATTAACTTTACTTTTTTAAGTGCCTCTACCAATGATTATTACGAATTATATCAATTGATTGGTGTGATCTTTTTAAAACGACAAGATCCACTACTACATGACTTCCACTTCAGCTCCTTCACGAGTCACGGTCCACAATTCTTAGTGCTAAGAGATTTCGATGATCTTCACCGTATAATCGGATATACCTTGTAAATATATAAGCTATATATCAGGTAAAAAGTACAATCATTGTACTGGAGGTGATCAACATCAGTCCGGCCTATTAGTCTAATCCGATCTGGCCTAGCTTGAATATACGACGGGTTTAGACAAACTTAATCACGCATTTTTAGTTAACTGGAATCCGGTCTGAAAAAAGCCCGCAAAACTCGCTTGGGCCTGACAAACCCATACTTTTTTGCAAGTTTGGGCACAAGATATGATGTTAAGTCCTGGCCCGGCCAAGTCCGAATTTTTTATCACCTCTACATTGTACATAAATAACTTCTCTTTTATCTAAAATGTTTTGCAAGTGTTGCAATATACATGTGTTTGTTTTCCAATATGCACGACTTTAATTTGTTATTTCGTATTATTAGATTTCATTGTTTAGAATGCAGTGATGAACGAGTTTATGGCATACGTTGTGCTTATCATCATGGATTCGTTTCTCAGAATTATAAGAAATCATTTTCTTAGAAGTAAGCACGAGCTGAGGGATCAAACATGTAATCTCTAGCACATGTAGAAGAAAATCAACTAATCCATTTTTTAACCCCTATCTGTATTTAGTAGTCAGGCTTATACTGAGTATTTATTCCACATGGTATGTGTATTATTATAATGAAATCAAAGATACGGCTGAAATGTTTGAAAGATTGGAAATAAAGTCAAACATAATACACAAATATTAAAATTAGTATATAGTTGTCTCAACTTGCTACAAAGTCAAATGTAATGCATATTTTCCGAGGTCCCTGAACGGCGCAAATGCTCAATGATTCATTGTAAATAGACAATACTTTTACATTGTACTCCAATCTAAAAGTTTACCTTTAAATGAAGGAAAGCGATTCCTACACAATCTAACCATTCAAACCAAATTGACAAATAAAATTGCAAAAATATTTATCCTACAAATAGAAAGAACTAAGGAAATATGGTAAATTTAAAAGTCAGTATTATCTATTACTTAATTCAACAGATCCGAAATTAGAATACCCTAAATCTTTATATGATCCAGAAGCATTAATATTTTCATCTTCCAAAATTCGATTTTTAACTCTTTTCTTCCTCTTTGATATCTTGTAACCTCCAAACCCAACAACTAATCCAAGCACAATTATAGCTACACATAAAAGTCCAATACCAATTCCCAATCTTTGGTCCCTTTTCTTCCTTGCACCTTCCAACACCTTAAAATACCCTATCTTATTGTCATGCCCTACCTCTAGGATAGTTTGTATAGGGTAGTCCATATTGTAACAAAAACCAGAAGCATTGTTGTACAACACTCCCCAACAGGTGCAATTCACCATGCATGACTTCTCACACTCCTCAAACGACGTTGTTTTGGTGTACGCCATTAGTTCTTTGTATGGGGGCTCGACACCTGTCCTTCGTAGCTCCCGAAACTTTTTGACTTTACCATCACATAAGTCCCCAACCACTTGCTTTGGGTGACATTCCCCGGTCTGGGCCTGGGTTTGGTTGTCTAAACACGAACAACCAACCCCAGGTTTACAAAGCCCGTACAATCCACACGGACTTGGTAAATCACATGTCTTGGGTATGGCTTGATAGTCTAAAACCCAACTCGACCCAGACCAATAGTAACCTTTTAAATTCCCATCATTTTCTATCCTAACTTGCCTAGGTCCGGCTACAGATTTCTCGTAACTATTAAAAGTTTCTATATCAACAGGGGTGGACCCATTCTGATAAATCCCCATAAAACCATCCGAGCTTATCCGAACCAAAATGGGTCCCGACCCTTCAACAATACTAGCCCTAGCTTGCAAAGCACGACGCCGGTAGTACATTTGATTTGGATCCGAACTCGTAGGTTTGAACTTGGCATACAAGCCAATAAAGTTAGAACCTAAACGCATAGTATAGAGCCCATTTGAGGAAACTAATGACATGGCAGAAGTGAAATTCTGATTTTCCACAAGGGTATCAGTGGGAAAGTCAAAACTTTGCCATAAAACAAACGAAGACTTCTTCCCCTTTAAAATTCTCAAGTTAGGTGCACTACTTAGAATAACACTATCACCATCAGTGTTCGTGGACCAAAATACCCCTGAATCATGATCACTAAATACAAGGCTACCATTGAAAATGAGCTCGGTGGGTTTTCCCCATCGAGCTAACCCGGCCGAGTTTGCCTGCCAGAGGGACACACCAGACGGGACATGGACTATGGCAAGAGCTAGTTGATCTTGATTAATTCGGAGAAAACTGAGTGAGAAATTACCACTTGAATCACTCAAAAGTGGCTGGAAATTTTTTACTGTTGGATTTGGAGTTACGGTGAACCCTTTAAGTAGCTCTTGAGAAGTTGTTGCCTTTGATTCTTCAGCTAAAAGGGTAAATATTACAGCAAGAAAAGGGTAAATTATAGGAGTAAATTTCATCATTTTGTTGGTGCATTAGTGCTTAAAATGAAAAGAGAGAAAATGAAGTTGAAGATTGCGAAGAAAAATAAGCCATGTATGTGAGAAAAGATGCATAAAATTAAAACCTTTTTAAGGGCTTTAAGCACCTACAGAAGTCGGGTTTTAAAATGATGAATGTTTGGTTGGTATGTATATTTGTGTGTTTGAAGTGTGGTGAAGTTAGGCAGGTAGGATTTTAGTAATTAAATGGCCGTATCCTTGATCACTAACATGTACGAAGTACAAAGTATATGTAAGGTTTGAGATCTTTGACTTTAATTTATTCTACTAGTTGCATTTTTTGTGGGTCATATAAAATATCAATACTTTTAGATTGTGTTGTATAAGAATTGTTATTATCTGATTTTGAGATGAATTATTAGATTGTAAACATTAATGCTTGTTGATAATGATCTGATGCATCTTTTCTTATAAAACTTATTGTATTTTACCTTTTTGAAATGTGATAAAATAAATTTAATTCCAAATTACAACTAAACCATGATTATATACCTATTTATATTACAAGTAGAGTCGTATAAAACTTCCCTCAAGCAAAACTATATACTGAAATAACAATATAGTAAAAAGACTTGTTATCAAGAAGAAAAAAAAAATATGACACAAGTATATAGCAAATGTTTTGTAATTGAATTATAATGACTGTTCAAAGTTCAAATCAAAACTACACTCATAAAATGTTGATAAATTACGGAGTAATAATTATTTACTTGAATTTTATGATCATTTTATACTACTAGTTGTGGTCCCGCACGCGGTACCCCAATGGCGGTAATTATTATCGGTGAATACTGTATTCGGTGGTTCTGTTACACGGTAATTATGTTTGCGTATTGTGTGCATGTCGTAAAAATTTCAAGTATTAAAGGCAATCTAAGAGGGGAATGTTGCATTCAAAGTTATTATATGAGAAAGATGTAGCTTAAATTATGTTATTAGAAAGAAGTAATATGAATTATTATTCAAATAAATAACATCAATGTAAAGGGATCAAATCTCTACCTTCGCGTGCGGTACCCCAATGGCGTTTTTATTGTCTCTTTTCCTTCCTTCCTTCTTTCCTTTTCTCTTCTCTTTATTGTTTTTTTCGCCAAATTCTAATCCAATTTTTACGATTTATAGAGTCATTTCGTACATGATTTTGGATTTCCATCAAATGAAATACACTCTAATAATAATTCTTTCTAAGAAAGATTCGATTTCTTCTCGTCTACTTACTTTTACAATGTAATAGCATTTTTATAAAATGTCTAAACTTTTTTAAACAAATACTTACCTTACGAAGATAATATATAGTATATTACAAAATCCCTATACATTTTTTTTTATCACCATGTTTCTTAGTCATTTTAAAATGCTAAAATTATAAAGTCGATTCATGTTAGCTTTCTCTTTGTCTTGAAGTTCTTTGTATCTCGTGTTCACTCCCTCATTGTTTTTGTGTACATTTTAAAGTTAACTTTGTTGTTGTTAATATTGTTGTCGTTGCAAGTGCATTTTAAAGTTAATTTTGTTGTTGTTATTTGTGTCTAATACAAATATGTATAGCAAACACAGATACATGTACAAGAACATGAATTAAAATTGTAGCATAAGGCAGAACCCAATATATAAGCTTGAGAGAGGATAATAATAGCTATAAATAGAAACCATTATCATAACCTGATGTGATTGTAATCAGTTACTGTTCGTAAGCTACACAACAACTAAATATATAATTAAGGTCATTAATTGGCCAAAACTATTTCGAATTATTGGATTAACGTTGGTATTGGTTTTTACTTTATTCAATCATAACCTGATGTGATTATAATCAGTTACTGTTCGTAAGCTACACAACAACTATTTAATTATACTTTCAATTCTTCATCAAAGTGTCTCTGAGTTTATTCTCCCCCATCAGACACGTATTTGAAATTCTGAGGTAATTTGTCTGTTTTAATCAATCATCAAATTTCAATTTCACAATCTAAGGTTTTTTTTGCCTCAACATGCTTTCAATTTGATTTTATTTTTCGCTATTCTGTTTATTTAGGATTTCAGTGAATTGGTGAAATTATCATAAAAAAGAATAAGAAAATATAAAAGCAAAGACTTTGATTATAGTCGGTAATTTTAGCAGTACATTATACATCAAGCAATCTCCATCTTATAGAACTATTATGAATTCTCAAGAATCATAATAGTAGAACTACTATGAATCTCAATAATCAATAATAGTAGAACTACTATGAATTCTCAAGAATCATAATAGTAGAACTACTATGAATCTCAATAATCAATAATAGTAGAACTACTATGAATTCTCAAGAATCATAGATTCATGATATTCATAGTAGTTCTACTATTATGATTCTTGAAATTCATAGTAGTTCTACTATGAATTATTGTCCAACTACTATGATTCTTGAAATTCATAGTAGTTCTACTATTATGATTCTTGAGATTCATAAATTATGATTCCCTTGATCAATCTATCTAGAAGTGGATGAAATAATGAATATGGTTTAAAACTTTGCTAATCATGTAATGTTAACAAGAGGAGTGATCATGAAATGTGATTGCATAGAGGGGTTAATACTACTTTATTCGATTAGATTGTTATCACATTATTCGAGAATACTCGTTATCAGGTGCACTTTTTATTTGGAAAGTGACTGAAATAAATAATGAATGCGGTTTTAAGGTTTGATAATCATGTAAATGTAATATGATGGTTTCGGGTATATGAGATTCTATTTGTAGCTTAACCCAGTAGAATGTACATTACTTGTGATATTCAAGTGTTTTTAAGTTGATCATATAACAATAAGCCTTTGCTAAAGTTGTATCAAACCTTTCCGCTTTGTATCTATCCAAAGCACCTGATAACGAGTATAGACATTTTCATATCGAGATAAAGTATGCAATGGCTTCGTCTCTTCGTCAGATAAAGTATGGAGGAGATCATATCACTCTTTCCGCTTTGTATCTATCCAAAGCACCTGATAACGAGTATAGACATTTTCATATCGAGATAAAGTATGGAGGAGATCATATAGCTAATTTAAGAAGTAATTATTTATAATTTACTTATATTATATTATAATATTTTCATACAACATTACATCAGAAGCAAAAGCAACTATTGAATAACATTACATCAGTGCTTTTTTTTTTTGGAACAACATTTGACCTTTTTATAGTGTTTTCTAGGAACATTAACTATTGTATATGTTCTTAGAAAACTCTTCAAAAGTTTTCAATTAACAGTATTGCAATTCTATTTTCATAGATACTTTACCTTCATCTAAAAGTATCTTCATGCAATGCTGTAGTAATACAAAAAAAACGGAGAGTCTTTTAAAGGAATATACATCAAAATATTATTTTGTAAGCCCAAATTTTGTAATAGAGGGGGTGACAGTACCTCACCTTTGAAGTTAGTTATAATACCTACTTCTGGTACGTATGTACATTGTTGTTCCTTTTTTTTTGCTAATTACCTTGAGTAAGAGAGTCAATTGAGGCCTGTGTCATTTGATCATTCCCTGGTGTAGATGTGTTAGCATCAAATTCTGGTGTAGCAGGCTTATCAGAAGCAGCAGATGGCGCTAAATTAGCTGGGTCCTTCTTGGCGGATTCATGCTGTGGGTCCTTCATGGCGGATTCATGTTGTGGGTCCTTCTTGGCGGATTCATGCTCTTCATTTTCCTGAGATGCTGATGGTGTGAGACGGAGTTTTTTTCGACCTACACTTTGTACACAAACCAAGTTAGTTTGTGTGTCTTCACTGTGTGCTGGAGACACGTGAGATTGCTTGTTTCCGGTTATGCGAGTGCGACAAAGTTGTGTCCACTCAGTAGGTGAAATCTTAGGAGTTTTGACAAGTGCAGGTGTATGTGTAGCTGAATGTTTGAGGGATTTGTTTTTTAAGCTGCTGTCAGCAACTCTATGGCTTTCATCAGCTATAACGACGCCTGTAAATAGGGATATACATGTATCAATTGTCATGAATGTATTGTGCATAATTTAGAGGGCTTATTTATGATAAATATGTGTTACAATTGTTACCTTTTGATGTCAATGGGAATTTATCGAAATTTGTTTCCGAAATTTTCCCTTTTCCTTTGTCTTTTGTTTTCGAATCTGGTGTTTCTTTGTTTGTAAAATTCACATTCATATTGAGATCTGAGAATTCAAATTCATCAGTTCCTGCAACAGTCAGTTTTGTTAAATCCTTTTTAGACGCATCTTCAGCAGTTTCAATATTTTTCAGTGACCATTCTAAAACGCTGCTTGAACCAAGGGAATTAGATGGACCGAGTTTGAAGAAAGTGGTTTTTTTCCTGAGCTTTTCTTCAATTTCTTGGAAAGCAACCACATCACCCTAGACAATATAATCGTAATCAGCATATGTATTAAAAGTGTTAGTTGAATATCATATGTTGAGAGCTCATAATAAGGCAGAATGAAAGTTAGAATTTGCAAAATAAAGTAAATAAATTGATTCATTTCTCCTCACTAATTCAAGCAATACACCAACATAAAGAAGGTTTTTCTTTTTCTAAAAAAAAGGAGTAAAGAAGGTAAAAGAAGTGATTTTTAATCATAATTTTTACAAAGAAAGTGCATATAAGCGAGAATATGATAAATTGTGAAATTGACTATTAGTACATTAAAGAACACATTAAACAAAAAATAAGATGGAAAAACAAACAGAGGGATTGTATGAATTATAACTTGTGCATTTTTGTTTTACATACCATGTATATTAGCTTTTGTAGTGCTTCGTCGATGTTTTTGATCATATTTTACATTCTGAATGACTTCTTTTGTATTTATAAGAGCTACTCAAATTAAAACATAAAGCAATTCAGGAGTATACGTACTCTTACCTGCTGGTCTGTTTTTTTGTGCGTATAGCTAGCATGTGGTACGGTAACCTGTAAGAGCATTAGATGCCATCTGCAACTCTACTCTGTCGTTGAATGAAGGCTATCCGGAGGTCGCAGCTAGGATTTGCAGCAGTAATGAAATTGATCCAAGTAGTACATACACTTCTCAATTAATTTGATTGATGATCAGTACTTAAATTAGTGACTGTTTACTGCTGCAAACCCTTGCTGTGACCATCGAAAAGGCTTTTTGTTCTTTATATAGTAATTGTACGTAATGAAAGTGTATTTGTTTCATATTTCAAAATTTAGACGATTAATTCTTTGTGAATGACTGCCTATATTTTGGGTGATTTTTTGTTATTTGAAATTCTGAGGTAATTTGTCAGTTTTAATCAATCATCAAATTTTATGCTAAAATGCAAATGTTTACTGGTCAGCTGCAAGATAGAATGTTGTTCATAAAAAAATAAAATTTGATCACCATTTTGAGTATCATGTAGAAGAGTCATACAAGATCTTTCATTGTTTTGATTTCTGCCGCGCTTTTGCTGAACAATTTTTCTGTGTGATTGTTGAACGATGTTAATGTTATTGAACCTGTTATATCAACTGCTTCGAATTTGAAAGCAACCCTGTACAATAAAAAAATGATAAGATCAATATATATATTTAGTTTTAACATAAATCAAATATGAAGGTATTGTTTAATTATATCTTTGATTTATGTTAGAATGTGGGTTTTAATAAACCTTGGAGATGAGACACAATTTTTGTCGTCACAGACTATGCATGTGAACTGTCTTCCTTCAGGTACACTGCATTTTTTCCCACAGCCAGAACAACCTGTGTAAACAAATACATCATCCAAAGTAGCATTTGGAATGATAGCTTGAATCCAGTGTCGTTCTTCCATAAGTGCATTTGCAGCCTGCATGAATTTATGGAAATGATATTAATATTTGTTTTAAATGTAATCAAAGACATTATTTCTTATTTGTATACCTTATTGTCTTTAGTTCTTCAATCGTTTTCATAGCTTGTTCTTGTGTAGTATCTCGAATCTGTAAAACTTTTGCTTGTCTATCTTGTAGTAGCTGCTTCTGTGCTACAACCCTATATGTGTATAAGAAATTATTATGGCATCACAAATGCGAGTTTAAGTAGCTAGAGTAATTATTTGTTATGAATTAGTATGTATAATGGCTTATATTACCATTCACGTAAGACATTTGCTCTATCTCCTTTTGGGTTATGAATAATTCTCGTAGACATCGTAGTTGATAAGGCGAACGCTGCACAGTAGATGACATGTTAGCCTTTCAATTCACATGAACAATAAGTAGGTTTCCTTTTAAATTAAATAAGTTTTTGCGGTTCTACCTCTGCGAGGATTGTGTTTAAGAGCTGTGAAGCCAACAACGGCAAATTTTTCAGCCCAGAAATTTAGAGCATCACTTGTAGTTCCTGAGAGGTCATTCCATGCAGAAATGGTCAAGGTCTGGTTATGGCTGTAGCAAGCAATCAACCAGTTGATTTAGTAATTTCACATATAGTAGAGTTAACGAACGAAGAAGAAAGAGCAAAGAAAAAGAAAAAAAAAACCAAGTGAAAGAAGAATCAAGTACAAAGAGAGAGAAAAGAAGAAAGATAGACTGAGTAATAAAAAACCCAAATGAAAAAATAAGCAAATTGACAGAGAAAAGAAGAAGTATAGACAGAGAAAAGAAGGACAGACTGAATACGAAGAGAGAAAAGAAGAATAGAAAGATGAAAAAGAATTTTACGTTTGGTCTGTGATGATAATTTCTCGGACATAGCTTTGGTTGTTATATTTGGAGCTGACATGCCGAGCTTCTTCTTCTACAAATAGTACCACGCCCAATACATCTGTATAATTTGAATACATTTTTAGATCGATATGTTATCCTAATTTCGAGAAAAGTAAGATGTATAAATATGTAGATAGTAATATAATGGTTGTATTATATCCACCATCTTTTCAAATTCACAGAAAATTATATCAATTGGCTTAAAATCTGTGCCGTTAACAAATTTTTACTGATTCACATATGCATATTTATTAGGTTATAAGTCATAATTTAACTATAGGATAATACCATATCTGTCATCACCAACTTGCAGTCTTGGAATTGAAGCTATTGACTGATATTGTGGTACTACATGGCCTGTTTCAGTGCAGATTGGCTGAATAACTGTCCGATGATTGAAATGTAGTTGAAATGGTAAGTGATCATTGACAGTACGGTATTGATCATCTAGTGGCTTCACAGTTGCATTTGAAATTTCATACTCTCCATTGTATGCAATGGCTTCGTCATATCCTTTAATCTGATCTCCGAAAAGAGTGATACGCATCTTGTTCTTTTGAAATAAATTTGAGTATGTATAATTTAATTTAATGCTTAAAACACATTTGGAAAGATTGCACTCATTGCATAGCTCATTGTAAAAGTCACTTACCACTTATACAATATTGATTATATAACCATTGAACATCCAAAAAATCATTTACAGTCTATTTTATCATCAATATGATCAATTACGTAGTCCATTATTCACTCATATGAATACATGCATCTCCTAAACCACTATCATTTGAAAAAACAAAATGCTCTTGATGCCCTCAACTATAAAGGAATCTCAAAACAAATGGTTATTTTGTGTATTAATGAGAGGAAGATTGTTTATTTGTAGTCCGCGAATCGGACTGCTGTTAGAGCAGGAGCTCCAAAAAAACAAAAAAAAAATTAAAGGAAGATTGTCTACAAGGGTATCCAAATATGATCTTGGAGAAGAGGAGGGGACATACATGGTCATTTTTTGACTTTTTTTGACAGGTAAATTTCATTTATAACATCAAACAACATCCTAATATTTGATTAATTTGTGGTAAAGTGGTATGTGTATGGTAAAATAAGCATAAAAGTTTACAAAAGTTCATTCTAACAACTTCACTATAACAGGGAAATTTACAAAAGTTATATATTAGTTATGTCCTTATTTTAACAGGTAAATTTCATCTACTAATAATTGCATGCCTTTTTTTTCCACGAAACCCTAGCTGGTTGTTTTTATCAAAATTCGATTTCACGTATAGCCATAGATTGCATGCAAAATTTATTATTTTTTCAAAAATCTAAACCAGATTCTATTAAATACATGCATACAATAAGTTTCATAGATAGTACATTGACAAAATCCAAAAGACATAATATACCTTTTCATCAAGTACATATAAAGTTTGAAAGATTGTTGTTCTAGAGTTGGAAGATATCCTTTGTCTAGCTTTTTCGACAACTTTAACTTTGACTGTGAAATTCATGGAGCTAGGATTAAGCTCATCAAGATGCATGCGTTCTGTTTTCATCCTGATCATAAAAAAAAAAAAAAAAACAAGAAAAACAAAAAAAAAAAACAAAAAAAAAAATTGTTAGTTAACCTAATAATTACATTAAGCCTGAATATTTCAAAGAATTATTTAACTGTACATATATCAAATAGAGCAATAAGAACAGATGAATAATAGTTAATTTTTTTACCTTGTAATCTTCTGTCAATAGAATAATGTCTTCTGTAGAATTGTTCAGGATTTTTGAAGAGGAATTTGTGTTGTTTGAAGTAGTTGTATGTTGAGTGAGAGAGTGTAATTGATAATGGAGTTTTTGTCTTTATATAGTGTAAAAAAGTAGGTTCACGCAAAATAGGGAAGCATAGCTTTATGAATAATATTGTTTTTTTTAGAAAATTTTAATAATTGTTAAAGATTGTATTGAGTAGAAAATTATTAAAGTCAAGTACTAAGTGGTAAAGAGTAAATTTTTAAAGAAAACTCATTTTTGAAATTGCACATTTTTTTAAAAAAAAAATTAACAACTGTTTTAAATATTTTAATAGAACTTTATCTTGCTATAGTGCATTTTACTCATGAGGAGCAAATTTATACTCAATTTTTCCCAAGGAGCAAACTTATATTCAAGGGGTAAAGTTTATGTGTTTTATTCTCTGACTCTATAAGGAGTAAAGTTTATGTGTTTAATTCTCTGTCTCTCTGCTTTCTAATAATTTGTAGGCTAGGAGAGAGGCGTATAGTAATGGATATAGAGAAACTCACATCATGTAGGTAGCAACAAAATTAGCACCGTGGTCTTGAAATATATAAGCCTGGCATTTCAGCAATTAAGAGGGAGATAAAGATTACTTAAGCTCTTTTTCGGGATTCACTCCCCTCAGAACTCTCCAGTCTGCGCTATTACACTTGAAACCAGAACTAAATGCAATCTGCCACATTGTATCTTCCCTCTTAACCCTCCCTTTAGTTTCAGAATATGCCAGTTCAATGAGGTATTCTCAAATCGATTGAGCATCATCTTCGAAGGCTCCATATGCCAATCAGAGAGTTGCAGGCTCTTCTCTTATTTGTCAAGAACAGTCCTTTTACCAGTATGAATGCAGAATTGCTCAAAAGCCAGGTTGCAATCTGGGATGCAGGGGTTTAGCTTCATCTTCAATAGTTTTTTTCTTATTAAAGTGGCAAAGAAAAGCCCTATTCTGACATAGGAAGCACCAAGGGTAGTGATATTAGTGTTGAGGGCATCTCCTGCAACAGCCATAGAATCCTTCGACAAAGCAACTCCAACTTTTCCCTCAAGATCCTCTTCTTGTGTAACACTTATCATCAGAACCTTTGTGGGTTTGGTAAAGTTAAAAAGAAAAGTGAAAATTGAAAACAAACCTTTCAATTTTGATATCACATTCAATTTAATCTGATGTATCAATATCCTAAACAACTAATCACATCGACACCTAATTTATTAAGTGTTTACAAATAATAAGCTAATTAGAGGTCTTTCAGCTATCTTTATCTGCGAAGTATTTAGTATTGTAGATGTTACAACTATTTTTAAGTCATAGTTTTGTGAATTTTAGTATATGCTAAGGTAAGCCTAAAATAGTCTAGTCTTAGACCTATACTTGTATAACTGAATACTCCATATTAACTTCTAGTAACTCTTTTATGAATACAATTGAATACAATTGAATACATTGATTAACGTTGATTATACTTAGTCAAATTGAAACTTCACAACTTAATAAAGTTTTTAATAGCCTCTTTAATAATAGTTGTAACAATAACGTTTATTAGGTTGTATATAAATATAGGTGCTTCTTAATCATAAGATATTCAACATACTTTTAAAGTCGTAAAGATGTATAGTAATTTGCCAAGCCACATTGTTGTGTTTGGAGATGAATGTAGGCATGAGTTGGTAGGTTTATATATATATATATATATATATATATATATATATATATATATATATATATATATATATATATTATGTATTATTTGTAGTATGTTTTTTCGTATTTGTACATAACTTTGTGAATATTATAGATGCTTTCAGAGGATTGGACTGCTTTATTGATTAGAGTTTGTAGTCCTGCGGAAGTTCTTCGAGGCCCTAATAGTCGTATATGGCCTATGCAACTGGTGAAGGTTATTAAAGATACAAAAAGCAATATGTGTCTTGATATTGGCTGGGAAAGTTTTGTTAATGAAAATAATTTGGTTGATGGCGAAACAATGATTACTTATTATGCTGGTAATAGAACGTTTTATGTCAGAATTTTTTCTTTGGCTATGGTTGAAAGATGTTCTAATATTGAACCTTTTCTAAACGTTGAGGTTGAATAAATTTATGTAATTTTATATTTGGACTTTATAATAAAACATTATTATAGTCTTTTAAGTTGAGGTAATTACCCTATTGATCTACACACTACCATCACAAAGTCATGCTTGCTCCCTTCCCAACGTATTCATAATTAAGGGTCTTACATTTCATACTTTGTCTTTCCCATTCAAAACATGCATTACCCCTTTACTTAGATTCCGACTATTATTTACCTCAATATAAACTCATAAAATGTCGTTTACATTATTCTGTACTATTATTACGAAGAAATTGATTGCAACTTAACATAATTAACCAAGCTAATCAACCATACTTAAGGACTAAATAGTTGAATTACATGGAACCCCTTATGTAACAAATAGATGACATACATACTCATGATGATCATGAACCCATACTGATGTTGATTTCATTATCCCCAATTATACAAAATTGACGAAGTCTTCTTTGGATAATGCACTACTTAATTCTTGTTTATATCCTAATTTCATCTTTTTTTAACGTAAGATTGAATAAAGACTCTTGAAATAATTAAAATAATAACTAATAATAAAATTAATAATTTAATATTACTTATCCATACAAAAATTAAATAAAAGCACTACAAACTTATTTTTCACTCTTAAAAACCAATTTTAATTACAATACCATTTCTTAATTACTTTACTAAGGTCTCTCTCCTTTAAGAGTCCTTCCAATTCTCATGGAAGAATACAAAAGTAGGTGGAAGTTAGAATGTTCAACAGGTTTAAATTCAATAGTCAACAACCATAAAATTAAATTAAAAAAAGAACTTACCTCTGCTTTGGATACTCAAATTGATAATATTAAAGTAATTAAAAAGCATAAATACCATCATAATTAATGAACTAAACTCTAAGCATTCAAGTTCTTCCCCCTCGTAACATTGATTAACATTAATTAGACATTGATACATCAACATATACTTATTAATTGAGTTCAGTTCTGCATCATACTTCCTCAATAACTAACTTCAATCATCTCAATATTGAGATCAAGAGACAGCTTCAAAGTAATAACATCCGCCCTTAAATCTACTAACTCATTCTTCACAAATTCAAAAGTGAAATATTGCTCAAATCAAACTATAACTCCAACTTTTTACCTAAACTTTGGCATGAAATATCTAAAGTTAACAATAGCATCTTATGGAATTAAAGACAACAAAAATTAAGCACACAGAAGAGGATATTTTGTTGATCGATAAGAACGAAAATCAACCAGTAGTGAAATGACATGATGATAAGTGCTTAATACAACGAAGTCAGAGGTGCAATAGAAGAAGAATCACACTGCCACCATAAAGAAGGCATACATTTCTAAGCTCGAGCAACAATTTTTAGAACAACAACCACGGGTATAAAGTATATAAACAACTGGTAAGCTAGTACCAAAGGTGATAGGACTTAAAATGGTCGATATTCACTGAGAAAATCTACTACACTGAACTGCCTTTGATTTCTAAGGTACTAACATGGACATTTTAATATTCAGTTTACCATAGAAACGCTCAATATGCTGCCATTGGTTTTTTGATATACAGCATCCTATATACTACATAGGCTTTCATCCGACGGGAGGGGTTATTTTTCAGGCGATCATCCACATTCCCCTGTTTAAGAATAGTAATCTAACTACTCAAGATGCAAACTACCGCTAATAATACACCTATTTTTTTATATTAATGACCTAGATGCATTTTATTGTAGCAATACTTAAACAATGCATCTGAAAGAAGTTAGTTTCAACATGCTTGCTTGGAAGTTGAGACTTGAAGGACCTCCCTGTCATATATTTCAAAGGCAGAGACCAAAGAGAACTTCCTCTTTTCCCTCCCTAGTACGAATATGAGACGATTCTATCTTAATGTAATTGTCCACCACCTATTACTTTCTCACACCTATAGTCCAAAGCAGCTAATAGTATCGTACCAATTTTAATTTCTTAACAAATAAGTTGGACACATGAGTGACAATCAAAAGGACTATCCTACAAGCACCAAGCAATGAAACCCAATAATCTAGTACAGAAGCTAATTAAGACAAGGGATATTGTAAGCCATGAACTTGAAGAGAAAATGAAGCACACCAATCCTTGGCAAAAACACACCAAATGCAGGTTCTAGACATGATTAAAGACAACCCAATAAAGATTTTGGACACAATTTCGGATACTATATGACTCAATGATCTTCAAGGACAATAAGATACATGACTAAACCTTTCTTTAATGGATTGTATATTCAAATCTCTTTTTTTGCTCCATTTCTCTCTTTTTTCTTACATTAGTTTTTAATGGATTGTATATTTAAATCTCTTCATACTTGATTGTAATAGAGGGATTTTTGTTTTTTTTTTTTTTTTTTCAAATTTAAAACAAACTATACTTTATTGGTGAAGAGTGGAAAAACATGTCAGAAGAACAGAAAAAACAACAATTCATAAGCACGTTTAAAAAAGAGAAGTATATTTGTTCATTATTATTGCCTTGGTGATGCTGATTCTGTTTCATACTTTGGATGTCAAGTATATATGTTGCATTGTTTTTGCTATTATATGTATACTCTATTACAATCACCGACAATAATCCCACAAGATGAACATGTGTACAAGACAAAACATGGGGACTTGATTGAAATCTGTGTTGAAGATGCTTGTTAAAACTGACAAATTACCTCATAATTTCAAAGACCTGTCTGATGGGGGAGATGAAGCTCAGAAGACACTTTGATGAAGAATTGAGAGTATACTTGAATAGTTGCTGTGTAGCTTACGAACACTAACTGATTATAATCACATCATAAGCAGCAAGGTTTCTGATTCTTACCTGATTATAATCACAACAACTCATCAAAAATTATATAAAGGAAAAACATTGTAAAGAAAAACAGAATCCGTTGGAAAATAAAAGAGAAATTCCAAGATAAAAGACTCCATTAATATTATAATCACAAGTTACTACTTTAATTAGACAACTAAGTACATTACACTACTAATTTTTCAATACTAAATTTACGTCAAAAAGTTACACAAAATCCCCAAAAAGAAACTAATATTCACCATCATTATCAAATCTATCTAAACCTAATATCCCAACTATCATTTAGACGAAGCACGCAATAATAAACAAGTATATATATCCCAACTATCATATATATATATATATATATATATATATATATATATATATATATATATATATATATATACATATATATATATATATACATATATATCCCAACTTATTTAACCAGGTTCTATATTACAAGTCGACAAATGGATAGAAGACAGAAAAGCAGTAGAGGTAGTCCTAGTCCTTATCAATTTTCGGATTTCTCATCAGACATTAGCGATAAATTATAGCAGTGACTTACAAATATATGTAAATATAAAGAATTTGTTAGGTTATTTGAATGATAGAAATTTAAAAGGGAATAAAATTACGATGTACATGTAAATAAGAATTAATCGCTAAATCAAACGATTGCAAACTCTATTACACATTTAAACCTTCAAATTGAAAATTGAACATATAAAAAAAAAAAATCAATCATAAGATAAATTGAAAGGAATGTATCAACATGCTTATAGTAAGAAGTTCATGGATTGTATATTAGATGGTGATAGTACTAATTATGGAGTAAGGAATAGAGTACTTTCTCCATCTACATTTACTATTGTAAAGTTAATAAATGTAGATGGAGATAGTACTAATTAAATTGGAACTCTATGTTGCTATATTTTTTATCAACTATATTGGAAATCCTGTAAAAAACGAATCCTCAAACCATTTAATCAATTCAACTTAAATTATATATTTTATCCAGTGATTTTATCAGTTCAATAAGTAACATAATATCAATAACACTAAACAATACTATAAAAGTTATATGCTAATTTATTTGCGAATACTTTAGAATATCATAAGATACTACATTTCTAACCGAGTTTAGATGATTTCCTTCACGTGGTTTGGTGGTATATACCACAACATTTTCACCTTTTTTAACACGAGATAGTGCAACATACAACTGACCATGTGAAAAACACGGTCGAGGAAAATATATTGATACTTGATTCAATGTTTGCCCTTGTGATTTATTGATCGTCATGGCAAAACATAGCTTAATTGGAAATTGTTTTCTTTCAAAAACAAAGGGATAGCTGCTATTTTCTGGAGAGCGCAGATTAGCCCGATGCACAAAAACAGGTGTACCCTTGTATTGTCCAACAGAGATCTCACAGACAATAATGTTGGGTAGAAAAGTCTTACAAATTAATCTTTTACCATTATAGAGTCCTTCGGAAGGCATTATGTTACGTAACAAAATTACTGGACAACCCTTCTTAAGAACGAGCTCATGGGGACTCATTCCTCCTGGACAAAGTTTATTTATAAACTCTGTCGGATAAATGTTGCATGTATCATTGAGCATTATATCAAAACTTTTGTAAGTTACTGTTTCTCCTGGAAATCGATCTATTAAGACTGTATTCACCAAATCAACATCATCATTCATCGGTGTTAAAATTGCCCTATCTGCAAAGATATCTGATGTTATTGTTCCCTTCTCAACTTCTGGAAATGTTGCATTTATAATATCCATAATAGGATCTTCTTCCATGAGAAAGTGTTGGACCATTCCATCAGGTAGTTTGACATAATCACACTCACCTTTTTGTAATTCACCATTGCCAAGAGATAACAAGAATAGCAGAATGCAGGATCTTCATTAGCTCGCTGATTTTCTATTAGTTGAAATCTGGTCAGAGCTGTCCAGATATATGAAGTCACTATGCTTGCTTCAACAGCCTGTCTTTGTGACTTATGAGGTACAATTGGAAGAATTTGTCTAAAATCTCCGCTAAGAACAACAAGCTTGCCACCGAAAAGTGTTGTATTTTCATAGATATCCTGGAGCAGCAAATCAAGGGCTTGTAAATTTGCCTTGTTGGCCATAGGAGCTTCATCCCAAATAATCAAAGCCGTCTCTTTTATTAAATGTGCTAAACTACCTTGTTTTGGCACATCACATGTCAAACAGTTCTCATGGTCAACTGGTATTTTAAATCTTGAATGAGCTGTTCTCCCTGAAGGAAGATTTGATGCTGCTATTCCAGATGTTGCAGTTGGGAGTACAATTTTATTCATCATACGAACTTCTGCATATAAACAATTGTATAAAAAGGTCTTCCCTGTACCACCTGGTCCATCAATAAAAAAGGAACCTCCTCTTCCTTCATGTATGTGTTTTATTATGGACTCAAATGCTTGGAATTGAGCTGTATTCAAACGTTCTTTTGCATTTATGAATTCTTGAGGAATAGCTGCATTCAGAGCATCTGCTATATCCCTTGTTTTTCTGAATTCATCAGTAACAGTACAGCTTAGATGATCTAGCGCATAACTTTTCAGTGATTTACCCATTGATTCAAGATGTTGTTCTAACAAACTAACAGTCAGCTGCTTGATTTTATCAGTACAACCCTTAAATTTATGGCTGAAATCTTCTGACAATGCTGTGTAATACTTATCCCATAAAGCACATGGATCACTTGGTTGACAAAAAATTAGAACTGTTGCAAAAAGTCGTCTCAAAGCATCTGGTAATTGCACTTCTGAAGCTTCGGCTAAGCATATAGATGCAGCATCATCATCTTCTAAAAGACCAAGTCGTTGGGCAGTTTCTTGGAATGTAGCACAGACATAATTATCAACCGTGCGTAAGTGTAAAAAAGATCTTGCATTTCTGACATTTAGCAATAAAAGTCGGAGGAAATAACGTTCACCTTCAGCAGGTAGAATAAATGCCATTCGCCCGACAACAATGAGCTGTTTTTGTCTCTGAATCCACTCCTTTTTACATGCATCCCATTTGTAGTGCTCTGGGAATTCACCATATAAAAGTTTGGTGCCACCATTAATCTTAGCATTCATTGTAAAGTACTCTGTTAATGGAGTCCGTGAACGCTTTGGGTCTCTCACTACCCGGTTAAGATTTTCATGTGGTCTTACAGCAATGGATTGCATGTACGGTAAATGTACAGGCAATGGCAAGACAGGAGGATAGATATCATAAAGATCAAACCCAAAAATTCGCCATGCTGCTTCACATGGGGATACCCACCTGCCAAATTGAATTTGTTCAATTTAGCTGTTATATTTGAAATTATTAAGAAAGAACAAAATAATGCAAATTGAATAACCAGTACCAACCTGCCAGATTGAAATTGTTCAATTTCATCGAGCTTATTATCAGTCATGTCAGATATCTTGTATGAGATTCGATCATGCCCTTTGTAAAAGTACTTGTACAGATACTTCACTGCTTTGATAGTTGAGCATACCTCAACATTTAAGTGACAATCAAACATAAGTAGTAAATACGGATTATATGGTACCACCCATCGGTTATCTAGCTCAGCATGTTTAATTTTCACTTTTTCACCTGTTTGTCTTCTCCTATATATAGGATATCCATCTTTGTTGTTTAACGATTCTGCTGTGTAGTCTTTTGGATACCCATTTTTACATGCTAACTTTTTCCCATCCATTTTCATCAAAAGGGCATCTTGGATTTAGCTGACCGCACGGCCCATGCATCATATGAGTCAAAATAACTTTACGAAGTAGAGGATTATGAAGTGACAGTATCTCAGCTGAAACAAATTTGTCATAGTCTGCTGGCCCTCTTATTTTGAAGTCGAATTTCAGTATGATTAAGAAATGTGCATGAGGTAAACCCCTTTTTTGGAACTCAACAACGTTTATCATTGCTGCCACTTCGCCAAAGACTTTTTTCTTCATGATCTGCTTCTTCAGCGCCAATAGTTTAGCACGGAATATCCGAGCTACTCCATCTGGTCTATCTTGCGCTTTTTCGCCAGGTTGTAGTTCAGCCTTTATTTCTGGCCAATTTGCATTACATGTCATAGTAATAAAAAGATCCGGCTTGCCATACCTTTGAACTAATGCCATAGCATTTAAATATCGGCGTCTAAGATCTCTAGGACAACCAATGAACGATGGAGGCAAAATAACGACATGTCCAATCTTCGAAGCATCTGTCTCTCCGTTCGTTACACTGTCAAGAATACCTTGATAAAGATCAAATCTTATTGTATCTTGATTGTTTCTCAGGTAATCAAGCCTTGTATTTTGAATCTTGACATACATGTCAACAACAAACTGTTGGAAGCACCTACCAGCTCTTAGGAGCATATTGTGCGGCCGAATTTGTAATTTATAAGCATAGTATTCTCTTGGAGAGACATATTTATCAGCTCTTGTTCTGTGTCGAACAGCACCTACAATTTGCAGAAGAAAAAAGTAAGTGATTAAAATGCATTACATGCTAAATGTTTTTAATCTTTATAAGTGTGTATAACATGAACTTACGTAATGCTTCTTCATCCAAAAAATCGTGTACAGTATGAACTGTACAAGAATTTACAGGATCTGGAACCTGATGTGTTTGACGGTTCCCAACAGCAATTTGTTTCTTAAAATTTTGAGTCCAACCACATTCACCATGGGGGAATAAAAGTGGATATTGTAATGGGTTATAGCACCCATAATAATGATAAATTCGATGAGTTTGAGCAGACTTCCAATACACAAGAATATGTGGAGTGCTGATCTCATTAGAAGACACACCATCTGGCCATACCACAGCAACTTCATCTGTCAATGGTGCATTGTAAACACGCTGATCCAAAACTGTCGTTTGATTTAAGACAATTTGCGTATTTTCATCTATCTCTATTTCCTTCAGCGATCTAAAAAATCTTGCATAAGGATTTTTCTCAGTAACCTTCATCAGTATACGAATAATATCTTCCCGTACTTCTGGAAAACATTTAACTCGATTTTGAACTTCGTGTTGCCCATCATAAAAATAGAGTTGTAGGTATTTAGGACTGTTATCATTAGGGAGTAGATCTGGAACACAATGATATATTTGCCCATGCATCTTGAACACATATATTCCTTTATATGTTGTTGAATCAGTTATGCCGCGTATAGAACTAAAAGCAAAAAGATTGTTATACATCCGGCTATATTGTTGGAAATGCTTAGCATCTTCTTCTTGTGATATAAATAAGCGGCATAACTCATCAGGAAATTCATTAGTTGCAATAACAACCTCTCCATTGCAACAACAAAAATGTAAACTTTCATACTTGAACTTCTTTGCATTACAATGCAAACAGTAATGCACATTATCGAGCATGAGAGGACCTTCCGGTAGAGTTTGCCCAATAGTAGCTGGAGGTATAACTATCAATTACAAAAAGCAAATAAAATTTCAATTAATAACATGTGCATATAATAAGTACCATCCATCATATTAAAACGTTAAGTTAACTGTTCAAAATAATCATAATTTATGATTATAATACCAACCTTTTTTTCGAGTTTTTTTACGGCATTCTCGGTTAATTTTACACAAGAAATGATGATGGATTAAAGTAAACCAACTTTATTTTCGTAAATGTTACACAATCTCAGTAATTTAGTGAATACCTTGGCATTTTAGCAGTTGAAGTTCCTTCAAAAAAACGTTTACGTTTGGTTGAACGTCGATAACATGTATGCGAAGAACTTCCCACTATTTGCATTTTAACAAATATATTAATAACAATATACTGATATCATAAACGAATAATAGGATTTTAAATATATAGTGCACAAATCTTCTTTTTTTTGAAAATGGAGTACATCTGACACTTAGCACATATTCAAGATCTCTTCAAAATCGAATATTTATGTTAGGTTACTTGTTATCTTAGGATTTTAAATATTATTTTTAAGAGGCAACAATACTTAGGAGTCTGTACGAGGTGGACTTAATTCAATTGATAATGAGGTAAATTAGTATATCGAAATTTCACACAAATTAATCGAATTGATATTATAATTTTTTCATTACAATGATTAATAGACATAATTACCTGTAGTATTCCCAATATATGACTGAGAACTACGCCAACGATTCTCCCGTTTCCTACGTTTACTGGAATTGTATCTGTAAATAATAAAGTATACATATAAGTAACAGAATATCTATAACATAAGGCAGTTTAACATACAGACTTACAGTGATTCACATTCTTGTACAGACATTTGTGAAGAATTAGCAGATGATTGTCCCCAATTTGTGCACCCCTCTATTTCAGTGTTCAAACGTGCTTCTAAATTACGCTTCATTCTGTATATATTGTCTGAGACCCTCAATTGAACTTCTATATCACCAACTCTAAAATATGAATACTGAATTCATGGAATTTAACTCAGACAACAGTGACACCATCTGTACACACATCAAATATCCCTTATCAGATAATTGAAGTTGATAAGCTAAATAAGAGGGGAAAAAGTAAATTAGAATGCAAATTTTGTAAAGCTCAAGCTTTATTCAGACAATAATGTTGGTTCTGGAAAACATTAATTATAAAATGATGCCAAGATTAATGAAGTAGTTAAAAAGACAGACATTAGAGAAAGATTGAAGGCTATTTTTTTAAAAAAAATGGTTGAGTTTATGTGAAAGTAATGGGAAAAAACTTCTGGTATCTTTGAAGGAAAATTAAATGTAGCATTTATGTGAAAATAATGGAGAATGGATACCCCTTTTGACATGCTCCTAAAATCTCAGAGACACTGTCAGTGGAAATATTAGTACCTAAAAATTATACGGCAGTTATTATCTTATATCATTCTGGTAAATACATAAAACTCCTTATGGAATAATGAAAAGAGAGAAAAGAAATCTATGTCTTCTATTAACAAAATAAACTAAATATCTATTTCAATAAAACAACAAATTTGACAAATCATAACTATTTTATTCATATCATACTTATCATTCAATAAACATTACAAAAATCGGGGGGAAGAGAATAATTAGATATTCATTTCCATTTTTTTACAAAAATTGCAACCTATTAAACTTCCTACTAAAATCTAACTAACATGTTGCAAAGCCCCCAAACCATTACTAAAACAGTTAAGTCTTAGCTTCCTATATATAATATTCAAAATACATAATACATCTCTTCCCTAAAAACTATAATTTTAATCCCTACTATGTTGTTCACTACCGGTACATACAACTTTTCCAAAATAATTCATTAACACCTATAAATTGCCTTCTTGTTATACTTCATCAGAACCAATTCCATTTTCTCCTTCTCTTTCTTCTTATCTTCTTCTAATCTTTCAAACTGTGAACTACCTTTGTTTGTGACTTGCTCCACTCAATTTAGGAACCTAACACGGTTGTACAACATAATAGGTGCTTGATCAATTGCATTTTGCACACCTTTTGCAGCATTTCTCAACACCAAATCAACCTTAGCCTTCTTCTGGAAAATTTCTTCCTGAATCCCCAAAATTCCTAGTTTCAGCACATCTGTGATACGTTTATGAACTTTACGAAAGTTTTTATATCTCGCAATTGCAGTTTCAAGTTCATCTGCATTCTCCATTTCTAAATATTACGAACAACTACATACAGAAGAGATCCTACAACATAAAAAAAAAAATTAAAGTTAAATCATTATTAAAACTGACTACCTTTTTAAAAAGAAAAACACATTCACATACTAACACAATAAAAAGAAATAGCTGTCATTTTAAAATACTTCAACACTCTGTTAGAATATATTTATATAAATGGAGATTAGCTCAGATAAAGCCACATTCCTCAACTTAAAACAAAGAATAACAATTGCTTGGATGAAGCCACATTTCTCACAGTCCCTTGTGATTAGTTTACCTCCAATTATCATATTCACGTAATACAAATAGTGCATATATAGTGGATACAGCATTAACTTAACATACCCATGGTTTAAATTATACTTTTAATAATGCGACTATATGCCTAATTCTTCAAAGAATTCGGTAGATTCGATTCGGGTCAAATATCAATGTAATTTTTCCGTGCAGTAATTATTTAAAAACTATTTTTGAGACATTCTTTTCAATCATATACTTAATTAAGCACTGCTTATTGTCGTTAGACTTAAGAGTTAAGACTAATACCTATTTTTGCTCTCTAATTTGATCTAATTTGTAAATTCGATACAGGAGGTCCAAAATGAATTTGTATACCTACATGGCTATTAATCTATAAAACTTCGTCATTTTTTGTATATATGCATGTGCATGGCACAGCATTTTTGTTTTGGAGTATTTTCCGCATTTGGAGGAGTTCCAAATAAATAACCAAATGTTAAGAGGAAAAAAAATGAATGAGGTTAATTGTACCCTGTACATTTTCATAAACTTAAGATGGATCCGTACATTTTCAGATCTAGCAAAGAAAAGCATGTCCCTATGGCTGGACACGACAATTGGACAAAAAAACAAAAACATTTAGCTGCCAAGTAAACACTCCAAAGTTATTTTTTGTAAAGTATATGGTCATTTTTTTACTACAACATATTTTGCTATTTTAAAACCAATCTTTGTCTGTCACCCATTTTCGGGAGTGCCAGTAAAGGTGGAGCAACGTCAGGGGAGGTGCAATGACATTGAAGAAGAGTTGGCGAAGACGAAGCGAAGTTCAGGGAGGTGGTGAAGAAGATGTTGAACAATCAGAAAAGTGGAGTAGAAGAAAATGGAGAAAAAGAAAAAAAAAACTATAAAAGGAAAAAAAAAGAGGAAAACAAAAAAAGAGGAAGAAAAAGAAGTGAAAGAACAAGGAGAAGAAGAAGGAAAAAAAAACTAAGGAAGAGTTAGCCAGCCAACTCAGTATCATATATTTAATGCACTTTTTCAAACACTTTTCTAAGAAGATGCTGAACAATCAGAAAAGTGGAGTAGAAGAAAATGGAGAAAAAGAAAAAAAAACTATAAAAGGAAAAAAAGAGGAAAACAAAAAAAGAGGAAGAAAAAGAAGTGAAAGAACAAGGAGAAGAAGAAGGAAAAAAAAAACTAAGGAAGAGTTAGCCAGCCAACTCAGTATCATATATTTAATGCACTTTTTCAAACACTTTTCTTCCAACACCTTTCCCTTCAACAAGATAACCATCCTCATACATGAGATTGACGTTTTTAATAAATAAGTCGTCACATATCCTAGTGCATACAAAATTAGCATCTTTCCCTTTTTAACTACTTCTAATGCTGTTAATTAGGCAGATGGGCTTATAATAATGCAAATGAACAAGATTTTGCATAACAAAGACAACCTTGGAGTAAAGCTCATAAAAAACCGGGTTACTGAAACTCCACCCTAAGTAACCAGTATCTTATATCGCAAAAGGTATTTTAAAGAATACAAAACAAGGCAATAACTTACAGACAACATAAAAATAGTTTAGGGAGGTGAGGAAGATGCTGAAAATGCTGAACAATCACAGGGCGGAGTGAAGGTCAAGGAGAGTTGGCGATCATCGGGCAAGGTTTCTGAGATATGAGTCTTGGGACACACCTTTGAAAAGACCTATTGGAACCGGATGTTATTCATGAAGGTGTTTAAAACTCAATACAAAGTGGCTTAACGGAGATGCAGCGACATCAAGGGAGAGTTGGCAAAGGTGGAGCGAAGTTCAGAAAGGTGAGAAAGATGCTGAACAACCAAAAAAGTGGAGAAAAAGGAAATGCAGAAAAAGAAAAGGAAAAAATTTAAAAGGAAAAAAAAAAAGAGGGAAACAGAAGAAGAGGAACAGAAAGGAGTGGAGGAACAAGAAAAAGAAGAAGTAAAGGAAAAAACTACGGAAGAGTTTGCCATCCAACTCAGTATCATATACTTCTTGCACTTTGTCAAACACTTTTCTTCCGACACCTTTCAATCACTTTTTCAAAACAATTCACATACCATTTGGAAGAATCTGATTTTCAATTATTTAATCGACATATTAGTTTCTTACCATACACATACCATTTTTTTCTAACACTTTTCTTCCAACACCTTTCCCTTCAACAGAACGACCATCCTCATACATGAGATTGACGTTTTTAATAAATAAGTCGGCCCATATCCTAGTGCATACAAAATTAGCTTCTATCCCTTTTTAACTACTTCTAATGCCGTTAATCACTCAGATGGGCTTTTAATAATGCAAATGAACAAGATTTTGCATAACAAAGACAACCTTGGAGTAAAGGTCATAAAAAAACGGGCTACTGAAACTCCAGCCTAAGTAACCAGTATCCTATATCGCAAAAGCTATTTAAAAGAATACAAAACAAGGCAGTAACTTACAGACAACATAAAGATAGTTCGGAGGTGAGGAAAATGCTGAAGATGCTGAAGTAAAGGAAAAAACTAAGGAAGAGTTTGCCAGCCAACTCAGTATCATATATTTCTTGCACTTTGTCAAACACTTTTCTTCCCACACCTTTCCCCACAACAGGACAACCATCCTCATATATGAGATTAACGTTTTAAATAAAAAAGTCGTCCCATATCCCAGTACATACAAAATTAGCATCTATCCTTTTTTAACTCCTTTTAATGATGTTAATCAGCCAACTCAGTATCATATATTTCTTGCACTTTGTCAAACACTTTTCTTCCGACACCTTTCCCTACAACAGCATAACCATCCTCATACATGAGATTGACGTTTTAAATAAATAAGTCGTCTCATATCCTAGCACATACAAAATTAGCATCTACTCCTTTTAAACTACTTTTAATGAGGTTAATCAGGCAGATGGGCTTATAATAATGCTAATGAACTATAGGCAAAAAGATTATTATCTATCCATTCTCATACATTAAATTAACGTATTTAATAAATAAGTCGCTCCATATTCTTGTGCGCAAAAAATTTGTATCTATCCATTTTTAACAACTGATTCTAATGCTGTTAATCAAGCCCAATATTAGTAAAAAACAAAAAAGGAGAGAAAAATAAAAGAACAGAGGGAAACAGAAAAATAAGAGGAAGGAGTGGAGGAACAAGGACAAGTAGAAGTTAAAAGAAAATAGCTGAGGAAGAGTTTGCCAGCCAACTCAGTATCATATATTTCTTGCACTCTGTCAAACACACCTTTCCCCGCAACAAGTCGACCATCCTCATATATGAGATTAATGTTTTAAATAAAAAAGTTTGCCAGCCAACTCAGTATCATATATTTCTTGCACTCTGTCAAACACTTTTCTTCCCACACCTTTCCCCACAACAGGACAACCATTCTCATATATGAGATTAACGTTTTAAATAAAAAAGTCATCCCATATCCCAGTACATACAAAATTAGCATCTATCCTTTTTTAACTCCTTTTAATGATGTTAATCAGCCAACTCAGTATCATATATTTCTTGCACTTTGTCAGACACTTTTCTTCCGACACCTTTCTCTACAACAGCATAACCATCCTCATACATGAGATTGACGTTTTAAATAAATAAGTCGTCCCATATCCTAGCACATACAAAATTAGCATCTACTCCTTTTAAACTACTTCTAATGAGGTTAATCAGGCAGATGGGCTTATAATAATGCTAATGAACTATAGGCAAAAAGATTATTATCTATCCATCCTCATACATTAAATTAACGTATTTAATAAATAAGTCGTTCCATATTCTTGTGCGCACAAAATTTGTATCTATCCATTTTTAACAACTGATTCTAATGCTGTTAATCAAGCCCAATATTAGTAAAAAACAAAAAAGGAGAGAAAATAAAAGAACAAAGGGAAACAGAAAAAGAAGAAGAGGAAGGAGTGGAGGAACAAGGACAAGTAGAAGTTAAAAGAAAAAACTGAGGAAGAGTTTGCCAGCCAACTCAGTATCATATGTTTCTTACACTTTCTAGAGCACTTTTCATCCAACACCTTTTTATAATGAACAAAATTTTCCATAACAAGGATAATCCTGGAATAAAGGTCATACAAAATGTGGCTACTGAAACTCCACCCAAAGTAACAAGCATCCTATATCGCAAAAGCTATTTAAAAGAATACAAAACAAGGCAGTAACTTACAGACAACATAAACTGATGCTGAACAATCACAGGCAGAGTGAAGGTCAGGAAGAGCTGGCGATCATCAGGCAAGGTTTGTGAGATGTGAGTCTTCTGACACACATTTGAAAAGACCAATTGGAACCAGATGCTGTTCATGAAGGTGTTTAAAACTCAATCACGAACAGATGTTGTACTAATTAACACTCAATCAGATCTACCAAAAAAGAAACGTGTCCCTATGGCTGGACACGACAGTTGGATAAAAACCCAAAAGATTTAGCTGCCTAGTAATCACTCCAAGGTTATTTTGCAATTTTAAAA
The DNA here is from genome assembly GCF_001683475.1 of Chenopodium quinoa. Lineage (NCBI taxonomy): Eukaryota > Viridiplantae > Streptophyta > Magnoliopsida > Caryophyllales > Amaranthaceae > Chenopodium > Chenopodium quinoa. The sequence continues at coordinate 2,121,369 of NW_018742980.1, forward strand.
CCAATCTTTGTCTGTCACCCATTTTGGGGAGTACCAGTAAAGGTGGAGAAAGGTCAGGGGAGATACAACGACATCAAGGGAGAGTTGGCGAAGGTGGAGCGAAGTTTGAAGCTGCTGAACAATTAGAAAAGTGAAGAAAAAGGAAACGCAGAAAAAGAAAAAGAAAAAAATTTAAAAAGGAAAAACAATAGGGAAACAGAAGAAGAGCAAAAGAAAGGAGCGGAGGAACAAGGAGAAGAAGAAGTAAAGAAAAAAACTAAGGAAGAATTTGCCAGCCAACTCAGTATCATATATTTCTTGCACTCTCTCAAACACCTTTCTTCCGACACCTTTCCCCACAACAGGACAACCATCCTCATATATGAGATTAACGTTTTAAATAAAAAAGTCTTCCCATATCCTAGTATATACAAACTTAGCATCTATCCCTTTTTAACTCCTTTTTAATCCTAAAATGCCTCAATCAACTATAAATCCCAAAAAATGAACAGCTTACAATTTATGCACAATTTGTACAAAAAACGTATACTCATAATCCATTTGCTAATCCAAAACCAAAGAGATATCAAAATCCAAATAACAGGCTGAAAACTAATCACAAAACCAAAAACATAGTGTCACCCATATTATATGTAACGGTTCCTCAATATTATTTATCACTGAATCTACTAACAGAATAGCAGACTACCTGCTACGGCCTATATCATTCAAAATAAGTTTATTACTGTCCAGTAGAAGTATAAATTATAAAATCAAATGTAATTGTAGACTGGTTATATGTAACGGTTAATATCACCCATATTATATGTAACGGTTCCTTTATATAATTTATACTGCTCCAGTAGAAGTATAAATTATAAAATCAAATGTAATTGTAGACTGGTTAAAAAGTACAGGAAAAAATATTACTGTCCACCCAAGCTATAGTCTAAAATATATGCCCACTAACTATATCCAAAATGGTGAATGGAACTAAACAAATCTATTCTTAAAATGTGTCCATTTTCTCCATTTCTTTATTATAATATTTTTTTTGTTTTATGTAATGACAAGTATCCAAAAATAACCCTGAAGAAACACTCATAATCAATAAAATTCATAAAAACAGAATTGGAATCAGTAAAATTCAAAACTCAAATAGTAAACCCAAATAATTAAACAAATATATACAGGAAATCACCTCATACAAGCTTTATTAGCAAACAAAAAGAAAAATACCAAAATAAAAGAAGAAGCAAGAAAGTACGAAAAGAAAATCCCAAAACTAAAAGAATATCAGACTACCTGCTACGGCCTATATCATTCAAAATAAGTTTATTACTGTCCAGTAGAAGTATAAATTATAAAATCAATTGTAATTATAGACTGGTTATATTTAACGGTTAATATCACCCATATTATATGTAACGGTTCCTTTATATAATTTATACTTCTCCAGTAGAAGTATAAATTATAAAATCAAATGTAATTGTAGACAGGTTATAAAGTACAGGAAAAAATATTACTGTCCACCCAAGCTATAGTCTATAATATATGCCCACTAACTATATCCAGAATGGTGAATGGAACTAAACAAATCTATTCTTAAAATGTGTCCATTTTTTCCATTTCTTTATTATAATATTTTTTTTTGTTTTATGAAATGACAAGTACCCAAAAATAACCCTGAAGAAACAATCATAATCAATAAAATTCATAAAAACAGAATTGGAATCAGTAAAATTCAAAACTCAAATAGTAAACCCAAATAATTAAACAAATATATACAGGAAGTCACATCATAGAAGCTTTATTAGCAAACAAAAAGAAGAATACCAAAACAAAAAAACAAAAAAAAAAAAGCAAGCAAGTACGAAAAGAAAATCCCAAAACTAAAATTCAAAATAGACGAACAAAAAAGAAAAGAAACGCTAAATCACCTAATATAAGCTTCAATGGTGAACAAAGAAAAGAAAACCAAATTACCTTCAACATCTATTGCACGCTCTTATATATGTAATATTAGTCAAATCAACTACAACTCCTCCGAAAACTAATAGACTAATATACATAACCCAATTGCATGTTAAAGAAGAAGCAAGTACGAAGAGAGAGAAAAGAAGAAGGATAAACTGTATAATAGCATCTGATTTTAGGGAAAAAGAAATAGAGAAGACGGACAAAAAAGCTAAAAAGCAAAGAAAATTATGATGAAGATTGACATCCTTCCCTCTCCATAATCTTCTCTATACATAAAATTTCTTCCCTAATTATATCTAATTAATTTCCAAATCCCAAGCTACTCATAACTAACATATAAAGATACTGCCAAAAGAGCCCCTCCCCTACTTCCCCTTAAATCAGTTTAAAGCATAACATCAATGAATAAAGTACTGATTATTTACCTCACCCTTTTTCCTAAGATTCGGTAGAATCAGCTCCTAACTTCTCCCACATGAAAAATTCTAGAAATTATAGTAGGTATTAAAACTGAATTATCAGATATTAAGACAGAGATTAATTTTTCACACATAATTTAAATTAACATGCAAAATTCTGGAAATTATAGTAGGTGAACTTAAGTAGTGCATTATCCATGCTCTTGAAATTAATAATCTTAATTATCCATATTCTACAAATTAATGATAATTTCGAAAACAATGTATCTGGTGGTTATTAATTACTCCCCAAAAAAAATATTAGTCAGAAACCTCATTTGCAACTATCTTATTTTCCCTCATTTCGTCTCAACTCTCAAGCACGCAAAAATGCAAACAGCGCCAAAAGATCTAATTTTCACCATTGTTGAACCTCAAATCCTCCATTGTTAAACCGTCACCATCAATTACATACTCTTATATTTGTCGATTAAAGTATATAATCTCACAATTTAATCGCTGTTTTTATATTACACTTTTTAATCTAAATTAGCTCAACCAAATGTAAGATAACCTAAATTTGATAGAGTTTATCAATTGTGAATTCAGAATTAGTACCTTCACACCAGATACACCCAGCTCACTAACACCTTCACCAAAGGCAAAGCGTTCAACTGCATGCAACAAAGATCACTTAATTAGTTTATTAATCATACTACTACTATTCCAACTCACGCTCGACTCATGCTTAAATAGCCCCAAAACGTTTCAGATCTGCTTGATTAGACTCAAAAACATCACACAAAATTCATCTCGCTAAACAAAATCAACATAAACTGCATATAACAAAATTCTTACAAAGAAATCGCTCGTTTTAAGCTTCCATAACTTCAGTAATTACAATCAATAGTTCAATAATCAACCTAATAAGAACCCTAAATTAACTATACTGAAAATAAAAATTAAATTAACGGTAATGTGAAATTAAACCCTAGATTGAGAGATAAATTAAATTAACGATAGTGTGAAATTAAACCCTAGATTGAGCGATTAATATTAGATTAGATTAGATGAATTGAAAAATAATAACCTTACCTCAGAAGAAGCTTCAATGGAGGATAGAAAGCTTAGAATCCGCTTCAATGGAAAACTCGAAGTAGGCTTCAATGGAGGGAGGAGAGAGAAAGTGAAAGGTGCGTAAAAGTAAAACTATCGTACCTCTGGAGTTGCTTTAATGGAGAAGGACGAGGAAGAGGAGGACAAAGAAAATGATGAGAGAGAAGAAAACTAATGGGCGAGTTAGAAAAAGTGAAAACCAGGGAAGAAGAAAAGGGGGAATATCAGAACAAAATGGCAAGTCCGTAATTAACATTCCAAACCGAGGGTATATGAGGAAGCACACTGCTCTACTGTTCATAAGAACAGTACCGGTGGTATACTCATATTTAAAGAGTTGTAGATATCACACTATTTGGGCTTGAAGTATGGATACAATATGAGCTTGTGAAATTGATGAACTTTGACTTACCTTTCATTGAAACAATTGTAACATATTTATAATACAAAGTCCCTTGCTCAAGATTCTCTTTTGGCAAGCTCCCAAAAGCTATCTAATACCATATTAAATACGGGTCTCGGCCGCACCCGCAATTAAGAGTGAGAGTCCACTTCATAAGACCAAAGGAGTTTCCATCCCAAAATCATATGGCAATAGGAGAAGTAGTCCTTTAACCTTATAAAGTGATTAACTCTCTCTTATTCAACCAATGTGGGACACTTACATGTGATGATGATACTTAACAAGCCTAGGTTTTCAAAAAAAAATACTTAACAAGCCTATTCTTCAACACTCCCCCTCACGTGTAAGGTCCCTTTTAACTTTGTCTCCTGTGATTTTTCGAGCTAGAATGCTTCTTCACACCCCCTCACATGGACGTACTCCTCTTGGCCCAATGAACTTTTAGCCATTTAGAGTCCCATATCGTAGACCTGGCTCTAATACCATGTGAAATTGACGAAAACAATCGTAACATCTCCTTTGCAATTGTCAAAAAAAAAAAAACGTAACATATTTATAATACATAGTCCCTTACTCAAGATACTCTTTTGGCAAGCTCCCAAAAGCTATCTAATTAACATAAATTAAATCTAACTACCAAAAGCTATCTAATCAAGATAAATATATTCTACCAAATAATATCAAAATATATCTCTAAAATATATCCCAATAGAGCCCCCTCATACCCAACACGAAATATTCTTATTGAAAGTGGGGAGTGAATGATATTGAAACTCATGACTAGAGGTGTCAAATCGGATATTCAAGTCGGGTTCAGGTCGCATCATGCTGGGTTTCAAATCAAATTCAAGTCGGATCAAGTCGGTTTTTTCTGACTTACAAGTAGGTTCAGGTCGGATCGGGTCAAGTTCGATTCGGGTTATATATGACAGGCTTTATATCACGATTAGATTGGAATGTTGTTCATTTTAATTTTAAGCATGAATTTTACATAGATTGAGTTTTTATCATGTTAATCTATTGCAACATTTTGACTGGACATGCTATACAGTTGGACAGAGGCATTAATGTCTTTAATTTAGTATTTGTATAAATAAATTATAAAATTTTGATATTATAATAAATATACACATTGTAACTAATTCAATATTTCCTTATTTGGTAATGATCCACCTATATTTTATTATTTCTCTCTCCTACCAACCCCACATACACTACTTTTTTTTTTTAATTATTATTTCTCTATCCTATAAACAACTAAATATTATACCCATACTAATTACTTCCTCCGTTCTATTAATATTGCAATAAGGATGAAATTACGCATCCCAAACCACAAATTATATGCTAAATATATATAATTCTGTAAGAGTAAAAATTATAAAAAGTTGATATTGTGAAAGTATTTTATGAGACGAATCCAACAAGATCTCACATGACTATATTTTGCTTAACGTATAAATCATATTATATGGTCAAACAAGAGTGATAAATAGTGCAAAAAGTCCATTGTTGCAATATTAATAGAAAGGAGGAAGTATAATTTATATGAAGTACTCCCTCTATTTTTAAATACTTTCTTTATTTCTCCTAGGCACGTATGTCAATGCTAATCTTTAATCAATAATATCTTAATTATCAATAAGTATAAATTCTAATAATTGAAAATTAATAATCTATTCATTAAGACGAATCTGACAAGTACCCACAAGGCTATATTTTTTCTTATGTATAAATCACAAAAATTAGTCAAAGTAAGACAAATGAATAGTGCAAAAAGTAGAAATGGAACTAGTATTTAAAACGAAGGGAGTATTTTTTATTTCTCCATTTGGTCCCCACCCTATTATTTTTCTAAAACTCCGTGCAACACTTAGTGCTGCGATTATTAAGAAACGAATTGACTAACATATTGCATGATAAAATTTATTTGTTAATTTATTACTCCACGTTAAAAATATAAGTCAAAGCCGCTAAATAAATAGTAGAAAAAAAGCCATTGCAATTTAAAAAAAACCGAGAGTGTATATATGTTTTACATTTATTATTAATATTATTAATTATTATATATAATAATATCACTAACTTTTATTTAAAAAGCTTTATGAAGAGAGATCAGTGAAATAAATTAAGCACTAAATAGTTTGGTGCCTAATTAATTGATGAAAATTTGGGGGAAATGAGCTTCGCGGCAATCATTAAGTAACTAGTGTGTGGCCCGGGCGATGTTCCAAAATGCTAGTTTGTGCTTGTTAGTTTGCTAATCATGTTCGACTGTTTTTTCTTAGTCTTTTGATAATCATCTTGAAATTTCAAGATTTGAAAAAAGATTTGTAAACACTAATTATTTTATCCAGGTTAACTATAATGTGTTTGATAGAAAAGCACAGTAAATGAATAGTTAAGATGGTAAGTGTTGTAACTTAATACTTGTTGGTCTTGAATTTAAGTCTTACTATAAGCATTTTTAGTTACTTTGTCAAATCTAGTACATGCTGTGGAGATGACATGTCATTTAGCTTAGTGTTTAAAGGTGTGACATGTGACACATATTGCTGACATGTCATGTTCATAGTGCTTAAAAAAATGTAACACGCATTCTATTTTAGGAATGCTTTTAAATACATATATGTATAGATTACTCCTAATTTTCTAAAAGCAGCGCCAAAAGCAATACGGAGTAATTTTTTTTTCCAGACTCCAGTAAAACCTAAAACTAATTATCAATTCTCTTAAAATTAACGCCTCTCGTCTCCAGCAGACAACGCCTCCTTCAAGCTCCGAGTTGTGGCTTCCTCCTATTCTTGTTATCCATTCGGGTTTGTAATAAGTTGTGATAGGTTATAAGCGATTTCAGGTTCTAAACAAGTCGAGTACTAATCGGGTTCGGATCATAATCAAGTCGAGTCAAATCGATTTTCGGTTAATATCAAGTTGATCACATGTTCGGGTTCAGGTCATAAAGTATCAGGTATATTCAGTTATCAGTTAATGTCAGGTCTGTTTTGTTCAGGTTACATGTCACAATTTTCACCTATTCTTCGGGCACGGGTCGGATACAGATCATTGTCGGTTGAGGTCGGTTTCTCGGGTTGGGTCAGATTTTGATAGATCTACTCATGACCTTTCTGTCACGTTTGCTCTTGTTGCCATGTTAAATGACGAACTCAACCAAAAGCTTATATTAATGGTTGAATGATCGATTTATATGCTCTATTAGTACCTATAATTTGAAAATGATCTTTTAACATTGATAATTAGTAAATAATAAATTATAAGAGTATGAATTAAGGAAAAAAGTAAGTAATGGAAACGAATTTCAATTCAACTTCAGTTAGGTTATAGTTGGTTTGACATGCATGTCAAAAAAGCCTTGGCGATGTACTTCGGTCAATATTAGGATTTGAGAACCACAATTAAAAAATAGAAGCCCAAAAATTGTCAACATAAAGAACATAATGTATTACAAATATTTAATTAATTGCAACTATCATCATCCAAGCAAATGTTAAACGGATGAGAAAATTATGTACATATATTTTGAAGATTTAGAAAATGTTTGATTTAACTTTTTAAGAAAAAGAAAAAAAATATTAAAAAAATTGAAGCTAATAATTTCATTTTTACTTGATCGGCTTAAAAAATATCCACTTTGTAATAATTTCAAACAATCACACCTTTTATCCCTATATTCTCTAAACAGTACTAGAATTTTTATTTATTTATTTTTTATTTTTATTTTTTTGGTCGAGGATAGCGGAAATAATTCAAGGTTAGGAGAAGAAACCCTTCGCTCTACTCGGATTCACATTGTACTTTTATGTATGTCATGCTGGTTGACAAACATTTTTCTTAGGTGGGAGTAAAGTTAGTTGACATTAATATTATTATTCCAAAGAATCATACCAAATTAAACTTTACCCACGAGCACAGATAGTCAGTTTTTGACTTCTCGTTATTATTAATACTATTGTAGACGTCATGTTATTCATTGGCTTTACAAATCAAAACTTCTACCACGTAGTACTTAAAATCAAAGTTTATAGATATAAATAAGGCAAATTACAACCATTAATACCAACTTTGAGGGGTGTTACAATTATTGACACCAACTTGTACCTCTAGTTAGATTGATACCAACTTTGATTAAAAAAACATTGATAGAGAATATTCCTCCTCATAGGTTTAGGATATATTTTTATGTAAATATTATCATATTTGACAGGTTTCCTAACACAGTTAGGATTGTCGTACATATTGTGAAACTCAGTAATTGGAGAGTATTCCATTGATCAATATTTATAGGGTTTACCATATGTACGACAGTCTTAACTGTGTTAGGAAGCCTGTCAAATATGATAATATTTACATAAAAATATATCTTAAACCTATGAGCAGAATATTCAAGGAATATTCTCTATTACACCCCCGCAGTCATAGCGGGAGGAGGTCGTACGGTAAGATTGGATCTGAAATCCAAAAACAAATCTCGAGGTAGGCCTTTCGTGAAAATATCTGCAAACTGATAACGTGAAGGAACATGTAATACTCGAACCTGTCCCAAGGCAACCTTCTCACGAACAAAGTCTAAGTCTAACTCAACATGTTTCGTGCATTGGTGTTGGACTGGGTTTGTAGACAAATAAATTGCACTGATATTATCACAATAAACAAGAGTGGTCTGGCGAAGAGGACAATGTAGCTCAAGCAAGAGATTACGGAGCCAACAAGCCTCCGAGACAACATTAGCTACGCCTTGGTATTCTGCCTCTGCACTGGACTTAGACAGTGTATGCTGATGTTTCGACGACCATGAAATAAGGTTATCACCCAAAAAGCAACAATAACCGAAAGTCGAACGGCGAGTGTCTTGGTAACCCGTCCAATCGGCGTCAGTATAGGTAATCAACCGTGTAGTAGCAGACGAATATAAATGTAAACCATGATCAATGGTTCCCTGAACATAACACAGTATACGATGTAATGCACTAAGGTGTGACTCTCGAGGATCGTGCATAAACAAGCATACTTGTTGTACCGCATAAGCAATATCAAGACGAGTAAAAGTGAAATACTAAAGAGCACCTGCAAGACTACGGTATTTAGTAGAATCCCAAACAGGCGAACGGGAATCAAGCTAAGTTTAGACTTAACCTCCACATGTGCAGCGGCCGATTTACAATCACCCATACCTGCTCGCTCAAGAATTTCCTGTGCATACTTCTTTTGGGAAAGAAGCATATAAGATGGTGTACGAGTCACAAAGATGCCCAAAAAATAACTCAAAGGCCCCAAATCAGACATAGGTTACTCATATTTCAACTGAGTAATCATTTTTTCACGTAACCCATCAGAGGAAGTAGTCAGAATAATATCATCAATATAGAGAAGTAAGTAAGCAAGATCATTGCCCTAACGATAAGTAAAGAGCGATGTAGCACTCTTAGCAATGACAAACTCCATTTTCAACAAAAAAATTAGCAAACCTTTGATACCAAGCCCTAGGAGCTTGTTTGAGGCCATATAATGCTTTTCGAAGCAAACACACATAATCTGGAACCCGTTTATCAACAAAACTAGGTGGTTGATGCATATAGACGGTCTCTTGTGATACCAGGTTAGATTGTGAAACTACGTAATTGGAGAGTATTCCATTGATCAATATTTATAGGGTTAACAATATGTACATCAGTCCTAACTGTGTTAGGAAACCTGTCAAATATGATAATATTTACATAAAAATATATCCTAAACCTATGAGGAGAATATTCGAGGAATATTCTCTATCAAACATAAATAACATTAATGATGCTTGAGTGGGGTCTACTTGCCAGAAATTTATCATTTGTTGTATTAAAATCTTTTTTAGTAATTTGAAATAGGTTATTAAATCAGTAATTAAGTTTAATATGTTAATTATTGTTTAAAACAAAAGCCCCAAATTAAAATAACAATGCCTCAATTTTTTTTTCTCTCCTCCTTTCTTCAGCCATTTTCTTTGCTTGTGTTGCTCCTATCCCTATTTCAACCTACGAAGGCATAATTCAACACAAAATTCAAACAAAATCAAACCTAACAACACATAATAATCCATTCAAACAAAACATAATTCTTAAATTAAAAAAAGAAGTAAATGGCTACAAACTTAGTACGCTAGATTCACAATTCCACTTAAAATAACCAAACTTTCATCAATGTTTAATGAGTTAAAAAATGTAAACTGAAAAGACAAAACTCAATCCTTAAAGCTTACCAGTTAAGTGCTCCAAGCAAAGCCTAATTATCAGCTTAAAAAAAATTGTTTGTCTTCCAAATTTGGTAAAAATAGCAAACTAATTTACAATAATCTACCATTAACTTCAAATCTCTACCAAAAGATGATGATGAAGGATGGGAAAAATGAGCAATGAAGAGGAAACAGAAGAAAAATCAACAACGAAGATGACTGGCTGAAGATGACTCAGGTATCATTAATGTTATTTAAGTTTTTGTTTTTAATCAAAGTTGGTGTCAATCTAATTAGTGATACAAGTTGGTGTCAATAATTGTAACAGCCCCCAAAGTTGGTGTCAATGATTGTAATTTTGCCTATAAATAATTCCACTTCTCAAATTATACAAGAATAATTTCATTTTTCATGATATGAAATAGTACTTTGTATAAATTTAAATACACCAAATTACAAATCTTTTGGAAAAATTTGACAATTAGCGATTGTTTCAACATTGTTTACTTTTATATATCACTCAATAATGGTTACGGACAAATGTGTCAAATTTGATTGTTTCAATCATTGTAGAATGAAGATGATGATATCATTATTATTATTACTAGATGAAGCCCGTACGATGCACGGTTTATTTGTATTTTTTAAAACAAATATTTTTTTGCATTTGTGTGATAAAATTTGTTATTTTATTCGTAGTATGTAGTATATCATTTAATATTTTATTTTAAAATAAATCGTGAATTTCCGGTTAAACATTAAATAAAATTCCTAATTCAAAAGATAATATATTATATTTCATTAATTTAAACTTTAAAATCTCATTCGCCAATTTTGTTTGTGGCATTTGAATCATTTAATTCTAAAATAATTTACAATCTCTTATTTGATTGGCTATCACTATAATCTATTATCCTGCGTTAAGAAAATTTTATCCTACGTGGCTCTCTAAAAGCTCGGGAAAAAACTCCCCTTTATATATATACACTAGTTTTGTGCCTCGGGCGATGCCCGGATTGTTTATTGAATTTTAGGATAAACTTTTTGGCTTGAATGTTAGATACGTCATATAATCACTTTTGATAATGCAGGATATTTAGACATGTGATATCGTACTTAAATTATTTTTACTAAAGTGAAAGTATTTTTACCGATTAAAACTTATTTTTACTAATTTTCTATTATTTTAAATATATTAATAGATCTTATTTTAAAGAAATATGAAATATTAGTAGTATATCAATAATAAAACTTTGTACAACATTTTTATCTTCAAAAATCTATCCAAAATTCGCTTAATTAACATCCTATGTATCACAATAATACCTATTTGTCGCCATGTGGCGCGACACTTGGCGAAAAACTAATTTCGCTAAGTGTCGCTATCTCGTGACCTAACTGCGAGACCAGCTTTATTTATTAGTGATATAATATGATATGATATTAGATTATGGTATACAAATATCAAAAAATGAGGAAATACATTGAAAAAAGTAGTTGGAACTCTATTGGGATAGAAATCTTGGGCCTAAATAGACATTCTTCGGCCCTTCGGAACCTCATGACAAATTGTTTGGGGCTAAATTTACAGGATTATTTTAGTGAAACGCTAAACATCGCCCGCAATTTACCATATAAAGCCCACAAATATGTTATGATTTGACCATTATGCCCTTTTGCTAAAATTGAGATAATCTCGGTGTAAAAAAATGTGGAGCCGTACTGGCTCGTCGGGGGAGACCGGATGGCAGGCCGGAGATGCGGGGGACGCCGGAGGTACGTCGTCGTCGACGGAAAACGAGGTAAGTGACCGCTAAAATTCACGGTTTACCGTCGTAGTGGCTACGGCGCCTAGGGTGGACGCCCAAACCGTAGCCTGGACGTCCAAGCCGGACGCCAGAACCACCAGAGTGGCGTCCAGGCTAGACGCCCAGACCACCAGAGTGGCGTCCAGCCCAGACGCCCAGACCACCAGACTGGCGTCCTGGGCAGACGCCACTCCACTGGGTGAGGCGGCCCTGCCAGGCGCCAGTCCAGTGGGTGTGGCAGCCCTGGCAGACGCCACCTTTAATAATTAATTTTTATTTTTTCCTTTTTGATTTTGTTGTTGTTTTTTATTTAATTTTTTTGTGAAAATAAAAAATCGAAAATGATTTTTTAAAAAAATTCAAAATGGGTTTTTTGTAAATTAAATTTGAAAATTTGAAATAGGTTTTTTTAAAATTAAATTTGAAAATTCGAAATGGTATATTTTTAAATTTAGTTTGAAAATTCGAATTGGGTTTTTATAAAAATTAAGTTTGATTATATATAATTATGTTTTTTTTTGTGTTAATTATGTGGAAATATAGAAATTAAATGTATTATCCGTTAAATGTATTTATTGTAATATATAATTGATGCAGGAATATGGTGGAGACGGAAATGATTACAGTGAGATATTTGGACATGATGGTCCATTCGAAGAAGCTCAACAGGCGATTGATTGGGCAAAACAGGTTGCAATTGCAGCTGGATTTTGCTTGGTAGTAGCAACTCATAAATCTCAACGGGATGGTAGAATGGATCGCATTTTGAGATGTGACCGTTATCGCAAAAGAGAAGAAAGAGATTTTCGTACAACCACTCGGTTTGACACAAAGCGGAAAGGTTGTGGGTGTGAGTTTAGAGTAAAGGTTCGACAACTACGGAGTCGTGACGGTTGGGAAGTGATAGGTTACTCTAAATGGGGGTATCACAACCATGAGATGATAGTATATGAAGAGGGTCATCGACAACTGAGCGGCTTAAGTCCTGCTGCGAAACTAGTTGTGAAAGAAATGAGTGATGCTCAAGTGAAGCCTGCTAAAATATTAGCATCTGTGTTAGAGAAATTTCCAGAAGACCATCCAAACCGAAGACACATCTACAACGTCAGACAGCAACTCAGGTTTGAACGGTCAGAGGGAAGGAACCCTATACAGCAGCTGCTACACCAGGCACAATCACGTGGTTACCTGTTCTGGTTTGATTCTGATGAAGATACAGCGGAGGTGACTCATCTTTTCCTTGTGCATCCTGATTGTGCTGATATGATCAAGTCTTGGCCATTTGTGATTTTGATCGACTCAACGTACAAGACAAACAAGTACAAGTTCCCTCTGGTTGAGATGGTTGGGATGGCTCCAACGAACCAGAACTTTCTGATTGGTCATGCAATCATCAGGGATGAGACGGCTCCAAGTTATTATTGGGTTTTGGAGAAGCTGAGAAACTACATTGGGCCTAATGTTCATCCAGCAGCCATCGTCAGCGACTGTGAGGGAGGTCTCTTTGCCCCCATAGCAGAGCTGTTTCCCGAATCGAACCACTTATTGTGCACATGGCACATCAACAACTGCGTGAAAGTGAAAGCCTACAACCTTTTCAAGAAGAATTTGGAAATGGCAGAGAAATTGGTGAATGGTAAGTGGCGGAAGATCCTACAGGCTACCACAGAGGAAGCGTATGAGCGAGCATTGGCTAACTTCAGGGATTCGTACCAGTGGTGTCCGGCACTGGTGGAATATGTGATGCATCAATGGGTCCCTCATAGGGAAAAGTTTGTTAAATATTGGACAAACCAGGTACTTCATTTTGGGAACACTACAACATGTAGAGTTGAGAGCGCTCATAGAGCTACCAAGGACTGGATTGATTCATCGACCGCTGCTTTGGATACACTGTTCGCTAGACTGAACAAGTCAATTGAAACTCAGAAGAACGACATCAGGAACTCTCTAGAGGACTCCAGACGACGACATGGTACGATGTATAGCCATTTTATATTTAAGATTCTCCATGGTCGTGTGTCGCACTACTGCTTGGGGTTGATTCTCACTGAGCTGAACAGGGTGAGGGACTTGGCTGACGAAGTGTATACTCGGTGTGGGTGTACTATTTCAGTAACTCATGGATTACCTTGCGCATGCACCATTCATCGCGTTATTACAGAAGAAAGGGCGTCGTTACATGTTGATCAGGTCCATTCATTCTGGAGGACGCTTGTTATTGGTGAGCATGCAGACAATCAAACGGCCGACCGTGAACAGGAAGAGTTGGAGCAGTTCCGTTCGATGTACGACCGAGTGTCCTCCAGCCATCCTTCTATTATTCGTGACGCTACTCATGTGCTTCATGACATGTTCCACCCGTCTAACTTAGATTATGAGGAACCCGAAGGAGTTGACCGTCCTCGAGGTCGACAACGGCGGAACAGGAGTGCGTTTGAGTATATCCGTGGTCTTGGTCGTGGTCGTTCTCGTGGTCGGACATCGTCATCTAGTCGTAGTCAATCTTCATCGTCTGTGAATATGCCCCTGAGAACTGGTACGTTTTGGTTGTTTTTATTGCACATAGTTTTAAAGTGTTACTCCTGTCTTCTTAACTGTCTATAATTAATTATTTGGTGAATAGGAAGAAACGATGTTGATCAGTTTCCGTACAAGGAAAGGATACCTGCGATCATCATGTCGTACGTGGAAGGGTGGAATGATGTAATCGGAGATGGTAACTGCGGATTCCGGGTCGTGGCTGATGTTTTTCAAATGGGCGAAGACAACTACGGTTTGGTGCGTGAGTTGATGTACAGCGAAATTGCCTCTAACCGAAATGTTTATCGTCATGTGTACCAGGATGACTTGGATGGCGCTCTCCGGCGTATCCGGTGGGGAGGTGGACCTTGCGGCGAAAATCATTATTTTGACGCGCCCCTAGATCTGTTTGCCGTTGCAAACATTTACAAATGCGCAGTCATGCATTTCGGCCTGGGAGTGCATAGTCAAGCTTATTATCCTTGTACCACGGTTCTCCCTTGGCGGTCGCGTGAGACTGTCACCACACCGGTCAGAGAGCTAGCTATTGCGTTTCTTGGGTCGTCATACAGACATTTCATTCGACTAGACATGTCAACCGATTTTCCGGTGCCACCGATTATACCTCGGTGGTACAACATTCGCACAGCGAGCGTAGAGGGTTGGGATGCGCTATATAATGACCGGATCCACGAATGGAACACCCTAGCTGCATTTTAGTTTTTCTTGTTTACATTCTTTATTTGTAATCTTATTTGTACGTTGCTCTTTTAATGAGAACATTAATATTTTATATTGTATTGCTTACTGCATTCTATATGTTGCATGGGTAAGTTGCGCGGATCCACGAACGGTTATATCAAAATTTAAAAACAGCACTGATAATATGTTTAAGTTGGAAGCTAAAAGAACAATCTAAAATGTTACAATTTTACAACATAATGTCCAACATAATGCTCTATAAATAAAATACAATAACCATCAGTAATCCCTCCTCGACGACGACTCCCACTGCGCAAGGGTCTGTTCCAGACTATCAACAACAGCTCTCCCTGTTGCACTCATGCTGTCCTTCTCAAGAGAGAGTTTCTGAACGTCTTGCATTATCTTTCCCATCCACTGCATACAACAAAAAACAGAAGATGAAATACAATAACAACAAATAAAACTTAATTAAAAGACAACGATAAATATAATAAAAGACATACCGCTTCCGTGGCAGTAGGCGGTGGCACATAATCATCATCGCTGTGGTCGAGATCAGCGATCAACCTCGGGTGCGAATACCGGTTGAACCATTCCATGTAGTAATGGTCACACATGGGAGTAACCCCAGAGGGCGGCCGCTGCAACTCCGCTGTCCATAATCGAGCCACCATCGGAAACTGGTCCCACGTCCCGGTCATGATATCCGGCCATTCCACGACGTACTCCCTCGACGATGCAGGTCGGGCCGCCTTCATCGGGCACGCCGGGGGAGGAGGGACAACTTGGACAAATCCAAGCTGGCGAAGACAACGCTGGGGCATGTACGCTTCGACGATGTCACGATACTGAATGAGTCCCGTGTACAGGGTCCTGGGTACCCTAACACTAGGGTTCGGGCCGAAAGGCATCCAGTTCACCTGTACAATTAAAACATATAAAATATAATAACATGAATATAATATGTGCAAATAATAAAATGTAGACTCTATAAATAAACGTTACCTCTAAGGGGGACAGCCTGTCCAGCAATAACCGTATCGATCGGAGGCGGTCAACGGTCTTCTTCTCCGAGCGCGGACTCCACGCACAAGCACGCGGCATCCCCTCATCAATAGGAACTGGGTCACGATGTGGTCGCAATGCAGGAAAGTACTCGTATATCCAAGTCTGCAATAGAGTCAGACACCCAGTGATACCTGCCGCGTCAGCCCGACTCGCAAATCCTAGTTAGCGATACAAATACGCCAACGTAGCCGATCCCCAGGAAAACTGGCCTACACTGTCGGGGTCACACGCCTCTACGATGTCGCGTGGCCTGAGCTTGTTTCCGCCGCTCTTATCCGGAAACAAGGTACATCCGAGGAGTAGAAAAACATAAGCACTCAGCTGTGCGTCGGGCGTCCTACGTGCACTCGGGTACAAACACCGTTGCAACACGGATGCGATCTTCACACCTCCGTGTTCCCAAACACCTAGCGCCTCGGTGTACAGTGCAGCCCTGTCCACCGCCAACAACTCCGCCAGCGAATCTGCCTGATCCGCATCATCCACAGCACAAAGTCGTTTACCCTCAACACGAATCCCCAGAATGGCCTCGACGTCATGTAACATGATTGTCATCTCACCGAACGGAAGGTGAAAAGAGTTTGTATCCGGCTGCCATCGCTCAATGAAAGCCGTGATCAGCGTAATGTCAATCTTATCGTGCATGGTGGCAGGAACGTGCTTCACCCCAGTGCCCTCCAGTCGCTCGAACATCTCGCTCTCCGCCGGCCAGGCCTCAGCCCATGTACGCAAAAAACTACAAGTCTTTTCCCGGGTATGACATTTCAACAACCCCGTAACTGAAGGCCTCTCCTGGTCCTCCCAAATACGGGCAGCTATGTGTCCTAGAAAGCTAGGAATCACACTCCCGTCAACAGGCCCACCGGGCACCTCACTCCTAACAACCCAAGAATCATTACCCGCCCTCGACCGTTTCCTGCTTGCCCCAGAGACAGTGGACGCAGATGATGTGCCAGATCTACTAACAAACCTACCACCCCTACCCTTACGCACCTCCACCATATGCGTCTCGTACATGTCATCAACCCTCTGACTGAATGGACCGTAATCATCATACGGTCCACTGCCATCGTCCACATCCTCATCCTCATCTGCGCCCTCCTCCTGCTCCTCCTCCTGGTCACCCTCCTCAGCATCATCATCGTCATCGTCATCCTCATCCCGACGGTGGATCCGTTCTCTACGAACTGAGGCCGAAATACCACGGGATCTGACATGTCTATGCCCCGACCTCTCCACTGAATAACTTCTACTAAGAAGCTCTATATTCTTCCCCCCACCATGACACCCTACACAAAATTTTAAAATATATAAACATACAAAAATTTATACGATAAATAATCATCATCGCAAATCAAATACACTAAAAACATACAAATAATAGTAAACAAAATATAAACGTAGAAAAAATACAACGAAATTGAAAAAATTTATAAAAATAAACAACAAAATATAAAAACAATTCAAAATTATATTACAAAAAAAAAAAAAAAAAAAATTTAAAAACAATTTTTTAAAAAAATAAAAAAAAAAAATAAAAAAAAAAATGGGGGGGGGGCGCCCTGGCTGGACGCCCAGCCGGCGGTGGTGGCGCCAGATGCAGACGCCGCCACCAGTTGGCTGGCGTTTGGGCTGGACGCCACAGCCACGGCTGCGGCGCTTAGACTAAACGCCACAACCGTGGCGGTGGCGTCCAGCCCAGGCGCCAGCCAACTGGTGGCGGTGTCTGCATCTGGCGCCACCACCGCCGGCTGGGCGTCCAGCCAGGGCGCCCCACCGCGTTCACGGCGGTTTTCCCCTTTTTTTTTTTTTTAAACAAAATATACCTTTCCACCTTGGGACATCCTTCCCTCCGCCGCCGCCGCCACTTCCTTGCCTTGCCGCCTCGACATTGCCGTTATTTTGATTTTTTTTTTTTAGAGAGGTTGAAAGAAGATGAGCAATGAGAGTGTGAGTGATGAGAGTGTGAGTGTTTTTTTTTTTTAGGTCAAGGGCAATTTTGGGAAACCAAGTGAATTTTGTGGGCTTTATGTAGTAATTTGTGGCGATGTTTAACAAATCCCTTATTTTACTGACCTAATTTCACACAACAATCAACTAAAACATGTATTTTTGGTGAGTATACAAACATGACAAACTTTGACTCCTACAAACAATAACCATATTGTTAATTTATTTTTTAAAAATCAATTCCTTAATGGAGAAATCTTGTGATTTAAAAAATCAATATATACATTGTGAGGGATTTTTTTGTGTGGCTGGCTACACTGTGTGGTTGGGGTTACTCGAGTTACTTGGTCAGGGGTTACTCGAGTTACTCAGTCAGGGGTTACTTGAGTTACTTCTGACCGAGTAACCCCTCAAGTAACCCCTGATCGAGTAATTCCTGACCAAACCCCTTAAATAACCCCTAATCGAGTAGCCCTTGAAGAGTAACCCCTCGAGTAACCCTTCAAATAACCCATGATCGAGTAACCCCTGACCGAATCCCTCAAGTAGCCCCAGACCTAGTAACTCGAGTAACCCCGACCACATGGTGTGGCCGGCCACATATAAAAAATTGCTTACATTGTATATTTTATAATTTCCACATTGTCTATCAATATTATCTTTATTTGACAATTGAATAAAAGTCGTGCTAATCCATGAGTTCACACTAGTAAATACTTCCATCGTTCTTCTATAATTACAACTAGGTTAAAATTCCGTGTAATGCACGGTTGTTAAATATTTTTGACAATTATATTACAATATATAAAGTATATAAAAAATATTTAGAAATATTTTATTTGGGTATATTATGGAATATGATTGTCAAACTGAAAAGAAAATACATAAGGTATAAATAGTTTACTTAAAGATTTTGCAAAAAAAAAAAAAAAAAAAAAAAAAAAAAAAAAAAAAAAAAGCGAAAAAGGCAGGAAAAAATTCTTCACAAGGTAATGACAAGTGTCATTGAATGATTTGCTTTTAGTATAGGTTAATAGATATTTGAATTATCACATTCGTCAATGCACATATTATATCATTATCTTAAATTATATGTTTGTAAAAATTTTACAAACTTAATATGTTGTTAAAAGAGTAAATTAAAACAAAATTTAACAAGAAATTTTTGGTTCCCTATAGGGTTTCTTCTTGGGAGGGTTTTTCTGGTTCCCTATAGGATTTCTCTCTTGGGAGGGTTTTTCTAGCCTCCATTGCTAGTTTTTTTTTTTTTTTTTTTTTTTTTGAAGTTCTTTTTTTTTTTGAAGGTTTTCCTTCATTCTTCTCCTTTTCTCTCTTTCTCCTTCATCTCTTTTTTTCTGATCTCTTTTGTGAATCTTTATAGGGGCTTTCATCGGTGTTTTTACCAGTGGTAAGCCCCACAAAAACTTTTTAATTGTTTTCAATAAATGGATCCCATCTTTGAGATGGTGGTTATTCTATTAGGGTTAATTTCTTTTTGTGTTTGTCTGTTGAAGATTGAAGATTTAGGGTTTCATAATCTCCGGAAGTATTGAAGAGTATATGAGTATTTTCACTCAAACAACTATTCGTCAGTAGATCTCAAGCCGAATTAGTGCTAACTCACATATTGTATTGCCTCGGATGAAGTTTTTTATTAAGGCAATCGTCGATCGAATATGCGATGTAACTAGTTTTAAGGTAATTTGTACTTGTATTGGAATTTTAATTTTGCTCGGAATTGTTTATAAGTGTCGTTTAACTATCTTTCATTAATGAAATCCTTTTTTTTCATGTCAATAAATAAATAAATAAAATAACAAGATCGTATATGATATTTTTTTTCCAACGTATAACACAAAGACAGCCAGCGGAATCGCGATTAAAAAAGATTTGAAAAGGTACTTCATAAGAAGTAGAGTAGGTTTTTTTTTTTTTGATCTGTTTTGGATTTAGCTATTGCACTGGGCCCAATTTTGGGCCATAAAGAGCTTGGCAACGGATACCTTGACAAATGGGTCTTAGGTTACAAATTTACAATACTCTGAAACCGCATCTTAAGCCTGAAAAACATGCTCTACGTGAGTCTAGGCTTTAACATTTTATTTTATGAACCCCAGACAGCCAATAGGCCGAACGATAATATAGTCCAATACTAGCTCTACATGCACGCATTTCGAGAAATAATTAAAAACAAACGCATTACTTCAATTTGATCACAATAAATCCAAATTTAGAAATCTGACATAATAAAGTCTTGTTCTCTTCATAATAGTTAATAAAAATAATTTAAATTTAATAAAATAATTTCAATTTGTAAATTTAATAATTAAATTGAGCAAAAAAAAATTCAATTCAGTAAATATAAGCTTTAATTGGTAAAAGTTAGTAATTCAAAGAACAAATATAGCAGAGAATTAGAAACCTAAGTTTTAAATAGTAAAAATAAATTCAGTTCAGTAAAAATAAATTTAATTTAGTGAAAAATAACTTCAATTCATCAAAAATAAGGTGAGGAAAATAAGGCCTAAGTTTTTACTAAAATTTACATTAAAATTTGAAATAAATAATCATGCTGAGTAATAAAAAAATAATAATAATAAAAAAAAAGAAGCAAGAAAATGTTAGTTATTCCCATACAAAATAGTTTGATATTTACATAAATTTTCAAAAAAAAAAAAAATGAATGAAATAGAAAAAAACAAAACAATTGAAAGAGGATATATTTATTCTTAAACTAGGTGTGAAGTTCGTGCGATGCACGACTTTGGTATTTTTTATTATTATTAAATAAGAACAGATAAAGTCATCAATACGAAGACATTAAGGGGCTGTTTGGTTCGCTGTGATGGGGAAAGGGAATGGGAATGATTACCTTTGTTGGTGTTTGTTTTCCCTTTTTTGTCATTCCCATTCCCCCTTTTTATTTTTGGGTTTACCCAAAATCCTCCTACTCTCATTCCCCCCCTATATTTCCCATTCCCTTTCCCCAACCACCACCATACCTCATCAGCTGGATGCACCTCACCGGAACTTGCTATACCTCGCCGAAACTCGCTTCACCTCGCCGGATGCTCGTTGGCCTTCCTCCGACCCTCGCCACTCTTCGCTGCCCCTTCTCCCACCCGAAAACCCTTCTCCCGACCCTCGTGTTACCCTTAAAAACCCTCCCTCCACCGGAACAACCGGTTGCACCTCACCAGGTCGGAGGAGGTCCGACAAACAACCGTCGGAATTACGGCCCAACCCTCGGTGTTGCTGGGGAAGTTCGATAGATGCGTTTTGGTTGGAATTCAATCGGGATTGCTAAGGTCGAGGACGAGAAAGGTTGCGGTGTGGATTGCTGTTCGACGGACCTCACAGGTGAGGGGAGAGGCGGCGAAGGTCGGAGGAGGGACGGCCGGTCCCGGAATGGTGTTGGTTGGGAAGTATGGTGGCTGGAGAAGGTGGAAACTAATGAAGGAAGGGGTGCAATGGTTGTGCTATGGTGGTTCTATGGTGGTTTCATTCCATTCTCCTCCATTCTCACCAAACAACACCCTAAATTCTAAGGGTTTCATTCCATTCTCCTCCTTCCCTTTCTAAATTCCATTCCGATTCCCTTGTGCGAACCAAACGGCCCCTAATTATTACTGTAATGGATAAGCTAAAGCAATTGTTTTCAAAGAAAGGAAAAACTGTTACAATTAATTAAAATCTACTTTTTATTAATAATATAATTAAAAATCAATTTGCTAGGTTCAAACATATTCTCTCTTTCACCTCTATGTAGAGTGTATTTTTTGTCTGTAGTTGTGGTACATTATCTTGGGCCTCCCGTAAATGATGCTAACAGAATTATTCTATTCCCCTTTTCAGCCCCGTGGTACATGTATCTTGGGTCTCCCGTGAATGTTGCTTGCAGAATTATTTTATTCCCCTTTTCAGCCCAATTATGTAGTGTGTATTCTTTTTCTGTACTTGTGGTACATGTATCTTGGGTCTCCGATGAATGTTGGTGACAAGATTATTCTTTAGGTTGGGTCTTCAACTATGAAAAGAAACCGATTATTATTATTTCTACGTATTGTGTGGTTAATTGGTGGTGCATGTATTATGAATTAAATTAATGTCTATTTATAAGGAAATACAATAAATCATATCTTCTTTACATAAATTTTATCATTCTTTTTTAATCTTATTTAATATTTTGAATTGTTATCTGTATCTTAATTTTTTTTTAATCTTATATCATTATTTTAAATTTTTATCTATAACTTAGCACACTAATCATTAGCACTTGTATTTTTATAAAAAATCTTTTTAATGGTTTATGATATACTACCTCCGTTAACGATTATTTGCAATAAATGTACTTTTCGCGGAAGCCTGGGCAAAACTTTTAAAGCATGATTATTGAAATATAAGAGCATGTAATTAAGTATTAATCCAACTAAAAAAATCACAATTAACAAAAACCAGCAAACCCAAAACCCAGAATCACCTAAACCACCGACACCCACAACTAATCACCACCAAAACCCACGAACCCACAACCACCACCACCACCAAAATCTGAACCCACAATCACCACCACCACCAAAATCTGAACCCACAATCACCACCACCACCAAAACCAGAACTAGAAACCACCACCAAAACCACTGAAACGCACAACCACCAAAACCAGAACCCACAACCACCACCAAAACCCACGAACCCCCAACGAAATCCACGAACACCACCAAAACCCACGAACCCACAAACACCACCAAAACCCACAACCACCACCAAAACCCACAAACCCATGAACCAACGAAACCCACAACCACCACCAAAACCCACAAATTGAACCCCCACGAACCACCAAAACCACACCCAGAATCTCCAAACCCAGAACCACCACCGAAATCCACTAAACCCACGAACCACCAAACCCACCCACAAACCACCCCCACGAACCTGTAAATCCACCCACAACCCACCAAATCCACCGACGAATCACGCAAACCACCCACAAACAACCAGATCTGGAATCCACTTAAAGGATGGTGTGGAATTTGATAATGAGAGATAAGAGATGAAGAAGATGAGGTGCAGCGAGGTGAGAGATTAAGGGGCTGTTATGGTGTGAATTGGTGATTGGCAGGGCCGGAATTGCACGACTGCTGTTGGTGGGCGGCAATGGTGGTTTGAGGCAGGGGAATCGGTGTAAGATGGTGTTGGAGAGGGTGGACATGGTGTTGGGTGTTTGGCGTGGTTGGTGAGAAGAAGGAGAGAGAAAGATGAAGGAGGAGAAAGAAAGATGAAGGAGAGAAAGATAATCTGATTATTTAGGTGGGAAGATTTAGATAATTAATTCATATTAGAGTTATAATGAGTTGTAATTATGTGTAGTATTATGTGGTAATAATTTTTAAGTGAGGGTATTTTGAGAAAAAAAAAATGTTACTAAAAGAGGAAAGAAAACACTTTATTGCAAATATTATTTAGCAGTTAGCACCCATTTTTAGTATATGTTGTAGATAATCATTAACGGAATTGTATGTGTTTTTTTTTAAAAAAAACTTTAAAATTTGGGTTTAAAAATAAATACTTCTTTCTTTGAAAGAATAAGCCCTGTTCAACTGTTTCATTTTTCACTGTAATAAGCCCTAACCGAATCAAATCAAACCAAGAAATCATTCTCTCTATCCTTCATTTCCAAAACTTCCGATTAGAAATCCGTGTTCAATAATCACCAGAATCCCATTAAAATACTTTGTAAAACAATTTATTCCATCAATTTCTCTCTCATTCCACTTTCTCTTTACATCAGCTCAATCAAAATTCCAAAATTGAGATCGAATTGCAATTAAGCTGCTATAGTGCATGATTACTCTATTCTATTTTAGATGAAGATGTTCCTAAAGATTGTCGTGTTTGCTGTATTGTCAGCTGGGGTTAGCTCTTCTAGGCCAGCCCTACCTAGTGTAGAGGCCGAGACCAAGGAGAAGACGATGTTCGATGTGAAATTGGAGAAGTTTGATGCAGGGAAGAATTTAAAGGTGATTAAAAGAGGTGAGAAGTTAACATAATTGGCTGAGAAAACACCTGCATTTGTGAAGAAAGGGTTTACTAAAGAAGAAGGTGAAGCTATTATTTATAAATTTCAAATAGAATTAACTTTTCCCAGCTGATTAGACTGAATAATTCAAGTATTATCTTTAACACCGTCTTTGTTTGCGGCTTCTTTGTCAGTCTTCCCACTTTGGTTGGATGATCTTCTTAGGGTACTGAGTGAAAATTGATAGCATTTGAACAAAATTAGTGCTAACAAAGATTATCTATAATAATCTTTGTTTGTCGGCATTTCAATAATAAGTAGTAAAAGGGAGGAAGAAAAGAAAGATCAGAGCAGCTATGTATATGTCTATGAAGGAGATTAACAAATCGAACAAAACTGATTGCTAGAAGTAGGAGAGAGAAGGGCAAGGAAAGAAAGGTAAGGGAAAAATCAGTGTTTTTTTTTTTAGTTGTTGTCATCATGAATTGAGTTGAAAAATGTTACATGTTGCAGAGCATAAATTAGAAATTGAAGTTTTATGATACTTTTGTTGGATGTTATACATATTGCAGTGTTAAATGTGAATAAAATTGTTAGGTTTTAACTAGTATAAATCAAATACAAACTTGTGGGAACAAAACCTAAAACCGGTGTATAATTGAAACTAATTATACAATCAAATCAATACAACAATATGTATTCAAACCAAGCACTAATAACTCGAAGAATTACAGAATTTACAATGAATTTAACTAAGGTGAAAGATATAATACTTGCCTCACTTCCAAGCCTTCACAAAGAACATGAACATGAGAATTGTAATGACTACGTAAGTCTCAAACCTTGATACTTTGTCTTAGGCGTGTGAAACACTTTCCTAAAGAGATTAATTTCCCCCACAACAATACTTGGCTTTATACCGAAAGTTCTCTTTGAGATACAAAAGACAAAACTTCGTTCTTTGCACTAAGAGACGAAATTAGATGATCAAATTCACAAAATTTGGCTAAATTGATAGAGATTAGATGAAGAGATTGCAAGTTTCTTCAAATAAAATTGTAGAGAAGATAGAATATTGGAGAGGAGGGAACAAAAACTGAATGTCACATCCTTTCGTTTCTAATAAAAGAACAAAGGAGAAACACAACTGCCGCGAGCCGCGGGCGCGGCAGCCTGAGCCGTGGGAGCGGTGGTCCACGCCGCGGGCGAGGTGATTTGAGATTCACCCTCAGTTTCTAGAGATGGCTGGCCGCGGACTCTCCCTACCCACCGCGGGCGCGGCCCCCTCGAAGAGGGTTCTCCACATACACTCTAAATTTCTAACAAAAATTAAAGTTGCTTACTTGCTTAACATATTAGGAGAAAAAGTAGGTGTAGGTTGTTTCAAGGATTAAATCATTGGGGTCAATCATGAGGTTTATTGGCTAGATTTGGAACACTTTGTGTGTGTGTGTGTGTGTGTGTATATATATATATATATATATTATTATTATTATTATTATTATTTGTAAGTTTGATTTATTTGGTTGAGTTTTAACTAATTTTGACAAATAATATTTTAAAAGTAAAGATAGAGAAGTTAATAGAAAATAATCATGGCATAGTAGTGGTTGCTTGTTGTTCACAATTGTAACTAACTAACGTAACATATACTATCTCATTCTTGTTGCTCATGTACTAATTGAGTTGTAAAATGTACTCCTCTATATCGTATCATTGAGTGGGAACAACCACTATTATTGAGAATCTATATATGAATAATATGGATTATTTAAAAAATTTAAATCTTTATATGACTAATGTGGTTTGGTTTTAAAAAAAATCGTGTTTTGCTTAAAATAAAAAATATTGTTTATATGAAAAATTTGGGTCTAAAATAAAAGTTATGACTATTACACAGAGGGTAAGTTTGAGAAAACTTCTTTGTAGACGATGTTCTTTGTGCTCCTTTTGTACTTTTGTAAAGAATCATCAATAAAAAACTTTAGGCCTTCTGGTGAAGTTGTTCTTGATGCTGCCACATAGAGTTGTCCGTGACTGAAAACAGGATTCGGTAGGTATACTCCCACATATGAAAGTGACTGTCCTTGACTCTTGTTTATTGTCATTGCATAGCAATGCTTTAAAGGGTATTGTCTTGTTTTCAATATAAATGGTAGTTTGTGGTCTGTTGATGTCATTACAATTCTAGGTATTAAAACTTTGTTTTCCTGTTTAGACCCAGTAATGATCTTTCCTTCAATTACAAACTTCCCAAGATGCGTAATAATAAGGCGAGTTCCATTGCACAGCCCTTTGTGGTGGGTTTATGTTTCTAAGAAGCATGACCGACATTCCTTCTTTCAACTTTAGCTTATGGTGGGGTAAGCTAGGTAACTTTAGACTGTTCAAATACTCTGTAGGGTATGCATCAAATTGTTGGTCACATTCTGTTGAGGATAAGCATATTTCACACAACTTTTGTAGGTCTTTTCTTCTGTGGGTAAGAGACCCATCATGTAGTCATTTATGCTATCCGTAGTATCATTTAGGGGTGTGAGTATAGCCCTCTCCCTCAAGTAGTTGGCATCACTTCTTTGTTCAAATTTTTGGTAAATCGTCTCCATGACAATTTTCAGATCAAAGATATCCACATTTGCTATATTCTTACTTGGTATTTCAATCCATGTTCTTTCGACTTCATGATCTTCATTTTGTGTTTCAAGCCTTCCATCTCCCATAGCTAACAGCCATTCATTGAACCTCTTATTTTTAAAGTAGTTCTCTATCTCGGTGTTCCCTTCTCGTACCCTCATGCTTTGTTTCAGTATAAACACATTGCAATCTTTCCATATGTGGGATCTATCGATCGAAGCCTGGACAATTTCTTGTCTACCTCCCTTTGGCACGATGGGGAGTACTTGCCGAAAGTCTCCTCCGAGTAATACCACCGTCCCACCAAATAACTTAGATGCTGCGTTTGGGTTCTTGTACCCTGCAATGTCCCTCATAGTGCGATCAAGTGCTTCAAATGCAAACATGTGGTCCATTGGTGCTTCGTCCCATATAATCAACGATGTTTGTTGTAGTAGTTCTGCATGCTGTGTTTTACGACTGATATTACATGTTGAATTCTCTAGTAGGTCAATCGGTATCTCAAACCTACTGTGTGCTGTTCTTCCTCCAAGTAACAGTAGGGCCGCAATACCTAATTTGCTGTTTGAAGAGAAGTTAGTGGAATTTTTTTTTATTTTTTTTTTCTGTTTTTTGTTATATTACCTAGATTACATATCGTAAAGATGTGACTAATTTTACTGTCAATTATGAATTTTAATTTAATATCAAGTAGCATTTGAATTTACTAATAGCATTTTTAAAGATTAATGCCTTACCTGATGACGCCACATTTAGAACAATTTTCTTTTCAGCACGAAGCTTTGCTGATATGGTGTAGTATAGGAAAGTCTTTCCAGTCCCTCCGTGGCCATAGACAAAAAAATATCAATCTCCGATAGGGTGAATGTCTTTATTTGATCTTCTGTAAGTATTAGTTCTGGATGTTTGAACAATCGCCTTCTCTTTTGTAGTATGTGTTCTGAGAGGGCCTTGAAGCTACTTTCCCATAGGCTGAATATGTCGGTCACGTCACAGAATAAAAGTAGTGTGACAAATAGTTCTCGTAGTTGCGATGGCATTGCCCACTGATTGGCCTCTTGTATAGAGTCGTGCCACTCTTTGTCATTGCTAAGTAGTCCCAAAACATAGCACGCTTCTTTGTAGGTAGGATGCAAGTAGCCATCGATTGTCCTTATTTCCTGAAAAGATTTAGGACCCTTGACAATGTTGAGTAGTAGACGAAGGTAGTACCTCTCTCCTGCTGTTGGGTGTACATATGTTATTCTTCCGATGCTTTTTCCATGATGTCGTTTCTCCCATGATTTTTTCTTTTTTGTATTTCCAAGCTCATCAACCTCATCAATGGTAGTCCATACATAGTCTGTAGGGAAATCTGCATATGTTAAGGACCTTGCATCCTCATCAATTGCATTGGTATGCATCCATTCCGATCCATGAGCATAGTCTCATTGGCTTCTCCATTGTTCATGAGCATGCTTAAATTCTCATTGTCTCGAATAACAACCGCCTATTCTCCTTCCAAGTGTACAGGTAGACATATGACTGAAGGACTTCTTTCATGGATTCAAATTCGAAAATTCTCCATGCGGCCTCACATGCTAAGATATGCCTACAATCAAGGTACGATTTTATCTCATCTGTTTGGTCGTCACTAATTATCATGGTTGTTCTGTCTGGTCCTTTGCATATATATTTAAACAGGTACTTGATAGCACATGTGGTATTGCACCATTCCACATTAATATGAGCATCAAACATTAGTAGTAGGCCTTCATTGTATGGAACTATTGATCTTTTATCCATTAGATGATCACCCTTTTTAATGAACCTGCGAGTTTTATATTGGGATTTGAGTATGAAGCAACTTATGGCATTAGTAAGTATTAGTTGTAAAATTTTTTACTTCCTTTCGTCGTCCCTTCTTCTGTATACAGGGTGACCATTATTATCAAAAACAGTTTCTTGATTGAATTGCTTTGGATAGTTTTTGCTGCACTTCTTATCCACCATGCATGGGCAATTCGGATTAAAATTTCCGCATGGACCATGAACCATGTAACGCGTAATGGCCTCATATAATTCTGGTTTCGATTATTTGTTTGGGATCTCTACTTGAATGATTGTGTCTATGAATTGTGGAGTGCGTTGTAATTCTTCTTCCTTTATCCATAAAAGTATATGAGCATGAGGTAGCCCCCTCCTTTGAAATTCCACATTGCAAACATCTGTATTTCAGTCATACATTACTGAAAGTTAGTTATAGCATTTTTTGCTATTGTTTTTTTGTTTTTTTTTTTTTCTTTTTTGACTTTTAATTAACTTGCTCATCATCAGTTCATCGTAAATTATTAAAGTTTGCTTATAACTAAAAAGTAAACCATGGAAAACTATAAAAGTAGATTAAGGAAACAAAATGAATGAAATACAAAAACGCTATATCATGTTTCTCTATTATCATGTGTTTGAAGTGTGTGTGTGTGCGTCCTGCTACTGGTACGCATTCATAACTTTGAAAATTCTTTTTTAAATTACTTTTACAGATATTAACCAAGAGGGAAACTACCGAGCTGCATGAATTTGATGGGAAGTCTTTAGGTCACAGTTATTATAAATTTACTTGAGTGATCGGGCATGTTTTTAGGTTAGGTTCTCTATTTCTATCTTCTGAGTTATGGCTTTTGTTCCCTATTTTGGATTTATTTTTTTATTTTTTTTAGGTTCTTTTAATTTTTACCTGCCACATCAGTCCCAAAGTAATGGTCTTCTTTTAGACACTTCATGAGCTGTTTTAGTTTGAGCTTGAATACTCTTTCCATGATATACTGTCGATCTTCTGACTTTTGTCCTTCAATGTGACTCAACATTGCTTGTACTTCTGGCCACTTTGTGTTAGCAGTAAATGTGATGAATAGATGTGGGCTTCTATATTGTCTACATATTGCCATGGCATCTTGGTAGTTTTGGTACATGTATCTTGGTCCTCCCGTGAATGATGCTGGTAGGACAATTCTTTTTCCCACTGTTGCCCCATTCATGTCTCCTTGTACCACAACATCTCGTATGTTGCTGTAAGTTTTGCACCTAAATTGATGTTGGTTGTTTCGGATAAATGACAACCTTTCTTCTTCAATCGCGCAATAGCAGTCTACAATAAATTGTAAAAGTAATTGACCTGCAGCAAAATATAAGGAATTATGTTTAGAAAATATGAATTTATTGTCATATAAGTAAACAAATTCTCGTATTTTTTTTGGAGGTTTATATATGTGTTAGATTAGTAAAAACGTGCATATTAATTTGAATAAGATAAGTAGTTAACCTCATGATCACACATTCCCTCTTGCCTTTTCCTAATCCTTTTTTCTTAGCATATACTATCCCAAGATGGTAACTATCTTCTCCGTATGGGAATAGCAGAGGATATTGTAAAGCCATGAAGCTTGGGTGTAATTCACTTATTCTTTGTAATCCTTCTGATTTGTGCTCAATTATTATATCCCTTCCATATGTGTTATTTCCAATATCTCCTACTATAAGTGCAGCTATCTCAGATGACGTTGGCATGTTGTACGCTTTGTTTTTGTTGTCCCTTGTACCAAGTAGCCTTATGGTCCACTTTTCTCCCACATTTTGTCTTATTCTTGTTGTGCCATTCTAAAGGTTTGTGCCAGGGGATTTACTTTTTCAAGCATTGCTTTCAATTTGGAGAGTAATTCAAAATTCAATGTTGGGCTGTTTTCATTCTTTTGAACAACTTCTGTTCTTAAATGCACCATCATATATATATAGCTGTGCAAATGATGGTTGTTTATCATCTACTGGCAGAAGAGACCCTATTCGATGATGATTCTGCCCACTTACTCTAAAAACATAAGGGCCTACTGTTGTGTTTACTGAATTATCAATCTTAGCGCCCATTGACATAAATGCAAAACATGAATTGTATATACAAACAAGTTGTCTGAAGACTGATGTGCATTTGTCTCCCATGTAATTCAACAATTCTTCCAGCAACTTGGGTGTTTCTTTGAATTTGGGTAATTTTACTTCCCCTCTTGACAACATAGGTTAAAGATTGTCCTGTTCTTTGTGCTTCTCTTCTTAACTCTCTCTTCGTACCACATTAATGCACCACACTCTGGACATTCATATTCAGGTAGGCCTAAGCTTATATACTTGTAGCTTTCTTTATTTGTTCTTGTACATTAAATTAATTCATGCTTAGATAAGGATAGTGATTTAAAGAAAGTGCAAGGTAAGTTGGTAAGTTTTATGATACCTGCTGATGTTGTTTCGAATTGCATTTGTCCATTCTCTTTGTTATTTATTAATCGCCTTCTTTTGTCTTTATGCCAATCTACACATAGAATTCAAAGATGAGCAAAGTGTTAGCAATTTATAAAAATATTGTAAATTTATATATTGCAGGTTTTGGGTGATCTAATGTTGCCTTTCTATTTGTGGTTTTTTTTTTTTTTTTTTTTTTTTTTTTTTTTTTTTTTTTTTTTTTTTCTTTTACTGTTGAATTTTAATACTCTAAGCAGATCCATAGTTGATGTTGTAGCATGTGTTTAATAGTTATAAATTTAATTATGTCCTAATAATCTTGGGTTTTGTGTACAACGCTATTTATACAAAGCTATGAACTAAAATTGGATTGGGAACATGATAAGTTGTTCGACTTAGACGTGAGCATTTTCTTGCTATAATTTATACAGAGCGTAGAGCATATATTGTTTCAAAGAGAGCGTATAATTCTTGTATTACATACGGTTTCATGTAGCAACTTTTTTCTCAATGGTAATCAAATAACATCACTTTCAAGTCATTATTAACAGTAGATTGATATGTTGATTAATTAAATTAGAAAGAACAAGTTAAGTTCTATATTAATTACCTGGCTATATGAAGTTGTCTTCGTGCTTTTTTCTCATTGAGTATCAATCGTCTCCTTTTCCTTCTTTCTCTTTGCAAAGCTTTTATAATGAAATCTTGGTTGGTTCATGGTACATCTTAGAATAAATTCACTGTACGATGATTGTGTTCTTTCTTGAGTTGCAGATATGTAATTTTATAAAAACTATGATTCAAATAGGTATGATAATTTTATTAAAGTTGGGTTATTAGAATATAGAGTTATGAGTAATATCTTTACAATAAAAGTAAATTTTATCTTTTAAATTTAAATTTTTTTTTAAAAAAAATTTTATCACACATGAAAAGATTATCTTGTTCCTTCTAACTTTATATGGGTCCTCTTTTTTCACCTAATACTTTTTGGTCATTTTTATTTACTTCTTTTCTCACTTCCTTTTTTTTTTCACCCCCACCTTCAATAGCATTGTATACACGTTTTTTGTAGCTTCTGTGCAAAATCATAGCCATAGCCAATATTGACTCTCATATAATTTTGTGAAAGCCTCATTCTAAGAGGATAATTAGTATATTATTTTGTAAATAGTATATAATTTTTAAATGTGTTGTTGGTAGAATATTTATCATCTTTATGACGGATGATATAAATTAGAACACATGCCAAATTTGATCACGCGCAATTAGCCCAATAAAAAAAAATAAAAAATAAAAAAACATAAAATCATATCACAAATAATAATCAATATCGCGTTGTTTTTTTTGTTTTTGTTTTTTTTTTAAATTTTAATATCTAAAGATAATTTTTTAGCTCTTAAAAAAAAGATAATTTGTAGTCTTATATATAATTCAAATAGGTATGATAATAATTTTATTAAAGTTGGGTTAGGATTAGAATATAGAGTTATGAGTAATATCTTTACAATAAAAGTATTTTTTTTTTAAGAAGAATATCTTTTTAATTTCAGATATATACTCGTTTTTGGTAGCTTGTGGACAAAATCATAGCCAATATTGACTCTCACCTAATTTTGTGAAACCTATTTTTATGTGCATATATGTGATATCATTTTAATTTAGTGGGGTCTTGAGCCATAACCGTGCATGTATATTTTGTTTTTTGCATGTGTGCAAGTGATATGTGATATAAAAACACGAAAATATTAACACGAAATACAATAGTAATAATAAAAGGTATAAGATCTCTTATAAAAGTTAAAATATTAAATATGGGAGTACATAATAATTTAAAATCATATGAAGTATTTGCTAAATAGTCTAATGACTAACATAATAATTAAAATCTAAAATTATCAATGATTATTTAATGAAGTATATAAAAACTACATAATGGATGATAATTTCGAAGCTTGAATATCCTTCCGCACTGTAAAACTTGTTATCTTGATCATGAAATTAAGCCTGCAATATAAATAGATTTTTAAACGGTTAATTAGTATATTAATTTAAAATTAAAATAGCTAATTTTTGAGAAAAATTAGATAGATACCTTTGATTTTTTAAATGTGTTGCTAGAATTTTTATCATCTTTATTATCAGATTTATTATGAGACCGTTTTCCATTATCCTTAGTTGTATCTTCTTCTTTATTTGTTGTAGCTTCTTTGTCGTCCTACATATCAAATAGTTAGTATAACGCTTATTTTTTTGGAAAAGTTTAAAATATTTTTTCAAAATTTTTAAAAGTTAAAACATACCTCAAGAATAATTGTTTCAAAAGTTTTCATCACAGTGAAGGTTTGTCGTGATCTTTTACGATTATAAGCAGTGATTTTAACTTTGAAATCAATTCTTTTCCAATGATATTTTTAATTATCTTTGGTATTTCTGATTCTGCGTAATTATCGCTAGCATTGTCTTTGTTATTGGCCTGCAAAAGATTAATATACAATAAATATATTATTATATAATCAATATTTTGAATAATCATTATAGTATATAATTGTTTTTTAAGAAAAAAAAATATTTAAATTTTTTGAAAGTAATTTAAAAAGGACAACCTTTTCATAAATATGAGCTTCAAAAACTATACTTGCATCTTGACCAATTAACTTCTTAGCTTCTTCATCAAATATAACAAATATAGTCAAACCACTATGATCTTCAACACCAAGCTCCAAACGATACCTAAAGGTCGTTATAAAAAAATATAATTTCAATAGCTAATTAAATATGACTAACATTTAAACCATAAACTATTCGTAGATCTCTAACCTTGGTATTGGTCTTTCGACTGATTTTTCACAAAGGATGCATAAAAAATCCGTCAATCTTGGAGTGACGTGTCTTTTACAAACCGGACATGAGATATAATAACAACCATTCTCACCCATGATATCAGCTACTTTAGCCTTACAGTAGAAGATTAAATCCTATATTTAAGAAATTAATGGAAAATTGTTTGTATGATATAAATCTAATTATTAAATAATACTTCAAAATTATAAAATAGTATTTTTGAATATAATACCATTTCAACAGTTTTTTTGGATGTGATTCATATATCAATCTTCTTGGAGATAATTTCTTCTGAGTCTATAGAAGTACGTTGTATTTCAAGTTTTTCAATAGTACTATTTTCCGATTTTTCACTACAATAAAAAAAACAAAAAATTATTAAAAAATATAAATAATAAGAGTCGATGGACTTTCGAAGCTTGCATAATGGACCCACCAAAAGCAACAAACAGATTTGATTATATCTTCAAACAATAGTGTTAGTAGTGTCTTTTATGTGTAGCAGTAACATCAATTTATTGATAAAAAGCATACGCTATGTACCAAAAAAAGAATTTTGAAAGAGAAATCATACTTCCAAATGTCTTTTAAGACCTGAAATTCTGGAACTTCTACATTTGTATAGATTTTGGTCGATGACGAAGAGGTTAGATTAAAAGTACCTATATATTAAGTAATAATAATAAATAAATAGATAGATAAATAAATAAATAAAATAAGTTAAATAATAAACAACAATAAACTTAAATTACCATTAAACTCATTCACCATCGTTGACGTAACTATAATTGGAAAAGGTTTAGTGAAATCATTGAGTTGGTTTTTCTGTTTCTTATACTCCACAAAAACTTTATTCCAAAGCTTAATTTGAACTCGTTTCCCCCTAAAAACAAAAAAATATTAGATACATATAAAATAAATATATGTAAGAAGAATTATTTAAATATAATAAAAAACATGCATACCATTTATCTTCTATTTCGATAGAATCACCAATTTCCTTCACAAGCATACCTACTACGTCTAATGCAAAAGTAGAAAAATAGAACACTGAAATATTAGCAAAAATAAAATTGATATAAAACAATCTATACATTTAGATAAAATAAATCAATATATTTACCAGGAAGTGAATAATTGTTGCGAAATTGATCTAAAGAACGTAATTGTATAAAATAAATATATGCATTGGAATTTTTTCATCATCCTCAATCGCTCGAACAACAGTACTTTGAAAAAATTGAATCATTATTTTGTTGCCACTGACAACGCGATATTGATTCTTATTTAGAACGACTGAAAAGTATCTAATGGTGTAAACTTTTCCTTCAATCAATTTCGCACGAAAGGGTTGAACAAAGTTGGATTTAATTGAGGCATGAATGTAATCACCCTGTAATTAAAAATAAGAAATTAAGTTAATTAATTACAATAAAAACTAAAGAGGTTTTAAAAAAAAATTAATAGAGGTAAATATTTTATAAGAAATACCTCCTCGTCCAATAGGACCATATCCAAACTTATTAAGCTATCTTGTTTGCGAAAGTTTAGTACGTCAAACAGGCGAGAAACTCGTACTTTGATTTTTCAATCATTTTTGCTCAAATTTAATTCTCTGACTAAATTAGATCTGCATGTAAAAAAAAACATAAACATAAAATTTTTAAGTATCCCAAAATAAACACAATGTAAGTAATAATTACTAATATAAATTTAAAAAATTAGCTAAGAATTACCCACGCATTGATGATCTAAAACTGACACAAAATTACTAACACAAAATTTATTTGATTTGGTTTTGTATTGATACAAAATTTTGTTGGTGTCGTATGATGCGTCAATTTATAATGGTAGGTATCACAAATTTGATTTAATTATAATTAATGAACAATTTTTAATTCTTATCGTAAACACCATCAAAATTTATCTTATAATGGTAGGTATGTTTTATGATATGATTATAAGTGTTTTTAATTTATTTTATTGGGTTATTATTAAAATAAATTAAAAATAGTTATCAATAAAAATAAAAAAAATCATAGTTAGGATTATCAAATCTTATAATGAATATTATTTCAATATGCAACCATCAAATACCAACATTCATACACATAATAAAATATTAATGGGTAAAAAGTATAGTTACGAATAGTGACTAAGATATTATTTGTGTTTTGCGTCATATAATATTTATATGTAGTGGGTGTTTATTATCCTATAATATTTCAATCAAAGATATTTCAATACTATGCTAGTAACCTCATGAAGATAGTTTTTAAATAGTATAGTGATTTAATTAATAATATCTTTTTGGAGATTAGGTAGTTTATCTATATCATTAGATTTTTACTTTATTTTTTTTCATGAAAATAATTTAATTCTTGGCCAGGAACCTCAATAGTTTTTAGATAGTATAGTGATTTAATTAATAATATCTATTTGTCGTTTAATATCTATATCATTGGATTTTTACTTTACTTTTTTTCCATGAAAATAATTTAATTCGTGGATTTTAATCTACGTGGCATTAAAATTAGAGATATATCAAATCTAATTCGTCACTTTTATCTAGGTGGCGAGGAATTTTTTAAAATAAAATAAAATAGAAATCTAAAAGCCCGTGCAATGCACGTTTTTTTTAATACATAAATTCCACGAAAATATAATATTTTTAATTAGATCATATAATATTTTGATTAATTTGTTATTGCTTGTAAAGGTACTTTTAATTTAATGCAATTTATAATGGAGTTAGGTACTTTTTATTAAATTTATGCAATTTATAATGCGACCTAGTTGATGTTAGTTATGTGGAAAAATTTATGATTATATCTAAACTATAAATATTGTAGGATATTAGAATAAAATACTTGATGTTAAAAGATAATATTTTGTTAAATAATTTCAATTTTAAATCACTATTCGTAGGTTTTTTTTTTAACTTGGCACATAAAATATCAAATCTTATTCGTTAATTTTGCTTATGAGCAATTATTTTTTTTAATTCTTAAATAAAATATGAATCTTTTTTTTCATTTAGGTACTCCATATATTTTTGTACTGTCTTAGACTAAAAGTTTTTAAATCTTTTAATTAATTTTACTATTTCATTCATTTACTTATATAAACTTTTGATTTATTAAAATTAAAATACATAATAAAACACAATCTCATTCATCAGCTATTTATGCAAAATTATTAATCTTAAAAGATAATTTTTAGTATTTTGAATAACTTAAACCCTAATATGAAAAGATAATTATTAGTTTTTTAAATTATTTAAATCCTAAATCATTATTCCTTTGACAAATTGAATTTGAATTCTTAAATTTCAGTTGTTGATTTTGCTTAGATGGCTAATACATTTTTTAATTCTAAAATAGAATATAAATCTAATTTTTCATTGCTTGAAATAATATTTTTTCTTGATGGCATGTCGAATGCTTTCAAAAAATGCCTCCTATGCGATGCATTTTTTTTTTTATATATATTAATTTTGATTTATGGATCTCTATAATATTTTTTTTTATTCTAATTTCTTTTACATAAACCAAGTAAATTAATGCCTTTTTTTTTACTTAAAGTCTAAGTTTTTTTAGTTGTCAAAATTCTATTATATAAATCCCTATGATATTGTGATTAATTTTTTATTAGAATTGAACAATTTTTATATTTTATGTAATTAAAAACGTGATTTAATTTGTTGATGACACTTGAATTAATTAAAAGTAAAATAAAAATTAGAAATCTGTTTACATTATAATAATCAGATATTTGTATGAAATCTCTAATGTTAAAAGACAATTTTTTTGCCTTTTTTTATTATTTAAATCCTTAATCACTATTAATCGTTTTTTGGTTACGTGAAAATTGAATTTAATTTCTTAAATATCATTCGTCAATTTTTCTTAGGTGGCAAGTGAATTTATTAATTTTAAAAAAAATACAAATCTAATTTTCATTTGGTCAAAATAATACCTTTGCTTATGTTGCGCGCCGGATGCTCTCGAAAAATGCCTAATTTATATATATTAGATTTTTTTACTTAAAGTCTAAGTTTTTTTTAATTATTATGTTTTTAGTATTTAAATTCCAATAATTTTGCGATTAAATTTTTATTAGAAATGTATAATTTTTATTTATAATGTAAGTAAAAAATGCGATTCATTTGATGATTTTGTTGATGACATTAAAATTAATTAAAAGTAAAATAAAATTTAAAAATCCATTTACATTATATTTATCCGTTATTTTGATAAAATCTCTAATATCCAAAGATTAGTTTTTGGCTTTTTAATTATTTAAATCCTCAATCACTATTAGTCGTTTTTTAGCTACGTGGAAATTGAATTTAAATTCTTAAATCTCATTCGTTAATTTTTCTTAGGTGGCGAATGAATTTTTTAATTCTAAACTAAAATGTATATCTAATTTTTCACTGGTCAAAATAAAACTCACGCCGAATGCTCTCGAAAAATGCCTACTTTATATATATATAACTTTCGTTGATTTTAGTTTGATTTTCGTTGATTTAAGTTTGATTTTCGTTGATTAAAGTTTGATTTTAGTTTGATTACTTAAGGTTTTTGTCAATTTTTTTTTGCGATTTTTGGCGATTTTCGTTGAATTTCCGTTCGATTTTTTTCCTGGCGATTTCTATTTGAGTACTTATTAGTTGATTTTAGTTTTAATTTTTGCTTCATTTGTTAATTTAGGGTACTTTATAGTGTAATTCGAACTTTTATTTATAATTTCTGAGGTTATGAATGGTTATAGAGATTGATTTTTGTCAATTTTGGTACTTGCATTTCACTAATTTGTGCTTAAATTTTGACGCACACTAAGTGTTTGACAATATTCTCCAATGAATCCTATTATTTTATCAATTTCAAATGTGGTACATATTTAATTGATGATCTTCTTATTTAATATTCCCCAAGATTGTATTGAGTCTCGGCTTCTAGCTTCTAGGTGTTGAGACATTTTCAGCATCAATTTCTACGATTATATATTGTTTAACAACTATCTTGGCTATCATTTTGGGTTGTTGTGAAACACATTTTGTTCAACAAATTATGATGGCTACTATTGTATCAAAATTTGGTTTATTTCCTGGGATTTAATTTATTCAACATCGTTCTCTTTTCTTGCAATATATAGGGAGGTGTAGGAAAATCAACTGTTGCTGTTAATCTAGCTTATACTCTTGTTGGTATGGGTGCTAGAGTTGGTATTTTCGATGCTGATGTCTATGGTCCCAGTTTGCCAACAATGGTTTCACCTGAGAGCAGGCTACTAGAAATGGTGATAGCAATGCCTTTAAACTCATTTTTAGCTGTCTTATTTAAATTGCTTGTTTATGTTCCTTTCACCTGATCTTAAGCCACTGATGGGTAGAACATATTTCCCACCAGATGACAAGTATGGGAGACCTGGGTTTAAAACTGTGCTTAGGTAAACTTTGGAATAATGGCAGCCAGTTTATAAAAATGATTCTGAAATATGGTACTTCGATCTTTTATAAAATCTCTTATCCAAAATGTTGACCTTGGTTATTCCTCATCCAATTATTCATAAGTTGTTCAATTCTGTCAGAAGCTTGGGACAGTAAAAGGGATGTGCTTGTGAAAAGTGGATCTTTTGCTATTGAACAATTATCAGAAGCTTTATCTACCAAAGCTAGCTTGGATAAGCTACCAGATAATCTACCACAAGAAGCCTTGGATCTGTGTGCAGAGCAGGTATGTAGTTTTTATTTAGCTTGTGCTCCTGCGTTGTTGGCGATATTCAGAATTTATAAAATAAGTAGAAAGTTTAGCAACTACGATGCAAAACCAAATTAGCCATATGTTTTGTGACTATTTCGTTCTGATTATCTTAAAACCTCTTTTCTCACTTAAAGCATGTCCTTAATTTAGGATTTAAAGAAGATAAATAAGTTTTATACTTTGAAATCTGGTTCATAAAATTCCATCAGATCAGAAGAAGCCTAATACCACTTCAGGCTCTGCCACCAGCATAATGACTTAAATATAAGTAAAAAAAACCAAGAATGAAATATATACAAGGAGAAGGTACCCATAATTTATCTAGCCTTCTAAGCACAGCGACAACCTAACTTTAAGAGGCAATACCTCCTAGCATAGAACTCCTGATTGATTAATTCTTGGGCTTGACTTATACTATTTAAGAACAACTTCTATGAGACTAGGAGAGCTTAAATTATAATATCTGGCATGTATGCAATAAGAAAGAGAGAAATAAACATTATTATGCAATGACTTTTCTCTGTTTTCTCTAATATTTGTAAAGTAGTCACATTTTAACTGCAGTCAAAACTCTATTAGATATCCCATGATATTCTTGAATCAACTTCTACTGCAATTGTATTCAAGGTTCGTTAATTTTATCTTTAATTCTTCATATACTTTGATCAATTTAGGTAGCAATTTCCAATCCAACTATTTATACTTGTAGTAAAGGTGACTCTGAAGAAAATCATATTACGTTTTGCTCATCAAAGTGCGCTAAGTCATGTCTTTTAAATAGTTTGCTCATTTGACAAATGAGCAACTAAGTTTTTTGCTCATTTTTTAAATTAGCAACTAAGTATTTGCTCATTTGACAAATGAGCAAATAATTAGTTGCTCATTTGTCAAATGAGCAAATAATTAGTTGCTCATTTGTCAAATGAGCAAATAATTAGTTGTTTATTTGTCAAATGAGCAATTATTTTTTGCTCATTTCACAAATGAGCAAAAGAAATGCTTGTTGATTTAATGAATGATTAAAGAAATGTTTGCTCATTTGATAAATGAGCAACTAACTACTTGCTCATTTGACAAATGAACAACTAATTTTTGCTCATTTGTTAAATTAACAAATAACTATTTGCTTATTTAACAAATGAGCAACTAACTATTTTCTCATTTACTAAATGAGCAAAAATTTGATTGCCCATTGCCAAATTAAATGATCATGGTTGCTCATTTCACAAATGAGCAAGGAAATTAATTGCTTATTTGACAAATGAACAGCTAAGTTTTTGCTCATTTGTTAAATTAGCAACTAAGTATTTGTTCATTTGTCAAATGAACAGATAATTTTGGCTCATTTTGTCAAAAATTAATATTTATTCTTTACTAATTTGTCAAAATGAGCAATTAATTTTTTGCTCATTTGTCAAATGAGCAAAAAAAATTCAATGCTCCTTTGTCAAATGAGCAAACTATTTAATGATCATTTGTCAAATGAGCAAATGATTCTTACTCATTTTGTCAAATTAATGCTCATTTGTGAGTGTGTTTGAATGTTTTAAATACATTAGCCTACTAGCTCAAGGGTAGAGCATTGTGCAAATGCACAAAAGATGTGGGTTCGAATCCCACGTAGGTTCATTTATGTAATGTGGAGACACAAGTTTGTATGAGAGTTTAATAGTAACAAAGTTTATATAGTTATAAATCATTTCAAACCCTTTTTTTGCTCATATAATTTAGTACGAATTTGATATTTTTTTTTTAATTAATTTTGTTTATAGAGATAACCTATGTAGGAATTGAACCTACATCCCCTATGCATTTGCATAGTGCTCTACCATTTGAGCTAATAGGTTTATCATATGTTTTAAATCATTTTCTGTGTAACTTGTCACCAACATATACGTAATTACAGCGTCAGAAAAAACAGAGATGAATAGCTAATATCTTTTGGGGGACACACATGTTTTCCAAAACATAGTATGTAAGAAATATCAAATTCAAGGTACTAACAAAAGCGGTAATAGACAGACAAGGAGAATATTGAAGGATCTTATTTTGCCATTGTATTCTAGACAAACTTACTTAATAGTTTCCTGAAGTGCACTTGGAAGTCTGTGCTCTTCCTTACCTTATATATACAGGAATTATCAAAGATATATACTTCCCAGCGGGATCAAATATAGAAGGGTATGGAACCTGAGAAAATAGTTTACTACTGAAGTCAATAATTCTGATAACAAGATTCCAAAAGCAATGTATTATAACTTGGTTAAGTTGAAAAGGTAGCAAATCTCAAAAACATACAATTCAGCATTGTCAGAAAAGAAGTGAATCCAAATGTGTTTCCAACAGTTCTTTAACATACATTTAAACATGCCAACTTGTAGCCAATAACTCAAAGAGTTTCTCTTTGCACATAAAGCATGACTTACAAGTGCAAGTTTAGCAACAGAAAGTTTGATGCGCCTAAGAATATATGAGTAATATTTTCCAATCAGAATTTTTACCCTAAACAACCAGTATCACATTATAACCATTAAATAAATATTATATTAATTTTCATAAAAACAACACAAAGGTTGGATAAACATAAATACAACACCTCATCTATAATTCCGTCCATATCTGCTTTTGCTTTTGAATTCGCTGTAGCCTTTTATTTACTCTTGTCATTCTTGCCATGAGGAATCAATGGATGATCCTCATGATACGCGATATTCAGTGCAAAACATATCAACACATACTCAAAGGCAATGGGAAATAACATGTTCTATGATATACTGTAAACCATATTTTTAGAAAAGATACTCACTAACAGTCTACCATAGTCACCAGACTCAAATTTGTCTTGGTGAATAGCTTTACAAATTTCGTCCTGCGACCACATCTTTATCCTGGGCGCCTCACCCCATGATACTAGAATGCGGCTCAGATGATCAAGATAGAAAATCTACGAATACAACAAATTTCAATTATTATAATCTACAACAATAAACAATGCTACCATAACCCTCCCTTATGTTATTAGATAATTAAAATCAATTAAATCTATTTACCAAAACAAACATGATGCATCCCCCCACATCTCGCAATTAGATTTAAACTTTTTTTCCTAAAACCAGCAAATTCAAGAAGACTAACATACAATTCACAAAACAAAAATTACAAACAATAGAAACCCTAGAATCAATCAAACTTTCAATACCCAGTATCAATTGATCTAAAAAACAGGATATACAAAATCATTAAGTAAATTCAAGTTAAAATTGATTAAAAAGTTTACCTTTATAAGAGAATTTGGATCTTCAAATATTGCCTCACCTTCAACATGACTACAAAAATAGAAAACTAACGAGTGAAAAATAGTGAACATAAAAAAAAAATGAAATCATCCAAAAATTAGGGGAAGATATATAACATACGAATTGTTGAATCGGCGATTATAAGCCTCAAAGAAGATGATAGAAATAATGGCAATGATGACAAGTACAGAACAAATTTCTGTACGAATTAATTGTTCTTCGCCAACCTCCATTCAAAATTTTCTTCAATTTGTTCTTCCGCCAAATTAGGGTTCGTATTTGCAAAAATTCTAATTAAATTGCCCAATTCAACTTATTTTATATAAGTTTATTCGTTGAATTTGAGCAAAAACCAAAAGGAATCAATGTGATTTGCTTTGATTTGGAGCAGTTACAATGGATTTTAGAGAACATTTGGTGGTTTTAAGAGAGAAGATGAAGGAAAGTGTGAAACGTATTTGATGAGATAGAAAATCAGATATTTTGGGTAAAATATGAAGTTGGGCAGCTTCACTATTTACACTAATGCCATTACTTGTTCTCCGTTGATCTTAACCGTCTACTTTAATCTAATCCTACGGCTTAGATTTGTTCTCATATATTAGGAGTGTTCACACATAAAGAGTGGTTCTCATCGGATCCCGACCCTATATATATATATATATATATTAGATTGTCGATTATGCTTATTTTTTTTTTATTATTGAATTATAAATTACTTCATTGAATGATTTTTTTTTTATTTGGTTGATTAGTTATGCATCAATTAATTTATTTTTATTAACTCCACTACAAT
This sequence comes from Chenopodium quinoa, assembly GCF_001683475.1. NCBI lineage: Eukaryota > Viridiplantae > Streptophyta > Magnoliopsida > Caryophyllales > Amaranthaceae > Chenopodium > Chenopodium quinoa. Next base: position 2,165,154 of record NW_018742980.1, read on the forward strand.
TAAGTGTGGTTAACAATATAGTCTCTTAATTGAATCCATATATGCCTGGACGTTAGATTATTAGGCAGATGGTTTTAATGACAACTTAGTCTTTTAGGTGGACGCCAACCCCTCCCTCATATGAGTCATTAAATAATACTTCATGCAAATTTTCCGTAGGATATTTGACTTGCCATGTTATTAAATTTGACAAGATTCACCTCCCTTTCCCACCCTGTCGTCGCCCCCCACCCCCACTGAAACCCCCTCCCTCCCCAAAACCACCATTGTCGAAACTTCACGAAACCCACAACTCCCCCCTCCGCTAGGGTTTTGAGGGTAGGGGAGGTGCGATTGGGGGTTTCGTGGGTGGAGAAGGGGGGATTCTAGGATTTTCGAGGTGGGTGAGAGTCGAGGAGGGGATGCCGGAGCTGGGATCGCCGGCCTAGAAGGAGGGAAACTAGGTGGCAGAAGGGGGTTGCTAAAGGAGAGGAGCGTCGGAGGGCTGGGGCTACCAGGGAAGGGGGTGGCTGGTGAGGGAGGAGGTGCGTGGTTTTTTTTTTTTTATATAAAATAATAATAATTAATATTATTTTATATCTTTTAAAAATTAAAAACATTAAATAAATTTTTTAAAATCAAATTAAATTTTTAGACCAATAAAATTTTGACACGTGTCCCGTATAACTTGTTAACTAAGTTATCGACCTGTTATTAGTGAAAACCTCTGAAATGTTGTATTATTTAGAAATAATCCAAAGGTTGACATGTTTTTAACGGATCGCTCAAATGTTGTATTCTTTTGGACAATTTTTCCAAATTGATATGAAAATTTCGAGAGGAAACTTTTAATTACCTATGCCGTTGTTATGGATAATATAAAAGCTAAAATAAAAATGATGAAACTTCGGATCCAATAAGAATGCAATATTGGGAGTGGGATTGCCCTTATCGATTTATTATCCTTTCCCTCTAGTCCAAAGAAGTCTACCATTCTACCTCAAATTTGAGCAATCAAATCTCACCAATGATTCTACTAATGTGCTTAGCATTTTAGCAAGTTGAATTAGGTTAACTGGACTCATTTGAAATTATATTTTACTAAAACACTCTTTGCCAATTTAATTGAAGGAATGGAATACGAATATATAAGACTTTACAAAGATAGAGTATCAATAGTGTTTTCTAAGTCATACTCCCTCTATCCCTATTTTTTTGCCCCGTTTGACTATGTACGGTTTTCAAGACGCGTCTTAAAACGTCTATATCTTTATTTCTATACACGTAAAAATTATAAAAACGTGATATAAATAAAATATACAATGAGACGAATCTAACAAGACCACTCATGATTATATTATCTTTTATAGATTAATGGTAATTTATGATCAAATTTTTCAAAATTTGATTCAAAAAATGACAATGGGGCAAAAATAAAGGGATGAAGGGAGTACTAACTAGTGAGCAAGAAGCCCATATAGCTCAGTAAAGCTAGACTTCAGTTCCCGTGACTGAGATCCAGGTTCAATGCTCATATCCCCCAGTGGGTAATACCACCTCGATATTCCTGTGATAGGAATCAAGGTGAGGCCCACCCCTTACCCCTAAAAAAAAGTCATACTAACTAGTGTTGCTCATAAAAAGAACTCAGTTCAAGACCAAAACAACGTCACCATTTGACAAAACAGGAAGAGAAACATTAAACAATCTTTTAATAAGATAAATATAACAATCATTACGGTTTAAGGTCATTATTCTATCTATAATTAATGGTATACAGTTTACACAACGTTTACGTAGTGTACAACTAACAAGTGAAATCCTTGGTGGAACCAAATTTGCTTTATTTCACTATATACAAGTGACAAAATTCACTTTTAAGCTGTGTCATAGCTAAAAGAGTAAAAGCTATACTTAGTGGCAAGCTAATTAACAAATAGCATACAAGCAACCAAATTTAAAAAGTTAATTATGATAAGGTCAAGTTAATAATTTAACTTAATGGTAAGATAACTAGCAAATCACGTCTACTAGATTTTGAATTAATTTTTGGCAGCCAAAAGTGGGAATCTTAAGTCTCTTTAAATACTTCACTCTATAATTTAAGCATTTTATGCTTAGGAGGTGATTTTTATTAGCTAGAACTAGTTATAAAAATTATAATGCATTTTCTTGAGTGGGAAGTTTGTTTACTATACTAAACTTTCACTTTTTAAAGAGGCCACAAACGCATAAACCACCCACTAAAATGATGATGGTGTGGCGTGCAGTTTCCCTTTCCGCCATGGAATACCTTTTTTAAATCTATTGTTGGATAGAATATGGATGTATAAAAAAACTACCGAGGTAAAATTTTGTTGGAATAATCTTGATATATACTTCTTCCGTTCTATTTTAATTAATACTTTAACTTTTATACTTGTTGATGCATAATTTCAACCACTAAAACTTTTAAGGAAAAATTCACTTTAATAATTCCATCTTTGAGCGATTTACTTTTAATAATAATCCCAACTTTAGATTATTATCTAATAATCTCACTTTTGCTATCACTTTGCCTCTAACAGTCCCAAGTGGTCAACAACCTGTTAATCTGTTATTATAAGTTACCAAGACACGTGTCAACACGTGATTGGTCCAAAAAAAACTTTAAATTTTTTTTTAAAAAAACGACAACTACCCTCCTGCCACCCACACCCAACTTGACCTCCTGCCCCCGGCGTTGGCCGGCACCATAACCCCCTCCCCTCCCCCGGCGTTGATGCCCTCCAGATCCCCCCTCCCCTAACCACCATAACCTTCTCCATAACCCCTCCCCTCATTCGAAAAAACCCCTTTTAACTTCTCTTCTACTGCTGAAAACACCAAGCCACCTCTCCTCCCACCTCCACAACCCTAGCGACTAGGGCTTCGGGGTGGGAGGAGAGGTGGTTGGGTGTTGCCGGCGTTCAGAAAGAAGTTATAAGGGGTTTGTCGAATGAGGGGAGGGGTTACATTGGTGGAGGGGAGGGAGGTCTAGGTGGCACTGGTGATTAAGAAAAAAATGTAATAAAGTTATATTATGAAAATATGCATTTAAAATAACGAAGGGAGTAAATTTTTTTGTAAAAATTAAAATCATTTATAAAATTTGAAGTTAAATTTCTTTTACAAAAATAACCAATCACAACGCAACACGTGTCCGATTTGCGAATTAATCAAAATGTCGTTTTATTTTTAAAAGACCGGTAAAATGACGTATTATTGGCTTATTGTTGACAATTTCTCTTTTTTTTTTATTTATTTTTATTATTATTATTATTATTATATTGGTACATCGAAATACAGTGTATGGTAAGTTATGCATTGATACGTATGCTTAATCAATAATAATCAACATATTCCGTATAAACGAAGAAAATAACATGGAAATACTAGTTGAAGAGGGGTCAGAAGAAGAAGCACGTGTAGAATGTGGTAAGGCGTATCAATGTCAGCAGAGTTGATCTATAAAATTGTTGTACGGTTGACTGCTTGGACCCGTATTTGACTCTAATTCTGCTGCCCCCCTCTTTTAAGTACTTTTATCAACTTTTTGTCCCCATCACCTTCCAGAATCCAATTTTCTCTAACAATACCTTTAAAAGTAGGGTTGACTAAAAATTTGGGGTAATCGAAATTGGAATCGGAATCAGTTAGGAATCGGCTTTAATTTCAATTCTCAATTTTTTGAACCCGAAATCGATTGGGTATCCAGTTACCTAATATATATTAAACTAAATATATTTATAAAACAAAAAATATGTTGAATGTATCTAGTTACTAAAATAAAAATAAATATATTATTAATACCCAACATAAATAAAATAGCTTCATGCTTTTATAAATATAGGTATTAAACGTTTAAAAATGAAAATGGATTAAAATAAGTATTATAATTTTTATTAAATTTTAAAAATTATGTACATAAGTGGGTACCCGAAATCGAAATCGGTACTCGGCGGTTCTAATTCCAATTCTTAGTTTTAGGATCCGGTTGAAGTGGTTTCAATTCCAATTCCGAATTCTAAGACATGGTCCCAACCAATTCTGAGTCCGATTCCTAAAATTTTGACCGGTTACCCGATTTGCGCATCCCTAATTAAAACTAGAGATGTTAAAAGTTGATTTGTTTAATTCGATTTTACACTGATTCGAACAAAACTTAATTTAGGTTCGGCTTATATAAACACAATAATTTAATATGACTTAAAAATAGACCTAACTTGACTCGACCTCATTACAATCAATCCAATCACCTGAATTGACACCTCAAAAATACCAATAATATGAATTATGGCATGCGTCTCACTTTTCTGTTCAAATTAAAACAAGGTTTGCATGGTCCGCATTAGCCACCATAACTTCTAGAGGAGTAATCCTATTCAGTACATTTCTGTTACAAATTGTTTTATTGATTTTAAGGATATTTAATTTATGTATTAAAATATGGAGTATAAATTTTTCGAATTTCATATACGTAAAATAAAATAAACTTTGAAATAATGCAGTTGACAGCACCATGAATATATTTCTTACAAATTAGTGAAATTTTTGTGGACACTTTTTTTTTACTAATGCAATGGAGTAATTACTATGGGTCAAAGTTTTTATTTATTGTAATAACAAAGAAATAAAGTGTTTTTCACGCTCCAAAAATTTATTGAATATACATTGAGCCAATCTAAAAATATTTTACATATAATTATTATTATTTTTTTTTTGAAAAAATAAATATCTAAACATTAAGAGATTCGAATACCAAACCTCTTATAATAAAGATGGTTATTTAACCATTTAAGCCAATAATCAATCATGTTATAAATATGAAAATAAATGTATATAATATGCAAATCGCGAGGACTAATTAAAAAAAATACACCATTAAATATCAAATACATATAATCACAAGCTTTAATTAAAGTAGCAACCTAGTACCACACATTAGCTAATTTTTATACATATACGAAATATGTAAAAAGTGTAGTAAAAATTAATAGATAAATACTGTACAAAGTCAACACATTATGGGGGTGTTTGGTAAACAGCTTATTGGGGGTAAATTAGCTTATTTGACCAGCTTCGACTGATTGACTAGTCAAATAAGCTAACTTTAGTGTTTGGTGGTAAGCTTATTGAAAGAGATAATTTGCCTAAATAAGCTCTTTTAGAAAAAGTTGGTATGAGCAGTGTTTTGCAAAGAGATGATTTGGTAGGATGAGCTAAATTAGAAATTCGTCGTTATTAATTACCAAACTCTATCACAAATCTAATATATCATATCATATCATATCACTAATGAATAAAGTTGGTCTTGTAGCCAGGCCGCGAGACAACGACACTTGACATTCCAGTTTTTCGCCAAGTGTCGCGCCACGTAGGAGATAAATAGGTATTGTTGTGACACATATGAAGAATTTTGGATAGATTTTTAAGATAAAATTGTTGTATAGAGTTTTCTTATCGATAAAATTCTAATATTTCATATATATATAATTAATCATAACTTTTAATAAATATCCTATAACTCGGTACTATTTCCATCATCAAGTTCGTTTTAAAAATTTCTTTAAAATAAGATCCATTTATAATAGTATATTTAATCACAAACTTTTATATGTAGCTAGCCAAATCGCGTCACCAACTATCACAAGAGTTACTTTTTTTTTTTGACGGGAATTACAAGAGTTACTTCGTTCGTTAGTGCTATAGAGGTTACTTGGTCAGTGTTATAGTGGTTACTCAATCAATGTTATAGATAGAGGTTACATAATCAGTGTTAGAGGTTATTTAGTTAGTATTACAGGGTTACTCGATCATTTTTAAAGGAGTTACTTTGATGGTGTGGCTAGCCGCATACAAAATGCATTGTTATTTAATTTACTTAAAAAATATATATTAGAGAATCAGTAAAAATAAGTTTGAATCAGTAAAATAATTTTAGTTTGGTAAAAAATCTTTCAATTCAGTGAAAATAATTTAAGTTAAATACAAATAATTTCAAGTCAATAATAACATAGATATCTATTTAAAAACAAAACTAAAAAAAGTACACTATTATATAAATATAAGCAATATAATATCGTATGTCTAAATATTCTACATTATCAGAACGAATTATTTGACCATATTTAACATTCAAGTAAAAATATTATCTTAAAATTTTATCAACCATCTGGGCCTCGCCTAGGCGCCAGGTTACGAGACAGCGTCACTTGGCATTTCAGTTTTTCGCCAAGTATCGAGCTGCGTAAGCGACAAATAGATATTATTGTGACATATATGATGATAAGTAAGCGAATTTTGGATATATTTTTTCAAGATAAAAATATTGTATAGAGTTTTATTATCGATATATTTCTAAAGATCTAATATTTCATATATGTACAAAATTAATCATAATTTTTAATAAATATCATATAACTTGATTCTATTTCCATCTCAAAATTCATTTTAATTTTTTTTTAAATAAGATCCATTTATTATATATATATATAAATACATAGTAATATAAAATCAATAAAAATAAGTTTTAATCAGGTAGAAATATTTTTAGTTTAGTAAAAAATAATATAAGATCATAAAAATAATATCAAGTTTATAATAACATGAGTAGATATCTATTTACAAACAAATCTACAAAAAGTAAACTATTATATAATAAGCGATATGATATCATATGCCTAAATATTTTTAATTTTCAAAAGGGATTATATGACCGTACCGTATTTAACATTCAAGCCAAAAAGTTTATTCTAAAATTTTATCAACAAGATGGGCATCCCCGGACACAAAACTAGTATATATAAAGGGAAGTTTTTTCCCGAGTTTTTAAAGAGCCACGTAGGATGAAATTTTCTTAACGCGCCATGTAGGATTATAAACTTTAGTTATAGCCAATCAAATAAGAGAGTTGTAATTTCTTTTAGAATTAAATAATTCAAATGCCATGTAAGCAAAATTGACGAATGAGATTTTAAAGTTTAAATTAATTAAATATAAAATATTATCTTTTGAGATTAAAAATATTATCTTGATATATAACGTATGAGAGGAAATTCACAATTTATTTAAAAAAAAAATATTTAATAATTACTACGTACAACGAATAAAATAACAAACTTTATCAAATAAATACAAAAAATATTACTTTTAAAAAATAAAAACAAACCATACGTCATACGGGTTTCATCTAGTTTAAAACTAACTAGCACAATTTAATTTCACTTTCTTTCATTCACTCCTAAGCCACTGCCACTCCCAAGGTTAGTTTTCTCAATTATCTTTGCCTTAATTTTCTTTGTTTTGATTTGTGTTTTTTAGTTTTCTTTCATTATTTTTCATTTGTTTTTTTTTTTTTTTGTTTTTTTTTTGTCACATTATGCCCAATTATACATATGTAGCATGTAATTTCGTCAAACAATATATCTATTTTTGTGCAATAATCAATCCTTTTAAATTAATTATGTTAATGTCCTTATTGGTCATTTTGCATACTTATTCAGCTTTAGGAAATCGGCTATTTACCAAACACTTTTATACAATCAGTTAATATATAAAGTTAGTCAAATCAGTTAATACAATAAGCTAGTCAAAATCAGCTAACACAATTAGCTTTTATATCTAATGTGAACTAGAGATAGTACAAGTATTGCTGAAACTATTAGGAAAAATTAACAACAAAGGTCCTAACTATTACTGATCTTCTTTAAAAGGGTCAACCTATTAATTAACTTTGGACAGACCCAACTATACTTAAGTTTCTTAAAATAGTCAAGTGTGACTTGTTACCCGTTGAACCGGTAAACTTTTTAATTAAAAAAATATTATCAATTTTTGCCCTATTACGCCATAACCACCACAACTCTGTCCTCCTAGTCTCCACAACATAACCACCAGTCAACCACTTGAAATTCCACCACCACCAATTTTCTTCTAACTCCCATTCTTTCTCTCTCTCCATTACTTCCCATCCACAACACTCAAGCCACCTCAAACTGGCAACCAACGTTTCCACTATCCCACAACCATGGCCAATTGATGGCTACTCATCTTTTCTCTCTTTGCTTAACCTCCTCTTCTATATATCATATATGGCCATCAATTTCTCTAGGCCAAGGTTGATAAGGTTATTGTGTTGGGGGCTTTATGGTGGCGTCACTAACATGGGCTGGTGGATTGTTGTAGGGGTGAGTTGGTGCCTTGGTGGCTTCGAAAAGGTTATCGATGGGGGTGTATTATTGCGATGTTATCGATGGGTAGGTTCTTGGTGACAATTTTGTGGTGGTTGAGTGGGTGAGTATTTTTAAACTTACTATGGAGATGGATGGGTTAATCGGTCTGGGTTGGTGGTTTTGTGGGTGGGGTTGCTTTGATGGTGGTGGTTTATTAATTGGTAGGGGACGTGGGGTGGTTGTGGCAATATTTAATCCATTATAATGCAGATTTTGCTCATGTATTTCATAAATTGGCAATAATTAATAACTACGTAAATTCCTATTACATTATTTAACTTGTAGTTTAATCCGACGATTGTTGCTTGCCACTATGCATATTGGATTGATTTATGCAATAATTTTAAGATTTATGAAGTTGCAACAATTTGAAGAGAAGTAGAAAAAATTGCAATATTGAAGGGAGGTTTTATTGAAATCAAAAAGAAAGGGGAAATTTTTTATTTTTGTAAATTCAAGGTCACTTGATATACACGTGACATATTTTACCTACAATAGCAAGTCGGATACAGGTTGGATCAACGCGTGTGAACTACACAAAATAGTTGCGTCCGTCCAAAGTTAATCAAAATGTTGGCCCTTGTAAAGAAGACTAGTAATAGTTGAGACTTTTCTTGTTAATTTTAAATGTAGTACCACTACCAATATGTATCAATTGACTGTTCGTGTAATGGTAATTGGGGCTACAATTGGTAGAGATGACCGCGTATTCGATCCCCCCACAACAACAATTGGGAGGGGAGTGAAACCTAACCACTCAGAATTGAACCCCAAATCGGAATTAGCCCAAAGGGTGAACCGAATGGAAAAAAAAATGTAACAGAAATACGGAGTAATAAAAATAGACGTTGCAACTTTCATCGTTTGGATGACCCAAGTGTGACAACCGAACCAACCATCTGTCAATTCATAAGAGCACTATTTATACAACTTCCTCAACGACACAAATTTCTCAAACTCAATTTCAATCTCAACTCAAACAACTTTTCTCTTTCAAATTTCTCCTCTCTAAACATGAAGAACTTTTCCCAACGTTTTGTTGTCTTCACTTTGGTTGTTTTTCTTGCTCTATCCTACATAACATCTGCTCGTGTCCTACTACCTAAACTTGAACAAGGTATTTTAATTTCCTTTATTAATTCCCCAATTGAGTTTTCTCCCCTATTATTATTCCGGTTCGTTTCGTTTATTAAGATGTTTTCTTTCCGTCCTAGATATAATAGATTAATAGTCACTCTACCTATTTAAACTACACTAGTATTCCGTAAAAAAACAAAAAAAAAAAAAAAAAAAAAACTACACTAGTATTATGTCCGTACACACGTGTGTAACGTAGTGACAAAACTAACACGTTATTCCTGGTGGCGAGTTTATTTATTTAATTTTTTTTATATATATTTTTAATTCGAACTTTTAATTTTGATATTTACATGTAATGATCATACAGGTAAACAAGAATTGGAGATTAAGGATAATGCTACAAACATTGAGGATGTATCCTATGTGAGCCCTATCCCTCATTCCTTCTTTCTTTTTAATTAATTAAGTTCATTAGTTGGTATGATGAAAATGAATTTTAAAACCCTTAATTATTTTCAGTTACTTTTGCAATTGTCAATATTAATAATTTTTCACGGCTGTCAAAAAAACTGACAGTCATGAAAAAGTAATCACAAAAGATATTCTACATTTCTATGTGATTAGCTATATATTGACACTTTGACAGTCGCTAATTTTAAATTGTGGTGCAGCAGATGGGGTTAGATGAGATTGAAGTATGCAGGAATAAAGGAGAAGATTGCAATGCTGAAAGGAAACTGCTTGAGGAGGCTCATTTGGATTACATTTACACCCAAAAATTTAACACCCCTTAAAAATGTGATACTAATTACTAAGGAGGATATATGTTGTAGTAGACATGATATAGTTACTGAATGATTGTCACTTCATGCAAACTAGAAAGTGTTAGGAGGCAGTATTACCAGTATATTATACATAGTTCATGCAATATGTATGGCAGGAAGTATCAAATACCAATATGTGGAGAGGCATCGATCATATCATATATTCATATGACATGGTTCATAAATCATAATATTACTATATCATAAATAAAATTACAATTTGCAATCTTGACTTTTTTATTTTTTGACAATTGTTCATAGAAAAATAATTTTCATATGATCTTGGTTGTTTGAAACTAAAGTAAATATTACTAGCTCTTACATTACAATGAACAGGACAAGTCTTCGACCACTTCATTTGATCTTGGTCATCGTTTGAAACTAATACCACTTGCCTTCGATTGGAAGGACCGGGATAAAAAGGTACAAACACCTAAAGGGTCTAATGCAATTAAAGAAAAGGCCGAGTGTAGGATAATGGAGCTAACAAATAACAATGCCTATTGGCATAACAAGACATGCATCTGATATGAATTTATGGGGTAACCTCTGTCTCTCCTTAAGAAAAGAGACTGCGAGCGCATAATGAACCCTGAAATTTATGTTTGAAGGCCAGGTCATCTTCTGATATGAATTTTTCAAAGCAATGTTGTTCTTTGAGGATACTAAGTCACAAAGTTGTAATGGGAAGGTAAACGGACTTGGGAAGAGGATACAACAGAGTACGAAATTCAAGCTTGAACTTCTGCGTGTAGAACTGATAATGCAATCTCATAAGTAATAAATTAAGCTAACCTAAGAGTATGAAAAGATGCATATAGTTGCAAAGCCATATCTTGAAAGGAATATCCCTATCTCGGTCTAGAAGACCACCCCTCCAATCTAGTTGTGTTAAAGGACGTCGTCGAAAATTATGTCAAACACTCAAAAATGCTCAATTCACCATTGGCACAAAGATCATATCCCCACATCATCTATTTGAAAATCCCTTCTGTTTAGCTGAGATATCAATGCAATACCTTTAAATGAGCAAGTTCTATTTTGGGAGGATATTGTAATTGACCACAGGATTCCGTAGAAAAAAGCCTCTTATTATTGTGATCCTGCGGTGTAGTGGAGCGTTATTGGAGATAGGCACATTTCTTAATTTGTGAAATTAAATTCATGGCTTTTTCCCCCTTGGTTTCTTCTGGTAGCTCTATTGATAATTTGTTTAGCATCCTCAACTTCAGCTAATTGTCTTGCATTTAGTTTGAGGATTTGAAGATGTAATAGACGCTATTTAGTGGCAATTTTATTTTTCGTTTTTGAGGGAAATTTAGTGGCAATTTTTCCTTCATGGCTTTCACCCTCAATAAAAAAATAAAATAAATAAGTAAATACAAGTTAATCTCGTACATAGGCTTGTCAATTCTTGGCAAGCTAGAAGTTTCTATGGCAGCTATAGACAAATTAATTATGCTGTATGGGTTATCTTGGATTCTCGGTGCCCATATGACAAATGACCCCTTTGTAGAGGTAGCACGTTATAAGCTCCATTTCCAAATAAAAATTTCATTTATCTTTTGCACACATTTTTACGATGGTAAATAATATAATAGTAGAGTTCAATTGTTTAAAGGTAAACATAAAATGAACACGTGAATATAGTTGATTAAAAATGAAAAAAAATAAATAAATAAAATAGCAAAACTTAATTGGTTACAAATCAATTTATAAGACTGCATAAATAAAACTTATACAGTTATAACAAGATTAATAAAAGAGACTGATTTGGGTAAGGAGGGGGTTGTTAATAAAGTGCATTTTTAAGCCCGCTCTATTAGCAGGCACACCACTGATAAAACACAAGAATTAGTGTTCAAAACTAAAGCAATAAAATAAACCTAACAAACATTCAATACTAACATGCATCAATTATTTTCTTCAAAAAAAACATGCATCAATTAAAAGATTTTAGCTAACCCTCTGCCTTTTTCTTCTTCGCTTTTTTCTCTTCCCCCCCCTCCCCCTTATTGGAGGGGAGTGGGCGATTCTTGTGAACGTTACATAGTTCTGCAAAAATGACTACGGAGTACATGCTTTACAAAAAATAAAAAAAAAAAAAAAAAAAAAATCAATAAATAAAAAAAAAATACACATTATTTTAGAGAATCTCCTCAGCTGATAAAGCACACATTTTATGCTTCCATGTAACGCCAAACCACACCCCCCCCCCCCCCCCAATCACTCGCCCCTCAAAAAAAAAAAAAAAAAAAAAAAAAAAACCTCTTCCTGTTACTAAAAAAACCAAAATTTCAAATTAAGCCACAAAGAAAAAATAAAACTAAGAATGTAAAGGGGTTAAGCTGGAAACGTTTGCGGGCAAATTTAGCTCATGTAAGACCAAGACAATATATCAGTCTATCAGATATAAACTCCGGTGAGGTTGAAATGGGCTGCCTTCTAATAATTTTGCTAGTACTGGACATAATGGACAGTGGGCACTGAGTGCGAAAGGTAGCAATATCACTTCAACCATGCCAAAATATCCAAGGTGAGAAGTTTGATCCAAATGGACGAGATACGTCCCCCCATCTGTTCCATATTTACTTTCATGGAACTATAATGACTATCAAAACCAAAATCAAATTTATCCAGTAGAAGCTCTCACAGCCCAATAGCCCATCACATTGATTCAGCTGCAATAATGGAGAAAGAAGATGCATTGTGCAAAGCTTTACCTGTACCTTTGGCACCAGCTTCCTGAAAAAATTACGGCCACCCTCTTCCTCAGCTGAGAGGGACATACTGTGGTTACTGAATGGATGAATGCCTCAGCTAACTACGTACCCTTTTCCTGCAGATTATGTATAATCCAATTAGATCAAAAGTGATTTTAATACGAAGTAGTACAAATGTACAATTAAGGTACAGCCTTATAATTTTTTTTAGTTTTCCCCCCTTGCAGGGAAGGCTCCCTCGTTGGATGATATGTTTACGAATAACTCAGACTCTTGAAAACAAACAAATATATGCTTGCCGCTAAACTAAATATGCTCAGCACAATTATGCCAATGGACTATCCAAACAATATACTCCCTCCAATCCTCCATCCCCAACTTTCCAAAAAAAGGCAATGGAGCAATCTCAAAGGGACACCCCCAAAGAGAAATATGAGACCAACAAAAAGGAGGCAAAGGGAGTAGCTGAGAAGCAAGATCAACGCAAGACAACAAAATACAAATGATCCAAGATCAACCAAATACAAATAAAGGATAAGCAAGCCTTTTCAAGGAAGAATGCTAAGAGCTAATCTTAATAGACTATAAATTAGATGTCAAATTTAAACAAGTAAAAGTCAGCCAAATTAAATTTTAAGATCGAGAATTACCACTTTAATACCCCTGATAGATCCCAAGTCACGACCTAAATCACCTGACATACAGTTGGCGTGAACAATCAAATTTTGCAAATCGCTCTCACTGCAAGATCCTCCTTCCTCAGAGCTTCTAGATTGGGTAGACAAGTAAACTGCTCCCTTGAACATCCATTCATCCCTCTCTTGACTGTAGTAATCTTCAAACAGTTCACCACATAAAAGACACACACATTGACTTTCATCTGCAGGAACCATTTTCTCTGTCTCTTCTCTCATCCTGCTGGACCCCTCCATGAGACAAGTGGAATTATAACCAAATGGAAATCCAGCCTTCCCGGCAATCCAGTCCGCAGGCTTTGAATACCATCTCCTGGATGGCTTATTCACGGAATTTGGTATCGAATTTTTAAAAGCGTGCCACTCTGAATGTCTAGCAAACCTTTCTTGCAGTTTAAATTGAAGACCACATGCAGTGCACTTGTGTGGAAGGTCATCACAAAGTCTGTCAATTACAGCAGGATGCAAATCCCGGAGCACACGAGGTTTAAATTCAAATCCTATAAGATCTTTTTCTTCTTTATTGTTTTGAATTGCATCAGATGCCTTTTCATCGGGCAGGAAAGGAGCCTTTTCATTAGATGGTTTAGGTAGAGTAGCAGAAACTTTGGAAACAGATGGAGTTGTAACAGTAGTTACAGAAGCAATAATCGGGCTTTGTGCTTGAATCTGGGAATCAGATTTCACGGAAACTGCGGCAGCAGCTGCATCGGTTTTTGGCGCAGATATCAACCCCTTTGATATCAATGTGCTCAAGATTGAAAGTGGGTTTGACTTGACAGCTGCTGCATTCGATGTTTGTGCCAATGAACTGCTCATAGGAGATGAAGGAACAGGAGCCACCAGCGAAGGCATTTCTACTTTACTTCGGGAGACAATAGCGGTTGAATCATGAGGACTTGAAAATGTATCATCCTTTGTAGTAATGAAAGCTGATTGTGAGGTGAGAGCAGTAGTTGAAGGAGGTTGAACCCCCATCTGTCCAGAAATAGGACTACCAGAAAGTAAACCACTTTTCATAACGGCAGCCAATAAACTACTCACGTTCGACTGACCTTGCATATTACCAGCAATAGGATTCAAACTATCTGACAAGGTACCTTTCTTCGCTGAGGAACTAAGCAGCTGCTGAGCTTTCTGGACAATATCAGAAAGCTCAGACTTTGAATTGGGCTGCTGCTCAGAAGATGGGACATGCCTTTGTTGAAAAGAAGTTGTAGGAGAAGGTGGTTTCTGCAGAGTAGCTTGCAACTTTTGCCGATTAAGCATAGAGCCCTGAAAAGTTTTATCACGAACCCCTGCATTTAACTTCCCTGAGATAGAAGCTACTCTAGGATCAGATCGAACTAAGGAAGATCTCATATGATCTTTCTCAATGAGACTTTGACGGGGATCCCTTTTAGATAATGAAGGAGAAGGTGGACGCTGGCTTATCACAGATTGGCCTGGAGATGGTTGACGCCCCATAGATCCTGCAGAAGCTGAAGAGAAACCCAAACTAGAGACTCCAGAAGAGTTAGGACCATTCACGGAGTGAGAGCTCATTTGCTGTAACAAAGGACTTGAACTATCAGCCTGGTGAGGTTCCTGCATCTTCCAGTGGGAAGACCTTGGATGTCCAAGAGGCACTTGATCTTTCTGTTCAGAGGAAAGACTATCAGAAGAAAGTTCTCTCTCAATGTTGGATCTGACTTCAACCGGGCTCTTCCATTTAGGAATGTGCCTATTCAATTCCTGTAGATTGTGATCCACATTTAGTCAACCAAATCAATGCATACAGTCTTACAAAATAAGATATAACATGTAACACAAGAAACAACTAAAAAATACAGCTAAATTATCAAATGGGCATGCTTTTTGGAATGGAAAGATACAACACAAATTTGCAAAAATAGATATACGAAATCACAGGGTCAAACTATGATATAGGACTTTACAGACAAAATAAAATATAGAACTCAGAAGGTTTCGTTTTTATGGAAAAACTTGAGGTCTTTTAGCAGACCCACTGCTTAGGGGGAACATAGGATCATTGCATCCAGCAACAGTATTCATCACCCACATGCAGCCTTGACACATCAAAAAGCATAAAATAACCTGAAATACTACATTAACAAGAAAAATGTTTACTCATCAAAGAAACATTACAGAATCTTAACATCCACGCGTTTAATCTGGCCTCTAGTCAATTTTCATAGTCAAACATAAATCTCTTTCTGCAAGGAAAAATGATATCGCAGATGCTGCGATTATAATTTTTTGTGCATCTTACCACTTTCTCCGGATCGTCAGACCAAATTTCTTTCTTTGTGATGCTTGCAGCACCAGGATCCACCTTGGTGCCCAAATCATCCCACATGAACTCCTCTTCTTCAGAGTTTTTCCAGCTCCCAGACATCTCAGCAGCTATTCTTGGCTGTTTCAGCACTGAAGGTATACCACTACTTGCTGGTCTGCC
This sequence comes from Chenopodium quinoa, assembly GCF_001683475.1. Classification (NCBI taxonomy): domain Eukaryota; kingdom Viridiplantae; phylum Streptophyta; class Magnoliopsida; order Caryophyllales; family Amaranthaceae; genus Chenopodium; species Chenopodium quinoa. The sequence continues at coordinate 2,181,165 of NW_018742980.1, forward strand.
AGCTGCATACTTTGGAATCCCATGCTTAATATCATACCCATTCCTTTCACCAGAAATAGATTCTTCCCCCTCTCTGCCAGCACCAGTCCATCTCTGTCCGACAATCCTATCACTAGGTTTACCACCTGATGTGCTCAAAGGTCTTGAAAGACCAGATGCAATATCATAATCTCCATACACTGCACCTCCCTGCTTTGGAAGACCGGATTCTCTCAACGATTCTCTTTGAGGACGCACATTCTAAATAGAATGAAACAATTCAAAAGAGAAGAAAAATTATTAGGTAAACATTTAAAATTGAGAATAGTAATTACAGTTGGATGTCTAATAGAAATGAGACAATAAGCAGTAACCATACATGCATTTTCATTACAGGATCCATCCACGGCCTTTCAGTTCCTGCAGCAGCAGTTTTCTCTGGTCTCTCTGCATCCTCAGAAGATCCAACCTCTGTGAGACCAATATCTGTTCCTTTCATCTACACAAGTTGAAAAGTAGATAAGAAGTCAGCACCCAGATTTTTATACTTCTAAAATCATAACCAAATTATAATTATAATTTTTCAATAAAACAAAAAGGTTTCTAAAGTTGCCAGCAATTTAAGCGGTAGCATCTCTTTATCAGATCAAGAGCTTGAACGACAGCCATACAAATGACACAGGAGACTAAGATATGCAACTAATACTCATTAAAGATGATCAACCATGCAGTTTTTCCCTCTGTATACTGTGTTACAAAGACCATGATTCAAGCCTAAACCTTTTGATTGTGATTAATGCCCAGAGCTACCTACTTTTGTCATGAAGGCAACTTAAATTTAATAATGATGTCAATATCCCACATGACAAGTTGAAGAAAGAAACCAAAAGCAAATGAGTATTTCTGAATCATGGACTTGATTGTAACATCCAAATATGTCACAACTCCTAGTAAAGATACAACTAGCAATTGCTTTTGGAATTGGAATTGGGTTTAGTCCATGATAAATTAAAGATAAACATAATCCAATTTTAAATGGCTAGGAAATTCAAGTTATTATAAAATCACTACACTTTCCAGTCTCCACCATTTTGAAGAGTCTCCAAATCAATTCTTCCAAATATTCAAAACACTGGAATTAATAGACATCAATAACATATGCAATTTCATGCACAAGTATAAGCCCGCATGAGCAATATAGCCTAAATTTAAGGTAGATAATTATCCTATTCAAAGTATGAAATAATGGCATAATTTGTACATTATTAACACAGAATCTGCAGTTGAGACCAAAAGTAGCATTTTGTAGCTCATCCATTATATCGTTTAACTTCCAGAGTCATATTTATCAGGCTTAATGATGATCATGCAAGTACTTATTGGCAATAGTTTCAGCAATTAGAACAAAATATACACTCCAATTCACAGAATGAGATCTAAGCAGCATCAGACAGAAAGAACCATCAAAATTCAATTTGCACACAGTTATTTAAGCCTATATACCACATTCAACTCAAACCAAGAAATAATTTCTCCTTCAGAATAATGCACATACCACAATACAAGAATGTAAAGGTCATCAAGAACCAGCCACAGATCTTACCTTACTAGACTGTTGAAGACGCTGTCTCGCTTCCAAATACTTTGGGTTCACATGAATACTATGTGGCTGACGCTGAGACTGTGAATCGGACTTGGATGTGGTAGTTCCAGATGATGCACCATTGACAGCAGTAGAGAATCCGAGTTCTTTTTCAATAATCTGCAGTGGCTGGGGAGGGAAAACACCTTTCCAAGTCCCAAAAAGATGCCTCATACCAGCATGTATTGAAGGATCCACATGCCTGTATGCCTTGCAAAACACCTAGGTAATCCAGGGGAAGAAATATAAATAGCAAGAAAAAAAAAAAAACCATAATATAAGGGACATTCAGTAATTTCTTTAGGAGGAAGGCAATTTATCTGGTGATACTACTACAATATGTGAAAGGCAGCTGGCCTGCTGATAGCCCAAGGGGAGGGGGGGGGGGTGGAGAATTCTTAAAAACACTTTCGTAAGAGCACACAACATTGTTATCACTCCAAAAACAAGTGTCTTATAAGATTGAAGGAGGGCGAGACAAGTGGATATTATTGAATGTTGTGATTTATGAGTTTTAGTACAGGAAATTAAGGGAAAAAAAAATAGGTGAAGCAGAGGAAGAATTGTACTAATGGTGCAATTACATCACCAGTACAACCTTAAAAGTAGAAAGGAAATTACAAGCATTTTCTGAATGAATATTCTCTCAAATCCTTTCCCTTATCACTCCTATTAACTTGTTGCTCGAGCCAAAGCATAACTAACAGCCGACACAATCAAGTGCCTTGTCACATTGCCTAGCATACATAAGGCAAGTATGAGGCTTGGGGTAGTCAGGTGGGTGTACAACAGGGCTTTTTTGTTCTCTAAACTTGCAGAAAGATATAAAATATTCCAGAGTCCAGACCAGCCTAGCAGATAAAGATACAGCACATCACTACATCTCAAATCACTAAAGATTCATAATTTCTGTTGTCACGCCCTTTAACCAGTTGCAAAAAGAAAAGACACAACCAACACATGCAACTACTCGCACCCAGAATTTCTGCAACAATTTGGGTCAGTCAGCGAGGGGGGGAGGCTTCTACTGCACAAGGTTTATAAAGCTTGAAGCAATGACCATCAGAAAATCTATTCATATTCTAACCTCAGGTAACTTTACTGCAAAATACTTGATGTAATCTCTACCAATGTTCTTCACAATACTGTCCAGTAGATAAAGTGAGGGCAACTTCTGTTCTGTAGGAACCTGCAGATTCAAACATTACATTAAAAAAATCAAATCTCATGAAGATGAAAATCCTAAAGAAAATTTTAAAAAGATGACAATTAAAGGGCAGACAAAAAAGTCATCTTGAAAGGGAGCAAGCACTTGAGTACCAATTTACAACAGTCCACAAGTTTAAAAAAAAAAAAAATGCTCACAAATTCCCAAAGTACCTGTACCCCCATTACTCAATGAGACAGTTCATGTCTTACGAATCCAAAAACGCATGTGTTACCACTCCTAAGCAACTTCTTTACCAATGATAAAACGCATCATAAAACGCATTACAGTTCAACTACCTCCTAACTCTACAATATTCCAATATGTCTTGCACATATATACATATATAAGAGCACCTTACAAAATAAAACTACAGCACTGGTCTTTCCAAATACATCCAACTTGTCTAGACATCCTTGATATCAAGCTCAAACTTCATATACCTTGATGTCCAAATCATTTATGCTACTCTCATAATGCATCATCAAGAGTAATCATAATTACATTCTACAAAACCAAGATGACCTATAATACAGTTCAAGGTATTCAGAAATTCAATACGCAGATACCACAGTTTTGAAGGGAAGCAGCATGACAATAACTGACCTATTATACAGTTCAAGGTATTCAGAAATTCAATACGCAGATACCACAGTTTTGAAGGGAAGCAGCATGACAATAACTGAATTTTAATTCATGCAGACATTCATTAAGCACTGTCAGTTCTGAAAAGATGAAAGAAATGACTGAACATAAATCAAATACAAATACCCACTGCAGTAAATCTTAAAATTAAAATTATGGATTCAGGGATAGAAATGACAAGTCTTGTAATTTTGTAAACTTATACAAAGTATTGCAGTTTTTAAATCAGACAGATGTATCATCCTCAATAGCATCATCAACATCGTCAGTAAGAGTAGAATCCTTGTTATCTTGTCAAACAAGGGCATCTATACAGTGTACACCCAAGATAACTTAGTTGGAGTTGCTGTCTTTCAGGCTCTTGCCTAACATAGACAAATAATTTAACTGTCTTGAACTCATGTTGAACACATTTCATGGTGTAGGCAACAAAGTCAAATTTGCTATAAGAACAAACAAGATATAACAAAGTTCAGTTTTGCATTCAGCCTGTTACATAGCTTGAAAGACAGAAACTTGATGTTGCCTGTTAGTTGCAGGATAAATATCACTAATTGGGCACATAGACAAGGGTGTCTCATCATAGATTCAATCCATGACATTAACAGAATATATTTATTTGTTAGCTAGTTTCACACTCACAATCCCAACATTGTTCTAACATCCAAGATTCGCGCATAAAAAACACTCTTTGAAGCCTCGAAACCATCTTTGTGTAGTCAAAAGTACGACAGATGCATAATTTTCAGAAATCTAAAAAACAGCAACTTGTAACAACATCCTACTAAGGTTGAATGACACCTATATAATCCAGAAACACTTCCAATTCATTAATCTGATCTTTTCTTTTACAATGATTCAATCAAATTAAATCGGCAAGGAATGGATAAAGAAAATGTATGGCTCATCATGATTGCCCGCGCTGTACAACTGAATTAACCTACCTAATAATGCTGCAATTTAACACTATTACAAATACAAAGTAACTAAAGCAACTTAATCATTGATATTAAGCCGAATTTCAAATTCACCTCAAGAATGTTAGAACAAATGGTGGCCGCAATGGCTTTGGCAGCCTGCAAATTCTCCCCTGCGATAATCGTCAAGTTCGTAATAATCGGCTTCGAATTAAAGGTTAGCTCAGCTAAAGCTGTCTTATACTGATTAACCAGCTCCTGATGCTGCTGTAATTGCTGTAAAGACCCACGACCCGAATCATCGGATTCTCTATCACCCGAATTCGCTCTAAATCGAGTCGCACCTGACCCCGAACCAATTGCCGATCTTTGCAACGGTTGTTGAAATTGCCGGCCGCTGAGAGTTGGATCTTCAGCTAATCTTGGCTTTTTTGAAATCAAATTCGATCTATCAAACGGAGGTCTTCGAGAACTCTCCATCTCCATTTACAATATATGATACAAAGACAATAAAACCACGAATTGAAATCAAAACCCTAACCCTAAACTATGTATAATCAAATCCTCTTCATTACAAAGTACAATAGCGAATCATTATCAAAATTTAAGCATATTAAAATAAAAAATTACAATTAGATCGAATTCCAATCTAACAAAACGAAATGAAAAAACGATAAAGAACAGAAATTGTTATTACACTCAGGGAAAAATGAACCCTAACCCTAACCCTAAAATCGAAAATCTAACCCAAAAATCGAGCTTCAAGCATGAAATTGGAGATCCATCAAATACGAAGAAACATGAATTGGAGAGATAAGATGGAGATATTGAAGTGAGAGTGAGGAAGAGAGAGAGAAAATGGGGGGCAAAGAGGAGAGAGAAAGGGGCAGAAACGAAGATCGTTACTGAAGAACGAGGAAGCTCGGTTTTTATTTTATTTTTTTATACATTTTTTTTAAGGAAATTACTTCGGTTCTTGTCTTAATCTTACGAGTGATTAGATTTTAAACAACTGTGGATTGTGGAGTTAAGCATTAATACGGGTAGGGCTAGCGATCCTTGATCCGACCCGATAATTCAACCCGAACCCGACTTAAAGTTATTGACAGAAACCCAAACTTGATCCGGATCGAACCCAAACAACCCCGAATTTGACCCAATTTGACCTAAATTTCATATTCGTAATAATATTCAGTTTTACACTATTTTTGATAGTTTTAGCACAACCCGAAATCGACTAGAAATCGAACTCGAATCCGACCTACTAACCGGAATTGTCACCCCTAAATACGGGACTTAACATTTTGTATTTTTCACCACCTCAAACTTTTTTTTTTTTACCTTTAAGGACCTCGAGTTAAAATTCAGGCTATTTAACTCATCTGAATTAGCCAAAAGGTTAAGTTCTTCAACAAAAAAGTGAAGTCCTACGGTGCATTAAATACAATCAAAAACTTAATTAGGTCCTTGGTGTTTATGTAATACTCCGTATTTTTATGTATTTTATAAATTATTTTATTAATTATAAAATATAATTTTAAGGGCTCAATTATTTTAATTAAATATTTTAAAGGGCTAAAGTACATTAATTATTGACTCTCACAAAAGTAAAATACATTTTGGGCTAAACGTTTATTAACTATATGGACTTGTTTAAATAATCCTATGTAAACAATCTTTACATACTCCTAGTGAACTTACCCATTTAAGCTCAATTCTTATATTTGAACCCTTTTGGGTCAAATATTTCATAACTCAAGCCCACTTATATATTAAGCCCAAACCTAATCCCTATTCTCTACTCTATAAATACCTCCCAAATCCCCAAAAATTTCCCACACAAGAGATCAAAAATCAAATTTTTGTGGGCAAGTAATTTTTTTTTCCCTTATTGTTCTTTTCTTTTCTTCTTTTCTTTTCTCCTTTTTCTTCCTTCTTTCTTTGCTGCTCCTTGGTTTCATGCGTGAGTTCACGCATGGGAGTAAGGGACCTCCCCTTTTGCTGCTGATGCTGCCACATCACCCAAGGCTGCCGGCCACCTCCGGCCCGCCCAGCCACCACGGTGGTTTGTCTCTCCTCCTCCTTGTTTTAAATTATTGTTTATATAATTATTTGTTTTGGGTTTTGATTTTTGATGGATAATTGGGTTTTGGGTTTTATAGCATATTAGTATATGCTATAATTGTGTTTTGACAACTAAAGAGTACAAATTTCAGATTTTGTATGGTTTTAAATTATGATTTTTATAAAATATTAAAAGTTAGGGTTTTAATTATAAAAAAGTTGATTTTTAGGCTTCTAACTTGCAATTGATTTGGGAGTTTTATATACCTATTGATTGTAAGTGATAATAAAGTTTAAAGATTATATTTTTATGGAGTTTTGATGAGTTTTTGTTAATATTACATTGCTGAAATTTTATTTTAAGCATTACTTTTGTGTTTTAATAAAAAGGGTTTAATTACTCATAATTAGAGAAGGTTTTAATTGGTTTTAATGGAATTTTCAGTTTATTTGAGGGGTTTAAACCTTAAAAAGTATGCTGAAATTTTTATTTAAACACCATAATTGAGTTTTTACTTTGTGGTTTTAATTACCCACTTAGAGAAAAAGTTTAAAAGGTTTTAAACCAAAATTTCAGTTTATTAAAGAGGTTTTAAAGTGTTTAAAAGTTGCTGGAAATTTGTGTAATCAGGGGAGTAATTGAGCTTATGTATTTAGTATTGTAGGAGACTTTAAATTGAGTAATTTCTAGCATTGTGGCCAGTTGGAAAGACGAATTAAGGTACGTATGCGCGTAAGATATATTAATTATGCCTAGTACCATGTCAAGAAGTTAAATTTGGTATCATGAATGAAATTAGTATCATGTTAAGTTGTGTTGTGATACTTGAATTGATTGATTAGTTATCCATGTCTTATATGTAAGCATGTGGTATAAAGGAATTATTATTATGAGCTTGATACAAGTTAAAAGTAATTGAATCATGTTTTATATTTATTATTCATCATCAAGAAGTCATGTATTTATTAAGCAAGGCTTATATTTTTAAAAAGAGATAAAAGTTATATTTACTAAGCATGATCATGATTTTATTCTCACCCATTTATTATTGGAGTTGAGTCAAGAAAGTTAGTTTATTTATTTACTCACACATAAGTTGAGGTCGAGTCAAGAACTTAGTTTATTACTCACTCACATAAGCTGAGATTGAGTCAAGGAAGTTAGTAGTGCATTTTATGCACCAAGGTAGCAATCGTGCAATTTTGTGCACAAAATTAGGCAATGAACCTTAATTAAAATAAATAGTATGTGCTCACTAATTAATTCAAGAATGAATTGGAAATATGTGTTAATTGTTGCAATGTTTGTTCTTGATTGATTGGTTAGAGTCATCACAAGTTGAATTGGTGAATCACGTAAAGTGTAAGAGGATACGCACCAAAGTTTTTGGAACGTATATACCTTGAGTATGAACATATGGGGAGAGTTATGAGTTTTTATATTTAACCATAGCTTATACAGGGGTACAGGACGCCGTACTTTCTTTTATTATTAATGCGCTGGAATTCCGTCAGAAGGTGACATAGTAGGTGCCAATTGGGGTAGCTCCCTAATTGGAAGCTCCATGTTTAATTGGCTATTTAAAGGAAGGAAACTCATTCGATGAGTTATCCAAAGCTATATATTAATAAATTAAAGTAGAGTCATGAGTTAAAGGTAAGTTGACTTGTGTTGTATAGCAAGCATGTTTTATTTATTTATTTACCTATTTATTGTCTATTGCTAGGATATTCATGTTAGTGTGATTATTCCTTTGGTGCATATGTACTCAGCTTTTGCTGATTCATACTTTATTGTTTGTGTTTGGCTTTTCTTTGTATTTGCCCTACTACGACTCATTTTATATGGCGAATAGTGAGGTTGAAATAAAGAGAAGTACAAGTAGAAGGAGCATATCAAGCATGATGGGATTGAGCGAAGAGGGTTATATGTTTCATTACTTTGTTTATTTCTTATCGTAATATATTATTTCATTTATTGTTGTCCCTAACATATAATCATATTTGTAATATTTTAGTTTGGTTTTTAAAAAAGGGCCTTCAATGGTTCCAAGTTATTTGTTTAATGTAAGTTGGTTTTAAATTTGAGTTTGTTTTATTAAACTTTATTTTATTTTAGCTTTTAAAAGTTAGTCTTCCGCTGTGTGACTTTGAATTGAAATAGCCTTAGTCGTTATTACGATGGGGGTAATACTTTGGATATTTTCTAAAAGTGAGTTTTATTTAGAGTAAGAGAGTATATTAAAATAAGGGAATTTCCAGGGTATTACAGTTTAACTGCCAAAAGGAATTCAATTTCAACAATTCAAAAAAATTAGTCGTTACATAATTCTTCTTTACAACAAAAATTCTTCAGCACAACCATCTCATTTCTCCAATTCTTTCATCTGAACTAGTAATCTAGAAAAAAAAATTTGCACAACAAATGTATGAGACAGTTATATTATGTGGGGTGCAACTAGGTAGTGGTAAAAAGGATTTCCAAAACAACTAAAAATCCTTTTAGAAAATTAATCACATGCAGGAATTATAAACAATCTAATGGCTTCCACTTCTGGGAATGGATTGATCTAGATCATGAATGAGAACTAAAACATGAGATGATCAATGTAGAATTGTGTAAATCTCCTTGAGTGGAGTATTCTCATTAGAAGCATATATATAGGTGTGCAACCCTAATCTATGAGAATTACAATATTAACATATTTACACAAAATAATATCTTTACTGAATATCCTAGAATAATACTTATTCTATCACACCCCCGCAGTCGTAGCGGGAAGAGGGAAGACGCTCAGAATGGATCTGAAGTCAAGAAAGAGTTGTCGAGGAAGACCCTTAGTAAAAATATCTGCATACTGATATGAAGAGGGGATATGCAAGACTCGAATATGACCCAAAGTAACCTTTTCGCGAACGAAATGGATGTCCATCTCAATGTGTTTGCTATGCTGATGCTGAACGGGATTGCTAGATAAGTATACGGTAGACACATTATCACAATATACTAGGGTCACCCTCCGTAGAGGGAAATGGAGCTCCAAAAGAAGATTTCGGAGCCAATAAGTTTTGGCAACTACATTCACGACACCTCGATATTCTGCCTCTGCACTAGAACGCGACAATGTAACTTGCCGTTTAGCATACCAAGAAATGAGATTATCACTAAAAAATACACAATGGCCAGAAGTAGATCGGAGAGTGTCCGGACAACCACCCCAGTCGACGTCCATGAAGGAGAGTAATTTGGTCGGTGCAGAGCGATATAGGTGAAGACCATGATCTAGAGAACCTTTAATGTACCGGATGATGCGTTTCAAGGCATTGAAGTGCGGTTCTCGTGGAGCATGCATGAAAAGGAAAACCTGCTACATATGAGATATATGATATGTCAGGCTGAGTGAATGTGAGATATTGGAGTGCTCCGGCAAGACTCCTGATTAGGGGGTTTTTCCCGCCCAATCAGTGTATGCCACGTGGACCAATCAGGTCCTGCTAAGTGTCCTCCATTTGGACCTATCGGGGTCTGCCACGTGGCACACAACCATTTGTCCACCATGGACCAGACATGCCCCGCCATGTGGCCTATTGATTGCCAACTTGGAAGGAGGCCACCTAGGCCCACTTCCCGAGAGAAGCCCAGTCAGATTTAGGGTTTACCAAAAACCCTAGAATTAGGTACACATCTCGAGGCTATAAATACAGTAATTAAGCCTCCATTTAAGATTATTGAGAAATAATTACTCTCACCTAGAGAAACCTAAACACCAGGGCTTTCTAATTGCTAGACCTGACTTAGCAATTAATTGCACTTCCTAATCACTCCTCCCCTAGAGAAACTAGATCACCCTTTTACTTTCCGCACTTTTTACTCCTCAAATACGTTCTAACTTGATCGTCGGAGGCGGAGCTCCCACCAAATGGAGTTTTCGTTGTTTTGTAGGTACAGGTGCAAGGATCCCAGTCCCGTAATTGTAACTCTCCCGCAGGACATCAAAAAACCCCGAAACATTTTGGCACCGTCTGTGGGGAGAGTACTTTCGAGATGGAATCACAGTCAGTACCGATTCTAAGTGACAAGCATCCCTTGGACGACCCTCGGGTCTACACTAACCAGGATACGGATAATGATATCGAGGTCGAGACTCGCACGACCCCTAACGGGACACTCAGAGCTCGACGCACCCGTCCCACCGAAAGGAGGGAACGGGAGGACTGCCTGGCTGGATCTAGTAAACCAGCCGGCTAGCCGCTTGATCATCAACAGGCGGCTAAGGGATCTGCCCCCATCACTAGAAGTGAACTCATGACCTTCATGAATAGCTTCAAAGGGGAGATCCAGGAGCTGATCAATAAGAGGACGCCTGTTCCACCAAAGGAACAGTCGGCCAAAAGACCCTCCCAATCTGGGAGGAAGAAGTTTGTAAAGGATCGGGAGGCAACCCCTTACCCTAAGCCTAGGGAGAAGGGGGTGCCAGTGATCGACCTAACTAAGTATCGATTTCCCTCACCAGGGAAGAGAAAGCCCATTCGTCATATTCAGCCGGACGGGTCAAAGAGAACATTTTCTAATGCTCGAATGTTGCTTGAGCAGAAGAAGAGTGACCGACTGTCAGAGTCGGCCTCTACGTCTGATTTTCAGGATAGCCCACATAATACCTCCCTGAGGTATTCAAGATCAAACTATGAGAGCCAGACGCCTGGAGCCTCCTCTCGTTCTGCTTCCCAAAAGCATCAGACGGCCTCGTATATCCCTCAACCATACGTCCCGCAGTCCCAATACTTCATGCAGCCTACTCTTTTTGAAGGACAGGCGGCAAGGAGTGTCCAGCCTTTGGACTGGCAACTTAGGTTGCTCAAACTTGGAGAACAGCCATCCGCCTTCTCTAAGAAAATAATAGAGGTCGCTCAGCCGGCCACAGTAAAAAATGTGTTGGTAGGGGCATATGATGGCACTACCAACCCAGAAGATCACATGATGGCATACACCAACTTAATGTACCTCCAAGGGTTGGATGATGCCACATGGTGCAAGTGTTTCCCAGCCACTTTGAAAGAATTCGCCCAGCAATGGTTTGGCAACTTGTCGGCCGGGTGTATCAACAATTTTAAGACCCTCGCCTACTTGTTCACTTCAAATTTTGCAATGAACATTCCTGCTAAGAAGACCACCCTTGATCTGGGGGTCGTACAACAGGGAGAGAAGGAGGGACTGCGCTCCTACATAAAGAGGTTCAATCTGATGAGAATTCAGATACAAGGACTACCTGATGAGGTAGCCTATACAGACTTTTCAAAGGTCTGAAGGACGGGTCGAACTTTAAGTTCGACCTTGTCAGAAAGAGGGTGACCACCCTCCAAGAAGCAATGATGGAGGCGGACGCTTACATACATGCGACTGATCTCTGTAATGTTGGAAAGCAGTCGGACCACAAAAAGTCTGACAAACAAGAAAGCCGGCCAAAACAGTTGGCCAATAGGGATGAGAAAAAGAGAAAAGAAGTCTGGGAGGCCGACTCCTCTGAACAGCCGTCCCAGAAAAAGAAGAGGAATTTAAACCATACTCCCCCAAGTATGAGTTTAACAAGGATAGCCATGCTATCCTCGATGAAATCAAAGGTCGGATGTCAATTGAGAAGCCGGCCGCAATGAAGGGTTCTGCCAGCAATCGGAACCAAGATAAAAAATGTCACTATCACGAGGACATTGGTCATGAAACCAATGAATGTATCAGCCTCAAGCGTCTATTGGACCGCCTGGCAGATAAAGGAGATCTTGACTCTTATGTCAAGAAGTCAAAGGGGAAACCACCCCTCAAACAGAAACAGGCGACCAACAAAAAGCAGCGGACAGCCGACAGCTCTGACACTGATGAAGCGCCCATTTATACTATAGCAGGCGGTTTCGCAGGAGGTGGTCCTACTATCCAGGCCAACAAAGATAACATCAGGCGGTTGGATGTTAACTCCGTCGAGCAAGGACAGACCTCCAAAAGCTCATTTCCTGAGGTTATAATCACTGAGAAAGACTTGGGAGGTGTTAGGGGGCCGCATGATGACCCCATCGTAATTAAATGCAAAGTGGCCAACCAGAGAGTTGGTCGGATTCTCATAGATACCGGAAGTTCTTCTGATTTAACCAGCAACAAGTGCTTGGCAAAGCTCAAGTACAAACCTGACAGCATACATCCGGTATCTCACCCTTTAGTGGGGTTTGGAGGAGGCGTCGTACACCCATTGGGACGAGTAGATCTGCCTATCCGCCTGGGTGAGAAGGGAGAGGGCCGTCACATGGTGGTCCAATTCTTGGTAGTCGAGGAACTCTCGGCATACAATATGATCTTGGGACGACCCACCTTGAACAGTTCCAAAGCCGTCATCATACCATCTCTCATGCTCCTCAAGTTTGAGAGGGATAACGGATCAGTCGGCTCCCTAAGGGGAGACCAGAAAATGGCTTGAGAGTGTTATCTCTCTGATATCAAACCCACTGTGGCGGCTGCTAGCCCGAGTGGAGAGAAAGATGACCTTGATCAAATCAAGGATGAGGCGCCTGCTCAAATAATAGGCGACAAGAAGAGAAAGGTCGCCCACTTGGGGGTCGAAAGAAAAAGAAAAACGATAGCAATCACTGGCCGAGGAGCGGCCAGACGAGTTCCGCCCTCAGCCAGTGAGCATATGGACATCATTCTGGACGATTCACGTCCTGACCGAACTGTTAAGGTTGGGACGACTTCTCTGGCTGTACTTGGTGATGATTTTCACCAACTCTTGAAGGAATTCAAGAATATTTTTGCATTTGAAGTACATGAGATGCCAGGAATAAGTCCAGACTTGGATGTGTATAAGTTGGCTTTGGATCCGAAAAAGAAGCCGGTCAGGCAAAAGAAACGAAACCATGGCAAGGAAAGAAGCCAGGCGGCTGCTGCCGAGGTTAAAAAGTTACTTGATGCAGGGTTCATTCGGCAATGTTATTTCCCTGACTGGGTTGCAAACGTTGTGCTAGTGAAAAAGCCGAATGGTACCTGGCGCATGTGTGTGGACTACACAGACTTGAACAAGGTGTGCCCTAAAGATAGTTATCCATTGCCCAAAATTGACAGTCTGGTCGACTCTACAGCCGGCCACGCCTTAATGAGTTTCATGAACGCTACTCCGGTTTCCATCAGATTCTCCTGTGGAAAAAGGACCAAGAAAAAACAGCCTTTGTCACAGATCAGGGATTATACTGTTACACGGTTATGCCGTTGGTTTAAAGAACGCCCCGGCCACCTTCCAGAGAATGATAAACACGGTCTTCTTTGACTAAATTGGGAGGAATGTGGAGGCATACATAGATGATATGATTGTGAAATCTAAGCTTCAAACGGACCATTTGGTCGACCTCCGAGAAACATTCACCACACTCAGGCGGCACCATGTCATGCTCAATCCCAAGAAGTGTGTTTTTGGAGTTAAGTCTGGGAAGTTCCTCGGATTTCTTATTAATCAAAGGGGTATAGAGGCTAACCCCGAGAAGGTGCAGGCAGTCATAGACATGCAGTCACCTCGCACTGTCCGAGAGGTCCAGAAATTAACAGGTTGTCTGGCGGCCCTGGGGAGATTTCTCAGCCGGGCAGGCGACAAATGCCTTTACTTCTTTCAGGCAATCAAAAAGAAGGCTATGTTTGAATGGGGGCCGGATGCTGAAGCGACCTTCCAAAAATTGAAAGAACACTTGCACTCCTTGCCAAGGCTGGTCAGCCCTTTGCCTAAAGAAGTGCTCTGTATGTATCTAGCAGTGTCTGACCATGCTCTAAGTGTCGTCCTCCTAGCTGAGAGGGATGGTTTCCAGCTCCCGGTCTATTTTGTCAGTCGCGTCTTGAAGAATGCCGAGTTAAGATACCCCCTGGTTGAAAATTTTGGCCTTGCCCTATTCATGGCGGTTAGAAAGTTGAAGCCCTATTTTTTGGCGCATCTTGTTTTGGTATAGACCAGCCGATCAAGCGGCCCCTGACTACCATGGAGTCGTCAGGCCGAATGATCAAATGGGCGATAGAAATACAGAGCCTTGAAATCACATTCGAGCCAAGAAAAGCAGTGAAGGGGCAAGCCTTTGCTGACTTCATAGTAGAAATGACTCGGCCTTCTAATTCAACAATTCCAGACCAAGTTTGGAAGGTCTATGTGGACGGAAGCTCCACTGTGAATGGTTGTGGAGCAGGCATCATATGTCAGTCGCCCGAAGGCAACAGGTATGAGTATGCTCTACGATTCAACTTCCAAGCCTCGAACAACGAGGTAGAGTATGAAGCTTTGCTGGCCGGCATCCGCATGTGCAAGGTGGCCGGGGCAAGGAAGATAGCCGCCTGTTCAGACTTGCAATTGATAGTAAGTCAATACAATGGTGATTATGAAGCCACCCACCCGGCCATGATTAAATATTTACAGGCGGTCGAGTCTCTTGAGGAATTTCATTTAACTCAAGTACCCAGGTCCAAGAACAACCAGGCAGACGCCCTCTCTAAACTGGCATCCTCGGCCTCCTATGACACTCCAAGGACCGTTTTCTGGGAATTTATGGAGAAGCGAAGCATTGAGGAAGAACCTATTGGAATCCTTGATAGAAGCTCAACCTGGATGGACCCTATCAGGGGCTATTTAACAACCGGCACCCTGCCGAGTGATCACTCCCAGGCGGCCCAACTGAAAAAACGGGCGTCCAATTTTGAAATGTGCAAGGGAGAACTCTTTAAAAAGGGCTATCTTCAACCTCTCCTAAAATGTGTCACCCTAGAAAGAGGACGAGAGGTTTTAGAAGATCTACATTCAAGGTACTGCGCTTCTCACGTAGGTGGCAGGTCGCTTGCTCAAAGAGCAAGGCGGCAAGGTTACTTCTGGCCTACGTTAGAAGCTGACGCCATGCAAATGGTTAAAAAATGTGACAAGTGCCAAAGGTTTGGCAAGTTAATCCATCGTCCGGCCACCGACCTCACGGTCATCCATAGTCTCATACCGTTTGCTAAGTGGGGCATGGATATCCTAGGGCCCTATACGCCTGCAACAGGCGGTAGGAGGTACATTTTGGTAGCAGTCGACTACTTCACTAAGTGGGTGGAGGCAAAAACAGTTAAGGGTATCAAGACCAAGGACGTCATCTCCTTCATATGGAAGAATGTCATCACTCGATTTGGGGTACCCATGTCTATGGTTTTTGATAATGGTCCCTAGTTTGAGACGCCTGTTCTCAAAAACTGTTTGGGAGACCAAGGTATCTCTCACTTCTTTGCATCAGTCGGCCGACCACAAGCAAACGACCAAGTGGAAGCTTTCAATAAAATCATCTCAGACGGTATCAAAAAGAAGATTGAACGAGCAGGCGGCCTATGGGCAGACGAACTACAACACGTTCTCTGGGCCATAAGGACGACTGAAAAAGGGGCGACTGGAGAAACTCCATTCCTCCTAACTTATGGGGCAAAAGTTGTTCTACCAATTGAACACTACGAGCCGACTCTTCGTATAATGTTGTATGACGAAGAAGCAAACTGGGAATCCATGAGTCTTGCATTGGATTCACTCCCGGAACATAGGGGCAATGCAGCCCTACGCCATGAAATCTACTACCTGATGATGACAAAGGCATATAACAAAAGGGTACACAGGCGTCCACTCAAAGTGGGGGACCTTGTACTAAGAAAGATGGAAGCGGTCGGTAGAGCCAATGAGTTGGGCAAATTAACTCCCAACTAGGAGGGACCAGACCGAATCTTTGAAGAAGTAAGGGACGGCACCTACCGCCTAGAAACACCAGACGGCCAACCCCTACCTAGAACTTGGAATGTTGATAATTTAAAGAAGTATTATTTTTTAATGATGTAATTGCCGAGAGCAACTAATAAAACTTGCAAATTTGTTTTATTTATATTATAAATAGAGAGGCATGTCGCCTGCTCTATTAGCAGTCGGCTACTCTCCAGTTTGCACCAATTGAGGGGCATGCCGACTGGACAAACAATCGGCTACTCTCCATTTTCTTCACTTTGTACTGTTTTAGAGGGGCATACCGCCTGTAACTTTACAGTCGGCTACTCTCCTGTACTTGTTCACCATGAACTAAACAAGACCTATGGCCGGATGATCAACTCAGGCGCCTTGCCAACTGATTCTCTCTTAAAATTAAACTAATAAGACCTGTCCTAACATCATAGCAGTTGTCCGGCGACATCCCTCCGGATGAGATTCGTCGCAGAGAGCAGCTCCCTTTTGGGTGGAATAATGCTCTATAAACTAAATACACGGTCCCTAAACGACTGTCCCCAAGGACAACCACGTAGACGTTTACAACTGAGACAAGGATAACTCTACCACTAACCGAGCCAGAGGTAGCAGTTGACATCCGAGTCGGATGACCGCCTGTATTACTTGGGATAAATACAGGGGGTACCTCTTGAGTTAATTGCCAACAAACATTGGCGAATCAAGGGGATCATCCGGCCTCCGCCGCCTGGTACCTCTACTACTCAAGCTAGAGTGACGGAGACTGCGTAAACTCTTATGTTAACTCATAGTCACTCTCTCAAACTTAGTATGGAACCTAAAAGGTATGAGTAGTCCGCCTGTTTTTTATCAAACAAAGGTACTTAAACCACTATTCCTACTAGATTACCAACCTTTGAGATAGTAGCCAAGAAAAACTTGGCGAATCAAGGGGACCAGCCAGCCTATGCCGCTTGGTTACCCTACTACTCAAACAAAAGTATGGATCCAAAAGGTTCGACAGTCGACTGTTTTTTGGCAGACAGGGGCTCAAGAACACAATTCCTACTTAATCAAACAGGCGGCCTGACGACAAGCAGCCTGTTCCCGTCGAACTTGCAAAAATTAAGAGACCTAATGTATTTGCTAAAAAATGCGTTGGGGGTCCGGCTGGTTTCCTGGCCGACTAGTTGCCAATCTGGAACAAAGACAACAAGTTGCCCAGGGGCATGTATGCAGTCGTCACCGTGAGTAGTCGGCACCTGATAAACCTCGCTTGCTTGCAAAATTTTCCAAATTTTGATGACTCCAAAAAAACACATTACAAACTAGAACAGTCGGTATGGCATTCAAGCAGATGGAAAGGACCCTCTATACTTGGAAAAAATAAACATAAACAAGATTCTGTGATCAAAGATGACCAAAAAGTGGCCGCCAGGTTCATATATAAAACAACCGGCCATGAAGGCCGGCAAAATATTCATAACCCCGACCCCTTGGTCGGGTAAAGATACAAAAGAAACAAACGACACGCAGGCCGGGGAAAATTTTGAAGATTTAAAGCTTTAAACATTTGGAGGGGCTTCAGTCTCAACTGCGGCTGATCGAGCTTGATTATGGGCGCCTGATCTTTGAAAACGTCCTCTTTGCTCGGCTCATTTTCAGGGGCAGGATCCTTTGATGCATCCACCTCCATTGGCTGGCTGGCCGCCTCCTCTTCTTCCTCATCTGAGCTGGAGCTGACCGCCACCTCCTCCTTTTCGTCCTCTTCAGCCGCCTGCTGCATGATCCTTCTATTATACTCTTCAGTGCAGGCGGTAAAATTGGCGTCCCATTGGGCATAATCGCCTTTTGGGAAGAGGGTTGACCAGGTCATCTTCATGATATTGGTCGAGTCCTCCATCATGGCCTGGCCAGAGCCACCTTCTCGGTCTCGGCCTTTGCATTAAGATCTTTGGTGATGGGCGCCTCCTGCTTCTCCAGGCGTTCTTTGACTGTGTCCAAAGAGTTCTGCAGACCTTCAGCCTTATGGGCAATGTTTTTGAGTGGATGCAGCTCATCTCGGAGACTTTTGGCCGTCTTCTCCAGCTCTTTGTTCCGTTTTTTGGCCGCCTCCAACTCAGTTCTGATTGTTGAAGTGGCAAGCGCCTGATAATAAAGAATATCAGTTGTCAAAATTTCATTTTAGGCAATTTGAAACATTGCCTTATCAATGTTAGAGGCGGCCATAAATTTAGCATCCTTTACCTCTTTGTTTTTGGCGCTGATCGGCCTACAAAGGCCGTGTACACGGAGCATGGTCTGAAAAAAGAGCACCAAGCGTCAGATTTGCAAAAACAGGCGGCAGGCAAAGTCATTCAACATTACAAAAATTCTAAGTATACCTCGGAGAGGAGACCCATGATTCCGTCGAGGTCAAGGGTGCCGACTCCCTTGACCGCATCCCTCTCCTTTAGAGGGATGACTCTTACCATAGACTTGGCCATTTGGACCAAGTCTGGTTCTTGGGGGCCGCCTGTATTAAAAAACAATAAGTTAGAGCAAAGAAGGAATATTAAAGAAAAATGGAACAAGGATCGAGAGAGCTGGTTATACCTCTCGGAGGTCGGCTGTCCTTTGGGACCTGTGTTTGTTTTCCCCCACTTTGTGGGGTGTGCGGCTGTTTTTCAGCCGCCTGCTTTCTGGCAGAGCCAGTCGTACTCCCAGCTGTCGCCTTCCGAACCTTTGAGTCCGGCTGCTAGGAGGAAGAGGGCTTGGACGAGCCCGTCTGCAAAAGCATAGAAAGTTAATACTGGCAGAATGAGAATTCCAGAGAAAAGATTCGAAAGATCAGAGCTCACCTTGGGCGTCTCCTTGGCAAGAGAATCAGATGATGGCCGCTTGAGGCTCATAATAGAGGACCGAAGAAGGCGGCCGCCTTCTTTGAAGTAGAGAACTGGTCCATAGCTTCGGCTGAAAATAGGCAACAAGGAGTTAGTAAAACTTGAAAAAATTAATCAAATGATGCATATACAGGCATAAAAGGCCAGCTACCTCTAGAATTCCGACTGCTCAGGCCACAGACGGCCAAAAAATATTCATTATATAGCTATTGGAATTTGGGAACGCAGTTCAAAGGCACCTACTCCCGTAACCCAGTAGTAAAGTTGACCCTAATCTCTACTTTGAAGAGTCCTCGGTCAAGGATCTCTTCCCTTGCCTGACGAGGGACAGGCGGCATGCTAGGGTCGCTTGCAAGAAGAGGTGGATCCCTATTCCACCTATTGTGCCGTTTGTTCAGAAGTTTGTCGGGACAGGAGATGAGGAAGAAAGTGTTTCTCCAATCTTTCCATTTATTTTCTTTTCCCCTAGTCATCTAATAGCCCTTGTGGCTTGTTATTTGGTACCAGTCAGTATCGCTTGCCTTGGGGGTCCGGCTTAAATAGTTCATATGGGTGAACACCTCAAAATTGGGGTCCACCCCATGCATTTCACATCCGGCTACATAGCCAAGGATGTTGAACCAAGAGTTCGGAGCTAACTGCTAAAGCCCCACCTCGTACCCGTCGAGGATTTGTTGAACTGCCGGATGCAAGGGAAAGCGGATTCTAGCCTTAATGGCCGCCTCATAGCAGCCAAAGCAGGCGTCCTCATAACTAGACCCCGCGGGCCAGACGACTGTGTCTTCAGCATCCGGCACAAATAAATTAAAGTTTGGACCCATCGCATGGTCCGTTAGAAAGGCCCCTATTCGTTCCTTCATGGCCTTGATTCGACCTTTTAGGACGTGACAGTAATAAGGGGTGTTTAATTACTTATGGGAGCTGGATGGTTCTGACCAGTCGACCCCTTTTTCGACTGAATGAGATAGTCTCGCCTCATGTAGGCGAGAATGCCTTTCTTCTGAGCTTGGAGAAAGACGGCTTGAAGAGCTGGACTCGGACTCACTATCAGAAGAGTCCGATTCCTCTCTCCCTGAGGGGGCCGACCCCTCTTCTTCAGATGGAGCCAAATGCTGACCAGCCAAGTCAACAGAGAAATGGGAAGGGCCCACCTTAACCCCCTCCTCAGAGCCCCCCGTGACAGAGTCACCAAGGGTACTGGCGGTACAGGCGTCCGGTCCGAAAGCTCACTAACTTAGACCCGGAATGAAGAGCCATCAGAGTTTTCAATCCTCTTTGTTCTTTTGGTTCTTGCCATACTGTCCTGCATAGATACAAAGACAATTGGATTCCGAGACTTGCGCAAAGATTGAAGTCCTGGACTCAGCCGTCCCCGGTAACTGGCTGATTGCTAACCTAGGCCGTGCCGGATGCTTCTGAGGCCTCATTTTCAAAAAGAAAAAATGCAAAAAAAAAAAACAGAAAGGATAAATAAACAAACGGTTACCTGAAACTTAAGTTCTGAGAAGAAGCTTGGTCGAACAGGCGTCTAGGAAAACCAGGCGGTTGGTTAAATCAGTCGTCCAGGAAATCAGAGCTCAAGTTCAGGGGTCCGAGAGTTCTCTTGCAAAGTTCGCAAAATGTGAACAAAAGACTTGGTCAACATGCCCTTATATAGGGTAAAAGGAGAATACAAAGGGTCACTTCCAAATTCAAAAATGAGCGGGAGAAAACTCTCGGCCAATCACAGGACGACACCTATAGCAGGTCGTCGCCTGTTACAGGCCGACACCTGTCACAGTAACATGCGACCAGTCACGTGCCACCTGTGAGGAGCAAATGATTAGGGGGTTTTCCCCGCCCAATCAGTGTACGCCACGTGGACCAATTAGGTCCTGCCAAGTGTCCTCCATTTGGACCTATCAGGGTCTGTCACGTGGCACACAACCATTTGTCCACCATGGACCAGACATGCCCCGCCATGTGGCCTATTGATTGCCAACTTGGAAGGAGGCCACCTAGGCCCACTTCTCGAGAAAAGCCCAGTCAGATCTAGGGTTTACCAAAAACCCTAGAATTAGGTACACATCCCGAGGCTATAAATACAGTAATTAAGCCTCCATTTAAGATTATTCAGAAATAATTACTCTCACCTAGAGAAACCTAAACACCAGTGCTTTCTGATTGCTAGACCTGACTTAGCAATTAATTGCACTTCCCGATCACTCCTCCCCTAGAGGAACCAGATCACCTTTTACTTTCCGCACTTTTTACTCCTCAAATACGTTCTAACTTGATCGTCGAAGGCGCACCAACCGGAGTTTCCGTTGTTTTGCAGGTACAGGTGCAAGGATCCCAGTCCCGGAATTGTAACTCTCCCACAGGACATCAAAAAACCCCGAAACAACTTCGGTATAGAGAAGCGTTAGCCACCTGTGACCCATCAGTGGCGCTGAGCTTCGAGTGTGTGTCAACTGATGTTGCAATCGGTTTGCATTGTGACATTTTAGCTCTATCAATGATTTCCTCCGCATACTTTTGTTGACATAAGAACATACTATGAGGTGTCTGAGTGACTGAGATACCTAAGAAATAGCTTAGGCGCCCTAAGTCGGACATGGCAAATTTGGACTTGAGTAATGCAATGATGTGAGACTTGTGATGGTCAGAAGATGTCGTTAGCACAATATCGTCAAGACAAAGTAATAAATAAGTCGTGGAGGTACCTTAGTGAAGAATGAAGAGTAAGTTGTCAGTTTTGCTACACACAAACCTAATCTGCAAGAGAAAATTTGCAAACCGATGATACCAAGCCCGAGGGACCTGTTTCAAGCCATATAACGACTTGCGGAGCCGACACACATGTGTAGGAGCACTAGGATGAACGAAACCCGAAGGTTGATGCATACAGACTGTCTCCTTTAGATCACCATGCAAAAAAGCATTTTTAACGTCCAACTTATGAATAGGCCAATCTATCCCCATAGCAATGCTCAAAATAGTTCGAATAGTGGCTGGTTTGACAACCAGGCTGAAAGTCTCATTACAATCCACCCCCACCTGTTGTGACTTGTCATTAACCACAAGTTTAGCTTTATGTCGCTCCAAGTCACCATTTTCCCTATATTTATGCTTGAATAACCACATACAACGAATAATATTTACACCTGAAGGCCTTGGAACAAGATCCCAAGTATGTTGTTTAGTAAGAGCATTGAACTCCTCTTTTATGGCCGCATTCCAATTCGGGTCTAACATGTCAAGTTTAGGACTCTTAGGCAAAGGACTAATGGATTGAGTCATGAGATTGAAAGGGACTTTCGGTTTAAAGATGCCATGTTGGGCTCGGGTTTCCATACGATGTGTGGGCACCAATGGAGGTGGCGAACCAGAAGAGGGGGATGTTGTGGGTTGAATGGGAACTGGGCTTGGAGGAAATGACCCAAAACGGATCATAGGTGAAGCTGGTGAGGTATGATGGGATGTTGGGCCTGTAGTAGGGGTAGCCCACGCGTGGGCCGTGGCAGATTGAACTAGCCCATGGTCCAGGGGTGGACTATTCTGCCCGCTACTAGCAGTAGGTGAGATAGGGGACACGGGTTGGGCTGCAGCATTGTGGGTCGGGGAAATTGGCGGTTCTACTGGAGTTTGAGCCTTGTGGACTGGGCTAGGAAGGAGAAGGGGGTTGAGTGATATCATCCAAAAAATCATAGTCTATTTCCCTAAATTTGTTAATGTTAGTGAATGGAAATATAGACTCTTGAAACGTAACATGTCTTGAGATGATAGTTTTATTAGTTGAGAGATCATAGCATAAGTAGCTTCTATGGTTGGATGGGTAGCCTAAGAAGACACACGGGGTTGAATGAGGTGCCAACTTGTGCTTGGCCGTGGAAGAGAGGTTAGGGTTGCAAAGATAACCAAAGGTTCGGAGATTAAAGTCAATATCAGTTGGCCGAGGAACAGTTGCGTCGATGTGGTCCAAAACATTGAACGCACAAGCATGAATTTGGAATAGTTCAACCCATGTTGCGTATTGGCCCTCTTCTTGATAGAGAGTTATAGGAATCAAGTTCTTGATGTTTAATACGGCAAATTCAGGGTGAAAAGTAGGGTTAGGAGGAGGGAGTAGAGGAGGGGGAGGCGGTGGTGGAGTCTGATCGGTGTTGTTAAGGGACATGATTGGTGGTGAGAAGAATGGTTACAGACAGGTCCCTACGAAAAATTAGGGTTAGGAAAATTGGAGAGAAAATTTTCCTATTGGCTCTGATACCATGTAGAATTGTGTAAATCTCCTTGAGTGGAGTATTCTCATTAGATGCATATATATAGCTGTACAACCCTAATCTATAAGAATTACAATAAAATAATAGCTTTACAGAATATCCTAGAATAATACTTATTCTAACAATCAAGTTGATAAAGAGAAATGAATTCCTTGAGGAAGTAGAGGTGTAGAACAAGAAAATGACAGCATTTTACAGATTGGTTATAATTATTTTGCTTATGATAATTGTAGTTACCTTAATGTAGTTGCTTAGTTTGTGATATCTAACTGAGGAGTAGAATCATTTTGAATTTGATTGATGAACTGCAAGCAATGAAAAAGATGTATGAACAATTATTTGTGAAATAAATATGGTTTATGACTTAATTTTATGAACAAGTGACTTACCATTTCTTGACTATTGTAGCCATTTGTGTATGTGTGATGAGTGACATTTATATAACTTTTAGGGTGTTTTTAATACTTGTTTCTTGGTTTAGTTTCTAATTTTTTTCCTCTTTTTTTAGCCTTTGTTTATCTTATTTTCTTATTCTCTTCTTTATTTATCTTATTGCCACGCTCTTCACAATCTAAACCCCAACAGCACTACCGCAACCGCAACCGCAACCGCAACCAAACATCGGTGGCGCTGCTCAACCTCCACCTTCTCAACCATGTAGCTCCACCTTAACCTCCACCATCACCAACGCAACAACACCAACACAACTCCACTAAAAACAGCCCCTGCATTCCCTCACCCCACAATATTAATACCTATCTCTCTGACCACCACTCACCATTACCATCAGCAAACCGCATAGCTTTGAGCGGACGCTCCAATGGGTTAGAGCGGCTGCTCCGTTTCTCACGATTTTTGATGGACGGATTAATGAAATTGAGCAGCTATGATCTTCAGGGTATTGATTGAGCATTTTAGAGCAGTTGATTTTAGCTGATGATGGTATCAACTGTTTACTGATGAAGAAGATATTAGAGCAGCCACGAAAAGAGGAACAAGGGGTGGGTTTTTGTTTTAATTATTTTATTTTTCCTTCTCTTAATCTTTTTATTTTGTTTTTCTTCTCTTTTATTAGTTTTATTTATTTTCTTTTAGTTATCTAAGTTTTATTTTTCTTATTTTTGTAAAGCTTGTATGTAAATACCCATTTGGTGGGTTTAATTTTCTATCAACTTTTTTTTAGCCCTAATTAGAGAGTTAGATTAGAATTTAGAGAGATGATTAGCTTAGATTTAGAGAGAGAAAGTGTGTTATTCTTCAATTCCTCCATTGTTAAACTTCAAGTTATTTCAATCCAACCTTTTGATTAGTAATTTCTTTCTTTTATCTCTCTTTATTTTGTTTATTGCTTTCTATTTTGATTGTTATCTTTATTTGTGGTTTAGTGTTGTTGCTTGTTTTGTTCATCCTAGTTTGTAAATGATGATTTGTTGTGTGGTGTTAGTTGTTTCATCTAGCTTTGTTTTAATGGCTTCTCTTCCTTCTCTAGGTTAGATTTCTAGATAGGGGAAGGGGGTGAAAAACATGAATTGATGTTGACTAGATGATGATGGATGATTAATTATTATGCCTTAAATTGATGATTTGTGCTATTAATTGCTTAGGATTATTGAGTGAACCTTTAATTCCTTAATTTGAATTGTTGCCTATTTTGGATGCACGGAAATGATTTAATTTAAGTATTAGATTTTGATTATCGATTTGCTTGAGCAATTGCATGGGAATGAATTGTTTAGGTGGAATTTTATATTCCTTGGCTTGTTAATCTTGATTTCCATCATTATTTTGATGTGTTGGCCATGTTTGGAACCCCTGTACTCCCTAGCGTTTGTTTTTATTGCGTGAATTCCTTGTTAATTGTGTTTATTAGTTATTTTTAGTGTTTGAAGCTCAAAAATACCAAAATATACCCCTTAGCTCTTGTGTTCATAAATTTTATGATTGATTTGCTTCGCTTGCTCGTGGAAATATGACCCTTACTTCCCATTTTATTCGCTTAGTTTGGTAGTTAGGATTAATTTGATAGGAGGATTTTTAACGACGATTTCTACGCCTATCAATGTGTAAACTCCCATTCCCCCTTGTTGTGCATTGGTAGATTCACCTAACTGCTGTTATTTGCCCCTTGTTTTCCTTTGGATTTGTGTTACAGTCATTAGGCCTGAACAAACCTATCCGAGAATCCGAAAATTCGAAAATCCGATCCGCGACCGATCCGAACTTTAGGATATCCGATTCGAAAAATCGTATATCGGATATGGATTTGGATATCGGTTTTCAAATTAATTTTCGAATATCGGATATCCGAACCGATATCCTACAATTTAAAGGGTAAATAGTAAAATTAGATATATTTTTTTTAAAAAAATGAATATTCCTAAAACAAATTAATCAACACCTTACTCACTTATTTTCAATCTCTCATTAAAAAGTAAAAACCCTAAATTCCCCCCTCTCTCTACGCGCACTCGCTCAAGCCGCCACCCCACCCTTCATAGCCACCGGCCGGCGGCCACCGTTACGCCCAGATCTCCTTCTACTCGCATTTGCTCGGCAAATCGCCATTCTTTTCGGCAAATCTCCGGTATGTATTTCGATTTCATTGTTTTGATGTTTTTGGTGGTTTGCTTGTCAATTTAGATGTTAATATAGTGATTATATTATATCTTATTTGTTGTGAATTTTGATTTGTTATCTGAATTTCGTTCTATTAGTTGGGGATTTCAATTTTTTGTTAGATTTTCAATCTACTAGTATTTGTTAGGTATTTCGATTTTTTATCTGATTTTTTTCTATCTATTTGTGTTAATTTTCGATCAAATTATTGTTTCTACTAGTTTATTTCTCATCTCAGATTTGCTAGTTTGATAGTTTAATTTCCCTTCCCTGACCAAAATTTTAATTGCTTATTTCTGAATTTCGTGCTTTTTTTTTGTTGCTTATTTTCTGGCAACTTGGCAAGAGTACTTGTTGCTAGTTTCCCTGACCTCACTGTTTTGAATGTATAGTTAAGTTTTCTGGTTAAGTTATAATAATTATGTGAGTTTAAGTTTTCTGTTTGGGGAATTCAGATTCTTATTTTGTAAATGTATGTGAATAATTGCAGGTCAATGGATGAAACCGTTGATATGACGAGTGAGAGTGTCACTCCTTCAAATGAGGAAAGTGCACAAATTCCAGAAAATCAAACTCCGCATTCTGAAACAGAAGTTCCTAATCCAAATAAAAGACCAAACGAAGCTAATAATGAAATTTATTGTACATGACTACAGGCTAAACGATTATTAATCGATAAAATTAATGAGGTTTATAAGACAGGCATAATCAATTTTGTTTTTTCATTAATATTGATAATGGATATCCGAAATATCCGATCCGAATGATTTCAGATATTAGATATCCGAAATTTTCGGATCGGATTCGGATATCAATTTCAGATATCCGATCCAAAATCACATTTAATCCGATCCGTGAACAGGCCTAACAATCATTGTTTTTTGTTGGTTCTTAGGAGATTGGTGTGCTGTTGGTTCACTTGACTCTCCAACTTGTGTGGACTTAGGTGGCCTTCTTGCAGTAGTGAAAGTGTCTTGTAGTGGCAAAGGGCACTTCCTATTGTTGTGACCACGCTGTCCACAATTTGTGCACTTCACCCTACTTAGACAACTTGCACCCTTCAACCTCACCAAGAGAAGGCTTTCTCTTTGTAGCTGGTCTGTTCTGTAATTTTTTAACCACTGGTGGCTGTATTTGGGCATAAGGAGATTATGGCCACTTTTGGGGACCATTTAATGGCTCAAGATCGAGGATAGTCATATGCCTTTAAGTATGTTTCTTTATTGAACCAGGAAGAAACATAATATTCTGGGTGCTCAACAACGTTCCATGTTCGGGTTTTCAGTTTTTCTGATAATTTTGCTTAGCCTTATTGAAAACTAGTATCTTATCATGTTAATTTTACCCTTACTATTTGTTAATATACACTTAGAGCAAGAACCTGGAGATCTATGTGGCAAACAAAAATCGGTTAGTTATTATATTCCCTTACTACAATTAAATGACAATATAAAGTTAGATTTCATACGAGCAGCTAGCTCATTACTCTTCTATGGAAATGAAGTTAAAACCCCAAGATAACATTAAACCGATTTATTTAATTACATATGTCAGTGTTGTACCAAATAAACCCGTGTAATTAAATGTGTCATATACCTAGGGATATCAATGGGGCAGGGCGGGCATGAATATTGATCTTTTTATCCCATCCCTACTAACATTCGCATCCCCATCCCTATCCCCGTGGCTGTTCCAAAATTCATCATCATCCCCGCCTCGGCGGGTATAATTCCATAACCATTCTCGTCTCAACCCCTCACTTGAATATCCACACCTACCTAATCTCCGCCTCCCAAATACAACAATACTCCATGATATAGATTACAATAAAAAATTGTTATTACACTTTTTTTTGTTTATTTTATATATCTATTACAAAGTGTTATACGTAACATTAAATACTTTTAGATTTAATTTTTTTTAAAACTATATGAATGTGGGTATGGTGTAACAAGTAGGGCGAGGATGGGTCTAGTGTAACCTAAAATCCATCTCGCCCGCCCGTAAAAAAAAAAAATCCACCCCACCCATCACCCATGGCCAGTATAGTTTTTATCCCTATCCCTGCCCATCACCCGCCAAATTGGAACCCATCCCTGCCTCATTGTAGTAGGAATGAGTAGGTTGACGCTCCCTACTGACCAGTGGCGTATCCAAGAAGTCAGAAGTGTGAGTTCGGAATCATTAAATAATAAGATATAGTTCCTTCGTTTTTTATTGCAATACTGTGATTTCACACTTGCCAATGCACATTCTACTACTTAAACATCTTAAATTATATTTTTTTTGTAAAAAATATAAAAATTGATATTAAGAAAATATTTTTCGAGACGAGCCTAACAAGATCTCCACTTGCAGTCTATGTATATTTTATCAATGTATGAATCACAAAAAAACGATCAAAAGATTGTATAAATATTGTAAAATAACCAACGTAGCAATTACAAAAAGAACGTGAAAGTATAAATTAGGAAATTTTTTAGAAGAACTACTATTTAAACGACGAGTTTTGAGAACAACTGTCATTTAAAACTTTTTTTTGAAACAAGTACCACAAAAACAAAAAAAGTTCGAGTAGCACTACCTTGACAGCTTTTCCGGCTAGAATCTACGGCTGTGGGCCCACCACTTACTATTTCCCTCCTAAAAATCCACTTGAATTTACCCATGTACCCCTAATTTAATCTGGCCCCAACTACCTCTTTCCCTTCTCATTAATTTCCCGCCTAACTTCCTTCATCCACCATTCCAACCTCATTCACTCTTCTCCATCTACTCTCTCTGTAATTTAGAGAATATTCCCCCCTTTTTACCTTCCGTTTCTTTCTCTCTCTTGCAATTTCATTCACCATCTCTCACTACTAGAAATAGGCTTAATTTCGACGGACTTTTTCCGACGGACAACTATTCCCTCGAAAAAGTTGGAAATTCCGGCGGAATTTGAGGTTGTAGGAAACATCCGTCGGAAAGGATATTTTCCGACGGAAATATCCGCCGGAATCAATCCGACGGATTTAAACTAACTATAATATGCATGTTATGAGAAAGAAATGGTCTATTAGGTCAGAAATCTAGAAAATAGGCAACGAATTGGTCATGTAGGGGTCTTTTGGTTGAATTTTGGTCCAAGTCGCTCCCAAAACTTAGAGACTTGGTTGTTTTTGTGATTTGAAGGCATGTGCACCTAAAACTACCTATAATATGCATGTTATGAGAAAGAAATGGTCTATTAGGTTAGAAATCTAGAAAATAGGCAACGAATTGGTCATGTAAGGGTCTTTTGGTTGAATTTTGGTCCAAGTCGCTCCCAAAACTTAGAGACTTGGTTGTTTTTGTGATTTGAAGGCATGGGAACCTAAAACTACCTATAATATTCATGTTATGAGAAAGAAATGGTCCATTAGGTCAGAAATTTAGAAAATAGGCAAAGGATAGGTCATATAGGCCTCAATTGGTTTTATTTGGGTTAAAATCGTGCCTAAAACTTAGGGAGTCGGTTTTTTTTTTGTGATTTCAAGGAATATACATCTAAAACTACCTACAATATGCATTTTATGACAAAGAAATGGTTCATTTGGTAAGAAATGTAGAAATAGGCAAAGGATAGGTCATATTGGCCTCAATTGGTTCCATTTGGGTCAAAATCGTCCCTAAAACTTAGGGAGTCGGTTTTTTTTGTGATTTCAAGGCATATACATGTAAAAATACCTATAATAGACATGTTATAACAAAGAAATGGTTAATTTGGTAAGAAATGTAGAAAATAGGCAAAGGATAGGTCTTATAGGCCTCAATTGGTTCTATTTGGGTCAAAATTGTGCCTAAAACTTAGGGAGTCGGTTTTTTTTGTGTGATTTCAAGGCATATACATCTAAAACTACCTATAATAGACATGTTATGACAAAGAAATGGTCCATTTGGTAAGAAATGTAGAAAATAGGCAAAGGATAGGTCATATTGGCCTCAATTGGTTCTATTTGGGTCAAAATCGTGCCTAAAACTTAGGGAGTCGGTTTTTTTTTGTGATTTCAAGGCATATACATCTAAAACTACCTATAATAGACATGTTATGACAAAGAAATGGTTCATTTGGTAAGAAATGTAGAAAATAGGCAAAGAATTTTGATTTTAACTTACATCTGTGTGCAACTTTTCATATGTCTATCTTGTAAGAAGCCTACCAGAAAAAAGTTGAAGAAGCAAGCACCCAAGGGATTTAGAAGAGTCCAAATGAGTTATACTGGGAAACTGTAGGTGGTCGAAATAAGAAGGGTCGTGTAAAGGGACTTGGCGAAGGTGTAGAGCTGTATTACGGCAGCTGGAAGGGTTCCAAGTCTTCCCAGCAGTACACGCCTTCCTTTCTTTCCCAGATGCAGGATCAGATGGACCAGAGGGTGGAGCAGAGGTTGGAGGAGAGGGTTCAAGCTATGCGGAGTGAAATGGAAGTCGAGATGGAGACTCGATTGGCCGAAATAGAAAGGAGAAACCAAGAGAGGTATGAAGAGATGATGCGTCGATTCTCCAGCAACGACTCATGTTCCAACATTCCACATCAGCATCGAGACCCCACGAACGACCCGGGTAGCGGCAGTGCAGGGATAGGTACTCCAACTGTAGCTTAGAATTTGTGTACATAATTGGACATGTATTTAGTTTTAAATTATGTTGTATAGTTGCACAAATTAAAATATATACATTATTGTTAATATATATATGAAAATATTTTCGTATTTAAATCGTCAATTCGAAATTAACACAAATTAGGTGCAGGATATAGGTGAGCAAAAGCGAATTAAATCATTTAATTTTTGCTTATTAAACAGGATTGTTCCGATGGAATATGTTGTCGGAACTTCGTCGGAATATTCCGTCGGCAGCGTATACGTTCCGACGAACAAATCCGTCGGAAGATTATAAGTTCCGACAACATATTCCGTCGGAAGTAATAATGTTCCGACGACAAATTCAGTCGGAAGGTTAGAAATTCCGATGGAATATTCCGTCGCAACTGTTTATCCTCCGACGGAATATTCCGTTGGAAGCCTAAATTTTCCGACGGAATTTACTTCGTCGGAATATTGCGACGGACTCTCAATTTAAGTCAAAACCAGCTCCGACAGACGTAATTTCGTCGGAAAGTTCGTCGGAATATTGTCTTCCGACGGAATTTTCCTCGAAAAACGTTGATTTTCCTACAAGGGGCGTTGCGACAGACTTGTTCCGACGAAATTCCGTCGGAAAGCCCAATTCCGACGGATTTTTCAATATTTCCGACGAAAAAATTCCGTCGGAATTCAGCTGTTTTCTTGTAGTGTCTCTTTCTTACGAGTTGTGGTCCAAATTGAGTTGGAAAGTTTCTTCCTTTCGTACCTGTGCATGCTTTTTTGGGCAAAAAGAGGAGCAGCTGGCTTTAATGGAGGAAATGTAGATGGCGACAGATGATAAACGACAAAAAGCAGTCAAAATGAGGTACATTTCTGTAATTTATGTGAAATCTAGAGTTTATTGTTAATGAATTTCACTAAAAGCTGAAAACCCTAATTTTTTTTATTGGGAAATCTTTAAACCCTAAGCTTATAATTAAGCAAAGAAACAATTAATTAAGCAGTTGGAGTACTATCTGCGACAAATTAGTTGATTATTATGTTAATTTAAAGTATGATACGTGCTTGATGTTTTGTTTGCTGTGGTAAGTTTGGTATGGGAATATGTGTTGTTACTGTGCATGTGTTTATGACCTCAATGATGTTTCTCTTTTAATACTAATTAGATTAATTAATTGTAGGAATGTTCCTGAGTATGTTGACATGAATATATGGGTTGGTGGGCAGTTTAAATATAAAAAGGGGAAGACTGAGTACATAGATGGTGGAATGTTTATGAAATTGAGTTGTTTCTTGTCTTAGTTGACTGTGAATAGTTTAAGGAGATCAATAATACAGGCTTATGACTTAGTAATAAAGAGAGTTCCCATGAACTTCAGTGTGTGGTTTAGGATGCATGGTAGGAATTTAACAAATGGTAAGAGGAAGGTGGAGACAGAGGAAGACTTGGTGGAGTTGGTTAATTCAAGAGATTTGAATGACAGAGTGGTTATATGGGCCTTAATTGAACCAGGACAGCCAGCTGGTAGGTCCACTTTAGTGAGGTCTAAAAACCCAACATATGTTCCACCTAGACAAATAGCCTAAACAGAGAAATCCATCATTGATTGTACCAAAAAATCACCTCTAAAAAAACTGAAACCCATTAAGAAGGAGAGAGTGGGGTTGAAGAAAAGTGCTAGGTTATCCCCACTGAAAGTGAATGCTGATGTTGTTGACTTGGATGCTCAAATTGTTAGCAAACATGAGTATGATTTGCACATGGCTTCATTAGCCTAAAAAAGCCTTATTGCATATTCACCCCAGCCCAAGTCCATTGCTTCTTCTCATAACAACCCATCTGCATCTCAACCTACTGAACCTGCATCTCACAATATCAACATCCCTAACCCTACATCTGAATCCCCATCTAGCAAGGGAACACCTAAAAGGAAAATTGTTTCAACAAAGAAGAAGTCAGGGAAGGTTTCTCATAGGAAAAAGGGGAATAAAGGGAAGAAAGGGAACAAAGAAATAGAGAAAGGAAAAGGGAAGGCAGTTGTTTCTTTAGGTGTGGACTTCGATTGTAGTAGTGAAGGGAAGCGGTCTATAGATTCTAAAAATTCAGATCTTGATGTTGATTTTGAGCCTTGTGAGGAAGATAAGGATGGGTTAGTGGGTGATGAGCTGTATAATAAATAGATATCTATCTACAAATAAAACTAAAAAAAACATTACTAGAAATAGGCTGATTTCCGACGGACACGTATATGGTATATCCTTCGGAAAAATCATAAATTCCGACGGATTTTAACAATCCGTAGGAAATCTGTCGGAAATTTCTGACGGAATATGAATCTTTCAGAATATATTGGATTTCCGACGGAATATTCTGTCGGAAAATAATGATATAAAAAAAAAAACAAACCCTAACTAGATGAACCGGTTCCCCTCCCCCTTCATTTCATCTTTTCTCTCTCTTTCTCTCTCCTTCTCATTTCTCTTTCGCTAGCCGCCCACTGTTTCTCTCTCCTCCTCCTCCTCCTTATTTTCTTTCTTCTCTTTCCTCTTCTCTCTCTGGTCTTCTTCTCCTTCTCTTGCCCTCCCTCATCTTTCTCGGTCTTCTTCTCATTCTCCCTCCTCTTTCTCTTGTCTCTTTCCTCTTCTCCCTCCGTTCACCACCAACATCAAGCACCGTCAACAACAACAACCAACATCAACCGCAACAACAACGACACAACAACAACAAAGCCAATAACCACCGTCGCGAGCCACCCAATCTCAAGGTTTTTGTTTTGTAGATCTTGTAATTTAGGTTAAAGTGTAGATAGTTAATTTTGTATGTAATTGTAATGTTAGTTTATAAATTTTATTAGACAATTGTATATTTATATATTTCTTTTAATTTTCGTTGGTTAATTATCGTTTTTTAAAAAAAAATTAATGAAATTCTGATTTATATGTAGATCTACTGGTTTTGATTTTTTTTTTGTGGTATTTTTTTTATTATGTTGTGTTAATTTTCGTATTTTTGGGGTTAATTTTTGCTTTTTAGGGGCTTTTCGTTTTTTTGGGGTTGATTTTCCTTTTTTTGGGTTAATTTTGGTTTTTAGGGTTAATTTTTGGAATGGTGGTGGTGTGCAGTGGTGTCGGTGGTGGTGGGGTGGGTGGGGGCTGGTGTGAGTTTGGTGCTGGGTAAGTTAATGGTTGGGGTGGTTTCAGTTTGGTGTGGGTGGGGTTTTGGTTGGGGTGGTTTCGGTTATGGGTATTGGTGGTGGATTTGGGTGGTGGTGGGGGGTTTTGATAGTGATGGGGTGAATTTAGGCGGTGGTGGTGGGTGAATAGTGGTGTTGGGTGAATTTTGATGGTGGCAACAGGTGCGGTGTTGGTGGATATGGGTGGTGGTAGGGGTTGTTTATTTTTTGTTTTTTTTATTGACTTTTTCCGTCGGAAATTTCCGACGAACTATTTCGGTGCCGGAATTCCTCTTCCGACGGAAATTCCGTCGAAAAAGCGTTTACGACGGAAATTCTGTTGGAAAAGGTCGTTTTTCCTACTAAAGGTTTTCCGACAACTAGTTTCGACGAAAATTCCGTCGAAAACGGGTTTTCCGACGGAATTTAGGGTGATTTCGATGGAAATGGCCTGTTTTCTAGTAGTAAAAGTACGTTATTATATAAATAAACGATATGATATCGTGTGTCTAAATATCTTACACTATCAAAAGGGGTTATATGATCATATTTAACATTCAAGCTAAAAAGTTTAGGATCTGGGCATCGCCCGGGCACAAAACTGGTGTACAAAATAAATGATAAGTTTAGCCAGACCACGAGACAGCGACACTTGACGTTTCAACTTTTCACCAAATATCGCGCCACGTAGACAACAATTAAATAATTTATCATATAAATTTATTTTTATATTATAATTTTTTTTGAGCGAAGAAAGTAGTTCAAAATGTACGACATTCATTTATAATATATTCTAATCGATTGAAATAAAATACTTCACAATCTAATAAGACTTTATTACTGCATGTAGACCTGACAATCGAGTTGGGTCACAGGTCATTTCGGGTTGGGTCGGGTTAGTTCAGGTGACGGGTCAAGAAATGTTCAACGCTAGCTCAAAGTTTTGGGTTTGGGTCAACCCAATGGGCTTACAACAATGTTTTTGTTTAATTTATTTTTGGCTAATTTTTAGAATTTTCTAATATATCAAGCTTTCTTTGCTATTTAAAAAAAAATATATTTAAATCAAAGTTTTCACCAATATTATTATTAGTCATTACATGCCTACTATATAATATAATTTAAATCGTCACAAAATCACATCAGTTCCTAACTAATTTTGTATCGAAGACATATTTTAAAACTTGGTACATAGATAAAAAGTTTATTTTAAAATTCAATAAACAACTCGGACATCGCACGGGGCACCAAACTAGTCACTAATAAATAAAGCCGGTCTCGTAGCTAGGCCACAAGACAACGACACTTGACATTCCAGTTTTTCGCCAAGTGTCGCGCCACGTAGGCGACAAATAGGTATTATTGTGACACATATGATACTCCCTCTTTCCCTTTATTTTTGTCCCATTGCCATTTTTTGGGTCAAACTTTAAAAATTTTGACTATAAATTACCGTTAATCTATAAACGATATATAGTCATGAGTGGTTTTGTTAGATTTGTCTCGTTGTATATTTTATAAATATCACGTTTTTATAATTTTCACGTGTATGGACATAAATATATAAACGTTTTAAGACACGTCTTGGAGACCGTGTATAGTCAAATGGGACAATAAAATAGGGACAGAGGAAGTATTAGGTAAGCGATTTTTAGATAGATTTTTTAAGATAAAAATGTTATATAGAGTTTTATAATTGATATACTTCTAATATTTCATACATACAAAATTAATCATAACTTTTAATAAATATCCTATAACTCGCAACTATTTCTATCATAAAATTCGTTTTAAAAATAATTTATTTAAAATAAGATCCATTTATAATATATTTAATTTATTTAAAACATTAATAGAGAATTAGTAAAAATAATTTTAGTTTGGTGAAAATACTTTCAGTTCTGTAAAATAATTTAATGTCAATAAAAATAATTCCAAGTCAATAATAAGATAATCTATTTACAAACAAAACTCTAAAAATCACACTATTTTGAAATATATGATATCGTATGTCTAAATATCGTGCTTAAAAAGGATTATATGATTATATTTAATATTCAAGCCAAAAGCTTATCTTAAATTTTTATCACCAATCTGAACACCGCCCGGGCACAAAACTAGTCTAAATATTATGACGGAGTGAGTATATCGAGAGATAACATTAAACAAATTTAATGTACAATACTTGTATGTAGAACTATAGAAATGGTAACACCCCTATCATCATAAACATAAATGTCGGTTCTTCGAGTCTCTAAATGAGTTAAATACAATCTAAAAATTACTCAACCCAATATAGATAATTGGACCCAAATGTTGACTAAACCGTAAGTTCAGACGTTCAGTTCCGGTATGGTAGCAATAACACACGGTTTAACGTATAAACTTAAAACTTGCAACAAAAATAAAAACGCCACTTTCACAACCGTTGACGGTGACAATTATTTGTTTGAATCAAAATCAGAAGAGAAGAGCGGTGGGGTGAGGGTCGCATGGGCTGTGGGTCCCCCTACTGGATCTGCGTCTGCCTTCTTTTCCCATGTTCATGTGATCCGGTTGGAACTAATTTATCAATAAAATATTTTTTTTGAAACCAAAATTATTTTAAT
This sequence comes from Chenopodium quinoa, assembly GCF_001683475.1. Lineage (NCBI taxonomy): Eukaryota > Viridiplantae > Streptophyta > Magnoliopsida > Caryophyllales > Amaranthaceae > Chenopodium > Chenopodium quinoa. The sequence continues at coordinate 2,217,505 of NW_018742980.1, forward strand.
ATTTGTTTAACTTTTGAGTGGAGTACTACAATACCACATTTATTATCTGTATTATAAATAATACGACTACTTTTTGTATTTTATTTTATTATGTATAAAACTTTTGTAATTAAGTGTGAGGCCGGTCACACAGTGTAACCGTTTATATATACTCATAAAAACAAAGTGATCTCAATAACACTTAGGCCTTGTTTAATTCAACTTATTTTTACTTATTTCAGAAAAAATAAGTTCAGATCAGATCAGATCAGAAAAAATAAGTTAAGATCAGAACATCGTTTTATGTGCGGTTTTTTATCGCTAAATATTCTTAATTTCGTAATGAAAAAAATTGTGAAAATTACATATTAATAAACTACACATTATTACGAATCTAACAAGATCCCACTTGATATATTTTTTCCTTATAGATTATCGTACGCTTAAGGTCAAAGTTTAGTCAAATCAGACAATCAGATCAGACCAGACCAGATCAGATCAATAAAAATAAGGTGAACCAAACAAGGCTTTACGGTTACAGAGTAGCCCAATTATAGTGACATAGGCATTTTAGTGATTGATATACAAGGTAAAATACAAGTTATAAAAATACTTGTATTTATTTTGTGTTACACAATGACAAGCATGAGATTTGATGTTTAATCTCCACTATGACAATTTAGTGGGTGAGATTTCCTTACCTTCTCCCGCCTCTTCTAAATTGTCTAGTCCGCTAACTAGGGTCGGGTTAACCTGTTTGGGAGTTTCGACCCAATAAGGTAAATCTTACTTAAAAATAAAATAAAATTGACAAGCATGAAAGTCAGATTATAGCAAATAAAACGTAACGGGAAAGTATAATAATACGAAGTAATAATAAAATAAAAATATTTTATTTAAAAAAATAATAAAAGAGACTTCAACATCAAGACAAGTTAGAAGAGAGGTGAAGGCAAATTGGTACTAGTCCGTAAAAAAAATACAGCTAGCAATTATATCAACTCGCTCGTATTTTGAGTAGAAAGGAAGGAACACACCTACCTTCCCTTTTCCCCACTGCACTCCCTCTACCTCTACCTCTACCTTACTTCCTTTCTTTTTAATTTCTTTCATCTATTTTACTTCAACTCCGTACTTTTCTTTACAATCCTCATTCTCTCTTTTCTCTCTCTTCTCTAAACTATACACTACTACTACTCTCTCATTACTACAAACAAGTCCACAACTTCATAAGGTCAGTAATTTTAATTTCATTTTTAATTGAAATTCATATTTTTGAGTTTAGAGTTACATTTGTATACTATCGGTGCATTTGACACCCATTGTTTTCTATATTCAATTTTTCAAAATAATTGTCGAAAATTTGCAAATTTATTTCTCAAAAGTGGGGTATTTTTCCAATTCCTAGGACTATTTTACATTGCTTTTAATTTTAATTACGTAGTACTTAAATTAATTTGTTAATTCTTCTCTTGTTTTTGCAGGAATTTGATTCGATTACTGAGGTAATTCAGTTGCAATTTTGCTAGGAAGACCAAAAAAAGTCATAAAGGTTCGCTTAATTTTTCTTCTCTTTTGAATTTTTGGAATAAAATGCTACGAGTATTGATTATTTTATTTTATTTTTTTAAAAAAACTGTTGAATTTCTGAATTTTGAAAATAGGGGTTGGAATATTATGAGACAGCGAAAAAGGAAATGGTGTCCGTAAAAAATGTTAATGCTCGGGATAAAATGGGGACCAGCTTGCTATTAGCGTGCATTTTCTTTCTTTTGTCTCACGTTATATGTACTCTTCTTTTAAATTGTCGGTTTTTATTTTTCGATAACCAATTGATTAAATATTCATTAATTTTGTTCATTTAGAAAAAAAACACTTGCATTAGAGTTTTATAAAACGGTTTCATCTTATTTTTAAGAATGTATTATCAAGTGAATCAGCAAATAATTAGGAACGGAAGGAGTCATGTGACGGGTTTGTGAGTGAACATGTCTTTGTCTTTTTAGTTTTCCATTAAAAAATAAAAAGAAAAAAAATCCAAAATGACTAACGTGCGTCACTAGTGGTGACACGCTGGACGAAATGATTAATTTCATTGGCTACTTATACGTCACTAACGCCAATCTCATTGGTTCAGTAAACGCATTAGAATTTGCTTTATTTATGTTTTTTCGTAAACTTTAATGAAAAAAACTGATATTAACATTAAAATTTTGACATTTATTTTGAATTTTACAGAGATAGCAAGAGAAAGTAAAGAAGACGAAGGAGAAAAAGATAAATAAATAAAAAGAAAATGAGTGGGATTACAATGATGGAGGAAATAGACAGTGGAAACTTCTTCGACCAAATTGATGACCTTCTTGAGTTTTCAAACGACGATGTTGAGAAAGGTTTGGGTGATAATGGTGTTGCAATTAACCAGTACAATAATTTTCCGCCGGTTTTTTGGTCGGACAATTCACCGGGTTTCTCCGCCTCCCACAGTAACACCGCGTCTGACCTCTCCGCTGAACTCTCTGTTCCTGTGAGTCTCCCTTCTCTCACAAATTTTTAAATTTTCATAATTCAACCTAATTTTATTATTATTATTTGTTATACTCCCTACTATAAAAAATATTGTCTCTTCGCTCACAAATATTTAATTTTTCATAAATTAACCTAATTTTATTATCATTATTATTTGTTATACTCTGTACTATAAAAAAAATATTGTACATATTGAGAGTTTTTGTGGAATATTCATGGACCTGTCCTCTGTATTATTTTGGAATAATTCACTTAATAAAACTATGTTTAAATTTTACCAACATATCACAATACATTCGAAATTTAATTTTGTGCATCATATATACTTGAACTTAATATTTATAAAATTATACATAATTTATAACATTTAACCTAGAATCCCATCATCTAAATTATTCCATCTACAATTACATCCTCTAAATTATTCAATTTATGTAATTTTATGTGAATTACATTATTATATAAATATTAAAATTAATTATTTGACATTAATTACGATTCTTATAAAATATAAATAAAGTGACCATGGTTAGGGTGTTTAGTATAATCACGTGGTAGGAGGATATTTTGAAATTATAATATTGTACATCATGTGAGGGTGCTATTCCACCGACATCATTATTTTCAATTTAGCTGTCATCTAGTAGTGTTTTGTTCTTATTTACTATCGTATTTCACATCAAATGGGTATGGTGCCAGCTGGCATTTTGTATTTTTTGATTCTTATTAAAATTTTAAATAATTATACTGTCAACTTTGCCGCGAAATTATTGAAAGACGTGGAAATATAACATTTTAAGATGAACACATTTATCACTTAAACTCATCATTGAATTAGTGAATAAAGAAATATATCGATAATTATTAAGTTAGTTGTGATCATGACCAGTTAATACTAGTCCACAAGTAAGTGCATAAGTAAAGGATACTGCTGTCACGTCTGAATTTGACTATGAATATATGAACCTAAAGTTTTAAAAACTAAACATAAATCGAGTAAAACAATCACTTAAAATTGTAGATTGCATTGTAGAATATACCACGATTGTATGGGATATCTTTTGGTTCCGTTCTTAAATGAAAAGAGGGAAGAAAATTCAAAATTGCTAATTGATCAATTGGCAAGAAAGAGAAATGTTTTGTTTCTAAGAAAGATTCTTCTGTTGTTATTGTTATTTCTAGTTTGATGGTGGTTGTCTTACCAAAAAGTCCAGCACAACATTTAGAGATGGAGGGAGTAGTAGATAAAGGATGTTGTCAAATGAGAATCAAATAAATAGATTTATATAAGGCATTGGTTGGAAGTGTTGGAACAAGGTTTGCTCCTAAATATTGCCATTTGGAACAAAGTCGTATGGGCTGAGTAGATATTTGTTTTAAGATTTTAACATTTTTCCTATAGGGCTAACTAAGAAAATTATTGGGTTGTAAGGTGTTGGGTTGTGGGGGGCCTGGTCTCCACCAGCTCCCATGTGGATTCACCTTAGGAAATCCAGCTAATTGTCTAAAAGGTTACACAACCAATCTTTCAAAAAAAAAAATAGTTAACAACCAATAAGTTTCATATTTTTAACCAAAAATTAATTAGATAACTAATTGAGGTAGGAATTCAGAAAATTACATTGCTTGTTTGCCTGATTGCATTACTTTCAGAATTCTATTTTGTTTGTTGGTAAAGCTGTAATTCAGTGTTAGATATCTACAGTATAATTTAAGAAATCATTGACTTTGCATTTCTGCTAACACACTTGTTTAAGTTTGTCTTGTTTTTTTTGCTGATGCATCATGGCCTCATGGGTTTAATTTGCAATTGCAGTTCTAGTCAATCTTTATAGTGTTATCTCTAATTATAAAACTAATGGTTTCTTTACTTATGATGCAGTATGAGGACATTGTTCAGCTCGAGTGGCTGTCGAACTTTGTTGAAGATTCCTTTGCTGGTTCAGGCCTGACAGTCGAGAAAAGTCGGTCTACTTCCTATACTAAGGACTCCTCCCGTAATCAGTTCCAAACTTCCAGTCCTATTTCGGTCCTTGAGAGCAGCAGCACTTGCTCTAGAGGAAAAACTCTCCCTGTCAGTCATGAAAAACGTGCTCGCAGCAAGCGACCTCGTCCTGCTACTTTCAACCCTCGTGCTCACCTCATTTCACCGACATCCTCCATTTCTAAAACACCTCGGCTATTGTTTGCCCCCAGTGCTTCGTTGTCTAAGTCAGAGAATTTTGCTGACTCTCGTCCCCTAAAGAAGAAAAAGAAGATCAAGATTCTACCTCCCTCAGGCAGAATAAGTCACAATCAAAATGATAATCCTAACGCAAACACCACATCACAGGCGTTAAGGAAGTGCATGCATTGTGAGATTACAAAAACACCACAATGGAGGGCAGGCCCATTGGGGCCAAAAACCCTTTGCAATGCATGTGGTGTCCGGTACAAGTCAGGTCGTCTCTACCCTGAGTATCGCCCTGCAGCAAGCCCAACCTTCGTCCCATCCTTGCACTCCAATTCTCACAAGAAAGTCCTTGAGATGAGGACCAAGACCCCTGATGAGAATCCTGCAAGAACTTCCCAGGAGCACGAGCTTATACCAAAAAGCGGTCTCCCCCCAACATATATCTGATCAAGGAGGTAGAGATCACAGCGTTATTTGCTTGCTGGAATGGTTGCGTTCTCCTGCCAGCGTCGCATTTGTGTGTCATTTGTTATTGTTTCTCAATTATTATTGCTACATATATCTTGGTTCATTGGTTTTTTTGTGCAGAGGGGGCGGTGTTATAAAAAATAGCAGCGATAGATGTTTAGGTGTAGCTAATTTTTAGCTTAAAATTAGTCGAGATTAAGATAAGGGGAAAAGAGAAGCTGAGAGATCAGCAAATACAGAGTTTGTAGACCTATGATGTTTAAATGTAGCTAATTTTTATTTAGTTTACAAGGTCATTAGGTAATACTTAGTATGAGTCTGTTTTACTTTCCCATTGTATTGATCCTCTTTTTTTACTTTCAATTATTTTTACAGTTAGTTTGTCAGGCAGGATATTTCTGAAATGAAGTTCTTTTTTACATATTCTGATTAATTATTCTTTATTGTTGCCTGTTTTCTCTGATGACTGAGTTTATGATTTATATCTTCAGTTGCTGCATTCCTTCATTGACAATTGACAATTTACTGTTATGACATTATTTTTCATTCCTTCTCATTAGATTGCCTAATGTGGAATGTCGCGATAGCTAAGACGCTTTAATTGTGTCTGATGCACGACGATTATCATTTTCGATCATTTGATAGGTGGTTCACTAGGACAATTCTGTCATGATGACTGAGTAATGATTTTCATCCTCTTTAGAAGTTACATTCCTTTAGAGGCAATTCACAATCTACACTATTGATAATGAGCAAACATAATGATTGATTAAGAAGGGTGGCTTGATAGATGCTAATACTTCACCATATAATAAAATTAGGAGAATTGTATAAATTATAATGAAGGGAAAATGAAAATTGGTCAGTTTCAGATAACCGACGGTGTTGAAAAGTCTTTATCACTCAACAATTATCAGAATTAATAGCACTGTCGGTGATACATGGGATAGTTTTGACTCACTTTAAATAGTAGTTGTTGTTGCTGTGTACTAGAAGAGATCATTCATCTTTCCAATGACCACAATTTGAGTACTATGGCCCATTTTTTTTCTTATATGCCTTTTTTTAGAGGGCAAGGAATGGTCTGAAATGAAGGGGGGTGAGAGTGGGGGGTGGGGGGATAGGGGATGAAATATGCTTAGCACTTAATTTCATGGGAGACTGTGTTGTTGCTGATCAATGGATGTGTGTGGCCGTGGGTGCACGGGAAACTGTACATGATGTCTCGTTTAATAAGCTTGAAACAGAACATGCATGACATTCGTCGGTTTGTTAGTGATGTCTTAATTAAATTTGAAATAGAGCGTGTATGACATTCGTCGGTTAGTTAAGGATGAGTTATTGGGGTCAAGAAGTGATCGGAGGGGTGACATGACGTGACAAGTTGAGTCGAATCCAAATGCGTGGATGGTAACTAAGTTGTCACTAAGTTTTACCGTGTTATTTAAAATCAGTTCACCTTAAATTATTTACTTTTGAAAAAAACTTATACTACCTATGTTTCTTATTATTTGCAACAATGGGGTATTATTTGTTAGTACAAAAAACTCCTTTGTTGCAATTACTATAATAAGAATCGAAGGTAGTATTAAGATAATTTCTACTCCCTCCGTGTTTTAATCTATATAAACAAGATAATTGTTCAACGAATACAACGAACTTATAATTATTATTAACCAGTTCATTAACAAGGAATAAGCATGTATCAAAAACACTTTACTAGAGAGAGAGAGATAGAGCTATAAGGTATGAAATGAAACTATAAAAAAGAGGGGCAAGGAGATGATCAGAGAGAGAAAGAGATTGACACAGAGAAAAACAAAGAGAATTTGCGAAAATAAAGGAAGGAGGGAGAATACTTTTTAGAGTCTAATTGAGTAAGAAGATGAGAATACTTTTTAAAAAAATTTATAATGCACAACATCATTAGTGACGAGTAGTGAGAGTAAGAAAAAGTTTAAGGGAAGAAGAAACAGAGTGAGCAAGAAGGGGGAAGAACAACTCAACAATTAGATTTGAACAGACTTCTTTCAATAAATGTAATTACTTAATCAACGTGGTTATGTGATAATTATGAGAATGTTAGTCTGATTAATAACACCCTCTCAATCTTATAGTAGTATCGTGTTAGATTTTTAAGATATATATATATATATATTATATATTTATATATATTTATTTATTTATTTATTTATTTTAAATGTTTGTATAATGAACCATAACAGAGAGAGAGAATACAACCTATAATAATAAGTTTGAGATTAGATAGATTTTTGTTATATTATGGGGAAAATACTTCTCTATATTTTCTCATTGTATTTTCCCATTCATAATATTTGGCCATATTACAATATATATAGACAATATGAATATCTAACACTAATATTTTTTAATATCTTAACTTCCTATAATATATCACATATATCTGATTTTTTCATAATAATATCTCATATGATATTATTCTCATAATATCATATCACAATGTACATTCCTATCTCAATACCTTCCCTCAAGTCGGAGGTGTAGATCTCGAACATCCGACTTGGACAATAAAATAAAATTTGCACCATGTCATAATCAAGCTGCAACATGCAATCATCAAACAATCCGCCTTCAATTACTCACAAACATAATCCTCTAGAACTTGATCATTTCACTTTATTCCTCCTCAGCAAAATCATCATATTTCCCCATGATTAATTTGTGAACTCTCACAATAATTTTCACACTATTATACGTTAATTATGAAAATAACGTATAAAATAAAAGAATTCTTCACAATCGTACACTATTATAGGCAATATATGAATAAACGTATATTCTCAAAAAAAAAAAAAAAAGTGAACTCTCGCAATCACTCTACATTGGACGCAATTAATGAATAATGCGTACAATTGATCACTCCTCTTACACAAACACTCGTATTTAAGTTTTTTTCCTTCCCTTATGGGAACATCATTCTTTTCAAGCCCTTCTATAAGCAATTAAACATGAACGTAATTCTTTTCGAACCTGCAAATATATAAATACAATGAGAACGCCTTTCTTTTCGAATCCGTCATATTTTTTTTCCAGGAGCAAAGGCCTCGAAGCCCGGTTTCACCCCCTGCATCTTACAGGCGGCGACGTACCCAAGAACGTTCACCCATGAATTGCGGGCAAGCTGCCAAACCCCTAGGCGGTATCTGTCCAGGATTTTTTGAACGTCCTCGTCAAGAGGAAATCTCAAGCTTGCCTGTATAGCTGCTTCGTAACAGCCGAATCATTTATCCCTATAACTCTGATTGAATGGCCATACGACCGTATTATCCAAGTCAGGGACATGAATTGCATATCAGACCCCCATGACATAGGTGTCAAAATTCATCTAGATTTTTTAACATATTCCTCTGAGTCCCAGCAGAGATATGGGTGAAATGGGGAGTGAATTCTTCTCGAGCAGAGGAAAAATCCTCCCATTATCCTCTTTTAGGAGAGGCAAACTCCTCCTCAGAGTCGGAGGCGGACTCAGAACTTTCTAGCTCTTCATGGGCCATAGGTGGCTCAGTTCTACCATTGGAACCGCCTAAAACAACATCCAACTGGGATGACCCTTGTTCAGCGTCGTATGCACCATTGTCAGACCCATCATCTGACTCGTTCATAATGGAGTCATTCGGCGTGCTTAGAGTGCCGGGTGGGTGATAAAAAACCTCACTTCTTGGCACCCTAATAGTGTAGTCGTCTTCATCACCATCTATGGGGCCCTGGGCCGTCCTTTTAGTTTTGACCAAAGTGTCCTGCACAGACACAGAGACAGTCGGATTTGGGGGTGTTTGTAGAAGGGAGTCCAAATGGGGGCAGGCGGCACTCCTAGTCCTAGATTCAGCCGTCCCTGGTGACCGGGTGAATACTATCCTAGGTCGTGCCGTGTGTGTTTGTACGTGAAACCATTTTGAAAACAAGGAATGACAAATACAAACGGAAAATTAAAGAACAAGAAAGAGATGGAATAGGCGGTTACCTTGTATTGAAGGTACTGTTTGAACTTTTTGGGTCGGCTGTGATGCAGGCAGATCGAACTCAAGCGACAATAAAAAAATTCTATCAAAAGTCAAAGTATCTCTCTCGAAATTTTTTCGTGAATATGCGAAAATGAGGAGGGTGAAACCTATTTATAGAGGGGTAAAGTTTCAGGGGCAATTCTGAAAATTACCTTAGAAAGTGAACAGTAAAAACACTGTACACCCTTGCATGTATGACACTTGTCACAGGTGTCACGTGGCTAGCCACGTCACCCCTATGAGAGGCAAATGATTTGAGGATTTTTACCCCCGCCATGTGGACAAATAAGAGCGTGACACGTGTCACCTTAGAAGGAGTCCAAGTGAACCTCTCAGGACTTGAAACGTGGCATGAAGATATTCATCAGAGAGTGACGGCCTACAGGGCCCAATTCCTGAGAAAGTCGTAAAGTGGCGCAGCCCACCAAGTCTAGGTCAGACTGACCTAGGTAAGGGCACATTTACTAATGACCCTATAAATAGGGAGGTTTATCCCATTTTGGGGATACATTCATTCATTACATCATAATCAATTCTCTTACAACAGAGAAAACACCTAATCTTGGGATCCGAGAAGATCTACTTTTATTTTCCGCACTTTTAACCCTCCTTCGACTCTGACTAACTTGATCGTTGGAGGCGGAACTCCGTACAACCGGAGCTTCCATTTGTTTGCAGGTACAACCAGGGAAGACCCAGTCTTGGAGACGTAACACTCCCGCAGGACACATAAAAAACCCCGAAACAATTAGATCATTTTATTTGAACGTAATAGATCACTTCTCATCCTTCTCATTATAAGACTTTCTTCTCATTTGACCCTAAATCAGTAGGAATTAACTATAAACATTGCAAATTTGTTAAGAATATAAGAGATATGATGATGCCCCTGTGTGTTTATGATTAGAGCGATCAAAGCCTCACAGTATAGGACACCCAACTTTTGAATAAGCTTTTGATTTTAAGTCCCAATCTTTTGCCAATGTTACCACTTTTAACCCTCCTTTTTTTAAAAAAAAAAAAAATAGTGTGAACAACTATATTAATTAAAATATATATTATCCTTAAAAAAACATTCATCATTCCATGATGGTTATGCGAAAGTCACAATTATTAATAACGCCTTTAGAATAGAATTTTCAACCTGTGGGTTTTTTATTTCAACGATCAAAGCCTCATAGTGTAGGACACCCAACTTTTGAATAAGCTTTTGATTTTAAGTCCCGGTCTTTTTCCCATGTCACCACTTTTAATCCACCTTTTTTTTTATAAAACAATAGTGTAAACAGCTATATTGATTAAAATAAATATTTTTCTTAAAAAAAAACAATCATCTTTCCTTGATTGGTATAGGATAAATTGGTCGTTGGATAATCACCCTAAACCAATCACTAATTCTACCTAAACCAACCTAAGACAAGTCTAGGGTAAGCAAAGGGTCGTATCCATAGGAAATGGGTAAAGAACACCAAGAGTATGAAACGGTTGTAAGCTAGTTCAGTCACAAATTGGGGTTTTGATTAATTAACTTCTATAGAGATAGACGCTAGGGGAAACGAGATTCAACACCAACCAAACCAAATAATCGATAGTAAGGATAAATCATGAGCATACACAGGTGATAGAATGAGAACTTAACATTGCCTTCTTTCAAATTCACAACATATATAAGTATTCCCTATATCAAACACTAACATGATAAGGAGTTAGTCTCAATGGTAGGAAGTGGATTTCTAGCTCCAGTTTGTCTTTCGATCGTTCCGAGCTAGCATGAAGCACAAATAATTGAAATTTCTCGCCTAAATTAGCACACTAATGCATCCTATTCATTAAAACCAAACATCCATAGTCATGAAAATAGCATAATCCAATTGCACAAGAAAGGACTCACTACCAAACCCCATCTTTCAATGTGAGTAAGGGAATGAACACATGAGCATGAAGTGGCCACCAAAATACACATGCAACAATCAATTCAAACACAAAGAGACATCAACCCAAAGCATAACATGAAGAAATCCAAGTCAATCAACCATGGCTTGGTTGGGTTTTCACCTAACCCCTAGCTAAGGAACTACTCACTGAACATGGTGGAAAACATTACAAAAATTAAATCTAAGGCTATCATGAATTCAATTAAACTAGGATAGGGATAAAAATAAGGATGGATTGGACATGAAATAGCAATTAACAAGGATTAGAGATAAAGTAAGACAAATAAGCATATAAAATCAGAAAATTAAGAGATAAAGAGGAAAGAGATTACTAGAATTGATGCTTCAAGATTAGAGAAATTGTTGAAATTGATAGAACAAACTTCAATTGATTCTTGTACAAATGATTGAGTTTTGAAAATCTAAACTATGGCAGAGGAAAACTATGCACTAATTAAGAGAATAAGCCTAAGGGAGTTAGGAGAGAAGAAGATCCGTCCAAACAAGCTAAAAGGAGGTATTTATATGACCCATAAATAAAAAGAACGGAGAAAACAAGAATCGGGCTCAACAACAGGTCTGCACGGACGTGCCAAGGTCTGGCACGGACGTGCATCCACCTGCACAGACGTGCCAGATTGTGCACGGCCGTGCAGAACGTCTGAAAGGAGGCAGTAGCTACTGTCTTGGAAATTGCTGACTTGCACGGACGCGCAAGAACTCTGCATGGACGTGCAGACCTGGGCAGTAAGTCTGGTTCCTTCTGACTTCTCCTGCACGGACGTGGAAGGATTGGCACGACCGTGCAGGGTCTTCTTGGCCTCTTTCTTCCTTCTTTCTTCGAACTTGCTTTTTCCTTCTTCATTTTTGTTTCACCTCTTTTCCTCATTGCTCTAAATTCCTTGCTTACTTCCCGAGGTGCTTCATAGTCCATTCTTGAGACCTAAAATGTCATAAAAAACAATTATAATCCCGTGAAGCACGTAATACACAAAAATGCATAAAATTAGAGTGATTAGTGAACTAAGACATTGATTTCTTACAAATTCAAAGCTAAAAACCACTCTACAATAGCAAGCTATCAATATGGTTATGCGGAAGTCACATGTTGTGCGACAGCGGAAGCAAAGATCGAAAACAATAAAGAAACAACAAAGAAATTCAATGAAAACAATAAGAACAACATCAAGAATTAACGTGGTTCACTATCAATGTGATAGCTACGTCCACGGGCACTGAGATCAAAGTATTTCACTATAAACCGCAAAGAATTACAAAGATGAATCAAGTCTTTCTCAAGAACGGCTCTTCTTGCCCTCTTGTTTTTTTTTACCCTAGCACTAATATCAGGAAGTTTTTATATTAATCCCTAATTAAAAGATACTTGGGCTACAAGATAAAATAATAAGATAACTCTAACTTCCGCAAAACCGCGTCTCTATCGTATCTCCTTCCGCCCGGTTGGGCACGCAAAGCAACGTTCAACAAAGATACTTTGCGCTACCTACCCTTACTGCCCCGTCTGCCAGGGCATGGCATGCCCGATCGGGCAGTGGGGATTGCAAGATACATTGCACAGCCTATCCTCACCGCCCGATCAGCCAGGGCATAGCATGCCCGGTTGGGCAGAGGAAGGCTGCACTATAGTTCGAGTCACCTAACCATCTACAATCTCCACCTCGACGAGAACTCGTAGTCAGCAAAAACGATCCCATCAACACATAGTGAAAAACATCTCAAGCCTAACCCGATGCAAAGATCATGTATAAGCTATACATCCCGATAAGTCTCCAACTAAGACCCATCCTGATAAGCCTCCAACTAAGACCCATCACCTACTCGTCTCCAAGTATAACAGCTCATAATGCTCCACCTGCATCACAAGCCCCAGGCAAGCTCCACCTTAAGGACAACATGCCTACACTAGGAGCTCCCCAACATCACCCTTAAGGGCCTACTACATCACATAGTAATCAATATTTAGCAAGTCCAAACAATGTTTAGACTTACTAAATAGAATAGGCTTCGTGAAGAAATCAGCCGGGTTGTCAGCAGTCCCAATCTTCTTCCCCTTAACCCTCTTGTCAGTATGTAAGAAATGATACCTGACATCCAGGGGTGAGCACGAATCGGATATCCGATCCGAAAGCCACTTTCGGATCGGATATCCGTATCTAAAAATTCGGATATCTGATATCCGATATCTAATCCGAAATTTTCGGATATCCGATATCCAGATATCCGAAAAGCTCGGATATCCAATATCCGACCCATTTAATAATATTATATTATATAAATAATAATTAAATGGTATTTTTTTAAAAAAGGTGAATTAAATTAATTATGCATCAATTGCAATTATTCTAAACCAAAAAAAAAAAAATCATTACAACTACTTGAAGCCTTCAACAGATTAATGCAGCTGATGTAACCATCAAAGTCTTGAACAACCAGAAAAAAGAGAAAAAATCAAATAAAAAATTTAAAAAATACAACAAATAATTTTCACAAATTACAAAACAATAAATTACACAAACCAATTACAAAACAAAAAATTTTCACACAAATCTAAATACAAAACAAAGAAATATTAATTGCCATTGAAATGAAGTTGAGAAGAGGGTCGTCGTCGGTGTTGTGGGTTGGAAGCTCGATGGAGCAATGACCTGAACGGTCGCGGCTGTTACTGCGGTTGTTGATGACGACGGTTGGAGGATGGTGTTGCGTGGTCGCCAGTAAAGTAGCCGTGAGGATCGAAGTTGAGATCGAAGGAGAAGAAGAAGGTGAAAGAGAAGATAAAGAGAAGAGATTTGAGAGGAGTCCTTGCTGAGATGAGTGAGATCTAAGAGGATGATGAAAGAGAAGAGAGAGAGAGTGGCGGTGAGGAAGAATAATTACAGGAAGAGATTTGAGAGGAGAGAGAGAGGCGCTAGAGATTTGAGAGGAAAGAGATCGAGAAGGGCGGTGGGATTCGAAGGGTTTTGATTTAGGGATTGTTGGTTTGGGCATTTGGGCCTTTGGAGGTATTTGGGCCTTCACGCGGGGTTTTTAAGGTGTGCTGGTTTGGGTATTTTTTCGGATATCCGATATCCGACTTTTATCGGATATCAAATATCCGAAATCCGACTTTTATCGGATATCAAATATCCGAAATCCAAAATTTGGATATCCGATATCCAAAATTTTCGGATCGGATATCCATAATTTTCGGATCGGATGCGGATCGGATTACCGGATTTTCAGATAGTTTTGCTTAGCCCTACTGACATCAATGTGCTTGGTCCGATCATGGTGCACTTGATCTCTAGCTAAGAAAATGGCACTTAGACTATCACAATACACCGTAGCAAAATCCTGTGCAATACCCAGTTCACCTACAAGGCCTTTGAGCTAAATGGACTCCTGAGCTGCAGAAGTTAAAGCCAAGTACTCAGCTTCAGTAGTAGACAACGTAACCAAAGACTGCAATGTAGACTTCCAACTCACCACAGAACCACCCAAAGTGAACACATACCCAGTCACGGACCTCCTGGTATCCACATCAGCTGCATAATCAGAATCACTATACCCAATCACCAAGCAGTCCTTACCACTCCCATACACAAGTCCAATATCAACTGTCCCTCTCAAATAGCGAAAAATCCTTTTCACCCCTTGCTAGTGTTCCCCCCCAGGTCGAGCCATAAACCTACTTACAACACTAACAGCATGCGCAATATCCGGCCTAGTGTAGACCATAGCATACATCAAACAACCAACCGTGTTGGCATATGGAACTCTAGACATATAAGACAACTCCTCCTCTGTTTGAGGTGACATAGACAAAGACAACTTACAACTTATATTAGTTGGCGTACTTATAGGCTTTGATTTTTCCATCCCAAAACGAGACAAAATCTTTTCAATGTAGCTTTTCTGAGTCAAGAAAAGCTTACCTCTAGCTCGATCCCGGTAGATCTCCATACCCAAAATCTTCTTAGCTGTACCTAAGTCTTTCATGTCAAACTCCGAGTTAAGCATCTCCTTTAATCTAGCAATATCAGATTTATTCTTTGTGGCAACCAGCATGTCATCAACATATAACAATAGATAAATCATGGAACCATTATCCAGCTTGCTATGATACACACAGCAATCATATGAATTTCTATCAAAACCATGTGAAACCATAAAAGAATCAAACCTCTTGTACCATTGTCGGGGGGATTGCTTAAGTCCATGCAATGACTTTCGTAATCTGCAGACATAGTGTTCCTTTCCAGGAACCTCGAACCCCTCGGGTTGCTTCATCAGAATCTCCTCCTCCAAATCACCATGGAGGAAAGCCGTTTTAACATCCACACTACAAGAAAACAGCTGGATTCCGATGGAAATATTCCGTCGGAAACAACGAAAATCCGGCAGAAGATGTCTATCGCAATACACCTCGTAGGAAAATTGACGTTTTCCGAGGAAAATTTCGTCGGAAGGCCAATTTCCGACGGAATCTCCGACGGATTTAGTTCTGTCGGAGCCGGATTTGACTTTAAACGAGAGTTCGTCGCAATCTTCCGACGAAAAATAATCCGTAGGAAATTATAAGCTTCCGACGGAATTTTTCGTCGGAACATATACTATTCCGATGGAAAATTCCGTCGGAAGCTTATAATATTCCGACAAAAATTTCCGTCGAAAGCTTATAACATTCCGACGAAAAAGTCCATCGAAAGCTTATACTATTCCGACGAAAAAGTCCGTCGGAATAGTATATATTCCGACGAAAAAATCCGTCGGGATAGTCCTGTTTTTTTAGTAAAAAATAAATGAATTAATTTAATATCCTGCACCTAATATATCCTGCACCTAATTTTAGATTGCTTTGAATTGACGATTTAATTACGAAAATATTTTTATATATTTATTTATAATAATGTTTACATTTTGTGCAACTATACAACATAATCTAAATCTTAATACATGTATATATTATATACACAAATGCTAAGCTACCGCCGGAATACCTTGCCTTGCACCGCCGCTACCCGGGTCGTTCGTGGGGTCTCGACGCTGATGTGGAATGTTGGAAGATGGGTCATTGCTGGAGAATTGACGCATCATCTCTTCATACCTCTCTTGGTTTCTCCTTTCTATTTCGGCCAATCGAGTCTCCATCTCGACTTCCATTTCATTCCGCATAGCTTGCACCCTCTCCTCCAACCTCTGCTCCACCCTCTAGTCCATCTGATCCCGCATCTGGGAAAGAAAGGAAGGCGTGTACTGCTAGGAAGAATTAAAACCCTTCCTGTTGCCATAATACAGCTCTGCACCTTGGCCAAGTCCCTTCACACGACCCTTCTTGTTGCGACCACCTACAATTTCCCAGTACAACTCATTTGGACTCTTCTGAATCCCTTGGGTGCTTGCTTCTTCAAATTTCTTCTGGTAGGTCTCCTACAAGATACACATATGAAAAAGGTGCACACATATGTGAGTTAAAATCAAAATTCTGAACAAAATACAATAAATTGAGGGCTATACGACCTATTCTTTGCCCATTATATACATTTTTTACCAAATGAACTATCTCTACATCATAACATGCCTATTATAGGTAATTTTAGGTGCAAATTCCTTGAAATCACAAAAAGAAACCCAACTCCCTAAGTTTTATGAACGATTTGGACCCAAATAGAACCAACTGAGGCCTATATGACCTATTCTTTGCCTATTTTCTATATTTCTAACCAAATGAACCATTTCTTTGTCATAAAATGTCTATTTAGGTAGTTTTATGTGCAAATGCCTTGAAATCACAAAAAAAACTAACTCCCTAAGTTTTATGAACGATTTGGACCCAAATAGAACCAACTGAGGCTTATATGAACTATTCCTTGTCTATTTTCTACATTTCTAACCAAAAGAACCATTTATTTATCATAACATGTCTATTATAGGTAGTTTTAGGTGCACATGCCTTGAAATCACCAAAAAAACCAACTCCCTAAGTTTTGGGAATGATTTGGACCCAAATAGAACCAACTGAGGCCTATATGACCTATTCCTTGCCTATTTTCTACATTTCTAACCAAATGAACCATTTATTTGTCATAACATGTCTATTATATATAGTTTTAGGTGCTCAAGCCTTGAAATCACAAAAAAAACCAACTCCCTAAGTTTTGGGAACGATTTGGACCCAAATAGAACCAACCGAGGCCTATATGACCTATTCCTTGCCTATTTTCTACATTTCTAACCAAATGAACTATTTTTTTGTCATGAAATGTCTGTTATAGATAGTTTTAGGTGAAAATGCCTTGAAATCACAAAAAAATAAACTCCCTAAGTTTTGGGAACGATTTGGACCTAAATAAAACCAATTGAGGCCTATATGACCTATTCCTTACCTATTTTCTACATTTCTAACTAAATGAACCATTTCTTTTTTATAATGTGTGTATTATAAGTAGTTATAGATGTAAATTCCTTGAAATCATAAAAAAACCAACTCCCTAAGTTTTATGAACGAATTGGACCCAAATAGAACCAACTGAGGCCTATATGACCTATTCTTTGCCTATTTTCTACATTTCTAACCAAATGAACCTTTTCTTTGTCATAACATGTCTATTATAGATAGTTTTAGGTGAAAATGCCTTGAAATCACAAAAAAAAAACCAACTCCCTAAGTTTTATGAACGAATTGGACCCAAATAGAACCAACTGAGGCCTATATGACCTATTCTTTGCCTATTTTCTACATTTCTAACCAAATGGACCATTTATTTATCATAACATGAATATTATAGGTAGTTTTAGGTGCAAATGTCTTGAAATCACAAAAAAAAAACCAAGTCTCTAAGTTCTGGGGACGATTTGGAATCAAGTTCAACCAAAAGACCCCTACATGACCAATTTGTTCCCTATTTTCATCATTTTTGACCTAACAGACCTTTTCTTTCTCATAACATGCATATTATAGGTAGTTTTAGGTGCACATGACTTGAAATCATAAAAAAAAACCAAGTCTCTAAGTTCCGGGGATGATTTGGAACCAAATTCAACCAAAAGACCCCTACATGACCAATTTGTTCCCTATTTTCATCATTTTTGACCTAACGAACCTTTTCTTTCTCATAACATGCATATTATAGGTAATTTTAGGTGCACATGCCTTGAAATCACAAAAACAACCAAGTCTCTAAGTTCCGGGGACGATTTGGAACCAAATTCAACCAAAAGACCCCTACATGACCAATTTGTTCCCTATTTTCATCATTTCTGACCTAACGAACCTTTTCTTTCTCATAACATGCATATTATAGGTAGTTTTAGGTGCACATGACTTGAAATCACAAAAACAAACAGATCTTTCTTATAACTTGCATATAACAGTTTTAGGTGTTATTGAAGTTAATACCGCAATATGCTGTGCTTTGGTGTTGGTTGGTATTGTGCCTTTCCCAGTCACTTCCTTGAAGTGCATCTTCATAAGCAGCTCATGAGATGTTGGGAGCTGGCCTTTATTCTTCGCCGCCTTTGATTGTACATGAAGAAAATGATAAACTGTAAATTTTAGAGCACCTGTACATAGTAATACACAATACTCTTCTATTAGACCTGCATATTCAACAAACTTACCATTTGTTTAGCATGTTTTACAGCTGACATCGAACCCTGATAGTAGGTAGCTTCAACCGAATTTTCCATTGAGTCGCCCCTCCTGTTCTTCTTGTTTTGGGCCGACCTCTTCTTGTAAGTTGGATTGGCGGCAACAATATCCATCATTTTCTTGTGGACATCCTCAATGAGCCAGCCTGGCTTTGCCCCTCTCATCTTGTGCGTGACTGTGTAGAACATGTCACGTAACCGAGTAACAAGCTTCTTTTCAAAAGTGTGCTTCACATCCTCGGTCAATTGAGGTGCCCACGTGAATTCTTTCTGCAAATGATAAACTTTGTAAGTCATATATTCAACTTCATCTCAACATTTTCATAAAACATGTTTTCAATTAAGTTTATAATCGCTTACGTAGAATAGGTTCCACTAGTGTTCCTTGGTTGCTGCATCCACCTCCCTGTAATTCCTCCAAGGCTGTCGATAGTACCCGGTTAGCATCCCGGAGACCGCATTCCTCACCTTGTTGTCGTCAAACCTACATGAAATGAGGAAACCACAAAGTTAGATGATCATTAACAAAGCGTATTGCAAAACTTGTTACAAGTAATAAATAGGTTAACTTCTCAAAAAAAGATTATAATCCCAATGCATTGAATGTATGTACGTACCAGAGCACAGTAGGGTCTAATTCCGGCAACAATGAACGCTCCTATGTCTGATCTCGTGATGAGCTGGAAGTGGGCTCCTGAGTAGTACCCAAATCATGTGCATCCTCCATGTCCTCATCGGAAGAGTCAATCTCCATTGTCCGTTTACCTTTGTCTTTACCGCCCGCCATGATCACCTGAAATTGTTGTTAATAACATTACAACATATTATAAGTTACAAGTGACTCGGGCAATCTAATAACATTTCAGCGTAAAAGTAATGATCGATTTATTAAAAGGCCAAGTCATTTGTCTATTTTACAATAATAAGCAAATTCAAGGGAGAGTAACATATTCCCCTATTCATTAATGTCATCACTACTACTATCACTACTGGAATCATCACTACTATCATCTAATAATACATCGATATCATCATCCTCGTCATTATCACTAGAGTTGATGCTAGATTCATCATCTTCATCGCTCGAGATAACAAAGCCATCGTCATCATCCTCCTCATCATCATCTTGGACATAGTCTAGAATATTCATTCGGTGGGCAAAGCGTTGCATGTAATTGTGGGGATGGTGCGTGCAAGAACTCTAAGTCCACCGGAGCATCAACCACTGATCTTGCCTTTGTTTTAAAAACAGCCCACCATTGTATTCGATCCCGTTTCAGGCTAGGGTATGATGCGTAGTACACTTGAGTCACTTGGTAAGATAAAACAAAGGGATCGTACTTGGGGTATTTCTTAGTATGATTCACTTCGACAAGCTTGTACTGTTCATATATGTTCATTTCCCTACCACAATCCATCCAACTACACTTAAACAAAATAGTCTTGTACTCTTTTTCGGGACTAGTGTAGACCAGTTCAATAATGTCGTCTAAAATGCCGAAGTACTCTCCACCATCCTCACTTGATACACACACGCCCAAAATTCATCGTAGATTTGTGCTTGCCATGGGCATGTGTATGGAAATTAAAGCCACCGACAAAAATCTGCTTCCAAGTTCGAACACGCTTGAAAGGGTGAATGCACAACACTCGCAGCACATCCGAGTTTTGTTCTTCCTCAACAACCTATAAACGTTTTGAATATAACCGTCACACTTCCCTAAATGAGTAAATTAAATATCAACGAATAGTAAATCATAATTATCCTAAGTTTAGACAGTGTACATCACCTTTGGATGAAACCAATCAGGGAATTCAGCTTCGCATTTCTCCGTTACTTCTTCTCTACGCAGATAAGGTCGAGTACTAAGAACGTAGTCCTCCAACTTCCTACGAGGCCAAAATTAATGTAAATCAACATTGTAATCATTTTAGTTGATCATATCATCCAACTACACTTCATTCCTAAACTATATTATACCTTTCGTATTCACCAAGAATGCCGGTGTTTCGTAACACGAACAGATGAGCGCACTCGAGTTCTTTTTCATCTAAATACCGAGTTTTGCCCTCATTTGACACACGACCGCTATCCTCCGTGAACAACTCTGGAATTTCAGCGTCGTCCACTGTGGAGTCCACGTCGGCATTCACATTTCGACTGAGATCTCGTGTTTTAGTGTCAACCGTCGCCTGAAAGTAGTTACTGCAGAATTTTGCTATCTCTTCGGTGAGATAAGCATTGCAAATGGATCCTTCAACTCGAACCTTGTTTCCAATTTTTCGTTTGAAATGATTAAGGAACCTGCAATCATAGTTATGTAAATGTATAAACACGACATGACATTGAATTTGATGTAAGAAATAGGATGTGCATGGGTCTTTGATTTACCTTTCGAACGGATACATCCATCTATATTGAACATGACCACATAACTTCCCCTCATATGGAAAATGAATGGGTAAATGCTCCATGGAGTTAAAGAATGCAGGGGGGAAGACCTTCTCAAGCTTGCACAGGATCTCAGCTATGTTTTTCTCCAATCGCTCCATGTCACTAATCGATGTTGTATAACAACACAAATCGCGAAAGAATTGGCTGATCTTTGTTATTGCATTCCAAACATGGCAAGGGAGCAATTCCCTCAGAGCAGTAGGCAACAACCTCTCCATGAACACGTGACAATCATGGCTTTTCATTCCGTGTAGCTTACGTGCTTGCATATCCACGCATCTGCTCAAATTGGAGGCGTAACCATCGGGAAATCACAACTGTTTAACCCACTCACACAAAACTTTTCTCTGAGCCTTGTCAAGAGCAAATGGAGGCCTTGGCATGAACTCTTTAACTCTATCATCCTCCTGAAGATGAAGCTGCGGACGGTTACAATATTTGGCAATGTCATTTTGAGCGGATGGCGTGTCACACGTATGCTTTTTCACATCCATTACAGTGTGAATTTACTGATCAAAGAAGTTCTTTTCAATGTGCATGACATCTAGGTTGTGACGAATAAGCAGATGCTTCCAATACGGAAGCTCCCACAGTATGCTTTGCTTGAACCACCCCTTCTTTTCTTTTTTGAGGCGTTGAAGTGACTCGGGCCCATCTGTAGCCTTCGGAAAGTCTTTCACACATTCCCACAGTTCCTCTCCTGACATAATGTGTGGAGGTGCACCCTTTTCGACTTTGTTTCTGCAGAACGCAGTTCTACTATTCCGAAAAGGGTGATATGTCGAAAGGAACTGGCGGTGGAAATCAAACCAAGAAACCTTACAACCATGTTCTAGCCAAAATGCTTTGCTTTTGTCCATGCAATATGGACAAGCTTTCTCACCAGATGTGGCCCAACCGGACAACATACCATAAGCCGGGAAGTCACTAATGGTCCATAGGATGGCTGCTTGAAGATTGAAATTCTGTTTTGTGGAAATATCGTACGTATGCGCACCAACTTCCCACAACTGTTCCAACTCCTCTATCAACGGTTGCATGTACACATCCAAGTTTCCCTTAGGGTTTTTAGGTCCAGGAACGAGCAACGAAAGGAACATAAATTGTCTTTTCATACACATTGAGGGAGGCAGGTTGTAAGGGGTCAAAATGACAGGCCAACAAGAATACTGTCCCCCAAACTTGCCATGAGGAGCAAAACCATCTGTACACAAGCCAAGCCGAACATTACGAGGCTCGAAGGAAAACTCTGGAAAGCAACTGTCGAGGTGTTTCCAGGCTTCACTATCACTTGGGTGTGCCATAGTGCCTTGAACTCGAGGATTTTTCGAATGCCATGTCATTTCCTCCGAAATATTCTTGGTTGTAAACAGCCTTTGCAACCTGGGTGTGATCAGGAAATAAAAAAAAAAACGTTCAAAGGCACTAGGCTACCCTTGGAAGTCTGCTTGTATCGATCGCTGCCACACGCCTTTCATGTAGACAGCTGGGCATCATCCTTCCAAAACAACATACATCCTTTCGGGCAAGCGTGAATCCTTTCATGAGGCAGTTCCAAGCCCTTCACAATCTTTTTCACCTCATAGAATGTGTCGACCATTTGATTGTTGTTATGAATTGCTTCACTGAGCAAAGAAACAAACCCATCAAAACATCTGTGGGGCAGATTATACTTGCACTTTAGAATGGTGATTCTAGCGGCCATCTCTAACACAGACAACAAACTCCCTTCGTATAATGGCCTTTTAGAAGCCTTAAACAAATCCAGAAAATGCTTAGCTTGTGCATTAGGCTCCTCCTCTGATGAAACACTGGCCTGCTCGGAATGCCCTTGATCCTGACTATGACCAAAAGCATCGAAAACCATTTCACGATATTCATTGGACCCTCATTTAGGAACTGTCGGAAACCCTTCCCCGTGACACATCCATTCATAGTAATTAGGTATAAAACCCGCGCGAAACAAATGAAGTTTAACCGTATCTGGATCCCAAAGCCGTTTGTTCTTACATTTAGCACATGGACACCTAACTTCATTCGGGTTACTACTCTCGGGATTATCTTTGACGTATTGCATGAATTCATCAACCCCTTTCACGAACTCTGGATAAACATATTGCCCAACCTTCCTTTCATACATCCAGCTACGTTATGTTCATTTCATGATTACAACTTCTACACAACTCACGCATATGTATAATCACATTAGTCACAAAGCGTATTTCCTAATCATTATCCATCAAAGTGTTATGGAAATGCAAATAAGATTTGAAATGCTTCCAAAGGGTCCTTATCACTCCAACCTAACCCATCCTTGTACGTTTAATCCCACTAGTGAATGTAAGCCAGATTTGCAATTCTATGGAAAATCCGCCAGCATTTCCCTACAATTCTCCAAGTACACGATGTAGGCGATTAAACACACCTACATATGTACCCAGAGAACAGTGTAGAGAAATGAAAAGGCAGGATTTTCCCTAGAATCAAAAGCAAGGCTTACATTCACAACCTAAGTGAGAATAAGCGTACAAGGGTAGTCCCAACCGGGGACTATTCAAGACATACTCCTAATGTGTATGCCTTGAACGGGTATCTAGGCAAATGATTATGCAAATGATTCATTTATTATATATATAAAGTGAAGGTCACATGCATTATACTACACAGAGATTTATTATAATTAAACTAAACTAAGCAAATAAATAAGCACAATTACTAAATATTATATTCAACATTACATAAAACAAAAATATTAAACTAAATACACTAACAAACACTAATCTAAAATAAACTAAACTAACATAAATTATTATAATGAACTAAACCAAACTATGTTAACATGTTATAATGCAACTATTAAAAACTAAACTTAAATAAACTAAACTAACATATCATAACACAAACACATTCATTTAAAATATTTCAACATATTAAAATATAAAAACAACAAATTGTATACACTTCTTAAAAACAATAATAAACTAACATATATCTAAATACGTTTACCGACTAACATGCCAAGTATAAACTAAATTTATAATTTTAGGTTTTATACAGTCTCTAACCTGTAGATATGCACTTGTTATTGCCAAAGAACCAAGTAAATCTACAAATCCTACAAAAAATTCAAATTAAACAATTAGGAATTAAGTTTGTGCTGCCTATGTATATAAAAAAATGAATAAATGCTATAAAGTTATAATGAAAAAAAGAAAAAAAAAAGAAAAAGAAAAGACAACCTGCTGTCGGCGGTGGCTGGGCGTCGTTCTGGTTGCAGACCGGCGGCCGGATGGTGTCGTGGCTGTTAGTAGCCATTCCAAAACAAAAAAAAATAAAAATAATAAAAACATAAAAACCCCAAAACAGTGTATTTAAAAAAAAAAGGGTAAACACTTACCACTATTCAACCGGCGGCGCTTATAGTCAATTCCGGTGAAGCCTTGGTGTTTGTGGTGAAATTCGGCACTGCTAATGGTGAATTCCTGTAAAGCCTAGGTGGTGGTGGTGGTGGTTAGGGTTTTCAGCAATATTTGAAAAAAAAAAAAACCAAAAAAACGACACTTACCTACACCAGCGGCGACCAAGCGGCGGCTGGTGGTGGAGGCGAGGTCTCCTTCTCCCTTTCTCCTTCTCTCTTTCTCTTTCTCCCTTTCTCTATCTTCCTCTTTCTCCCTTTCTCTATCTTCCTCTTTCTCCCTTTCTCTCTCTTCCTGTTTCGGTTTTTTTGTTCTGTCGCAAAAATCGAATTGCTGATTTTTTTTCTTTTAATTTGTGTAACGTTCCGACGGAATTAATTCCCTCGGAATCAACCTTTTCCGACGGAATATTCCATCGGAAGAGGTTCCGAGGGAATTCAAATCCGTCGGAATTCTTCCCACGGAATTTTCCGTCGGAAGGTACCTGTTCCGACGGATTTTTCCTACAAATCCAATTTCCACCGGAAATTTCAAATTTTCCGAGGGAATTTCAGTCCGTCGGAAAAATTCCAGCGGAATTAAGCCTATTTCTAGTAGTGTCAGCTGCTCCAGCTCAAGATCAAAGTGTGCTACAATTGACAATAACACACAGATAGAAGTGTGTCGAACCATAGGTGAGAATATCTCCACAAAATTAACCCCTTCTACCTGACTGAACCTAGTCTAGCCTTAAAACGCACTTGCTTAGTTTCTGATAATCCTTCTTTCTTCTTGTAAATCCACTTACACCCCACAAGCTTCCTCCCTTTTGGTACCTTTACCAGTTCCCACACTCTGTTCTTGTAAAGAGACTGTATCTCTTCACCCATTGCAACAAGCCATTGCGTCGACTCACTACAACTAATTGCTTGTTTATATGTGGCAGGTTCAAATGACTCTACATCATCAGCTACACTTAATGCATAACCTGTCAACTCATCAACACAGCAATTCCTTCCCTCCATCTTTTCAATCAATCTAACAGGCTTCTTGATAACTCGTTTAGGCATGTCAAGAATGGTGTCAGGTTGACTAGATGACCCCTGATTAGATTGCTCCATCTCCTTCCCAGAGTTAGGATGAGTAGGATTAACCTCAAGTTCAGGAGTACCTAGCACTGGAACATCAGCATCATCATCAATGTATTGTACCCGAGGTAGATCAACAATGATAAACTGATGTACCTCAAGCACCCCATCTGTCTGTAATAAGTTCTCCCCTTCCCTTCCCAAATCAGAAGTCTCCGTACTTTTAGTTGAATACATGGTGCTCTCATCGAAAGTAACATCCCTACTAAGAATTACTCAACCCTCCGAAGGTGAATAGATCCTAACCCCTTCACACCATCCTTGTACCCAACGAAACACCCCTTCTTGGCTCGTGGACCCAGCTTACCCTCACTAACATGATAATAAGAAACACAACCAAAAATCTTCAAATTTGAAAAATTAGGCAACTTACCACTCCAGATCTCAAAAGGAATCTTGAAGTCAATTCCCGAATGAGGACCCCTATTAATGACATAACAAGCTGTCAGCACAGCTGCACTCCAATACCTCCTCCCAAGACCTGCATTAGAGAGCATGCATCAAACTCTCTCTAGCAGTGTCTGATTAACTCGTTCTGCAACACCGTTCTGCTGTGGTGTCTTCCAGACGGTATGATGCTGACCTATATCCTCATCTGCACAAAACTAATTGAACTCGTCTTTGCAAAACTCTAGCCCATTGTCCGTTCGTAGCTTCTTTATCTTCTTTCCTTATCGATTTTCCACCAAAGCTTTCCATTGCTTGAAAGCTTTGAAGGCTTCATCCTTTGACTTAATCAACCTAAGCCATGTGTATCGGGACTTGTCATCAACAAATGACACAAAATAGTGGTAACCTCCCATACCTTCAACTCTAGATAAACCCTAGCAATCTGAATGGATGTAATCGAGCACAACATCAGTATTGTGAGCACCCTTGCTGAACTTTGACCTGTGTTTCTTACCAAACACACAATGCTCACAAAATTCAAGGTTGGCAACCTTGCACCGGATAGAAGACCCCTCTTAGACAATAGATGCATCCCCTTCTCCCCCATATGACCAAACCTCATGTGCCAAATCTTAGTCATCTCCAAGTGAGACACCGATGCACAAACCGTAGAACTAGACAGTGTAACACCCTAAAAAACATAGAGGGTGTTCCTTTTGATACCATTAAGTACCAACTCAAAACCTCTGTAAATACATAACTCCCCATCCGAAAACACACCATTGTAACCCAAATCATCCAGGGTACCCAATGAAATCAGATTCTTTCCTAAAGTAAGAACATGACGCACCCTAGTCAAAGTTAACCTTCGCCCATCAACAGTCCTCAAACTCATGGACCCAATACCTGTGACCTTACAAGGAGCATTGTTACCAACTATATCCGTACCTAGAGCTGTCAAAAGATGACCCGACCCGAAATATCGATCCGAACCCGATTATGACCCGAACCCGATATGACCCGACTTGAAACCAACCCTACACCCGAGTTAACCTGAGTATTTGAGATCCGAACATGAACCGACCTGGAGATGACCCGACCCAAATATAACCCGTAAAATATTGACTTGAACCGAATTCGACCTGAACCGAAATTGACCCAAACCCGTTTTAACCCGTCAAAACCCGAATTTAACCCGACCTGAATTCAACCCGACTCGAATTTAACCCGACCTATTATTAACCCGACCCGAATTTAACCTGACCTATTACTAACCCGACCCAAAATTTAACCCGATCTGTCACTAACCCGACCCGAAATCAACCCGACTTGTTATTGACCCAAAATTAACTAGTAATCTAGGATTACGTCATATCTTTTTTTTCCCCCTAATTCTTTGAGTTATTTTCCTATTTAAGCTTATTCAAATATTTTCAATAAAATTCTCTATTATCAAATGTATTACAATTTATATGTCTCAAAAAAACCTATAAAAATTTATGAATACCACTACTTGTTGGATGCATGTGCATTCTTTATTTAAAGTTAGTAATTACGATTTACGAATACTACTACTTTTTAGGTGCAAGTTCATTCTATATTTCAATTAAGCAATTATGGTTTACGAATACTACTACTTTGTAGGTGCATGTGCATTAATGTAGTCAATTACGCTTTACAAATACTATTTGACCTTAGGCCTGTTTGTTTTATCTTATATTAAAAAAAATCAAATAAAAAAAAAGTTAAAAAATA
Organism: Chenopodium quinoa; assembly: GCF_001683475.1. NCBI lineage: Eukaryota > Viridiplantae > Streptophyta > Magnoliopsida > Caryophyllales > Amaranthaceae > Chenopodium > Chenopodium quinoa. Next base: position 2,245,424 of record NW_018742980.1, read on the forward strand.
TAATAATTTCGGATAATGATTGAATGCGAGCATGAGTATATGACAATGACCCGATGATAATTTGACCCAAATAATTTACCTGTACCCAATCATGACTTGACTTATCTGTACTCGAGAAAGTGGTGACCCGAACTAGAGCTGTTAAAAGGCTTTTATTGGTCTTTTATTTTTCTAATTTTATTATTCATTTACCTATTAATATTATTTAAATGTTTTGAATAATGCCATTTAAATGTTTTAAAAAAAATCCATTAAAAAAACGTGAACTCGGATTTGAACTTATAAAAAATAAATAAGTTTAGATAATTTCAAATAAAATAAGTTTAGAAAAAAAAATTATTGTTATTTAACTTATCTAAACTAAACCTATTTTATCCGAATTTATATGAACTTATTGTATTTTATCTAAACATGTCATCTCGAATATGAACTTATCTGAAATTGTTATCCCTAAAATGAGTGGAATCAATGTGAATAGATTAGAATAGGGATTGAACTTATCTTCTAAAAATCTAAACTAAACCTATCTAATTGGAATTAATATGAACTTATTATGTAGATCTTATCTAAACTTATTAGAACTTATTACCTCGAATTTAAACTTATCTGAAATTATTTCTCTTACAATAAATGAAGTAATTGCTAATGATTAAACGTGAATGTCATTACATGAACTGTTAACAAACCGACCCAAAAAATGTACCCGAACCTGATATGACCCGACCTGAAATCAACCTGATACCCAGATTAACCCAATATTTGAGACCCGAACCCGAACATGACCTGACTTGGAAATGATCCGACCTGATTATAACCTGCAATTTTTTTTACTTGAACCAAACCCGACTTGAACCCGAACATGACCCGCTTGTAAATGACCCGACCTGATTGTAAGCCGCAAATAATTGACTTGAACCGAACTCGACTTGAAGCCGAGAATGACCCGACTTGGAAATGACCCGACCTGATTATAACCCGCAAATTAATGACTTGAACCGAACCCGACTCAAACTCGAGAATGATCCGACCTGATTATAACCCGCAAATTATTGACTTGAATTGAACTTGACTCTAACCCGAGAATGACCCTAACCAATTTTAACCCGTGAAAACCCGAATTAAACTCGACCTATTATTCACCCGACCCAAATGTAATCCGACCTATTATTAACACGACCTAAACCCGATAAGATGTATGACCCGACGTGACCCGAATCAAGCATGACCCAACCCGAACCCGACCCGTATAGGTTACGACATTAACCCGAAATGACCCGACTCGAGTTGACCCGAGCCACACTTACCCGACCCAAACCCGACGTGTTTACCCGAATTGACAGCTCTGACCGTACCCCCATTGCGAGGCTCATATGTACCAAACCAATCTTGACGTGGACTCATATGGAACGAACACCCCGAATCTAGAACCCAGCTATCAGATAAATCGCCAAACCTAGCAGAATCGATTAATGCTAAGTCTTCCTTTGAATTATAGCTCTCTTTCGGTTTTTCTTCGACTACAGCAGCTTGGGGCTTGTTTTTCCTCACTGGACAATTAGCCCTATAGTGACCCGGTTCTTTACAGTTATGACAGGTCTTAGTGCAGTTTTACCAGATCCATCCATGCTGTTTTCAGCACCCGACCAAGCATTGTTCCCTTTGTTAAACCCCTTTTTCTTTTCAGACTTCCCGGGCTTAACAAACAACCCACTACCATTATCCCCGTTATCACCTATAGCTTTATGACTAAGTTCCCTAGTATGAAGTGCTATCCTTCACTTCTTCTAAGGTCAGTGAGTCTTTACCAACAACAAAGGACTCTACAAAATTCTCAAAGCTAGACGGTAGAGACACAAGTAAAATCAACGTAGCATCCTCATCATCAATTTTAACATCTAAATTACGCAAATCAAGTAAAATAAAGTTAAGTTTTTCTAGATGTTCGCGTAAGGGAGTAGCTGACTGCATTCGGAGGCTAAACAACCGCTGCTTTAGTAATAATTTGTTAGTTAACGACTTAGTCATGTACAATGACACCAGCTTCATCCACAATTCAGCCGTCGTTCCCTAATCAGCAACCTCCGTGATGATGTGATCATCAAGGCTAAGTAATATGGTAGAGTGAGCCTTCTCTTCCATAACTCTAATTACAAGTCAGTCAGTCCGTTTCCTGACCCCGAAGTAGTACTCTTTGGAGCCAACGGACGCCATATCTGCTGTTGTTTTAACAGAGCCTTCATCTTAATTTGCCATAGCTCGAAACTATTTTTCCCGGTAAACTTCTCAATTCTTATTGTTGAATCTCATGCCATTGTTTCCCTCAAAAAACTCTCCAAGGATTAAACCTGAGCTCTTGATACCAATTGTTGTGCGACAACGGAAGCAAAAACCGAAAACAATAAAGAAACGACAAAGAAATTCAATGCAAACAATAAGAACAACACCAAGAATTAACGTGGTTCACTATCAATGTGATAGCTACGTCCACGGGCACCGAGATCAAAGTATTTCACTATAAACTGCAAAGAATTACAAAGATGAATCAAGTCTTTCTCAAGAACGACTCTTCTTGCCCTCTTGTTTTTTTTTACCCTAGCACTAATATCAGGAAGTTTTTATATTAATCCCTAATTAAAAGATACTTAGGCTACAAGATAAAATAATAAGATAACTCTAACTTCTGCAAAATCGCGTCTCTATCGTATCTCATTCCGCCCGGTCAGACCGGGAATGGCATGTCCGGTCGAGCGCGCAAAGCAACGTTCAACAGAGATACTTTTGCACTGCCTACCCTCACCGCCCGGTCTGCCAGGGCATGGCATGCCCGATCGGGCTGTCGGGATTGCAAGATACATTGCACAGCCTATCCTCACCGCCCGGTCTGCCAGGGCATAGCATGCCTGATCGGGCAGAGGAAGGCTGCATTATAGTTCGAGTCACCTAACCATCTACATCACACTTATTAATAACTCCTTTAGAATAGAATTTTCAACCTTATGGGAAAATCATATTAGATCGTTTGCTTCGTTTATGTTTGTAAAATCATAAATAGCTATATAAGTGGAGAATGAGATAGAAAGATGGAGAGAGTACATCATATCATGAGATTGAGATAGATATGTTTTTTCATACTCGTGAAACCATATGGAAGTAGAAATCAGCAAACCTGTAGAAGACAAGTGAGTATTCGTTGAGAGAAGGAGGATTGCCTTGCAATCCAGGCCAAGTACTCTTAGAATAACATATTAGTTTACCAACTAGGTTAGAACTCAACTCTGTCTACTGGTAAGTCCCTTAAAGCTTTTTTTTTTCTTAATTTTTTTTTATTTTTTAATGGAATAGGGAAAGGTGATTTCATAAAAATAATAATAGTCAATCAGTACTTACAGTCATCCCTTACGAGATCTAAATTCTCAATACAAGAATTCGCCCCTAAACTAATGGCATCGCTCTGAACTGCTCCTGGATAATTTTAGATGTCTTTACATCGTTCTTGACGGAGCTCCATTGATTTGTAATTGCAAAAGTGATAAAACTTGATTAGTCATCAAGATTTGCAAATTTGCAAGACGAATCTTCTAAATCTGCACCCCTATACCAACAGACCCGCAATTCCACAAATTTGCAAGACGGATCTTCCAAATTTGTATCCCTGCACACATGAAAAACAAACAAACAAACAATACTTAACATCCCACCATTAGGGAACTGACTAAATAAACCTTACATGGAAGGAGTGACTATGATCACCATACTGGTTGTGATCTTTATTGGCTAGCAATAAATTAAAGAAGAATTTGGGGCTTACCATCGATAAAAATCGATGGCAACCCCTAAGTTTTTACTATGATGGCTAGTTTTGAAGAGAGAGAACAGAGAAAATTTTAGGGTTTTTTTTTCGTTGTAAGGCCCTTAAAGCTCATTCGTAAAATAATCCAAGAATAGCAATTTATGATTTTATGTTAGTTAAAAATTAATCTTGAAGTAATTGTTTAGCATATATAATTTATAATAACAATAATCATAAGCTAATTAATTAACAAGTAATAAATATACAACAAAAGCGTTTTTACTAAATAAATTTTGCAAAATTTCGTTCTTCAAAAAAAAAAAAAAAAAAAAAAATTGCAAAATTGGCCACAACTAGTACTTGGTATATATCAATGAATATATTGTCTTCCTTATTTAGCCATGTAAATCTTGTAGATTTTATTAGGCAATATCAAATCAGATATTATGGCTTATTATACAGCTTTGATATGGGCATGATAATCGCAATATAGGCATGTACCTATATGTATAAACGTGAATAATGAATGAACAAAGGCAACCATTCAAACCATCTTACACAATTAATCAATTTTAAATCTCACCATATCATCACGATGTGTAATGCCTATTTTCATGTTGCTAATCGTTGTTAATATTTCAGGTAAACAGTTACATAACACTAATTTTAATAAGCTTTCATTTAAATTTTTGAGGAAAAAGTAATTGCACACTTTTTCTTTAGTTACATTTAAACTTTATTTATAGGACGGCAGGGGTATTCTGGGTATAGATATTAATACATGCTAGTTATCACAAGGAAAGCTATTGATTGGAAGGTCACTAATTCAAGTGACTTGTTTGAAGACCTAACTTGGTTATGAGTTGATCCCGCCAGGTAAGGATTTGCTAGCCATGGTCAAAAAGTTTCGATCCTCTCCTTTGCTCTCTTTATGGTGTGTAGTATGTTTTTGCTCCTTGGTTTGTAAGGAGTCCCTAATCTGGGACTTGTCCGGCCAATTCAAGTTTAATTTTGTTTTTAATCTCAAAAGTTGTTGTAACGGCTTAAGTGTTAAAAGTCATGCTTTAAGTTTCAGTTCTTGTTCTATAGGTTGTAAATTCTGATTTATATATATATATATATATATATATATATATATATATATATATATATATATATATTTGCTATTGTCAAAAAAAAAAAAAAAAAAAAAAAAAAAAAAAAAAATGAACATAGATATTGGGATGGTTCATTATTACATTGGTTGTTAATTCATCATTTAATTGATTATTTAGCCTAATGCATTCGTACAATGTTATATTAATTTAGTGTTTATTCGTGATTGAAACAGGTGTTCCAACGATGGCCGCTGAAGTTGGTTGTGTCGAGAGTTCTGGGTGTAAAAATTGTGCTGGTCTTTGTAATAAAAAAATTTCCCGGGGAGGGTAGGACACCCGTATGCAAGGGTGGAGGAGGTCCTCTTGGTCAAACTTCTTGTTGTTAGAAACCTTGAAAGACATTATGAATGATACGTGTTACTTTTTGGTGCTGTTTTTTTCATCGAAAACTCCCTCTCCCTTTTTAGCAAAAAGTCTTTTATTTTTGGAATATTTGTATCACAATTATAATAATATTATTCTAAATCTTATATATTATCTTTACATAAAATTTATTTTTTTTATTACATGTTCTTAATTCTTCCATACACATTTAACTAAAATGTTATTCTAACTCTTTTTTAATTACAGAAAAAGTGACTCATTGATCAGATACAAGATACTATCATTACCGCCTGAACATCTTTTAGACGGAGTATTATTGAATTTTGCCCAAGAAGTAATAATATAATTGATATACTTTAAAACATTACTTTAATTTTTTTTTTCAAATACCTCTAATATTTTGTTTATTAGACTAATGGAGTATTATATTTGACTATAATAAATGTTGTGTTCGACAAACGACAACTATATCATATTATTAAGGTTAATTGGCCGCAACACCCTGAAGTATGGCTTAGGTGCACTAAGCATTTTGAACTATGCGTAGTAGCCAAAACAACATCTACTATGGTGTTAGGTGCGACGCGTGCCTTAAATGAAAATTTCCGGCCATTTATTTCATCGGAGGAGGTGAATCCATGCGTGCTAAGTGGATGGAAGACTACATAACTGTTCTAGAGGGTGAAGATTCACCTCCTCCCGGTGAAATAAGATGCCGGAAATTTTCATATATGGTATGCATTGCACCTAACACCATAATTGGTGGTATTTTGGCTACTATGCAAAGTTCAGGGTGCTCAGTGCACCTAAGCCATACTTCAGAGTGTTGCGGCCAATTTTGCCTATTATTAATTCTAGAAAAATGTGAACTAGCAATCAATTTTCTGTTATTACGTAATTAAATAAAGTAATATCTTAGTAAATAATATATACTACGTATATCTTTTGCTGAAACATGTGATTGAATTGAGATAATAAATTTCTTACATTCAACATCATAAATAAGATGTATAAAGACACACCGGACATAGTGACGAGTGACATCTTCTTATGTATCCTTTTTTCTATAAATAGCTATCACGTACAAAAAAACTTTTAAGACAATAAACAAACAATGATCAAACTATAATTATTGGATAACTTCAAACACATTTTTATATAATAACAAAGAGCAACGATATCATGTAGAGCATTAATTCATAAACAAAAAATGTACTATTGATAATATAGGTTAGTGTTGCCTAATTGTTGATTATTATTGCTTTTAATGATCCAAGTAGTATTTGTTTCCATTGAAATTATATTATTGGATATAAAGATGATATATTATTTGTAATTTATAGATTTACATGTATGTTGTGCTAATAGTTTTACAATAAATTTTATTCTGTTGTTTGATGAATATTTTCATGTTTATTAAAGACATTTATAAATAAGTTTTTAGTCATATAGTCACTAGATTATTGTATAGTTTAATTAGGAATAATATGCATCACTAATTAATATAATGTATAATATTTTCAACACAACTAATCAACAATAATTTTTTTTTTCTCAATTGTAGTTTTAATAATGTCTGCTTTATTAAGTTTATTTTTTTATATGCATTGCATTTGTTTATTCCACATAAGTTGACTCATTTTTATATTATATCACAATTAAATATGGAAAAAAAATTATTACTATCGTGCAATAATCTAATGGTTAAATAGAAGAAAGTGGGGGATAGCTTAATTGTTACTACATAAAACTTTCCTTCGATTCGGTAAATCATAAAATCGATTCTCATCATCCGTCATCTAATATCATTTGTACCTTTATATATTCATCTATATTATTTATAATATTTTTAACTATTAATATCTTTTTTGGTATCTAACAACAAAACCTTTGGTTTATTTTCTAGTGAATATACATAATAAGGATTTAGATTAAAGTATAATAGCAAATAAAGTACGCGCACTCACTATGTTCAATAAAAGTAATACTCAGTAAAAATAAAAATAAAATAAGTAATAAACTTAAAGGATTACACCGAGTTATACGACGACAAATGCAATCTAATATTGAATTAATTACTTTTGAGAGATAGCAAAGAGATATGTACTAAATATACAAATGCAATCTTATATTGTTTTTCCTTTATTGAATTACTTTACAAATAGTTTTTATTTTTTAAATTAGAGTTAAAAATCACCTAGTGCACTGTGCACTAATCTACAAATGTTCAAACAATATTAGCATTATAAGATAACTTTGGCAAAGATCAAAGCCTTCTTTATTGCTATTTAGGCTGAATCGTCGTCTCCTCAAACATCCTAGCTAGGATTATCTTAGCATGGACTGGTGCTAAACCTTCAGGCATTCAATCTTACAAGTATCGAGCTGTCAGACTGCAAGGAGTGAAAGAATTAGCAAGGCTAAGCATAATATCTATATTCTCTAACCCATTGGAGATGAATATCTATCACCCAAGTTCTCTAGCATAATATTAACATCTTTATGATGAAATGTCATTAGATTAGCTTTCATCACCATGAAATGAGCAATTAGCAAGGCTTGATACCAAAAAACATATCAACACTTGAATTCCATACATGAGTGCCTCATCTTAGGTTTCCTTGTGCACAAGAATATGTGACTTCATTTCTCAATATATATATCTATAAATCTACGATCTTATCTTATGAGCCTGCCAATATCATTGAACGAAAGCAAGCTTGCAATAGATTCTAAGTATAATCAACTTTGAGAAGAAACAGTGGACACTTACCTAAATTTCAACCGTCTTTATCTCTTCCACTAATGGATGAAACTTAGCCCTTTAAGAGTGTAACTTGTTCATGACAAGGTCTCACAACACAGGAAATAAGTGGATTGGTAACTATATACTGCGGCTACTCTAAGTGACATCTTTAGTCCAATCTTCAAGTAATATACTACAGTATATAAGATGAACAGAAAAGATACAAAATAAATGGAAGAAGATAACAAACAGGAAGGGGGAATGAAAAGAGGGGAGGGAAATTGGTAGGAGGGAAAAAAATGGAACTTGGTAAGAGGACACTGATTCAACTACTAAAATTTAGTGCACTTTATAGATGTCAATTCAGCTTTCACCCTTATAATCCGACAACAAAATATTTTTTGATGATGTAGAACTATATCCAGATCCAGGTCTACAAAGGAAGGTCATTGAAAAGTTTAACGACACACACTCAAGTCTTGATCTGATATAAGATATATAATGTCTCAGTTGTTTCAGGCAGACACCATCTTACAGGAACACACTATGGCTTAGTACAATGGATCTGTAGAACGAGGTCTTTTGATGAGTCGAGCCTCTTCTTTCTGATAAGAAGCTTGTGAACTTGTGATGCTTATTTTTGAGCAAAAATTTTGCATTTCATGGTGGAAGCTTGATATATGATAAACATAAAGCAAGCTGTGATCTTTTTTTACTAAGGCAGATTATAGATCACTGAGAAGGGTGCCATTGAATTAGCCTGGTTTTAAGGTAACTGACAGACTTCAGAGGTACAAGACATTATTTCGCAAATCTATTCAAGTGTTATAGCCAAAAACCAATTGACATAGATAAGAATGATACGCCTTTCAAGCAGGAAGCAGGGATCCTAACCTGTGGCCCGATGTCTAATTATCAAGGATTAAGCACATAAGTTGAGAGACTACTTTAGCATGATGAGCAGAGATTTTAGTGGTGAATGAAGGTTAGGGAAATCAGTGTGCCAAAATTATCAGTTCTCTCATTTCTTTCGACCTCTAGGAAAGATAAGAAGCTATATCTAAATGACATCACCGCTCTATTCCCCTTCCTCCTTCCTCCCAAGTCCAGTGATCCCAGCTGATAATCATCCTACTACGAAACATCCTTCTGTTTCACCGCCGACCTTGATACAGATCGAAACAAGCTATATACAGGTTGTATGCTAAAAAACTATATTAATGAGGTCTTATCATAATACTAATCATGAAATTCATATGCTAATATAAAAAGTGCTTACCAGATCTTGCTTCTTCTTTAGTTGGTTGTAAGAAGTACCTACCACATAGCCTGGTTACATTGCTGCACATGCCTACCTGCAACATTCATAACTCAAAAACTTTTAGCTGTTAGCAAAGAAATTTCTAGCAGGAGATACAGTCATTAGCAACTATCTAATGGAGAACCAGCAAATATGTATCAGCAAACAGATGGGGACAATACCCGCATCCATTATGTATAATGAAATAAGATAAAAGAAAGAAATTTGGAGAAATTGAAGCTTAAATCAATCAAACAAATTTATAGATTAAATGATAGAATCACTCGTTCAATCTATTATGTACTAATCTAAACCTAGAAACACTATAGGGATGCATTCGCGTTAAGCTAGCAAGTGCAACCTATGAATTAGTCCTTGGAATATTATCTTTTGACTCGAAACCTTGATTCTCAGGGTGGCCAGGAGAAGAATCATCATCCAGCCAATTTTCAATTCCTGTACCTCCTGCCTGAAGAGAAGCTAAATCAAAGACATCTGAAAACTCGCCTGGACAAGAAGTTCCAACATCCGGAATATCATAACTGGCAACGTTGCCCCAAAATGCAGGACTAGAGCTTGAGACATCTGTGCTGAGATCAAACCCCATACTCCAGACCTCCTCCTGCTTGATATTTCCAATTGCAGCAGAGGAGAACTCAGGAAACGTTTTCTGTCGGATCAATTCCTCAGGAAACGAAACAAAATAGTCTCTTGCAGCTTCTGAATGAGCAGTCGTCACCTGTTTTCCCCTTGAAAAGGGATCTCCTAACCCAGCACTCGAAAGGCCAGCTCCAACTGATCTAGGGATATCCATAAATTCCTGTGCTGTCGCAGATTCATTCAAAGTAACAACTTCACTTTGAAAAGGCAAACTCAGTGCTCCACTACTTGACATTCCCATCACATCTTGCAAGAGATAATCTTGAGCACTTGTCATTGGAATATCAGAAGATGGAAAGTCCCTCAATTCTTCAAACTCGGGTTTGTATTTGACAATTTGTCCCTCCAGAGAAGTACCAGAACTACCTGCTTCTTGATGTGCTTGCTTCAGAAAATTCCTTCTTGTTCTTGGAGAAACAATAGACCTTTGTTCTTTCATTTGCTTCAAACGGTCTACAAATACCGGGTTTTGAAGCACTTTAGCTAAGAATGAAACCATTTGTTTTTGTCTCTGCTCCGAAGCCTGAATCTTATCCTTCACCCTTTCTACATGCTCTGCAGTTCCGCGCTGCTGTTCCTGCAGCTCAACAACCTCTTGCATTAATGCACTCTTCTCTTTCTTTAGTTTCTCAATCTCACTTCCAATTCCAGACTCAGAAGATGATGACCCTCCATAGGAAGTAAGCTGCTGAGATTGAGTGGATTTTCGCCTGTGAATATTCTTCAACAAATGTCTGCTTTCACGCAAAAACCCCTCATTCGCAAACTCCCATTTATCAGGATCAACCTTACGAAAACCCTGAAGTAACCAAAAATGTCCAGAATTAATGCTAATTCATGAAATGTATTACAACTAGTCCAAAGACAAACATCTTTTTATGACAAGGTGCAGACACACTCAATATTTCAGTCATACACTGCATCAAAACGACAGGCACACTCGACATTTCAGTCATACACTGCATCAGTACACTGAAACACTTAAAATTTCAGTCATAAAATGCATTAATACAACTTCACTCGAAACTTCAGTCATACAGTTACTTAATACAACAGGAGTACAAAAGAACTTCGAATCAAAGAAACAAGTAGAGCAGAACCTGATTCAGTGATTAGCAACAGCAGGCTGACATTTCACAATAACCTGACATTCTATTATATCCTGAAATCCTACTGTTACAACATAGAACCCAAACAACGAGTGTAACACTAACAATATAAAACATACTACTTCGTATTTCATTATGCATAAAGCTGAATTAAAGTAACGTAGCAGTAATAACAACTAAATTAAAACCCGGATTCTACCTTGTAATATGGTGAAACTCCGTACTCGAGCAAACAATCAAACCAGTAAATTCATTGTTATATCTGGAAATGCGAAGAACAGCACGATCAAGACTCAAGTATGATCCATTCCCAATCATCGCAGAAGTATTTTCTCTTCATTACACATATAGACCAACAAAATATACAACCAAGAACACAATTCACTACAAAAAAAAATATTTATACATTTATCTCAAAATATGTACAACTCTACAACAACCAACCCCACAACATTACAGCAAAATCAATCCCATTACAACCAAAATTACAACTTTTTGAAATTTGATACAAGATGATTATGATACAAAATAATTGAACATAAATGAAATAATAATAAAAAAGCAGCAGAATATATATAATAAAAATGGCCGAAGCAATAGAAAATATAGGGGGAAATACCCACATAAGTATTGAGCTGACGAACAAAACTGGAAAAGTTATTGTGCTTGAAATTCCGAGGAAGAACAAGTCTAGCAAAATCCACAGGATCCCAAATCACAAAGCTTTCGCCTCGCGAACCCCAAGATATAATCATGTCTAAATTGGGATCTTCAACAAGATCATAAGTCTTTGATAGAAATGGTGGAATTGGGGTACCCTGTAAACACTCTAATGGCTGCGGTTTTTTCTCAACTTCCGACTCCGAGGCAAAAACAGCAGGAATCGAAGGAATAGTAGGAGGAGGTGGAGAAGAAAAACCCTGAAAATTCACATTGATATTAGATGATGTCATGGAATCAAACCCAGTTGAGTAAAATGGGTCAGAATATGAAAAAACAGAGGACGGGTCGAAAGACGAAGTCGTTGACGACCCAGATGGAATTGGAGCAGAAGATGAAATAGGTATTGCTGGGAAAAACATTTTATCATCAGAATCCATAAATTGAGGAGACGGAAAACGAAAACTATAAAAAAGAAAAAAACAGAGTAAAGAAACAAATGGAGGAGAGAGACTTTATAGATAAACATGGAGACTTGCCGACTAAGTAAAGAGGGGGAAAATATCTGAGCAAAGTAAGGCGGTGGAAATGTATGAAGGGGCCACCGACTTTAAAAATTTTGTGGGAATGTTCCTGGAAATGAATGGGATACTGTACTCTATTTTCTGGTTTAGTGGGAATTTTTTCTGGGTTTTAGACGAAGGAAAGGAAAGGTGGGAGATGAAATTGGGACCCACACATGTGATACACACCAAAATAATAAACGGATAACTTCTGACCCAAAATAATAAACAGGTAACTTTTGACCGATCGAGTAACCCTGATAAAATAATCACTAATCGAATAATCCCTGACCGATCAAAAAACTACTGAATAAGTAACCTCAATCACACGATGTGGCCATAAACTTTGTGTTATTTATTTTTTTTATTTTTTTGCAAATTGGCAAATTGGGTGAAATAGATATTTTTGGTGGGGTTGATGTTTAATGAGAAAGGGTGAGATGGAGGAGCCAATGGTGGAGTTCCACGAGTGATGATGTTGGGAGATTTGCCAATTGTGTTCATCCAGGGAAGGAGTGAGTGTAAATTTGATGGGTTGGAAGGAGTACAAAAGAAAAAACACGACTCGTCTTAAACCGACATATGATACTCAGATACAGAGATACTGTATCAGTGAAACAGTGTACACCGTGCAGTATTATGTTACCGAACAACGGAGTAGTCGTTAAAGTAAAGAATTATCTAGATTTCAAGTAATTATACATTTTAATTGGTTCTTTCAGACGGGTGGATACAGTTTTTTTTTACTCCATACTAGCATAGTGTCCATACAATACATGGTTTATAAATCAAATTATTAATTCCGTAGGAAAAAAATAAAGATAATTCAATTATTAATAAAAGGCTAATTTATTAATGGTCGATACACAAAAAATAATGGATTATAATTTAAATAGTATTTTATGTTATTTGCATTTCTTTTAATTTTTATAATGTTATTTATTAATCGTACATTTTAATTGGTTCGTTCAGGACGGGTGGATACAGTTTTTTTTTACTCCATACTAGCATAGTGTTCGTACAATGCATGGTTTATAAATCAAATTATTAATTTCGTAGGAAAAAAAACAAAGATAATTCGATTATTAATAAAGGGCTAATTTATTGATGGTCGATACAAAAATAATGGATTATAATTTAAATAGTATTTTATGTTATTTGCATTTCTTTTAATTTTTATAATGTTATTTATTAATTGAAATATAAATGAATAATGCTCCACATAACTATACAAGAGAGGTAGACTAATTTATTTTCTAACTCCGTAGGGAAAAAACTAAAATTTTCTTGTCATATCATTCACTTTACCAACTACAATCTAATACACGTTTTACCCGTCGCATTCACCAAATCTATAAACACAATAATAACCATATATTTGACCCACCAGTATTGTATATGATATATGGAGTAATATTTATAGTTAGGAATTAATAAATATGGAGAATATTTTAATTTAGATTTGGGAAATATGTGAATAAAAAATATCATAATTATATGATTTGGTGAATATTGTACATAATTTACAATAAAAAAATATTAAAAAATTAAAAGGGGGAGTTTTGGAGGGAAAATACAGCACCAGGAAGTGACATGTGTCATTCCTAGTGTCTGTTTTAGTATTATGTTATGTTATGTTATTGATTAATTTGAAATAAAAATAAAATAAAATAAAAAAATCCAAAAGTCTAATGTGAGTAAAATATATTCCCTTTGTATTTTATTAACTGTTATATTTACCTAATGCGGTCGTGTTTTAATAAATGTTACGGAGTACAAAAAACTACATTTTAATACCTTTTATGGTTCCCACCCAAACCCACAACTCCCTCTGTCCTAAAAGAACGAGCCTTTTGGACATTTTTCACAAATATTAAGAAACTTAAGTGGGAAGTAAAAGTGTATGGGGAAGCTAATAAAAATACATTGAATAGGTAAATTTACATGGGAATTGTAAAAAAGCAGAGAGATAAAGTAATAAAAGTATATGGAAAAAGCAAAATTTACATGGGGAAGCTAATTTTGCACTAATATCATTGCAAATTGGAGGGTATTTTAATGCAAATGGGATGAACATTTTAGGACTAAAATTTAGCCAAAAGGGTCGTTTTTTTAGGGACGGAGGGAGTACTACTTTTTTAATTATTTCTTTACTCTTACATTCATTACTTTTAAATAAATTATTAACCTCACTATCTTTCTTTTACAATTTTTTAATACACCAACTAACTCACTTACCTTTTACTTTATTTAAGTCAGTTAAATTATCTAAAACTATGTGCCGCTCAAAGTGTAACACTTATTAAAGCACGAAGGGAGTATGACGGTTGGAATTATTTAGAGCACTTAAATTGGTCAGTTTCTTTTAAGATTTGTTTGTTTTAACGGGAACAAATTTTTAGAAAAATGATTCTCCATAGAAAATAATTTTCAAGGAAAATATAATTGTTCAAATAGTTTTCCTTTGTTTGCTTCATTATAAATAAAAAAAATTATACAGAAATGGGAGAATAGGAGTGGAAGGGAGAAGATGATGAGAGGAGAGGTAAGAGATGTGAGGCATATGGAGGAAAATGTAGCATATCTTCCCTTTAGAAGGAAAACATTTTCTACTCTTGGAAGAATTATTCTCCACTTTAGGAAAATTGTTTTCCATCCCTTTTTAACCTAACAATATAACATGAGAAAATCATTAAAATCATTTTCTAAGAATATATTTTCCGTCAAAACAAACGGAGCCTTAAAAACTTAACAGTGACAAAAATCATCTTTGTTAGTCGACTAAGGAAAATATCTTTATTACATTACCCAAAATAGTACTCCCTTCATTTCATAATAATTGTTATAGTTTGATGATTTTTAGTTATATACTCCATATCATGCAAAATGTAGTTAAATACTTTCTCTGTTTCCTAATACTTGCAACACTTCTCTTTTCACGCTTGCTAATGCATTATTTTAATCGTTAATATCTATAATTACCAATGTGTAAAAATTATATATAAAAATTTGATATTATGAAAATATAAATCGAGACGAGTAAATAAGATCCTACATAACTATATTTTTCCTAACCTCTAAATCACCAAAGCTAGTCAAATTGAGATATGTAAATAGTGTAAAAGTTAAATTGTTACAAGTAAAAAAAACGGAGGAAGCATGTATTAATATAAATTTTCATTATATCAATTTCTTAACAATTTTTATAAACATATAAATTACTTGCGGGTAGAATTTGCACAATACCAAATGTGTCAAGTTTACTGTGTTGATTAATTTTGAAGGGGGGTAGTATTTCTCTATGAAACAACAATCACAGATTGCTTAATTTTGTGTTTTTTTTTTCATGTAATTCTTGTAGCGGTTTTGCTATGTAAAATCGCTATGATTTTGCCAAGTAAAATTGCTATCTTAAGCAGCGGTGGTTTTACTCAGCAAAATTTAAAAAAAAATTCATATAATTGTATTTGATCCTATAGAGTGAACTATAAAGCTAGGTACTAAACTATTGCCAAAGTTGCAAATTGGGTACTCAACTTCACATGTTGCAGTTAAAGTACTAAACTTTGTACTCAACCTATTTAACTTGTTGTAGCTAGTTATTAACAGCAAATAATAGCAAATGTGGTTTTTTTTTCATTGCCTTGAAGTCTGTGAAGTACAAAAAATTGTTAGAATACATTAAACCAGCAAAATGAGCATTGTAACTGTCATTTAAATAATATAACCATTGCATTTGAAGAAGTTAAGCAATGAACAATATATAAGAGTGCTTCTGATATTTGGTTACTCAATAGCTTGTTGTCTGAAAAAAAAAAATTCCAAAAAATAGTGCTTCTGTTGAGTGAATCTGCAAGAAATAGTAACAAGAAAGATCAGTGAGACAGTGATCATGTCAAGATTAAGTTCAGGTTTTAGCTCAAGCCCAAGGAGGTGTCACTATGGTTTGCTTAAGGCTTGGACAAAGGACAACCCTGGAAGAAGATTCCTTACATGTCCAGATTATGATGCAGGGACTGAGAGAAGAGGATGTAAGTTTTTCAAGTGGACAGATGTTGAAGCACCAATAGATTGGCAGATTGAGGTTATATTGTGTTTGTTAGAGGAAAATGAGAGTTTGAAACATGAGATGATGGCCATGAGGAAACAACTTTGTGAGCTAACCAATATGCAAGGAAGTTGAAGGCAGAAAACACATTGATGAAGTTCAAAAGGGGTGTAAGAGTGAATTTGAGTTGGCAACTGTGGGGCATAATTGTTGCTGCATCTGTTGTGTTTTACTTTTATTTTAGGCAGAGCAAAATGTAAGCAGTAGGTAGTTAGTATGGCACCTTAATGCTTGTTGCTTTTTCTCTGCTTTGCTAGGTCCTACAGGTCATTTGAAAATGTACTCAGTTTTTGCAATTTGGCAAAGAAATTTATAAAATTTGTTCTATTAACTTACCTGCAGTGCTTGTGATGATATAGTTGTTGGTTCTTGCTGGGTTTGTTGGCTAGATAAGGGATATTCCTGACTGTACACAGTTTGCTCCCCTTTATAGTTACAATAAAATGTCCTTTGAACAGGTTGTGGTGTAGGTGCAGGAACATGATTTTGTGGGTTATAATCACCCTGAAGCTATAAAGATTGGTTATTACATTAAGGCAAAATTCTGAAATGATGATAACATCATAACATGAATTTATTTCTTACTATTGCAACTCTCTGAAACCCATTTGGATAAGTGTAAATGCCCACCCCGCTCATATACATGGGTAGTTGAGCTTCAGTATTGCTGTTGTTGCAGAAGTGGAGTTCCCATTGTTTGAATTGTTGCTTTTGTGTTCTACAGCAACATTTTTGCAGCCTCTTGCATTATGACCTTGGACACCACACAATCTGCATTTGATGACAACACCTTTCTTCCTAAGCTTCCCTGCTGCTGTAACTTCTCCTGCCACAACACATGTCTTTGTTGGCTATTTGATCCCTCTTCTTATGTAGCCTCTCCATTAAACCTTCCCTTATGTCCTCTAGCATAGTGATAATGGGGCTTATGCCTTGAATTAAGAATGTATGCATTAAAAACCTCACTCATGTTGTTATCAACACTATCACAACATGAAAGAGGGTTGTAAAATGCCATGCACCATTTTTTGTAGATTCCGTTCAAGAGATCGTCAATTGCAGCCACTGAAATAGTTCTCATCAGCTCTATGTTTGCATGAAATACCTTCTCAGTTGTACTTTTGGCAATCTTCCAAAACTACTTTCTGAATTCTAGACCCCCACCAAATGTTGTTCTGAAATTACAGTACACATGTCTTGCACAAACCCTTGTCTCAACTTCAGGGAATGTGTTAGCTATAGCAGCAAGCAATCCCTCCTGCTGGTCAGACGTGAAAGTGTATCATTCCCCCCATAAGTACCTAAACTAGAAGCTAAAAGTTCTAAGAACCAAATCCATGTATTTGTGCTCTCTACCTCGACTACTGACCATGCTATTGGAAACATCTGGTTGTTCCCATCCCTCCCAACAGCCACTAATAGCTGACCCCCAAAAGGCCCTTTGAGAAAGCAACCATCTAAGGAAATGAACCTTCTGCAGCCAGCTACGAATCCCTTCTTAAGAGCTTCAAAACATAAGTAAATCCTTTTAAACACATTGGCATTCATCTTTAGTTTCATTGTGTTTGCCCTGTTACTTCTCAGAACTTCAGCTGCACATCTTGGAAGAAGACCAAATTGTTCTTCATACTCACCAACAATGAGTTTTTGCCCAATCTTTTTTGCTCTGTATGCCAAGTACCTACTCACTTTAAGCCCTTTCTCAAGCCACACAGTCTTCAATGATACCGCCTTCATGTAGTGAATTTGGTTTTGAAATTCCTAGCAACCCATGAAGTTGTTGTTTTCTTGCAGCTTGGTGCCCTCCCACAAGTATGCTCACCCACATGAGTTTTAACCATGAAATTCCTTTTCCCCTTCTCCCAAGAAGCCCATATCTTCCAAGGGCAGCCTTTGTCTTTACTCTTGCAATGCCCACCAACCCTATTTTTGTCATTCATAGTGAATTGTATGTCTCTACCAGTCTCAATATAGTAGTCAGTCACAGTTTTCTCAAATATTGTTGAATTCTCAAATGACTGACCAACATAAAACGTGCCACTGCTCCCTTCACATCCTCCCTTCCTGACATTAGCTCTCTTAATCTAAGGTTGAATTAGATAACCAATGTCATCTTCATCAAATGACTCACAAGGGCTATCTGTTTCACTAAGTCCTTTAGAATCACTTGCATATCCTGCTGGATCTTTACCCTTAGATTCTGCTAGCCTTCTCAACATCACCAATTCATCCTCATAGGACTTCTCCTTCTCTTTTTCCTGACTCGACCTTGTTTTGGCATTCACAATCTCTACATGATCTTCATCTGAGCCTTCAGTGTCATAGTCTATAAATGAATCACTACACTTAGGCACACCACTATTTAGAAGTTCATCAAAGGACCCTTGACCACCTAGTCCAGTCCCTATGTCAGTAGTTACATGTCCAAGTTCAAGTTCTGTATAGAGGTCAATAACCCTAAACTCCAGTTGAAAGAAAAGGATCACAAGACCTAGTTTTAAACCCCAAATACCTTATACCATATTGAAAATCCTTTCTAGGGTCCAAAAAGTGAACTTTTACTATGTTTGTATACCCTAAGCTGTCAACTACTTGTTTCACATTGCTAGAATCAACATCTTCTGGTATATCATCAAATGAATTGACCCTCCCCCCCATTGTAAATCATTTGACCACCAGCTTCAACCCATTCCTCACCGTGATGAACTATTATGCAAGGTTTCAATTGCATCATATCTGTTATACAAACATGGGTATATTGTTCAAAATTCCATTTCCAGATCATTCATTTGTGTATATATATATAAACAACAATGTTAAAGTAAACAAAGCAACAAAGATGCACACAAGTTCATAGATAATTCATAATTATTCCATTCATATATCATAAAAATATTCATTACATCCATTCAAAAGGTAGGCTCAACTACAGCCTACAGTTAGTACCTCATGGCATAGTGACAAGTACTAACATCTCCAAACTTGTCACACAAAAACCTACTTATGCAATGACAGTTGAAATTTAAAAAGAGTTCATTTTTACATCAGATTATAAAAAAAAAAAAAAAAAAAAAAAAAAAAAAAAAAAAAAAAGGATCAACATAAGCTTAAACTAGCAGCATCCCCAAAAAAAGCCTAAACATGTTGCACCTAGACACCCCAGCCCCTTTGCGCCTACTCCTCCTTGAACAGGGTGGAAAACCTTCAAAATAGGCGGTCATGTCCTTGTTCAGCCACGCATGAAGGTCGTGGCCATCATTGAACAGCACATCCCGAAGGATCCACTCTTGTATGCTAGCCCATGGGCCATGGAAAGGGTAGCTGAAGTTCAGGTGGCGGAGGCGCCACCAGACCCGCCACTTTTTGCAGGTTGGCCTGGTCCTCCCATAGCAGGCACAAGAAGATGTGGGTGACCAACACATCCTGCTCGCTGAATAGAGGGTGTGCATCAGCAAGGGCGTCCATACCTAAAGGCCAGCAGTTTTTTAATAAAGTCGGTGAGGTATTCTTACACTATGCTCTTTTAAACTACCAACAAATAAACATTTCTCCATTTTTTAACAATAAATACAACACAACAATCAAGATTAATAGCTTAGTTTAATCAAAGTCAAACACTTTTGCAACAAAATTATGCAAAAAAAAAAATAAAAAAATAAAATAAAATAAAACATTATTTACTCGTGTGAAAAAGACAAACTAACACTTTTATGAAGAAAACAACAACCAACCAACACAAGATTCATGAACAAATAGACAAAGAAAAGGAATATACCTTCTGCTGAAGTTAATTTCGCTAATTTTCAATCTCTTTCTTCAACTAGATCAATAGCAGACCAACTCATGAATATTCTATTGCAACTTTCTGTTTTTGGAGCTTTTTTAATCGAGAAAATCTTTGAAGGTCCCCCCCACCCCCCTTTCTACTTGCTTATATAGGGAAATGGGAATTAAAGGTTGTTTATAATGAGGGAGAAATAAGGGGCATTCTTGGGAAGCTTGCAAGGGAAGCTTTGTGAAGGAGCATTTCCCGCCACAAGTTGCTGGAACATCGAGATATGAGAAGGCATCAAAACCCAGTTACCAATGCACCATCATATCTGATTAAAATCGGTTATTACAAGTCACATGCCCGGAATATTCTCTTCGGCAGGTACTCTCCCTTAGTTTAGTACCCAATTTGCTACTTCTGAAAGTTGAGTCCCCAATTTGCAACAACCATGATAGTTTAGTACCTTGTATTATAGTTCACTCGTAAAACCAAGTAGCATAAACATATGCAACAACGAAAGAAAGCTTTTATTTGATTCAATTGCTATGTTTCTTTAAACTTTTTTAGATCTAAATCTCTTTGCACATATCGGATGACTTTTATCAATGAACCAATCCCATATTCATAGAAGGAAAAAGAAAAGGCAGCAGCTGCATAGATAGAAGACTTGTGCAAAATCGGAGGAATTTGTAACTTGTAAGCTTAAATTGAGCTTTTGTAGCACCAATCTAGCCAACGATAAATTGCTGCAGTAACTTACATCCGCTTTGGATGTGTCTTCTATGCGCTGACAAAGTTAATTGTCCAATGTCCATTACAAATTTACCATGAAACTAATCGCAAGAACTAGAAAAACAATATAATATAATGTTCTTTGCTGTAAGAGATTATAAGTCTAGCTGAATTGCTACACACGAAAGGTGGCCATCACGAACAACCAAATCTTATCAGACATTTTGGGATGCTCGACCTTTCTTCGCTGGGAATTTTATACTGATTGAGATATGATTTACATCAACACTCCCACCCTACTTTTATCATCAACGAGAGAATAAGCGAGTGCGCTATTACAAATTTAAAGTGCCAAAATCGAGAGAAAAAATAGTATTTTTTTTTTTATCTATCTAGTTCCTACGTCAAGTTATGCACAATTCACTCAGATGCTAATTTCCAGAAACCTTGTCCGCATCGGTGCTTAAAATTACATACAAAATCACGAGAATGATACAATTAGTATAGGCGGACAACTGTACTGGAAGACTATTCATTTTGATCATCTAGTATAGTAGTATGAGTAATGTATATTTGTCAAAAAAAATCAATTCTCAATTGGCAAGGTAACAGAGATGTACAGCATTTGACCTGCATCAACAGAGACAGGCTTCAGAACCTACAAGAACGAAGGTCTTCATCTTCGGATTACAAAAATATTATTGAGAAAAAAAGGAATTAGAGAATACGGTGTTAAGAACAAGAAGTTGGGTTATCAGAATCAGAGTATCAGATCATTGTTATCACAACACCAAAAAAATAAAAAATAAAAAATAAAAAAGGGATTTTTTTCAGAAAAGCCACCTTATAAAGTACGGTTTTTGTAAGAAACCACCATTTCTGGCATTGACTTCGTTTTAACTCTCACTCTCTCTTTGCCCTGGTTGCACCACCACCTCCTCTTCCCTCACCATCACCGCTACTTCCCTTCCCCCTTCGTCAACACCACCATCATCCCCCCACCCCCTATTCTCCCTATCACACCCCTCCCTCTTTCTCTATCTATATTCCTCTTTTAAAAGTAGATAGTGTGTTTTTGGAGAGTTTGGGGTTTGTCCTTGAGATGGGTAATTTCGGGGGTAAGTGGGCCGTTTTCGGTAGTGGGTGAGTGGTTTTGTGGTATAGGGTGTTTTTTTCATTGGTAGAAGAGTGGTTGTGAGGTGACTAGGAAGATTTTTAGCGGAAATGGAGTGGTTTTAAGGAGGTTGATGTGGGTTTCAATAATGGGTTGGTGGATTTGATGGTGGACAAGTGGTTTCAAGGAGGTTGAGTAGGGTTTTGGTGGTGGATGGGTGATTTTGGAGGTGATTGAGTGGATTTTGGGTGGTTAGGATGAGTTTTGGTGGGGCAGCATTGGTGGTGTGTCGGAAATGGGTGATTTTAGTAGTCAGGGCGGGGTGGTCAACACCTGAAATAAAAAGTCAATGCCGGAATCCGACATAAGGTGCTACTTCACAAACAAAAAAATAGAAACAACTCTCTTTTTACCTAAAAAATTAAAGATGGTTTCTAACATAAACATCATAGCATTTTAAAAGGTGGATTCTGACAAATAATTAAAATAAAATAAACTGAACTCATATATATGCATGTGACACTAGAAAGACCAGACTCCAAGATCAAATGAAAACTAGAAAAGCAGGAAAGACAGACAATTCAGCTGCTGGTTATTCGCCAGTCAAGAGCCAAAGAATTCCCCCCCTCAGTAGCTAAAGAATTATTCAGTTCTACAAAAACTCCAAGACCCGTCTAGAGTGAATACTCTGTGGTGACCTCACACAATATGCAATAACACCCAGAAGGCCAGAAGAGGTATCCAAATCTGAAATGCAATAACACCCAGAAGAGGTATCCAACAGAGTCTATCCATGGTACTGACCAGTTTCATACAATCTCAAATGTAAGCCCATATTCTAAAACTACAAGAGCCACAATTTGGAGCACCTAATGATGGAATACAGGGAATCCAAGATCTGGCTATTAGCTCGCAGATTACAGATAACCAGCCAACAACATGGCCAAGAACAAGAAAGATCACAGTTCATTCAATAAAAAGATTTTCCACTTTCGTTCAAGATTGATATGAACATGGTCACATATTCTGAAAGCATTTAGCATATCGACTTCTTCCATAAAATTTTTGTTTTTAAATTAGCTGCCATTTTAGTCAGTCCCCACAACAATTTTTATCAGATATCAATTTAATCAATTGATCAGGCCACATGTAGATATGTACTTGTGTTAAAATATATCATTTGTCCTAGGTTATAAATCTCAACTTCAGCTGAAATCATCCTTGGAATATATTTTAAACGCCAAAATGATATGATAATCAGAGAGGGTAGGATGCAAGACCCAGATGGGCGCACCTGGGATTATTGGATGGACAGATACCCTTTTCCAAACGTCTCACCAGGAAATAATCTTGCAAATACGAATGAGGAGAGCAAAACAGCAAAACTCCATCTACCAAATGATTTACGTAATGATGTGTGCATCTCCACGAACTGATTGAGGTGCAGGAGGTTTAAGAATTGTCCTCAAGGAATCCATGATATTGGCAAAAGATGGACGCTTCCAAGGCTCACTACAGAAAACCAAAAAAATCAGATAAGCAAAACAACATAGTAAGCCCTGACAGATGCATGGTAAAAACAAAAAACAGAGGATTTTACGCACTTAGCCCAACACGCCTCAATAATAGCAGCTATTTGAGGATTTACATCACGTGGAATATCAAGTCTCTTGCCCTTAAAACCAACAGCTGCAACAACCTACAGAAGGGTAGACCACAAACTTGTCACAAAAAGAATGTGCATTAAGGAAATAAGATACATGCAAAAATATAAAGGACAAATTTTACCCAAAAAAAAAAAAAGGAATGTGCATGTAGGGAATAAGAGTATATAGACACGAAGATGCAGTAACTAGTCATAAGAAAGTATCTAGTGTGGACAAGAAGTAAGCCTTTAAACTGATGCTCCCTTTATGCCAAATACATGTCACTATTATCAATTCAGACTATAGAGATTGTTAATTATTCAAAAATATCAAAACTCAATCCTCAGTGCCCACTAACAACTAGCAAGGGATACTTCTGAAAACTTGAGCATTCCCGATTTTTCCAGTTAAAAAAACCAAAGTGCCGTTCTTTGTCGAAACAGGGTAAGTACAATTTGTACCTATTTACAAAGCATAGAGACGGTAGTTATTAACAATGCTCTCCCTCACTCCCCTGAGTTTCTTCGTCTCCCCTTTTCCTCTCTTTATCTGACCCATTTATGCTATTTGGGCCATCAGCAACACCCCCCCTCCCCCCCTCTCTCTCTCTCCGGACTAAGGACCCCATACCTAAAAGGAGTTTGCTTTTAATGATTGGAACTTTCTTGAACCAAACAGCAACTGTGGTTCTGAATCTAATAGAAAACCTACTACCTGAAAAAGAGAATCAAATGTCCCCTCAATTACCTCCAATAATATCTTCACACCAGTTTTATCATTAAAGGAGCAACAACATAACTTATGCAGCATTTCCCATACAACTTTGGAAACTCAAAAAAAATAAGATCAGTAAAAAAAATTAATATCAAGACGAGAAACAAAAAAAAGAAGGGGGGGAGGGAGGGGGGGGATCACCTGAGCAGGATTTAAGCTGCTCCACGGTTGTTGCAATGTTGCAAGTTCCCACAATATTATACCAAAGCTGTAGACATCTGACTTCTCATTTGACGGTTCATCACGGAGAACTTCAGGTGCCATCCACTCAGGCTGTTCAATACAATTATTCAGTTTACAACAAATTCATTCCATAACTTCACCGACACAGAACAGGCAAAGAAATTAACATTGGTCCCATGCCATTCAGCACAAGAGCTTACCGTTCCTGCAGCTGATTTTGAAGACAAAAACGTATTTGCTTTTAGACGCGAAAGGCCAAAATCACAGACCTACACAAGTGAATGTAATAAGAGAAAAATTAGAATTGACGTGCTTGGTGAAAGACAATAAAGCTAAAAACAGAACATATGAGGAATTATGAAATTGAAAAGGACAGAAGACAAGACACATATGCAAAGTCAACCGCAAAGAACATAATGTAGCCCAGAAAATAGTTAGTGTGCTAAATAAATAGCAAAAAGCTACAAATAGATAACTAGGAGCAATTGACAGAATTAAACTACGTGTAAAGGGGTAAACAAGGCATTTGTGTACGAATGATCCATAGTAAAAAAACGATTAGGACTTTTAATCACTAACCACCTCTGATAGAACTTCTAGTCACAAGACCACCCCATAGTGCGGAATTTACATAGAACCATTAAATACAAAATGACATTCAGAGTAAGAACAATCCTTAAATACACAATGATGTTCAGAGTTCAATGTAACTTCAATTGACAAGGAAATAGGTTATCATTAAAAGTTTGAAAAACCATTCCCCCACTTATTACCATCCCCTCACGCAACCATGCCCTTGTGCAAGACAAGTTATATAAGCACAATAACAATAAGCATTGAAAAAGGGGGAAATGCTAAATTAATTGATGCATAAATATAGGTTTTAAGTCTAGATCCAGCATTTTGCTAAAGCAATAAATGGTGTTTGATTGTACAAAAGTTAGCACTACAATACAACACTATTCTTCAGTCTGCACACAGGAGGATTTGATGTCCCAAGGGAGGGGGGTAGGGGTGTATAACAACTTTACCTTTATAGTGTATTTGCTAAATTAACTGTACAAAAGTTAGCACTACAATACAACTCTATTCTTCAGTCTTCACACAGAAGGATAGGCCCCTAGGGAGGAGGGTGGGGGTGTATAGCAACTTTACCTTTACAGTGTATTTCTTATCCACCAAAAGATTAGGAGACTTTAGATCCCGATGAACAATAGGTGGATTACGCTTATGAAGATAATTCATTCCCTTTGCCTGCAGAGCAGATAGTTGAAGAGCCAACAATTAGTGACAAGACGAGCGATTTTGGATATTAAAAAGAGCAGCATTTATGTGCCAACAAACATGTCATTAATCCAGAGAATCATGCATGATAGTTTTTCTTCTTTTTTTCCAAAGGTTTTTTTTTAAAAAAAAAAATAAAATAAAATTGAGGGGAAGCAAAGGAGATTAAGCATGCATACCACATCATAAGCCATACTCAAACGCCGCCTCTCATCCAACACTTCTCTGCCACCCGATTTATGTAAAAGCCTGTATAAACTTCCTCTGCAATCAAAGTACCATATATAACTAGTTCAATAAACAAAAAAAAAAGGGGGGGGGGTGCGGAAATAAAAGGAGCAAAAGAAAAACACAAGAAAGTTTTTACTAGAATGTGGTACAAAAGTTCAAGGACGCAAACCTGCATAAATATTCTGTAACTATGGCCAAATTAGGTGGCTCAGTAACTGCCCCCATGAAGAGAACTATATTTGGATGCCGTAATCGTTTCATTATTGCCACCTAATTAACAATAGTTCAATTAAAATGGATCAGAAACACAAGAAATCACACATATTCTAGCAATTATGTAGACCAACAGCTACATCATGCTTAATTCTCACCTCCCTCAAGAATTCATTACATCGCTCTGGATGGAAATCTGACTCCATGAGAATTTTGACTGCAACCTCCTACACAATGAACCATAAGGCAATTATTAGTGCTGCATCTGGAGCATATATATGAAATTAAATTACATCAAATGCACATAGTTCAGCAACTTGGAGAGGGACAATAGAACTAGCTGAAGATTAAAAAACAAAATGGATTCAACAAAGACAGTCTTCCAGACAAGGGAAAAGGATAGGAGAAAAAAGATTACGGTATGGGCTTGTGAACAGATGTTAGAAAATGTAAGCTCATTGACACCGTTCTCCCAGTAGGAGTGAGATTAACAAATAACAGCACCACCACCACCCCCCGGGCCCTTTTTTCTCCCCCCAATTCCATCCCATGGTGGGTGGGAGTGTGTAGTATATATATATATATATATATATATATATATATAGGATAGGATATGTAAAGATTTTATTTATGAAATGTATGATTTTACCCTCTCCAATTTCCTGCTTATCCCACACGCCTTTAAGAACTTTGTGTCAGTTCGCAAATTTACTTGTGATAGAATGTTTCAGTACCATTTGAAATTTTTTGTTTATCAGTTAAGGATCTACAAGTGGAGAGTAGTCATGAAGTACAATAGTTCAAGGACCTTCATCTTGTCACCAAGACCCAGCTTCGGATCTCTCGCCATTAACACTCAACTTTAGCATCAACGCTCGGTTCATCCAGGATAGCATAATCTTTAGCTTTCTTAGAGAAGAAGACTAGCTCGATAGCTCCTATTTGTGTCAACATCCTCACAACACAGACCTTGCATTTACACACTCATACATGTCTTATCACTTTAATATGCTCAGGTTCCAACTGATATTTGATAAACATTTGTTCAGCATAACATCCATTTCGCTGATATTTACTACATATATATTCACCTTAATCCAATTGTCCTGTTCTTAAAAATATGTTCATAAGTTAAAGCACATCCAATAAGGTGGCTAGTAGAATAGATTTGACACAATGAAAGCACAATCTGACTGTTTTACATCAATGGCACTCTTCTTCAGATGCTAAGTTGATCATAGAATCATGGCAAGATGTAAACACAGATATACCCAACTTAGACACAACAAGTTTAACTATTGAATCCACTGGACAATGTAAAAGAAAAAATAACGGCAATGCTTTTTCTTTATAAACATAAATAAAGACAAAAAAAAATTTACAAAAAAAACACACAATATCTTCATACAAATTAAAGGCAAAACATTTGGTTTTTCAGTGAATGATAAGTCAAATTCAAAGCTTCTATTGCAAACAGACAAAAAAGTTGTTTGCGGTTCACTACCCTAACAACCAAGAGATCCCTCTCCTCTAGCCCTTATCCTCTTATGGCCATACCCTTCTTCCCTGATAATGGTATTAAAGAGAAATTAGCTCTTAGTTAACAAAAACGAAGTCTGTAAAAGATCAAAAGAGCTTCCTCTTTATAAAATTCCAAAAGCCATGATTTAGTTGTAGGGAGGTTACATTAACTTTTGTCCAAGTCAAAAAGGTCACCTTAATACGTTATTTAGTCCACTCATAAAGAGCAGTGAGCATTATCCATGGCTTGAGCTTGGAATACCAATTGAATGTTATTTGAAGACAAGAAAAGAATGCTGCTTAGACTGTGGAAAAGATTTTGTAGATGATATCACTGAATCCCCTAGTATATTCGAATATAAACAATCTACAGCCATTGTTTTAATTCTCACCTTACATCTTTTTTTTTTTTCTCTATATAACCTTTGAATTTTCATCTTGCTTCTTGCCTTTACATTAGAACAAAGAAAATGTCTCTACAACAATATCTAACAAATACAGAATCAAAAATTAACTTCCACCAATTGTGAATGGATACAGGACCATTTGAGATCAAACAAAAACGTCAGGAAGATATTTCAAATCTTCACCATGGAACACCACGTCATAACAAATATCAGGAAGTTTAAAATGCTCACCGATCCGTTCCATTCAGCGCGATGGACAGTTCCAAACGAACCTGGAGATACAAGTAGGTAGTTCAAAAACCGATATCACAGAGACCACAGAACAAAATGCACTCACAGTTAGAAGCAAATATATGTGATTAGAGGTATAAAAAACCAAGCTAATAATTTCCACAAGATAAAGCATGAAAGTTAAATGATAAGAGATACCTGCTCCAATCCTATCCCTTACAACAAGGTCGCCCCATGAGATGACCAAATCATCCATGTCTAGAGCAGCTTCACTTCTACTTGAAACTAGCTGACTAGGCTCAAACCGAAAATCATTTGATGAATTTCTTGTTGAATCAGTGAATGGCTGGGTCACTCGTTGTCTGCTAGGAGGAACAAATCTTGATGGAAGGAACTCTCTGTTGGCATTAGGTACTCTTCCAACATTTTGTGGAGGACTATTAGATTCAGAAGACTGGGATTCTCTATCATGACCAACAAACTGAGAATGTACTTGGTCATTTGGTAAAGAATTATTTGCATCAGGAAGCTTCCTAGCAAGTTGCTTAAGATACATCGGATCTCCTGCATCTTGTTCATTTACAACAGTACCTGCGAAGAAATTCAACATGTAAGATGCAAGCAAATATTACTAACAAGATACAGGTTTTGGTTGATTTGAGGCATGAGAAGAAGACCAATATGCTAGAATATGTTGCCAATAACAATCCTGCAACCACTATATCAGTTATCACGCAGCAAAGGACATTATAAACAGCTAGAAAAAGCAGGAAAGGGGGAAACCCTTCTCTTTTCTCTTTTCCTTTTTGAAGGTTGATAAAACAAGAACAACAATTGAAGACTTAATTCCATTGATGGGATTGGCTACATGAATCAATATTTTGTCGCTAACAATGATCCTCCCCTTCCTTCCCTTCTGTCCAATGTTATATGTTCATGCAAACCCAACTTTTTGATGTCCTGCTTTTCTCCTTCCATCCAAGTCATCTTTGGTCTTCCCTGCCTCTTCCAACCTTGATCCACACCCTTTACTTCCCTTACTGGTGCATCTTTCGATCTCCACCTTACATGTCTAAATTAACGCTATTGATTCTCCCTTATTTATTAATCCTAATGTCCGCAAACCAACTTTCCTCCTCATATCTTCAGCCACATATCCATCTCAACATACCCATTTTGCTGCTCCTATCTTTCTAATTGATGCTTCCTGAATGCCCAACATTCTGATCCATTTAACAACATTGGTCTGATAGTTGTCCGATTAAATTTTTCTTTTAACTTCAAAGGTATGCTACAGTCACACAATAACCCAATTGTTGCTCTTCATTTGAGCCAACCGGACTTAATCCCGTGAATTAATCCTAAATCAATGGCAAAAGCTATCCAAGGTATTTAAACACTTGCTCATGGGCACCTTCTTACCATTGTTACTATACCCCCACTTGACTTCCTCATAGAGCTAAAATTAAATTAAACTATTCTCTTCTGCAATTAGAGCTTGAATTTTACCACTTCTAAACCACCACCCTCAATCTTGTTATTGTAATTCCTTCCATTTTACAACTAGAAGAAATTGTGCTCATAGTAATATTATCTTTCATCAGGACCTTACATATATCAGAGAAATAGGATCATTTATATCCAATAACAAGCTTAGAGTGAAATTGGGAGAGCTACACATATGAGATATGACAGATAGGGAAAAAAAATCTAGATTGCATCCTTAAATCAAAACTTATTACCTTTTCCCAATAAGAAAGAAAAAAATGCAATATCTCACTAGAAACTTTAGAAAACTCTTGATTGTATAAGGCTATGACAAATATCTCACTAGAAACTTCAGAAAACTCTTGATTGTATAAGGCTATGACAACAATAATAACGATAAATAACACCAATAGTATTAATGGATCCGTCACCACCAACCAGTTAGGATATCGGCACGTGCTTGTTGTAGGATCAGGGGATATACAATGTTCTTCATTAAGAAAATAACACCATCATTTAGTACAAAGTTGATGCAGGTTTTTTTATGATTCAAAGAGCACACATACCAATTTACAAGTTAAGTATAATGTATCTTTTAAGTTAAAATCAAGAAAAACTTAATAAATCAGGTTCCTTAGTCATTTGGTTTTAAACTGTTTAGACAGTAAAGACAATGAACAATAAATTATTAAGTTTATTGAGTATCACATGAGACAAAGAGAAATCACCTGTGGAAGGCCTGTCAAATACAAGATTCAGAGATTGACTATCTGAAAAATACTGTTTGGCCAGTGACCTGAAATCTATGGCAGGTTCAACTGTTCTAAATCGTGGAAAGCGCAATGGTGAAGAAATCGATATGGAAGATGGACCATTAAGCAGGGAATCAGGCTCACATAAGCAACCTGGCTTCCCAACCAAATCAACCAAATACTCCCTGAAACAAATAAAAGAATTGACATTATCATGCAGATACAAGGTGCATCAGGAGCTCGGGACTTCCAGTATTGACATAAGCTAGCCAACAAGACTCCATCTTTCCATCAAGACCACAGCTCTGATTAAAAAAAATCAAAAAAAGGGTAAAATCATTTACATATGCAGCACAATCTATAAGTCCTATGCAGTTTTTTTGTTTTTTTTTGAATAAAAAAAAAGGGTAAGATGGCAGTTTCCAACAGGGGTGGAGCCACAAGTGTGCCTGGTGGGGCACATTCCCTACCACTCCCATAAAAAATTTAGCTTTACTCTAAAAAATAAATAGATAACGTGTGCAGTTGTGCACTGCAACTCTACAAGACAGCTATACAGTCTGACACTCATCACGGCTGACAGCTTTACCCTAGTAACACTATCCCCAAAAATGAAAAGAAAACAACCCTCTGCAGTAGGGCTTAGGCTTTGAAATGGACAAAAAAATGACCATTTAAGCCGTTACCAGAACAAAATAATAAGCTTCACCAATAGTTTTGGATAGATGCATGATAAAGAAATTTTAAAATACTTCCATTAACATCCTTGTACTGACAATACAATGCATCAACAACATCCCAATACCGCTCCCACCCTAGACAGATTTAATTGGATAAGATTTACACAACCTCCCTACTCCAGTGACTAATAGCAGAAAGGGTTATATCCAACTTTCCCTTCATCCATACACAACAACCATCGACTTCTTCATAGTAAATATGAGCAACTAAGAGTATAGTAAGCCATATAACTTTTAGTCCAAAATGTCCACAATCTTACAAAATGTAAATTTGTGAATAGTAGAAATATATTTGGTTACCATTATGATAAACTCAAAAATTAATATGAGCATACCTATCAAGTCCAAACCGTACTAGGCAAGAGGTAGCATCATTTCTGTTGCAATATTTACAGCCCTTGGCAATTCGGCATGGCAAATCAATTGAATCAGCAAGGACCTGAAACCAAGGATGATAAAATATGTTCACATGCCCTTCGGAAGCAGAATATTTATATAGTAAAAATTTCATTTAACAGAGAATTATGGATTTTTTAAAAAAATTTAAGATACAGACTTTTACATCACACAAGAGAGGTCAGCAATGTGCAGCAAGTAGCATGTTACATTAATCATACACAGGGCATGATAGCATATAGATTAAAGATTTCACATCATACATTTATATAGAGGAGGTCACCTATGGTGCAGAAAGTTACAGTGATCAACTGACCATTAACAGAGCATAATGGCAGTATGATTTAAAGACTCCCACGTCATAGACATATAGAGGTCAGCAATTGTGCAGAGTGTAGCATGTTACAGTGGACCATACATAGGGCATAATAGCAGCATAGGTTAAAGGAGGTCCACATCATACACTAAATACAGGGTCAGCAATAGTGCAGCAACTCAGCAAGTAGCAAATTATAGCAACCAAAAGAACCAGAACTCAACTCCATACATCATAAAATGTCGATAAAGAAAATACGTACTTGGACAAAGAATTCCAGGAGTCTTAACAATTAACCAACTTGCAGATAAACAACACAAATCTTTCAGACAAGAATGTACAACTCATGGGGGGGAAGCAGTTAAGAAGCTTGTGTGATTCATTCAAAAAGCCCAGCCTCGGTATTGACAGATAAACTCACATGAAGATACACTTGAACTTAAGTTGGCAGGTATACTTACTCATGACTGCAGGCTATTCCCTGTACCCACTGAGCCTAGGGGCCAAAGCACAAAAATCACCACATGATCAAGACAAAAATGATGAAATAGGTAGTAACATGCTCACAGCTGTCCCGGGCAACTTTCTATAAACTACATCAAACAGTACAGGTAACAATGTATATTTGACAGTAATTGACATACTTTAAATAGCAAAGCACGATGTTTGCATAGGCCAATAGATAAGCTACCAACAGGAAGCACAACAGACCCCAGACAATCCTTGAGACCATTACTGAACTCCTCCCAGATGGGAAACAATTCTTCCTCTCTGGTTGAAGCTGCTCCCCTAATGTAAGATCAAAAATATGTCAGAATGAGTGGGCTTCCACAAATTTGTACAGAGAACGTAAAGGAATGCAATAATAACTCACCCCATGCGGCTGCACACCAACTTTGCCATCTGATCAACAACTTCATCAGAGGCCATGCAATTACAGTATATATCAAGAGCCCGGTTCAGTAACTCCTTCAATGTGGAATCACTGCGCCGATCAATCAAAACTACCTCAAGAGAAGATTCATTTACAGAAGTTACCGACTTCAGTGATTCAATAGAAGGAATGCGACCATTCTCTTGTAAATCAGCACACACCGTCCAAACATAAGGATCCATCCCATGTATGAGATAAAATCCATCAGGAATTTGATCAGAGTAAGAGAGACAGCCATTTACCTGATAACAAATCTCATCTGGTGAGTATTCAGACAGATTAACAAATCCTTATTGCAATAATTCGTGGCAATGATTTTAACAAAAGTACAAAATTTCTAATGTAATGAGTACGAAAGAATATCTGATTATGTGATAACAGAAAATTCAAAAGCTATGGGCCCGCGCAATCTACAAAGTGTCATTTTCTCATTGAAACTACACACAAATAATTACAAGTAGAGAATGAAATTATAAGATGCACGATAGACGTAAAGGCTCCACAAGCGATAAACATACAAAAATATTTCCATATATATTTGCAGTGACAATCTTAACAAATACTAACAGACAGCTACATATGCAAACTATAATGCTTGGCCTTTTTTATTTTCAGAAGGTGCAGTAGCACCACCTTAAGTCAACCTATGGGTCACCAAGTACCACACAATATTCCAGTGGTTTTACTCATTAAAAATGAAAACAATTGATATTACAGTAGACATTTGCATGCAACCAATGATGGCATGCCTCATCAATTACCAACACTCCAAAGTAACAAACTCAAATCAACAACTATTCTAAAATTAACCAAAGAAGCTGCCTACTACACACCTTAATCCGCTTCAACCACAACAAATTAAATGTCATTATCTAGCACCTTCATTTTCACCCAGTATACACAAAACCAACACATGACTTGAATAGGCAGCAGCTGCTCTTCAGCCAATTGAAAGCCCAGAAGGCTAGAAAGCACAAGAACTATCTATCATGTCCTTTCTTATTGGGCAACAAGAATAAGGACTTTTAAAATCTATAATTGGGGGTTAAATCATGCGTGTCTTGTCCAAAAAAAAAAAAAAAGGGCTTCCATAACTCCTCAAGAAATGAGGAAAGCCTATTTTATCTATGAGATACACTCAGTAAACATATACAAGGGAAAAAAGGGGAAAACACATATTTATATTCTATGTATTGTACCAACTCCGTTTTTATATTATCATAACACTTTCCATTTTGGTCTGTTTCTAAAAGATCTCAACACTTCCACTTTATTCCATATTAGCCAAACCCTTTTTACTACATTATTTCTCTTACCCCACAATTTTTCACTTTTTACTCACTCTTTTTCACTCTATGCACATTCTCTTGACTCACCCACTATTTCATTATCTCTCTTACTTTAACCATCTTTTTCTTACACTCACACTCACCAATTTTCTTAAAATTTGTGCAAATAGTAAATGTTAAGATCAATTAGAAACAGAGTTAGTATATAATATTGTATATATGCATATTGCATATGATATAATAAGCATTATATAAGTTAATAAGCACATTGTACAATATTGTTGCATGCATTGAGATCCATGTCAATCTAATGGCAATGATATTTTTTCATTTCACATGTTGATCAAAAAGTTTGCTTCCAGAGATAAATTAGGAAGTTCCCTCTGATATGTAGTTTACATTAGTTCATTTTGGTGTGAAAAGCTAAAATCGAACGCTTGTATCTTTCTATTAATTACCTTTGACACAAAATGGTAAAAATTGAAACCTTTCTATTAATAAGACATTTGCATGCCTTATTAAAACCTAAAACGAAGGCTTAATAGCCAAAGAAGATACCAGAAAAGAAACAAACCATTTTGACAACCACAACTTATTGAAGTCCTAGACTACTAGCTCATTTAGTTTGGATAAATATGAGAGAATGAAGAAAATTATGTTTAAAAGAGAGAATAAGCCGCCCATATAAGACTCAAGAACCAAGTTTCTTAAGGAATGCTTTCACCGAATGTAAATTAGTCGTGTTTATCAAGAACATAGAGGAAGAATATGACGATAACATTGAGTACTATAGTTTTAGTAGGCCGCCAAACAAGCTCTAAGAACGATTGAAAAGGGAGAAGAAAAGAAATAATAGGAAGTGGGGTAAGTAGGAGGAAAGGGATAATAAAATGTTAAGGGAGGTTTGAGTATCCTCGAAATCATGCACTAATAAGTCTTTTTCAGATTCAGCCAGTGATGCACTTATTTAAAACGCGAGAAGTACTATCTCATTTTATCTTGATTGTGCGTTTTCCTTGGTTTTGAAGGGTGCAAGGCACAAAAGTCCTTGAAGCCAAGACGCAAGGCGAGAGGCGAAGGTGCACACCTTCAAGGCACACTTTATTTATTTAAAATATACATACTTCTTTTTAATAAGTCCAAAAAAGAATTCTAAGAAAAGGTGGAAGGGTTATGTGATCAATTGATAGGGTTTGTAATAAACTAACCTAAAGAGGGGCAATATGGGTGGTCTAGTATTATTAGGTTAATAATCTTTAGTTTTAGAATATATAGAGAGGGGGGAAAGGAGTTGTAACCTCAAGTCACTATTAGGAGAATAGAAGCCTCAAGCTACCTTGGAGATTTGCAATCTAAACTTGTTACTTTTATAATTTTTGGTTGAAAATAGTTATGTGAGAGAAATGTGGGATTAATGTAGTTGTTGTGAGAGTAAAGGTGTGGTCCCTACAACCAAAATTAGTATGGAGAAAAATTAAAGGGATGGACTAAAAAGGAAATTGGGGCAAATATTAAGGGATTGAAGGAGTAGTTTGTAAAAAGCTCTAACCTTTTTAATCAAGAATCAATCTTTTTCTCTTTATTTTTCTGTTATTTTGCGTAAGTTAGCAGTATTTTCAGTCTATTACCAGTGGACGAAGTGGTATCAATGCGGTTGCTGTGTGCCCAGATATCATGTCGCCTAAAACAGCCACCTTCCAATTACAAAAATTGAAAGAAGGGTTGTGGAGACAACGATCACCCAAGTAATGAGGCAGAAAGGAGGAGGATTGAGGTGAAGCTTAGCGTCCTTCTAATAGACTGAGACCAGCTACTCTCACACGCAGCAAAAGCAAATAACAGAAAGTATGGAGGTGAAAGATTGAAGCTTTAATTTAATGAAATGCTAGAACGTTTACACAAAACAGTGAGTTTAGCTCACAACTCTCCTGTTAGAGACTTAAGGTCAAGTCTCCTAAAACATTCATTCCAACTTAGATTAGTTTATTAAAGGGTTCTTCAAATGAAATTGGGAATATGGGGTTTCTCTCTCCTCTAGAATTAAAGTAAACATGACCGTCACAAAGTCACGTGGTA
Organism: Chenopodium quinoa; assembly: GCF_001683475.1. Taxonomy (NCBI): domain Eukaryota; kingdom Viridiplantae; phylum Streptophyta; class Magnoliopsida; order Caryophyllales; family Amaranthaceae; genus Chenopodium; species Chenopodium quinoa. The sequence goes on from NW_018742980.1 coordinate 2,281,940, forward strand.
AAAAATTATCTAACACATTAATTATTGACGCCTTACAACATAAGGCGCAAAGACAAAAGAAGCAACCTAGAAAAAAGGGCAAAGGGAGAGGCGCGCGCCTTTTATAGGTCTTTGAGCCTCATAGAGCTAAGGTGCCAGCTTTCTCACCAGTGCCTTGCCTAGGCACGCCTAAGGCACACTTTTTAAAACTAAATTTTGTTTTCTTACTTAAAATCTCTACTAAGTACATTTGTTGTTTGGAGGAAATATACCAAATTACGCTTCCTAATGCCAATTTGTACATTTTTTTTTTTTTTAATTTTTGTGGAAGCCAATTTGTACATTAATGATATAGTTATTATGTTGTATTGAGTACAAAATGTGTTCTAAAAATGATTTTAAAGAATCAGCACTTTAGGGGAGCCAATAGCATCTTGCCACAATTGCGCTTTGTGCCTTAAACTAAGGTGTTTCAGAGTTTAGAAGTGCAATCACTTGACTATCTTCCCTTGTTTTTGAGCTTATCAACTTCTTCCCCAATTTTCATCTTCAAATAAGGAGTATACAATTCATAACATAAAATGGTCATAAACAACTTTTTCTTACGTACCTAAATTAAGGTGTTTGGGAGTTTAGAAGTGCAATCACTTGACTATCTTCCCTTGTTTTTGAGCTTATCAACTTCTTCCCCAATTTTCATCTTCAAATAAGGAGTATACATTCATAACATAAAATGGTCGTAAACAACTTCTTCTTACGTACCTAAAATATCGGGAAAAAAAAAAAAAAGGATCCACTTTCTACTAATTCTACTATTTTCTTGGTATTCATTGCTTATGTTACTCAGATTTTGGGTACCCATGTCTGACATAGATACATGCCCAATTGTCCAGATATTTTGTGAAAATTATCCATGATTTTGAACTAAAATAAAGTGTCTATGTGTCCTACCCACATCCGAGAATCCGACATGGGGTACTTGAAGTGAAATGAAGAGTGCGAGTAACATAGTTTATTGCTAGGTCACTAAAGGGAAGGATTATAGGAGATGATGGAATAAAGAGCCTCCGTGTATGTGAAACCCTAACCCTTAACTCACATTGCACTCAATATCCAAAATTTACTTAAGTCCAGCAAGGAAGCCACAAAGAATATAAATTGGAAAATAATTTCTAGGAAGTAATTATGTACTAGAGACATCGAGAAAGATAATAGCTTTCAAAGACCAATTGAGCCTAATCAGCATATTGGGACTTCCACATATTGGAGGCATCAAACCTAAGAAAATTGCAAATGCTTATGGGGTCTACCCAGAAGAAGCGTGGTAATGAAGCTTTACTACACAATTTGGTTAAACACGCAGTTATCTATCCGTGTCGACTTATCAATTCTCTGTCAAAACTAAAAAATACAAGACCTAAGATGAACACAATCACCCAATGCTGCATTTTATGAACTCAAGAACGCGGAGCATAAAGCAATCAGTTGTGTCACCTAAGTTACCAATTCTCACCCAACCAAAATAAATCACAACAATGACTCCAAATTAGCCGCATTTTAAGTTCAACAATGCAAATAATATTCAATAATACAACCAAATGGAAGAAAATAAAGTGCGGAAAGTAATTACCCAAAATCGATGAGAGATGGACTCCGCGGATTCGGAGGAAGACAACCGAGACGAAGATTCATCCGGCATCGGATCCAAGAAATTAGGATCATCAGCACACGCAGCTTCTGAAGAAAGTCTCAAAGCCAAAGCCAATTGCAACTGATAACTCTCCTCCGTCTGCTGCGCCCAACTCTTCGACGACGAAGACTCTCCACAACCGCCACCGCCGCCACCGTCAATCGCCGCCCTCTTTCTCGAACCTCTCTCCTCCTGCAAGTAGCTAAAACCATCGAGATCGCTCGCCGGTAACGAGATCGATTGCACGTAATGATCCGACAATGAACTCTCCCCAAAACTACTCCCACTGCTCTGCCTCTGCAACCCGATCGACGCCGGAAACATGTTTCTCTCTCCTCTGACGCCGGAATACTTTGACGCCGCCGTCGCCGGCGTTGAATGATCGTCTACTTGACTTAGAAGCGTGTAATTTGATCTTCTACCAGGCATTTCCATGGAAAATTCAATGAAGCTTCAAATAATTTCAATTAATCAATCAATTCAGCTGTATACAAACCCTAGAAAATTGAGCAAAGAAACCCTAGAAAACCGCCATTTTTGTCAAAATCTCATTGATTTTTCCCCTGAATTTTTGTCCCTAAAGATTTTCTCTCTCTAAGTTTACTTATTTTCTCTTTCTAAATAACAGTGTTATCATAAGCATAGCTGCCTTCTTTTTCTTTCCTATTGTAGGGAAAGAGGAGAGAGAAAATTCGGTGGCGTAATCGTAAATTCGTAGTAATTCCGAAAATGAAAAAAAAAAGTGGTATTTTTTTTTTTTTTAATTATTCTTAAATTAAAATTATTGTTTTAATTTTACCTTTGATTATGGTGGGGACCATATTTTATCGGTTGTGCGCCGCAAATCAGTCTCCATTCTCTGCATTTGAAAGTTGAAACCAAATTTTAGATTTTTTAATTTAAAAAGAAAAAAAATTAAAAAATAAAAATAAAATTGAGAAGAGCTTTCCCTATTTAAAAGGACCTTAACCAAATACAAATTCTCTCTCCCCCTTTCCTTGCATGTTAGGGATGATTTTTAATTTAATGCGAAGTTTTTCTTATTTTTTCAACCATTTTTTTTTACCTTTTCAGGTATGCTTTTGAACTAGTACTACTAATTTATTTACTAGTGGGGGCAATTTCTTTGATATTATCCTAAAGTGACTTTGTCTCTAAGTACGACTATGCAATCGTTTAAAATTAAAACTAGTTAGATCTGAATTATCACTTTCGGTGGATTCAGGATTACACTCAATTGGATTTTTCCGGTTAAAAACTAGATAGAAATTTTTTTCAATTTAATTTTTCTTGGATAAGAAATTTCTCGAAATTGTTGTTGTTTAAGGTAAAAATACCCATCCACGTGGACCAATCAGAGGACATCAAGTGGCCCAACCAACAAGTAACAAGTTGCATACAACTTAACCACCAGAAGCCAATAAGAGAACTTAACACAATAGTGGAAAAAATGTCATTTGCAGCGTGCCCAAATCCCCCTTTTTGCAACGTTTTTGTGCGCAGCATATGAGAGCGATGCAATTAAAAATTATTATTTGCAGCGAGTCTAACTATCGCGCTGCAAATAATGTGGATTATTAGTAATGCGCACAAGCTACGTGCACTGCAAATAGCCTTTTTTTTAAGGCTTGAATTTTTATTATTTGTAGCGTGATGTTGGGTGCACTGCAAATATTTGCAGCGTGCATTCATTGGGTGTGCTGCAAATAGTGTTTTTTTATTTTTGAATTTTAGTTATCATTTGAAGCACACTCTAGCTAGGCGTGCTACAAATTGTTTTGGGGTTTTTTGGGATTTCCTTGGGATACAGATCCTCAATGCACTCGGATGACCGCAGACACCTACAAAACAAAATATTCGCCTCCGACGGTCAAGTTAGTAGCCGGGAAACAAAGGGTTTTAGAGAGAGAAAGTAGAGAAAAGTTGGAGCAATTTAATATGTCTTGAATAATATGTCTCTATCTAGGGGTGTACACAAACTAGCCCGGACCAGAAAACCGACCTGAACCAGACTTGTTTGGATCGGACCGGTGAATTCAGGTTCGGTCCTTAAAAATCCATGATTCCAGTTTTCTGGTCCAATCCAGGTAAAAACCGGAATTTTCAGGTTCGGACCTGAAACCAGTAAAGCCGCTTTTTTATTTAACAGGTCTAAACAGGTCATATCAGGTCTAAACAGGTCCATATCAGGTCTAAATAGGTCCAAACAGGTCCACATCAAGTCCAAAAAGGTCCACATCAGGTCCATAAACAAGTTTAAACAGGTCCAACAGGTTCTTTATTAAAAATTAAAAAAAAAAAAAAAAAGGCCGAAACAAATTAATAATCAGGTCTATTCAGGTCCAAACCCGAACCGGACCTGATTTTTCAGATCTGGACCGGAACCGAACCCGTTGATTCAGGTCTAGTCTTCGGTCCTTAAAAAACAATGATTCAGGTCCTGGTCCATTCACGTCCGGTCCGGTTTTGGACCGGTGTACAGCCCTATCTCTATCCACCCTTCCCATCATTAATGATTGGGGTATTTAGTGCATTTTAATTCACCCCCACCCATACTTATTTGTCCCTGCAGTTGGACATAGCGCGTACAAGAGAGATATATGATCGAAATGCGGCCAGGGGTACAGACGGTTGTCCAATAGATCCACTTATTCCTTTGCGTCTAGAAGATTTGGACAGAGTAGAGGTGAGCAGTAGTGGCTGCTCGGTGGTAGAGGTGATTGCCTCCTTGTCCGAGCGTCCCTACATTCATAGAAACCCTTCTTCACTATCATCGGCCAAAGAGGCTAGTGAGGAGGAGGAGGTCAAAGCGGTCGTCCAAAATCCTAGACAGTGCTCTTCAACGCGTACTAGCTCGGACAGACCGACCGAGATGCATTCTTCACAAAGGCCTTCTTTGACAATTCGGGTGGACTCTAAGGCTGGAAAAGAGAGTAGCTAAAGTGGCCGCCTAAAATCCCAGACATCGCCCAAACCAAAACACCAGTTCGGACAAGCCAGTCGAGTTGTCAATCTCTCATAGGCCATCTTCCAACATCTGAGCAGACATCGCTGCTAATGCGGCCGCCCAAAACATCGATGGAGGGTCTTCCCTTCACACTAGTTCGGCAGCTGTGGGCGAGCACCCTTCTCATCACGGTCCTCCTTCGGGAATTCAAGCAGAACCTAAAACAAGAAGGAAGGAGAAGGGGAAGGGACCCTTGGTGCTAGAAGGCGTTGTACTGGTTGAGCCTGGCCAAGGCTCCAAAAAAGGTAGCTCGGAAGAGGCTGAGCAACAAAACACAGTTTTGTCGTCCGAGTTCGGTTTGGCTAGGAACGCCGAGCCATGAGTTGCTGAGGCTGAGCATCCGAACGCTAATTAGGTGACCGAGGGGGCCAATGTTAATATTGAGGCTGTCAACTTTAATGACCCTTGAAAAGGTGGTGTTCTTAATTAAATTGTTGAATGTAGAAGTTGAGGAGAAAGCTCTAAATTCTTTGCATGTGATGTTTGATAAGGAACCTGTGTTCTTGAAACTTGGGAAGATGGGATGGAATTGCATGTTTCTGAGTTTACTAATGTCTCTGTTTGGGTTCAATTACCTGGTTTACCTCTGAAATATTGGGGTAAATTATGTTTGGAGAAGATTGTTGGTTTGATTGGTAGCCCCATTAAACCTGACTTAGCAACTCAACTCAAGGATCGAGTGGCATATGCTAGATTTTTGGTGGAGATGGAATTGAAAGGTGATTTTACTAAGGAAATTAAGTTTGTAAATGAGATGGGTGTGACTGTAACTCAGAAGGTAGTGCTTGAATGGAAACCAAATTTGTGTGTACATTTCAAAAATTTGGGACATAATAGAAATGAGTGTAAGCTAGTGATAAAGGTGTGGCTTCCTAAGCCTAACCAGATTTCTCAGAATGGATAAAGCAGCAGAGGTACATGTGGTGGTGAGTTCCCCAATGAAGGGTGTTAAGGAACCATGTTGGCAGAGTCCTTAGAGAAAGCATCATGCAAAGAAGAGTGGTGTACAGCTTAGAAATTCTTTCTCAAGATTACAAGTAGTTGTTGATATACAATTTGGCATGAACGAGAGTGTTACTGATGGAGAAGATAATCCTGCTCCTGATAACAAAGTGGATATTATCTCTAAGCATAAATAATATTCTCATTTGGAATGTGAGGGGATTTAATAGCCCAGATAAACAAAAGGAAATTAAAAACTTCCTTTTGAAGAATAAAGTGGGGCTATGTTGCTTGGTAGAGACTAAGATCAAGAATAATAACTTTTCTATGGTCCAGAACAATATGTTTCAGGGTTGGTGTGTTGCTACAAACTTTAGTTGTGTTAAAGGTGGTTGAATTTTGGTTGCTTGGTTACCTACCTTTTTTCAGGTGGATATTAGGAAAATGGATAAGCAAGTTATGTATTTTCATATCAGAATGCTTTCTGGTAATGAGAGGTATAACTTGTCGGTGGTGTATGGCTCTAATGATGCTACAGTAAGAGAGGAGCTGTAAGATGCTCTAAAAGGTATTCATGACAGTAGTGTTGGTCCTTGGATAGTTTTGTTGGGTTTTGCAGTGTCCGACACTGCGCGGAAACAAAACCCGAAAATCGGATCGCATGCATAATAATTACAACATAAACAAAAGCATGCAAATAAATAAAACACAAACACATAAAGAGAAGAGAGAGAAAGAAGCTCACCCTAGATGCGTGATTCGCTCACTAATCAAGCTCGGACTTGGAAAACTTCAAGCCCCGCAAATGCAAGACCTCCGACGTCTCACACCCTCGATTACCGAATCGGTCCCTACCTCGTAGCTTAGACGGGGCTAGACCAATATTACTTAGAGTTTACGAACTAAGGTTTTCTCACACTTTGGAGATCCCTTAGAGTTCACCAACTCAAGTGAAATTCTCAATACCCAATGATTGGTATTTATAGGGAATTATTCCCAAGATTTCCCATCATCTTTCAATGTGGGATAGTTGGTGAAATGCCAAAAAGAATGAATTAATTTAATTCTAAATTAAATTAAAATGGCAAAGCAATTAGCAAATAACAAGTGTCACAAAGAGATCAAAGGAGTAGGTGAGGTCCATAAGGGAAGGACCACCTTCCCCTTGCTCCTCAAGCAAACCCTCACAAATCGGCCTCCAATAGCCCACGGTCAGTTGGCGCCTTGCCTTGGGCACTAAGGCTGCCTTGCTGGCACCTGGTCCCTCGGTTGGGCCTGACAGCCAACCCATGCCGCAGCACACCCAACGCCGCAGCACAGCCCATGCTAGCAAGCCTCGCTAGCATACGCGGGCTGCTAGTGTTGGGCGCTGCTCTCGCTGCTAGCTCGACAGCACACGCCAAGCGAAGCGATGCTTGCGGCTAAGCATGCGCCATGCGGCAGCAGCCCAGCTAGGCTTCCTAGCCCGCCTAGCCTTCGTATGGCTAGGCCATTGTGAGGCTAGGACTTTTGTGCGCGTTGACTTGTTATTTGACTAATTTTTCCGTCTTGTCGATTTCTAAATTCGACTCGACTTTCGACGCTTGGCTTCGACGCTCTAAGCTCGGAATCCGACGTCTTAGTTCGTAAAATCTCTATCGAATCAATTAATCCTTCGGATTAATTCGTCGCTTTGGTTCGGTTACATGATTGGGTGTGACCCGAAGGGTTCAGTCAAGAGCAAGCTATAATATTAATTATACATTAATATTATTGATCGAAAGCGACCTCTAGCTAGGCATTCCGATCACTTGACCTCACAGAATAATTAGATTTCCTAATTAGTTCCGAACCCTCTATCGGAATAATACACTTGTTCGAAGGACACCATTCCTTTCAATCTCCCACTTGTCCTTCCGGACAAGTGTGCTGCTTGTGTATAGCCTGTTTCCTATGTCACTTAACGCCTCTTCATGAACTATAAGGTAAGATTCTTCGTCATCCTTATTACGTCCAGAAGTGTTTCTCGATTTCCGAGTTTGATTGTCAATAAGCACATGATTTCTAAAATCCATCTAAGCACGGCCAAGCATTTTCACAGTCTCGCTCGTCGAGAGGCCTTGTAAACAACAAAGACATATTTCCTAGTGTTAATAGGGGGAAATTCCCAGTCTTGCATTGTTAGCTTCCCTTACTAAGAGGTCATAGCCGCCCGAGTGTTGCCTTTATAATCCCCTTGTACGGCAGACGTTTGACAACATCAAAATGGACTAGTACTCAAACAAGAGAACTTACAATACTCATGGTTGAGGAAAGAGGTTCCAATAGCCATAATGAGTAATATACTTATGACGATTGTTAAATCTCTTAAAGTATTCTCATAGGTTGATCCGGTATAGTTCCAAACTAATACCTGTGCAAATGATTTATGACATTCTTGTCCTTATAGCACAAGAAACGGTGCTATAAATCATACTACACACTAATCTCGCGTGGTCATTAGTCGTCCAACTTTCAAATGACCTCAATTAGGGATGGTTTCGATATGATATTCAATGTTCACTTAATAGGTATTCTTTATCCAAGACATTATCTTGATACCCTATTTTGAATATTCTCAAATCGAATGGATTCATTATTTAAATCTAAACCATAATTAAATAGAAATGGAATAATAATTTGCGAAAAATTAAGATTACTCCATAAATGAATGGTTTAACTTAATGTTTTACAATAAGATCTCCACAACTTAATTAAAACACACAAACAGGGAAATAAAAGACAATCTCCTATATGCCTTATTCCCATTGCCTCAACGTGCTTGTTGTGTTTCAGTTGAGGCAAAGGTTTAGTGAGTGGATTGGCTACATTGTCGTCCGTTCCAATCTTGCAAATTCTGATTTCACCCTCGGACTTCCATTCCCTTATAATGTGAAATCGCCTCATGACATGTTTGACTTTCCGATGCTCCCTAGGCTCTCTAGCCTGAGCAATAGCCCCACTATTATCACAATAGAGGTCTATTGGTCCCTTAATTGAGGGAACAACACCAAGTTCACCAACGAACTTATGAATCCAAACTGCCTCCTTAGTTGTTTCAAAAGTTGCCAAGTATTCGGCTTCAGTTGTAGAATCTGCAATCGTGCTTTGCTTAGCACTCTTCCAATTGAACGCTCTTCCATAATTAAGACAAAACATGTATCCTGATTGCGACTTGAAGTCGTCTCTGTCGGTCTAGAAGCTTGCGTCGGTATAACCTTCAACAACCAAATCCTTACTACCACCATAGACCAGAAATTTATCCTTCGCCGCAATCAAATGCGCCTCTCTCTTGGGTCTTATTGGTATCGGCTCGTAGCTCTCAAGGCATATGATACATCCGGCCTTGTACATATCATGGCGTACATGATTGATCCAATAAGCGAAGAATATGGAATCTAACTCATTCTCTCTCGCTCATCAGGTGTCTTTGGACACTGTTTCTTGCTGAGAGTTATGCCATGAGACATGGGTAAGTGGCCTCTCTTGGCTTCCACCATATTGAATCGTGCCAATACCTTATCAATGTAAGTACTTTGGCTCAATCCAATCATCCTCTTAGATCTATCCCTATAGATCTTAATGCCCAATATGTACTGTGCCTCTCCCAAGTCCTTCATTGAGAAACATTTTCCAAGCAAAGTCTTTACAAACTCCAGCATTGGAATGCTGTTTCCAATGAGCAATATGTCATCGACATATATAACAAGAAATGTGATGTCACTCCCACTGACCTTCTCGTAAACACAAGATTCATCTAGATTCTTGATAAAACCAAACTTGCTAATGGCTTCATCGAATCGCAGATTCCAACTTCTGCTCACCTGCTTTAATCCATATGGATTCTTAAGCTTGCATACCTTCCCAGCATTGTTTGGATCTACAAAACCTTCGGGCTGTGTCATGTACACAATTTTTTCCAAAATCCCATTAAGGATGGCGGTTTTGACGTCTATTTTTCATATCTCATAATCATAATATGAGACAATTGTTAGGATAATCCGGACAGATTTAAAAATGGCGACTAGCGAAAAGGTTTCATCATAATCAACCCCATGAATTTTCATGTAACCTTTTGCCACCAGTCTAGCTTAGTATACATATACAACTCCATCTTTGTTGATTTTCATTTTAAAAATCCATTTGCAACCGATAGGTGTATAACCTTCGGGCAAATCAACCAAGTCCTAGACTTAATTTTCAAACATGGAGTCCATCTTGGATTTCATGGATTCTTGCCATTTTGCAGAGTCGAGACTCGCCATAGGTTGTTTGTATGTCGCTGGCTCATCTTCATCCATAACTAAGATGTCTTGATTCTCGGTTAAGACAATACCGAGGTATCTATCCAGTTGAGACCTTGGCCTTTGCGACCTACGCATGGTAGTAGATTGAGCATTTGCATTGTCAGTTTGACCTTAACTTATATCAACAGATGCTTCCAAAGCAGTTTGATTGTCAGTTTTGTCAGTTTGACTTTGTTACTCACCTTCTCGAACTTCATCAAGTTCGATTTTCCTCCCACTTGTCATTTTGGAAAGATGCTCCTTTTCCAAAAAGACACCATCTCGAGCAACAAATACTTTGTTCTCAGATTGGTTGTAGAAGTAATACCCATTTGTTTCTTTTGGATACCCCACAAAGAAACATTTGTTTGATTTTGGTGCAAGCTTGTCAGACATTAGTCTTTTGACATATGCTTCGCAACCCCAAATCTTAAGAAAAGACAATCGTGGAGGTTTCTTCGTCCATAATTCATATGGAGTCTTTTTTACAGCTTTTAACGGAGTGCGTTTTAGTGATAATGCCGCGGTTTGAAGTGCGTGTCCCAAAAAAAAGATAAGAAGATCGGTAAGACCCATCATGGATCAAACCATGTCTAACAGAGTTCGATTTCTCCTCTCAGACGCTCCATTACAATGTGGAGTTCTGAGAGGTGTCAATTTTGAGAGAATACCATGTTCTTTCAGATGGTCATCGAATTGGTAGCTCAAATACTCGCCACCTCGATCCGATCAAAGGGCTTTGATTTTCTTACCAAGCTGATTTTCAACTTCACTTTGAAATTATTTGAACTTCTCAAAGGATTCAGATTTTTACGACATAAGGTATGAAAGGAATGGTGTCCTTCCAACAAGTGTATTATTTTGATAGAGGGTTCAGAATTATTACAAAGCTAATTCTTCAGTAAGTTCAAGTGATCGGAATGCCTAGGTGGAGGCCGCTTTCGATCAGTAATATTAAGGTATAATTAATATTACAGCTTAATCTTAACTGAACCCTTCGGGTCGAACCCAATTGAACAACCGATCCGAGACGACGAATTAATGCGAAGGATTTAATGAGTCGTCAGAGTTTTACGAATAAAGACGTCGGATATCGAGCCTAGGGCGTCGAGACCGAGCGTCGCAAAATCACAAGCAACAAGTACGAGCATAGCCGTAGCTAGGCTAGGCTAGATCATCGCAAGCCTAGGCGCACCATGTATGTGCTAGGCGCGCCATGCGTGCTAAGTGCACAAGGCATCCCATTGCAGCCTTCGCATGGCATGGCAGCACCATCGCAGGCCACACGCACCATGCACAGCACTATCGCATGGCTATGCCTATGCGTCTGTGCGTGTGCATGTGTCTAGGGCCATCGCAGGCCACACGCACCAAGCACAGCCATCGCAGTGCTGGGCACTTGCGTATGTGCGTGTGCGTGTGTGCCTCGCACCATCGCAGCAACAGCCTCGCATAGTAGCACCATGCCAGGCATTGCCCTGTGCGTGTACGTGTGTGAGTGCCAGTGCATGCTGGCTAACAAGCAGCAGCAGCGAAGGGTGCCTGTGCTTGTGTGTGTGCATGCGACTGGGAGTGCGAGGGCCTGCATGTGTGTGTGTGTGTGTATGCGATAGCGTGAGAGGCAAGGGCCAGCGCTAGTAGCTAGCAACGCTTAGCACTAGCCACTACAAGAAAATAACTAAATTCCAACGGAATTTTTCCGTCGGAAACAGGGTAAAATCCGTCGGAAAACGGCCTTCCGACGGAATTCCGTCGGAAACTGTCTCTCGGAACAGCCCTTGTCGGAAATTCGACGTTTTCCAAGGGAAATTCCAACTTTTCCGACGGAATACATTCTGTCGAAGCTGGTTTTGACTTTAACCGAAATTCTGTTGCAAAGTTTCGACGGAATTTTTCATCGGAGCTGAAGTGGATTCCGACGGAATATTCCGTCGGAAGGGGAATATTCCGACGGAAATTTCCGTCGGAAAAGTGAATAAAAAAAAAAAAAAAAAAAAGCCACCCCCCACCACCCCCTGCCCTACCCCCTGCCTTGCCCCCTGCCATCTACCCCCTGCCCTGCCCCCTGCCCCACGCCCCACAACCCCCACCCACACCCACCCCACCCCGTAACCACCCAACCCACCCACCGTAACCACCCAACCCACCCTACACCGTAACCACCTTCCACCCACCCCACCCAGCCCACACCGACCCAACCCAAATCGGGAAAAAAATAATTAAAAAAAGTAAAAATTTTGAAAAAAAAAAACAGATCTAAGCCAATTTAAACCAATAAAGATCACAAAATTATACTCAAAACAAAATAAATTGAAACCAAAACAAATCCATACACATTAAGCAAATGGACAAATACAAATTGAAACCAAAAATAACAGATCTATGCAAATTAACAAAAAAAAATACAAAATGTAAAAACAACGAACGAATTTGCTTGAATTTGAAACTTGAATTTGCTTGAACAACGAACGAATTTGCTTGAACGAACGGTTGAAGGTGTTGTTGTTGCGGTTCGTTGTTGATGTTGCGGTTGTTGTTGTTCCGGTTGTTGTTGTTGCGGTTCGTTGTTGATGTTGATGAATACAAAGAAAGAAGGAGAAAGAGGAGAAGGAGAAAGGAATGAGGAAGAAGAGGAGAGAAGGAGGAGAAGGAGAATGAGAGGAGAGAGAAAGAGAGCGGCTGTCAAATAAAAAAAGGAGAAGAGGCGGAGAGATGGGTGGGTTTAGGGTTTGTATTTTTTATTATTATTTAAATATGTTCCGACGGAATATTCCGTCGGAATACTAATTTTCCGACGGAATATTCCGTCGGAAATTTCCGACGGATTTTATTTCGTCGGAAATTTTTTGTTTCGACGGAATAATTTGTCGGAACGTTCCGACGGATTTCAAATCCGCCGGAAAATTAATAGACCGACGGAAAATTCCGTCGGAAAACCCATATATTCCAACGGATTTTAATTTCGTAGGAAATTCGTCGGAAATATCCGACGGATTTATATTCCTTCGGAATTTCCGACGGATTTTCTCGTCTGTCGGAAGAAGTCCGTCGGAAATAAGCCTATTTCTTGTAGTGAGCACTAGCGCACAGCGGCAGCACAAGCATCGCCCAGCACAGCACGCATATGCTGGCTGGGGTGATGCGGGGCTTGCTGGCAGCACTAGCTGGCGTGCCTAGTTGGCTGCCAGCCCAGCATCCCTCCTATGTCGGTTTTAGATGAGGGGACCATTGCTTGGAGCAATGGCTTGGGGATCAAGGCAATGGTCCCCCCCTCCAAGCCTTTGGTCCTCACCTAACTCTCTATCTCTCCTTGACACTTGTTGCATTGTGATTGATTTGATTATTAATTTATTTTGGAATTAAATTAATTATCAAAATTATTCATTCTCCCACATTGGTTGAGAAATGAAGTTCAAGGGTTCATTTCCCTATAAATACCAAAGTTTGGGTATTTGGGAAAGAACAACCTTGAGTGGAATTAAAAGGCAACTCTTGATTTGAGTAAACCTTGATTCGTAAAACTCGTAGTTTTATTTGTCCGGGTCTCGACTAACCTTCGAGACTTAGGACGCTCGGGTCGGGTTCGAGGGTACGATCCCGTTGGAGACCTCTTATTTTCGGGGTTCAAGTAAGAGCTCATCGTTGAGCGAATCACGCGTCAAAGGTATAATCTTTTATCCTTTCTTGTGTTTAATTATGTTTTGCTTGTTAATTGCATTTATTATGGAGGCGGGTCTTGGCGGGTTTCTTTCTGCGTAGTGTGGGTCACTACGAAACCTAACAAGGTAGACATAGCCATATCTACTATAGTCGTCCATGAATGTGATAAAATAGCGATAACCATTTCTTGCGGTTGTGCTCTTTGGTCCACATACATCCGTGTGTATAAGACCCAATAAGTCACTAGCCCTTTCTACTAACTTGGAGAATGGCTGTTTTATAATCTTGCCAAGTAGACATCCTTCGTAGTTTTCAAACGACTCTAAGTCGTATGAATCAAGAATCCCTTTATGAAGAAGTTTCTTGATGTGTTTGATGTTTATGTGGCCAAGACGACAATGCCATAAGTAGGTTTGATTCGACTCGGTGGTCTTAGCCCTTTTGGTGGTATCATTAACATTATAAACCTATTTGTCTAATGAAAGCACATAAAGACCATTTTCTGAATATGTCGTACCATATAAAACATTTTCAAGATAAAATGAACAACTATTGTCCCTTATCCGAAATTCAAAACCTTTGGCGTCCAACGCCGAAATTGAAATAATGTTTTTGGTAATGTTTGGAACATGATAACAATCATCAAGTTCTAAAACAAGCCCAGAGGGCAAAGACAAACTGAGTGTTCTAATGGATATGACCGCATTCCTTGCTCCATTGCCTACCCGAAGTTCCACTTCTCCCTTCACTAGCCTTCTACTTTTCCTTAATCCCTGAGCATTGGAACAAAGGTATGAGCCACATCCGGTATCAAATACCCACGAAGCTTTGCTAGTAAAGTTAAGGTCTATAACATATATACCTGATCTTGAAGTAACCGTGTCGTTCTTCTTATCCTCCTTGAACTTGAGGTAATCCCGTTTCTAATGTTCCTTCTTCTTACAATAGAAACATTCGGAATCGGATTGAGAAGACGCTACCTTCTTTTCCTTGTTGCTCTTGGTAGCTTTTGACTTAGGGGAAAAGGTCTTCTTACCTTTCCCCTTGTAGCCCTTCTTCTTGCCTGAGCGCTTGAATGACTTGCCCTTCTTAACCATAAGCATATCATGCTTCCCCTCATCCTTGAGCGTTTGCTCGGCCTGCTTCAACATCCCATGAAGCTCGGTGAGGGTTTTCTCCATGCTATGCATCTTGTAGTTCATCTTGAACTAATAATAGACTTTGTGCAACAAATGGAGAATAATGTCAATTGCCATCTCATTCGAGCACCTCGCATCAAGTCTCTCCATGTTTTCAAATAATCCAATCATTTTGAGCACATGAGGGCTGACGGGCTCTCCTTTCTTGAGCTTGCTCTCAAAGATTTGCCTGTGGGTCTCAAACCTCTCAATTTGGGCTTGCTCTTGAAACATATTCTAAAGTTCAGATATGATCTCAAAAGTCGTCTCCCTCTCAAAGAAAGTCTTTTAGAGATCCGGAGACGTTGTGGCCAACATGATGCATTTGACATCCCCATTGGCAGCGTGCCATCGGTTTAGGGCAGCCTGAGTGAACTCTCATTAGGAGTGTTGGGCATTTCCTCGTCAAGGACGTATTTCTTTAGCTTTTGCATGAGAACTATTTGCAAATTCCTTTGCCAATCAAGGCAGTTTGTCCCATTCAATTTCTCCTTATCGAGAATGAGCGGAGAGAAAACTGGTTGTTGTTGGTGTTAGTTGCAAATATTTAAATACAAATGAAAGAATTTGCAATGAAAAACCATTCATAAAATCAATAAGAAGGAAATTTAAAGCATACATGCAAACTTTCAATCTTATTAAGTGTTTTATCCACACATTTAAAATTGTCCCTTTTAGGCGAGAATAAAACGATTCCAAGACCCCAAAATCGAAAAGTGATTAAGCATGCTTTGTCTTGTCTTAACATTTAATATTTTAAGGTAAGCAATCCAATTGCTAATAACTCTAAGCTATTCTTGGTTTGATAAAACGTCACATCTAATGCTTTCTTGACGTTTATCTCCATTGCCACGACACCTAAGGACTCCTTACTGATATCGTTGAGTTTAACCAAAACTAACGCGTATACCTGGTATACCTTACGTCCATAGGAAAGTAGTAATGCCTTGCTTTGGCATAGCCCATTACTATTCTCATTAGTTCGGTAAGTGTCATTTTGGAATGGCAAATGTTAACTCAATTTTATAGGGACATAGGTTGGTTGATTAAGTGAACTAAATTAATCATTCAACATACGAAATCCTAAACATGCATCTAACATCGCAATTATATATAAGCAAAATATATAAGGCATAAATAAAGATGCGTTTGGCAACTAGCATGACCCCTTTAAACTTGAATCTTCAAATCTTCAAGGGACTTCATTGCATATTCTTGGCTTCGTCTTCTTGGAAACGCCATCTTTGAGACATCACCACCAAGTATGCAACTACTAGAAAAGCTAGGACTAATCTAAATAATTTAAGTACAAAAATACATAACGGCACGCAATCCGTACTTAGATTTACAAAAATACAAAACGGAACGCAGTCCGTATTTACTATCCTAGTCGGGCCCCATTAGTTGTCATTTTGTAAAACCTGCATTAGAATATCTATTCCATTCATCCATTCACTTCTAAAGTGAATGACCCATGCATTTTACAAATAATTCAAGTAATAATTCAAAACGAGCGCAAAACTAGATACTAACTTGGGTGGTTAATCCGATTAACGTGCCTAATTAAAAACTAGTCAAAGTAATTATCCGACTATGTGAATTAACACAATAATAATAGCACAAACAAGGCTAATTTAAGCTTAAACGATTAGTGAAGCTCCCACTAAATTCCACATCCAACTTAATTAAATTTAATTAAGCCGAATAACCCAAAATTTTGTCAAATAATTTTGCATGTGCTCGAAAAAACCGAGGCCAAGCCTTGTTTTAATTAAGAAACAAAACAACAAAATTAGCAAAATAGCAAACCCCTCAATGGTCGAGTGCTTAGCATCCAAGCCAAGAGGCTAAGCTTGCTAGGCACCCCAGCCTATGGTGCTGGCACGCTTAGCTTGTCGCGCATGGCGCGCCTACTGGAACCAACAACCTCGCGGCATGCTACGCACACACGCACGCTGCCGACGCTGGCAGTGCGTGGCCTGCCTGCTAGTGCTCGCAATACGCACTGCCTAGCAGCCCTAGTCTATGCAGGCTGGGCGTTGCTTGATAGAGCTTGCGTGCAGCCTTGTTGCATCCTCTGCACACTTGCTCGCACACACAAGCACACCCCTTGGCTCGACAGCAACATGTGGGTCGCACAAGCAGCCCTGCTAGTCGAGCCTAGGTGCTCGAAGCATTGGCTACAATTTTTGTGCTTGTTGTGCTTCGGGATTTTATTCCTAATTTTTGTGTGACGTAAAATTAATTCTAAATTGATTTTAGAACTAATAATGAGCAATATTGAAAATAAAACAAGTCCAACTTAAAATTTAATTTTAGTGCACAAACCAAAATTAATTCAAGAACCATTTTTTAAATTATTTTTGGCTCAACTTGATGCAACAAAAACTGAGGGCTATTCTCATAATTAATTTAACCAACATAAATCAATAATGAGATTTGACAAAAATAGTTGAATAAATAATCAATCATCCAATGAAATAATTTATCCAACATTTACTTATACACATTTGAATATTGTAACCTTTCAATATGAAGAATAATAATAAGATTCAACCATTTAAACCATTAAAGAATGAATCTTTAACATTTTAGGGGCTTCAAAAATCATCTTCACCATAAACTTTCACACTACAACCAATTTATTTGCAAGAGTGTGAAATTTCAAGTTTATCTGAAACCAAATTAAGCAACCAATATGACTTCATTAACATTCTTAATAAGGTGCAAAATTGCAGAAGATTAATGGTATAATCAAACACGTAAACCAACAATTGCATGCCATAATTAATCAAGGTTTACAGATTTAATATTTTTCGTTCCAAACGAAAAACCCCTCGAGAAAACCACTTTCTGGGTGGATTTTGGCTTCTGGAAGGTTATTTTTAGAACTTTGTGGGTAAAGAATGATTTAAAACGTCGACTCCACCCAAAATTCACTATTTTTTAGTCGAAATCGGGGTTCATAGGCCAAAAATAGCATAAATACGATTTTAATCTAATTAAAAACGAGGTCCTAATCTAATTAGGATGCTAAACCAGAAATTTAAATTCATTTAAATCACCTTAATTAATTTTAGTTGTAAAAATTAAATGCAAGTGGCTCTTATACCGCTGTTGGGTTTTGCGGTGTCCGACACCGCACGGAAACAAAACCCGAAAATCGGATCACATGCATAATAATTACAACATAAACAAAAGCATGCAAATAAATAAAACCCAAACACATAAAGAGAAGAGAGAGAAAGAAGCTCACCCCAGATGCGTACTTCGCTCACTAATCGAGCTCGGACTTGGAAAACTTCAATCCCCGCAAATGCAAGACCTCCGACGTCTCACACCCTCGATTACCGAACCGGCCCCTACCCTGTAGCTTAGACGGGGCTGGACCAAGATTACTTAGAGTTTAAGAACTAAGGTTTTCTCACACTTTGGAGATCCTTTAGAGTTCACCAACTCAAGTGAAATTCTCAATACCCAATGATTGGTATTTATAGGGAATTATTCCCAAGATTTCCCATCATCTTTCAATGTGGGATAGTTGGTGAAATGCCAAAAAGAATGAAATAATTTAATTATAAATTAAATTAAAATGGCAAAGAAATTAGCAAATAACAAGTGTCACAAGGAGAGCAAGGGAGTAGGTGAGGACCACAAGGGAAGGACCACCTTCCCCTTGCTCCCCAAGCAAACCCTCACAAACCGGCCTCTAATATCCCACGGCCAGCTGGCACCTTGCCTTGGGCACTAAGGCTGCCTTGCTAGCGCCTGGTCCCTCGGTTAGGCCTGCCAGCCAGCCCATGCCGCAGCACAGCCCATGCTAGCAAGCCTCACTAGCATACGCGGGCTGCTAGTGTTGGGCGCTGCTCTCGCTGCTAGCCCGCATGCACTTGCTCGGCAGCACACGCCTAGCAAAGCGATGCTTGCTAGGCTTGCGGCCAAGCATGCGCCTAGCGGTAGCAGCCCGACTAGGCTTCCTAGCCCGCTTAGCCTTCGTATGGCTAGGCCATTGTGAGGCTAGGACTTTTGCGCGCGTTGACTTGTTATTTGACTAATTTTTCCATCTTGTCGATTCCTAAATTCGAATCGACTTTCGACACTCGGCTTTGACGCTCTAAGCTCGGATTTCGACGTCTTATTTCGTAAAATCTCTATCGACTCATTTAATCCTTCGGATTAATTCGTCGTTTTGGTTCGGTTACACGATTTGGTGCGACTCGAAGGTTCAGTCAAGAGCAAGCTATAATATTAATTATACATTAATATTACTGATCGGAAGCGTCCTCAAGCTAGGCATTCTGATCACTTGACCTCACTGAATAATTAGCGTTCCTAATTAGTTCTGAACCCTCTATCGGAATAATATACTTGTGCGAAAGACACCATTCCTTTCAAGTTTCTAAGGATTTTAATTGCCCTTTGAATTTTGAAGACAGAATTGGAAGATCTGTTACTCATGGTGAGATTGCTGTTTTTAGAGATTGTGTGCAGTATTGTGGGTTAAATGATTTGAATAGAGTTGGTGTTGTTTACACTTGGAATAATAATAAGCAGAATGGTGAAGATAAAGTCTATATTAGGATTGATAGAACTCTTATACGTGAAGATTAGGCTCTACGTTTCCTAACTCTTTTGTTTATTATATGCCTGAACAATGGTTTGATCATTAACCTTCTATGGTCCAAATTGTTGATCAGGTGAAGCCTAGGAAATTCACTTTCAGGTTTTTAAATATGTGGGCAGATCATGAGAAATTCCTGGACACTGTAAAAGATGTATGGAGTAACGGAGTAAACATAATTAGTGGTATTCCTATGTATAGAATGGCTGTTAAATTGAGGAAATTGAAGCATATTCTAAAGAATCTCACTGGAATTCTACAGATATTGAAATTTAGTATGAGAAGTTGAAGGATGAGATAAAAGATTTGTAGTATAAGTTGCAGCATAATCCTGAGGATGATGTTGTTAGTAATGCTGAAGCCAATAGTCTTGATGAGTTCATAAAGGTGAGGAAGTTGTACTTTTCTTCTTTACAGTAAAGAGCTAAGAGTCATTGGCTCAAAGTAGGAGATGATAACACAGCTTTCTTTCATAGAAGTATTATACTGAAGCAATATAGAAAGAGAGTTGTGGCTGTAACGGATGAGAAAGGCAAGGAGTGTAATTCTCAGGTTGAAGTGGTTGATGCTTTTGTGGGATATTATAAGAATTTGCTTGGTTCTGATTTTGGTGAAACGGTGAATGTTAGTGCAGAGATAGTTCAGAAAGGCAGTGTTATTTCAGAAGAGTGGGCTGCTTATTTGTGTGTTCCTTTTTCATGGAAAGAAATCAAAGATGCCTTGTTCTCTATTCCAAATGATAAAGCTCCTGGTCCTGATGGGTATTCAAGCTATTTTTTCAAGAAATCTTGAAGTGTGATTGGTAAGGAATTCATGGATGCAATTACCAATTTCTTTGAAAATGGTAAATTACGAAAGGAGGTATACTGTACAACTCTGACTCTTATTCCCAAAGTGGAGTATCCTAGTTCAGTTGTGGATTTTAGACCTATTGCTACTGCAATGTTGTTGTCTATAAATGCATAACTAAGCTCATTTGATCTATCTTGAAGACCGTACTTCCTAGTGTTATTGCTCAGAATTAGACTAGTTTTGTTGAGAATAGGCAGATTATTCATAACATTTGCATTATCCAAGACTTGGTTCCTCATTATAGCAGGAAAAATGCTCCTAGTGGCTGTTTGTTAAAAGTAGATATAAGAAAAGCTTATGATTATGTGAAGTGGGACTTTTTAGTGGAAATGCTAATAGCTCTCAAGTTCCCAGAGAAGTTTGTTGAGTTAGTCATGGTTTGTGTGACCTTTGCCTCTTTTTCTCTAAACATTAATGGGGGATTGGAGGATTTTTCCAAGGAAAGAAGGAAGGTGACCCTATGTCTCCTCTCCTCTTTGTCATTTGTATGGAGTACCTGTCAAGAATCTTGAGCTGTGTTGGTGAAGACAATAGGTTCAAGTTTCATTCAAAGTGCAAGCATCTAAAGTTGAATCACTTAGTGTTTACATATGATTTGATCCTGTTCAGTAAAGGTGATAAGGATTTTGTTGAGCTTATTTTGAGAAGTCTTGCTACTTTTGCAGCAGCCTCTAGTCTAGCTTGTAGCTAATAATGGGAAATCTAATATTTACTACCGTAATATGAGCCCTAGGGAGAAAGCTGAGATTATTAGCATATCTGGGTTTAAAGAGGATTTCCTGCTTTTTAAGTATTTAGATGTGAATGTTAGTTCTAAGAAGCTTAATAAGACTGACTGTTAGTGTCTTATTGACAAGATTATAGCTAAAATTAGATCCTGGGGCACTGGATCTTTTTCTTATGTATGAAGGGCTCAGTTAGTGAGTTCAGTGCTGCTCACTTTACATTCTTACTGGGCTTCTATCTTTGTCTTGCCTAAGAGTGTGACCACTAGTATTGTGACTATTTGCAGGAACTTTTTGCGGGATGGTAAGGTTATCTATAATAGAGTTACCCTAATAGCTTAGGATATTGTTTGCAGGAATAAGAAGCAAGGTGCATGGGCTGAGGGTGCATGATTGTCATTTATGAAACCTTGCCGCCCTTGGAAAGCAGGTCTGGAACATTGCTAGTAAGCAAGACAGGTTATGGCTCAGGTGGATCAATCACCTGTATATAAAAGGAAAGAACTGGAAAAGGGTTTAATGTCCTACTACTGCTAGCTTGAGTTGGAAATAGTTATGGAAGGTCAAGGAGCTTTTTAAGCCTGGTTTTACTGATAGTAGATGGAATACAAATGCAAAGGGCTATACAATAGCTAATGGGTATAAATGGTTACAAAAGGAACTTCCAGATGTCCATTGGTGTAATTGGGCATGGAACAAGCTGAATATTCCAAGGCATAGCTTTACTCCTTGGTTAATTGTTTGGAAAAGGATTAGAGTAAGAATGAAGTTGGCAAAGTTGGGCATCATTAATGATACTTCTTGTCCTCTTTGTGGTGACAGGGATGAAACTGTAGAGCACTTGTTCTTTGAGTGCCAATACAGTAAAGAATGTCGTGACATTGTGGATAAGGTTACAAGTATCAAGTGTAGTCCTAGCTCCCTGGATGAGTGCAACTCTAAACTGAATGACATAAGAGGCAGGTTTAGAAGGCAGGTGGTGCAGAGCTGTTATGCAGGGATTCTGTATGTAGTTTAGCAGCAAAGAAATAAGGCTGTGTGGATCTTTGTTTGCAGAGTCCTAAAATGGTTGTTCAGAAGCTAGTGTGGGAGGTTTATCAAAGAATTAGCCAAATTATGCCAAAGAAAACGAGTAGAAAGAATAGGGAATGGCTTAAGTGCTTGAATGTATAGTTTGATAAATTTTTTTGTATAGCTGGTGTTGTTTTGTTGCCTGTTTGGGCTTTTGTGTAGGTGGTGTGGCTAGCTTTGTAGCCTTGGTGATTGTATTCCATTTTTGATTCATTTATAATGTTTTTTATTTCTTTTTTTTTACCTTTTTGCAAAAAAAAAAAAAAAAAAAAAGAAAAAAGAAAAACTTTAATGACTCATATGGCTGCCCCGTCGATGACGTTGCTCTCATCTTTCTCCATTCTAACTATGAGGAATTCAAGAAATATGAGGATTTGGGGCATTGAATCGTATTACTTAGTTTAGGAGCAATTTTGTTATTTTATATAGGTTTTTTGGAGGAAATTTTTTTAAAGTGTACATCCTCAACCGGAGATTTTTGCCGGAAAACTAAGAGTGGTAGTGCTACTCAAAGGTTTTTGGGTTTTGTGGTAATTATTTCAAAAAAAAATATTAGAATGGTAGTTGTTCTCAAAAATGGGCATTTAATGGTGAGCTCTTTCCCAAATTAAGGTCAAGAAGAACCACAATTCCCAAATTGCAGCCAAAGTTTTAAGAATTCCCAAAGTACCGTCCACGTCACCGGTTCAGGGGGAAGAAATTTTAAATCCGGTCTACAGCAAAACCGCTACCTGAAGTAGCGGTTTTTACTAATAAACCGCTACTTCAGGTAGCGGTTTCTTTTTAATAAACCGCTACTTCAAGTAGCGGTTTTTGTTTAATAAACCGCTACTTCAAGTAGCGGTTTTCTAGCAGGTATAATTTCCTGATTTCACTTTCCTCTTTCATTTTCGTCTTCTCACCAAAATCCCATCCACGCCTTCCACCAAAATCACACCTCCTTCAACGGAAGCCGGCGCAGCCAAGGAATCCACCGACGCCGCCGGAGCATTCCTCAGCAACGAAGGCCGCCGCTGTTGACGCCGAGGGTTCGACTTTAGTGGTCGGCTTTGCTAATTTCAGAAGAAACGTGCTGATCTTCTTGTTTGTGGTAAGTGCCCTAATTATTTTTTGTATTCAGTTATTGGGTTTGTTGTTGTTATTGAGTTTGTTGTTGTTATTGAGTTTCAGAATTGTATGTATGTGTTGTTGTTGTTGGTTTTGGTTGTGTTGTTGTTGTTAGTGTTCTTGTTTATTGTTGTTGTTATTGAGTTTCGGTTTTGGTTGTGTTGTTGTTGTTAGTGTTCTTGTTTATTATTGTTGTTATTGAGTTTCAGAATTGTATGTATGTTTGTGGTTGGTTTTGGTTGTTGTTGTTGATTTACTTACCTTACATATAACCCTTGTAGAATTATTAATGGTTTCGATCACATTACTCAGTTTAGGTTGCTATAATTGCTGATTTTGAAAGTGAAAATAGAGCTTCTATACACAAAGTACATGAGCTCAAAGTACATGTAGTCATTACTCCACCTACAGCTGGGGGAGTGCGACTCTTGGTTTTTTGTATCGGCAGCTATGTCGAGCATGTCAGCGAGATTCAAGACAGATTGGAGGCCCGCTCATCCTACTACAGTTGTGGTCGTGGGAGCATATTACTATTGGCCGACCATACATTAGGAGGCCTCGAGATCCGCCACAGGAGGACCCTGAGGCTGAGGATGAGGATGACATTTTGGGGACTCAGCATCAGCGAGGTGTTGACCCTTTGGCGTGCAGGTACAATGTTTGCTTCAAGTTCATGTTCTTACAATTCTATCTTTCAAGAATTATTATTAACATGTCTTTACAGGTGGTTACGTTTCCATCTATCGTGTGCGCATACTGCTTCTGGACTACCATACTACAGAGATGCGTTTGACCATCAGCGCGAGGACCAGGTACAATCGGTGTTTCTTTTTTTTTGTGCATTGTATTTCTTCCATTATGTTAGTCATATACATGTTGACATACTTGTTTTGGGAATTAGATGATTTGGCAGCCATATACTGAGGCGGTGATGGATCGACTTCCGGAGATTTGTCGCTCAGACATGCACATTTGGCGTTCACGGGCACCTCTGATATGCTTTGACGTCGTTGAGTTCCACCTCCCAGACCGAGTCCTTCGTCAGTTCGGGTTAGACCAACCGATCCCACAGGATGTAGACACGGACGTTGCTCTACACAGGAAGGATCGAAGGGGACAGCGTAATTGGGAGATTCGGCATTCGGACCATGTACACGAGTGGAGTCGACGAGAGGCATTAGTCGTCCAGGGATACCCGTTCACTGGGACTTCTTCCCCGGCCATGACAGAGTACATGGCTTGGTACCGTCGCATCACGAGACTGGTCATTACTCCACCTTCGCAGGAGCGCCCCCCGAGTCATTACCAGCCAGCTACCTCTGACCTCCTGCTTGTATGAACTTCACTTCATTTCAATCTAGTTCTTACGTTTTTGATTTCATTTTACTAACATTAAAACTACACTTAAATGTAGGCACATGCATTTGCTGATTTGCACGTCCAGCTATCGGGAGCTAATGAGACCATCTCCCACTTGCCACCAGAGACGGCTATACCATTTGCCATACAGACGATGCAGGGTTTTACATCATTTTGTGGCCAAACCTTGTCTAGGGTGGGGCAGTCACACCTTATTCAGCAGCCTCGACCGTCCACGTCTTCATCTTCTACTGTGCACACTATGCCGATCAGACCACCACCTCATCGTGGAGGCCATTCAGCACGTGCCTTCCGTCCACCGACTCCTTCTCAGCATACTATCATGACATCTCCTCCACTAGTGCATCGCCAGTATCAGAGAAACCGACGGCGTAGCAACACTACGTCTGGGGTTGGAGTTGGCCTGGATGACATTCCAGAGGAGACAGCTGCATCATCTTCATCGTCACCTCATGGGAAGAAGCAACGCCCGAGCTAAGTGTATATTTTGGAACTAAACTAATTTTTTTGTAAATGCTTAGAATTGGATTTTGTTATATTTAATCAATTGAAAAATATTCGACTTTGCAATTTCGACTTCCTTAGATCTTCATAAACTTGTTATTTATGGTGGTTGTGTTGAAAATATGCTATATATCTCATGTTTTACAGGTACACAACTTGCAGGTTTTTTTTTTGAGTGATTATGCAAGTTTGAAAAAAAAACCAGTCCAGGGTAAACCGCTACTTCAAGTAGCGGTTTTTCAAAGTAAACCGCTACTTGAAGTAGCGGTTTTCCAAAATAAACCGCTACATAAAATAGCGGTTTTTTGTAAACAAACCGCTACTTCAAGTAGCGGTTTTAAACTAAGAAACCGCTACTTGAAGTGGCGGTTTATTGCAAAGAAACCGCTACTTCAAGTAGCGGTTTACCCTGGACCGGAAAAAAAAAAAAAACCGGTTTTTTAACCAGTGCTTACGTGGACGGTAGAATGGGAAAATAAAAAGATTTGGCTGCAATTTGGGAATTGCGGTTCTTCTTGACCTTAATTTGGGAAAGAGCTCTTTAATGGTATTTGGCAAAATTTTCCATAGATATGTGTTGAAGGCGAAATCATATATTAGTATTATTCTAAATCTTTCTTATAAACATATATTCCGCATGAAACTTTCCATCCATTTTTTTTTTGACAAATCTTCTTCTAAGATATATAATCCACTATTATATATTTCTTCCTATATTACCATTCTCCCTCTTTATATACTTGTATATATTTAATTAAAAATTATTCCAAATCTTTGTTTTCTTATTATATTAAGAAAAACTAATTTACATGTAATAAATTAATAATGCAA
The DNA here is from genome assembly GCF_001683475.1 of Chenopodium quinoa. Classification (NCBI taxonomy): domain Eukaryota; kingdom Viridiplantae; phylum Streptophyta; class Magnoliopsida; order Caryophyllales; family Amaranthaceae; genus Chenopodium; species Chenopodium quinoa. The sequence goes on from NW_018742980.1 coordinate 2,307,791, forward strand.
TTATTCTCATCGAAATACCGGTAATGTGAAATACCTTGTCAAAAAAATTGTAAAACATTAACACTTACTTTAAAAAGAAATATAATTAAAATAATGAAATTTCGTTAAAGAAGTGGGTAAAATATAGAAAAGCAAAGAAAATAAACTAGATTATTACTAGACTAAAGCTTATTTTTTATTCAAATAAAAAGATTGATTCATATTTTTTTAAAAAATCGAGTCACTCGACATGTCAACATCTACAGAGAAATTCAAATCTTATAATTATATGAGAATTGAAATAAATAAAAATATCATTTCAACTAAGCTACAATAATTAATGCAAATGGTACATTATCCGTACCCTTTGTCATATCGCTCCTTAGAAAGGAAGAGGGGAAATCTTGCCTATAATATTACCAATTTTATTTTTAAAAATTAATGAAAAATATTGAAAAAGGTGAAAGAGAGCATATAAAGAAATGAATAATAAAGAAAAAATGAAACAAAATATATAATTCAATTGCTAAAAAATTATTAATTGCATATTTTAACTTATATATACAATTACAGAGTATTAGAGGCGTCAATTAAGGTAAATAATAATAAATAAATAAAGACACAAAAGTAAAACAAAAAATATATAATTCAATTGCTGAAAAATTACTAATTGCATAATTTAACTTATGTTTACATTTATGGAGTATTAGAGGTGTCAATTCAAGTAGCTGGATGGAGTTTGGGTTGACCCACGACGGTTCGAAATTTTTTGGGTCGGGTATGTTCGGGTCAAGGTTATTCTTTTAATTGGTCTCGGCTCGAATCGGGCTCGGGTCTCGAGTCAGCCTTGCAGATAATATAAGCTCACAAAACATAAATTCTAATAAGTTCTGATAAGGGCCGATAAGGGTTACTTAAGTTAATTTTACAACTAAAATAAGTTCAAATAAGGTGTAATAAGTTTTGAAAGTTAAATTCAAGTAAGCTATATCTTTAAATGAAATGTTTTTATATTATCATTATCAATTTATTAAGATTTGGGTTATGTTCAATTCATAGATTGGACCTAACTTATTGTTAGGCTATGTTTGATTGACTAGATTTTACCAGACTTGGGTTATGTTCAATTCACCACATTTTCTGATTTGACTAGCTATTATTTGATCTGATTTGTAGATTTATTTAATGAGATTTCATTTGATTTGCAATTTACAAATATGAAATTTTTATAATTTTTCAAATTACGAAAATATAACTGTTCAACGATAAACAAAAGCGAATTAACAAATCAAATCTGATTTGCTAGCCGGTTTAATATGATCAAAATAAGTTGAAGTGAACATAACCTTGACAATTAGAGTAATATTTAATAAATGAACTTGTTATACCGTGCAATTGCATGGGTACTATACTAGTCTATAATATTATTAAAACTCGAAGGGATAACATGGTATCGCCACGTGTCACCATTCCTTTGATGTATTTGGCGCCACATGAGCAATGACATGTTAAGACCTATTCATCTATACTAAATACTAAAAATCAATGAAATAATGCAAATTTATGATTGAGTTATGATTTGAACCATTAAATTTAAGAACATTTACCATCCAACTATCAATGCCTCTTAATACTTATTGTGCTTAATAGAATGGATTAAACTACACATTGTAGCTTTCTAATTTGATCGTAACACTTCTTATTTTGCAACTTCGTATTAACTGCTCAATATATTATTTCAATTAATAAGCAAACATAAATTCATTTTTTTAATTTCAACTTTGATTCCCTATTGAAATTTTGTAATTGTTGATGGGCATCAAATATTCCTGTTTCGGGGTTTTCTGTGTCCTTCAGGAGAGTTACAACACCAAGATTGGAATCCAGACGCCTGTACCTGCAAAACAACGGAGACTTTGGTTGGGGGAGTTCCGCCTCCAACGCTCAAGTTAGAACCGGAGTGGAGTCTATAATAAATGCGGAAATTAAGAATCTTCTCGAAATATGTGATCGGGAGTAAATGATTTGAAATCAATATGCTCGGTTAGTTGGTATTGAATGTGAATGTTTTCTAATTGGGAAACATCTCCCTATTTATAGGGTCTTGAAGTATGTGCCACGTGTCCAGAAGGGATTGGTTCCTATGAACCACTCTGAAGGTGACATATGTCACACGCTGATTGGTCCACGTGGCATAGGGTATTTTTACCCCAAACATTTTCCCCTCACAGATGTGACATGGCACGCCACGTGGCATCTGTGACGTTTGTCACTCGATCATTAGATGACGGTAATAACCGTTCGCCTTCCTAGGGAGTTTGCTGGGATGCCCCTTCGCATTACCCTCCTTTATATAGCCGTTCACCCCCTTCATTTCGACATTTTCCAAAGTTTAGAAAGAGATAGAGTCAAGCGGCGTCCAGAGAGAATTGTAGTGAAAAACCCGCCTGCTCCTGCCTGTAAACACATCCAGTAAGACGTCTGTGATTGTCAGACGGCACAGCTTTTTGAAAACCGTCTGAGGGGTTTGCAAGCAATCTCTTTAATTTCCAGAGGCACATACGGGTATACCCTCTGTGCGTCAACTAGTTCAAACTTCCAAAAAACCGCTCGGGTACCCCCCAGCAAATACACCTACTTTCACAGAGGATACATTCGGTCAAGCGCCTGTGCCCCTTGCAAGCCATCATCTGATTTTCGCCTGCTAATTCAGCCGGTCGACACTTTGTTTTTTCAACTTATTTTTGAGGTACCGTCTCTACCCCCCTCAACTCTTTCATGTATTTTTGTTTGTGTCTTTTTCTCTTATAAAAATAAATGAATTCAACAACTACACACACGACACACCACGATTTAGAGGGAAACCGGTCCCCTGGTACGGCTGAGTCTAGGACTGGGTGAGCCGCCTCTAGGTACTGAGATTCCCCTTGTCCATCTCCCAATCCAACCATCTCCGTGTTTGTGTAGGACACTATGGCTCGAACTAGAAAGACGGTTGTAGATCCGGAGTATAAAGGAGAAAGCTCCGAAGAAAGGCAGCCTAAGATGGGTCAGGCTGAGAATACAAGGGAATCTCTTGAAGGTACCCTAAGCACCCCTAACGATGGAATTTTGGAGTCTGATAGTGGAGGCGGTGAAGATGCCGCCTCTATCTCTGATGCTGAAAAGGGAGAACCCTCTAATGAGGGAAACAACAGTGAGGTCGCCTCTAGATCGAGGTCTGAATAGAGCAATAGCTATCTTACACCGGTTGTAGATAGCGAGGAAGAGGAAAGGCCCACTTGGAACAATAAGGGTGATCCCCTCCAGATCTAGGTCTCAGCCAGGGACAGGGCTAATATGGAAAGACATCTGGAAACCTTTATCCTCAAACGGCCTCTAGGACCGGGGTATACCATCCGGGTTCCGCCTGAGCTGGGTACAATAGCTTGGGAAGATGATCAACGCAATGCAAACGAGTATTTCGGCTACTATGAGGCGGCCTTTTTAGCCGGTCTCCGCTTCCCCTTGTACAACACAATAAAGGCCATTTTAAGAGGATATGGCCTAGGCATGTGGCAGTTAACCCCAAACTCTTGGGTTAACATCTTGGCTACATCGCCGCTTGCGAAATGCAGGTCTCCATCCCGGTTGGGAGGCCTTTGCCCACATGCACTACTTAAGTCGAAGTCCAGGCGGGTGGAGGGCATGGTATGCTCTGACCACTTACCCCAAATACCTGATGACCTTAGACAAACCGTCTAATTGGTTAGATTGAAAGAACCGCTTCTCCCTAGTCTCTACCCCCACAAAACAAGAGAACTTCGAATTTAGGACCTATAACCGGAAGCCGAGTCTGCTAGGGCAGAAGTGTAAGTTGCCCGAGGTCCCGGATGAGGACTATGAGATAATCATAGAGGCGGGGTTCTTTGAACTTACTACCACCACCCTCTCAACCGGTGAGCTAATAAGCGTACCCAAGAATTGGGTACCCAAACACGAGTTTCTAAGAGATGAGGCTTTCTTATCCGCCAGCGGGTTGAGCACCACTTTACTAAACAGGTATGTTGCGGATGCATCCGACACTTATTATGCCGCCTTTGCTACTTTTTACTTGTGAATTTTTTGCGTAATTGTCTAATCAGATGGTTTCTTTTTTGCAGTAAATGCTTTAAGGATGCTGCCTGAGAGCAAGACTCTTGCATGATCCGCCAAAGACATCCGTAAGGAGAATGCGGAAAAGAAGAAGGTTGCACAGGCGGCTAAAAGCCAAGTATAAACGCCTGTCACTCCCTTTCTTGCATTCATCAGTCTTAATTTATGCCGGCTGACCATAATGACCCCCAATTTTTTATTCAGGATGGGAGCAAGGCGCCTCGGTCTCTTACAAAGTTGATCAAGCCACGACTGGGGGGTGAGATTGCTGTCCCCAACAAGCTTCAAAAGACTTTTGCCCAGACGGTTCCAGGCCGTGTGACTGTTGGGGGGCAAAAGCGTTAAAAACACCGTCTTGGGATTCGATCTAACAGCCAAACAGCCGGATGCCTCTGAGGCATCGAAGGATGGAGAGCCACCCAGAACTACAGTCGGCCCTGTAGTTATTGTATCCCAAGGTACATCCAATCCTTTCAACCCTCTTGTGCTTGGCAAACCCATGCTCGTCAAGTCACACTCTCACCTCCAGCCAGAAGATTCTTCCGGCAGCCGACAATCTATAAGAGGAGCGTATGTAGCTTTCTCACCGTCTCTTTCTAGTGCAGATCTCTCCCCCGGTGGCCGGATGTACAACAGTATTCTAGGGCCATGCTGAAGTCCATCCCCAAAGAGGAGAAGGAGGCAATCCCAGGGATCAACGCCTTCAATGCCGACGGGGCCCTGGCTAACCTGGCTGAGTTATGATCACTAAGCTTGTTATATATATATATATATATATATATATATATATATATATATATATATATATATATATATATATATATATATATATATATATATATATATATATATAATCTTCTAACCCTGACTATGATCATGTAGACAATGCTACGCGTGGAGGGGCTGAAGAAAGCCTATGCCAGGAAGCAGGAGGAGGTAAGACGGGTTAAAAGAGAGGCGTCTGAGACCCATAACGTTGCTCAATATTCCATGATAGTGCATGAACTAGAAACTAAAAGTCAAATCATGCAACAGGCAGACTCCATCAAACGGCTTCAAAAATCCCTCGATGAGGCCAATACCAAACTCTTCAATCTTCAGGATGCGTACAATAACTTTGAAGAAGAGCTTAAGAAGATGGAGAAAGCTCTCAAATCCTTTGCAGAAACCAAGAAAGAGAACTCCTCCTTAAAAACAGAAAACGAACGCCTGAAGAAGGAGATGGCTGCTGCCAACAAGAACTTTGAAACTACCCTTCATGCTGAGCAGAGCCGGCTCATCGAGGAGAATTAGCAAGACTGCGAGAGCCGCATGAGAATGGCTTGGTCCCTAGTGCATCCGGATATGGAATATGTCGTCTTGGAACTGGCATATAAATATGTAGATCTTGCCATTCTGGCCAAGGAGGAGAACAAGCCGGAGTCCGAGTCGTATGAGGACTAGGCAAAGAAGGAGATTGAGGCCATGCAGGCAGAGGCAGGCTTTGATGGGGAGGAGGAGGAGGATTAAGCAAAAAATCTGGAGACTCCTGCCTCAGAATCATCCGCCAAAGACGCGCCTCCCCCGGCTCCTTAGGCTTAAGCTTATTTTTATTTTTATTCCCATCTCCGGCTTGCGTGTCGTGTATCTTGTAATTTTAACAATATTCCTATTTCCCGGGTGTTCATCCGGTTGACAATTGCTCCCAGCCTTTTGATCGGATTTGATTAATGACCATTTGCCGACTGTGTCGGTTTTGTAAATTTTATTTCGATTTTTTACAATTTCGTTGAAATTTTCGCATTTTGCATTTTGCTAATTTTTGCTAAGTAGTTGTTTCCATGCGGTCATCGAATGTCCTAGATATATTTGCCCCTGGACGGATGTATGCTTGGTTGATTGGTACTAAAAGTCTTAAACTGAGCAGACATCCGTCTACCAGAAATTCGGGATAATGCTCAGACGGTTCTTTGACCATGTCTGGGCTATTCTAAGATGGAGAGACTGGTAAACACCAGCTGTGATTTATGCCTTTTTTAAGTCTCCTTTGATTAAAAGACATGTTAACCGGCTGTGATTTACCTCTAAATCAATCTAGGCCAGTTGGTTATGACAATCATCATAACTAGCAAGCGTTTATTATCTGCGTATTGACCATGCCTTAGCAGATAGTTCACGTTAATCAGATGAGCATAGATCGTGTGTAGGTACTTTGAACAGAAACGATTTAGATGTTAAGGTTAGGCTTAAATCTTCAAATTAACCGTCTGTGGTGCCTTTGAGAGACAGACAATTTTATCCAGCCAAAACAACATTCTTTGGCTACATTGGAACAGGCAGGAGACAAGTTGTCAAGGCTTCAAATAATCTTTCAAACGGTTGAGTTATCTTAATCTAGACACTCTGTTAGGCCGCTTGCATTTACGTTTATAGAGCAATGTACCACCCAAATGGGAGATGCTCTCTACGACGAATTCACCCGGATGGGGTGTCGCCGGGTGCCTACTGTAGGAGTAGGCACTTAGCTTTAATATATGGCCATTGGCCTCCTAAGGTTGTTCATAAAAGAACAACCTAGCCGCTTGGTCTTTGGACTTGGCTTAATGTTGCTCATGTGGGAGCAGTTGTAAGAAGTGAAGCACACTTGTTTGCGCATTGCACAGACGGTTTACATATACAGAAAGCAAATAAATACGTTTGCAAACGAAGTTACTTTCATTGATATACTTTATTTACAAAAATTACACAAATCTCAGAAGTAGTACTTTTTCAAGTTATCTACATCCCAAGTTCTGGCTAGCTGCCTACCGTCTAGTGTCTCCAGGCGATAGGTGCCGCCTCTAACTTCCTCATAGATCCGGTAGGGGCCTTCCCAATTAGGAGTCAGTTTTCCTTGCTCATTGGCCCTATCGGTTGCCTCCATTTTTCACAACACAAAGTCCCCCACTTTTAAGGGTCGTTTGTGCACTCCTTTGTTGTAGGCTCTGGTCATTCTCAGACAGTATATCTCATGACGTAAGGAGGCATTGCCCCTGCGCTCCGGGAGTGAATCCAATGCTAGGCGCATGGCCTCCCAATTAGCCTCTTCGTCATAGAGCATGATCCGAAGTGTTGGCTCGTAATATTCAATAGGCAGAACGGCTTCAGTGCCGTATGTCATGAGAAACGGGGTTTCACCAGTTGCCCCTTTTTTAGTTGTTCTGATGGCCCATAGAACATGAGGCAACTCATCTGCCCATATATTCCCAGCTCTTTCAATTTTCTTTTTAATGTTGCTGAGATGAGCTTGTTGAAGGCTTCAACTTGGCCGTTTTCTTTGGGACGGCCGACTGATGCAAAACAATGTGAGATCCCTTGATCTCCCAACCAGCTCTTGAGGGTAGGTGTTTCAAACTGAGGGTCATTGTCAAAGATCATAGACATAGGTACCCCAAACCGGGTGATGATGTTTCTCCGGATGAAGGAGATGACATCCTTTGTCTTAATGCCCTTAACCGCCTCTGCCTCAACCCATTTGGTGAAGTAATCTACAGCAACCAGGATGTACCTCCGTCCGCCTGTAGCAGGCATATATGGACCTAGGATGTGCATGCCCCATTTTGCAAATGGAACCGGGCTGTAGATAACCGTCAGATCAATAGCTGAACGGTGTATGAGTTTGCCGAATTTTTGACATTTATCACACTTCTTCACCATTTCCATGGCGTCTTCCTTTAAGAGTGGGCCAAAAGTAGTCTTGCCGTCAGGCCCTTTCACTAGAGTTCTGCCGCCTATATGTGATGCACAAAAGCCTGAGTGCAGATCCTTTAGAAATTCCTTCCCCCTTTCTAGGGTGACACATTTCAGCAGCGGTTGGAGGTAACCCTTCCTGAAGAGCTCTCCGTTACGGACCTCAAAACTTGCGGCCCGCTTCTTTAGTGCAGCCGCTTTTGAAGGGGCATTCGGCAAAGTGTCGTTTGACCGATAGGCCCGGATGGCATCCATCCAGGTCGAGCTTCGGTCAAGAACTCTAATGGGATCATGTTCAATGCTTCTTTTTTCCATGACTTCCCAAAAGACCAACCTAGGCGTATCACAAGAGGCGGATGACGCTAACTTAGAGAGGGCATCCGCCTGATAATTTTCTGACTTGGGCACTTGGCTCAAATGAAATTTGTCAAGTGACCCAACCTCTTCTTTGACCACCTGAAGATATTTGATCATAATCGGATAGGTAGCCTCATAGTTACCATGGTATTGACATACGATCAATTGGGAATCAGAGCAGGCGTCAACTTTCCTTGCCTTTGCCGCCTTACACATATGGATACCGGCTAGTAGAGCCTCATACTCCGCCTCATTGTTTGAGGCCTAGAACTTGAACCGTAGTGCATATTCATATTTATCCCCTTTCGGAGACTGACATATTACGCTTGCACCACAACCGTTCATGGTAGAGCTCCCGTCAATGTACACTTTCCAAACCTAGTCAAGATTCTCCGGCTCATCAGGCCTTGTCATTTCGATGATGAAGTCGGCAAACCCACCTGACCTTTCACCCCCTCCTAGGTTCGAAAGTGATTTCCAGACTTTGCATTTGAATAGCCCATTTGAGCATTCTACCGGATGACTCTAGGGTTGTCATTGGACGCTTGAGGGGTTGATCTGTGTAGATCACCCCCGGATGTGCTAAGAAGTATGGTTTTAACTTCTTGCTTGCCATGAAAAGAGCAAGCCCAAAATTTTCAACCATGGGGTACCGGAGCTCAGCATTTCGAAGAACGTGGCTAATGAAATATACCGGAAGCTGAATGTCGTCTCTCTCAGCAAGGAGAACAACACCGAGGGCATGATCCGAGACGGCTAAGTACATGTAGGGAACCTCCTGAGGCAGAGGGCTCACTAGCCTTAGCAACGAATGCAAGTGCTCTTTCAATTTCTGAAGTCCCGCCTTAGCATCATTCCCCCATTCAAATCTTGTCTTCTTCTTGATTGCCTTGAAGAAATAGAGACATTTGTTGCATGACCGGCTGAGGAATCTCCCCAATGCCGCCAGGCAATCGGTTAATTTTTGAACTTCCCTTAAAGTGCGGGGCGACTTCATGTCCATAACTGCCTGTATCTTTTCTAGATTAGCCTCTATCCCCCTTTGATCAATCAAGAATCCGTGAAACTTCCCAAACTCAACACCAAAGACACACTTCTTGGGATTAAGCATGATCTTGTGCTGCCTGAGGGTGGTGAAGGTTTCTCGAAGATCAGCAAGGTGATCCGTCTATAGCTTGGATTTAACTATCATGTCGTCAATATATGCCTTTACATTCCTCCCAATTTGATTAATGAAGACTGTATTAATCATACGTTGGAAGGTAGCAGGCGCATTTTTCAGCCCAAATGGCATCACAGTGTAGCAGAATAACCCTTGATCAGTGACGAATGTCGTCTTTTCTTGATCCTTCTTCCACAAGGGTATTTTATGGAAGCCTGAGTAGGCGTCCATGAAGCTCATCAAGGCATGGCCGGCTGTAGAGTCGACCAAATTGTCAATCTTTGGAAGTGGATAACTATCCTTCGGGCATGCCTTGTTCAAATCTGTGTAGTCAACACACATCTGCCAGGTCCCATCCGGCTTTTTAACAAGAACAACATCTGCAACCCAATCCGGGAAGTGATATTGTCGGACGACCAAATTGTCGATCTTTGGAAGTGGATAACTATCCTTCAGGCATGCCTTGTTCAAATCTGTGTAGTCAACACACATCCGCCAGGTCCCATCCGGCTTTTTAACAAGAACAACATCTGCAACCCAATCCGGGAAGTGATATTGCCGGATGAACCCAGCCTCCAAGAGCTTCTTTACCTCAGCGGCTGCCGCCTGGCTTCTTTCCTCACCGTGGTTCCTTTTCTTTGTCTAACCGGCTTCTTTTTAGGATCCACAGCGAGTTTATGCACAGCTAGATCCGTGCTGACGCCTGACATCTCCTCAACTTCAAAGTCAAAAATGTCTTTGAATTCCTTTAGAAGAGTGTGCAATTTTTCACCCAACTTAGCAAAAGCAGCCGTCCCCACCTTAATAGTTCAATCTGGATAGGTGTCATCCTGAACGATGTCAATGTGATCTCCAGCCAGCTGGGGACGTAGCTCGTCTGACCTTTCCCCGATCAGTAATTGCTATTGCTTCTCTTTCTTGACGGTTGCCAATTGGTCCGCCTTTCTCTTTTTACCAGCTGCTCTCGGAGCAGGCGCAGCTTCTTTGACCTCATCAAGGTCTATAGGCTCCTCATCTTGATCGGTTGTAGCCACAGTCGGTTTGACGTCTGAGAGATAGCATTCTCTCGCTGTCTTCCGATCTCCGTTCAAGAAGCCTATAGACCCATCATCTCTTTTAAATTTTAGAAGCATAAAGGAGGGAATGATGACCGCTTTAGACTCATTCAGCGTTGGTCTGCCTAGTATCAGGTTATAGGCAGTCAACTCCTCAACAACAAGGAACTGGACCACCATGTGGCGTCTTGCCTCCTTCTCTCCCAATCAGATGGGTAGGTCAATTCTTCCCACCGGATGCACGACCCCCCCCCCCCCCAAATCCGACCAAGGGGTGAGAAACTTGGGTCATGCTACTGGGCTTGTACTTGAGCTTAGCCAAGCACTTGTGACTAATCAGGTTAGATGAACTACTCCCAGTGTCGATTACAATCCGACCAACCTTTTGATTGGCCATCTTGCACTCGATCACTATGGGGTCATCATGTGGCCGCCTGACCTTGCCCCTGTCCTTCTCAATGATGAGGACATCAGGGAATGTGTCTTTCGACGCCTGGCCCTCATCCACTGCGCTGAAATCCAGCCTTCGGACGTAGTCCTTGGTGCCCTGGATGGTAGGACCCCCACCGGCAAAGCCGCCTGCTATAGTATAAATCGTTTCATCATCGGTGTCCGAACTATTAGCATATTGGGGTGCCTTCTTGGACGGTTGTCCATTGTTTGTTTTGAGGGTCACCTTAGACTTCAGGATATAGGACTTTAATACTCCCTTATCAGCCAGACGGTCCAATAACCGTTTGAGGCTGTAACAATCATTGGTGTCATGGCCTATGTCCTCATGGAAGTGACAATATTTGTTCTTGTTCCGAATTCTGACAGAACCCTTTATTGCAGCCGGTTTATCGATAGTTACCCGGTCTTTGATCTCCATGAGGATGGAGTAACTGTCCTTGTTGAAATCGTACTTGGGGGCGTACGGTTTCAACTCTTTCTTCCTCTTCTGGGATGGCTAACCAGAATTGTCTGCCACCCAGGCTTCTTTTCTTTTCTTGCTCTCTTCCTTTTTAGTCGGCTGAGCAGACCGGCTCTCTTTTTTGTCGGAATTTTTGGAGTCCGGCGGCTGCTTGATGGCGCACAACTCAGTATCCTATATGTAGGCTTCTGCTTCCATCAAAGCATCTTGGAGGGTAGCGACCCTTTTTCGGACGAGATCAAACTTGAAGGTTGATCCATCTTTCAGACCCTTAAAGAAGTCTGTGTAAGCCTTTTCGTCAAAAAATCCTTGAATTTGGATTCTCATCAGATTGAACCGCCTGATGTAGGACCTAAGCCCTTCTCTATCTCCCTACTGTATGGCACTCAAGTCCAGACTTGTTTTCTTCGCATGGATATTCATAGAGAAGTTTGAGGCGAACAAGTACGCAAGCGTCTTGAAGCCGTTTATGCACCCGGCTGGCAAATTGTCAAACCATCGTTGGACAATGCCCTTCAATGTAGCCGGGAAGCATCTACACCAGGTGGCATCATCCAACCCCTGTAAGTACATGAGGTTGGTGTATGCCATCAGGTGGACTTCTAGGTTGCTGGTACCGTCATAGGTACCCACCAACACATTCCTAACCTTGGCAGGCTGGGCTGCTTTGGTTATCTCCTTGGAGAACATAAAAGGTTGTTCCCTAAGGTTTAGCAGCCGGAGCTGCCAGTCCATTTGCTGGACATTCTATGCCGCCTGACCTCCAAAGAAGGTTGGCTGCATGTATGGTGATCCATACGACATGTATGGCTGTTGGGGCACATACGGAGCCGGTTGGATAATCTGAGGGCCAATACGTGCGGACAGGCCGGGTGATTGACTCTCTCGGTTTGTTTCTGAACACCTCATTGAGGTATTCAAGAAACTATTTGGGTAGGTCGACGTTGAAGCCGACTCAGACAGTTGTTGACTTCTCTTCTGCTAGATTAACATCCGGTCATCCGAGAATGTCTTCCTTGAACCATCCGGCTGAACATGTCGGATGGCCTTCCTCTTCCCTGATTCTGGGAATCGGATCTTAGTTAGGTCGCCCAAGGGCCAGTTCCCATCCTTTGGCTTGGGATGAGGAGTAGGGACACGGTCCTAAACTGGATTTTTCTTCCCCATGGGAGAAGGCTTTTTAGCTAACTGACCCCTATTGGAGCCACCAGTCTTTTTGTTTAAGAGGTCCTTGATCTCCCCTTTGAAACTCGTAATGAATTTCATAAGCTCGTCTCTGGTGACGGGAGTGGCACCCTCCGTCGCCTGGGGTTGTCCAGCCGGTATACCGGCTGGATTGCTTGGACCAGCTTTGTTTTCGCCCCGTTCCCTTGTTTCCTTAAAACGGGTGCGTCTTGTTCTGAATGACTTGTCTAGGGCCACATAGGTGTCGACCTCAAGGTCATCACTACTATTTGGGTTCGTGTGGACCTCAGCTTCGACCGTAGGCCGTTTGCCTTCAGTAGGCGATACAGACTCTTTGGATGCCATCTTATAAGTACTCTTCCCCACAGATGGCGCTAAATGTTTTGGGGTTTTTTGTGTCCTTCGGGAGAGCTACAACACCAAGATTGGAATCCAAACGCCTGTACCTGCAAAACAACAGAGACTCCGGTTAGGGGAGTTCCGCCTCCAATGATCAAGTTAGAACCGGAGTGGAGTCTGTAATAAATGCGGAAGTTAAGAATCTTCTCAAAGTATGTGATCGGGAGTAAATGATCTGCAATCAATATGCTCGGTTAGTTGGTATTGAATGTGAATGTTTTCCAATTGGGAAACATCTCCTTATTTATAGGGTCTTGAAGTATGTGCCACGTGTCCAGAAGGGATTGGTTCTTATGAACCACTCTGAAGGTGACACGTGTCACACGCTAATTGGTCCACGTGGCATAGGGTATTTTTACCCCAAACAATTCCCACCATAAATTTCTTAGTTTCCTCCCTCTAATGCCTAATCAGTTCGACATTTTTTATAAAAAAAAATTACTATAATCAAAATACAAGCAATGACCCGGGACATCGTCCGAGTCATAAACTAATTATTTGTTAAAAAGCAAGTATGACACTTAAAAATTAACTACATTAAGAAAGAGAAAATACTAGTTTATGACAAAATCTTTTTATTAAAAATGGGTCCCACAAATGTTGATATAATTACATAATGCCATGATGACAAGGCAAATTTGTTAATTTATTTACAATTTTGCCATTTGATAAGTTTTGTTTATCATCTATACTTATTATTATTTAAAAACTCAAACCGGATGTATCACATCTTCTTACATTTGCTCTTTTCTAAACCAATGTGCCACAAGTTTTCTTACATTTTTACGCAGTAATCTTTAGAAAACCCACAATAATCCAAACCAATTGTACTTCATCTTCATCTCCCACTCTTCAATTCAACTTTTCTTTCACTCTCTTTAATTTTAGTCCCTTCACCTTCTTTTTTTGTAAGCATCATTTTGAATTAAATTCCCAAAAAATTAATTTATTTAATCAGGTCTTCGGTTACACATTACACTTATAACAACCAATAATCACCCTTGTGTCCATGCTATAATTGAATATTACATTCAACAAAGTATCTTACCCTATTTATCCTTTCCAAATACACATATGACATAACACTCAATATTCAAAATCACAAAAATAAAATAAAATAATAATAATCTTGTACGTTGTACGGGTCAAAAGCCTAATTGTGATTAATTGAGACTTCCTTATTAAGAAATGATCACTTAAAAAACGAAAGGAATAAGATTATACAGTAAAAACCTAGCCTTCTTTCTCTCTATTCTCCCTCCTAAACTTTAACATCCATTGTAAATTTTGAAGGAGCTTCCATCGGATTTCACAGATGGAAAGCCTCAATCGTTGTTTCTTGTAAGTTTTTATTCTTAGCTTATAATAATATCTCCCTTGAAATAAAGGGTTTATCTCTTTCGAAAGATAAGGGTTTATCTCATTTGATAGAGTCTCCAGTTTTACGGGGCTACAATTGACTATTGCTCAGATTCGGGTTCCAAAATCATCTCAAGAAATTTCTTCCTCACAAAATATTGAAGCATCGACAGATGCAATCAAAAAGTTTTATGAGACAACGAATCGATAATATGCCGAATTGTTATATCTATGTATTTGGATTCTCAGCACTTCTCCGATCAATTCTTGTTTGATTTTGTTAAATTTATTTTCATTATCGTTATTTATCAATTATAAATGTCATATGACTTTAATTAATGAAATTTAGTATCCTTTTAGACCTTATAAAAAAAAAAAAAAACAAAAGAAATAAATTATCAAACTGAAAAAAAGACCAAATAAGTTTTAAATCAATAAAAATATTATCTTATTAAGTTATCAAAAAAGATGCTGTCGAACATGCCCTAAAACTATCTCAGTACTACTCTATTCAAATAGAGCCAAAACTCACCTCAATTTACCGTCTTCTCCGCATCCAAAATTCACAAATCCATGGCGGGCTTTAAAAAGTTGGAGGGAACTTGAAAATAAAAAAAGAGCGGCAAAACTCATTAAAACCTCAAAATCGCTCTTTTCTTCCCTCCTCTTCTCTTTCTCTCTCCTCCGCTCATCTCTCTAATGGCGGCGTCTTCGAGTCGTCTTCGTCTTCTTCCCTATCGACCTGAACACGAGCAGGTAAGTCGATTTTCGATTTCCGAAGTTTCGATTTTCGTTTTAGATTGATAACTCCATTAATTTGTAATCGCACTTTTAGCTAATTGAAGTTGTTTGATTTTTGTTGATGATATTACAGTTTGATGCTTGGATTATTTTTGTTTTGTTTTTTTTTTTGGTTAATTTTGGAGGTTTATATTGAATCTGAAGCAATTAAATTGATCTGTTTAACTTGATTTTCGAATTTTCTAGAAATATTATTGGAAAGACGGTGAAGTTTTTGAAGGTTCATCTCGAATCTAATGCAACTAATTGATTTGGTCGATTTGATTTTCGGACTTTCAGATTGTTTTATTTGTTTGTTTGTTTTTTTTTTTTTTTTTTTTGATTTATTTTTATATAAAATCTTAGGTTTATTAATTTCAATGTGTGGGAAAGACGGCGATTAAATCTGTTTGTTTCATATTTTAATTATAGGGTCGAATTGAATCTCAAACATTCTATGTTTGTGCTTAAGCTTGCTATATAATTTCTCAAAAATACGGCAACTAAATCTGTTAGAAGTTAATCCTTGTTGAAGCTTCAATTATATTCCGAAGCGGTTAAATAATCTCTTCAACTTGAATTTGAAGCTTTCTAGGGTTTTTAAGCCAGCGGCGGTAACTGAAGTCACTGAACCAGTTGAGCAAAATGGAGGAACTCCAAAAAAAAGATTAAAATAGTTTTAATTAATTTATTTATATATATATATTTTTTTACGAAGGTGGTGTAGATGGTGGGTTGCAATTTGCTAGGGAAGTTTATAAGCGGTTACACATACTAACATAAATGCAAATGAGTAATTGACACTATTCAATGCTAAGCCTAAACTCTAAATCTGCCTTGGAAAGTATCAAGGCTGTACTGGTGTTTTTAGTAAGACTAAGCTATTTGTTTGTTTGATTCTATGCTCTTTTTGTGACTTGTGTGTTGCTACAAATCTTTAGAATTTCAATTTGTGTTCGCGAAGACCCCATGGTTCCTGTGTAGCAACTCGATCATACATGATTGAAACTCAGGGTATGTTATGTTGCGTTGTTTGGTAGCGAGAATTTACCGAGCCACCCTTTCATTTTCTTGTAGGTTCGAGGCTTGTCAAATGATGAATCTTCCCGGAATGTGTGGCAAATTTTGATCCAATTTAGATGCCAGTCAAAGGTAGAATGCCTTTTGTTTATTTACTTTCTCAATAATACATCTAATGGAAACATGAAACCCATATAATTATTATTGAGCCTTTGAGTATGGTTCTAAGTATCTAAAGTTGAAATAAAAGCATTGACTTTTTGCAACAACCATCTTACACAGATTGTTACACTTGGTGTACCTAGAATAAGGCTTATCTTGGTTTATAAATCAGGCTTTGATGTTTTTAGCCTTGTAAGTAAAGAAGTATTGTTGGGCAGATGTTTCTTTTGTCAATGTAAAACCTGTTATGTTCTTGTCCAAGTGTGTAACATGACTATATTGTGAATATTTCTCGTGTCATCTGTCCAAAATGAAGAGTCCAATTAATTTGATTTCAATTGTGATGTATGAAATACTGAAATATGCTTCCTACCGTTGTTCATTGCTTATTTATTACCATTGTTCATTGCTGATTTATTACCATTATTAGTTGGTTTTTAACTAAGATTTTCAGCAAAAAGCCAATTTGAAACTTTAACCTCAAAGGCTATACCAGGGCATACAAGTTAGTTTGTATGCATCTGTGTATCTCTGCATTTTGATGTACTGTGATTTTGTTGGATGCGCTGAAGTTTTTAACTGTGCTAGATGATATTAACTCCAAGTCCTGCCTGTTGCAGCTTGTCAGATATTCATCCTTTCAGAAGAGATAGGGAAAGCACTTCAACTTAACATACAAACTTCGGGATTTGCTGGTAAGATTCTCTCTCACTCAGATTTTTAACATTTGTGTTTCACCTAGTGTACACATTATAAACCATAGCCCATGAAAATGATTTGTTTCTTCAAGAGCTTTGTTGCTTTCATCTGCTATCTATAACTGATGCACAATTTGACATAATTTATCTGGGTAAAATTTTACCAACTTGCTTTTCTATACACTTTTTAACTATGTCTTGACAAGACTGCATAACATTGTCGGATGCTGAAATTTCACTGAGAACATCTTTCTTATCTCAATGGGTCTGTCATGAAGTACTGTATTCACATATGTTGATCTCAATTCTGTGCTATATTCTCCTGCTGCAGAAAACTTGCTCAATTCGAGCATGAATTTAAATTGCCTACAATCTATGTAAATGATGTACAAGGTCATTATCTTGATACATTTCCTAATTCCAGATGATGCTATTCTCTCTATAACCTCACTGACATTTTTATGACATCAATTGTCAATACATGGTCACCTACTCATCATATGTCTTACCTTTTGCCCCTCTAGTCATCCTGCTGGCTGGAAAATGCAATCTGGCCATGAGTGGACGAGGTGCCCTTCTTTTTTGATCAAATCCCCTCACACAAACAAATCCTGCATTGACATTAAATTTTAGCATGAACATATAATTTTGATATAGTGGTTGAGTGGTGTGCTTAGAATTTTACACAATTAAATCATATTTATCCATTTTTTTCCCCTAGAATTCAAATTACTTTCATTATTATTTTACCAAACACTATCAAAATTTGCAATAAGCTATTTTCTATCACTTTTTACTATTTTGTTACTTATTACTATTTTCCAAAAAAGGTTATATGAAATATGAAGATATAGCTGAATCAGGAAAGCTTTGAGCTATCTGTTGATCAGGCATCAACAGGGTTTGAAAACTTTAAAATTCTAGTTTGATGCAAAATGAGGTTCACAGAGCTAAAATTCTGTTTGAAAACCAATAAGATAACTGGATTTTAGCAGTTTCTACTTTAAGAGATTATTCATGATGGAAATCAGCAAGGATAATAATAATAATAATAATAATAATAATAATAATAATAATAATAATAATAATAATAATGCATGGAAGCAAATTAAGTAATGCATTACTGATATCTATTAAATCTAACACAAGGTCAGGCTCAGACTAAATCAGAAAAATGAGTTTAAGCCTGTTGTCGTCACTAAGATCCTTAGTGAGGGTCTCGGAACTGGAATAGAGAGAAAGAAGCAAACAGTCTTAACAGTGACAGTGTCAAATATGTTGTCGTCACTAAGATCCTTGGTGGGGGTCTGGGAACTGGAATAGAGAGAAAGAAGCAAACAGTCTTAACAGTGACAGTGTCAAATAGGGTATTTAACTGCGTCATAAACTGAACCCTGCATCTAGTCTTCCTGGCTCCTGATACGTAGATGCATTACAGAGGCCTTGCTCTGTATCACAACTCATTGCCTCAAGGATTATCTGATCCCCACTACATTTAGAGGCAGACTTAGGTCCTTTAATCTCACCCCTTGCTTCCCATTGACCGCCTCATTCTATGCTGGGATGGCAGTTTATTTGGTGTCTAAAAAAACAACAGGTTTTCACAACCTTACATTCCCTCTCCACCATACTAATGATGTTGACATGGAACAAAGAAGGTAGTATTGAAGTTTGAACGTGAATAGCATTTTCTTTCTAATAAAGGTAGTTGCAAATTGTTGAGGATGATGGCTGGAGGATGCTCTTGTCAACAACAAATAAGAGATGAGCTTAGAGCTAACATTATTCCCATGCCTCTTTTTCACTGCCTAACACAAATTAATGATTGTGCAAGCAAAGGACTGTTTTTAGAAAGGAAGTTGTAAGGTGTTAGTGCATTTGTAGGAAGATAGGAGCTGAGAAACTAGCTGACCAGGTGGGAGAAGAAACAATCTCAGTGCTCTTTTAGTAAATTAAGGGGCAGGATAGACAAAGGAACGTTGTCTCTTGTGTACTCAGTGTTGGCTGTTCATCTTTAAGAGATTTATACTTGAGAAAATGGGTTTATTGTATTGAAGATTGTGAATTGCTCTTACTCGTATAGAGGCAGCCAAGCAGGGGAATACGCATCTGTTGGAAGGTGTGGTAGGAGGTCAAGGCTGCTAACGTTGTTATTTTTTCTAAACTTCTGAATTAAAGAGTCAAAATAAATTCCGCTATAATTTGAACTATAGTTGTTTGGTTTCCTTTTTAATCTTTATTGTGAGAGCTGAGAGGTGATTATATTTATGTCAAAAATATAATTCTCTTCATTTATACTTCTAGCTGTGTGGTGAAATGGAAAGATCTACTGGAGAGGGAAATATATGTGATTATATTGCTTAAGGATTCATAGCCATAGTTGCATACCTCTCCAGAAGCAATGTTGAATGTCTTCAGTGGTCAGACCTGGGTAAAAAGTTTAGAAATTAGAAAGAAGAATACCCACACATGTGAAATCAAAACAGATTTTCTTTCTATACCTCTAAATATGGTTGGAATTGATGTTCCAAAATAAACAGTACGTCTTGGAAGGTTCCATAACCAAGTCCTGGGGACTGCAATTGGATTAAGACTGGAGTCATGGTCAGCAAATACCTGCATACAATTTGAATAAGCTAAGTATGGGAGAATGAGCAGCAAAAGATTAAATGTTCTGATGAACCCAATTTACTGAACATACCTCATTCACTTGGAAATATGTTCCATTCAGTGGGAAGCTGCCTCTCATCGCAGTTCTGCATGGTATCTGAATATAATGGATTGTGGCAAGATTTATTACTCTACATGACATGTGTGTCAAATGAAGGTAAACAAAATATCTTATCTCTTACCAGAAGTGTACCCCGTACAGTCTGGGAGTTTGCTTCCCGCTGACTGTTGCAATAAGAACATGTCTCCTCATTGCACAATATGCTGGGATCTTCAGAGTGACATTTTCTTTCAGGAGGTTCAATAGAGCTTGCAGTCTCACCTATTTTCGGCATCAATTAGTATCTCAGAAGTAAGTTATTGAGATGAAAACTGGAACAGGACTAGCTCCCTTGACCATCCTCAGTAGAATCATTGTGATAATTTATGTACACTAATTGTACTTACCTGGAGTCCATATTGCAAGTAGGTATGAACAAGGATCGTCGGGCTCTCTTTTGTCCAACTGCAATTGTGCAGCTATCATGAGAAAGTAACCAAGGTAAAAAGTGTACATAGATAATGCAATTTATAAATAGCTTACCCCTTTCAAGAGAGGATGTGCGTCGGGAAGTTCATAGCTGCAAATGTCATTCAGAAGACAGTTAGTGGAACTAAATCTATTACATAGAAAACAGTCATATGTTTCTTGAGAAGGGACTTGACTTTAAATGGAATTTTCTTGAGTAAATTACATACTGTCAGCTGAAAGCATGACTATACATGAGAGCTTAGCTAGAAGTTTGCATGAAGAATAGCTGTGTGTGGTTTCTGTTTATTTCATAAACATATACACCAGCTAAAACAGGTGAAAACTAGAATTTTCATACTTTATCCAACTTGCCTTAATTATTGACCTAGACTAGGAAATTTTGCTTTTATGTTACAGTAAAATCCAAATATTCAAGATTTAAAAGGAGCAAGCACAACAGCAATAGTCTGCAGGGTAGAGTTGTTAACTTACACATGATGCTCTGTTCTCAGTCGGCTTATATTCTTGAGCTTTGGTGTTGGAATTGAAGCAGCTTCAGGTGTTAATGCCACCAAGGCATTTGAATTTCCATCCATGTAATTTTGTAGAGTTCGAGAGAATTCTTTCATATTGAGCTTAATTGTAGGTATTCCATCAGGATCCTCGTAGTCTTCAATATCACATAATGTTTGTTCCTGCTCTGGTTCTGGTTCTGGTGATGCTGGAACTTCAACTATCGGTTCACAGTTCCTAATTTCAGATTGCCTCTCTAGTTGATTGATTGTCTGTGGCGAGGGTAGTGCCAGTGGGGAAGATGAAACTGCACTTGGATGCACACCAGTATCGCAGTTGCTTTGTGAATAAGAAGGGGGCAAAGGCAAAAAATTGGCGCTAGCTTGAGGATTCGGATGTGCTGAACTGCCCCCACTTGAAGGCATAATGCTTCTTTCTTCTGGCCCTGGAAGGGCAAATCTAGCACTGCAGCCAACAACAAATATTTACCCAATTATAAAAGTTCGGTTACAATAAGGTACTTAGTAGCATTATGTATAATTTGGAAACATGTTTGGCTATACTAATTTGCAGTGCAAGCAAATAGATTCTCCTAATCTATCCAGATCTATTCAACTGTTTCACGATCCGGTACCTTGGAAATTTGAGTTTATACCCTAGGCATAAAAATCACTTTTTTATTTTATTTAATATAATATAAATTTAAGGTGCCGCATAAGATTTGAGTCAGTAGTTGTATACTTTTCACCCTCTATTGTGTGTTTGTGTGTGTGTTTTGACCTAGGATAATGCTTGCATAATTCATGGAGATCACTTTTATTTAAGCTTAAGTAAGTTAAGGTAAAATATAGGATTTGAATCTTTAATCGTCCATCTTTCACCCTAGTATAATGCTTGTGTAATTATTTTTTTAAGACCATTTAAAATGTCTCAAACTTCATTCTCATTTCTTTTATGGTGTTGGTAGGGTTTGCAGATAAAATTGTCCAGTGGCAATCTGCTCTGTTCCAAGTTCATAAAGACTAAAGAGGTTTTCCAAGGAAGCTGACAGCTGTTACAACCATCTGCTTGATGCCTTTTGTTCAATACCTTGTAAGGTAAATTGATTAGATCAGATGGGATACTAACCTTGCAAATGCACTGGCAAAGTGTCTGCACTCTCCTCTCAAGGGACAGGCATTGCAATTAGGCTGCCTTTTGGTGCAAAATACCTGCATGTATTATAATATAATCCGGTTATGATCTATTATCAAAAACAAAGGCTAAGATGCTTTTCGATGTCAATGTACCTTTCCAAAAGTGATCAAGTGATAGTGCAATTCATACCTGAATCACATATAATGACATTTACCAATGGTTAAATTTTATCCATTCATGAACACAATAATCAAATTAAAGAGAAAAATAACATCAATATAATATTGTTCTTACAAAGTCTTTTGGTCAAGCTTGCAAAGCCGTGGCCATAAGTACTTTTGAATGGACTCTAAGATAGGGTACCTGAGGCAGCAAATGGTGTTAACATCTGTTGAATACTGTCATTAACACTGCAGTAAACATGGACTTTGTAGTACTTACATTTCTAAAAGATGCAGTTGAAGCGACTCCGGTAGGGGTTGAAGCGGAACCCATCCTAGCCGTACAGCTATCCGTCCAACGTTGGTGTCAACCTGAATAAATATAGCCCCCAGTCAGTATGAAATAATTCTCTCTAAAAAAAATTATTTTTGAATGAAATTGATGTACTTACGGGGAAAGCAAGATGGTGCAGTGTCAAAAGTCGCACACATTCCACACTCTTCAATCCCAACCCTCTAAAGCTCAATAGGTATTCTCTGGATCATTATCAAGAAATTGGGCATTATGTGGTTAGTAGTAGTTTATGTCATGCCTGTTAAGTAGAATGCAAATTTACAATAGTGTATGGAATTCATGTATTGAATTGCATTAATTGTTGCATAAATAGGCATGAAGCATAAAATTAGCTGTTATTATGGAGGAATTTCATTATTTGATTCATTCTCTTACTTCGCTTTGTCTGGGGGAATATCTCTCAGCCATTCCATGTCGGTACTGCCATGATCCTTGACCAGCCTGTCCAGTAGAGCCTGTATAATTATTTGGGATTAGCAATGATGCAAACAACTTATGGGATTGAACTCAGACAAAACTTGTACCAGTCAAATATTTGATTAATAAGATATCACCTTTATCCGTTCTGCAAGCATGTTGTTCATGCCTCTCTCCTTAATGGTTTCAGCAATTTCATTCACGTCAGCATGTCTTACTGCTTCCCAGTCTAGTGAGTCTCTTGTGTTTGCTGGTCTTTCTTTTTTTATACCATTAGGCTGTGCTTGTTTTCGCAAACTGTCCCAGTCAAATGCATCAGCCTTTACCTTTCCTGCCTTTCCTTTCCCAGGTTTGCTAGCATTTGCATTTGTTATCTCTGAAATTCCACCTGACGCATATGTCTGTACTGATATTTTCTCAACTAATTTTTTATCATTGTTTGCCCTTTTCAATTCTGCAGTACTTTCAGTAACGTCGGCAGTTACTTGATTCTTCAAGTTTGCACCTTTCCAATTTGAACTTGTTTGAACATTTGCAGATGAAGCATTATCTGATGGTTCCTTCGCCAACTGATTTTGTGACTGCATAACCATATTATTACCCTCAAGAACATAAAATGAGCGTATATTTTCTGGAAAAGATCTTGGAATGCTATCTGAAATTTTCTCCAGTGCAAGTTGTTGCACTGTTGATTCTGTAGTCAGATTGCTTTGTTCTGTTGGTGTGCTGTTCTCATCTTTTCTTGATGTATCGGGGGATCTGCTCTCTACATCTGGTAATTGAAAATTCAGATTCAACTGGTCGTTTGAGCAGATTCCTTGTGCTTCTGGAGAACCTTTTGTTACATGATTGATGCACTCTAGTGGATCTTGTTGGGTTTGACTGTATGATTCATTAAGGAAGGGACTCTCTGCCATCTTTAGCAGACTCAGAAATGGGGTGGAACAATCAAAATAATTGGATTGGGAGCTAGTTATTAGAGGCTGTGTATTTATATAATTCTCTGAAAAGATGCTCATGGTTCCAGCAGTCTGCAGATTTGGAGAGTTGATGGAGTTCTGGGATGACACTACTGAGTGTTGTGATGAAGTTGCATCATCTTTTGCTCTATCATCTCCTAGGGCACTTGCTGTCTCTGTCTCTGTAGTCTGGCTATTTGCATTATCGACTGTTGAGTTATTGGGGGTTTTTTGACTGCTCTCACTGGAGTAGTCCTTAGGGCTAACTGAACCAGGAGCTCTTCCAGTTAGTTCTTTGCTATTGACAACTTCCTTCTCTTCACTATGGTCAATTTCATGGATAATCCTAGAAATCCCACTCAAAATTTGCTGATCTACTGTCTTCTCGTTCCAAGTAATGCTTTCCTCTGGTTCAATTATACAAACATCTGGTTCAACAACCAAAGCAGTTGTTGACTCCTCTGAAAGGGTACTTTCACTTCCTTCTGACTTGAGGGGAAAATGAGCAGCCATTGCCATGAAAGCAGAACTGCAATCAAACAAGATTTAAGATACTTCTCATTCAGGGCATGATTAAACTAGGGTAAAGAATTCAAGGGATAACAATTTTATTAAATAGGAAAGATGAGTGGAAGTGGTGTTTGATGAGGGAGGAGGAAGGGATAGGGGGAAGATGAGTAATACCTCCCCCTCCTCAGTGTAATATTAATTCCCGAAAAAGGGTATTAACTTCTGGATCCCTCTTTAATCAACCACAATTTCCACCCATTTACCTCTCTGTTATTTCTCTATTTAACCTTTTTATTCTTTAACCCAACCCAAGCATGTTCTTAGTGGAATATAATGATCTCTCTATTTCAGCATGGTCTTACCTAGAGAGATGGTCTGATACATTCTGAGTAAGAAAGACTCCAATAACAGAGTCCAGAACAGATCCTTTCCAAGGAGTGAAGCGTCTATCTCCTGTATAAAGCAAACATATTTGTTAGTGACCAACTTCATTACTCTGGCTGAAGGTAAATTCTAGTATACTATAATTGCAGCTTTTATGAAAGTTTCTAAGCCTTGAAACCTGTGTTATGCAATCAATCGTTATTGATGTCTGTTAAATAGCATGTCTAAATTGAAAATTGATTACCGGATATGCTTAATCTCTACTTACACTAAACGAAATGTATTCATAGGCTCATAGCTGACGTAGTTGCAATACATAATTATTAGCATATGAATTTGTTTACATCTTTTTGCTAAATAATAATACCTTATATTAACTTTTGAGTCAGTGGTCTTATGATTGCTAGAGTTGAGCATTTTAACTCTACAATTATATATGTTCTCTTTATTCTGCAAAGTTGCATTTAGAGCTGGCAAAAGTTGACATGACATGACATGATAACACGACACGAACACGATAAAAACGGGTTAGTGTCAAGGGTTTTCAACACGTTTAATTAAATGGGCCAACATGACACGACACGTTTAATCAAACAGGTTGGGTTAGCATTGAGATTCTCAAAACGAAATTAACACGACTCAACCCGCCTAACATAAAAACCCAATAATTTATGGAATTATTGATAATCTATAGAACAAGACCAATATTTTTCAATTCAACACGATACGAACCGAACACGAAAAAAGTGGGTTAGTGTTAAGGGTTTTCGACACGATTAATTAATTGGGTCAACACGACACGACACGTTTATTAAATGGGTCGGGTTAGTGTTAACCTTCCCCAACCCGTTTAATTTTTGACACGAAAATGAACACGACACGACACGATTGCCAAGTAAAAAAGTTAGCATCAAGGTTTAAATTGTATTAGACTTTGGACTCGGAGATGTTTACAGTTCTAAATTTCAATTTAAAGGCTTATAATATTAGTTTGGGATTTACAATCTTGCAATGCCAGCCCTTTAGGAATGTACTCTGAGCTTCTCTCTTTGTGATTCTTATTTTCTTCTCTTTAGAAAGAACCATATTAGTATCTATAATAATGAAAAATAAAGAATAGATAGATTAAAAGGAGTCATACCTTGAACAAGACGCATGCGTGCTATGAATGAGTCCACACGCCCATGGAAGACACTTCGTTCATTTTCCCACCATTTTGCTTTATCCTCATCAGTTCCATCAACACCTTTATTGTCAATGTTCTCGAGAAGAAGTCTCCACACTTTAGTGGTCTCATCATCAAGGTCAACCTTAGCTCGTTGACGCCTCTTCCTAACAGGATCAAAGGGACCATCAAATGGCACCATAGTCCCATCTCTCCCATAAACAACTAGCGCATTTCTCGCATTTTTGGCCTGCTTCTTTGCCCGGTATGGGACCAGTGCATTCCGTTCTAGAAGTGGAGTGCTATAGCCTTCTCTGTTGATATCCAGCAGCTTCATTCCTTCAGTTATTTCTTCAATGGAGCTGGAGCTGGTTCTTGCCCATGGTAGTGCTGGAATAGAACCTGCAGCAAGTGGAACAATGAGTTATATTCCATTTTGGAGGATGCAGAATGCCTGATTATCTAATATTTACCTGTTGCTTTTCTGGCAGACTGATTAGCATTATACAAGACGAGGTCCCATTGCTTGTTTGATTTCCTAGATACCCTCTTTGATCTTGGGTTTGATGTGCTGTCAGCTTCTAGGGCCTCTGTGTAACCATGTGCTGAAGTATCAATTTTCTTTTTGCGAGGACCTTTGGGTCCTGGTTTGGGAGGCAAGACCGATGAAAGTCCCATCAGTGGGGCCAAATCACGAACACGAGTATTACCTTTTGATCTCTTTTTCTTCAACCTTCCCATGTCAGCCCAAGTATTCAATAGCTGCATCCTGTTCTCAACACTTCCCATAAGTAACCCGGCATGATTATGAGACATTGCATTAACTCTATAAGAAGCAGGGTTGCAGTAGTACTTTAATGCAGTGGGATCAACTCTTGGATGATTATGAGTGCCGGCTTCCTGGTTGATATCTCCAGATGGAGCAGCAGTACATGGCATGCTTGATGTGTGTGACCTTTGTACCTTCTCAGTTCTCTTTTTCTTGCAAATTTCGGGAAAGAGAAACGTGTGAAGTTCTCCAATTATAGCATTTCCAGAAATTGTGCGGTTTTGCTGCCAGAAGGCACAGTGAGTGGCAGCATCCACACTTCCAGTGGCAACATCTGTCAGGCAGGGATTTCTCCTCTTTGATCCTCTTGTATTTTTCTGTTCGTTGGAACTTGCACAAGGGCTTGAATTGGGACTTTGTGCCAGACGAGCATCATTTCTGGATGAAACCTCAGCGTTGTTCCCTAACAAATTGTGACGAGCCTCATCTTTCCCCCCTGAGAGGATAATCAGGTCAGGCTGTGCACTATTTTGGTAGTCTTTTGTGGGAAGTGAGAAGTGATTTTTGAGTTCCTGAGTGTGGGTATAGTTAAGGTCATAAGCATTGCACACCCTTGATGTTTCCACCATCAATTCTTCTCCCTGTCTAAGATTATCTGCAGTGTCACCCTTGTTTGGCTGTGGCTCAGAATACAAATATCCATTTGACATATGAGGAAAGTTACTTTCCGCTGCTTGTCCATTCAAGTCAAAGTTTAAGGATTTTCTGCAGGACTTGGTG
The DNA here is from genome assembly GCF_001683475.1 of Chenopodium quinoa. NCBI lineage: Eukaryota > Viridiplantae > Streptophyta > Magnoliopsida > Caryophyllales > Amaranthaceae > Chenopodium > Chenopodium quinoa. The sequence continues at coordinate 2,335,033 of NW_018742980.1, forward strand.
ACAAGTCCAGATGGTTTTGAATCTCCTTCTTCAGTTTCTCCTGTTGGTGTTGACTCTCCTGCTTCAGTTGCTCCTGCCGGTGTTTGCTCTCCTGCTTCAGCTTCTCTTTCTAGAGGAGTGGCCGAAGGTGTGTTCACCTTATTCTTCCGCACATACTTTCTTTTAACTTGTGCATTCTCCTTGGGATCAGTGGGCTTGGGAGTTTTGGGTTTCGGAGTCTGTCTAGGCTTCTTTTCGCTTAAGACCTTTGGTGTGTACTTTCTTCGTCGTGTTTTCTTCAGTGGTGTCTTGTTCAGGTCAATAACTTGGTCGCCTCCCTTGTCAGGGTTGTGATTCTCTTCTGTCATGGAGACTTTACCAGGTGATGATTCTTCTGTATTGGGAACAGTGACTTCTTCATGAACATTCTGAAGGTTGATCATTGCAGCAGCAGCAACTTGTTCAACTTGCTCTGGCAACCGGTTCTGCTCATTTGGACTTTGATAAGTGCCAAAAGGTGAGTTCCCTGGAGCCACATTATTGTCAATTCTCCACCGAGAGTCTGGAGTTGCGGGAGCAAAATTGGAATAATTTCCATTTGCATGCTTTGTGGTTTGAGAAGAGTTGGCATCATAAACACTCTGGTACTGCTGAGGAGAAGCACCTACAACACACCATTGCTTAGTATCAGCTTGTGAAAATGTTAGAACAGTAATATCCAACAAAAGGGTATTTAGAATATAAAAGTAGATATTAAATATGCAAGTATAGAATCCATTTACCCTATTCCCTTTTTCTTTCTCGAAAGATATAAACGATATATTTTTAATTCGTCAATTTGCCAATTTAGATGGCCAAATACCATCATCTACCCAGTCAACAACAAAGCCTTAGTCCTTAAATGATTTGGAGTCGGCCCGTCTTATGTGTCAAAAAATAAATAATTTTCTAAAACGAAGGATTAGTGCAATCCAACTTCACAACACTAAATTTTTAATGTCTAATTTATGTGTGGGTAGATCTAGCAATCTCCAAACCCCCAAGCCTACTAGATTAGCCTTTTTTTTTTAAATTTTTTTTTTTTTTTTTCCGTTTATATTTATCCCAAAACACAATTCATCACTGTTTTTTCCCAGGTTTTCCACCACTTTATAGAGGTCTGCATGTGTGGTAAGGATATTGTGACATACAGAATGGTATAAAGAACAACCTCATTTTACATAACAATTTGACAATCAAAGCTTTTGAAAAACAAAAGAAAACTTACAACTTTGCATTTCTCCTCCGAAAATCGGGTTGTACAATGGGTTGCCATATAAGTTGGTGTTATTTCCTGCAGGTTGCTGATTATAATCCCAACCTTGATAAACTGCTGCATTTCCCATTCCCAGTCCCAGACCAGAAGCATCATTCCTGGCTAGCAGACTTGTATATGACATATTCTCAAACTGATCCATAGCTGCGGCGGCAGCAGCGGAGGAGCCGCCATCTCCGACTCCATTTTGTCTCCATTGCATTGATGATTCCCAAGAACTAAAGTAAGGGTAACTACTGTTATTACTACTCTGAGCGTCCGCCATGGCTGCGGCCGCTGCTGTCGGGGTTGTAGAAGGATAAGTCACCTTTGTTCTCCTACCTTGGCTATTCCAAGTAGGCAGATAATCCTCTAAACCCCTTCTCTGCATTTCTCCTACATTATCCCTCTGTAAATTATTGATTAATCTACCACTACCATCATCCCAAAGGTGTTGTTGGTGATGGTTGTTATTGCTACTGCTACTGGGAATACTGCTACTACCATTATTAATTTCTTGAGAAGATATTGAATAAGATAAAAGAGTTTGAGCATGATTATTTTGTTGAGAATATCTTGACAAATAATTCTCAACTTCACCATTTTCATAGATCGGTCCAAGATGAGGCTTCAATGGGGTTAATGGAATCCATGACCCTTCTATACCAAAATCTGTTACAGTTGGAATTGATTTTCCTTTGTAATTTTCCATCATTCAACTCTTTGGAAAATCACCCAAATTCTTAAAAAAAAAACACTTATTTTTATTTTTTTATAAAAATAAATAAATAAATAAAATTGTGTTTGTTAGATGGGTTGTTGGAGAGAATTGACCAAAATTATTTCTTCCCCAAAACTATGCTCTCCTGCAAAATCTCCTTCAAGTTGAACCCATTTTTCCTTTATAACCTGCAAATTCGGGGAAATTTGTTTAGACAAGAAAGCAATTAAATCAATAAATTTGGAATAAAAAATACCCTGAATTTGTTCACAGAAATGGTAAAAAAAAAACCCAGAAATCTTTTTAATTAATTAATTTACAGCTGAAACATTTTAATTAACCCAGATTCACAGAATCATAAAATTCTGGGCTAATTAAGTAGCAGATCTTTCAGATCAGAGCATTCCAACCCAGCTGAAGAACGATATAAATTTTTTTAATTTATTAAAAATTAATTAAAAACCAAAGAAACAATTTTTATTCTGTTTTTATTGCTGCAAAAATCAGTAAAAATCCCCCTCCAAAAAAAAAAAAAGAAAAAAACTGATCATTCTTCAGCTGATATAACTGTGATTTACAGTTCAGTCTGCAAATTTCCACAACACCCAAAAAGTGAACATTAAAAATTTCAGGAAAAGAAAAACACAACAATCAGAAAAATAAAAAAGTATAAAAATTGGTAAACAAGATGAAATCAGGGTGACTGGTTACCGGAAAAGTGGGTCAATGCCGGAGATCTGCCACCCTTTGAGCGGTCGAGAAAGATAAAATGGAGTGAAACAACAGTTTGTGCATTCAGAGAAGAGAGAGAAAAAGAAGAAGAAAAAAGAGAAAAAAAATATGTGAGACAAGAAGAAAGAATGGGTTGGGTGTGGTGGTTTTTCTTTATTTATTTCATTTCATGTAATTATATTATGTAAATTATATGAAATAAAATGGTAATGTAGGAAATTGTTTGTTGTTTGTATTTGTAGGGTAGAACTTTTCTCTCTTTTTTCCCACCTCACTGTGAAACTGATAATAACACCTTTTCCCGGTAAACCAATAATATAATTTTCCATGTGCTACTACTTCTCCATCCCCTTCGTATTATATTAGCACGTGATATTTGATTTTGATGGTTAAAACATACTCTTATCAACTTTATTTATTACAGGCGATTTTATTATCTTTTATTTCCATTTTTGTTTGATTATTTCATGTTATGCGTGATTTATTACTATCTTTTTATTATTATTACATATACATGAGAGTATCAATTTATTTAATGTAGAAAAATTATTAATTATTCCAGTAATTATTTTGAAATCAATAAAAATATTTTTCTAATTGTTTGTTTTATTTTTATTTTTTAATTTTTCAGCGTATGCGTATGTGAATGAGGGATATTATCCAGCATAATACATGTGATACTACTGTTTTATTAATTAAGAGGTATCCTTTATTCTTTTTATATTTGACCTATTTTATTTACCATGATTGTCAATGCATAAATTTAACCATCAGTATATTTAATTAGTAAAAATTAAATAAATAATTGAATATTATGATAACATTTATTAAGGTGATTTTTCTACCTCTGTTAATTATTATGTGCAACTGTAAAGAATTATTTGTGAGGTATAAAAAATTCCTAAGTTGCACATAATAATTAACAGAGGTAGTAATAATGTTTTTTCTTATGTATAAATCACAAGTGACGATCAAACAAGGATGTGTAAGGAAAAAAAAAATATGATCAAAGTTTAATAATAAAAAAGTAGAAGTGTCATATATATACACACACATATTTGATAAGACTTTTTATGTTTGCATATAGGACCCACATTACTAAAAGTGATTTCTTACCTGTTTTTTTATACATTTGAAGTATCTTCTTTGCAAGGCATTTCTATAAAGATTTACTTCAAACTCCCTATTAAATGTTATAAAATAATAGTCAATCATTACATTTATTAGATAATGCAACCTGTGGCTAATAAAGTCAAATAAGACAATTTTTTCGAAAAAAGATAGTGAATACAACAAAAGATCGGTAACAAGTCAATTGTTATATTCCTTGAAAACTAGTATATGATCGTGCTAATACAAAAGATTTTTATAATATTTAAAAGCAACAAAAGGTGGGACATGCTTTACATGCCATTAATCTAATGACAACCATTATATCAAACTACTTGTAATATATTAAATGAGACATAAACTAATAACAAGTTAAAAAAAAAAAAAAGCATGCACGTTCTATTAGGTTATCGGACAAAATAAACAACAATAAATTTAATTGATGCTAAATAACAAGAAAGTAAAATAATATCACATCGTAAAAAACGTACATTAGATTTTTAAGAGTAAAATTAAGATAAATTGATTTATTGAAAATTGTTTCATATAAATCAAACTATCATAGCAACCGAAAAAGTATGCACCTTTTATATAGTCCCAAGGGAGATCAACATATTCACTTAATGACAAATATCGATGTAGTGAGGATAGCGTAAACACAAAATTTATTAAATTGCAAAAGGGGTAAAATTATGATAAATTCGATCTAATGATAACCATCTGTATGAATCGATCAAAAGCTACGTGATGCTTTTTAATGAGACAGAACTAAATAGCAACAAAAATAGGTGCACCCCTTCTCATGGAACCTTTATAGGGTCACGAAAGGGCCGAGATCAACAAAGTTCATGCTTACTGTCAAATATTAAAGACCTAGATGTTCGATAAAGCCTAAAAATGCATATAAAATCTTTAAAAAGGATCGAAAGGTATATTGATCATATGCTTGTTGCCTATATATATTTATCAAAATCCTTGTGATCTAATACATTTAATGTGACAAAAATTAATATATAGCACCTGAAAATGCGCGCTCTACTTAAATAGTTACGAGAGGGATCAACGATGTCTACACTTAAAAAAATAATTACACAAGGCATAAATATGTTTAGCTTAGAAGTCAAAAGGAGTAAAATCAAAAATTATAAATCTAATATAAATTGTTTATATGAAACACAATATTTGTGATATATTAAACGAAAAACAAATTAATAATTCCCCATTATAAATGAATTGATTTTATTTATCATGTTTATCAATCCATAAAGTAACCTAATTTTAATTTTGCAATAAGTAAAAGTTAAAAAAATTATATATTTAAAGATAGGTGCACCCCTTTTCATGGACCCTTTGTTAGGTCACGAAAGGGATCAACAACGTTGTTGCTTACTGTCAAATACTGAAGACATGGATGTTCAGTATAGCCTAAAAATACATTAAAAAAATATATGTAAAAAGGGCTAAAAGGTATATTGATCATATGTTTGTTGCTTATATTTATCGAAATCCGATCCTCGTGATCTGATACATTTAATATGGCATAAATTAATAGCACTTGAAAATGGGCGTATCTGTTAAATAGTCACGAGGAGGATCAACCATGTTTATACTTTAGACATAAATATGTTTAGATTAGATTTCAAAAGGGGTAATATGAAAAAAATTATAAATCTAATATAAACTGTTTATATGAAACAAAATTCTTGTGATATATTAGACGAAAACAAATTATAATTTCCCCATTCTAATTCAATTGACATGTTTTCTTTCATTTATCACATTTGTCAATCCATAAATTTACTTATAAATATCTCCATTTAGTAATAAGTTAAATTTAAAAAACGATTGTAAATTATAGAATAGGTATACCCCTTTTCATGGACCCTTTGTTAGGTCACGAGAAGGATCAACAACATTTATTCTATAGGCCTAAATATCTAGTAAAGCCTAAAAAAGAGTAAAAAATATATTAAAAATGGTCAAAAAATATATTGATCTTATGGTTGTTGTTTTTGGCTATGAATTGAAATCCTCATGATACATTTTCTATGACAAAATTTAATATCACCTGAAAATGTGCGCACCTGTTAAACGGTCAAGAGGAGAAATAATTATGTTTATACTTAAAAAAATGACATAAACCATAAATATGTTTATATTAGAGCTCAGAAGGGGAAAAATGAAAAAATAAAATAAAAAATAAAGCTAATAGAAAGTGTTCAAATGAAACACAATTCTTGTGATACACAAATATTAAATAAGAAAAAAATAATAATACATCCCTTGTTCTAAATTAGTTGACACACATTATCATAAATTCAACTGTAAACATCTGAAAACATTAACAAAAAATAATAAAATGTGATATTTCAAAATAGGTTCACCCCTTTTAATGGAACCTTAATAAGATCATGAGAGGGATCAACAATTTTCATACTTAATGTAGAGCCTGGATATTCGGTAAGGCCTAAAAATATCATACAAAATGGTTCGAAAGATATATTAATTTTATGGTTGTTGAATCTGAATCATCGTGATTTATTTAATGTGACATAAATTAATAGCACCTGAAAATGCACGCACCTTTTAAATAGTCACGAGAGGATCAACTATGTTTATATTAAAAAATTAAAGACATTATACATAAGTATGTTTAGATTAGAACAGAAAGGGGTAAATTAAAAGAAAAATGTAAATCTAATAGAAACTATTTGTATGAAATACAATTTTTTAACAAAAACAACTTAATACTTACCCTATTCCAAATTAATTGACATTTTTTTATATATTACATTTTCCTATGCATAAATTCAAATATAAATATCTTTTATTAGCAATATGTAAAAATAATATAAATTTGATATCTTGAAAATACACATTGAAGGAATTTTTACAAAAATGTTCAAGCGCCAATATGACTATTTTTTTCTTATCAACGAATCTTAAAAGCTTGTCAATGTAAAGTATATGAATAGCGTAGAGGACCAACTCAACTAAAAGTTTAAGCCGATGGTTAAAGTCTCGAAATATGTTTTTAGTCTACCACTTTCCTTCACACGAGAGCCCGTTGGGCTTGAAGTGTGGATGCAGCATGGGCCGTCCTTATACCCAACCCTTAATATTCCACTTGAAAGTGGAGGGTATATGAGATTTGAACTCGTGACCTTTGTATCATGTTGGCTCTGATACCATGTTAGATAACCAGCTCAACTAAAAGCTTAAACTGATAGTTGAAATCCAATAATATGTTTTATACTTTATCAAATAGTGGCAAAATCCAAAATAAGTCAACTAATTTGGAATGGAAGAAGTACTCCATTGTAAGAAAAAAAAAGTGCATCCTTCATAAGGTCATGAAAAGGATAAACTCTATCATACTAAATGCAAAAAATGACAAATTTGTTGATGTTCACAATAAAGGTAAATTGAAAATTTAAAATTGATTTAACGGAAACTGTTTTATACTAAACAAAATCATTGTAATATACTACCTCTGCTCTTTTACTAAGAACGTTACAAAATTTACACAATTTACATCATCTCATTTGACCACCTTCACTGATTCATATGTTGGGCGAAAAATTATCACGTGGGATCTTATTAGATTCATCTTGATTTATATTTTCACAATATCGAATTTCTTTCTTTTTTTTTTTTTTTTTTTTTTTACTTATCAATAATAAGAAATATAAAGAATTCAAATTATGCTTCGCACGCGTTAAAGTCTAAATGTTGCGAGCTACGTAAAAAAGAGCAAAGGAAGTATATAATGATGAGATACAAATTGATAAGAGTATAAACAACAATGTTTGATTGTATGGTTAAATTTGAAAAAGAGTAGAAGAAGACATAATCGAGCTAATGGTTGTTGTATGAAAATTCAAATCCTTATCAATTAAAGAACATAAGCCCATAGGGTCACGAGGAGGATCAATAATGTCTAGGTGCCAAAAATTATAGAAATGATGAATAACATAACAACATATATGTTCAATTAGACATCAAAGAGAGAAAAAGAAGATAAAATCAATCCATGGAAACTGTTTTTTATACATAATTTAACTTCATGATATACTACGTATTTAGTTAGAGGCAACTGAAAAAGTGTACACCTTATACAGGAGCACAAGCTAGATTACATTTATATTTAATGTCAATCGATCAAGTGAAGATATCATAAACACGCAAAAATTCTAAACTAGATTCGAAAAGGGATAAAAACAACAGTAATTACTCTGATTGCAGTCAATTTATAAGAATTAGAGTTCTCTTGATGTATTTAATGATATGAAAATTTATAGCAACTGAAAACATTTGCAAATTTGATCATTATAGGTCAAGACTTAAGAGAAAGATCAACAGTGTATATTTTATGGTACAATCGATGAAGTGGAGATAACACATACATACAAAAATTTTAATTTTACCACAAATGCAAGGGGTAAAAATAAGTTAAAAGATGCATGCAAATTATGCCAAGAAATTGCAACCAACTTTTTCCATAACACTAACCAAAAAGTGGGTATTTCACAAAAGCCAAGGTTCACCAACAACTTCACTTCATTCTTAAGGCTTTAATCACGTGTTCGGTCTTCTTCTTGGACACTTTGCATATTTCTCTCACCAGCTTATGCATGTATGAGCTTACAACATGCATTTATTTACCAAATTCGTCACTCTTGAAAATTTATTACTTCGTAGTAGTTTTAATTTCAGATATCTTCATTAGGTTAAGAATTATTTTTTAAAAGGAGATGAGTCTAGTTACATTATTTGTTATTAAAAGAGTAATAACCTTATTTGGTTATATAATTCTTTTAGTATTTAGAGAGTCACAAGGGTGAGTGATGAGAATCAATCTTAGGATCACCTAGAACCGAAAAGGAACCTTATTTGGTTATACTAAAAATCAGTAACTTTGATAGTTCAAGTATGATCATCTTATAACACAATCTCACAGTTATTTATTCTCCCTATACTTGGTTTCACGTACATACTCATTCCTTTTTATACAAAAATGAGGGTGGCATTTGGTCGGTAACCCAGCATAAAATCATTATTTGTACCATACCATATGTCAGAAGTGTTTGTCCAATGTATTCATATCTTATGTAATTAGATATAATGTGGACTAAGTTAACTTTTAGTAGGATTTGGTTATCTGCCTCATGATTTCGAGTATATACCATATCCGACCTACATACCAACTTGTTTTAATAAATGAAAAACACTTCAAGTAACACTTTTACAATTTTCCCCTAGAAGGTTTTTTATATATAAATTTTTGAAAAACCTTATAAAATTATGATCTTTAAAGAAATTATGAAACGAGAATGTTTTGTATCATCATTTGCCCTTTTATTTGTATTTCATGTAATGTTGGTCAAGGGATAAGCCTTTATTCCCTTAGTTTAACTTTATCGTCCATAAAAGTCATGTACTTTCACTGTCACTTTTATTTAAAAAGTGTTAAGCTAATTGTATATGATAATAGTTTTAGTTAGCTCCTTTTTTTCTAAATATATTTCTTAAAAGCACATGCATTCTTCCAATTCACAAACTTAAATATTAGATGTTCGTCCTTCTTCCTTTTAATGTTGGACATGTTTAGTGTAGGTATAAAATAAGTTGTCTACAAGAATGTTCGCGTGAATGTAATTGGCGCGATATTAACTTTTGTGAGAGGAATGGGTAGAGAATTCTCTAGTTTCTCTTGATTTGACAAAAAAGAGCTAAGTGAGAAAGGAAGGTTTCCTAAGAGGTATTTTAAATGTTTTTCAAGTGGGTTTTATCTATCTCCTCGATGAGGGAAGGGATAGTCTGCATTTGTTTTATAGGATTAAAAGACAGTTGATGAAACAACTAGTAGGTAATGGCCAACCACATCAGTAATACCCAAGTTCTTCTAGCCCATATTGTCTTTACTCATGCGTAATTTGAAAAACTTCCTAGCGATTAACCAATTCAAGAACTCTCAACATTGGTGTATCTTTTCATATGAGCTCTCTAAAATAAATAAAGATGCATCTTATTAGTATGGTTAGTAGATTAGATAATTTTAAAAGCAAACACGAGGAGTATTACACACTCTTAGGATCACAATTGACTCAATATGCTTGGAAACTGCCTAAATATTTGACTAAAGCCGGTGATATAGCCTAAAAATCCTTCTCGATTAGGCGACAAATTAAAGCAATGTTCTTCAATCAACCAAATCAATGATGTCATAGAATTGCCCTTATACCATTTTTTAATACCCCAACCCTCAATTAGGAAGGTGCATATTGTCACGAATACGCATCAAGGACCAATAATTGTCACTGCAAACCAACACATGTTATTTTGGCGCATTTTGTCCTCTATTTATATAGTTCACACATCCTTAAACTAGTCTTAGCTAAGCACATTTTAACTACGCAGTATCATAGGAACCCTATGATAATTCTAATTATGTGGATTTAAGATCCCATTTTAGTTGCCTAGTGATAGAGGATTCTAGGCTAAGACTACTCCTAGATAAACACATTTAATTGTGGAGTATCATAGCAACCTACAAATTATGATAATGCTGGTCCTATGGATTTATGAACCCAATTTAGTTGCCTAATGGGAGAAGATTCTAGGACTTATTATAGGCTTTAACCGAATACATGATTACTTTCCATTATGGGGCTATACCACCAGCTTCGGCCAAATATGTGGGTAGTTTCTAAGTGCAACAAGGTCATTGTTCTCCTTAGTGGGGGTGTGTGATACTATACATAATTACTTTAAAGGGATATAATGTACTATTTATACCAATAAGATACATCTTTCTTTTAATGAGCACATACATATTCCAACTTACTCCACATTTAAGCGCGATAAGTTATGTGTAGTCTTGAGATTGGTGACTGTAAGTGTCGTAGAAGTCGGCCTACCTTAGCATGTGTGAATGTGCTTGACAATCATAAGAAGATGTGGAAGTGACATTAAATCGAATGGGACAAGGCACAAAGTTGGAGTCACTAACAATTTTTTAAGGAATTTATAAACCATTCATGGATTTTAACAAGAGGGACAACCACAACCACAATTTTTTAGTCCATGAAGGCTACGCCCAATCACAATCCATAAGATCACTAATTCCATGCGGTAGCAAACAACAAGGAAGGTTTGAGGATGATGGTAAGAAATTGAATCAAGAAGACAATTCCATAGTATTGGCTCTACTCGATTTTTGTTGAGACATGTATTAATTTGCTCCAAACTAGATTATACTAAGTCGGTTGAATATTAATGCACTTATAATTTCTAAATATTGTGATTGCTTGATTATACAATAAGATTAATGGGTTTCTAACCAGTTGTTGATAATTATCTTATTAGTTGTGATTTTCAAATATCGGTCTTAATTAGCAAGGTATCGGTGATCATGCAATTAAAGCAATAAAAACATGTATAACAAATAAATAGAGTGACAATAAAATATTGAAAGCAACTTAGCATAATACTAACAATAATTAAAATAATCCAAACATGATTACTAGCAATCAAAGCAATAAAATAGTTCGTTAGAATAAATAAATTCGTGAGAAATAAGTACTCACTTTGAACGCACAACTTTGAATACTATATCACTAATAAATTGTTAGTAAATAAATAGAAATATTTTAAATTAAAGAGTTAGAAAAATTGATATCGCCCTTGGGATTTTACCTTCACGCTTTGGTCAAAGGTAGAACCTTCACATCTTGTTTTGGACTTTGGATAACTTAAACAAGGGGTTAAAAATGAAGTTTAGAGGTCTCGAATTATCTCATTTGGGCTTCGGATGATGGATTTTTGATCAAAACTTTTTTGCTCCCAAGATAAGAAAAGCTGCTTGATATTTATAGATTGAATAACGGGAAACGATAGAAAAATCAGGAGATGGTCGTGACACGCCTAGATTAGCATGTCATGCCATAAACTGGGCGTTCCACGCTCTCAGCCTGGCATTGAGTGTGACATGCTTATTAACAGATGGTTTTTGAGTTTTTTTCGGCTAAAATATGGGCTTTTTAGGATAAAAATTAGGTTGAAAAGACGAATTTAGGTAGGATTAGAACACCAAACTAGCACGAAATGCTAAGGAACTGATAGCTTGGCACATTACTGTGGAGCATTCACGCTTAGGAACTGAGCGTGACACTACTATGGGCTGTGTCATGCTCAGTCTAGCATGCCCAATCTAGTATGCCAGTTTTGCAGTTTTTGATTTAATCATAACTTTTGACATGAACTCGGAAAAGGACAAATAATATATCATTAGAAAGCTCTAGATTTCTACTTTCTAACCCAATTGGGATCATCAGTATCTTTTATAGATTTTAATATATGGCCTAAATAATGCAAGAGAGTTGGTTTTAGGCCCGATTTAGTATTTTGTTCATATCTCTTTCGTTTAAAATCGAAATTGGGCTTATGATATTCCATTGGAAATATTATTTTAAGGGCTATCCATCCATATAAGTTTTATATACATATTCCAACGCTCAAAAATAATACTTGTATGTAATTAAAGATACTAATGATAAAAGTTAATCATTGAAGTCGTTCTAAAGTCAAGGAAGTAATCTACAATCGAACAAATAGTGTATGGTAATATGCTTATATATTAAGTGTAATACTTATAAATCAAATGTAGCGCAAAAACCAGTATGATAATGTAATTGTAGTAGTTCCTCAAAGAAAAAAAAAAGAAAGTAATTGTAGTTTCTTTCAATCACAATCAATCAATGGTAGAAGTTTGAAGTTATTAGGTTGTTGTCAACTTTTACATCAATTTTGGGTTTAGAAATTCTCCTCAACTTACATTATTTTTTTTTTTAAAAAAAAAAACAATTTAGTTTCAAATAAGATAATTTTACGCATTATAAGCTCCAAAATTTATGACTACTAATTTGGATCATATTTATTAAAATAACTTCAAACAAAATAAGTTTCAAGAATATAGCAATTTAAAGTCAAAAAGCATAAGTTTAAATAAGTCAAATCAAATTAAAGGGAACAAACTCTAAAATCTGAACATTGCAAAGTTGTAAATTGCCTAAAAGGCAGTTTTTAATGTGTTATTTAAATTCATAGGTTAGTTATTAGTTGATTGATCATATAAAGGTCTTTCTTCCCATGAAAAATTTATATTTAGATTTCTTACACACTTTGTGGAACCTAGGTAATTAACTTCCTGCACATATATTGGAAATTATAAGTACAATTTTTCCTAATTTTGTCAATAAAAAAAACTTCAGATCACTTTTGCCTACTCCCTTTTTTCGTATGAATTTTGATGTCAGCCAAATATACTCTAAAGTTTTGTGACAATCTGCAATTCTAGATATAATTTCTATCTTGGATATCCATTGTTTTAGAAATTGACATCAATATTGACCCTTATCAATTTTGTTATAGGTCTTCATCAACTTTCTTGGTAGATAGTGACCGTTGTTAATTATTACGATCCAAGGTTTAGAGAAATAAATATAAATTCCAGTATTTTTCAAAAGTCTAAAATTTCACATATATCGAGCAGCCAATCGAGTAACTAACTGGATCTTCAATTACCTTCATTCAGTGTCATTTAATTATAATTATATTGATCTTTATTTAGTGTCATTTTATTAATATTTATACTTATATTGATCTTGATGAAGCAATTAGATTCCTCCACTAACATTAAACAAAAAAATGTACTCCTAAATGTCCTACTACTCTAAAAAATACCTAAAAAAAAAATGGCAATGAAGAACCATTCAACACGCATCCAAATCTCAAAAATCATTTGTTATTTATTAGAGGTTATTAATATTTATATTTATTTGATCAAAATCTCCATCAAAAAAAAAAATATTATTTGATCAAAATAACTTTCTACCATTCCGTTGGATTGACGCCTTGACCGAACTAAATTGTCGGTCACCTCACGTGAATCACTGCCTCGTTAATCGACGACGAATCTTATCTGCTTTCTACTTTGGCGGTATTCCTTCTTTTCATTTGCTAAAACCACTGCCTGTCATATAACCTCCTATCTTACAGCCTTCTTTTTCAATTACGTGTCTCATTATTGTGGCTTTCACTGTAAAGATTCATCTCAATATTTCTAGTCTCACCGTAGCTTGCTGTAACTCTAGCATATCACTTATTTTTTTTAGAGTATTTTATTTGAAGTTAGGTGAGATGATAATGTCACCTTCACTGTTTATGGAATAAAGTTATTGACAAATGTCAAAATTTTGATTTTTATAAGAGTAAAGAATACGTGGGAATTGGGAATGCACCTTCGGAGTAATGGCTGGATTACAATTGACATCTGATAAAATTGGAACGATACAGAAAAGTTTTGCGGCTAAAGGCGTTTGTTTTCTGTTGACTGTTGTTTCGGTTGAGTTACCGTACCAATCATTTATATGTACTCTCTCTGTTTCTCATTCGTCGACATCATGACAAGTTAGTTAGTGTTTGATTTTATTGTCTACCTCGTACGTTGCTAACTTTGATCATTAATATATTTTATTATACTTTTATTATAATATTCTATTAAAGGTAAATGTGCAGAATGTTCTTTTATATGGCCTTTATTAATCGTTTCATTTTAGTTTACACATTTTTTTTTATATCTGTACAGAGAGTAAGTTATGTTTGTCTATATACTCTGGAGTACTCTGTAACCACACGGTGTGGTCGGGTTATTCAGACAAAAGTTACTCGGTCGATCAAGGGTTATGTGGCGTGGGTATTCTGTCGCTCATGGTTTACTCGGGCGGTCAAAAATTACTCGATTAGGGATTACTCGATCGATCAGGGGTACTTGGTCAGTATTTTGGTGTGCGTTGGCTTGCCGAACGGTGTGCTGACCACACAAAAAAAGCGTTACTATGTAACTCATTTTATTTTAATATATTTTTTTTTGTTATCTTTGATACTTTATGCTATTTTATTTTTGGTACGAAATTGTTAAAATCATTACATCCATTGAGATTATTTTTCTGAATACTTTAGTTGCATCAATTTTATTTTATTTTTGTTTCCTATATATGATATTTACTACACATTACTACGTAATTTTAAGAGCCCAGTCATAATTTTTTCCCTTTTTATTTTACCAGATCGTAATTACTTAATGAATCAATCACTTTAAATTAGTTGCAATACTTTGATGGTAAAATTAATGTTATTGGCCCGTCAAAAAAAAAAAAGAATTTAATATTATTGGATTATATTCAATATAATTTTTTTTTCAACTACATGTTTTTTTAATTTTTATCTACTTCATAAATCTTTATATCTTTTTGTTTGTCTTAGATTCTGCCACTTGAGACGATGAAAAACTTAACTAATAATAATTTTAAACAAAGAAAAAAAATATTCATGACAATCTCATTATATTTGTCTTATTGTCTATTTTCACAACAACAGAGTATTTTTTTTATTTTTTATTTTTTGAAAGAACAACAGCAGAGTTTTATATTTATATTTTTACTATAGTGTGTAATCGATTATATTAGTGGTCAAATATATATTGAAAAATGTGCAAAAAGACAATTCAGACAAACAAAAATAAACTGTTAGGAATATATTGTATAGTTGGCATAGGCGATATGCTTCACATTTCCATTCTCCGGGGGATCCTAGTATGTGAATGTGCTTCATAAGATAGTTTATGGAAATATGTGATAATTTCTTTGATACTAGGGTTATTTTCCTAGGATTGTAAACATATATAAGTTGCCGTATGCTATGAGACTGGTCAAGCTTTTACCTCATTATTATTTCACAGAAACAGATGGGATAGATGCTACTAACTACTCTATCTTTTTTTTTTTTTTTTTTTTTTTTTTTTTTTTTTTTAATGTTTTCATCATTTTAACTGGCACACTTGCTGCAATATAACTTTGATTATTAATATCTTTAGTTTTCTATTAGTAAAAATAGTAATAAATTATGAAAATAGACATTGTAACTAATTCATTGATATATTATGGAGTACATACTAACATTTGTTCATTTCATAATAGAAAATTAAGTCAAAGAGAGTGTGTGAATCACAAGTCAAAGTGATGCAAAATAATTAAAAAAAGGGAGAGTATATATCAGACAAATCGATATGATTTAAAATATATTATTTACCTATAGAGTATTATTTATGATAGCCGACGAGTATGACTTTTAATATCTATACATACTCATTATCTACCAAATTCATGTCCTTATACCCACTTCAATTGAGAGTTTTGAGACAAGTTTGGTACGGCTGCATATAAGCATTTAATATACTTTCTTTTTTAGTATTAAGTTGGAAAGTTATTGACAATTCACGAGTAAATTGGTGTAATAAATGTTTATTTATTGTCTATTCTTTCTACTCATAACTTTTTATATACAGTCCTTAGGACTACATATATCTTTTTCCATATTTAAAATATATATTGGTTAAATGTAAAAAAATAAATTATGAAATCAATTTAAAACAATTAAACAATAATAGTATTTTTTGTAATTAATGCTCTTAACTCATCACCAAAGCTTTGGTGTAAGCCTGTAAGCATCTCATCAAGCGGTGAGAGTCTTCTAATTTACTTGGTATAATGAAAGTTAGGTAGAACAAGGGAGTAGCCGTGTAGGACTATTATATAATGTCAGTTTCAGTGGCACAATATTCATAAAATAAATTAATTATTAAAAAAAATTAAAGTGATAGACAAATGGCATGATTTTAAACAAAAATAATGTTAAATAAAAATATATTGTTTTCTTTTGAGTTAGAGCTTTAAATAGTGGACTTGGGAAACTGAAAAAGTTAGAATTGCATCATCCAATTATGCCACTCATTTTTGCAAACAACTCGTAAGAAAATTGAAACTATACAGAAAAGAAAAGAAAAGAAAATAAAATACGGCTATTAGTGCTTTTTGTTGACGGTTGTTCTAGTTTGGATTTACCGTACCAATCATTTAATATGATACTCCCTCTATTTCATTATTCGTTATTATTCGTTCATATGTTGACAAAGTGACAACTGACACGGTCGTTACTCATTAGAGTTTGGACTCTTATAGCCAGCCAAGTACTTGTTTGTTAATTTTGATCATTAATATATTTATTATCGTAATTTTTTTATTATATATATTATTTAGGGATTTGTTAAACATCGCCCACAAATTACTACATAAAGCCCACAAAATTCACTTAATTTGACAATATTGCCCTTGACCTAAAAAAAAAAACACTCACACTCTCATCACTCACACTCTCATCGCTCATCTTCTTTCAACCTCTCTAAAAAAAAAAAAATTCAAACAACAGCAATGTCGAGGCGGCAAGGCAAGGAATTGGCGGCGGCGGCGGAGAGAAGGAGGTCCCAAGGAGGCAAGGTACAATTTGTAAAAAAAAAAAAAAAAAGGGAAAACCGCCGTGACGGAGGTGGGGCGCCCTGGCTGGACGCCCAGCCAGCGGTGGTGGCGCCAGCTGCAGACGCCGCCACCAGTAGGCTGGCGCCTGAGCTGGACGCCATAGCCACGGTTGTGGCGTTTATTCAAGGCGCCGCAGCCGTGGCTGTGGCGTCCAGCCCAAGCGCCAGCCCACTGGTGGCGGCGTCTGCAGCTGGCGCCACCACCGCTGGCTGGGCGTCCAGCCAAGGCGCCCCACCTCCGTTTTTTTTTTTATTTTTTATTTTTTATATTTGTTTTAAAATATTGTTTTTTTTTTTTTTTGTGTAATATCTTTTTGAATTGTTTTTATATTTTATTGTTTATTTTTATAAATTTTTTCAATTTTGTTGTATTTTTTCTATGTTTATATTTTGTTTACAATTATTTGTTTGTTTTTTTTGTACCTTTTTATTTTTATTCTCTATTTTGATTTGTTTTTATATTTTTTTTGTGACTTTGATATTGTTTTTGGTTAGTTAATTTATTTTAAATTTTATTATTGATATTGTTTTTGGTTAGTTAATTTATTTTAATTGGGAATGAATTATTTATGTTTATATATATTCTTTTGTGTTGGTTTTATTTCCTTTCTAAGTGTATTTTTTATTCTATTATTTTTATTTAAGTGTTTTGTTAATTTCTTTATTATGTTAATTTGTTAGTATGTTTTTAGTTTATTTGATTTGGGCAGTGGTAGCTATTTTTCGTATAAATTTTTGTATGTTTATATATTTTAAAATTTTGTGTAGAATTCACTGGGTCGTCATGGTGCGGGGAAGAATGTAGAGCTTCTTAGTAGAAGCTATTCAGTGGAGAGGTCGGGGCATAGACATGTCAGATCCCGTGGTATTTCGGCCTCAGCTCGTAGAGAACGGATCCACCGTCGGGATGAGGATGACGATGACGATGATGATGCTGAGGAGGGTGACCAGGAGGAGGAGCAGGAGGAGGGCGCAGATGAGGATGAGGATGTGGACGATGGCAGTGGACCGTATGATGATTACGGTCCATTCAGTCAGAGGGTTGATGACATGTACGAGACACATATGGTGGAGGTGCGTAAGGGTAGGGGTGGTAGGTTTGTTAGTAGATCTGGCACATCATCTGCGTCCACTGTATCTGGGGCAAGCAGGAAACGGTCGAGGGCCGGTAATGATTCTTGGGTTGTTAGGAGTGAGGTGCCCGGTGGGCCTGTTGACGGGAGTGTGATTCCTAGCTTTCTAGGACACATAGCTGCCCGTATTTGGGAGGACCAGGAGAGGCCTTCAGTTATGGGGTTGTTGAAATGTCATACTCAGGAAAAGACTTGTAGCTTTTTGCGTACATGGGCTGAGGCTTGGCCGGCGGAGAGCGAGATGTTCGAGCGACTAGAGGGCACTGGGGTGAATCACGTCCCTGCCACCATGCAAGATAAGATTGACAGTACGCTGATCACGGCTTTCATTGAGCGATGGCAGCCGGATACAAACTCTTTCCACCTTCCGTTCGGTGAGATGACGATCATGTTACATGACGTCGAGGCCATTCTGAGGATTCGTGTTGAAGGTAAACGACTTTGTGCTGTGGCTGATGCGGATCAGGCAGATTTGCTGGCGGAGTTGTTGGCGGTGGACAGGACTGCACTGTACACCGAGGCGCTTTTGGACTCCGAAGTTGCAGCGGCCGCCCTCTGGGGTTCCTCCCATGTGTGACCATTACTACATGGAATGGTTCAACCGGTATTCGCACCCGAGGTTGATCGCAGATCTCGACCACAGCGATGATGATTATGTGCCACCGCCTACTGCCATGGAAGCGGTATGTCTCATATTATATTTATCGTTGTCTTTTAATTAAGTTTTATATGTTGTTATTGTATTTCATCTTTTGTTTTTTGTTGTATGCCGTGGATGGGAAAGATAATGCAGGACGTACAAAAACTCTCTCTTGAGAAGGACAACATGAGTGCAACAGTGAGAGTTGTTGTTGATAGTCTGGAACAGACCCTTGCGCAGTGGGAGTCGTCGTCGAGGAGGGATTACTGATGGTTTTGTCATTTTATTTATAGAGCACTTTTAAATATTATCGTTTTAATTTATTAAATTGGACATTATGTTGTAAGTTTGTAACATTTTAGATTGTTCTTTTAGCTTCCAACTTAAACATATTATCATTGCTGTTTTTAAATTTTGATATAACCGTTCGTGGATCCGCGCAACTTACCCATGCAACATATAGAATGCAGTAAGCAATACAATATAAAAGATTAATGTTCTCATTAAAAGAGCAACGTACAAATAAGATTACATAGGAAGAATGTAAACATGAAAAACTAAAATGCAGTTGGGGTGTTCCATTCGTGGATCCGGTCATGATATAGCGCATCCCAACCCTCTACGCTCGCTGTGCGAATGTTGTACCACCGAGGTATAATCGGTGGCACTGGAAAATCGGATGACATGTCTAGTCGGATGAAATGTCTGTATGACGACCCAAGAAACGCAATAGCTAGCTCTCTGACCGGTGTGGTGACAGTCTCACGCGACCGCCAAGGGAGAACCATGGTACAAGGATAATAAGCTTGACTATGCACTCCCAGGCCGAAATGCATGACTGCGCATTTGTAAATGTTTGCAACGGAAAACAGATCTAGGGGCGCGTCAAAATAATGATTTTGGCCGCAAGGTCCACCTCCCCACCGGATACGTCGCAGAGCGCCATCCAAGTCATCCTGGTACACACGACGATAAACATTTCGGTTAGAGGCAATTTCGCTGTACATCAACTGACGCACCAAACCGTAGTTGTCTTCGCCCATTTGAAAAACATCAGTCACGACCCGGAATCCGCAGTTACCATCTCCGACTACATCATTCCACCCTTCCAAGTACGGCATGATGATCGCAGGTATCCTTTCCTTGTACGGAAACTGATCAACATCGTTTCTTCCTATTCACCATATAATTATAGACAGTTAAGAAGGCAGGAGTAACACTTTAAAACTATGTGCAATGTAAACAACCAAAACGTACCAGTTCTCAGGGGCATATTCACGGACGATGAAGATTGACTACGACTAGATGACGATGTCCGACCACGAGCACGACCACGACCAAGACCACGGATATACTCAAACGCACTCCTGTTCCGCCGTTGTCGACCTCGAGGACGGTCAACTCCTTCGGGTTCCTCATAATCTAAGGTAGACGTGTGGAACATGTCATGAAGTACATGAGTAGCGTCACGAATAATAGAAGGATGGCTGGAGGACACTCGGTCGTACATCGAACGAAACTGCTCCAACTCCTCCTGTTCACGGTCGGCCGTTTGAGTGTCTGCATGCTCACCAATAACAAGCGTCCTCCAGAATGAATGGACCTGATCAACATGTAACGACGCCCTTTCTTCTGTAATAACGCGGTGAATGGTGCATGCGCAAGGTAATCCATGAGTTACTGAAATAGCACACCCACACCGAGCATACACTTCGTCAGCCAAGTCCCTCATCCTGTTCAGCTCAGTGAGAATCAACCCCAAGCAGTAGTGCGACACACGACCATGGAGAATCTTAAATATAAAATGGCTATACATCGTACCATGTCGTCGTCTGGAGTCCTCTAGAGAGTTCCTGATGCCGTTCTTCTGAGTTTCAATTGACTTGTTAAGTCTATCGAACAGTGTATCCAAAGCAGCGGTCGATGAATCAATCCAGTCCTTGGTAGCTCTATGAGCGCTCTCAACTCTACATGTTGTAGTGTTCCCGAAATGAAGTACCTGGTTTGTCCAATATTTGACAAACTTTTCCCTGTGAGGGACCCATTGTTGCATCACATAGTCCACCAGTGCCGGACACCACTGGTACGAATCCCTGAAGTTAGCCAATGCTCGCTCATACGCTTCCTCTGTGGTAGCCTGTAGGATCTTCCGCCACTTACCATTCACCAATCTCTCTGCCATTTCCAAATTCTTGTTGAAAAGGTTGTAGGCTTTCACTTTCACGCAGTTGTTGATGTGCCATGTGCACAATAAGTGGTTCGATTCTGGAAACAGCTCTGCTATGGGGGCAAAGAGACCTCCTTCACAGTCGCTGACGATGGCTGCTGGATGAACATTAGGCCCGATGTAGTTTCTCAGCTTCTCCAACACCCAATAATAACTTGGAGCCGTCTCATCCTTGATGATTGCATGACCAATCAGAAAGTTCTGGTTCGTTGGAGTCATCCCCATGATCTCAACCAGTGGGAACTTGTACTTGTTTGTCTTGTACGTTGAGTCGATCAAAATCACAAATGGCCAAGACTTGATCATATCAGCACAATCAGGATGCACAAGGAAAAGATGAGTCACCTCCGCTGTATCTTCATCAGAATCAAACCAGAACAGGTAACCACGTGATTGTGCCTGGTGTAGCAGCTGCTGTATAGGGTTTCTTCCCTCTGACCGTTCAAACCTGAGTTTCTGTCTGACGTTGTAGATGTGTCTTCGGTTTGGATGGTCTTCTGGAAATTTCTCTAACACAGATGCTAATATTTTAGCAGGCTTGACTTGAGCATCACTCATTTCTTTCACAACTAGTTTCGCAACAGGACTTAAGCCGCTCAGCTGTCGATGACCCTCTTCATATACTATCATCTCATGGTTGTGATACCCCCATTTAGAGTAACCAATCACTTCCCAACCGTCACGACTCCGTAGTTGTCGAACCTTTACTCTGAACTCACACCCACAACCTTTCCGCTTTGTATCAAACCGAGTGGCTGTACGAAAATCTCTTTCTTCTCTTTTGCGATAACGGTCACATCTCAAAATGCGATCCATTCTACCATCCTGTTGAGATTTATGAGTTACTACTACCAAGCAAAATCCAGCTGCAATTGCAACCTGTTTTGCCCAATCAATCGCCTGTTGAGCTTCTTCGAATGGACCATCATGTCCAAATATCCCACTGTAATCATTTCCGTCTCCACCATAATCCTGCATCACTTATATATTACAATAAATACATTTAACGGATAATACATTTAATTTCTATATTTACACAGAATTAACACAAAAAAAAGCATAATTATGTATAATCAAACTTAATTTTTATAAAAACCCAATTCGAATTTTCAAACTAAATTTAAAAATATACCATTTCGAATTTTCAAACGTCATTTTAAAAAAACCTATTTCGAATTTTCAAAATTAATTTAAAAAAACCCATTTCGAATTTTTTTAAAAAATCATTTTCGATTTTTTTTAAAAAATAAAAATAAATAAATAAAAAACAACAACAAAATCAAAAAAGAAAAAAAAAATTAATAGGGTGGCGTCTGCCAGGGCTGCCACAGCCACTTGACTGGCGCCTGGCAGGGCCGCCTCAGCCAGTAGAGTGGCGCCTGGCCAGGACGCCAGTCTGGTGGTCTGGGCGTCTGGGCTGGACGCCACTCTGGTGGTTCTGGCGTCTGTCTTGGACGTCCAGGCTACGGTTTGGGCGTCCATCCTAGGCGCCGGAGCCACTCCGACGGTAAACTGTGAATTTTAACGGTGACTTACCTCGTTTTCCGTCGACGACGACGTACCTCCGGCGTCCCCCGCATCTCCGGCCTGCCCTCCGGTCTCCCCCGGCGAGCCAGTACGGCTCCACATTTTTTAAACCGAGATTATTTCAATTTTAGAAAATGGGCATAATGGTCACACCAAGTCATATTTGTAGGCTTTATATGGTAATTTGCGGGCGATGTTTAGCGATTCACATTATTTAAGGACATATCTTATACTTTTTTGTACTTTTTATGATTGTTTTAAGAGTATGATACACTATATGGTGTACTTTATTTTAGAAATCTCATATATTAAGATATGGAGTATTTTACAGTTACGCGTGTTTGGTTAAGAGTAGTGTAACGATGAGTGTGTATAAGTGAATAAAATACTTCTGTTGGCTTGTGGCAATAATTTTTTTTATACTAAATGCGTATCTAGTGACGATTATTGACTTGACTCCAATTAAATATCAGGTATATATATATATATATATATATATATATATATATATATATATATATATATATATATATATATATATATATATATATATATATATATATATATATATCATTGTTATTATTTTTATTTTAAGTAAAGCAAGTCACTAAAGAAAAATGGTGAGAAGAAATATGATCCTAGATATTTGGTATTATCCCTCGAGACTTTACTAACTCAATGAAGTTGTCGTCATCTACCCTATTTATATGTATTATTATGCCGTAATTTATATATATTGTGCTCATCATCATATTTGAGCTTTGTACGTTTTTAGAATTTTCAATTAGGAATGACACGAGGCAAGCCAAATATAGCTTCTTCGAGCTAGGCAACAAAAGATACATTTGCTCAATTCGAGCCAAGCTCAACCGTGCAATATTACTCAGTATTTGTTTTAGGTTCTTTTGTTGTTTGAGCTTAGCTTACGAGTAGCTATTTCATTTGAGCTCAAGCTTGAGTTGAGTTACAATAATACTAACAAGCTTTATAAACAAGCCTTAGTAAATGAGCTAGATAAAATTTAAACATACTTTGTACTTAATAATTAATTAATAAACATGCTATTATTAAAAAAATAATATAAAAAATAACCAATTCTTGTAAAATATATGTGATATTTACTATAAATCTCTTAAAAATATTTATAATTTATATCCGATGAAAATAATGGATAAATTTTGATTTTGAATAATATTCAAGCTTGAAAGAGTTTTAAATGAGCTTATCAATGAACACGAATAATGAGCATGAACGAGCTATCCGCCAGCAAAGCGGAGTCAAGTACATATCAAGTTGTTCAAGTTGGGTTCCTTTATTGATTGAGGTTGAAATTATTGATCATTTGTTTACCAACGAAAGCGAAAGAGCTTAAATTGATCTTGATCTGATAACGAATTCTTCATGAGTGCATCGATTCATTATAACCCCTAATTTCAATTACTTTTCACATATTTAGTTTGAACATGAGACTAGAACATGTCAAATGTATCGTTTAGGTCATATTTGTTTTCACAATATTAATATCTATATTATCTCTCTTATGGAATCAACATTCGTTCCTCAATTTTATCTCTAAACCATAATTACCGTGAAACAAATCAGTAATTAGGTGATGAATATCACGTCCAATCATAGATTCGTGGTCACTCTTTTGCAACAATGGTTGAGCTTTCCCCAATCATACAAAATGATATATTAGGATGATCCTCCATTGTTAAGGCAAAGTCTACATTCAATTTTCTTGTCAATTGAAATATAGAAACGTTCATTTGTATTGAAGATTCAACCACATTTTTCTATCAAAATAAACTTGTTGTGACTCTATGAGACGTGTAAGCATATCATCTTATATTCTTATCCATCTTTGAGACCATAATATTAGCTTCAATTTAGTGGCATAGCTAGTGCTCATGGAATAAATAAAGTTCTCTAAAACCATATATAAATTAAAAATTTAAAAATGTTTGTTAAAAGGTTAAAAGTAGTGGATGTAAAGAAGCTTGGAAGTGGAAATGCACCGTCCACCCATGGGCCATGCCTCTGAGCTTTGATATTAAAAACGATCCATAAGATTGGAACAATACCAAAATTAAATAAATATAAATTCAAAAAAAAGAAGTAAAAGTAATAATAATAGAAATTAAAAATTAAAAATAACTATATTAACGGCTAAAGCTACTTTTCATTGATGGTAGTTATTTCTGTTCGGATTAAAGCATTAATAATACAGTAGATACTCTCTTTGTTCATGATGTGTTAATAATTTGACAAGATAGTTAACTTTGACTTGTATAGTTGATTATTTGTTAACTTTGACCATCAATTTATATCTTTTTTCGTATATTATACTAGGACTTAAGTTTAAAGGAGTAAACTAAAATACAAGGTACAAAAATTTGCATTTAGTTGCTGATAGAGTACTGACGTTTGGAGTGAAGCAAGTAGAATACTGAAATAAGTTTTAACCTTCTACAATGGCTCACACGTTAATTAGAAGACATTGAACTTTGTAGAGTTTCAACAACTATCTGTTACAAAATAGCCGTTGCAATTCAAAAATTTTAACTGTCTATACACACACACACACACACACACACACACACACACATATATATATATATATATATATATATATATATATATATATATATATATATATATATATATATATTCAGGCTGGAATTTGGTTTGCATTAAGGAAATGAACAACTAAGTTAAAATAATGTATTACTTGTACCTGATGCAGTTATTGCTTGTTCTTTCTCTTCTTTCTAGCTAACTCCTGTAATGACAAATTAATCCAGTGTATGAATTTTAGTATTAATGATAAAATAATTTTGTTTATGTGATAGAAGTCCTTTTCTATATCTGCAATGCTTGACTTGAAATGGTGTTGCTATTTTGTTGTTGACTTTACATAGGGTACTGATCTTGACCGAAGGAGTACACTATTTTCTCATTCCCCACCATGATGTATGTCACAGTCAATTTGGTCGACCTAGGCGAGAACGTCGACCATCCCGCTTAGGCACGTAAAGCCTTCGGGATCCCACTTGCCTAAGCAAGCAAGTGTATGCTCGGTCCTAGGGAAACGAGTCAAGTGAGGCTAAGGCAACTCACAATCATGTCTAAGGCTTGTGAGATTGTGAGGAATAACCCCTAAGTACTTAGGCCATGGTGCCAGCAAGTGCTTGGTCAGCTAGGCCTTGGGCTTGTGGCTAGCACGCGCATGCACAAGAAAAGAACCTCGGAGTGTTTTAATGGGAAAAACTCCATAACAACCTTTGTTATTGATTGAAAGGACTTATTAGGACCCTAATATATCATACATGGCCTAAGGGCCAAGGTTGGGTTCAAGGGTTGGGCTAGGGAACCCATTATTGTGTTATTGTCAGTTGGGTATTCACTAGGTTTTCCAGGCCAAATCAAAATAAAGCTCTTTAGAGGGCGAGTGCTCACTCAAGGGTCAGTGGCTAACCTAAGGGTGGCCGTATAGCTAGGAGCCTTGGGCATAGTCTTGGACATAGAAGGGCCTATGGGGACTATAACACACATGGATGGCTAAGGTGAACACTCAATAGGACAAACCGACTCGATGGTCTCGACTAGGGCAGACACGGGGTGACCAGTAGGGGCCTATGGCTTAATACGGTGCATGCTAGCCTAATGGAGCGTGGTTTGATAAAGGGATGCGCTTGGGATCATGTAAGGATGTCTCTATGGTCCACTACTATGGTGGAGCCCATGGGAGCTTCCCCATGGAGGAGCATGTAGGGATTTAAGTACTCTAAGTGGAATTTCATGAATCTCATTCATACGCACCTAAAACAAGATCACATGCATAACACACAAGAAACACATAATTATACCTTTGAAGCGTGATTTCCACGTAACGATTGACTGACAATTAGGGAGAAAATAGAGCCCCAAGCGTTGCTCCTCTACTTAGTCCACTGGATTCTAATGAGCCATCTACCAATGCTATATTGGTCGGATGAAGGAGGAATGCACCACGATCACCACCTTTATGGACAACCGGACACCACGACAAAC
Organism: Chenopodium quinoa; assembly: GCF_001683475.1. Taxonomy (NCBI): domain Eukaryota; kingdom Viridiplantae; phylum Streptophyta; class Magnoliopsida; order Caryophyllales; family Amaranthaceae; genus Chenopodium; species Chenopodium quinoa. Next base: position 2,361,881 of record NW_018742980.1, read on the forward strand.
ACCACCACCACCACCGTACACGCACACCGACACAAGGGGAGAGAGAGACATGTGTGTGAGAGAGAAAGGTTAGGGTTTGTGTTTGCTAATTAGGGTTCGATCGAAGATCACTGAATGTTGTATGTTCAACCTTAGGCACCTAACCTATTTATAATCATATTATAATTAGACTAGGAAGCAAAGCCGAAACCCTCTAAAAACCTCCTCATGGCCGGCCACCTAGAGGGATGAGGCCCATCATGGGCCTCTTCCTCTTATGCTCAATCTAGGCCCTTTGTGTGACCTTATTCAATTAAGATTTGGTCTATTGTACTAGCCCAAAGATCGTTAGTACCTCTAGCTATGATATAACGATGACCGAAAAGAACAAACTTAATTATCTCTATAATTTGATCCATTATATATCTAGTAATTGCACTTGACAAAAACATAAAACCTTCAATCTCCCACTTGTCTGAGACAAGTATGCAATGTTCAAATTCCTTAAGTCAATATGTGTCGATTTGATAATATGATTGCACCTCATGTCGAGGTCATATTAATCTACAAATCATTTCTTGAAATCTGAGTTAGAATTGCAGAACAAATGATTACTATGTAATCCATTTGATCACGACCATGCATTTTCTCAATTCTCCTTCTTCAAGAGGCCATGACACATTTCCTAATTAAATAGGTAGACTCAATCCAATCTTGTGGCAACCAAAGCTCCCACTTAACTTTTGAGGTAACCAGAAACACCCTTAATAGTCCCCTTTTACGGCATGACATTTTGATGTCCTATAGTTAAAACAATCATTGAATGACAACAGTGTTCCACTCATGTCAAAGGAATCCACTAATATATCCGAAAGTTCTATACTTGAACTTCAAAGTAAGTCAATAGTTTGATCATGCATCATTCATGCATATCCATGTGATTGACTGAACATCTCTATGTCCTATAGCCCATGAAACTGCGCTATCAATCAGTCTTACATGCTAGTCCATTGATTGAAATCACTTATCTCCAATTTAATGATTTCGAACTAAGAACTTAAAATAATTTATGAATTTAGTTCACCTGTAGGGTTTCATTCACTAAATCACGTATTTAATGATCCCAACAATTCATAATTATTTTGGACATTTTATTTAATACTAAACAATGATTAAATAAGATTGAAACTTTGTTTCAACTGATAAACATAGGGAAACATGACTGATGATTTTGCAATTGTGACTCCCTAGCACACAATAAAAAACATCTACCATCATGTTAATTTCAAATGAGCCTTTTGTGTCTTTAGGCTATTGAAATAGTTTAGTTTATACGGTTTATGAGACATTCTCATGAACATGAATTTTAGAACTTCTAAATTTTATAATAATATTTATCTCCTTACACTAAGAATCTTCCTTTATCCTTCCGCAAGGAATTTAGGAATTTCTAAATTGTATTCCAACGTTACATTGGTTTTTCGATTGAATCTATCACCACATATATACAAAACATGTGAATCTAATAAAGGAGTATAGTCCATGACATACTTGATGCATCCTTTGCGAAATGCACAAGGAGCATCACTCAAACCCTTAATTTCATCAACCTTTCTCAAAGCATTGAATCTTGTTAAGCAATGTGCCATGTTATATGGGATTGAAACTCCTTTCAATATAATGTTGAACCTCATAAGAATCTTATCAATATAAGTTTCTTAACTAAGCTCAAACGTCATTCGAGACATATCTTTATAGCGTGGCGCGACAATCTTGACGCGTTGTGTCAAAAGCGGATTTATTCCGTTCCAAATTCTAATCTTTTCTGATCTTCCAGACTCTCTTTTTTCCTTATAAATAGAGGTCGTTTTTCCAGTTCCAGATCATGGAAAATAACCATCAATTACCTAGCCACAACTATCATCAATCATCATTTAAAACACCCATGTTCTTAGCCTTAACCTAAACACATCCTTGATACTCTCCAAAATCTGTCACAATACCTCCTTCGCGTGATTCGAATACTCCAAACCATACTTGACGTTGCCTTCGACCTCGACGTGAAAGGTTGGTAGTTCTGAGGGTTTGGTCCCAAATCTATATTTCAATTGATATTTGATTTATTTACTTTATTGATTTAACTTTGTTGAAGTTTACTAACGTGTGTATTGTTTTAATAGAAAGAAAGTTGAGGCATCAAAGTGAGTAATTCAATCACCCTTATTATCATTCTTTGATTTTGGAGTAGAAATCATGTTTAGGGTGCTATTATGATTTCTAGTATCATGTTTAGGATAACGCTTTGATTTTTGTTATTAGTGACATAGGATTTGTTATTAATCCGTTTAGTATCATGCCTAAGATCTTACTACTAACGATGTTTTGATGATGTTATTATGATGATGATTGTTATATAGATCATATGTTACTTAATTATTATGATTTATTCTTATTGCTTGATCACACCCCTTTTTGCAGGTTTAAAGGGAATTTGTACTTGAAATCACGCCTAACAAGATAATTAATAATTTGATTTAGGCTAATATGACTTTAATTCAAGTGATCACCAATAATAGATTTGATTGTGCATTAATAATCAACCAACGTAGATTAAACGGGCTTAGGATTAACTTGATGTATGTATGTTGATTGAAAGCGCACATGACTATCAATATGAATCAAGTAGAGGCCTATTTAGGGCGGGTTTGGCTTTTCTTAGGTCAATTTGTACCATCATCCCGAACATCCAGTCATGGTTCCGGACCACTATATATGGAGTTAGCAATCTTTGTGATTGTGAATGGGGTGTAACACCCATGAACGGTTTTCAAGTTCCTAAAACTTTTTGGCGCCTCTTTTCCTCTAGCTTCTTTTTCTTGGAGCGCTGCCATGCTTAAAAACATGACCCACATGTAGGGCGGAGGTGAAAAATTCCCTACAAAACCATATCAAACAATGTTCGATTTCTCATTTCTGACACATCGTTTAATTGTGGTGTTGCAGGAGGAGTTAATTGTGAAAGAATTCCACAATCCCTTAGATGATCATTGAATTCTTGGCTCAATTACTCGCCACAACGATCGGATCGTACGTGTTGCTGTAACTGTTTTGCTAAGTTAATTCTGAACTTCATTATGGACTTTTAGAGCTTTTCAAAACTTTCACTTATGCTTCAACTAAGCACAAGTGGTGATCATATCACAAATGAAGTTCCATTGTCCGTCTCTAGCCATTGAACCGTAGGTTTTCTTACATCGATATGTAGTGGACCTCAAGTTCATGTCAACATTTCTTAAAGGATAACTTTGTCAATTGTAAAATTCAAATGATATTTACAAATATCAATGGATTCATATTGAAAGTCCATCCCTTTGGATCTTCCGTATGCAATGTTCATTTTCTTTGAACCATTTCACATTTTAGAGACAATTTATATAGAAATGGTTTATTTATATCTACTGTATAGAACATTAAACCTATTTAGCTATTCAAAACACATTGTGACTCAATTACAAGTTAATTCTGAACTTCATTATGGACTTTTAGAGCTTTTCAAAACTTTCACTTATGCTTCAACTAAGCACAAGTGGTGATCATATCATAAATGAAGTTCCATTGTCCGTCTCTAGCCATTGAACCGTAGGTTTTCTTACATCGATATGTAGTGGACCTCAAGTTCATGTCAACATTTCCTAAAGGATAACTTTGTCAATTGTAAAATTCAAATGATATTTACAAATATCAATGGATTCATATTGAAAGTCCATCCCTTTGGATCTTCCGTATGCAATGTTCATTTTCTTTGAACCATTTCACATTTTAGAGACAATTTATATAGAAATGGTTTATTTATATCTACTGTATAGAACATTAAACCTATTTAGCTATTCAAAACACATTGTGACTCAATAAAGCATAGATTAACTTTTACTCCATGTTTTTGAATTTTCAATGCTTAGTCATTATAAACATTGAATGGTGTTTTGATAATGGGAAGAATAAATAACTTATTTAATTCTAGCCAATTACAAGGTAAGGTGAAAATAATGTAAGTTTCTACTTGTAAAGTTGCAACTTTTGCTTCTAGACTTGTAGATTCTACTTGTGAAGTAGCAACATTTTGTTCTAAACTTGTAGATTTATTTTTCCCTTAGCCAAACTTTTTCTTCTAGTTCAACTAAACATGACATCGTATGTCCAAGAAGTAGTAATATGCTAAATAAATTTCTACAATATACTTCTTAAATTTAAACATTTCCATTCTTTTACCTTCCAATTGTATGGGGTAGTTTCTAATTAATTCGAATTGGTCCATTTAATTGGAAACATTTGTTGTTCATAACAACTTTTAGCATATAAGTTTAGGTTTTAGAAGTAGCAACTTATTTGCATTTCTTATCCTATAGCTCCTTAATGTCATCCTCATATATTTGTTGGGTTTTACGGTGTGGGAACACCGCGCGGAACCAAAACTTGTCCAAAGACCACATGCATAAATTTAAGCAACTAAACTAAAGCAAGCATATAATTAATAAAACAATAAACACATAATAGAGAGAGAGAGAGAGAGAGAGAGAGAGAGATAGAGAGAGAGGAGGGAAAAGACGTTTATACCCTTGAAATGTGTTTTCCACCTAGCATGAACACGAACCCCCGAACGGAGCTAGAGCCTCAAATGAGACTCCTCCAACGAGGTCCACCCACACGCCCGAAAACTTGGTCGGTATTATCGGCTAGCATAATACCAACACTACTAATAAGAGGATCTATTTATAAGGTTTTCTCAATGAAGTTGCCTTTTATAGAGTTCAACTCTTGCAATTTGAATCCCAAGGTATCCTTGGGTATTTATAGGAGAAGCATCTCCATCCCCTTGATATTTCATCAATGTGGGACTTTTGCTAAGTTGAGAAATTAATACATTTAATTTAATTATAAAATTAATAAAAAGTAAGGAGCAAATAATCAAGCAACAAGTGGCAAGCAAGTGGGGGGGGGGGGGGTAGGTGAGGACCACAAGGAGGACCACATGGACTCCTTGTTCCCTAAGCCACCAAACCCTCCAATCACACGCAGCCAGCTAGCCCTATGCGTTGAGCACTAAGGCCGGCCTTTGCGGGCAGCCTTGTGCTCTCGGTTGGGCTGGCCTGCGCGGCCCATCGCAGCACAGCAGGCCTCGCACGCTTGTAGGCCGCTACTACTGCTGGGTGTTGCTGTTGCCATTTGCTTACGATGCCTGCGGGCTATGCACTCGGCCAGCAGGCCCCAGCCAGCCCACGCATGTGGCTTGCCAGGCTTGTGACTAGTGCTAGGCTTGCGGCAGCATCAATCTAGCCTAGCCTTCGCACGGCTAGATGCGAGGCTAGAACTATACGATTTGACTTATTTATTGTTGTTTGACTTATTTTCACGTCTTGTTGGTTCCTGGAATCGACTTGACGTTTCGACGCTCTAAGCTCGGAATCCGACATCGGAGTACGTATCCTCTTGTTTGACGTATTAAGACCTTCGGCTTAATTTGTCGCCTTAGTTCGGTTGCACACTTGGGTGTGACCCGTTCAGTCAAAGAAAAGCTGTGAGATTAATATAATTAATCTCACTTATCGGAGATGGCCTCTAGCCCGACTTTCTGATCACTTGACTTCACTGAATAATTAACTCCGTAATTGATTTTGAACCTTTTATCGGAATAATACACTTGTTCGAACACACCATTTCTTTCAATATTCTTAAACCTTTCCCTTTTGAGCCACTTAGAAAATTTCTCTTAGGTTCAAAATAATGCTTTGCTTAACTTATTTAAGCATTTTTCATGATTTTGCTAAGTCTGTTCAATCATTATTCATAATAGAGTTTAATCAACCATTTAACTCCAAATGAAATGGATGAAGAATAATTTCATTTGATCAACTTTTGATCATAGGGACTTCCAATCACTTTCTTATATTCAATCACATTGAAGATAAGAGATTTTATTGGCCTGAGTTTCCATACTTGTCTTTTAGAGGGTTCGTACCTCTCATCTCATTATATCCCTTGAAACACTTTCAAAATGAAGATGATGTTGTATTTTCCTCAAACACTTTGAGTTGAAGAAAACCAACCTTAGACATGTGACATGGGTTTCTAAAACTTATCCTTTTTGAAACATCTTAGCAAAATTGGGATATAAGTTTACGGATTATCTTTTAAACTTTTGAGAACGTTTTTCAATTCTATTTCAATCAAGGAGACAATATATTTATAAAAGTAAAACATATATTATTTACTTAATAAACGCAAAATTCAACAATGTTTATCTTTAACGCACCTAAATTAAAATCATAGGTAACTTTAACACTTTATTCAAAATAATTGTCCATTTGAATTAAGTGATTCCAAGATCCTTTATTTGTGTAATAGTTGACCGGACTTTGGCCCTACCATCAACCATTACATTTTCAAGGTAAGTAAACTCTTTACTAATTGCAACTCCTGCAACTCTTGGTTGAATAATTTGTAAGATTTTAGGTACTCTAAGCGAAATTTCACGAATCATATTCGTTCGCACCTAAACAGGATCTACAAGCATAACACATAAATAATCACATAATTCATACCTTTGACGCGTGATTTCCACGTTGCGATTGACTGTCAAATGAGGAGATGATAGAGCCCCAAGCGTTGCTCTTCTACTTAGTCCACGGGATAGGATTGAACATCCACTACTGCTAGATAGTCGGGAACAAACACTTCGAACCACCTTCTACGGAAAGGGGAGGAGAAAACCGAGCCACGAACAACCACAACCACCATCGTGCAACACCGTGCACCACACGCGCCACCGGCGTGTGCGGACATGAGGGAAGATGAGAGAGTGAGTGCGTGAGGCTTTAGGGTTTGGTTGCTAACTTGTCGATTCTCAATTGACTGCTAATTGTGTTGTATATCAAAACCTAGGCAAGGCCTCTATTTATACATCATATGTATAATTAGAGTCCAAAACCAAGCCGAAACTACTCCCTCTTAAATCCCATATGGCTGACCACTCCATAAGGCCCAATAATGGGCTTCTTTCTTTTGTTCAATCCATCACCCTTTTGTGTGACCTTATAGGATCCATTCTATTGGGGTTTGGATTATTTGACTAGCCAAAAGATCATTGATCACATCTAGCAACAGATAATGACAACCTAAAAGAATGAACTTATTATCTCCATAATATCGATCCTTGATATATCTAGTAATTGCACTTGACGAAGACATAAATCCTTCAATCTCCCACTTGTCTGAGACAAGTGCGCAATATTCAAATTCCTTAAATCAATGTGTGTCGATTTAATAATATAATTGCATCACATGTCGAGACCATATTAATATACAAATCATTTCTTGAAATCTGAGTTAGAATTACAAAACAAATGATTACTGAATTGAGCGCTGCCACGCTTTCTCTGAATTCTCCCTCTTCAAGAGGCCATGACATATTCCTAATTAAATAGGTAGACTCAATCCAATCTTGTGGAAACTAAAGCACCCACTCAACTTTTGAATTAACCAGGAAATACCTTTTATAGTCCCCTTTTATGGAATGACGTTTGGGTGTACCATAGTTAAATCAATCATTGAATTAAATCAATGTTCCACTCATGTCAAAGGAATTCACTAATATATCCGAAATACTTGAACTTCAAAGTAGGTCAATAGTTCGATCATGCATCATTCATGCATACCCATGTGATTGACCGAGCATCTCTATGCCCCTATAGCCCATGAAACTGCGCTATCCAATCAGTCTTACATGTTTGTCCAATTATTGAATTCATTTATGTATAATTTAATGATTTCGAACTAGGAACTTAAATAATTTATGAATTTAGTTCACCTGTGGGGTTTCATTCACCAAGTCATCAACTTGATGAACCCATCAATTCATAATTATTTTGGACATTTTATTTAATTTCAAAACCCATAATTAAATAAGACAAATAATAAATTTCTGATTAAACATAGTTTTGCAAGTTGATGTATTATTTATGTAATATGTTTTCTCAAAACATATACAACTTAAATTACATAACTTGCTTCAATCCAAGAACCTTAGTATGACTCTCATACTTTTGGTCATGAAAGGGGTTTAGTAAGTAGAATTCATGAGACATTCTCATAAACATGAATTTTTCAACTTCTAAAATTCATCTCCATACACTAAGAATTTTCCTTCATCCTTCCGCAAGGAATTTAAGAATTTCGAAATTGTATTCCAATATTATATTGGTCTTCGATTGAAATCTGTCATCACTTGTTCTTAAAATATGTGAATCAAATAGACGAGTATAGTCCATGGCACACATGATGTATCCTTTTCAAAATACACAAGGAGCATTACACTAACTCTTCATTTCATCAACCTTTCTCAAAGCATTGAATCTTGTTAAGCAATATGCCACGTTATATGGGATTGAAACTCTTTTCAATATGCTGTTGAACCTCATAAGAATCTTATCAATATAAGTTTCTTAACTAAGATCAAACATCCTTCAAAACCAATCTCTATAGATCTTAAATCCCAACTGTACTCATCTTCCTCTTTAAGGTTTTTCATACAAAACGCATTAGCCATCGCTTGACCCCTCAAGCATGGAATAATTGCTCTTTGTACTAGACCAAGAAAAATTTATAGCTCCCACTAAACATCTTGTATACACAAGAACTTTTCTTCATTTTATGAGAACATCAAACGATTTGATTAACTCACAAAATAAAGATATTAACTCCATGATGCTAACTTCAATCTATTAAAGGATCTTTTATGAATCCCTAGGATTATTGGATTTTCAAAATATTCTGATTGTATTATATACAAATCTTCTTTCATGAACCATTTCAAGAAAGCGTTTTGAAATGCATCTACCAAATCTCATAAGGTAGTAATCACTAAAATATCTTTAATAGATCTTTACAATATGACTAATGTAAAGGTTTCATCGTAGTCATAGTTATACTATGAATTTGTTAAATCCTTTAACAAGTCTTTGCTTTGGTTAGAAAACATTTTTCTTTCTTGTTTGTTTTGATTATAATGGGTCTTAACCAATTAGGAAAATTAATCAAGTGTCATACACTAGCTTATAGATTTAGTATCTATTTCAGGTTTCCATGGTTTTTAAACCACTTGGAGTTATACCTTGTCTAATTATCTTTATTACTTGCATAATCATATGTTCCAAAATCAATATTTTAGAACTCTTAGTCAATATGAAATCATATTTCTTTGGCTAAGTTTTAGATATGCTAGTCATCATTGTGGGTCTTTATGCAACAATTGAAACTTATACAACAACTTTGTTTAGTTTTCAATGAGAAACGACAATAGAGGATGTGCACTTGGAATGTACTACCTTTGACACATGTTTATAATTCCCATTACACTTAATGAGACCACGCGTTGCCATTTATAACATGAGTTGAATCATGCTCATATTGTTGCTTTTATTCGAGTACTTCTCGAATTACTTCAAGATTTTCGAATTAACTTTTCTTGAACTCTTTCAAGACTCTCAAACTCTTTCTAGATTCATATACTCCCACATGCCTTTTGAAGAGGCACATTTAGCATAGGGTGAACCAACAATGGTTTGAACCATGTTTGTTTGTTACTTTTTTTGAGCTCTTTTGAGATTTATACGACTCTCACTTGACCTTTTGGAAAAGATATCTTTTCCATAAGGGCATTTACTTGAGCAACAAAAATTTTGTGCTAATTATAACTTGTGTAGTAGTACCCCGTGCTCTGTATAGGAATCGAACGTGCATTAAATAATTTAATACAACTTTTAATCCTTGCTTTGTAGAAAGATTTTATAAGAACTCTTCTTATCCATATCACATATGAAGTCTTTGCTACATTTTGATTTGGCGTATGTAGTTTTGTTTAGTTTTGTAGCTCATCTTAAAAGTATATCCCTTGAATAATGGTTGGAAGATAGGTAATTTTCATCCATTATCAAAATATATCTTATATAGATTGATAGCTCCTTTCGCAAACACTTCATAAGGTTTTCTTTTGGAGTTTGTTGTAAAACGATTTCACAACTCTTGGATGTTTATCAAGGTCTTGGCTCACATTCTCATTATTACGATCATATCACAATACTTTGAATATATTGCCAAGTAAATGTCTTGACTCAAACTTTCACAATTACAATCATATTGTAATGTAATCATTATCTTGTCAAGTTGATTTTGAACTTCATACTGGGCTCTTGAACTTTTCAAAACTTTCACACTTATGCTTCAACTAAGCACAAGTGATCGTATCACAAATGAAGTTTCATTGTCCGTCTCTAATTACTGAACCTTAGGTTTTCTTACATCAATACGTGAACGACCTCGAGTTTACGTCATCATTTCTCTAAACGATGACTTTGTCAAAATTTTCAAATTAGAATGGTGTTTACATATATAAATCGATTCATAATTTAATGATATTGAAAGTCCATCCCTTTGGATCTTCCGTATGCGATGTTCATTTTCATTTGAACCATTTGACATTTTAGAGACAATTATATATATAGAAATGGTTTGTCTATATCTACCATATAGAACTTTTAAACCTTTTTAGCAATTCAAAACACATTATGACTCAATAAAACATAAAATAACATTTACTCCATGTTTTTGAATCTTCAATGCTTAGTGATTAAAACATTGAAGATTTTATGTTTTGATAATGGCAAGAATAAATAACATTTATTTAATACTAGCCAATTAATAGGTAAGGTGAAATGTAAGTCTACTAGTAAAGTTGCAACTTTTGCTTCTAAACTTGTAGGTTCTACTTGTGAAGTAGTAACATTTGCTTCTAAACTTGTAGATTTACTTCTCCCTTAGCCAAACTTTTTCTTTTAGTTCAACCACATTTTCAATGAGAGAACTAAACATGACATCATATGTCCAAGAAGTATTAACATGGTAAATCAATTTCTATAATATACTTCTTAAATTGGAACATTTCCATTCTTTTACCTTCCAACTTTATGAGGTAGTTTCTAATCAATTTGGAATTGGTCCATTTAATTGGAAACATTTGTTGTTCATAACAACTTTTAGCATATGAGTAATTGTAGACTTTAAAAGTAGCAACTTACTTGCATTTCTTGGCCTATAACTCCTTTACGCTATCCCTATATATTCTCAAACCTTTTCCTTTGAACCACTTAGAACTTTTCTCTTAGGTTCAAAAATGATACTTTGCTTAACTTCTTTAAGAACTTTTCATGATTTTGATAAGTCTATTAAATCATTATTCATATTAAAGTTTAATCAACTATTTAACTCAATATGAAATAGATGAAGAATAATGTCATTTGATAAACTTTTGATCATAAAGACTTCCAATCACTTTCTTATATTCAATTACATTGAAAATAAGAGATTTTATTGGAATTCCATACTTGTCTTTTAGAGGGTTTGTACCTCCCATCTCATTCTAACCTTTGAAACACTTTTCAAAATGAAGATTGTGTTGGCATTTTACTCAAACGTTTTGAGTTGAATAAAACCAACCTTAGACATGTGACATGGGTTTCTAAAACTTGCCTTTTAGAACCATCTTAACAAAATTGAAATGTAAGTTTATGGATTATCTTTTAACCTTTTGAGAACGTTTCTCAACTTTATTTTCAATCGAGGAGATTATATATAATAATAAAATTAGAACGAATTATCAGTAATTAATAAACGCAATATTCAACTATGTTTATCTTTAAAGCACCTAAATTAAAAACTATAGGTAACTTTAACACTTGATTCAATTTTTAATTGTCCCATTTGAATTAAGTGATTCCAAGATCCTTTATTTGTGTAATAGTTGACCGGACTGAGGCCCTATTATCAAGCATTACATTTTCAAGATAAGTAAACTCACTAATTGTGACTCCTTCAACTCTTGGTTGTATAATTAACTATCTCATGTTTAATTATTACCCTTTGCTTCAAGGTTCTAAACGCTTTAGGTAACCTTGTTGAGCACAACCAATTAAATGTGTAGAACGTGATCTACCCCAAATTACCTAAGATAACAAGTGACACCCTGTGGAGGCAGAACCATCACTCATGATCGAAGGGTTGTTGGGTATCTAAATGGAAAAGCAATCTCAATATTACTGGGACCTAGATTTATTATGTTATGATTAATTTAGTGAACTCTAGCGCATCATCATTCAAATCAATAAAACTAGCATGCATAATATACTGAATGCATAAACAAGACATAGCATGGCCCTTAATCCTAGAAAACTAATAAAGTAAATGCTCCCACTTGAACCTTCATGGATCTCATCCACCTCGCTCCTTTGGGCCTTCGTTTTATGAGCTTCTTGGATTAACTGCAACCTGTAATTCTACTCTATTCTATTTACTATTTAAATAAAATAAATAAAACTACAAAAATACTTTTTCGGTACGCAGACCGTACTTAGATTACAAAAATATATCACGATGCGCAGATCGTATTTAGTAATCTACTGGGCCATACTAGTCATTATCTAGCAACATAATATCATATATTATAAAATTGCCACGTAACAAATATCACGTAAACATGCTTGCCTAAACTATAACATCGAATGTTCGTTCATAATTAAGGAAACATGGTACCAAAATATCTCATATTTTAATCTGTAATTAGATAATATCATATATTATTCATGACCATCTTTAGAATATCATATATTTTAATTTAGGCATGAGATAGAATCAATCATCATATTTTAATCTTAACAGATAAATCATATTTATCCTTAAAGATTATCCTAACAAAATTAGGAGATTCTATCCTAATTACTAGCCAATCACAAAATTTTAAATCAATTACCTAAAAAAATAATTGAAAACCCTATTACCAAGTCAATCTTTATTCTTTTGGAATCTTGCTCAATAATTCTTAAAAATTTCAAAGATGAAAACAAAATTTAAAATTTGAAATTATCTTTGATAAAATTAGATTTTTATCTAAAATTAAAATAAAACAAATAATGTTAACATTTTTTTTTTTTGAAAATTTGGGAATATTGTGACTTAGCTTACTGCTAGTCACTTCCCAACCCCCGTAGCAGCTAGGCTGAAGCTCGACCACCACAGCAGCCAAGACTCAGCCCAGCCACCGCGGTGGCCACCTAGCGCAGCCAGGCCTCAAGCCTAGCCACGCAGCCAGCAGGGCGGTACTTAGGGCTGTGCAAAACTATCCGAAAACCCGAAAAACCGAACCGTAACCGAACTGAAAAATTGGGTACCCGAACCGTTTAAAGAAAACGGGTCGGGTAACTGAACCGATAAGAATTTAACGGTTCGGGTAACGGGTACCCGTTAACACTGTTTCGGGTACCCGAATGTCCCGAAAATAATTTTTTTCGAAATCTCAAATGAAAAATGTCAGTTTTTTTTAGAAAAAAAGAAACAGAAAATAAAGAACAAAAAAGTGAAAACCCTAAACTTCGTTCTTTTCTCATTTCTCAGTCATTCACTTCACTCAACCTCCATCCCCCCTCTCTCCTCCCCTTCTCTAATGTCTCTGCCTCTGTTTCTCTAATCTCCATTCTCCATTCTCCATTCACTCCTTCATCTCCTCCATTGAAGCGGCTCTGAGCTTTCACTCCTTCATCTCCTACATTGAAGCGGCTCTGAGCTTTCACTCCTTCATCTCCTCCATTGAAGCGTACTTCGGCTCTCCATTGAAGCGGCTTTTGAGCTTTCACTGTTGAGGTAATTTACATTTTATAGTATCTGACTATCTGTGGTTTTTTCGGATTTGTAATTGTTTTTTTTCCTGATTTTTTATTGTGGTACTATTAATTTTTTTTTTGTTTTTTTTGGGAGGAATGGTACTTATTATGATTTTCAGAATTGAGGTTTTTTTTATTATTTTTTGTCAAGTTGTGTCTGTTAGATTTAGATGAGTGAGTAAGGTGAGATTTCTGTTTTTGATGTGGAAATAAGGTTGTTGAGAAAAAACAAGGATTCAGAGTGATGTTGTTGTGTGATGTTGCTAAGCATCTATAGTTGCTGTGTACTAATGTTGTTGAGCATCTATAGTGTTGTGTGATGGCTTCCTGTGTGTTGAGCATCTATAGAGTTGTACATGATAATCATGTAGTCCAATATGATTTATTGTAACATGAGTTAATTACAAGCATTTTAAGAAAACGTTTTAAGATTTATTGTAGTCCAATATGATAATCATGTAGTCCAATATGATTTATCTAGTTGCTTCTACTCAGGTTAATCTGTCAATGTATGGTTTAACAGAATTGAGTAATATTCGTCAGCTGGAATCTGGTTTAACAGTAACTTGTGTGGCTGTGTACATCATCTTTTGGACTCATTTTCAGTAATACTTGCCTAAGGTACTGCAAGGCTCACAGAGTGATTATATGGTGTAGTTGTACCAATAAGTTTTTTTATTTCACTTGCTTGTCTGAGATTTTATGATTGTGTATTTGTGTGACGTGGAAAAGTTTTTGTCCTGTTTGTTTCTAATAGACATATGTCCTAGATGTTCACCCTTTCAACCCTCATATAGCTATGACTCATTCTTGTTATTTATGTATACATGATTGAACTTATTTGTTTTTTTTTCATTTGTAGGAGTGTATGGAATCTGGAAGTAGTGGGGATATGGAAGACTCATCGGCTACAAGTCAAGCTCCTCCAATTCCAAGTCCTCCTCCCGATCCTTGGGAGTATGACCCTTGTCCAATGACGGAAAATAATGACCCCTTTGACCAGCAAAATCAATCAAACCAACCTTCTGAACCTCCTGATGCTGCTGCCCCCTTAAGTGAAACTTCAAAAAAATCTAGAAAAAAGGCGCTCTCCTCATTGGGAGAATTTTATAAAGAAGGATGGATAAAACAAGGCTGAATGTATCTATTGTCATACATTCATTGGTTGTGCATCACTTCAAGGTACCTCCGGCATGAAGAACCACATAAAGCGGTGTAAGGAATACCCCCCCAAACATTGATCAAAATCAGCAACTATTGTCCCTTAGTCAACAAACTCTTGATGGGAATCTCGTGGATAAAAAAAAAGGTAGACTTGAGCTGTGGAAATTCAATCAAGAAGATAGTAGGAGAGCTCTGGCAAAGATGGTGATCATGGATGAAATGTCTTTTAGAATGGTGGAGCATGAAGGTTTTCGCAACTTTATGAAGGTAACGCAACCCTTTTTCATTATTCCTTCTCGATGGACAGTGACTAGAGATTGTTTTAGGATTTATTTGGATGAGAAAAAAAGTTTGAAAAGTTTTTTTTAGTAAGTGCACTTCACGTATAAGTCTCACCACTGATACTTGGACTTCTTGCCAAAATATGAATTACATGTGTTTAACCGCTCACTTTATTGACCAAAATTGGAAATTGCATAAAAAAATAATTAACTTTTGTATAATTGCTGGTCATTCCGGTGAAACAATTGGTAAATCTGTCCAAAAGTGTCTACTTGAATGGGGTATTTCTAGAGTAATGATTGTCACTGTAGATAATGCAAGTTCAAATGATGTTGGCATTCAATATTTGAAAAGAAGGTTTGAAAGTTGGAAGACATTAGTTTTGGGTGGTCGGTTTTTACACATGAGATGTTGTGCTCACATATTAAGTTTAACCGTTAAAGAAGGATTGAAAGAAAGTGATGTGTCAATAAAAAGAATTCGTTGTGCTGTTAGGTATGAAAGATCATCGGGTGCTAGATTGCAAAAGTTCATGAGTTGTGTTAAACAAGAAAAGTTGGAGTCAAAACGTTTTCTTTGTTTAGATGTGGATACTAGGTGGAATTCCACTTTTTTAATGATGGAAGGTGCTTTGGCATATCGTAGGGCTTTTGATTTGCTTGAATGTTCAGATGGTGGTTAATTTAGGTATGAGTTACTTAAGATAGGCGGGGTGCCTGAACCTAGTGATTGGAATCGTGTTGCCTATTTTCTTCCTTTACTTAAAATATTCTATGATGCTACTCTACGAGTTTCCGGCTCATTGTATATCACCTCTAATGTGTATTTACAAGAACTTGTTGGGATTAGTGTGTTAATCAAGAAAAAAATGTTGAGTAATGATGCGGGGGTGAGTTTAATGGCTAGTGGAATGAAGAAAAAGCATGACAAGTATTGGGAAAATGTTGATAATATGAATCTCTTGTTGTATATTGCTGTCATTCTTGATCCTAGGCGAAAAATGGGATATACTAAATGGGCAATTAATCAACAATATGATTCTGAAAAAGCTAAGTACTTGTGTGATAAAGTGATGCAAACTCTGAATGACATGTATGAACTTTATATTTCTAAAAACCCTCCAAATGAGTCTATTCTTCCTAAAACTTCTGATTTTTCGGAGGAAGTAGAAGATATGGATTCTGATGTAGATGTTGCGGAATTAGAGTTTGAAAGGCAGGTGGGTTCATGTGTTGGAGTACAAGGGAAAAATGAGTTGGCCAAGTATTTAGAAGATGATAGAGAAGTTAATCCCGCCGGAAAAAGCTTTGATTGTTTGGGGTGCTGGAAAAAATATGGTGCAAGGTATCCAACAATAGCTCTCATGGCTAGAGATGTACTTGCCATTCCCGTATCAACAGTCGCTTCCGAATCAGCTTTTAGCACCGGTGGTCGAGTGCTTGATTCATTTCGCAGCTCACTCTCAACTAAGATGGTTGAAGCCTTGATTTGTGCACAAGATTGGTTACGTACATCTCAAGGTCCTCTTATACTTGAGGAGAGACTTGAAGATATGGAAAAAATTGAATCAGGTAACATTTAAATATTTTCTCTTTTTTTTAATCTCATTATCTTGTTAATTATTCATTAACTTTTTTTTAATTTTTTTTTTTGAAGAAATGTTACCTCTTGGTGAGGAACACTCTCTCTTTGTTGATGATGATTAATTGATTAGAGGCAGCAACTTATAATCATGAAGGTTGGTGGTGATTGTATTGAAGGCCGGAAGTCATTGAAGGCTTGGAGTATTTTATGAAATATGATTACTATGGACTGTTTTTGTTTTAAAACTATAAACTATGGACTTTTTTTTTTGTTATGTATTGGTTTATTATTGTTAACTATGGAATTTTTTTTTTAAAAAAGAAACAGTATGTTTGTATCAAGTATTTGTTCATTTGTAATCGGGTTGAGTGTTGTGTTATATGTGTATTCAGGTTTAAATATCAGCCTATTAGGCTGTTATTTGTTACAAAAAATATCATAGTACTAATAACAATAATTAATACTAGAAAAACAGGTGGAAGTTTGGACAAAAATATTATTAAGCAGGTGGGTACAAGGAGGAGTTCAGGCAGCCAAGTAGGAGAGGTGAGGAGACAACAGCCTCAAGGACAGGGACTGGTAGGTTGCCGAAGCGGAAGACAGCGATAGTTGTAATTATTTTTGTTATTTGTGTATTTAAGTTCAATTGTTATAGTTCAAAAAATAGGAAGTAAAAAAAAAAAAAACTAGTAAAAACTAAAAAGCATCTAAAAACGAATTGCAAAGCAGGTTTTAAATAAATAAAAAGACCCAAAAAAAAAATCAGCTTATTGGTTCGGTTCAGATATTTGGTTCGGGTACCCGTATTTTCGGGTATCCAAATTTACGGGTACCCGAACCTTATCGGAACGGTTTCGGGAATCGGTTTTAGCCTTAACGGTTATCGGGTACCCGAACCAATAACGTTATCGGAACGGGTACCCGTCCCATGCTCTCCCCTAGCGGTACTAGATGTGCAACGCTTGCACTGTCCAGCCCCCACCCTTCGCAAAACACCAGATCAGCTTTATCCGTGGGTGAGCACTCTGCTAGCCACATCGGAGCCCAGCCGCAGCCAGACCGAAGCCTGGCCGCAGCCTCGGCTAGCCACGCAGCCAGGCGGGGTGCCCAACCATACGAGCTCGCAAAACAGTAGCTAAACCGTGCAACTGTTGCACACTTTTGCTACTGCCCTCCCCTAGATACGCCTTCCGCCCTTCCAGCCCCACCCACTCGACCAGCCACCGTGGCTCACCGGCAGGTGGCTCTGCCACCCAGCCGTGGCTGCTCCCGCTAAATTCTTAATTTTTTTTTTTTTTGAGTTAAATCAATTTCACAACTTTTGTAAAATTAATTTGGTGATCTAATTAAATAACATAAACACTTTTATGCCTAATTCAAACAATTAATCCAAAATCTCTATTTCAATTCATTAGGGGCTTTTCATACAATTTAATCTTTAATTCACATAAAACCCTTTTACATGAATTAATTAATCACACGTAACATTTTTAAGCATGAATAATTAAATTAGATCAAATTATATAAATTAAATACTCAAAATTCAAAAATCATTAGCATTCATAATACATCAAAATTTTCGAAATTAATTAGGGCATAAGGTTTAATTCGGATTTTGCTTGGAGTAATTGAGCAATTTAAATCACATTTAAAAAAATTCCAAATCTTTAAATCTCCATTTAAAATAAAGATTGAACCATAACTAGAATTCTCTCTCTTATTTGAATTAAAATTATGGACATCAAAGAATTATGATCAATATACGTAGATACAAGAAGCTAACTGATACCACTGTAGGATTTTAGGTACTCTAAGCGGAATTTCACGAATCATATTCGTTCGCACTTAAAACAGGATCTACAAGCATAACACATAAAGAATCACATAATTCATACCTTTGACGCACAATTTCCACGTTACGATTGACTGTCAAATAAGGAGATGATAGAGCCCCAAGCGTTGCTCCTCTACTTAGTCCATGGGATAGGATTGAACCTCCATTATTGCTAGTATAGTCGGGCACGAACACTTCAAACCACTTTCTATGGAGAGGGGAGGAGAAAACCGAGCCACGAATAACCACGACCACCATCGTGCACCACACACGCCACTGGCGTGTGTGGACATGAGGGAAGAGGAGAGAGTGAGTGCGTGAGGCTTTAGGGTTTGGTTGCTAACTTGTCAATTCTCAATTGACTGCTAATTGTGTTGTATATAAAACCCTAGGCAAGGTCTCTATTTATACATCATATGTACAATTAGAGTCCAAAACTAAGCCCAAACTACTCCCTCTTCAATCCCATATGGCCGACCACTCCATGAGGCCCAATAATGGGCTTCTTTCTTTTGTTCAATCCATCACCCTTTTGTGTGACCTTATAGGATCCATTCTATGGGGGTTTGGACTATTTGACTAGCCCAAAGATCATTGATCACGTCTAGCAACAGATAATGACGACCCAAAAGAATGAACTTATTATCTCCATAATATCGATTCTTGATATATCTAGTAATTTCACTTGACGAATACATAAATCCTTCATAATTAACCATCTCTTGGTTAATTATTACCCTTTGCTTCAAGATTCTAAACTCTTTAGGTAATCTTTTTGAGCACAACCAATTAAAAATGTATTACTTTATTCACCCTAAGCCACCTAAGTATAAAAATGACACCCAGCTTTGGCATGACCCATCATTAATTATCAAAGGGTTATTGGGTTTTTAATTGGAAAAGCAATCTCAATATTAACGGGACTTAGATTTATTATGTTGTGATTAATTTAGTGAACTCTAGCGCATCATCAACATCATAAATAAAACCTAGCATGCATAATCTACTAATGTATAAAATAAAGCATGACATAGTATGGCCCCTTAGTCCTAAGAAACTAGACTTGAAATGCTCCCACTTGAACCTTCATGGATCTCCATCCACCTTACTCCTTTGGGCCTTCACTTCATGGACTTCTTTGGACTAAACTATTTAAATAACTAATCTATTTACTTGCTTAAATAAAAGTTATAAAAATATTTAATGGTACGCAAACTGTATTTAGATTACAAAAATGCATCACGATGCGCATATCATATTTAGAATATATGTGTCATACTAGTATAAATATAGCAGAATAATAATATCATATATTATGAAAATGTCACATGATAAAATCACTCAACATGCTTGCCTAGACTAAAATATCGAATATTCTTAATTAAGGAAACGCAATTCCTAAAATATCTCATATTTTAAATTTGTAATTAGATAATATCGTATATTATTCATTATCATCTATAAAATATCATATATTTTAAATTTGGTATGAGATAAAATCAAATCTTATTTTAATATGGAAAGATAATTTCCATGATTATACTGACTAATCTAGGACATTCTATCCTAATTTCTAGCCAATCAAATAATTTTAAAATCAATTATTTCCTAAAATAATTATGGGATAATCAAATTATTTAAATCAATTATTATCCTTTTGGAATATTGCTCAAAATATCCTAACTTATACTATCCAAAATTATCAACTCTAATTATGGATGATTACCAAAATAACAATCTTTTAAAATTTGATTTTATCCCAAAATTAAAATCTGGTTTTATTTTGAAATTAATTAAAACAATTTCTTTTTTTTTGAAATTCCCCGTACCTCCGCCAGCCACTTTGGTTGGCCAACCGTTGCTAGCCACGTTGGATGGACGCCTAACCAACACCCACTGTCGCAAGGCAGTAGGGGAAAACAGCTGTAGTTGCAGGCCACCGTGCGTGGCCAGCCAAGGTTAGCCATGATGGCTTGACACCGCAATGTGCCCACTGTCGCAAGGCAACAGTAGCTACGGCAACAGCGTGCTCCTTGGTCGGACCACCTGCCTTCCCTCATTCCCTCTTGGACACATACCGGCCGACAGCCACTATGGCTCCGCCACCCAGCCGTGGTTGCCGGCCAATCAAAACCTTTTTTTTTGTGTTTTTAATTTAATTAAAACAAATTTTGCAAAATAAACTAAAATCAGTCTAAGAATTAAAATTAAATCCCAATTCAATTTTAAAATTAGGGTTCATCATAAAATTAATTCTAATTTAATTCTAACTCTTAAAATTAAATTGTTGATCATACTCAAACATTTTTATGCATTATTCAACCTAATTAAAATTATGAAACATGAATCAAATCGAATTTAATCAAAACACAAGCACAAAATCAAAATTTAGGCTTGGGTTTTTCGAAAAATTCGAAAATTAGGGTCAGGGTGTTCAAAATTTTTTAACAATTTAGGGCAAAAATTGGTCCTCTATAAAGTAATTAGAGCAACATTAAATCACATTTAATCATTCCAAACGTTAAATCACATTTAAAATAATAATTGACCCATAATTAAATTAATTCTCCATCTTAATTGATTATAAAATTATTGACATGGACCCCAAAATAATCGTATTATTATGATCAAGCCTGTTCATGCAAGAGGCTAACTGATACCACTGTAGGGATTTAGGTACTCTAAGAGGAATTTCATGAATCTCATTCATACTCACCTAAAACAGGATCACATGCATAACACACAAGAAACACATAATTATACCTTTGAAGCGTGATTTCCACGTAGCGATTGACTGGCAATTAGGGAGAGAATAGAGCCCCAAGCGTTGCTCCTCTACTTAGTCCACGAGATTCGAATGAGCTGTCCACCAATGCTATATTGGTCGGGTGAAGGAGGAATGCACCACGATCACCACCTTTATGGACAACCGGACACCACAACGAACACCGCCACCATCACCGTGCACGCACACCGGCGCAAGGGAAGAAAGAGACGTGTGTGAGATACAGAGGTTAGGGTTTGTGTTTGCTAATTAGGGTTTGATCAAAGATCACTAAATGTTGTATGTTAAACCTTAGGCAACTAATCTATTTATAATCATATTATAATTATACTAGGAAGCAAAGCCCAAACCCTCTAAAAATCTCCTCATAGCCGGCTACCTAGAGGGATGAGGCCCATCATGGGCCTTTTCCTCTTATGCTCAATCTAGGCCCTTTGTGTGACCTTATAGGATCCGTTTAATTGGGCTTTGGTCTATTTTACTAGTCGATAATACCTTTAGTTTTGATATAACGACGACCCAAAAGAATGAACTTAATTATCTCCATAATTTGATCCATTAGATATCTAGTAATTGCACTTGACGAAGACATAAAACATTCAGAGCAAGCACGACCCTAGTCAATGATGACTATGGTTCCTACGATGGAACCATGGACTTGCGTGGCCATGGGATGGATGCTAAGGAAGAGCCTTAGCTAGTAGAAAGGTCTAACCAAGTTTACTTTTAGCGTACTACTTATAGTAGGGATTCCTTGACGGTTAGCTTAGTTATCGTGGATAGCATGCGGTTGCCTTGATTCAAGGGATGAGCTGAGTAGTGGGCGGTTGTGATAACCACCCACGTTGCACCACTCTCCTAGAACATAAGACCATGATGTTAGTGGGTTGACTAACGGTTACCTTGACCGGAACTTTGACCGAAGTCAAATGGGAACGCAGTTAAGCCATAACTAAGGCGTTCCTATAAAATAGGAGCACCAAAGTAGTGGGGCGTTGTATAGAACGTGGTTAGTTATTCTAGAGAAGGAATGCCACGTGATGTAGCAATTACGCCACTCACTTAGTGTTCCCAGAAAATAGGAGCACTAAGGGGGAGTGGGTAGTTACGTTAATCGTGCGGTTGGGCGCTACATAAGCACACTGATGTATACCTCCTAAAATGTAGGAGCATGGCATAGTGGGGCTTGACGGTTACTAGGAAGTTATGGGATCATGCTGAATATGGATAACTCCCCTTAATTAGTACGTGGACAGGTCCAAATGCATCCAAGTAACCAAGCAAGTAGTGGGCAGTTACTAGATTATGGTGTAGTGGGCATAGTGGGTAGTTATCTTAACTGACTAGGATGTAGTCAGTGCCTTTAAATAGGCCAAGAGATTCATTTGCTGAGTAGAGGATTCTTGGAGCTCTAGAGTTAGAAACTCCTTGTTGTATTTGTGTGTCCCGAAATAATAAAGTGTTCCTACTACTTGTGCTGGTGTTTGTGTGCTTCTCTTACTTGTGTGTACATTATTTACCCTTTGACTGTTGCTAGGCTAAGCTAGTCTAGACGACATCACGGAACCTTCAAGGTCCCTAACTTAGGGAAAAAAAAGTTAGTCCAAAAAAAATTCTCGTGACAGTGTACAACCGAGCAAGGGCTTAAGACATCCATACTATCTGCCAAATATAAAGAGTTCCATTTGTTAAAGCCCTCTTGATTATGTGAATATTTTCACTTTTAAAAATCAATCTGATTATGTGCATATCTTTTGCAATATCACTCTACATAAACACACAATTAAAGCATAATAATATTAATCAACAATGAAATTATCATAAAAGGTGGCTTCATTTATATATATATAAAAGATGTTCAATAATTTGTCACTTACAAAAACCAACCTCCCATGACATTGCTAAAAACTAACAACCTAGCTACCATCAACAATTTGTGTTTTGAATTAACTTAAAAAAGCTTTAAACAAGCAACTTCTAACAATAAAAACCAACAAGCTGCACCTAGTTAGCCCCCACCCCACCTAGCCTAACAACCTACTGCTCCTCCTCTCTAAAGAGATATGTAAAACCATCAAAGTAAGCAGTCATGTCCTTGTTAAGCCAAGCATGAAGGTCCCAACCGTCGTTGTAGATGAGATCAGTGAGAACTCCATCACTCATTGATAGAAGCCCTCGGCCCTAGGAAGGGGAAGATGTAGGCCAAGTGACGAGTGCGCCACCACAGCTTCCATTTCTTGCAAGTGCGCTCAATGTAAAGCCGATCTAGCCAGTCAACCTTGGGGAAGATGTGGGTGACGAGCCAGTCGTGGGAGCTGAAGAGAGGGTGAGCCTCTGATAGAGCATCCTTACTTGGGCCAAATTTGAGTTATTCAAGTGGTTTTTTTTATTTTTTTTAAAGAGCATACTAAAACCACCCCTATTTTCATCAAAACCCTAGACAATTTCCAGAATTACAACCCATAAAATTCCCTAATTTGATGATCAACCACTATAATCATGAATCAACCATATAATAGTACATGATAACCAAGGAAAAAAAATATAAAAACAAGAAAAAAAATTCAGACAAAAAAATTCATAATTGAGTATCAAACAACCCCATTAATGGTGAATTTAAGAACAACAAGACAAAGAATTAGAATGTATTTTCTGCAGAGTATATATTCTATACTTTTATGGGTGGTGGGGGTAGCAGTCTCAGGCCACATTAATGGTGTTTCTTCAATAGGAAAAGCTTGGAGGTTTTTTCTCTCTCTCTCTCTTTTTTTTTTTTTTTTTTTTTTTTTTTTTGTTAGAGAAGAGCTCTGTTTTTTCTCTAAGAGGGAAATGATGAGGGAAGCTTCTGGGAGAAGGGATCTAATAAAAGGCCATTGCCTTTCCAATTCTCGCGCCAATGGCAGTTGAAATGATGACTTTTTTCTTTTTCGAGGCATAACTCAACAATTACTTTCTATTTTTTTTTTTAATTTATAAAAATGCATTTTACTGGTTGAAACAGGTATTGTTTAGGGTAAAAATACCCTATGCCACGTGGCCCAATAAGGGGCTGACACGTGTCAACCTCGTAGAGGCCCAAGGCAATCCAATCGGAAGATGCCACGTGGCATTGTACCTCCAATAGGGGAGCAGATTCTCATCTGCTATAAATAGGAGAAATTCCTCATTTATTAGATATTCACAAATACAAACACAAACCCGAGAAATATTAATTGTGGAATCTCTCTGAATCAGTGAGAAAAAACCTATTTACTTTCCGCACGTTTACCCATCCGGAATCATACTAACTTGATCGTCGGAGGTGGAACTCCACCCAACCGAAGTTTCATGGTTTTGCAGGTACAAACGGTCGGGCGCGCATATTCAGGATTGTAACTCTCCCGAGGGACTCCAAAAACACCTGAAACATTTGGCGCCGTCTGTGGGGAGAGTACTACTGAGATGGCATCCGACACTGTACCGTGTGCAGAGTGCAGCCGTCATATGGCTGACCCTGAGGTCCATACGGACCATGACAGTGGTGACGACTATGAAGTCGACACTTACATGGCCCCAGACGGGTCATTTTGTTCCAGGCGCACCCGTTCTAAAGAAAAGAAGGAACGGGGCCAAGACAAAGCTGGACAAAGCAACCCAGGCGGCGGAGGGCACAACCCCGTCACCAGAGACGAACTCATGAATCTCATGACTAGTTTCAAGGGGGAAATTAAAGACATAATCAAGAAGTCAACTGGCTCAAGCAAGGGTTAGTCGGCAAAGAAGCCTTCTCCCTCCGGGAAGAAGCAGATTAAAGACCGGGTGCCTACTCCGCACCCCAAACCAAAGGGGACGGATGGGCCCCTGATCGACCTCTCTAAACTTCGTTTCCCTGAATCAGGGCAAAGGAAGGCCATCCGGCAAGTACAGCCGGATGGGTCCAAAAAGACTTACTTTGACGCCCGGATGTTAATCCAAGAGAAGAGAAGTCAGCACATGTCTGAGTCGGCTTCAACGTCGACCTACCTAGACAGTTTCCGAAATACTTCAATGAAGCATTCGGAGACGCATCAGGAGAGTCAGTCACGCAGCATGTCTGCACGAACCGGCCCTCATGTTATCCAGCAAGCTCCGTATGTGCCCTAACAGCCATACGCGCCATACAGATCTCCATTCATGCAGTTGGCCCCCTTTGGGTGTCAGGCGGCATATCAAGTCCAGCCTATGGACTGGCAGCTCCGGCTGCTAAACCTTGGGGAACAGCCTTCGGCTTTCTCCCGGGAAATAACTGAGGCAACACAGCCGACCAAGGTTTAAAATGTGTTGGTCGGTACCTACGACAGTACCACCAACCCGGAAGACCACCTAATGGCATACACCAACCTCATGTACCTACAGGGGTTAGATAATGCCGCCTGGTGCAGATGCTTCCCGGCTACATTGAAGGGCATAGTTCAACGATGGTTTGGCAACCTGCCAGCCGGGTGCATCAATAACTTCAAGACGTTTGCATACCTGTTTGCGTCCAACTTCTCCATGAACATCCCTGCCAAAAAGACAATTCTCGACCTTGGTGACAAGGAGGGATTTCGGTCCTATGTCAGGCGGTTCAATCTGATGAGAATTCAGATTCAAGGGCTGTCTGAAGAAGTTGCATACACAGACTTTTTCAAGGGTCTGAAGGATGGGTCAACCTTCAAATTTTGACTTGGTCCGCAAGAGGGTTGCTACTCTCCAAGAGGCGCTGATGGAGGCCGAAGCCTATATACAGACGACGGAACTCTATGCCGTCAAGCACTCGTCGGAACCCAAGAGGTCCGATAAGAGAGACAGTCGGCCTACCCAGCCGGCGAAAAAAGAATAAAAGAAAAGAAAAGAAGTCTGGGCAGCAGACCGCATTGGTCAGCCGTCCCAGAAGAAACAAAGAAAATTGGAACCGTCTGTCCCAAAGTACGAGTTCAACAAGGACTACTCCTCCATCCTCATGGAGATAAAAGACTGGTTGACCCTTGAAAAACCGGCTGCAATTAAGAGCTCTGTAAAGAACAGAGACAAGAGCAACTACTGTCAGTTTCATGAGGATGTTGGCCATGACACCAATGGTTGCTATAGCCTTAGGCGGCTATTAGACCGTCTGGCTCATGAGGGGGCTCTGAAGTCCTACCTGGTGAAGTCCAAGGGTAACTCCAAAACCTACAATGGACCACCGTCAAAGAAGCCGGCTGATAGCTCTGAAACTGATGAAGAGTACATCTTCACCATAGCAGGCGGGGGTCCTACCATCCGGGGTACCAAGGATAACATCCGGAAGCTATCCAACCCAGAGGATGAGGGTCAGGCGTCGAAAGACACCTTCCCTGAGGTCTTCATCTCTGAGAAGGATTGGGGTATGGTCAGGCGGCCCCACGATGACCCTATTGTCATTGAATGCAAGGTTGCCAACCAACGAGTTGGCCGAATCTTAATTGATACTGGGAGCTCGTCTGACCTTATCAGCTACCAGTGCTTGACAAAGCTCAAGTACAAGCTTAGCAGTATGCACAAGGCTCCCCACCCCCTAGTCGGCTTTGGGGGTGGAGTGGTGCATCCGGTGGGAAGGATTGACCTACCCATCCGGCTAGGAGAGAAGGGGGAAGGGTGGCACATGGTCGTCAAATTTTTGGTGGTCGAAGAATAGACCGCCTACAATCTCATATTGGGTCGTTCTACCCTCAACGAGTCCAAGTCAGTCATCATCCCATCCCTCATGATGATAAAGTTTGAGAGGGATGACGGGTCTGTCGGTGCCCTGCGCGGGGACCAGAAGACGGTTAGGGAGTGCTACCTCTCAGACGTCAAGCCGACTGCTATTGCAGCCGGCCATAATGAGGAGCCCGTCGACCTTAACGACGAGGAAGTCGTGCCTGCTCCCAAAGCAGCCGGCAAAAAGAGAAAGGCGGACCAATTGGCCCCGCTAGAAAAGAAAAATAGCAATCATTGACCGGGAAAAGGCCGGATGACTCCCGACCCCAGCCGGCTGGTGAGAGCATTGATGTCGTCCTAGACGACAACCGCCCTGACAGAACCGTCAAAGTTGGGACGGTTGCTTTTGTAAAGTTGGGAGCAAACTTGCTCCAACTTCTGAGAGAATTCAAAGGTATTTTCGCCTTTGAAGTGGAGGAGATGCCAGGAATCAGCCCGGATCTAGCCGTCCACAAGTTTGTTGTTGACCCCAAAAAGAAGCCGGTTAGGCAAAAGAAGAGGGATCATGGCGAGGAGAGGTCTCAGGCGGCAGCCGCCGAGGTCAAAAAGCTCCTGGATGCTGGGTTTATTCAGCAATGTCACTACCCGGATTGGGTAGCAAATGTTGTCCTGGTCAAGAAGCCGAATGGTACCTGGGGATGTGTGTAGATTACACAGATCTGAACAAGGCATGTCCGAAGGAAAACTATCCCCTTCCTAAGATCGACAGCCTAGTCGAATCTACAGCCGGCCATGCCTTGATGAGCTTCATGGACGCCTACTCAGGCTTCCATCAGATCCCCTTATGGAAGAAGGATCAGGAGAAGACGGCCTTCGTCACTGATCAGGGGTTGTACTGCTACACGGTGATGCCGTTTGGGTTGAAGAATGCGCCTTCTACCTTCCAACGAATGATTAACACGATTTTCATCAATCAAATCGGAAGAAACGTAGAGGCGTATATTGATGACATGATAGTCAAATCCAAGCTACAGGCGGATCACCTAGCCGACCTCCGAGAAACCTTCACCACCCTCAGGCGGCACAAGGTCATGCTTAATCCGAAGAAGTGTGTTTTTGGTGTTGAGTCTCGGAATTTTCTCGGATTTCTAATTGATCAAAGAGGCATAGATGCCAATCCGGAGAAGGTATAGGCGGTGATTGACATGAAGTCACCCCGCACCGTTAAGGAGACCCAGAAGCTAAACGGTTGCCTGGTGGCATTAGGAGGATTCCTCAGCCGGTCAGGTGACAAGTGCCTTTACTTCTTCCAAGTAATCAGGAAAAGGTCTAGATTTGAATGGGGAGAAGAAGCTGAGGCGGCATTTCAAAGGTTAAAGCAACACTTGCACTCTTTGCCAAGGCTAGTAAGTCCCCTGCCTAAGGAGGCTCTCTACATGTACCTAGCCATCTCAGATCACTCCCTTAGTACTGTTCTCCTTGCTGAGAGAGACGGCAAACAGCTCCCGGTGTATTTCATCAGCCATATACTCAGAATTGCTGAGCTCCAGTACCTAATGATTGAAAAATTTGGGCTGGCTCTTTAAAAAGCAGTCAAGCGGTTGAAGCCCTACTTTCTGGCTCATCCGGTGATTGTCTATACTGATCAGCCACTCAAGCATCCAATGACTACTATAAAGTCATCCGGTAGAATGATCAAGTGGGTTGTTGAAATGCAAAGCCTGGAGATAACTTTCGAACCTAGGCGGGCAGTGAAAGGTCAGGCGTTTTCCGACTTCATTGTTGAAATGACTAGGCCGGCACAGCCAGAGAATGCCGATCAAGTTTGGAAGTTATTTTTAGACGGAAGTTCTACCTTAAACGGCTGTGGTGCATGCATAATTTTCAAATATCCGGAAGGAGACACATACGAGTATGCACTACGGTTCAAGTTTCAAGCTTCAAATAATGAAGCTGAGTATGAGGCCCTGTTAGCCGGTATACGCATGTGTAAGGTGGCAGGGGCAAGAAAGGTTGACGCCTGTTCTGATTCTCAATTGATCGTTAGCCAATTCAATGGTGACTACGAGGCCACCCATCCGGCAATGATCAAATACCTTCAGGCGGTCAAAGATGAGGTGGGGACACTTGACGAATTCCATCTAAGTCAGGTGCCCCGGTCAGAAAACAATCAGGCGAATGCTTTGTCTAAACTGGCCTTATCCGCCACTTGTGATATGCCTAGTTCAGTCTTCTAGGAGGTCATGGAAAAAAGAAGTATTGAACATGATCCCATTGGAGTTCTTGAACGAAGCTCTACCTGGATGGACCCCATCCAGGAATATTTGGTAAACAACACTCTGCCGGATGCTCCTTCAGAAGCGGCGGCACTGAAAAAGTGAGCTCTAAGCTTCGAAATGTACAAGGGGGAACTCTTTAGAAAGGGTTACCTCCAGCCGTTGCTGAAGCGTGTTACCCTAGAAAGGGGAAAAGAGGTGTTAGAGAATCTGCATGCTGGCTTTTGTGCATCACATATAGGTGGCAGGACTCTAGCAAAGAGGGCCAGGCGGCAAGGCTACTTTTGGCCCACCCTTGAGGCAGACGCCATGGAATTGGTGAAGAAATGTAACAAGTGCTAAAGGTTTGGCCGGCTCATACACCGTCCGGCAACAGATCTGACGGCTATCTACAGCCCGGTTCCATTTGCAAAATGGGGCATGGACATCTTAGGTCCCTATACGCCTGCTACAGGCGGTAGAAGATATATTCAAGTGGCTATAGACTACTTCACCAAATGGGTTGAGGCAGAGGCGGTCAAAGGCATCAAGACAAAGGATGTCATCTCCTTCATTTGGAGGAACATCATCACCCGGTTTGGGGTTCCTATGTCTATGGTGTTTGACAACGGTCCTCAGTTTGAAACGCCTGCCCTCGAGAGTTGGCTGGGAGATCAGGGGATCTCACATTGTTTTGCATCCATTGGTCGGCCCCTAGCAAACGATCAAGTTGAAGCCTTTAACAAACTCATCTCAGACGGCATAAAAGAGAAGATTAAAAGAGCTGGCGGTCTTTAGGCGGATGAGTTGCCTCACGTCCTTTGGGCCATCAGAACAATTGAAAAGGGGGCAACCGGTGAAACCCCGTTTCTCATGACATATGGCACTGAAGCCATCCTGCCTATTGAACTTTATGAGCCAACACTCTGAGTCATGCTCTATGATGAAGAGGCTAATTGGGAGGCCATGCGTCTTGCATTGGATTCACTCCCGGAGCGCAGGGGCAACGCCGCCTTGCGTCATTAGATATACCGTCTGATAATGACGACGGTCTGCAACAAAAAAGTACGCAAACGGCCCCTCAAAGTGGGGGACTTTGTGCTATGAAAAATGGAAGCAACCGGTAGGGCGAATGAACAAGGAAAGCTAACCTCAAATTGGGAAGACCCCTAACGGATTTTTGAAGAAGTTAGAGGTGGCACCTACCGCCTGGAAACACCAGATGGCAAGCAGTTAGCCAGAACCTAGAATGTAGATAACTTGAAAAAGTACTACTTCTAAGGAGTTTGTAAATATTTTTGTAAATAGTAAATGAATGAAAACAATACTTTATTTCAGTTCTGTTTTTGTATAAAGTCCTATGTGCAATGCACAACCGAGCACCTTCCAAGTCCTATGTGCAATGCACAGCCGGGCACCTTCTAAGTCCCATGTGCAATGCGCAGTCGGGCACCTTCTAAGTCCCATGTGCAATGCACATTCGAGCACCTTCTAAGTCCCATGTGCAATGCACAGCCGGGCACCTTCTAAGTCCCATGTGCAATGCACAACCGGCCACCTTCCAAGTCCCATTTGCAATGCACAACCGGGCACCTTCCAAGTCCCATGTGCAATGCACAACCGGGCACCTTCTAAGTCCCCTGTGCAATGCACAACCGAACATTTGTTTGCTCAAAATGAGTAAAGGGCTAAGTACCTAACTTAGCTATTCAAAAGGCCCAAGGCCAACACATTTTTAACTACCTGCTCTAGCCAGGATCAGGCCTCCGGCGACACCCATTCGGGTGAATTCGTCGAAGAGAACATCTCCCTTCCGGGTGGTACATTGCTCTATGCGTCATAAACTCGAACGACTTTAACCGGTTAGGTTAAAGATAACCAATGGTCGTTTGAATGACCTATCGCAATCAAGATACACCCGGTTATTTCCCCAAGGAAATACAGACAGTGAATTAATTCTTGTTAAGCAGCCGGCTTTTGGAAAAAAGCATTACAGCCGGCCCCAGCTTCCATACTGAAGTACAACCCTGTTGACTTCAAAATTCACCTGGCTATTGCCCTAAGGCAATACACCCGGTGAATTATAAACATAGATAACAACCGTCTATTTCCTAAAGGCAATATAGCCGGTGAATTGTCATAGATTACACCCCGCTATTGCTTCAACGCAGTGCAGGCGGTAATCTGTATTTTAGCACGTAACCGACTTTTGCCAAAAAGCATTACAGCCGGCTACGATTTCAATAAACCTTGTCGCAAAGCAAGAAATGGTTTGAAATGCATACTTCTGGTCAAAGGCCGCCTGCATGCCACCAACAACAGTCAGGTTCTCAAGCGGTAACCTGCAGCCGGGCAAGCGCGTGACCTGAGTTTGATTTAGCCGGCGCAGTCAGCAGATTCAATCCGGATGATTATGGACAGTTGCCTGCTTAGAGTTGGTAACCATAAGCAAACAACCGTCCAGGGGCAGACAGAGCCTATGCATCCGGTATATAGCAAATTTCATTCACAACAAAATTGCAAAAATTGAAGCAAAAAATGAGCAAAGGCAACCGACACAGTCGGCATATATATATATATATATAAATTAAATTCAAATGTTAACCGGACCCCTGTCCAGGAAAGTGATACAGAAATTCACGACTCATAGGCCGGTAAAAAGAAAAGAATTTTTACATTCTACTACTGTTGCTGCTGTGGCTGCTGCTCCGGCTACTGGCCCTGACCGGCATTAGGGGCATCCTGGGTCTACTGGGGTTGGGTTTCCTTTTCCCCACCCGGCACTTCTTCCTCTGCCTAATCATCCCCTATGTCGGCCCACTTCTCAAAGGGCGTCGGCTGCTTTAGTCCGAGGACTTAAGCATTAAATACCTCTGTTGCGTATTTGTACCTCAAGTCGAAGAAGGCATAGTCGGTGTCCGGATGGATCATGGACCATGCCATCTTCATGCGTGCTTCACAATCACGCTCATTCTCGGTCACCAGCCGGGTCTGCTCAGTCGACAGCTGGTCCTAAGCTTCCTTCTTGGACTTAACCAGCTCGTTCTTGGTTTTTTCCAACTCCTCCCTCAGCCGGGTGACCTCATCCTTCAACCCGACTCTCTCCTTCTCCGCATCTTTCAGAGCCAGGATGTCGGCTTTGAGCTGGTCAATCTGGAGCTGCCGGTTGGCAGCAGTCTGATAGGCGGTATCGGTAGTAACTGTCAGCTCCCAGATGAGTTCCTCCCGTTTCATCTCCCGGGCTTTAGTTTGAATTTCAAGCATAAGGGAGTTATAATGACAGACATTTATTAATTCGGCTGCCCGTTTCTGGGCATCCCTTACCTCCTCTTGCTTCTTTTGCAAGGGGGTTTTTAACCCATCCACCCTTAGAAGCGCTTGCAGAGACAGCCTAAAAAGAAGTCAGTTTCAGTCATAAGTAAACCGACAACTAGCAATCTTGCACAAAAATACCCCATCCGGTAAATAAGCAAATTGCACAAAAGTACCCCATTCGGTAACTTACCTCGGCCAACAGTGAGGTGATCCGGTCAAGGTTGACCTGGTTGATACTCGGCACAGCCTCCCTCTCAGACCGGGTTAGGGTCCTTAGCATTCTCTTGGCGTAGTTTTGCATATCCGGCCAACGAGAAGTTGTATCTGCATCATGAGAGATATCGGTTAAGTGTTGGGAATAAACGGCTCCTATATTCAGTCGGTTGCCGACAGAGTCCCCTGACTGAGAAGCATGAGACTTGACTCAAACTGGCCTAAGCGGCCAGGGGGTCAAAAGTGAAGTCCATACTTTAGTTATAAGGAGCCGCACCCGGCTAGAAGGATCTTAAGCCCAGGCTTTGCAGACTTTTGTCTGCGGTTGTAGGCCTTTCAAGAGCCGGTGCCCTGCTGGCTGAATTTGGTGCAAGGCCGCTTGAGACCCTTCGCCTCTGCGAAGCCGGCTGAGGGAGTTCCTCCCCCGACCTCCTTACCATTTGCCTTAAGGAGCGAGGAATGTTCTGGCTCCCCGTCTGTAAAAAATATCAAAGCTCGAGTTAGAATCAAATTATTTACAAGGCATACAGACGGCATGAGATCGGCCGGTTTTTTCCCCACTAGCTCAGGCCGCAAGTTGGGCCCGCTTCTGTTCGAGTTGCTCTTTCCTAATCTCAGCGGCTGACCTAGCCAGAGTTTTTTCAGGAGGAGTCATCTCGAGCCCTTTCTCTGCAAAATAACAAAAGGAAAATGTTAACAGCATTCAAACACCATACAGGCAGTATAAATTGCCGGTTAAGCAGTAAACCTTTGTCCCAAAAGGTACTGAGACCGCCTCGTCTTTGAACCAGTCCGGATGAGGGACCCAGAATTTAGGGACAATGATTTGTGTCCCATCATCCAGTGGCTATGTAATTTTCTTAAACAGCCCCGGCTCCATAATGGCATCCCAAGCCGCAGCCGGCACTCTTGGGGGGGCGCATTTCTTTCCCAGCAGGACCGGGTTCTTGTTGTAACGGCGCATCTGGTGATTAGCAGTCGTAGATGGGGAAGAGACGAAATAAAACTTGCTCTTCCAGCTAATCCACTTGGAGGGCTTCTCCAAGGTCATCATATATTCCGGATGCGTGGTGAGTGTGTACCATGCATTCCAGCCGCATGGAGCACGGCTCAAGTAGTGCATATGCGCGAACGCCTCCTAGTTAGGTATCACGTCCTGCATCTCGCAGGCGGATATGTATCCAATGATGTTCACCCAAGAGTTGGGTGTGAGCTGCCAGACACCAAGGTCGTAACCTCGTAGAATGGCTTTAATTGTTCTGTGGAGGGGAAACCAGAGGCCGGCTTTAAATGCCGCCTCATAGCAGCCGAAATAATTGTCGGCATGCTTCAGGTTGTCTTCCCAGACGACGGTTGCGGTTGCAGGCGGGACGCCAACCTCCTAGCCGGCCCCTACCGAGCGCTTCTCCAAAAATGCCTGGAGTGTTGCGTTTAACGTCACAACATCTCGGGCGCTCATGTGCGCCTCCATTGGATTAGTTATCGAAGGCCAATTATATGCCTCCTCATTATCTTGAGGGGCATCCAGTGTCATGGTAGACTCAGTAGATCCGGCTTCTTGATCGGTTTCCTCATCGCTTGAGCTCCCGGATTCTTCAAGAATATCATCACCGGGCGTACTCGGGACGCCCGGTTGGTCAAAAGGAACATCTTCAACCGGAGTTCCGGCTGAATCATCTGATTGGTACTCGGAGTCAACAACCGTTTTCCTTGTCCGAGCCATTCTGTCCTGCACATGAACAGAGACGGTCGGATTCGTAGAAGAGTAAGGGTGGTCCACACATCCCGAGACGGCATCCCTAGTCCTAGATTCAGCCGTATCTGGTGACCGGTTGAAAACTGCCCTAGGCCGTGCCGTGTGTGTATTGGGAGAGTCCATTATTCTCTAACAACCTATACAACCGGTAATCTCAAAAGGGTTACAAGGGGGCAAAGGTGATACCTTGAATATGTGAAGACGTCTAAAGAAGACTTGGCTGAGTTTCCAAAGTGTGGTTTGAAGATGCCACAGGCAGAGAAGTCCGTTTGCGTTTGAAAATCTGAAGCACAAAGACAAACAGTCAGGCATTTTGGAGGAAAATCACCCAAAGATACCCCAGACGGTATCAGAGGAATTTGCTCAAAGATACCCCAGGCGGTATCAAGGAAGCTTGCCCAAAGATCACCAAGACGGCATAAAGGCCGGCTGAGGGTCTAATGAATTGGGTTGCAAAGCATTGTTCAAAGACCCCCCAGGCGGTATCGATGAAGATTGCTCAAAAGCCCCCCAGACGGCGATAAGACCGGCTGAGGGTCTTATGAATGCAAATTGGAAAAAAAAAAAAAAAAAAAAAAAGCAAATGAGAATGAAAATTACTTAGAAATGTCCCAGGCGGAACACTTCCGGCTGAGGGTCCATTGAATGGTTAAAAAGAACTTCTCAAAAGATACCTCAAACAGGTATCCAGGAAGAGTTACTCAAAGACCCCCCAGACGACATAAGTCCGGCTGAGGGTACGATGGATCCAAGTTTTGAAGAGCAGTTGCTTGAAGATACCCCAGACGGTTCATAACCGTCTGTGGGTCTGGTTTTGAAGAGCAATTGTCTGAAGATACCTCAGACGGTCCAAAACCGTCTGTGGGTCTAGATTTGGAGATCCTTTGTTTGAGGGTATCCCAGACGGTCCCTAACCGTCTGTGGGTCTATGAAATGCAAGTTGAGCAACTGTTTGAAGATGACCGAGGCAGAATAATTCCGGCTGAGGGCCTATTGAATGCAAAAAGATACTACTGTCTGAAGATGCCCTAGACGGTATGTAACCGTCTGTGGGTCCATTGAATCCATCCCATTGAAGACAGTAGTTCAGAGATGCCGCAGGCGGTATCTCACCGTCTGTGGGCCTTTGGAATTCATTTTTGGAAAGTCCATGGGTTTAAGATACCCCAGACGTTCCAAATCGTCTGTGGGTCTACCAAATGCAAGACATGAAAGAAAGAGCTTAAGGTGCCCCAGATAAGACCGTCTGAGGTTATACTTAAATCAAGAGAAAATCAAGAGTCAGACGGTACCTAAATGAGTTGATTGAAGACACACTCAACCGAAGCTGGTTGCACAATTAAGCAGCCGATATCAGAGCTCTCAAGAAAATTTTTGCAAAATTTGTAAAGTGAAGAGGAGAGAGGGGGTGCGTCCCTTTTTATAGACGAGCCCAGAAAGTGAATCGCCACCTTCTGCCTCAACTTTTCAAAATTCGAATCCAAGAGAGAGGCGGGAAGCAAATCAACCGTCGCCTCCCCTGTGCTTGACACTTGTCACAGGTGACACGTGGCTATGCCACGTCACACCTGTGAGGGGCAAATATTTAGGGTAAAAATACCCTATGCCACGTGGCCCAATAAGGGGCTGACACGTGTCAACCTCGTAGAGGCCCAAGGCGATCCAATCGGAGGATGCCACGTGGCATTGTACCCCCAATGGGGGAGCAAATTCTCATCTGCTATAAATAGGAGAAATTCCTCATTTATTAGATATTCACAAATACAAACACAAACCCGAGCAATATTAATTGCGGAATCTCTGTAAATTAGTGAGAAAAAACCTATTTACTTTCCGCACGTTTACCCATCCGGAATCATACTAAATTGATCGTCGGAGGCAGAACTCCACCAAATCGGAGTTTCGTTGTTTTGCAGGTACAGACGTCAGGCGCGCATACTCAGTATTGTAACTCTCCCGAGGGACTCCAAAAACACCCAAAACATGTATCAATCAGAAAAGTTACCTCCGGTCACCATTTCAGTCCCTTAATTGCTTTAGCCTAAACATCAGTACCTTAGTTACAACTAAATCAATACTTCAGTAACTTGTATTTATAATTACTCAAGTTAAAAGGTACTTTGTGCTTTTTTTATTTTTTGTCTAATATATGCGTATGAAGTACGAAAGTATTTATTAAATTAAATTATGAACTTAGGATAGCTTACAAAATCTAGCCGCTCTCCTATCTCTTTTTCTTGTATTTTATTTCATTTATTAATTTATCTCTAAAATAGGGGACTTTTATATTCTATTGATATATCCTTGTGCTAGGAGATATACATTTGTGTGTAACTTTTGTGACATACTGCTTATTTCAACATAACTAATTGCCTAACACATTAACTGAATATATATTTACCTAAAAACAATGACCCACCATAAATAATTACTCAGAATCATAAATATACACACACCAATTTTATAATCATTTAATTAAACAATAAAACACTTAGCCTAAAATCATAACTATATTTAATTTCTTTGAATACCATAACTAAATATTACATCAAAATCACAACTAATACTATATTCAAAAGTCAAAACCCTAACCATGCATCAACCCCAAAACTGTAACTAATAGCCAAAACCATAACTATCAACTTAATAATCATAATTATATGGCCATGAAAATTAACATAATTATTTACCCGAAAATTACAACTAATAAACAAAAAACTTTAACTAATGACTATTAATAATCTAAAAAAGTAACTAAACTACTTACCCAAATTCACAATTAAGCTAAAATTTAACTATTAACCTAAAATAAATAACAACTACTAGAAACTGTAACTATTAACCTCCACCGCCATTCGTGTTGTTGGCCGTTGTTGTTGACAGTTTAAGAGGGGGGAAAGAAAGAACAAAATATGAAGTATAGAGTTTAAATGGTATCATTCAACATGAAAACTCTAGATGATGTAGAGTTTTGATGATCCAATTTTTCCTCAAAGACAAAAAAATGAAACTTAACAGTAACCTAAAATAATTCAAATTATTTGATTGAGAAAAAGTCGAACAAGAATAATAGGACGAAGTGGTGGAGTGGCGGTGGAGATGGTGAGGATGAACATATTTCCAAGCTCGCCAAATTTCTTGATGATCCGATCCGCCTATAACCCGTTGTTGGGAGTATTTTTTAGACAAAAATCATGTGAGTGAGAGAGGAGACTATTTATTTGATGATCGAAGGTGGATGAAGAGAGAGAAAGTGGGATTTTTTTTTATGCAAACGAGGGGCTAAGCCCTAAAACAAAGAAAAATAAACAAACTAAGAAGCTATAAAATGTGGCCAATCCGCTGCGACTATATCTTTATATATGGTTCTCCCTAATTCTAAAGGTAAACCGGGTTTGAATGAGTTCCATCTTCGCAAGTTGATTTATTATAGCATTTGTCAACTAGTCTACATCCCTGTTACCCTCAAGATAAACATGCACAATAAACCTCCCAATCATTTGCTTCTATTCATTTGACGACAATTGTTGATAAGATGAACACAACACTCCCCTTTACAAAGCTCCAAACTTTGTAAGGCTTAATATATATAGGAAAGGTTATGTGAAATGGTAGAGGAAGCTTAGGTAGTCTTAAGTTATAAGACCGTCTAATTAAAATTGGTAAATAAATGATTATCGATTATGTATGTACTGTAATACTCTTTCTTGTTGATGGTAGTTAATGAATTTGAGAAGTCATTATTCTTCCTATCTTTTAGTTATATTATTTAAATTTTTTTTTAAATCTTACAATAAATTCAAATTTAATCACAAAAAAGAAAGGAAGAGATCTAATGTTTTTATTAAGATTTAAAAGTTTTTGGTTCATGCTTTCCAAAGCAAAATTTTAAACATTAATATCTACAAATACCAATAAGTAAAAATTGTAAAATGTTGATACTTGAAAATACATCATATAAACTAAGATGAACATAATCAAATACAAGTAAGACCTTATATGATATATTTTTCTTAATGAGGAATCATCAAAAACTAGAATCCTACTCATGGTGACCTGGTTATTCAAATTGGTTCAGCTAAAGAAATAAATAAGTATATAAAGAGAGTGTTCAAGTTTATCTTCATGATAACAAATTTTGTGTATCTAATGGCACTATCGTAAATTATTGTAGTTGGAAATATAATCGTGCTACATATACATTTTTCGTTCGGTTTTGGGCTATCCAGTTGTAAAGGTGAATAAACTAACGGAATTAACTTTATATGTAGACACTGTAATTACCATCTTCTTCTTCCTTGGCGTTAACTCCATTGAAGGATCTCGAGCTTTCCTCCACCTCTACCTTCATCTTCTTCATCCTCGATAATCCACCCTCCGATCCATCGACATGCCCACCACCATTTCCGGCGGTTTCGCCACCGAATTAAACAAAAACCCTAAGGAAAAAGGGAGAAATTAAGGGTAAGGTCATTTCTAAAGACTAAGGGTGATGTTTACCTCCATTGAAGTTTCCCCTAAGCTTGTCTTACTTCATCGAAGTTTTTGAAATTTCCAATGAAGCTCTTGAATTCAAGTTCCTCCATTAACGACTTTTTCGAGATTGACGGTGTTAAATTTTGTTATATGAACTTACCCATACTTACATACGCAAATGAGCAATTATACTTTAAGATACGCTTGAAGTTTATCATAAAGATAAACTTGTATTTTCTAAATTCAAATAATCTTAGCCTCTTATGAAGCCTTTAGTCCATATATAATTGCTTTTTGCAATATAAATTAGTTAACCCACTTTATCAATAGGAAAAATTGATATTAATAATCCCAATTTTGTTCCATTTTCATTTAATAATCCCAACTTTGGAGGGTGTTTTCTTTCTTCAATTCCAGTGACCGGTTACCTGTTGGATGGATTTTTTTATTTTTTTTCTTTAAATGACACATGTCGCAAATTAATTGGTTTGAAACAAATTTAAAAACAAAAAAAAAAAACCACCAGCCAAACCCCAAATTATGACCACCCAAACCTTTACGTCAGCGGCTGCCACTATTCCCCCTTCCCCTATGCCGATTTCCCCCTCCCCCGCACCGATGATGCGACCCACCTCTCATAGCCCTCCTTCCCTCGTTTTTCGACTCTCCCCACCATCGAATCTCCCTTGAAACAATCGAACTCCCTTAAAACCACCTCCCACACTCCCGAAAACCCCCAAAAACCCCTCCCCCACCATAAAAAACCCTAGCCGCTAGGGTTACGGGGTGGGGGGAAGGGCGATTTGGGGTTTTTGAGAGTGGGGGAGGGTTTTGCTTGGTGGTTGCGTGGGGGGAATGGCAGTAAGATTAGGGGATAGGGGAAATCGGCGACGCCGGCAGTGGGAGAGGGGCGGTTGGCTGGCGCAGAATAAGCAACAATCTGGGCAACGAACTGGTGTTAAGGTGGGCTGATGGGGGAAGAGGAGAGGAGCTAGTGTTCTCTAATTTTTGGGTTTTGTTTTAAGTTTTTTTTTTAATTTTTTGGACCAATCAGGACTTGACAAGTGTCAAATAACCTGACATAATAGGTCATTGACTTTTGTTGACCGATTTGGGGTTAAAGAAAATAAACAGTCCCCAAAATTGAGATTATTCTATAATAATTCAAAGTTGGGATTACTAAAAGAAAATGGAGTAAAATTGGGATTATTAATATCAATTTTTTTTTTATTAATATTCATGAATTATGACTTCACACTAGATAGTAATATCAGTTTTTCATTAATACTCGTATCAAAATTAAGATTATTCTAAAATAATTCAAAAATTGAAATTATTAAAAGAAAATGAAGTAAAATTAGGATTATTTTCCCTTTCATTGAAATCTCATAAAAAATATTGTGGTATTAATTAGTTTGGCATTATCAATTCATTTGGCTAATCAAACTCTAGATAAAATTTGAGAGAGTGCGCTTTGGCCATTGGAGCACTTGACATTCGTGTCAGCCGCCTCATTACTCAACAGTAATGTGAACCTGAGAAGATTCCAGTGTTATATTTACTCATTTATTTTTTATTGAAGGGTGGGTCTGACTTTTGGCGGCCAAGTGGAAGACAAGTCACATTATTTTTCAAAATGTTCACAATATGACAGTAGTACATCCGACATCCGATAAAATTGGAACGATATAGGAATATATTATCATGATGCAGACTAGCAGCCGTCACAATCAGCTAAATTTAGAAATTACACTTTTTAAAATTATACTCCATTCATTTCATTATTTTTAGGAGTTTATTAATGATTATTTTATACTCCTTCTGTTTCAAAATATTTTTTATTCCTTTTTTTTATATTTACGTGTCAACACCACTTTACGTAGTCAACTCTTGATCTTTTAACATAGTCCTTTTTCCTTTGTTATTTTTCCGCTATATGACAAAAGCAAAGTCACAATTGACTATTAAAAAAAATAAGGTACTCCGTACATGTTTAGTTTTACGATATTATTTACAAATTTAAGTTAATTATTAGCTTTTGTGATTCATAGTTATTATAAAATATAGCAATGTGAGATCTTATTAAATCATCTTAATGTATACTTTGTATAATAATGTGTACTTCTGTTTTTATAGTAACAAATTTTTAGAATTTTTACTAGTAAGTAGAGAAATTAATAATCATTGAATTTGTACATTGTCAAACGTAACAAAATAAAAGAAAAAAAAAGTGGAAAAGTTTTTTGTTTCTTTTTTTTTTTAACGAGATGAAAGAGGAAATGCTCTGTCTTTTTTTCTTTTTTCTTTTGCACCATGGACACTTTTATGTCAAATGGTGCTAAAAATAAGTGAGCAAGGAGTATATTGCTTGTTGGTTCACTTTTAAGTGGTCTCCTCCAAAACGAGAAAGCCAAAAAGAAAGTACGGGTCAACATATATGTGGTCCGGGCAATGTCTTGAGCATCTACGTTTAATCAGGGGCGGACCCAGTTAAGTGACATGGGGGGACAGCTGTCCCCCCAATTTAAAAAAAAATTAAAAAAAAGTAAAAAAAAACAAAAAAACAAAATGCTGGATATGAACGGATGAAACGAAGAACTGAAGCTGCGCTGCTCCATCTTCACTCCTCCAATTCGCCACTGCCTCTACTCCTCGTCTCCTCTAGTAGATCGACGACCTCCGTTCTTCGCTGCCGCACTGCGACGCTGCCTCGCTAGTCCAGCCTCCACCGCCCTCCAGTACTGCTGTAATTGTGTGATTGACCGTCCTCGGTGGCTCGGTCAGTTGGTCCTCTGTCCTCACCAGTCACCACTTCACTAGCTGCGCCGCGTGCGCACTTCCTCATGCCCTCATCGTCCGACCGTCGAGCCTCGGCCGTTTTCGCTCCATCAAATCCATCAATGGTATGTCTTGTTAACCCTAATTCGAAATCCCTAATTTGAAATCCCCAATTGTTATTCCTAATTTCCAGATTTTTGTTGAATTATTGTTAATTTTAATTGCAATCTTTGTTGAATTTTAATTTAATTGCAATTTTAATCTTAGGTTTTATTATTATGCAATGATGTGGATTGTGGAAATCGATATATATTTTTCAATTTAATTAGGAAATGTCAAATGATTCACCTAATTCAAACAAATCCAAGGCT
This sequence comes from Chenopodium quinoa, assembly GCF_001683475.1. NCBI lineage: Eukaryota > Viridiplantae > Streptophyta > Magnoliopsida > Caryophyllales > Amaranthaceae > Chenopodium > Chenopodium quinoa. The sequence continues at coordinate 2,404,094 of NW_018742980.1, forward strand.
ACTAGAAAACAACCCGATCTTCGGCAATTCATGTTTAAAAGAAAGAAACTCCATGAAAAATGAGTCCAATAACTCCCCTTCATTAAGCTCCCCTCAAAGTCAAGAAAATGATATGGAAATGGGTGGTTCAAGTACTAGTAATGTACCATTGGAGGAAGATTTGGTATACGATGTTGAACTTCTTCCTCATGATCCGGGAAAAAGAATAAACATAATGGATTACCCCGCAAATGAACGAAATGCAGTTAGGAGGGGTTATATTCTTAAAAAACCTTGCCAACCAAAAACTCATGACTTTCCTCAAAGACAAGTGTCTGGTTTATGTCGCTTTAGTATTCATTGGTTCAAGAAATGGGATTGGCTTGAGTATAGTATTGAAAAAGATGCCACATTTTGTTTTGTATGTTACTTGTTCAAGAACGAAGTTGATAGTTATTCGGGGGGTGATGCATTTGTTGATGGAGGGTTTAGGGCATGGAATAAACCGGAAAGATTTGAGAAGCATGTGGGTGGAATTAACAGTGCTCATAATCTTGCTTATGAGAAATATGTGAATTTAAGAGATGGAAAAAAAAAATCAATCTTGAATGTGTTTGCCAATGCAAGTGAGGTGATTAAAAGTGAATATTTTATTCGCTTGAATGCATCTTTAACTTGTTTAAGATTTCTTTTGGGGCAAGGTTTGACATTTCGTGGACATGATGAAAGCGGGGAGTCATATAATAGGGGTAATTTCCTTGAGCTTTTGAAATGGTTAGGAGAAAAGGTTGAGGAAGTAAGACAACATACTCTTGAAAATGCACCTAAAAATTGTCAAATGATTTCCCCTTCTATTCAAAAGGAATATTATTAATTGTTGTGCCAAAGAAATAACTAGGTGCATAATAGAAGAAGTTGGTGATGATTACTTTGTCATATTAGCCGATGAGTCAAGTGATGTGTCCCAAAAAGAACAACTAGCTCTTGTTTTGCGCTTTGTTAATAGAGATAGTGGAAAGGTAATGGAGCGATTTTTAGGCATTGTTCATGTTGGTAATACTATCGCTTTAACTCTTAAAGATGCAATCATGTCTTTACTTGTTGAACATTCATTGAGTCCGTCTATGATAAGAGGGAAAGGGTACGATGGAGCTAGCAACATGAAAGGTGAAATAAATGGTCTTAAGACTTTGATTATGAATGATACTCCAAGTGCCTACTACATTCATCATTTTGAATTGTATGACTAAGTATTTTTTTTATTTTGAAATTTTAATATTAAGTATTAACCAATTTGTGTGTTTGAGTTTTTTTTTTTTAATTTTTTATTTTTTGTTAAGCTTTTTGTAAGTTAAGCATTTTGTCCCCCCAAGTTGAAAATCCTGGCTCCCCACTGCGTTTAATATCATATTGTAACGAATAAACATGTCAAAAAGCAAAGGTTAGGGATTTTTCTTAGTTGTTTGATTATTATTTTGAAAGCTTTTACTTCCCATATTGTACGAAGTATTTATTTTGACTTATGTTTTAAAGTAACCTTTTGGGGATATTTGTACTAGGAGAAAAATAATATGTATCATTGTATGGTATTATCATTTCATCCAAAGATCTAGATGTTCAATAATTATTGATTATTGAATAGGAAAATATGGTATTTTATGGCATATGATTTTATGAAACATAATAACAAATTTACCTTTTTTTTTCTCTTATTAGGTGAATTTGCTAAAGTTATTTTATCAAAAGTTAACATTATTATAGTGCAATCACGACCAATGTTTGACAATTATCAATCGATAAGAAAATCAACTTTAAAAATTACTAAGGAAAAACGACAATTATCAATCAATAAGAAAATCACCTTAAGAATTACTAAGGAAAAACGCTCGCATAATCCAAGTTAAAAATTTCAGTGAAGTAAGAAATTTTAACTAATAGATAGCTAAAATGGTTAGAATTCTTATTAATATAATCCAGCTTTGCTTGATATTAAGATCAAACCTAGACAACTTTATTACTTTCACAACTAACATCTACTATCCAGTATCCAAACAACTACAGCTATCTTAAAAGAGCGGTGTAAGAAATATTCTCTCATATTGGGGTTGATAAGCGAGCTTTCTACTTAAATTCTAGGGAGATGCATGCATACATGCAAACCTATCAAATCATACTACTTGTTTCTTAAATGTTGGTTATATTCATTCAAATGTACCAAATGTTTGTTTAGTTAACATTGCAATAATACATGGGAAGTAGAAACTCATGTAAAGTGAAAAGCTTGACGAGAAGTTGTTTGGTTGAAAAAAAATATATAGAAAATTTAGCTTCATATAAAATCAGTTCTACTTCCCACATTATAGAGGGAGTTGTTACCTTAGCCCTCTAGCATAAATGAAATTTCCAGTTCATAATCAACCAAAAAATTTAATATATTTCTCATGAATTGGAAATTCAATGGGCAAATAAACACCCTAGAAGTTGCTATCATATTAATTTTTTAGAGAATTTACCAACAAATATTAATGGGTTGACTTGGAGTTGATCCTAGCCCTAAGAGCATTCCTACCATGATGTAAACTTTTATACAATGACTCTCTCTCTCTCTTATCGTCTTGCATGCTCATCTACATACCAAATTTTCTTTTTTCGCCATGTACCCACTCATGGTATAATTTTTTTTTTTTTTTTTTTTGTGCCATCTCTCTTAATAGAATAAACTGTTATTGGCTTGCACACATACATATGGGAACACTAAATGTTTGTACATGTAACTCGATAAAAGTTGTTTATTAGAGTCTAATAAAGTGTTTAGAAATACTCTCTCGTGTGTGTTTTTTTTTTTTAAAAAAATTAATGTAGAACATTTATATATATTTTTTGGGAAGCATAATATATGCTTCAACATTCCTAATTCATGATATTAATAGGAGTATTATATTTGTTTTTAAATTTTCTAAAAGTAATTAAAGATGTTACACAAACTATTGTGTCATTTCAGCCTGATTAAATGTTTCGTCAGTCCAGCGGGTTTTTGCTTTATACCAAGTATCGCTCTCATCGGCTTCGTTGTTATTGGCGGTGGTACAATTTATCTTTGATAGAGGATAAGTTGGATGATACCTTTATAACAGGATGTGATATTATGTATATCAGCCAACAAAAGGAACATATCAGCTAACAAATGAAGCATATCAGCCAACAAAAGGAACATATCAGCCAACAAAAGATAGATATCAACTACAGATTGAACATATCAGCCAACAAATGAAGCATATCAGCCAACAAATAAAGCATATCAGCCAACAAAAGGGATGAAATCAACAAACAAAAGCAACAGGTAAGCCAACATATTGTACTTATCCTCTATCAAATAATATATATCCTCCAACAAGCTTTACGTATCTTCTATTAAGTAACACATATCCTCCAACAAATTGTACATATTCTCTATCAAATATTACATATCCTCCATCAAATACTACATATCCTTTAATAAACTATACGTATCCTCTATCAACTAACACATATCCTCCACCAAATACTACATCATATCCTCTAACAAACTGTACGTATCCTCTATTAAAGATAAATTGTACATATCTTCCATCAAATACTACATATCCTATGACAAACCATATATATCCTACAACAAACTGTACATATCCTTTATCAAATAACACATATCCTCCAACAAATTGTACATGTCTTTTATCAAATAATACATATCCTATATCAAACACTGTATATAATATATACTTGACGCACGAATTGTTTGGTTTAACTTGACGCAACCAATACCTTCTCAAGATGTTAATAGTGTAAGTTGTGCATGAATGCATGATCAAACATAAAACTCTAATTATTCAAATTTTATTACTTGTTTAAAAAAAAAGGAAGAAGTAAGCAACTAGCATGTTATATAGGTAGTGCGCATGTCAAACATCATAATCATAAGTTAGAATTGAATAATTGAAGAATTGATGAAGGCGAAGAATATGTTGAGATTCGCATTTCACGCATTCCATTGAGACTAGCTATAGGCAATTTTTATCGGCATCATTTTATTTTTTTAATTATTATTATATATTTATTTTTTTTTGTGTGTTTAAACTTTAGGCGACACCTATCTTATGAGAATTTTGGGAAGAATAGAAGAGATAAGCTTTAACAAAATGGTAAAAACTAAAAAGTTAGGTACGTACTCTTTTGTCAATTTCATACGATTTTTGTGGATCACGAGAAAGTGGTGATGCTAACTCCTCCACCAAAGCTTTTATATGTCCACCATTTCTCACGGTTAGCTCTTGGGACTTGGCTAATGGCTATTGCTTACTATTCTCTTGCATTAGTTTACAAGTCCGATTTAATAATCACGTTAATAATTAATTTAAGCTATTAACACGACAATTAATTTCAGAAAAATGAAGTATTACTCGTAATACATAAATCATTCATGATACATACAGGCTACAACCTGTATGGTTGTATGACTACATATAAGGATAAAAGAAACGAAAATGGGATCATCTATCCGTTTTGGTCTTTACAATGTAAAGAGCAAAAAATAAGTAACTTCTAAAGACCCTTGTATATATATAGAAGAACCAACAGCAAGCAAAAGGACATCATCCACACACAAAGAAATACAGAACCAATAATTTTCTTAACTTCTAGCGTATTCTTTAGTCTCGAGGCTTAGCAGCCTAGATTAGTTTAGCGAAGTGTACATCTTCCATGTATTAAACTCTTAAACTTTCCTCAATTGTAGCGACAATGATGGAGGCGATCATTTTTCTATCTTAATGTCTAAGTCTAACAATTGTCCATCTTGAACCTATCTTTTCATAATGTTTGTGTATGCTACTTTGAGTTGAATGTAGTATCTCTTGTATGGTTTTATATTGTTATTGTTAGATTGTGAAACTCCATAATCGGGGAGTATTCTATTGATCAATATTTATAGGGTTTACAATATGTACGACAGTCCTAACTGTGTCAGGAAACCTGTCAAATATGATGATATTTACATAAAAAGATATCCTAAGCCTATGAGGAGAATATTCAAGGAATATTCTGTATTACACTCCCGCAGTCATAGCGGGAGGAGGTCGTATGCTAAGATTGGATCTAAAATCCAAAAATAAATCTCGAGGCAAGCCTTTCATCATGAAAATATCTGCAAACTGGTACTGTGAAGGAACATGCATGTAGTACTCGAATTTGTCCCAAGGCAACCTTCTCAAAACAAAGTGTATGTCTAACTCAACATGTTTCGTGCGTTGGTGTTGGACTAGGTTTGTAGACAAATAAAATGCACTAATTTTATCACAATAAACAGCAGTGGCCTATCAGAGAAGACAATGTAGCTCAAGTAAGAGATTATGGAGCCAACAAGTCTCCTAGACAACATTAGCTACGCCTCGGTATTCTGCCTCTGCACTAGACTTAGACCATGTATGCTGACGTTTCGACGACCTAGAAATAAGATTATCACCCAAAAAACAACAATAATTAAAAGTCGAACGATGAGTGTCTGGGCAACCTGCCCAATCAGCATCAGTATAAGTAATCAACCGTGTAGTAGCAGACGAATATAGATGTAACCCATGATCAATGGTTCCCTGAACATAAAGCAGGATACGATGTAATGCAACTAATTTAAGGTGTGACTCTCGAGGATCGTGCATACCTGTTGTACCGCAAAGCAATATCAGGGCAAGTAGAAGTGAGGTACTGTAGAGCACCTGCAAGGCTACGTTATTTAGTTGAATCCCGAACAGGCGGACTGGAATCTAGGCTAAGTTTAGACTTAACCTCCACAGGCGTAGCGGCAGGTTTACAATCACCCATACCTGCCCGCTTAAGAATTTCCTGTGCATACTTCTTTTGAGAAAGAAGCATATAATTAGATAGTCTGCGAGTCATAGAGATGCCTAAAAAATAACTCAAAGGCCCCAAATCAGACATAGGAAACTCAGACTTCAACTGAGTAATCATCTTTTCACGTAACCCCTTAGAGGAAGTAGTCAGAACAATATCATTAACATAGAGAAGTAAGTAAGTAAGCAAGATCATTACCGTGACGATAAGCAAGTAAAGAGCGATGTATCACTCTTAGGCCATGTTTAGTTCACCTTATTTTTACTTATCTGAACTTATCTGATCTGGTCTGGTCTGATATGATCTTATCTGATCTTGTCTGATCTAATCTGATCTAATCTGGTCTGATTTGACCAAACTTTGACCTTAAGTGTACGATAATCCATAAGGAAAAAATATATCAAGTGGGATCTTGTTAGATTCGTAATAATGTGTATTTTATTAATATGTAATTTTCATAATTTTTTTAATTACGAAATTAAAGATATTTAGCGATAAAAAATTGCACATAAAACGATGATCTGATCTGAACTTATTTTTTCTAATCTGATTGAACTTATTTTTTTTGAAATAAGTAAAAAAAAGTTGAACTAGACAAGGCCTTAGCAATGACAAGCCCCATTTTCAACAAAAAAAATTAGCAAACCTTTTATACCAAGTTCTAGGAGCTTGTTTGAGACCATATAATGCTTTTCGAAGCAAACAAACATAATCTGGAACCCGTTAATCAACAAAACCAGGTGGTTGATGCATATATACGGTCTCTTGTAAGTTACCATGAAGGAATGCATTTTTCACATCTAGCTAGTTGATATATAGACCACTTCCGAGCCATAGCCAAACTGAGAACTGTACGAATAGTCGCCGGTTTTACAACCGGACTAAACGTCTCATCACAATCTACACCCTTTATTTTCCTGCGACCTGCCATCACAAACAAGACGAGCTTTGTGCCTTTCAAGGTCACCATTAGAATTTTCTTTGTGTCTCCATATCCGCATACAATTTACAACATTCACCCCCGTAGGCCTAGGTATCAGATCCCAAGTCCCTGTATCAACCAAAGCACTATATTCATCTTGCATCGTCGCATTCCAATTTGGGTCAGCCAAAGCTTGTTTATGAGATTTTGGCAATGGAGATCGGTGTGGTGCTGGACTATTTGTTTGAACTGTTATACTACCCCTTCTTTGAACATTGCCTTGGTGGTAAAGTTTTATTAAGATTACTCATATATATAATTTAAACCAATGTCAAATTGTGTGAGTATTATGTATTTCACCAGTGGCAAATCCAGGAATTCTAAGTAGGGGTAGCATAGAATAATAAGGAAAAAAAAAATTAGAAAAAAGTTCTATGTTATATACTAGTATTATTGTTTAATAATTAGCCTTTAAATTTTAAAAATTCATTTTGGTGGATAAACTTTCGTTTCACAAATATGGAATAAATTATATTCTAATTATCAATATGATCAAATTAAAAAGTACACCATAGGCTTAATAGTTTACTTTTGTATGTATTCCGAATGTACTATTCATAAGGTTAAATACTATATATATGGTAATTTATATTAGTATATTATAAATAAAAAGAAAATATAAAACTATAAAATTATTTTATTTACTCCTTATAAATTATTGATTTACTTATATGAAACTAAATAATAAATATATTACTTACCAAATATAAATCTGCATTGAAAAATGCAATAAAAATGGAAAGAATTTCATCAATAAAGGTGTTTTTAAGAATCATAAGTTACTCATTTCATTTTTTTAATTGTTACGTTTGGTATCATATATGGTGATTTAAAAATAATTAAAGTATAAGTATATACATTTTATAATTTAAATATAATAGATTCTACTACTTTATAATTTTTTTATAACTAAAATGAGGGTCTTTCAAAAAATATAAATTATGTACAAAAATAAGTAAAAAGTAATTTGTTTCAATTATTTTTTATTTAAAAAAAAAAACAAGAACCTAAGGGTTCGTTTGGCATCATTGTGGTTTTTTGGTTTTTGGTTTTTGGTTTTTTTGTTTTTTGTTTTTTAAAATCATATGATATATGTCATATAATGAATAAAAAATTAGTCAAACTTTTTAAAATCATGATAATTTTGAAAACTGACAATAGAAAAGTGGAAACACCTTTTTCTTGTTTCCTGTTTTTGGTTTTTTGTTTTCAAAAAAACTGAAAACTAAAAACAAAAAACAATGCCAAACAAGCCCTAAGAGACATGTTTTATATATAACAGGTCTCTTTTATTTTAACATGGAAAGCAACCAAAACTTAAGAGACCTGTTTTATATATAACTGGTCTCTTTTATTTTAACATGGAAAGCAGCATCCTCTAAGAGACCGGTTATTTAACTTGTCTCTTTGAACTACTTTATTTATATATTTTTTAAGGTTGTGCCTTCGTGGGTTCGCCACTGTATCCCACAGTGAAAGATAAGTCAAGAGCTTTCACATTATAACTCAATTAAGTGGAATAATTTTCTTTTTATTGCCAATTGATTTTAGAATGGAACCTCGCTTTGGACTCTATTGATTAATTAGTAGGTTTCTCTCTCTTGTGTTGATCTCCTTCATTTGTTAGTACAAACTGATATCAGACACCATCTATGTTAGAGATTGTGTCAATAACCTATTAATTTTAAGATAAAACCTCAGTTAGGGCTCTATTAATGAGCTTCTCCCCATCTCAATTAGGGCTCTAATCCCCACCCCCCACCCCCCCCCCCCCCCCCCCCATGTTTCTGTTACAACACAAAAGGAAAATGAAGTAGAGAACTTTGAGAGGAATCCATGTTTCTCATTCTTAAAAAATTATTTTCACCCAACCCATTCAACTTATGTAATGCGAGAACCAACCAATAACTATCTTTCTATCGTACTTATTTTCCACCATCTACCAAAAACCTTATACAGAGTACCACTTTACCATCTGCTCTTAATATGCGTGTCCAAACTTAAGAGGACAATTATCCTGAATTCGGCGAAAATACAAGTACACTCTATAAGAAGAACCGAAGAAGAGTCTACTTATAGTCCATGCACCGTGCCGGGTTAATCATACCACTGCACCTCCCACAAGTCGTTCATGGCTTTTTCCAAGTCTCCAAGTAGGAGCATGCGTTACAAATTACTTGTACATGTTAGGTGAAATTTTAGCGTCAAAACTTAAAAGAGACAAAGATGAAGGCAAAAAAGAAGAGAAGGACCACCACCTAGATGGGGCACCACACGGCCCACACCACTACGGCACTAATCAATGCATTGTGCTGTGAATCACACATCATTCAGATTCAGCAGCCTAAGTGTATATGAGACGTTAAATAAGTATGAGACTAAAAGTCTTATTTTATTAATACCAACATTTATTTAATCCAATCACCTTATACTATTATTAAACTTGTACTGTATTTATTTAACAGTTGCATGCATTGAAAAGATGCAAAACTGCAAAAGTTAGCATTTGGCTTTGGCTTTTGCTTTTTCACTTGGATTCATGATCAAGTTTTTACCTATTTCACTCAGGCTTGCTAGAATCTCCAACAGTAAAAATAAAAAAATAAAAATAAAAAATAAAATAATAATAATAATAATAATAATAATAAATAAATAAATAAATAAATAAAAGTGTGTAAAGTACTAAAAATACTAGTAATTGTTACTGTCCTTCTTTGTAGAGCTTTTGTTTTCATTCGGGTAACAAAGGTAAAAAGTTCTTGACATGAGACCATGAGTAATCATGTCAACAAGATTGCTGGTTGTTAGGAGTAGTATAGTTTAAATATCAATAAATAGCCAACAATAGGACCCCAAAAGAAGTTGGGGAATTAAATTTAAGTGATTCTAATTATTAATAATAATTTAAAGCAAAATAATGGCATTTCTTGCATTATGGTAAACGAACGCCTAATGGTTTCATTATTATAAATCACAAATCATATTTTTTTTATAACGTACAAGTTTTTATGAAATGCTAGTATATGCATTAGGAGGATAATTAATAGGTAGTAGTATATTGATATTGATATTTCAACCATAAAAACAGTGTATCCATCATTTTAAAAACAAATAATGTGAAATGAATAAAATTAGTTAAATAGTCAGATAATATGAAAAGAAAAATATGGAGTACTTCGTGTACGGAATAACATGCAAATCAATGTGGAGAGCTATAAATCAATTTACGTACATGTGGTGATAATTCAAAGTCATCTACTAATCTTCATTAAAATGTTAATTATGAAAGACACTCTTCAACTAGATAGTTTAAAAAAACATAATCACCATTCACCACTAAGATATAGAGTTCACCCCCTTCAAGTGATTAATAGAAAAAGCGATTTATAACTTGGTGAGGTTATGATCCTAGAATTTGAAGCAATTTGTGTAGATTAAGGTCCTTGGGATTGCTTTAATAAGGGTGTTACCATTTGTTTATGAAGAATGTTGAATAGCCCCATACCTTAACTTGCATGAAATATGTTCGAAGCCATATCACTACAAGACCTCGATGTAAATTGTGGTATAAGTCTTTTTCAATTGATTCCTTGCACAAGTTTGCTTGCGTGCTTGGTAACTTGCACAAATAATAAAGGATTGACTTTATAGCACATTTGGGAATAATATACCGACATAGGATGTATGTTGTCATAAATATCTCAACTAATTTGGCGATACAATCTCATGTGAGGATTATCTAGGCAATATATAATCTCAAACGTCGAATATCCAACATGGATTAAATACATTTTTTCAAATCCTAATATCCTTTTTGATAAAGGGAAATTGGCATGAAAAGAAATGAAAATCACTTACACTACGCTCTTATATTTGATTTGAAAAAAGGATATGAGATTTGATGCATGGTAAAGGAAGGAAAGTGATGCGAAAACACCTTATGAGCTTATAAAGCTGCAAATCAAAATTATTTTCTCTTTAATTCACTTTCTTTCATCAAACTGAACATCGGAAAATAAAATTTCCTTCTTTTCTTTTTTATGTCTTTATTTTCCTATTACCTTTTTGGGAAAACGACAATGTTAATTTGATAGTAAAAATTATAGTGACGACATTTAAGCCTATTTTAGGGTGCAATTACAAAATTCTATTCATACATTTATTTCACTTGCCCATTACTTCTTTAATATTCATTTTCAATTTTCCACATACAAGCTCCATGTGTGCCCCTTTACCCTTGTAATTTATGAGTCATATATTGGGATTTTTTACGCTTTTATAAATAACTACTGTATATTGTAGAGGTAATTTAAAATGATGTAAAGACACCATACGACCGTCAACTGCTAGATATTCAAGAAATGAGAAATTTCCTTTGCTTTAACTGCAATAGATTATAAGACAATGTTTAATTTGATGAAAGGACATTTCATTTAACTTGTACTAAAACACCAAATACTAATGTCCAATAATAGAACATTCAACGCTCTACCTCTCCCTTAAGGTAACCTTCCTATATTGACTCTAAGGACTTCAATGTTGTTTCATCCGTTCCACTAATATTGTCTCATTTAACAAATTCGCATTTTTTTAAGAGTTGGTTTATTTGATTTGATTTTTTTTTCTTTGCATTTACATAGGTTGCTAAAGGGATAAATTCAATAGAACATCCATTTTACCAACATGGAATAACCATCTTTTAAGTAGTGTCATAACAACTACGACATCTTCATAGAGTAAACTATGTAAACTAAAATGTCTTGTACTAGAGAACCATAAGTCTTTCCTCTTGAGAAACACCTAAATTGGCTAGTTTAATGACCACTTTAAATCCTTCTTTGTAGCAATGAATAATACGAACATCCCAATCTCTCGAACCAGTGACTCACGAAAATGATCAACACAATGGTAGTTTTCTCAATCTTGATATCCAACATTCTTCAATATTTGATATACACCTCATTGTTCATTTGCAACTCTGGCTTTTGATAGCCCATAGCCCAGGAATATGAGTTCGTATTTCGTATGAAAATTTTCTACAAAAATCAATCAAAACTGTGTTAATGTTAAAATCTTAGATCAAACGAAATATAACCAAATGAATTAATAAATTAGCAAACTTCAGTAACGAATAAATTTTTAAAAAGGAGTGATGCTATGCAAGGAACGACAGTTTGGTAATTTCAGTTGAGCAGGCTACACTGGCTAACTCCTCTGTGGTTCGAAGTTTAGCTTATGACAGGGAACAAAATAAATAGATGGTACAAACAGTGATGCATACAATTGTGACTAGATTTTCCGCTGATTATCATCTAAACAAAGAAATCACAGACACATCAATGTTTCATGAACGATTGTACAAACAACGTACACAACATGTCGAGATCCAAACTGATAAACCAAAAGAAATAAGCAACAAAAGACCTGTTTATAGATTTACAAGGAGTAATGCTATTTAACTAATGACAATTTAGTAATTCTTGTTGAGCAGGCCACATCCGTGATCCTCCTCTATGGTTCGGTGTTTAGCTTACAACATGGAACAAAAGAAATCCAAGTAGATAGCACAAACAGTGATGCAAATGTCTGCGACAGGATTTTCCACAGATTATCATCTCAAAAAAAAAAAAAACAAAAAAAAATAAATAAATTAATTAATTAATTAAAAATAAATAAAATACCACAGATAGGTAAATGTTTCATGTACGGTTGTACATTTGTACAAACAATGTACACAACAGATAATGATCCAAACTGATTAACCAGATTTGCTAAGAGTAACAAATAAACCTACAACTTCAATGCGTAAGAAAAAAAGTAAACTCAAATAGAAACCACACTCTTATTTGAAGTAGGAAAGATAATATGAGGCTCATGTATGGACAAGAAACCATTGGCATGGTGGTATTAGGAAGAGGTTACCTCTCACTAACCGTACGGAAGAGAATGTTGATGGTGTAAAATCCTAATAAACATATGGTAATATTCTCCAGGGCACAATTTTACAGTACTCAGCCCAAATATCTTTGTACTTCTCTGCACATCGAGCTTCGTCTCTTCTCTCTCTCCAGATCAGCAAAATAAGAAGATATGTAGGATAAAAGTAAGGAATTGGGGAGCTGCAAACACGAGACAACAAGTGAATAAAGCTTTCAGGCCCATACACAATTGCATGCATTACCATGAGATTAAGAGCATGAATGTCACCTAATTCCACAGGGTAAACTGAAGGATAGTGCCAATAACAAATCTCCTAGATAATTACAGTGCCTAGCGATTCCCCTGAAATAGAAAAGGTAAGTTGTCAAGATCAATGCATCATTACAGGAAGTGTATTATTTTGCTACAATCATGCAAAATGTATATGCATTGGCAACAGGAACTCTTCCATGCATCCATTTCTAAAGTTTTCTCAAATTTTTACAATAATTGATATACGCAGTATTAAATTCTTGTTAACTTCTACTATTGACAACATACAAGTACTATAACAATTTACAGCAACAGCAAAACATAAAAGACTACTAAATTAGCCACAGCAAAACATAAAAGACTACTAAATTAGCCTCTCTTTTTTATCAATACAAAGCACAGAATGTCACAAATCTATGCTGATGTGCATTAGCTGAACAGGGAAAGTGTTCCAACTTGTTCTTAGCCACTGATTTTAATCTCTATCTTGTGAGCAAAGCAAGGATGTGGATAGCTCTGTGCAAGAAATAATACAAGAGGAGACTTCACACAGCCAAATCTCACTTTTATCTTCAGCAATCAAGTGTTCTCTATCAATTTACAATAACAAGTTCAAATATCCAACATTATTCCACCATCAATTTCTCAACACATTTGCACCATAAAATAAAAACAATTAAAGATTTTCTCAAACACAATTTTATTCATCATTTCTTATTTTGTTATACAGCGAAACTTTAGAAAATAATAAAATCAATTCATGGAGACTTACCAATAGCCAGAAGCAAGCAATTTGCCCCCAATGACCTTAGGAGGTCTGCCCCATATCGGTGCTTTAGGATTCTTCTTAAACACATGCTTCTGCCTGTTAGCTCCCCTAAAGATGCGGTACCTGTCCAAATTAGAATGTGTAATTAAATGTAACAGTCATAGAAATCTCCAGTCAGGGGTAACTCAAAGAAAAGGAGACAAGAAATAGAAAGAGGAAGAGCACAAACAAGAAAACCAGCGCACCAAACATATTGAATGATAATTACCCCATCAAAAAGACGATGCAATTTGCCACTACTGCGGCAGTGGTTAAATCCACCTTATTCCTCAAAAGCCACCACCCCTGTAAAAAATAAAAATTTTAAAAAGAAAAAATGTTGGATCACCTAGTCTTCAAGAGAGGTAAAATTCTATATCTATATACATAAAAAAAATTCCTAATAAAGCTTACCACGCCACATGGCACTCTCTCATCTCATCCATGTGTTAACATTTTATGTCGATTAAAAATATAAATTCAGTTGATACAAGGTTTGTACTAGCAACCTCAAATTTGATAACCAAAGACTTATACACTAATATATGTAGTACTAGATGATTTTATTCCACAACAAAACCTAATAAATGACAAATGAGGATGGAAAATGTACATGTAATTACCTAAGGCATCGCACGGGCCAAAACTAGTTACACTTTTATAACTCCCTCAATATCATTGACAAGTAAATTATATCCACATCCTTTATCCTTTAGCTGCCAAATTTTGTTTGTTTGTCTAGGTTGGTAGTGTTTCAACACATAAAAGGTTAGGTTCAGATTAGTTTGAACAAGCTTCTGAAAATCCTTAACGATAACAATGACTAGTACAAGAGAAGTAGAAGCAAAAGCTATGAGATGAGACTTTGAGACAAAAACTGAATAAAATACCGAATACACAAAGATTGATTAGATAGCGAATTTAATTGGAGAAAGTAAACATGGGCAATGGAGGGAGGATTTTAGAATCTTTGACATCATCACTATATATAGACATGTGGAGAACACAATGACACTTCGCGTGCGCCCACGCATGCACACTAGACATGTGGAGAACACACACGCACAAACACACACACGCACACGTGGAGAACACACACACACACAAATGTAAATTAGCAAGTGAGATGATGTTAGATTTATCTAAATGTAAATTTTACATGGGCCATGGGCCATGATGCCCCACACGAATGATCATATTAAGGTGGGAGTAGCAGAGATGAGTATATTGACATAGATGTGTGGGAACACCTTACAGAATAGAATTAGAAATGAAGATATTAGGAGGAAAGTTGGAGTTGCAAACATAGACATGGATGTATGGGAAGATTGGGAACACCTTAAAGGATAGAATTAGAAATGAAGATAGTAGGAAGAAAGTTGGAGTTGCGGACATTGAGGATAAAATAAGAGAGAACTGATTGCGTTAGTTTGGGCATGTTAGACGGGGATCAAAAGATGCACTAGTAAGGAAAGTAGAGGGTTAGGATCAAGCGGGTCTTTGAAGAGATAGGGGAACACTAAAGATGACTTAATTATATTAGGTTAAGAAGGAAAAGAAAAAGTTGGGTTTGCAATAGCATATAACTTTCAATGAAAGGAGAGAATCATAGTTGGCGAGTACAGGAGATAAAACATTGGTTTAAGGCTCTGAAATTTAAGCACTCTTTAAATGAGAAAGATGCTATCATGAGAAGGAATCATAACCATTCATTTTAATCAAAAGTCACGATGTAATACAAGCCATTCACTTTTGTGCATACTTTAATAACTGACTATGCATATTTTTTAAACTGGATGTGCAACTTTTTCATCATGTGCATTATATTTGAATATAACGTGCATATTTCTACATAAGTTTCCCAAAAAACTAACTTTAAGTTCAAATTGAACATATGCACATTAAACTAAAAAATTAGTGTACTTCTGTTTTTGGATTTCCTCTCTTGGTAAACTCATTCCAAAATCAGGAAACATAACATAGAAACAAATGAAGGTGAAGAAGAATAGCACCACAAATTGCTCACATAACAAAAGCAATGAAGGGTTCTGGTGAGGATTTTCAAATAATCAAAATATACCTGGATACTAAATGTGAAAGGAATCCACAAAAGATCCCCAAACACCAACATAAAGCCCAATCTCTCTGCAATAATGTCCCAACTACAAAATTGAGAAGATACATAAGTTAGAAACAATTGTACTCCAAATATCTCCAAGTCACACCTTGAGTGTGATAAAAATGAGCAGCAACAATCCCAGTTTTCAAGATTCGTTTTCACTTCAATGCATCCCACAATGATAATGTGCAGGTACTATATGTCACATACATGAAGAAGGCACATTTTTTTATTATAGATAATTTGGCTGTACCAAGCATTGTAGTCTAAGAGCTCTTAAGACACCACACGATTTTGAGTTGTATTACACATTAAACACTGACGTAAGCTTCTATTAGCTGAAAGATCACTCTTTTTCCATTCGGATTGATGAAATGGAATATAACTACAAGCGTTATAGAAAACAATTTAGTATTAAAATAAGATTGGCTAGAGACACGACACTCTCAAACCCCAAAGGGAGAAATTAGGATTCTCATTGCCTCCCAAAAAAATAAATATATATTTATAAATAAATAAATAATTCCCAAATCTTTTTTTCTAGGTGGACTAAGTCTACTAAGATGTGAAGACAATCAAATAAAGCCATTCCTCACCACATAAGCAAGAAAGTATAAAAAAAAAGTTCATCATAAGGCATCCAATATCTAAGGCCTAAAACTTTCATTTGAACTTAAGAGCATAAAGAGAAGGTGATGCACTTACGTGGATGTCATGTATTCCTCATAGAAGAAGTAGTCCAGGATGTAAAACTGAAACAACATATGAGACAATAAATTTTTCATCCCATAAATATAGAAAGTGACGGTCAGCAAGAGGGTCAGAAAGAGGCATTACAGTGCAATATAGCTGGTATAAAACCATAGACCGATTTAAGTTGCTATCTTGTATATTTTTAGCCAAAATTGAAAGATTAATAAGTAACCATCCCAGCATCCCAGCTCTCACAAAGAAAAATCTGCAAACAGAATGCTAAGGCATGAAATATGTTTACTACACAATGTTGGTCAATGCATAAAACTAGTCAGTATACAATATCAGGCGTCAACTGTAGCAAACAAAACAATCTCTGCATGTTCAGATTGAGCATGACAAGTCTCTAGTCAACTTCTGTTTGACAAGCCATGTACAGGAAAAAAAAGGAGGGGGGGGGGGGGGGGGCGCTAACGTGTACGCAAAAGAAATCAAATTAACAAGAAAAAGATCAAAGTGAACCATGTACCAGGCACTTCTGCAAGTTATTTGTATGCAGTATATAAGTCACAAATTCACAAGAAGTATTAAAGATTATGAAGTAGAGATCAGAATCCAAGAGAAGATTCAAGTGTATAAGCTTTGTCATCACAAAGTATAATTTAAACCAATGTCAAAAATTTCATACAGAAGTGAATACAAATGTTGATGTATTAGTAGCATACCCTATAACTTAATCTACGATGAGTATTTCAAGAGAGTGAAAGTTGTAAGACATACTTGAGATCAATGCCCATAAATTGAGGATTCAGCTGTATTCCAAACCACCTATTAGAAATGAAATCATTAAACAGCAAGAATAAGGGGACCAAATCCTATGACCATATAGAATATAGAATGAAATTATTAAGCACTTCAAAATTGAAATTGAAAATCCATAGTCTATTCTGAAGATCAGTCTTGATCATAAGCATGCAAGGCACTGCAACGGGTACTCAAATTCAAGACGCAAATGTGTGAGACAAAGATGCATGCATTGACTTGTTGGCTGCAAATCTCTGTCCATTTCAAATGGAGAAAAGACTCACTACTCACTTGTTTTCAGTTACAGTGAGCTAAATAAAAATGTATCATTAATATGTGCACCATTCTCGTTTGTCGTAAGATTAACATACAATTATCACTATGAGATCCAGGTCTAGTTAAATGTTTTTCTTATTGTTGCAAGTCCAAAGGTGCCCCACTAATGGGATTAAGGCTTTGATTGATTGCAAGTCCAAAGGTGGATATGCCAGCCCCTTACCCACATCCAAGGCAAGAACTGTTAAAAGGTATTGGGCAACATTCTTAACACGTATATGACTTCACAACACATCTTTGAAAACACACACACACACACACACAATTTGCTCAAATTAAATTGCAAATTCAGGTTTCTCCACAAAGTTCTAGTAGAGGTATAAGTTTGGATAGGTAAGGCCCATACCATGTGTTTGCTTAACAAAATTACAAATCAAAAACCCATACCTCAAACCATGGGTATAGGGTTTAGAAACCTAAGGATGGAGGTAGGTTTAACACATACCATACTTCTAGATAATCAATTTAAAGGGATCAAATTCATTCCAGATATTATGTTTCATTTCAACTCCATACAACCCTAGTTCATTTCATATTTCAAACACACACCACCCTCCCAACCAAAAGCCTTTTTACAAAATAATATTTTTTTTACACTCATATCTCGAATCCACAAAGTATGGGAGGGAGGTGGTTATAATTATATCAAACCTTCATGTGTCAAATAAAAGAAAAATATTTACTATCAATCATCAGACAAAGCTAACGCTACTAAACACATGGTATTAAGTATCAAGTTCCGAACACATATCATCCTAGTTCCATTTTTCATTCCAAACCCATACTAGTCTGTGAACCAAACATTCCCTAATATATTTAAAATACTAACAATGACTAAAAGACAATTAAATAAATCTTATGTGAATTTTCAATAGTAAAATTACAAAAGATGGCTTTAACAACAAAAAATTCCTCTGTTTTTTAAGTTTTACTTTATTTTTTTAAAAAAAATAGTCATGTGAGATCTTGTTAGATTCATAATAATTTACATTCTATAATATCTACTAATAGATACTTTAAAATATTAATGGTTAAAGTTGTGCATTAGCGAATGTGAAAGTCATTAAGGTAAAACTAAATAAATGGAGGAAGTAATGACCTTCTAATGCTCAAGGTAGTAGCTAATAATTTATGTAGCAATGGTAGAACAAATATGTACATCAATTGATGGCCATATGTATAAATATAGGGGAAAACCCTTGGTTTAGGTTGAAAAGGCCGCCCTTTTTTTCCCTTTTTTTTACTCATCTCCATAGCAAGTATAATACTATATAAGTTTATGCCATCGGCAAAAAGCTCAAGTAGAAAGCATATGGTTTTGCTATGAACTATCTTGTAACCAAATATGTAACGTATTATTGTGGTTTTTAGATTAAGTTAAGCAAAGGGAATTAGGCAATCATATAGATTATACTAGTTAATGTTAATCAAGGAACTAAGCTAGATACAATATTTCCCTTTCAAGAATTGGACTCTCTCACAATAAATACTACTCATTATACACAATATTTCCCTACAATTCTAACAAACTCTTATGACAATTGTCCATAAAGCTCAAATGACTAATCTTGGTGGGAGGAGTAGGGTTTGGGGGGGGGGGGGGGGGGGGGGGGGGGGGGTGATTCACGCATTACTCCCCGCCCAAGCTAGATACAATCTCTCTCCAAATGAAATGGTGAGTAGCTCTTGGGTCTATATGTAAGGATGCAATTGTAAATTTGTAATGTGAACTGTCATTGTCACTTGTTCAGCAAAGGTAGTATATAGTGATGCCATCTGTTCCTTCAAGCCGGAAACCTATTCTTCAAGCGTTTCAAGCCACTAGGTATAAGTCGAAGGTGCCATGAGTGACTCGCTTTAATACCAAATTTGCTATGTATTATCTGGCAAGCAGGTACGCTGTACGCAACATAATTTGGGGGTTTACAATTTAATTAAGCAAATAAATTATGCAAACTTATAGATTGTATAAGTTAATCGCATAAATTAAGGTAGATACAATCTCTCTCTACTTTCAGGAGGTAGAATCTCTCCATAAGCAACTTCTCTCTAGAGTCTCTACAATATTCAATCCCCCCTCCCCGTGTTCCTTTCCCATTATATACTAATCATTATTCTCAATGTTTCCCTTCAATTTTAACAAACTCTTGTGAAAGCTGTTAACAAAGCACAAACGACTAATCCTTGAGGCTTTATCACCCTTGTAATTCTTCCTTGCATATGTGATTGGAGTGCAGTTTTTTAATCTTCAAGGTGCATTGCCACAACAAAAGTAAAAATCATGGCAAATTAGCGGTTAATTTGCATGTAAAAAGTTTATTTATTTGGTAATTCATAGGCAACTCGTAAACAAAACCATTGTTTGCTAGAGATTATAAATTTATAACCAAGCATATCTTATAACTATTTTTCAAGACCATAATCTACTATGGCATGCAGTACATCAAATTTTAAAAATTTACTTTTTTTTGTTCATTCAGGCTAATGGGAAAACTTTACCAGTCATGAATCCAATTTCCAGATACATGAGGCTTCAGTGATGAACCTTTGTCATGTGAAATGCTACCGGCAACACAAAGTAACAAGGTTACCTGACATTAAAAACTACAGAATATAAGTTCAGAATGTTTTCAAGCTATAACATATACAAGTTAAATGTCAATCACAAAATACGAATCAATAACCATTGAAGAAATCAGATAGACATTAGCAACTTTGGAAAATCAAGATGTGTAATATCAAATGAAGAACAAACCCAATAATCAACAATTAATGCATGATACAAAGAGTTAAAATAAACACAAAGACTTTGTTACCTTTTGAACTCTTACCGTCTTTTCCTCTTACTTACATTATAGAAAAGATAGATAGATTCAAACTTTAATCTAACTTACTCCCGTCATCTCGACATAGTTGCTATAGCTAGTTTTCCGGTTGTCAAGAAACATTTTAAATAATATTTTAAATCATTAATATCTTTGTTTACTTTTTAACAAAAGTAGCATTTAGAAAATACATAGTAACAGATATAACAGATTAATAATGTATATATATATATATATACATTATTAAGGTTTTTTTTTTTTTTCTTTCCACCTTAATTAATTCATTTATGAAAATCAATCAAATAAATTATTAAAGCATCAATGAACATAAGATAACGCTTTACAAAGATACATTCACATTTTAACAATCTTCATTCTAAAAAACAATGAAATAGTGACAAGCATTTAAATAAACATATATACCTTCAAAATTTTAGTACAACATAAAAAACAAAAACAAAAGTTGTATGTTAGAAAATAATACTCCTTGTGGTTCTTTTTAGTGATCTTGTTTGGAATCTAACATTATTTAACAATTCGAGAAAATTTTCTAAATCATTCCCAAATATATAAAAGAAGAAACAGAGTTATGTAGGGTCTTATTTGATTATTCTAAAAGAGTGCTTCAAAAATATCAAACTTTAACAAGTACTATTACGTTATTAGAATATTAAATATCAAAGATGTGTAGGGGTGTAAATGAGTCAATATGTTTACGAACTACTCGCGAACAAACTAAGTTAAAGCTCAATCAAAACTCGTTTGTTAAGTAATAAACAATCTTGAACAAATATCTTAAGCTTGTCAAATAAATGAACAAAGCTCGAACAACTTCATGTTCAACTCAATAATGCTCGTGAACAACTCGTTTAAGTTCATTTATAAATTTGTTCACGCTTGATTACAGCTCGGTCAAAGCTCGCTCAAGCTCGAAAAATCTTTATTATATTAAATCTTCTTTAGCATATTTATATATCTTTTACTCGAGACATATTTGTAAAAATTACAAGTTTTCACCCTACAAATTATTTCACCCTATATAGGCCGGAAAACTCTTGCTTTATCTTTTTCTATAGATTGAATGGAAACTTTTTATATAAAATTAAGTAGATGCATTAAAAGTCAAAAGAAATCATTTTTTAATTATAAATTAGGGCTCGTTTATTTAATTAAGCTAGTTTTAAGTTCGTTCAAGCACGGGCTTAAATTCGAAATGGAAACGAGCACGTTCGTGAACAAAGTTCGAACAAGCAAAAACCTTAACGAGCCAAGATCGACAAGATTTTTAAAAGCTCATTGAAGAGACTAAAACTTGGCTCGACTCGGATCCTTTGTAGCCCCAAAGATGTGCATTGTAAAAAGTGTGCACAATCAAAACAAGAGCATTGAAATGAAAATAGAGGGAATAGCAATTATCACATAACAGATGAAAAATTAAATATATCTAATTTAATAGCAAAATTTCTATGTACGATTTCATATCATCATTTTCTCTTGAGCCTTAAATTGAATACTACCTCCATTTCATAGTTTTTGCAACTTTGGAATATTTTATATCTCACAAATAATACCCCAAAGTTGCAAAAAATATGAAATGGAGGTAATATTTTTATTTAATATTATAACGAATGACATTAACGAGTATAAATTGAATATTCGACGTCCAAAATGGATTTGCATCAACCAATTCCTAATATTTCGAAAAAACAAAGCATTTTTAAAGCTTAAAAAATATTTTTAATAAAAAAAAAAAACAATTATTACAAACTTAAAAAATAAAAGACCAAAAAAGTTACTTAAAATTTAAAAAATGTATTTTTTGACAATAGGAATTGGTACCCAAATTTTAGAGAACGATTTAATCGATTCTGATTTTGGCCTAATTTGGTAAGTTACTGATTGTGTTCACCATCGCTTAGTATTCATTTGGTCAAACTTAGATAAATATTACCTCAATGTGTGATTTGAATAAAAAAAATCATGTCAGGTTCTATTAGATTCATTTTAATGTGCACTTTCATAATTTTAACTTTTTAAAAGTTTTATTATCTTGCAATTAAAGATATAAGTTAAAAATGTATACTAGATTTCATGAAAATGCAAGTAAACCAAAAAAAAAAAAAAAAAAAAATCATTTCAAAATATAAATTCGAATTTTTTTTTTTTTTTTATGTATATTAATAATACAATGAAATGACAAAATTCAATTCAAATGTAATACAAAATCTTAATGAAATGACAAAATTCAATTCAAATGTAAATCCTCTTTGCATACACCAAGACCGTTGTAAATTGTGTTATAGAGACAGTCAAAAATACAAAACTCACTCCTAATGTCTAATTTACACATATAAATCTTAGGCGTCAAGCTACCAAGGCATGGAACGCGAGCAACTTAGGCCGCCTCTTCCAAAGTGCAAGGCGGAAGGAGCAACACTTAGATTGCCTTAAGTTTAGACGCGAGAGAAAAAAAACAGAACAAATTACTTAAATTTTTAGGGAAACAAAAAACAAAACAAAATTTTTCCAAATTAAATATTACACATTTTTTAAGCGACATTTTCAAGCAAAAGCTCTCTATTAATTGCATGAATAAGTTCAATTTTACCCCAAATTGAAAACGATAAATATGAAAACCATAATTAAAGAGGGGAAATTGGTTGTTTCTATTGCAACCGAGAGGTTGTCGATGAATACTCCCAGGAAGATTTGTCGGCGCTTGTTATCGGCCTATTTTATTAGATTTTTTCCTCATTTTGGATATTGGGTGTCCACAAACAAGAGTCTACTCCCTCCTCTTCCAACTTCTCTCTTTTCTTCTTTTCACTTTTTTACAGTGATCAATTCATTCTTTTGACATATCTTTTGATTCATTCTTTTTAATCCACTAACTTAAACTAATAAATTGTTGATATCATTGTAATTTAGGCTATTTTACTGAAATTATCAAGTACCACATATAAATATATAATAAAAAATAAAAAAGTGATATAATGTGTGCCTCATATACAAAAAGGCTAGGCTCGCCTCGGTGCACCTCGCGTCTTTTGAAACTAAGATACGACCACTTAATTTAGTCTCATTAAAAAAATTGTGGAAGTCTAGGTGAGAACAAAAGTAATCTGACAAGTGTATCTATAGAGACATGAAAAATTAGAGCTTAATTATTATGAGAATGATGTTCTAACGTGATGAGCTACATTCAAGTGAATGCTATACACCATGCCTATATATAGGTAAGCCCCTTAGTTACGGAGTTTTCTAACCTCCTTAAATATATGGTTGGAATTATGCCATTTAGCTAGCTATCTAAAATTTTCTAGATATTTAAATAGATAAGATACCATGCTTTTCTAGAATTCTCTATTCTAGAAGGCTATTTACTAAGGGCACCCAATAAGGGCCGGCAATTTCTCCTAAATGCCTCATGCGTCCTTAGCTTGTCTCCTTAGTAAGAAGCCCAAATCACCTTATTTGTCCTGACGTAGCCCATTATAATGCTTGCAGCAATCCTTTTAGAAACACTTAAAACTATCTAATTTTCATTGTTTAGTAGGTAAGAAGGTGAGTTAGGAGTCTTAGGACAAGTGGACAACCTAGACAATACATTAGATCAAAAGATTGCATAATGGACAAATGTCTTCTAGCAGACAGCTCTTCAGTCCATGTATCATCAAATAAAATGCAACAAGCAAATGCATAGACTAGAGCCACAGAGAAAGAAATTTTAGTTGATGAAAGAGCCGATACATATTATATAGCAGGATAGAAGGGGGAACAAACGATAGAAGGGAGAATCAGCACAAGGAAAGGTGTATAAGTACACATATACAGAGGCCCTCAATACAATTTTACTTAGTTTGTCAAGAGAAGGCAGCACTTACAACAAAACAGAATATAAAGGTCGCAGATAAAAGCTCAAGTCCCCTATCCACAATGACCTGCATATGAAAAAATTGGTCCAGTTACTTGCAAGCTAAAACAAAACCACAAAACCAAAGAAGCAACAATAAATGCAGACAAAACCAAATACCTACGGAGTACAAGTTTTTTCTTATTTAATTTTCTGTGTTACTTTCCTTGTTACATGGGTAATCATCTACACGCAAATAATCATGACTAGACAACTACGAAGTATAATTCTGTCCAATACCATGACTATAATTCCTCGTCTCATGAGGGTGTCAGCTATGACAAGAGCAGCTGGTTATACTTCAAAACACCAACCAGAGCTCATAAATTTTTAGTTCAGCAATGCATGAAGCTCTCTGGCAGCAAATTACTCTTACAAGTGCAATAACAATTTTATAAAAACCCAAATTATCCACGCTTTAATCATGTCACCTCAAGTACCAATGTGACGTCATAACTTGACCCTTCACATCGGCATGAATACTTCAACACTTCGTTTGATGCCAAATAACGAAAAAAAATAACGAACGTTTTTCCAAAGTGAGCCAATTTTGGCAAATATTAACCAAAATGGTTGCGTGGCAAAAGTATTTACCAAACTAAGCTTCCAGGCTAAAACGCTGTCTCGGTCAGCGTTTTATGCCTGGGTTTTTTTAAAAAAAAAAATCAACCTAAAAACGCTGTCTGGGACAGCGTCTTTGTTGTTGACCTTTTTTTAAAAAAAATTTGTAATTGCCTTTTATTTATAAAAATGTTTTAAAAAAAAAAAAACAGTTATACCAAAGACGCTGTCCCAGACAGCGTTTAACTCTGGAACTATAAACGTTGTCTCAGACAGCGTTTAAGGTTATTTCATTTCATTTCATTTCCTTTCCTCCTCCTTCATTCTCAAACCCCTTCTTTCCCAAACTCTAACTTAATCCCCCTCTCTCTCATACTTGTGCTCCTCCGTGTAGACCGCCGCCGGCGCCGCCACCTCCACCGTCGCCCGCCGTCACCTCCACCGTCGCCCTCCGTGTAGCCCACTATACACTCCCCTCACCCTGAAATAGGTATTCATTCAACTTTCTTTGTGTTTTAAATTCTAGGGTTTATGTTGGTGATTTCTAATTTTTTTGGAATTGGGTTAAAATGTTGATGAGGTTGAGTTGTTAGTGTTAAAAATGTTGAATTGTTAGTGTTGGTATTGTTGAATTATTAGTGTTGGTAATTGTTGAATTGTTAGTGTTGATAATGGTAGTGTTGATATTGTTAGTGTTGATAATAGTTTGGATAATGTTGAATTGTTGTTGTTGGTTTTGTTGAAAATTGTTGACAATGGTTGATAATTATTAGGTTTTGAACAATTGTAATTACCTACATTGTTGTGTAATAATGATGATTTAGGGGTTCTTAGTAGTTAATTTGTAGAGTATGTAAAAAAATTTTGTTTGATTGTGGTGATTTAGGGATGATTTAACGGCTTTACGTAAAATGTGTTTTGGTTGTTATGTAGAATATGGCTGGACAAAATGTAGCGTTGTTATGTCGATGGGGAGGTGAAATTTTGTGTAATGGATCAAATGTGGAGTACAGTGGAGGGAATATGGACCTTATAACACTTGAACCGAACATGACTGTGACTGATCTGATGAATGAGGTTCACAGTTGTATTGGTTCAAACCCTATGACTGTTGAACTGAACCTTAAAATGAGGTGTGATACTGGTCATGGGGTGCAAGTGTTACCTGTCTCTACGAACAGACATTTGAAAGGTTTGAGGAGCATGGTAGGAATGAAGGGTTTTCCCAATGAGATATATGTAGAAACAGTGTCTATATGTACCCAACAAAGTACTCGGGCAGAACAGCAAGCTACATATGTCTCTGATTACAACACCGCGTCCTTCCAAGAGCCCGCAAACCACATTCCATCGAATGCATATGGGATGGGTTCTTTCACTCGAATGATGCAGGACGACCAATTTCACTTGCCTTTTAGTTCTCATATAGCTTCACCAGTACATGCGGGGGGACGCGTGACAGTGTTCGGCCAGCCTGCTCCGTCGTCATCGAACACCGTGGCATCTTCGCCAATGCAATTGCATAGCTACTCTCCAATGCAAGGTGATGATGGTTCACCGTTTCGAGAAGAGCCAAATCATTTTGATGATGTTGTGAATAATGAATTGTCGGTGTATGATGTGTATGCGAAAATGGATGATGAGGACGAGAACGGAGAGGGGGATGATGAACCTACACAGGTGGAAGATGGTCAGCCGTTGGTTAGAACTCCCATACCTTGGTTCAGTGAGGTACCCGAGAACTATGAAGTTGATCAGTATTGGGCCGAATCGGGTAGCCACACCTCTTTTGTTCCCGGGGGAGAATTTGAGAAGGGAATGTATTTTGAGAGCATGAAACTGCTTCAAGAAATGGTGAAGATGTTTCTATTCAGAGGAATCAATTCTACACCACAGTGACCTCGAATGATGGTGTCCTACATCTGCGATGCAAGAAGAAATGTGGTTGGATGCTACGGGGTACCAAATCGAGTGAGCACTCACGTGGTTTTACCATAGTCACGTACAAAGGCCCGCATCGGGAGACATGTATCACTGAAGTACTATCTAATGATCAACCACACTTGGATTCGTCCGTAATAGCCGAGTATGTGAAGTACTTTGTGCGGAAAGATCCTTCGTTGAAAGTGGAATTCATACAGGAGTTGATCTCGAAGCAATTTCATTTCGATGTCCCGTATCGACGAGCGTGGTATGCCTGAGATATTTGGGGATTGGGAGAGTTCATATGGCAGACTTCCCCACTTCATGCAAGCACTCCTACGGTCAAACCGAAGATATTCCACCTCCCATGTTCTCATGTGCTAGCAGTCTGTGCTACATACTCACTATCAGAACGGCCTTAGGTGGACCCTCCCGGGCACAGTACGTAGGCCCTAAACTCATTCCGGACGGCACAATGATACGTGGAAAAGGTCGTCCAAAGTCGAAGCGCATACGCAATGAGATGGATGACAGCAACCGGCCCCCAACCAAATGCAGCCGTTGTCACCAGCAAGGTCACAACCGCACTACTTGTCCATCTAGACCAACATAGGACCTAAATGTATATGTGTTATTTGATATAGTAGTATGTAGTGGTGTTATTTTGATGAAACAGTTATAATTTTCTACATTATGTGTTATTGTGTTCAATTCGATGAATTTTATTTTGTACGTTGGATGTTCGAGATTTCCTGTTTATGCCTTTCAATCGAAATTTTCTACATTATGCCTTTCAACCAGTTGGGGAGGCGACTGTGACATTGCGGGACGTGGCAATACTTACGCGCCTTCCAGGCGGTGACGGGATCATTTCTAGTCGATCCCGTTGGATTGGTTGTGCGGGTTCTCGGGGTGCAGCCGGGTCCCAACAATGTTAGGGGCTCCGCCTTGAGGACGGTCTGGTTACGAGATACTTTCCAGGGCTTGCCTGCGGACGCCGATGACGCCACAGTACAGAGATACGCTCGAGCGTACTTGTTCTTCCTCATATCCGGCGTGTTGTTCGGCAACAAGAGCGGGAGCCACTTGCAGCTTATTTACATACAGCTGTTAGACCACGACTGGGAGCATATCCGTGGATACAGCTGGGGTAGTGCCTCTTTGGCGGTGTTGTATCGCCAACTTTGCAGAGCCTCACGGAGTGGTGCGCTCGAGATTGGAGGACCTCTGTTGTGCTTCAGGTATACTACATATATTATCACAAGCGAATTATGCAATGAGTAATGTCATATTTAACATAGTTTTGTGTTTTGCTATTGAAGCTATGGGCTTGGGAGCACATCCACGTAGGAAGACCAGGTAGGCCTGCTGTACATCGTCCGGGGCAGCAGGACCAGGATGACCAGTATGAGCCGTACATCGCTCCGCCTCGCCCTGCAGCTGATGAGGCTTACGGTTGCAGGTTTGTAACAATTGTCATTTTTTTCCCATATACGATTTCATTTTGTAAACATACTTACCAAATTTGTTGCCCCAGGTGGATGGTCCCCAGACTCACACAGGCACATGCGGCGACGGGTCTCCCATACTACCGAGACGCCCTTGATCGACTCACTGAGGATCAGGTACAAACTCTGAAGACATTTGTAATCATTTAGGTACTGTGTATACTGATTGTGGACTAACTTATTTAGGATGTGTTATTGCAGATCACATGGGATCCGTATGTACCGGAGTTGGTAGATGTCATGCCTGCACATCTACTGGAGCATTAGGGAGAGTGGCGTGCCCGGGTCCCCCTGATCTGTTTCGAGGTTGTGGAGAGTCACCTACCTGACCGCGTCATGCGACAGTTCGGACTGCAGCAGCCTGTTCCCCAGAACTGTGACACTGTCGTGCGCCTTCACGACATTGACCGTCGGGGAAAGACGGAGACAAACTGGGCACTGGAGCATTGGCAGTATCTTCAGCTATGGGAGCAGCGGTTGGGTCATGTCGTTCAGGGTTATCCCATGCAGGGCGTTATGGATCATGACGATCCGTACATGGTGTGGTACAGGCTTATCATACGCCGTTTCATCAACCCCAGCTACACACCACCGTCCACCCATTACCACCCGGCACATGACGTCATTAGCGGATATGTGAGTTTCTTTTACTATACTTATCATCCTCATTTTTTAACTTTTTTAAATATCATGTACTTGACTGATCGATGATTACTACAGGCGGCGGATATGGTGGCGATGTATGATGCACTGTCCCTCGCCCTTACAGACGGACCCACCAGAGCCCAGGTCCAGCGGATGCGAGATATGTCCGCGACTTCCTTACGCAGACATGGTCACGGTCATCTCATCCAACAGCGGGACGGTGATGATGGTCACTCCATCCATTCACGGTTCGACCCCGGCCAGAGTAGCAGTGGAGGTGATCCTACATCGCACACAGAGGCAGGGAGTACATCTTCCACAGTTCTGCACCCTTCAGAAACCCAGGAGGACGCATCGTCCAGCCAGCTCACTCCCCCCCGCGCCGGAACCCATTCACCACCATTCACCATTACACTCGGCGTCGTCCAAGACGAAGGGACGACAGTGAGGCTAGGGAAGGGTTACACCAAATTGATGAGTAGTGAACGTATTGTATCATTGTTTTGTCCTTTTTCCTGAAATGTTGTATATAACGATTGCATTATCAATATAAGACATGCTGGTTGAATGAATCTGTTTGTGTTTTGAAGTTTTGTTTGCTTATTTATCCAAATCGGATTTATGTCAGTCAAAATAGATCCTTCAGGGCTAATATACATTAAACAACAGACATTTGGAATCCATAATCGAAAATGGGGAAGAAAGGATGGCCCGTGGTGGTTAATGTGGTTGTTCATGGTGGTTTTAGTGTTGTTGGTTGTGGTGGGTGGTTATCAACGGTTGTTGAGTGGTTGGGGTTGGTGGTGGAGCTGGTTGAAGTGTTGTTGGAGGTCAAAAGTGGTGGCAGATGGTGGGGGTTGTTGGTGGATTGTGATGGCAAGAATCATGGCAGGGGGTGGTGGGTGGGGGCAGAAGAAAGTGGCAGATCAGTGGCAAAAGGCTGATTCTGCTGCTGTTTTGCACACCAGCAGAGAAACGCTGTCCAGACAGCGTTTTAGGTTGAAAATAAGACGTTGTCTGAGACAGTGTTTTAGGTACAAGGAAGTTTGTACATAAAGCGCTGTCTGGGACAGCGTCTTTGGTATAATTGTTTTTTTTTTTTTTAAAAATATTTTTATAAATAAAAGGCAATTACAAAAATTTTAAAAAAAAAAGGTCAACAACAAAGACGCTGTCCCAGATAGCGTTTTTAGGTTGATTCTTTTTTTAAAAAAAACCAGGCATAAAACGCTGACCGAGACAGCGTTTTAGCCTGGAAGCTTAGTTTGGTAAATACTTTTGCCACGCAACCATTTTGGTTAATATTTGCCAAAATGGCTCACTTTGGAAAAACGTCCAAAAATAACACAGCCAAATGAAACACTTGAACATGTATGCACCAATGTCAGACACGATTACGTGAATCCGAGTAACATACTAAAAAAAACATAATGCCACAACAATAGAGATTACATACTGTAGGTGATACGAATCCAGCAGCAACCCCACCACCAAGAAGCAACACCAACAAAGTCAATGACAACAAACCTAAAACCCAACCAAAAAAATCAATTTAATTAACCCAAAAAAACCCAATAATAATTACATCAAAAATACAAAAATATAGAAAAATGTGATTATAATTATGAAATAAAAAGAGGGAAAAACCATTGCAGCGATAATGGAGACGAGTGCCATCGCTTAAAGTAGCGCCAGGAACAATCTTGCCGGGTAGAACAGACCCAAATATTGCCAAGTACCCAAAATATGACAACAATAAACCCACCTAAAATTTCCATGAAATAATCGAAAAAGATCAAAATTAATTTATTCAGCCGCAAAATCAAGTGAATTGAAGGTTCAAATCAATGGAGTTTTAGGGATTAAAATGAACTTACAGAGGTGAAAGAAGGAATGAGAGACCGAAGAAGTGAATTTAGATCCATTTTTTTCCGAATCTGATTGTCTTCAGTTTCAGAGAAGACCAGATTTTGGTGTTGTGTTCTCTTGTTGAAACAGAGAAGTCACAAGCTCTTCTCGTCGTGGAGCCAAAGTCCACTTAACTGTCAGATTATTTGTTTCAATAATTTTGGTGAAACCAAATTTAGGCCGTTCAACTTATTTTTGCTGAAATGAAATTATTTTTGCTGAAATGAAATTATTTTTACTGAATTGAAATTATATTTGCTGAATTGAAATTATTTTTGTTGAACTAAAATTAATTTTACTGAACTAAAATTATTTTTACTAATTTTCTATTATATTTCTTCTATAATGATACTGAATTTTAATGAACTGAACTTATTTTTACTGAACTGAAATTATTTTTACTGAACTGAACTTATTTTTACTGAACTGAAATTATTTTTACTGAACTGAAATTATTTTTACTTAATATTATTTTTTTAAGGTAAAGTGAACAAGGCCTTAGATTGGGATTTTTCACAAGTTTAATGCGGAGTACCTAGGGGTAGGGCTGGCAAACCCTGACCCGACACGAAAACCCGACCCGAACCCGACCCGAAGTTACTGAGAGAGACCCGAACCCGACCTGAACCGAACCCGAACAACCCGAATTTGACCCGATTTGACCCAAATTTCATATTTCGTAATAATATTAAGTTTTACACTATTTTTAATAGTTTCTAAGCATAACCCGAAATCGACCCGAAATCTGACCCGAACCCGACCTGCTGACCCGAATTGTCACCCCTACCTAGGGGTGTCCATAATTCAAATTAAAACCGAAATCCAATCCAATCCAAACCGAATTATCAATTTGGATCGGATCCGAATTTTAAATCGGATCGAATCGGATTGAGATTTTTTGAAAATTCGGGTTTTCGGATTGGATCGGATTGACCCTAATCGGATCCAAACCAAACCGAAAACCGAATTTTAGAATTAAGCATGTATAATATGGAAGTTGATGTTGTCTTAAGTCTTAAATTTCTGAAAGTTGCTGCTTGTTATTGATATTTAGTGCATGGAGTAATTGTTGTAATGGACTAATGGTGTTGCCTTTGAGTTGTACTAGTTCTTTTGAATAATTTAATTTGACTTGATGTTAAACAATTAATGTTAATCATGACTATTTTCAAGATTTGTATTAATCTTAAGGATTGGACAAAATGTTATTTTTATAATTGCATTTTTATTTTTATATTATCGTACTAGTCTATTAGACGCTATAAATTAACGTATTTTAATTCGAATTTTCGGATCGGATCCAAATAACCGAACTTTAATTCGGATTGGATTGAGAGAGTAATTCAGATTGGATCGGATTGAAAAATTGAAAACCGAATTGTATTTCAGATCGGATTGGATTTGGCCCAAATCCAAACCGAAAACCGAACGGACACCCCTAGGAGTACCTAACTAGTTAGTAGTTACCCACATTGGTCCATCATTTACCACTTCGCTAATCATTCATTTTTTTTTAATATTTTTTTTTATAAGTTTTGGAAGAACCCACATCGGGAGCTTAAATTAATAAATCAGAAGAAGCAACATCAAAGATATGAGGTGGGATTACGTTATTACACATTCATTGACCAACTTCCCAAGGTTGAAAGTGAGTCGATTCATGTGCTACTCTATTCCCACAACGCTCCACAAAAGACCACCTAATGCTAACAAAACAAGAACACAACTCTAAAATATCCTCTATAACTATATAGTATAACCATTACTCGGTCATTTTTAGAGTGAGTTTAACGGCAGTCCTTACTAGAGCCTAGAGGACTATCTTGATAACAACTCTACTCATTTTAATATTAATGAATATGAAAAGTTGAGACAATGAGGTTTTTCTTCCCATGACCTTTATTTTTGGAAAAAAATGTACTTTGTATCCCAATGGTGAATAGTCACTAAAAAGTTTATGAAGATTTGTTGAAAAAATCATGCTTTGAATTTCCTCACAAAAATATTCATGTAGGCCCCTTGAGTCCGTGACCTTTTAAATCTTAATTTTTATAATTATGTAAGAGAGTGAAATATGAGAAAATACAAGTTTCTCAACATGAGAAACTTGTATAGTTGTATGTTTCTCAAAAGGGCACGCTTGTCCTTTCGCGTAAAAAAAAGAAGGGTTGTTTTTGTCCATCAACAATTTTGGATGGAAACGCTGGATTGTAGCCGTTATATGCCATTAATGTAACTACTAGAATAAACCCACCATTCTCTCTATACCAACAATAAAACTTGAAGAATTCTACAACAATGGAGGTCGAGGAATTCAATGGAGAAGAGAAAATTCACAAGCAAACGACAAGACACCTACCCTTTGGGGTTGGCACCGAAAATGGTGGTGTTGGGATTGGGGGTTTGTTGTAGTGTAGAGGATGGTGCTTGTTGTGGTGTTAAGTGGAATCCTCCATTGTTGTTTATTGAGGAAAAAAGAAAAAGGAAGGGGGAAGGAGACAACAAAATTATGACGTTAATTAATTATTGTACATGAGTCACATACTCACATGCTACTTTCTCACACACAGTCAGCAATGGGGCTCCGTACAATGTCCAATAATTGCAAACTGTCATTTGAGAAAAGCCACTGTTTCTCAATTGAGAAACCGGGGCTTCCTCGTTAAATATAGTATACTATGAGAAAATAGTAGGAGAACAATTGATGAGAGAATTTTTATTTATTTCATTGGTGGGGTAAAAAAAATCCTCACCAAAAACTTGATTTAGAAGAGAGGGAAATTTGGAGAGATAGTGGTGAGGAAATTTTTTTTCCTTCACCGTTGAGAGTGCTCTAAGGTCGGTCATTAATGATGGCCCCCCAACAATAATCTTGATGTACAAACTTTGTATATCAAGTGGCAAATATGTAATTATATGTAATATTTTTGTTTGTTCTTCTCAAAAAACATAAAAACTACCATAAACCCATCACAACATCATTGCAGCCTCCATGTTCCTCTTAGAAACACATCATAGCCACCATCACCAACATCTCTCCATCTTCCCACCGAACAAGTACTAAGGCCTCACCGCCACCACCTTAAATTGGATTCTTAAGGGCCAAAATGACCATAAAAACCTTAATTGAGCATTTTTTTTGGTTAAAAAAATCTATAAATTATAAGTAGAGCTGGCAAAAACTGACACGACACGAACCGAACACGAAAAAAACGGGTTAGTCTCAAGGGATTTCAACACGTTTAATTAAACGGGTCAACAAGACACGACACGACACGTTTAATTAAATATGTTGGGTTAGTGTTGAGATTCTCAACACGAAATTAACACGACCCAACCCGTCCAATATAAAAGCCCAATCATTTATGAAATTATTGATAAATATATTCAAAAAAGACCAATAATTTTCAATTCAACACGACACGAACCGAACACGAAAAAAAGCAGGTTAGCGTTAAGGGTTTTCAACACGATTAATTAATTGGGTCAACACGACACGACACGTTTATTAAATGGGTCGGGTAAGTGTCGACCTTCCCTAACCCGTTTAATTTCCGACACGAAAACGAACACGACACTGCACGACACGATTGCCAGGTCTAAATATAAGAAAGTTTTATTTAACATCACCGTTCCTAACACGTGATGGTCAACACTAGTGTTCGGTGGTCAAATCTTGAAAAATGGAGTAAAATTCCTTCTCATAACCCATACACATGATGGTCAACGCTAAAGTTTGATGGTCAACTTATGAAAAATGGAGTAAGTTCCATTCTCACAACCTAAATCGCATATAAGGGGTGTTTGGTAAATGACTTTTTGATGATTTATTTTTTAATTATTGTAGCTTTTAGCTTTTTATCTTGCTCAAACAACCAAAAAAGTATTTGATAGATGACTTTTTATTAAGTGAAAAGTTGACTTTTCTACCAAAAATAAAAAGCTACTCTTACTAGCTTTTTGGTATTGGTTTTGGATTTTCACCTTAGAAATTAATTTCTTATCCATACTTTTCACTAATTAATAATTAATAAACAATATTATGAATTATAAAAATTATGTTTATTACAAAGATAATAATATATACTAATGCCCTTAAAGGTCATTTTTGTATAAAGCAGCCAGTAACTAACATCCAATTTTACCGAACATATATAATTATTATATAATTGTAGAGTCATTTTTGCAGCACTTCACCATAATCCTCCAAATCCCCCCTACTCAAGTTCTATGCATTTCAATTTTTTTTTTTTAAAAACCCATCAATAACTACCTATCTCACTACTTTTTTTTTTAATAATAATAAAAAAAAAAATTAAGGGACTCCAATAACTACTAACATTTTCATTTTGTGTTGTTTTCTTTTGCGTATAATATACCCCGTGCATTAGCACGGGTATGCTCTAGTTTATTAAAATTTCATAATCAAATAATAAACATAAAATCCGACAGTTGGATACCACTTCTAAAATCCCTTGTTCGTTCTGCAATACCCTGGATATTTCCTCCTTTTAAAATACTCTTTCTACTCAAAATAAAACTCATTTTAGGAAATAACCAAAATATTACCACCACCATGATAAAGACTAAGGCTATTTTCAAAGTCACACAGCGGAAGTCTAAAATTAAAACCAACTTTTCAAAATAAAACTTGAGTTCACAACCTCAAAACAAAAGTAAAATATAAAGTTCACAAGTTGGAACCAATATAAATATGGTCCTTCAAAACCAACTTAAAAATAAAACATAACAATGTTAGTCCATAAATAAATAAATCAACAATTCAAAATATGAAACTAAGAAAGCATAACAAGTAACTCTCTGCACTCATTCCCTTCATGCTCTTCATGCCTTAAGTACCTGTCACTTTCTCTTTATTTCAACCCCTCTACTCACCATATAAATGGGTCATAGTTGGGTCAATCCAAAGGAAAGCCAAACACAAATACAAAAGTATGAATCAACAAAATCTGAGTACATATGCACCACTCTAACATGAATATCCTCCAAAAAAAAATGAATATCCTAGCAATAAATAATTAAAACATGCTTTCCATACAATTAACAAGTCAACTTACCTTTGTTTCATACTGATAATATTAATTATTAAGTAATAGTTTTGGATTACGCATCGAACGAGTTTCCTTCCTTAAAAATAGCCCATTTAAATATTGAGCTTCCAATTAGGGAGCTACCCCAATTGGCACCTACTATGTCACCTTGTGACGAAATTCCAGCGCATTAGAGCATGCACAATGGTGGGGATTCATGAATCCCCTTAATTCTTCTCTCTCATTCTCTCCTTTTGACACATCATTTCTCTTTTTTCCACATCATTTTCCACTATCTCCGTCCTCTTCCTCTTCCTCTTTCTTTATTTTTTCCCACAACAAAGGGGATTCATGAATCCCCTTCCTTTCTATTTATGCCCCACCATCTTCTATTAAATTAGATATTTGCAAATTTAATATGACAAATTATTATAATTAGATTAATGACAATTTTAATATATTACAAAAATGTACAATTAATGATAATTTAAAATGCATAATTAGTAAATAGAACGGTCGTCACACATATAATAAATAGTTAAAAAGGAACATTGCAATACATTATGTAAAAAGATAATTCATGAAATTCGGAAACATAAAAGTACATTAAAAGCCGATAATTGAAAAATGAGAAACTAAATCATAAATACGTTTTATTTTTAAGGTGAGTTGACAAAAGTGCTCCCAAACCTAGCCCATTATGTTCCAGCAAATCATTCTTCAAAGATGTATTAATTTGTTTATCACGAAGATTTTCTCGTGTAGCCATCATTGTAGCTAAATTTTGATCTTTATAAAGCCCAGGGGTAAGGGTGAAAGTTGTTGCTCTTCTCCTTGATGATCCTGCTAGATTCTCAGGTTGTTCGGTGGAAAATTCCGTTGGATCCCAATAATTCATGTAATTATCGCGCTCATCTTCTACAATCATATTGTGCATGATAATACACGCCATCACGATTTTCCATAGCATTTCGACACTCCATGCCAAAGCCGGGTGTCTAATTATTACAAATCGAGCTTGTAGCACACCAAAAGCACACTCAACATCTTTTCTAATACTCTCTTGTTTGATTGTAAACAACTTCTGTTTAGGGGTTTGTGGGGAGGTGATAGCGGAAATAAATGTTGCCCATTTTGGATAAATCCCATATGTGAGATAATATCCTTGGTTATAGGTATTTCCATTCACAGTGAAATTAACTTGTGGAGCTCGACCATTTAAAATATCGTCAAAGACGGGAGAATGTTGAAGAACGTTTATATCGTTGCACGTCCCTGGCGTGCCAAAAAAGGCATGCCAAATCCATAAATCCCAAGAAACAACAGCTTCTAAGATCACCGTCGCCCTTTTAGATCTTCCTTGATACATTCCTTTCCACCCAGCTGGACAATTTTTGCACTCCCAATGCATGCAATCGATGCTCCCCATCATGCCAGGAAAACCCCTTTCTTCCCCTTGTTTAAGGAGACGAAAAAGATCTTCGGCTTTTGGCTTCCGTAGGTATTCTGTTGAGAATTCACGAATCACTCCATCAACAAAGTGTATAAGACATTCTCTTGCCGTACTTGCCCCAAGTTTTAGATACTCATCAATTTGATCAGCTGGGCAACCATATGCTAACATTCTCATTGCTGCAGTGCATTTTTGAATTCCAGAAGCACCCAGTCGCATTGTGGCATCTGGATGTTATTGAAAAAATCTATCAGTTGCACTCAACGTATTCACTATCTTCATGAATAGAGGTTTTCGCATACGAAACCTACGTCGAAACTTTTCATCGCCGTATAATGGATGGTCACTAAAGTAGTTTGTAACTTTTCATCGCCGTATAATGGATGGTCACTAAAGTAGTCTATAACTAACCGATCATGTGCTCCTTCACGATCTCTTGGAACAATCCACCTTGACATTTTTTCACGTCGTGAATCATGAACTTCTTGTTCTTGTACATCGGTGTTAACAACATATCTTACTGTATCCTCTATCACTTGTTGTTGTCGATTTTCCTCAATAAAATCTAACAACATGGAATCGTATATTTCATCACTAGAAGTAGAAGAACTAGAATCAAAATTCATTTTACGATTTTTTGATAATATTTGTGTAAAACTGAATGTTAATATTTGTATGACAATGATAGAATTATATGTGAATGGAACTGGTCAATATATAAACAATTTGATCCACATGAACTAAGTAATAATGCAAGAGAATATTTTGGTAACACATTTCAAAATTTGAATTATGAGATGTCAGAAGATTAGATTTTTGCATGACAATAATCTATAGCTTTGCAGAGATATGTATGGCTTTACATAAAATATGAAGTAGATGTATCAATGCATGAAGTGACTACACACTGAATTTTGTTTTTTGTTTTTTACCACTACTAATAATAATAATAACAAATTAATAATAATAATAATAATAATAATAATAACAGTCATAATAATAGTAATTATAATAATAACTATTACAGTATGATTAAACATTAATTAAAAACATTAAAAAAACTAATACATTAAAAAAATTAAAAATAAATTCTGAAATATAATATATTAAAAACATTAAAAAATAAAAACTAATACATTAAAAAAATTAAAATAAATTCTGAAATAAATAAAACATTAAAAAAAAAAAACTAATACATTAAAAATATGAAATAAATAAAACATTAAAATAACATATAAGAAGAATAACTTCATAAGAACCTATTACTAAATTCCTCTTTAAGCTTCTTGTACATTTCTACCTCAAATTCATCAAGGTTAGGTTTCATCATCAACATATTTAACATTTTGATCTTCATCTCCTCTTCCTTTTGCCTTTTCCTTTCTTTACCTTGCTCTCTTATTAAGTCAATCATTCGTTCTCCTTGGTCATACCTGTTGTCACTACATTCTTCAAGAGTTGTATTGAAGGAATCAAGGTTTATAGATGAAGACGAAGAACTAGATTCCATTGCTAGTCTCTTCGTCTTTTTTATGCCATCTGGTCGAGTTCGTGGTTTTCCACCTTCAACAGTTGGTGATTCTGGTTCAGATCGTTTTGCACTTCCTCCGCTTTCAGCAGGTAATTGCATGACCTCATTTGGATCCCATTTTGGAAAATTTTGCATAACTTCAAAACAATGTTGCAAATGGAAATGTTTACCTTTCTTCGCCATTGCAAAAGCATTGTGTGCACGTTTTTCAACATCTACATCTGATTGTCCACTCTTCGAATGTCGTATCTCGTAACTGTATACCTCTACCCACTTGTTCACATTAAAATTAATGTGATCCCAACGTTGTTGTAAGGACTTAGTATTCCTCCTCTTCTGGAGCTCATCAGGATTTGCAAGTCGTGCTTGTTCGTAAAATTTACCAGCTGCAACCCAAAATCCAGCCTTAGTCATTTTTGTATTTTTTTTTGTAACATTTCCCCCGGTGTTGATGTAAGCCGAAACAAGTGCGTTATCCTCTGCTACACTCCATGAATTCCTCGGCATAGTCTCTTCAGGAGAAACTTCAACGACAACATCAACAAGATCCTCTAGATGTTGCGCTTCTCGTACCTCTTCAGTTAGAGTTGCGTTCGTGCTACCATCTCCTCTTGGAGAATGGTCCATAGGTTGGGTAAAATGTTGAGACATGGGAAATAATGGATTATCTTGAGAAAAATGTTGGTGATATTGGGTTGTATCATTTGGATTCATTGGTCTTTGTTGATTACCAAACCATTGTAAAGCAGCTTGAAATTGAGGATTATTGAGGATATTTGGATCAAAAAGAGGATTATTTGAATTATTTTGAGAGTTTGGAATATTTTGAAAATTCAAATTTCTTCTTAAATTTGGATTATTTCGATCCATATTGAAAGATAAAATATAATGAATTTAATTGAATATGAGTGAGATTAATAGGAAAAGGAGAGAAAATATGGAGAAATGAAGATTTTGAAAATATGGCAAATTTAGGTTCATTTTATAGAGAAAAAAAATATTTTATAGTTGTATTTTAAGGATAAACTTGATTTAATTATCATATTTAACTATTTTCCTAATTAATTTATGTTTTTCGTAGGAATTATTATAAAAGAAAAAAAAAATCTGATTTTTATAAAAATCAATAGCTGGCGGAAAAACTTGAAAAAAAAAATATTAATTATTATTATTATTATTATTATTATTATTATTATTATTTGATTTTTATCTTAGTTTAACTTAACCATTAAACTTTTTTTCATTATCTTAGCTTACTCTTATTCCTATCTCCTTCCTTCTAATCCTTTAATCAAATGAACTTCTATCCAATTTTTCTACTTATCTTCTACACCCAACTATTAATCTAGACTTAATTTGATCCAAGTATGATAACAAACCCCAATACTTATCATATTTTCTAGTAATCACACTAGACGAAAATCCTAATTTGGCACCGGTTCAAACCCCCCCTAAGGCATCGGTTTTGAACCGTTGGGGATTTAAGGGATGCCAAATCCTCAAAGATTTGGCACCGGTTCAAAACCGGAGCCAACTAAAGCATTTGGCACCGGTTAACCGGTGCCAACTACCTTGATTTTGATTAAAAAAAAAAAACTGGCGCCATTAAGTTGGCACCGGTTAAATGGCGCCAGTTTTTTTTTAATAAATTCAATGTAGTTGGCACCAGTTTTAAGCATGAACCGGTGCCTTTGACTTTTTTTTTTTTTTTCGGAAATGATATATATTAATATTAATACTAATAAATATAATAATAATGAGATCCTGCACATAATACCTGATAATTAATAATAATAATAATAATAATTATTATTATTATTATTATTAATTTTAATAATAATAATAAGTATTATTATTATACTATTAATATTAATATTAATAATAAT
Organism: Chenopodium quinoa; assembly: GCF_001683475.1. Lineage (NCBI taxonomy): Eukaryota > Viridiplantae > Streptophyta > Magnoliopsida > Caryophyllales > Amaranthaceae > Chenopodium > Chenopodium quinoa. The sequence continues at coordinate 2,445,094 of NW_018742980.1, forward strand.
AATTATTATTATAATATTAATAATAATTAGTATTATTAATATATTAATAATAACAATAATTGAAAATAATAACAAGGATATAAAATATTGATAACAATCCCAAAATATGATATTAATTAGAAAAATGTGTCAAAACTACAAACAAACAAAATTAATAGTAATAATGTAGTACACTAAGCTAGTTAAAACACAAATAAATGATATTTACAAATTAAATGTGATGTAGGCCGCCAACATGTCTCGAATTACATTGAGTTCCTCGCTCGTGAACGGATTTCCCGTTTGTCCCTTGCAAAACTTGGAATACATACACAAAACGTAAGTTAGTAGGAGTGAACTCATAAATAATCGTAACATGTCAATATCACTTAGTTATTGGTGACGAAGGCTTGAAATTACAAGAAAATAGCAATTAAGGGGTTGTAGAACGCATTTTCAACCAAAATAGCCCGAGTAAGGCCATTTTCACTACTAGGATGCCTATTTCCTACATTTCTTATCAAGTGAACTCATAAATAGTCATAACATGTCTTTATCACTTATTTATAGGTGGCCAAGGCTTGAAATTACAAGAAAATAGCAATTAAGGGGTTGTAGAACGCATTTTCAACCAAAATGGCCCGAGTAAGGCCATTTTCACTACTAGGATGCCTATTTCCTACATTTCTTGTCAAGTGAACTCATAAATAGTCATAACATGTCTTTATCACTTATTTATAGGTGGCTAAGGCTTGAAATTACAAGAAAATAGCAATTAAGGGGTTGTAGAACGCATTTTCAACCAAAATGGCCCGAGTAAGGCCATTTTCACTACTAGGATGCCTATTTACTACATTTCTTGTCAAGTGAACTCATAAATAGTAATAACATGTCTTTATCACTTATTTATAGGTGGCCAAGGCTTGAAATTACAAGAAAATAGCAATTAAGGGGTTGTAGAACGCTTTTTCAACCAAAATGGCCCGAGTAAGGCCATTTTCACTACTAGGATGCCTATTTCCTACATTTTTTGTCAAGTGAACTCAAAAATAGTCATAACATGTCTTTATCACTTATTTATAGGTGGCCAAGGTTTGAAATTACAAGAAAATAGCAATTAAGGGGTTGTAGAACGCATTTTCAACCAAAATGGCTTGAGTAAGGCCATTTTTCAACCCACAATTCTCGACGAACCCCCATCTTTTTCAAATCGTCCGGTGCACCCTTTCTGTTCTTTGTCTTTCTTTGAATATTCATCAGCGTTCCCACAAGAGCATCACACACATTCTTCTCTATATGCATTACATCAAGACAGTGCCTAACGTCATGTTCTTTCCAGTACGGGAGCAACCAAAAGATTAATTATTTTTTAAAGAGAGTAGTTGACTCCGCCGCTTTTTCTGATTTCCCAAAGACTGTTCGTACACCCTTTACTCGAGCGTAAACCTTCTCACCAGTCAACGGCCTAGGAGCAGTCCCCTCTTCCACTATCCCATCGAAAGCCTTTTTCTGCCTACGGTACGGGTGATCGCGCCTGAGCAACCTTCGGGTGCGCAAGTACACCTCTTTGTGAGAATGATCAAGGCGACTGCTTGGCGTATCATCAATACAAATGGGGCATGCTTTTTTACCTTTGTTCTTATACCCGGACAAGTTGCCATACGCAGGAAAATCATTAACGGTCCACATAAGAGCTGCATGCAATGTGAACATCTCATTCTTATAAGCATCAAAAACAGAAACCCCTTCGTCCCACATCTTTCTCAAATCATCAACAAGGGGCGCAAGATAAACATCTATGTCGTTTCCAGGTTGCCTTGGCCCCGATATCAATAGAGAAAGCATTACGTATTTCCGTTTCATGCACAACCAAGGAGGCAAATTGTAGATCACTAACAGTACCGGCCATGTGCTATGCTGGGTACTGAGAGTGCCAAATGGATTCATCCCGTCCGTGCACAAACCAAGCCTTAAATTTCTAACTTCATTACCAAATTCTCCAAACTTGATATCAAGGTTCTTCTATTGCGGGGAGTCAGCATTCTGTTATTCTTTCTTCCTTCTGCATGCCACCTCAAGTTTTTAGCGTCTGTTGGTGTTGAGAATAGACGCTTAAACCTTGGAATAATGGGAAGATACCACAACACCTTAGCAAGCGGTCCCTGCTTACCAGCATTGCAACTCATGCGCTTGTAGCGCGACTTCTTACATCGTGGACACTCCTCCAATTTTTCATGTTCATTTCGATAAAGAATACAATCATTAGGACATGCATGTATCTTCTTATACTCCAAACCAAATGGACACATGAGCTTCTTAGCGTAATAGTAAGACTTAGGAATTTCATTCCCGTCGGGCAACATCTCACTTAACACGCTCAACAAAGAAGTAAAAATATTGTCCGTCCACCCATGCTTTGACTTAATGTTAAAAATTGTTAGCACGGCGGATAGTTTAGAGTATTTTTTGCACCTAGGATACAAAGGCTTTTTAGAAGCCTCCGATAATGACTCAAACACGTCACCTTCAAAACCACGCATCATCTCATCCACCCCTTCATCCTCGACCTCATCCACATGATCATCCTCAAATCCATCCTCAGCACCATGATCAACAATAGGTTCATCATTATTCTTGTACTCCTCGTCCACACAAATGTCATTGCTTCTATCATCATGCACATCATTCCCAATAACATCCCCACTGTACTCTCCTTCTTCACCGTGCCAAATCCACACATGGTATTTAAGCCTAAACCCACGACAAACTACATGATCTCTAATGATAGCAACACTATTGACCACCTTCACATTATTACAATCAACACAAGGACAAGAGGCAATCGAAACCCACTCTGCGCTTGTAAGATGAAGCCCTCTCGCAAAACTCTTGAACCCCATTAAAGAATTCCAATGTATCACGTCTACCATACATCCAACCACGATCCTTCTCCATTAAGTAAATTGTCTCTAAACATGGCAACATATTACGAATCATGTATAATTGCTACCATCTATTATATATGTAAATCAAATTCAAACACACAACATGCATATAACATTCATATAGATACAAAAATGCATATATGCTTCCAAATGGTCCTTATCACTCCAACCTAACCCATCCTTGAACGTTTACTCTCACTATTGAATGTATGTCGAATTTCCAATTTTAAGGAAAATCCGGCAGCATTTCCCCCCAGTTCTCCAAGTACATGATGTAGGTAATAAGTTACCCACATATGTACCCAAAGAACATGGTGTTCGAGGAAATGGTAAGCCAAGATGTTCCTTAAAATCGAAAAAATAGACATACATTCACCACCTAAGTGAGAGTAAACGTTCAAGAACAGTCCAAACCGGGGACTATTCAAGACTTTCTCCTAATGAGAAAGCCTTGAACGGGTATCTAGGCATATGATGATGCAAACATTTCATATATTTATTGTTGTATTTAGTTTGTCATTATATAATACACGAATCTAATAGCTAACATGAAAAAACGTTTATTAAAACAATAATAGAGAGAAACAAATATTTATAGCTTAGAAAAGTTTATAATTCATACCAACACAATAGATGTATTCTTTCTAACTTCCCAGTTGAGCTAAATTAATGTGTAGTCTTCAAACTACACTTGAACTTCAATTCACATATGAACCTATAAAAACGCAAAAAAGAAAAAACAAAACAAAAAACAAATTAAAAGTTAGTAAGTATGTATGAGAAATGGATAATAAATACAAATAGGGGCATATGATTAAAGAGAACGAGAGATTCTCTAAAGTTTGCAAGAAAATGTGAAACTATGCCCCCCTAAATGGTTCATTCTAACCAATAAGAATATTTATTGACATAAATATGTAAATTGGGATTTTTTTTAAGAATTCTTGGTAGTTTAGTTGAAACTTGAAAGTAATCATTTCATCACTAAGTTCACAAGGCTCTCTTCCAAAAAGTTTCTCAATCAACTTTTACAAAAACCCTCTGACTTAAACCTCTATTTCATTTTTCTCCGAACCAGATATTTCCATTAGAAGTTTGAGTTGAGAACATTGAAATCTTAACCCCGTTCTTAAATAGTGCATCGTACTATACTTCAAAAATTGCAAAACTGCTATTTTCTTGCATTTTTAACAGAAAAAATTTCCCCTTCACCTTAGTTTCTAACAAACCAAACAATCCCATTCTATGTTGCCTGAGAAACCACAAAACATCACACACTCTTCTCAGGTTTCGAACAATTACCTGAAATGGCGCCTTAGACCCACAATGAGAGCGACCAAGAAGGTTGTTGTACGTGGGAGGGGGGGGCAATGCGCTTCTATATTCACAAACCCTAGATTACAAGAAGCTTATAATTACTAAATTGTAAAAAAAATCCACCAAAAACTCGAAGGAATTCATCAATGGAGTAATATAAGTAAAACCTAATTGCTACAAACTTACCTTAGCTTGAAGCCGTTTCAATGGAGGGAGTTATATGGCCGGAGTTGCTTGTACGTGGAGGGTGGGGGGGCAATGCTACGAACTAGCTGCTTCAATGGAGGTGAGAATGTCGCAACACTTCAATGGAAGAACGAAGAGTACACTTTAATGGAGAAGGAATAGGAGAAGAGAGGAGGGAATGAATGAAAAACGTGCCTTAGCAATATGAATTGAAGAAGAAAACACGAATTGAACAGGACCCTAATTAAACCCGGGTTTTTTTTTTTTAAATGGCACCGGTTAACCGGTGCCAACTCTAACCTTTTTCTTTTAAAAAAAAACAGTTGGCACCGGTTTGAACCGGTGCTAATCAGCGTATTTGGCACCAGTTCGCTTTAAACCGGCGCCAACTCTAACCTTTTAAATTTTTTTTTAAAAAAAAAACAGTTGGCACCAGTTTGAACCGGTGCTAAATAGCGTACTTGGCACCGGTTTAATTCAGAACCGGTGCCAACTATGAAATTTTACATCTCGCTCATTTTATTTGGCACCGGTTTTCAAGAACCGGTGCTATAGGGGGGTGCCTATTTAGTTTTTTCTACTAGTGTCATATCATACCTTAAGCTTTATCCTTATACATTACAAACACTATAAATAGACCCTCAATTCTTCACAACTTCCTCACACCAAAATCAGAATTCTTTCTCTCTCCTTCACTCTCTTATACTCTCGGCCCTCCTCTTCCTCTTCTCCTCTCTTGTTTTTTCTTGCCTTCTTCCTTCACTCGTGCAACCACCAAGCCGACGCCACTGCTCTAGCTGCTTCCCTTGACACCTAGCTTCTGTCGCCACCTTGCTGACTGCCTACTGCACCTCACCTTGTTGCTTGCTGCTTACTGCTTGCTGCCGCTGCTAGAAGGTGTCATGCACCATTCTTCGGCGCTTCTTCTTCTTGTTCCCTCTTTATTAGCCGCAAGCATGCATGCATCATGTTTAAAAAAAAAACAACTCTTTTTTTACATAATATCCGTACTACGTACTATAGGATTTCTAATACTTTACCTTATACTAATACTATTATTATGGCACTACTCGAAATTGTTTTAAAGAAAAATTAAACAAAGTCTTGTTTTAAAAAGGTTGATAATGGTTTGGTAATTCATGCACTAGTAGAGTATTATTTATGGTTTTGTGTTAATTTTTGTTAACCTTATATTAATTAAGGTTATTTTAATTGTGTAGGAGGAGTCCCTCGATCGTGGTCAAGTTTAGTGATCGTACCTTAATTGTTCTTGTGATCAAGGTACGTATATGTGTCTAGGTCCTTGATACAAGTTTTGAATCCGTGTTTTGGTGAACGTTTATTTCAATAATTGTTAAATATTGCAATGAGTTAAAAATATAATTTTACGATTTAAAGGTGTGATCTTTAAAAATCTAGTTTCACTTAATAAAAGTTGTTTATGGATCACCGAATTTCAAGCTATTGAATTAAAAAAATTAATATAAACTTGTAGCTCACTATGGGCCTGAGTATCTATTATTTTAATTGTCCCTTTACCAGGACTGGTTAAGTAAGACCGTGAACTTTGTATGATCTAGTCTTCCTCGAGTATAGTTTAACTTGCTTGGGGGGTGTACACACTTAAGTGAGGAAAATTGATTTTGGAAATTCGTCTAAAATTGAAAATCTATTAGTTTGGAAAGTTTCTATTAATGGACGTTACTACTTTTGGATGGTTTAATTTTGGAGAGCCTAATTTTGGAAAGTGACTTATGGCAAGTTTTAATTGGAATAATTGTTTCGAGAGCATGTTTGTCTAATAAAAGCATTTACATGCCTTGCACTTATATGTACTTAGCGTTTTTGCTAATCTGTTTTCCTATTTGTTTTGGTTCGCCCTGTTTACCATTATTGGTAAGCAGTTTCGATTTCAGGTGTGGAGTTGATTGTGCTTATACTTGAGTCGGGATTGGGATCACCTAGTTAGGAATTTACTCATTCCTGAGTCAGACATGTTTTTATTTGGAGTATTTTCGAACATTATATTATGGTTATTATAATATTAATAGAGTTAAGTTATTTTCCGCTGCCATTGTTATTAGTTAAGTTAGCCTTATGTTTTCACGTGGTGGTAATACGCCCAAGTCTATCTCTACGATATTTTATACGTATGAATATAGTATCTACGTAGAGGGAGATTTGGGGGTGTTACACAATATATCTCATATAGATTGATAGCTCCTTTCATAGACACTTCACAAGGTTTCCTTTCGAAGTGTGTTGTAAAATAATTTCACAACTCTTGGATGTTTATCAAGGTCTTGGCTTAAATTCTCATTATTACGATCATATCGCAATACTTTGAATATCTTGCCAAGTAAATGTCTTGACTCAAACTTTCACCATTACAATCATATTGTAATGTATTTTATTATTTTGTCAAATTGATTCTAAACTTCATACTGGACTTTTAAACTTTTCAAAACTTTCAAACTTATGCTTCAACTAAGCACAAGTGATCATATCACAAATGAAGTTTCATTGTCCGTCTCTAGCCTTTGAACCTTAGGTTTTCTTACATTGATATGTATTGGACCTCGAGTTCATATTATCATTTCTTTAAACGATATCTTGTTAGTTTCAAATTAAAATGATATTTACATGTATCAACAGTTTCACAATCTAATGATATTGAAAGTCCATCCCTTTGGATCTACTGTATGCAATGTTCATTTTTATTTGAACCATTTGACATTTTAGAGACAATTTTTATATATATAGAAATGGTTTATCTATATTTTCCATATAGAACTTTTGACCTATTTACACTAGTAGAAAAAATGAATTAGGCACCGCACATTTCGCATCGATTCTTGAAAACCGGTGGCAAAAGAAATGGGTGGGATTGGGGAAATGACTTTTCCCACCGGTTTAATATCAAACCGGTGGGAAATCTTCTTTTTCGCACCGGTTCTAACTAAACCGGTGCGAAATGTTAAAAAAAACCGGTTTATGGCTTTCTTTCTTCTTCTTTCTTTTTTCCACCTGCTTTCCCTCTTCGTTCTGCTCTTCTCTTTCTCTCTCGTTTTCGCATCTCCTTCTCTTCCCGAACTCCACTCCATTGAAGCAGCTCGCTCTCTCTCCATTGAAGTGGTTTACGAGCTTTCTCACTCCACTAAAGCAGCATCTCCTTCTCTCTCCATATCTCTGGCCTCCATTGAACTCACGCGTGCTCTATATTCTCCATTGAAGCCGATTATGAGCTTTCTCACCTCTATTGAAGTAGCTTTGAGGTAAGATTTTTTTTGTGGTCTACTTAATCCCTCGAATTCATTCGCAATCTAGGGTTTGTCGTTGATTTTCTTTTCAATTTAGTAATTTAGGGTTGTGGTAATATAGGGTTTGTCATTGAAGCGCGCACGGCTACACCTCCACCACAACGGCCTCCTTGTCACGGCGGCATGACCTCGAACAGTGAACCTGGTGTCTGGTGAGCTTGCCTTTCCGGTTTGTGTTACTTGTTGTGCATTGAGTTATGCTCGAGTTGTTATGTCTTTCAACTTTGTTGATAATTATGCTGTTCACTGAGTTGTTCATTGAGTTATGTTGTGCACCCCCTCACCGTCAACTCCAAAGACAAACACCATTGCCACCAATGTCACTGTCAGTAGAACAAATGTTCTGCAATTTGGCATTTAATATATACTTTTCTTTTCTTTTACTAGTATTTTTTTGGAATTTTATTGACAATTTATCAAATATTTTTCATCAAAGATGAAAGCTACTGAATCATGTTCATCTTCAGCATCAACAAGTAGGGTTCTTTACTCTTTTTGGCATTAATATGAGTATAAAGCAGTTGATCTTATCAAAGGGGAGCAATTTAATCCAGGTGACTAAAAGTTGTTGCTTCGTCTTCGTTATTTATTATGATTATTATCTGACCACTTAAATAAAACCAATGTACTGCTCTCAATTTGGTCAATTTAGTTGTTTTATGTACATATGTTGAAGGTAGTAGTTTTTAGTGGGATGTTAATTAACATTTGTAGTGAAGTTGGAAATTTTATTATGATTGCTTTCAATTAAAATCATTTTGAAACACTGAAATTGAAATAATCTCGTGTTTTGTTGATCAATACTCTTGTGATATTAGTTTTCCAAGTTTTTTTAATTGAGAAGTTATGTTAACACATGATACTGACTGTTATTTGTTGTTAACATAAACGCTTGCTTATTTGCTGTATTAAATTCCAACAATAGCTAAGTTGTAATTATTCACGGTGGTTGGTAGAAGCCTGGGACCAGAAACTGTGTGAGTCCTTGTTAAATTAATCCCCGCTCCTCCCATATGCACAATGTGCTGAAGGATAGTAATAACCATTGATAGTATTATTACTTCTAGGATACATGGTTCACAATAGGCTAAGTCCCTAGCTAAGCTGCCCTCTGTTGTGGACTTGCATAGTTTCTGAGATTTGATTCATAAGTCTTTCAGATCTTACAAGTGAACTACCAAGTATGAGTTAATCAAATACGGAGTTCTAAATAGCAGTCACGGTTGTGTCAACATGCATTCAACAGCTATCTATGGTTTTTTCAAAGTTTTGTCTAGCCTTTTAGCAACCCACAACCTGAAAGAGTAGCCATGACTACCTTATACGGCTGATTTTAGTTAATGTCATTGCAGTCCATCACCTCATAGAAAATGTATTAACTTTAAAGTTGATAAAGATTTATGATTTGAGGGAAAAGAAATTTTGGTGGGTGCAACGAACTAGTATTTACTAGTATATACCATGCTGAGTTTGTCTCGTGCAGGTCCTGTAGCAGGTCATACTTTGGTACAGATTCTGCTGCAGTCTCTGTTCTGGGTGCTGGATTTGGTTTGCTTGGTTCTGGCTTTGTTGAGTTCAGGTCTGCTAGGGTCTGGTTTACAGACGCTCGGGTTTTCGGTTTCTGGTTGCTGTGCTGTTCCTGGCTACTGGGTTCTGGTTGCAGGCTCTGGTGCAGTTCATGTGCTGGATTTGGTTGCTACAGGTGTTGGGTGGCTGGCTATGCTTGGTATGCTCATCTGTTTGGAAACCTGCTGCTGGAAGCCTGCTGGCTGTGTTTGTTTGGGCTGTTTCTGTTAGGGTGGGCTGCTGTCTTCTATTGCAGTGCATCATGGTTGGCTATTTTTGAAGAAAATATATATGTTAGTGTTTATATGTCCATTTTTTTTTTTTAGTTTTTTAAAGTGTAATATTACAAGTTATTGAGGCAAATATATGTGTTTTATGCATATTATGATTATATATAAGTATTTGGTACAATTTAAGTGAAAAAAATGCAAAAAAAAAAAAAAAAAAAAAAAAATTTAATTTTTTGGGGCACTTTTGGCACCGGTTTTGGAAAGAACCAGTGCTAAAAGTTTTTTTAAATTTTTTTTGGAGACTTTTGGCACCGGTTTTCCCCAAGAACCGGTGCGAAAAGTCATTTTTCCCACCGGTTTTGAAACAGTGCGAAATCTATGGGGTTTTAGCACCCCCCAAATCCAACCCGGTTCAAAACCGGTGCGAAATGGGGGGTTTGAACTGGTGGGGAATTTGTATTTTCGCCTAGTGTTAGCTATTCAAAACACACTTTGATTCAAATAAGCATAGAATACCGTTTATTCCATGTTTTGAATCTTCAATGCTTAGTCATTACTAACATTGATTGGTATTTATTTAATTCTAGCCAATAACTAGGTAAGGTGAAATGTAAGTTTTACTTGTAAAGTTACAAGTTTTGCTTCTAAACTTGTAGGTTTACTTCTCCCTTAGCCAAATTTCTTCTTTTAATTCAACCACATTCTTCAATGAGTGAACTAAATGTGCTATCATATGTCCAAGAAGTAGTAATATGCTAAATTAATTTCTATAATATACTTCTTAAATTGGAACATTTCTATTATTTTACCTTCCAATTGTATGAGGTAGTTTCTAATCAATGGGAAACATTTGTTGTTCATAACAGCTTTTAGCATATAAGTAGTTTAGGTTCCAGAAGTAGCAACTTGCTTGCATTTCTTAGCCTATACTCCTCAATGTTATCCCCATATACTCTTAAACCTCTTCCTTTGAGTCACTTAGAACATTTCTCTTAGGTTCAAATTGATATTTTACTTAACTGCTTTAAGCATTTTTCATAATTTTGCTAAATCTATTAATCATCATTCATGGTAGAGTTTAATCGACTATTTAACTCCATATGAAATGGATGAAGAATAATGTCATTTGATCAACTTTTGATCATAGAGACTTCCAATCATTTTCTTATGTTCAGTTACATTGAAATAAGAGATTTTATTGAAATTCCATACTTGTCTTTTAGAGGGTTCGTACCTCCCATCTCATGCCCTTGAAACACTTTTCAAAATGAAGATGGTGTTGGCGATTCACTCAAACGTTTTGAGTTGAAGGAAACCAACCTTTAACATGTGATATGGGTTTCTAAAACATGCCTTTTAGAACCATCTTAGCAAAATTGGAATATAGGTTTATGGATTATCTTTTAAACTTTTGAGAACATTTCTCAACTTTATTTTCAATCAAGAAGATATATATATATATATATATATATTGACAAGCGCACATTAGGGCGCGCTTTAAGGCATATAAATGGGTGATTTTGGATGTATTTAGGCCCGTTTTGGTCGTTTATTGCCTTGTTACACTCGTTTCCTTCATATTACGTGCTTCACGGGTTTCGGTCTGTTTTTGGTGTGTTAACAGGTATAGTTGACCAAGTTATGTCGAGTCCCAAACCATTAGTGCGTAATCAGGCTATTATCGATCCTAGTCCACCAAGCTAAGGCTTTGCTGCGGTTCTCAAGGCCTTGAAAGGCAAGTTAAGTAGCAGGCAAGGCAGAACAGTTCACAAATATGACACCTGTTCACTATTTTGCTCACAACTTTCGGTATACAAATGATAATGGAGTGATTCAAATTGCATTGGAAAGTAGACTTGAAGAGCTTTCCAACGATATATTGCACGCCTCAAACGGAGCTTTGGATAAGAAGTTGTGACTGTTTTAAGAAGACCAAAGTGCCTGCAACCTTCCTGCCTATGCTGCACGGCCGTGCCACTTTTAGCACGGCCGTGCCAGGCATTAGCACGGCCGTGCCAAGCCAATTTCCATGCCCGTGCCAGTGCCAGATTCAGCATGGCCGTGCCAGATTCAGCACGGCCGTGCCAGGCATTAACACGGCCGTGCCAGGCATTAGCACGGCCGTGCCATAATTGAAGATATTGCGGATCAGCTACTGCCATGCTTGCACGGCCGTGCCAATTCCAGCACGGCCGTGCCGATTCACGAAGGGCAACCTGCAATTTACTTTCCGATTTAAAACATATATATATAGCCCGATTGTAAGGGTTAAGAGAGAGTTTTTAGAGATAGTTTTTGAGAGCCTTTGTAGAGAGTTATTGGAGAACGTTCTTAGTTTTAGATATTCATTAGTTTTCTTAGAGATTATTCTAGCGATTTTAGTTTTCTTGGATTGATTTGAAGCAAGATTTGTGAAGATTCTTTGTATTATTCATTGACGACGGATATCAAAGTTCTGAACTTTTCCATTGATTCGCATCAATACAATTGGTATTATTCATTCTTGTTTATTAATCAAGCTTTATTATTCCTTAATCAGAATTCATGTTTATATCTACTATGCTTTTGGAATTCATTATTGCTTTGATTATGAATATGTGTGAGTAGTCTCCTAGCTAGGGTTTCGGGATGAAACCCGGCCTAGGTAATCTATGTAATTGAGGATTGATTTTTATAAACGGATTGTGATTAAATTGATTATATGCGATTGCATGTTAATTCATTATAATAGGAGTAGCTAACCTAGAATCTTGAATTTGATTGCATGATATCCTTGATTTGAACAAGAGATTGTGAATTGAGTATTTCATTATTGAATGTGGTTTGATTATGTATCGAGTAATGTTAAGTGCATGAGAAATCCAAGCTTAGTATTGCCCGTTGTCTTCCTATCACATGATATTGATCAGACATATAGTCTTTGCATATCCCGTTTGTCTCTGTGATTCCTTGTTGCGTAGTTACCGATGGTTTGGTGAATTCCCGTTCTCCCTAGTGTCTTAGTTTATTGATTTATTCCATCTTATTAGTAGTATTTTAGAACACCATTTTCCATTGATTTCGAACTAGCTTAGGTTTAAGATTGATTTGCAATTACTCTCGTTCCTCGTGGACCGAACCTTTATTTGCCATTGTACTTGGCTATAGGGTGTTCGTATAAGTATTGTTTGATTGAGAGTTAGATTGTAGCGACCGATTTAACCCTCGTCAAAATGGCGCCGTTGCCGGGGAGCGGTGTTTGTTAATTGCTTTTTGATTTCTTGAGTCTAGTTCATCATAAAAAAAAAAGCACAAAAAGATTTTTCCCTTTTGGCTACACTTGTAGCCCTGCTATTTAATTGGTTTGGTTAGTGTGTATGCGCAGGTCTAAACAGAGAGAATTAATACCCTTTGATCTAGAAATCGAAAGAACTTTGAAGAGCAATCGTAAATCTCGATTGACGTCATCAAACTCTCAAGGAAAGGAACACAACACACAACAGGTTCCAATGGAAGACATACCGCGCCAACCTAATCGGCCAGCACCACGACCCCTTAAGGAGTTGGGAACTCCTGGGGCGTATAGAGCTTCAAGTGGGATTGCTCCACCCACTACTGAGGCCAATGATTTCGAGATCCGGCCAGCTATGATCACCCTCATCGAGAGAAGGCAGTTTAGTGGTGCCAAGCATGAGAGCCCTTTGGCTTATTTGAACGAATTTGAGAAGTACTGCAATACCATCAAGGTTAATGGGGTGAATCAAGAGTTCGTGAGATTGAAGCTTTTCCCCTTTTCACTTATTGGGAGAGCTCTCGAATGGTTAGAGAAGGAGGTGAAGCCGAACTCTCTACACACTTGGGATGATGTCACGACAGCATTTTTGGGAAGATTCTATTCTCAAAAGAAGACGGTCGATGCTAGAGCCTTGATTCAAGGGTTTCGGCAAAGGAGTGGGGAGTCGATCTATGAAGCATGGGAAAGGTACAAGGAGTACCAAAGAGAGTGCCCACACCACGGAATCCCAACATATCAAGTTTTACAGATTTTCTATGGAGGATTGAGTCCTCAAGGGAAGACCAGTTTGGATGCGGGAGCAGGTGGCCCAATAATGAACAAAACTGAAGAGCAAGTCATAGATATTATCGAAGATGTGGTACGACACCACATGGATTGGCAAGATGGCGAGCGAGATGCTGTGAACAAGAGTGGAGGAGCGGTCTATTCAGTGGACCACCTCAATGCCATTAGCAACCTGACATCACAAATTACGAACCTCGGGAAGGAGATGTCAGTGATTAAAGCCAAGCTCGATTCCGTGCCATTGCAAGATCTTCCCTCCCAATCTAAGGGGAGAGGTATGAATCCTAATCCTTCCGTTTCTAATATGCCTGTAGGATGTATTTTCTGTGAAAACTGTGGGTCTTATGATCATTATACTAATGCTTGTAATTTTGATCCCTCATATGATCCTAATAATAATGATGGTAATAGATATAATAATGAACAGGTCAATGCTATGTCTTATGATAACGGACCTAGGAATGACAATAATAGATATCTGCCACCTAATCAAAGAGGGAACAATTATAATCAGGGAGGTAATGATTTTGATTATCAAAACCAGTGGGGAAATAGGGGCCAAAGGGACCAAAATTCCCAAGGACCCTATAATCAACATGGTGGTTTTGGAAATCAAAACCAATACCAACAGGGTAATCAAATGAATCATAATTCCCAAGGGCAATTCAATCAAGGGGGAAACGGCATTAATAACAGGGGAAACTGAAATAATAATAAGGGGTACTCTAATCAAAATCCCCAACAATCTAATGTGCGTGGTTCCCGAGCTACAAATGATAATTATTATGCTCATGGACCACCACAGAGATCTAGCTTGGAGGAAATGATGGAGTCCCAGGCCAAAATGTTCAACACTTTTATGTCCACCACTGATAAAAAGTTTAGTGAAGTGATGACACATAATAAGATGCTTGAAACCCAGATTTCTCAGTTGGCTAGTGCTATAAAAGATGGGGTTGGAGTTTCAAAACTACCGCCTCAAGGTATTGACCCTAAAAACTCTGTAAATTCTATCACCACTAGGAGTGGAAAGACATTAAGGGGGAGCGATGAAGTAGTACCCCCTAGGAGTCAACTTGTGACTCCACCTATCACTGATAATGTTGTAGGAAGTGAGGATGAGAGGACCAGAGAAAAAGATAAAATTAATGAGGTCCCAAAGGAACAGGTGGGAGCACAAACCAATGAACCCGACCTATTACATAGACTCCCCTACCCCCAAAAATATGTGAGACATAAGCTAGATGCCCAATTCGGGAAGTTTTTAGAGACCTTGAGAGAAGTCCACCTTTCTATACCATTCACTGATGCTATCAAGCAAATGCCTAACTATTCTAGGTTTTTAAAAGATATATTGAGTGGTAGAAGAAACTGTGAAGGGGTAGAAACTGTTAACCTCACTGAACACTGTAGTGCTATAATAATGAACAAAATGCCTCCTAAGTTAGGAGATCCGGGTAGCTTTTCAATCCCTTGTGCTATAAACAAAATGAATATTGATAATGCTTTGTGTGATCTTGGAGCTAGTGTTAGTCTCATGCCATATTCTGTTTATCAACGATTAAATATAGGAGAACTTCTTCCCACTAACATATCCCTTCAATTAGCCGATCGATCGATCAAATTTCCAAAGGGTAAAGTGGAAGATGTTCCCCTAAGGGTGGGGAAGTTTGTCATACCTGTTGACTTTGTGGTCCTAGATATGGATGAGGATGTTCATATACCTATAATTCTAGGACGTCCTTTCCTAGCTACTTCGGGGGCCCTTATTGATGTAAAGGGTGCCAAGATTTCATTGAAAGTAGGAAAGGAGGTTTTAGATTTTGATTTAAATAAAACTATGAAATATCCTTGTTCTAATTCTGATAATTGCATGATGGTTGACACTGTTGATTCCATTGTCTCTGATATGCGTAACGAATTATTCTATACTAATCATGATTTTGAGTTGAATGAGAACAAGGAAAACAGGGACATGGAGGAGCAATTTCTAGATGCATTAGATGTGGCCACTGCAAAGGAGGTTAATGAAGCACCAAAGGTAAAGCTTAAACCCCTTCCAACACATCAAGGAAGGGTTTCCCCTGTGTTTGTAGTACCTAAGAAAGGGGCGGTGACTATTGTCAAGAATAAGAATGGTGAGCTTATCTCCACTGCAATGGCAAGTATTGATTATGGGTAACCTGTAATCCATGTGTTGCGTCAAGCTAATGACGTTAAAGAAGCGCTTCCGGGAGGCAACCCGAGACCCAGTCAATGAGGTACTTTTCTCTTTCCCTTTTTGCCTTCTAGGTAGTCTCTCGATGCCTGACATTGAGGACAATGTCTATACTAGCTTGGGGGGGGGGGTGAATGGTTTCCTTGTTGATTTTCCCTTGTTTTTCTTCATATTCCTATAAAAAAATAAAAAAAAAAACGAGTTTCTTTTGGTTTCGTTTTGGTTTGTTTCTATCTAACCTGTGCAGATATGAAGACTCATGGAGGTAGCATTAGGAGCTTCGCCGCATCTCATGTTGTCTTAGTGTGTTTTCAAGAAGCATTTGGTGAAATCTTTCCCTTTTTCCTTTAGTTTTTTTTGTTTTTGTGTGCAATATAGGAAAAGCTTCTGTTATGAGAATGTGTAGTCTAGTTTATATGATTTGCCTCATAGTCTTTTCCTATATTTTTGGATCGTGATAAACTTGTCTAATTGCATAAACTTTTGGAATAATGCTCATATTTGGATTCGAAACGTGAATGAATGTGTGTGGAATATCTATTTCTACTTAAGCCAGTGATGAATACACAGTTTGAGTCTATTGTTGATCAATGTAGACGAGTCTAGGCGAAGGTAGTTGGTTAGAACACTTTTGTCATGTGAAACTCTATGCCTTTGGGCTGTGGTAAGATGGAGTCGCTTCCCATTTGTGGATTTGATCCCCTTAATTGGTAGTTGCTTTGTTTTTGAATCCCGTGAGGTTTTATTGTTCTAGCCTTCATCATTCTTCTTGAGTGGCATATTTGGATCCTTGATTACGCATGTTTCGATCTTTGTGTTGACTTGTAGCTCCCAAGACCGACTTGACACTTTTAAGGGAGGAAGAGGGCACCTTTTTCATTTTTCTTATTCTTGTTCCTTTTGTTTTGTTACAAATTAATTTTCTTTTTACATCATCTTACTTGCTAACCATGTTGAGCCTTTAATTCCATTCTTGGTTACCCATGTTACAAACCCGATGGCCGATGTTTTACCAACCCTTAGTTGTGAAGCGTTTACCTCGCAAGGTTTGTTTGAGCTTATTGTGTATAAATCAAGAATAATGATCGATAGTTGGTTTGAGCAAGTTTGAAAGTGAGCTTAATTGTAAAGATGTAATATGAAAATTTGTTTTTGAAAAAAAAAAGAAAAGAAAAGAAAAGAAAATCAAAAAAAAAAAAGAGAAAAGCCGTCCGAATTGTGAAAAAGGCGAGGACATATGAATAAAAGCTTTGAAGTTTGAAAAAGGTGATTTGAGTGTGTATAACATAGAGAGTTTGGGATGTGTAAAAGTGTGATCAATGTTTATTGTGGAATGTGAATTGCATCTTTTGAACTATTGTTTTTGAGAATTGTGATTCTTGCGCTTCATTTAGGAATTAACCCCATTTTTTAAATTGTTTTCACCTACCTTACCCATTGCCAATACATTACAACCCTTTAAGACCCTTAGACTTTAGAGGTGTTCGGTTCTCAAACGGTGGAGGGAGATACCTTTCAACCCTATGGAAAGATTATGCGTAATCGAGATGTCGGGATACCTTTGTTATTTCCTCAAAATATCACTTTTTCCGGTTCCTTCGAGGAATCACGAGGGGCCAATTAGGGTGGTGATTTGAAGCAAAAGGGGAGGACGTGGCCGGTTTGGTTGGGTTTAGAGGGAAGCATGACTTCTTTGTTCTCTATGCTTGGTTTAGGTTTTGTTTGCATTTTGATCAACGATACCTTGGATTGTGTGTCTCGTTGCTTGTTTGAGTGAGTTTTCATTCCGTGCATGGTTGTTCTAAGTAGGATCCATTGACTTCATTCCGTGCTAAATTGGATTTATATGTAATGGCAATAGTTTATTTGATCCTGTGTGTGTGTATATCTCTTAGTTTTGCTCGAGGACTAGCAAAAGTGTAGCTTGGGGGATTTTGACAAGCGCACATTAGGGCGCGCTTTAAGGCATATAAATGGGTGATTTTGGATGTATTTAGGCCCGTTTTGGTCGTTTATTGCCTTGTTACACTCGTTTCCTTCATATTACGTGCTTCACGGGTTTCGGTCTGTTTTTGGTGTGTTAACAGGTATAGTTGACCAAGTTATGTCGAGTCCCGAACCATTGGTGCGTAATCAGGCTATTATCGATCCTAGTCCACCAAGCTAAGGCTTTGCTGCGGTTCTCAAGGCCTTGAAAGGCAAGTTAAGTAGCAGGCAAGGCAGAACAGTTCACAAATATGACACCTGTTCACTATTTTGCTCACAAATTTCGGTATACAAATGGTAATGGAGTGATTCCAATTGCATTGGAAAGTAGACTTGAAGAGCTTTCCAACGATATATTGCACGCCTCAAACGGAGCTTTGGATAAGAAGTTGTGACTGTTTTAAGAAGACCAAAGTGCCTGCAACCTTCCTGCCTATGCTGCACGGCCGTGCCACTTTTAGCACGGCCGTGCCAGGCATTAGCACGGCCGTGCCAAGCCAATTTCCATGCCCGTGCCAGTGCCAGATTCAGCACGGCCGTGCCAGGCATTAGCACGGCCGTGCCAGGCATTAGCACGGCCGTGCCATAATTGAAGATATTGCGGATCAGCTACTGCCATGCTTGCACGGCCGTGCCACTTCCAGCACGGCCGTGCCGATTCACGAAGGGCAGCCTGCGATTTACTTTCCGATTTAAAACATATATATATAGCCCGATTGTAAGGGTTAAGAGAGAGTTTTTAGAGATAGTTTTTGAGAGCCTTTGTAGAGAGTTATTGGAGAACGTTCTTAGTTTTAGATATTCATTAGTTTTCTTAGAGATTATTCTAGCGATTTTAGTTTTCTTGGATTGATTTGAAGCAAGATTTGTGAAGATTCTTTGTATTATTCATTGACGACGGATATCAAAGTTCTGAACTTTTCCATTGATTCGCATCAATACAATTGGTATTATTCATTCTTGTTTATTAATCAAGCTTTATTATTCCTTAATCAGAATTCATGTTTATATCTACTATGCTTTTGGAATTCATTATTGCTTTGATTATGAATATGTGTGAGTAGTCTCCTAGCTAGGGTTTCGGGATGAAACCCGACCTAGGTAATCTATGTAATTGAGGATTGATTTTGATAAACGGATTGTGATTAAATTGATTATATGCGATTGCATGTTAATTCATTATAATAGGAGTAGCTAACCTAGAATCTTGAATTTGATTGCATGATATCCTTGATTTGAACAAGAGATTGTGAATTGAGTATTTCATTATTGAATGTGGTTTGATTATGTATCGAGTAATGTTAAGTGCATGAGAAATCCAAGCTTAGTATTGCCCGTTGTCTTCCTATCACATGATATTGATCAGACATATAGTCTTTGCATATCCCGTTTGTCTCTGTGATTCCTTGTTGCGTAGTTACCGATGGTTTGGTGAATTCCCGTTCTCCCTAGTGTCTTAGTTTATTGATTTATTCCATCTTATTAGTAGTATTTTAGAACACCATTTTCCATTGATTTCGAACTAGCTTAGGTTTAAGATTGATTTGCAATTACTCTCGTTCCTCGTGGACCGAACCTTTATTTGCCATTGTACTTGGCTATAGGGTGTTCGTATAAGTATTGTTTGATTGAGAGTTAGATTGTAGCGACCGATTTAACCCTCGTCATATATATATATATATATATATATATATATATATATATATATATATATATATATATATATATATATATATATATATAATTACTTACTTTAATTAACGCAAAACTCAACCATGTTTATCTTTAAAGCGCCTAAATTTAAAAACATAGGTAACTTTAACACTTTATTCAAAATAATTGTCCCATTTGAATTAAGTGATTCCAAGATCCTTTATTTGTGTAATAGTTGACCGGATTAAGGCCCTACCATCAAGCATTACATTTTCAAGGTAAGTAAACTCTTTACTAATTGCGACTTCTGCAACTCTTGGTTGAATAATTAACTATCTCATGTTTAATTATTACCCTTTGCTTCAAGGTTCTAAACGCTTTAGGTAATCTTGTTGAGCACAACCAATTAAATGTGTAGAACGTGATCTACCCCAAATTACCTAAGATAACAAGTGACACCCTGCGGAGGCATACCCATCACTCACGATCGAAGGGTTATTGGGTATTTAATTGGAAAAACAATCTCAATATTTTCGGGAACTAGATTTATTATGTTATGATTAATTTAGCGAATTCTAGCGCATCATCATCAACATCAATAAAACTAACATGCATAATATACTGAATGCATTAACAAGACATAGTATGACCCCTAATCCTAAGAAAACTAAAAAAGTAAATGCTCCCACTTGAATCTTCATGGATTATCATCACTGATTCACCTTGGGCCTTCACTTCATGGACTTCTTGGCTTAACTGCAACCTGTAATTCTACTTTAATATATTTACTACTTACATAAAATAGATAAAATTACAAAAATACTTATTCGGTACGCAGACCGTACTTAGATTACAAAAATACATCACGATGCGCAAATCGTATTTAGTAATCTACTAGGTCATACTAGTCATTATATAGCAACATAATATCATATATATTATGAAATTGCCACATAATAAATATCACGTAAACATGCTTGCCTAAACTACAACATCGAATGTTCATAATTAAGGAAACATGGTACTAAAATATCTCATATTTTAATATGTAATTAGATAATATCATATATTATTTGATTAGGGGATTTTTATCCACCAAGCGCCGTTTGACAAGTGGACCAACCAGGTTCCGCCACGCGTCCTCCACGGACCACTTAAGACACGCCACGTGTCCACCCATGCCAAATGGGACAACCGGCCATCAAGGCCCATTTCAGTCTAGAAGCCCGTTCGGCCCTAGGTTTACCTTAAACCTAGAGAGTTGCACGCTTCCCAAGGCTATAAATACTCGATTAATCCTCATTAATCAAGGGACCGAATAATTGACAGAGCACACTAATAACCGGCTGATCTCGCTAGCAAAGCAGATTACCTACATTAAATACTCTCACCTAGAGAGACCTAATTACTTTAATTTCTGTATTAACTACTCCTTAATCAGGTACTAACTTGACCGTTGGAGGCGGAGCTCTCAGGAGTCTCCGTTATTTTGCAGGTACAGGCGTCCGGTTCCAGTCTCGGAATTGTAACTCTCCCGCAGGACATCAGAAAACCCCGAAACATTTGGCGCCGTCTGTGGGGAGAGTACTTCAGAGATGGCATCCAAGTCTGTACCGACCCCAGAAGAGAGGCGTCCCCTAGACGACCCTCAAGTTCAGTCGGACCATGATACCGAAAGTGAATTTGAAGTTGAAACTCATACAGCTCCAGACGGGACCCTAAGGGCCCGCCGTACCCGTCATACTGAAATAAGGGAACGGGAGTATCTTCAAACAGGAAGCGAGCCAGCAGGCGCACCGCTTGCTCGGCAACAGCCGACTGATGGGTCTGCTCCCATCACAAGGAACGAACTCATGACCTTCATGAGGGGATTCAAGGGAGAGATCCAAGAGTTGATCAACAAAAAACCGCCTGCTTCAGTCAAAGAGCAGGCGGCCAAAAAACCTTCCACTTCACTGAAGAGGAAGCCAGTTCAAGGGCGAGAGGCGACTCCCCATCCTAAATCTAAGAAGCGGGAGCCGTCTGCTCTTGATTTCACAAAACTCCGTTATCCTACGGGAAATAGGAAACCGGTTCGTCATATTCAGGCGGATGGGTCAAAGCAAACGTTCACAGATGCTCGGCACCTGCTAGAGCAGAAGAAGAGTGACCGATTATCAGAGTCGGCTTCTACTTCAAATTTTCAGGACAGTTTGCGAAATGCCTCGATGAGGCCAACTCAGTCGTACCATGAGAGTCAGTCAGGCGGCACCTCCCGACAGTCTGGCTTTCATAGTGCGCAGGCGGTACCAAATTTGCCATTTGTGCCGCAACAACAATATTTTACGCAGCCACCTCCATTTGGTGGACCTGCAGCAAAAAACGTCCAACCTATGGACTGGCAGCTACGGCTGCTTAGACTTGGTGAACAGCCGTCGGCCTTCTCCAAGGAAATTACTGAAGCCGCTCAGCCGGCCAAAGTAAAAAATGTTTTAGTAGGCGCCTATGATGGCACTACTAACCCGGAAGACCATCTGATGGCATTCACCAACCTGATGTACCTTCAAGGGTTGGATGATCCCACTTGGTGCAAGTGTTTCCCAGCAACTCTCAAGGGAATTGCACAGCAATGGTTCGGCAACCTGCCGACTGGTTGTGTAAACAGTTTCAGGACGCTTGCTTACTTATTTGCCTCCAACTTTGCAATGAACATCCCTGCGAAGAAAACGACCCTTGATTTGGGAACAATTCAGCAGGGTGAAAAGGAGGGGCTTCGTTCCTACATCAGGCGGTTCAACCTGATGAGAATACAGATTCAAGGGTTACCGGATGAGGTAGCTTATACTGACTTTTTTAGAGGTCTCAAAGACGGGTCTACCTTCAAATTTGATTTAGTTCGAAAAAGGGTGGCGACTCTTCAAGAGGCCTTGATTGAAGCAGAAGCCTATATACAGGCGACTGATCTGTGTACAATGAAACAGTCGGACGGGAAGAGGTTCGACAATAGAGAAGGACGACAGAAACAGTCGTCCAACAAAGATGAAAAAAGAAAAGGGGTCTGGGCGGCTGATTCCTCTAAACAGCCGGCCAAGAAGAAAAAGGAATTCAAACCATACTCCCCAAAGTATGTGTTTAACAAGGATAACCAGTTTATTCTAAAAGAAATAAAGGGACGGCTCTCAATTGAGAAACCGCTCCCCATGAAGGGTTCTGCGAGCAACCGGAACCAAGACAAAATCTGTGCTTATCATGATGACATTGGTCATCACACCAACGACTGCATTAGTCTCATGCGGTACCTAGACCGCTTGGCTGATCAAGGTGATCTTGACACTTATGTCAAGAAATCTACGGGGAATACTTCCTCAAAAAAGCAGTCGGCCAAAAAGAATCAACAGGCCGACAGTTCCGATACAGATGATGCAGTCGTCTACACCATTGCAGGCGGCTTCTCAGGAGGCGGCCCCACTATTAGGGGCAACAAAGATAATATAAGGCGGTTAGATGTAAATTCCGTTCACCAAGAACGACCGTCCAAATATATATTTCCTGAGATTGTCATCACTGAAGAGGATCTAGGAGGAATAAGGGGGCCGCATGACGACCCTCTCGTTATTGAATGTAAAGTGGCCAACCAGAGAGTTGGTCGAATCCTCATAGATACTGGGAGCTCTTCAGATCTCATCAGCAGCAAATGTCTGTCAAAACTGAAATATCAGACGGACTGCATACATCCGGCCTCCCACCCTTTAATAGGGTTTGGAGGAGGAGTCGTCCACCCACTGGGACGAGTTGATCTACCCGTCCGCCTGGGCGAAAAAGGGGAAGGACGACACATGGTAGTCCGATTCCTAGTTGTAGAGGAACTCTCTGCCTACTACATGATTCTGGGTCGCCCAACCCTGAATAGTGCCAAGGCTGTTATAATCCCGTCACTTATGCTGCTTAAGTTTGAAAGGGACAATGGAACAGTCGGCTCCCTAAGGGGAGATCAGAGGATGGCCCGAGAGTGCTATCTCTCGGATGTCAAACCCACTGCTAAGGCCACTGGGTCAAGTGGAGAAAAAACAGACCTTGACAATGTCAAGGAAAGTGCGCCTGTTCAAGAAACAGGCGACAGAAAAAGAAAGGCGTCCCAGACAGAGTCCGCCAGAAAGGCAAGAAAATAGCAATCATTGGCAGAGGACCGGCCGGATGAGTTCCGCCCTCAGCCGGCTGGTGAGCATACGGACCTGATATTAGACGACTCCCGCCCTGACCGAACAGTCAAAGTTGGGACGACTGCTCTGAGAAACCTTGGTGATGACTTTCACAACCTGTTGAAAGAATACAAGGACATCTTTGCATTTGAAGTCCATGAAATGCCAGGCATTAGTCCTGATCTGGCAGTACACAAACTCGCTGTGGATCCGAAAAAGAAGCCGGTACGGCAAAAGAAGCGGAACCATGGTGAAGAAAGAGGTCAGGCGGCCGCCGCCGAAGTCAAAAAAATTACTTGATGCAGGGTTCATTCGGCAATGTTACTTCCCAGATTGGGTTGCAAATGTGGTACTTGTTAAAAAGCCGAATGGCACCTGGCGAATGTGTGTAGACTACACAGACTTGAACAAGGCGTGCCCCAAAGACAGTTACCCTCTGCCCAAAATTGATAACCTGGTCGACTCAACAGCCGGCCATGCCTTGATGAGTTTTATGGACGCCTATTCTGGTTTTCATCAAATTCCTTTGTGGAAGAAAGATCAGGAGAAGACGGCCTTCGTCACTGATCAGGGATTATACTGTTATACGGTCATGCCGTTTGGTCTTAAGAATGCCCCGGCTACATTCCAACGAATGATAAACACAGTGTTCTTTGATCAGATTGGGAGAAACGTCGAGGCATACATTGATGATATGATTGTTAAGACTAAACTTCAGAAAGATCATCTGACGGACCTCCGAGAAACTTTCGCCACACTCAGGCGGCACCATGTCATGCTCAATCCCAAGAAATGTGTATTTGGAGTTGAGTGGGAAATTTCTCGGATTCCTTATCAACCAGAGAGGAATAGAGGCGAACCCTGAGAAGGTACAGGCGGTCATTGACATGCAGTCGCCTCGTACCGTCCGAGAGGTTCAGAAGTTAACAGGTTGTCTGGCGGCCTTGGGAAGATTTCTAAGCCGATCAGGCGACAAATGCCTATACTTTTTCCAGGCAATTAAGAAAAAGGCAAGGTTTGAATGGGGGCCGGATGCTGAGGCCGCCTTCCAGAAATTAAAGGTTCACTTGCATTCCTTGCCAAGGCTGGTCAGCCCTTTGCCAAAAGAAAATCTCTACATGTACCTGGCCGTCTCTGATCATGCGTTAAGCGCGGTGCTCCTTGCTGAAAGGGACGGCTGTCAACTTCCGGTCTACTTTGTCAGTCACGTACTGAAAAATGCCGAGTTGAGGTATCCCCTAGTGGAGAAATTTGGTCTTGCACTCTTCATGGCTGTTAAAAAATTGAAGCCCTACTTTCTGGCACATGCAGTCGTCGTGTATACCGACCAACCGATCAAACGGCCCCTTACCACCATGGAGTCCTCCGGACGAATGATCAAATGGGCCATAGAAATGCAGAGTCTCGAAGTTACTTTCGAGCCTAGAAAAGCAGTGAAGGGGCAAGCCTTTGCTGACTTTATTGTGGAGATGACTCGTCCTCCTGACTCTCAAGTTCCAGACCAAGTCTGGAAGGTATATGTGGACGGAAGCTCTACTATTCAATTTTGTATTACGAGGGGCATGCCGTCTGTACCTTTACAGTCGGCTACTCTCCATTGAGTTTCACTCTTTATCTTTACAGGGGCATGCCGTCTGTTCCATTACAGTCGGCTACTCTCCCTCGAGTATTTTACTCACAATACTTAGCTAAAAAGTTTAGGGCCTGGCCGATCCTGTAACTAACAGGCGGCTACCCTTCTTTTACTTAGCACATACGTTCACCAAGAACGTACCAAGGCCACTGGCCGAATGATCAGACCAGGCGCCTAGTCAACTGATCTAACTTTTAAAAACTAATCCGACCTGTCCCAACATTATAGCAGGCGTCCGGCGGCATCCATTCGGATGAAATTCGTCGCAGAGAGCAGCTCCCTTTTGGGTGGAACATTGTTCTATAAACTAATTACACGGCACCTATACGACTGTCCCAAAGGGCAACCACGTAGCCGTTTTTGAGACAAGGATAACTCTATCACTAACCAAACCAGTGGTAGCAGTTGACATCTGAGTCAGATGACCGCCTGTATTACTTGGGATAAATGCAGGGGGTACCTATTGAGTTAATAGCCAACAAACATTGGCGAATCAAGGGGTCTAGCCGGCCTACGCCGCCTGGTACCTCTACTTCTCAAACAAAAGTGACGGCGACTGAGTAACTCCAAAGTTAACTCATAGTCACTCCTTCAAATTTGGTATGGAACCTAAAAAGTTTGAGTCGTCCGCCTGTTTTATACAAACAAGGGCACTCGAACCCCTATTCCTACTGGATAACCTATTGAGTAAATAGCCAACAAACATTGGTGAATCAAGGGGTCTAGCCGGCCTACGCCGCCTGATACCTTTACTACTCAATCAAGATTGTGACGAAGACTAAGTAACTCCTATGTTAACTTAATAGTCACTCAAACTTAGTACTGAGCCTAAAAGGTACGAGTCGTCCACTTGTTTTTAATAAACAAAGGCTCTCAACCAATACTCTTGCTAGGTTAACAAATAACAAATTAGAGGCCAACATTGGCAATAAAGGGAAACAACCGGTACCCGCCGCTTGTTTTCCTACTTAAATTCCTTGGCTACTTGGTAATTCTATTTACTTGGTCAAATTGAATAAAGAGTTCGAATACCGATTGATTAAATGGCCGACTGATCATCTATCCTGGAAACAGACAACCAGTCGTCCAGGGGCATAGGCGGCATACTTACTATTTGTACCTGTCTTAACGTTCGGCCATACACAACAGTCTGTCTAGTGAGCAAATTTCAAATACTTAGACAAATTTGAACAAAAACAAAAAATTTGATTAAAATGAGCCGGCCATAAAAGACCAGCAGAATATTCAAAACCCCGGCCCCCTGGCCGGGTAATTACAAAGCAAACGGCACGCAGGCCGTGAAAAGAAAAAATACACTTAAAGCTTAAGAAGGGGGCAGTTCAGTATCAGCAGCAGCCGCCTGGTCAGCACTCTTCTTGCTGGACTCGGCCTTCGCTGCATCATCTTTTGATGCCTTTCCCCCAAGTGGCACAAGCGCCACAACCGGCTCTTCCTCCTCCAACGCAACGTCCATCGCCTCTTCTTCAGCAGCCGCCAGGATCTGTTGATTATATATTTCCGAACACTGGCGGTACGTTCTTTCCCATGAGGCAAAGTCGGCACTGGGGAACAGTCGTTCCCAGGTCATGCGTTGGATTTGGGCGGAGTCTTCCACCATCTCCCGGACGAGCTCTTGTTTTTCTTGCTCGGCCTTGTCCGAGAGCTCTTGGGTAAGACTCTTCTCCTGGTTCACCAGGCGTTCTTTTACGTTAGCCAAAGATTTCTCCATGGCTTCGTAAGAGTGCATTTTCTGGCGAAGGGGTTTCAGCTCGGCTTTAAATTTGGTGACGGTCCCCTCCAGCTCGTCAACCTTCTTTTGGGCCGCCTCTAGCTGAGCCCGAACAGCGGCGGTCGCCTGCGCCTGATAAAAAAGAAGATCAATGGTCAGTACTTCATTTTGGGCAATTTGAAACATTGCTTTATCACAGCTGGAGGCGGCCATAGCCTTTGCGGCCTTTACCTCTTTGTTTTTCCGATCAATCGGCTTGCGAAGGCTGTTGACTCGGAGCAGGGCCTAAGTACAAAGAAAAACAGGCGTCAGTTTCCAATCATAAGGGTTAACAGGCGTCCTGGAACTTCAAAAGGGTATACCTCAGCTAGGATCCCCGAAATTCCATCGAGGTCAAGGGTGCCGGCACCCTTGACCGCCTCCCTGTCAGAGGGAGGAACTACTTTAACCATTGACTTGGCTACCTCAACCAAGTCAAGTCCCTGGGGGCCGGCTGCATTAAGCAGAAGGAAAAACAAGTTAGACCTAATCAAGAAGGAAGCAAGAGTGAGTTTTTACAAGCAAGTGTCCATACATCTAGGCGGCCCCGCCTGGGTTTTTGAAGAAGTGGCCGGCTGCTTCTCAGCCGCCACTGTTTTCCTGGAAGACCCAGGAGAGCTTGCAACAGTCGTCCTCCGGGCCTTGGGGTCCGGCTGTTGCGAGGAAGAAGCCCTTGGAGTGCCAGACTGAAAACAAAAAGAGTTAGTATATGCATAATACAACTAAAAGGAGAAGAGTTTTCAAAGCTTACCAAGGGTGCCTCCTTGCTGGGGGAGTCGGCATACGACTGCTTCATTAGCGAGACCCGCAGCATGGCCGCCGCAGTCTTAGATGCTGTTATTTTACTCATGGCGTCGGCTGAAAGAAATAAACAGCAAAGTTAGTAAAAATCCCAAGTAAACAAGGCGTGAGAAAACAGAGTATTCGTCAGGCCGGATACCTCTAGAGCACCGACTGCCGAGGCCACAGGCGGCCAAGAAGTACTCATCATAGAGCCACTTGAAGCTCGGGACGCAGTGTAGGGGTACTTGCTCTCGTACCCCTGAAGTAGAGTTCACCCTAGTCTCTACTTTGAAGAGTCCTTTGTCTAGGATCTCTCTTTTAGCCTTTGGGGGAACAGGCGGCATGCTGCGGCCGCCTGCAAGAAGAGGCGGATCCCTGTTCCACTTGTTAAAACGTTTGTTCAGCTCCGTGTCTGAACTCTCGATAATAAGGAAGGTGTTCCGCCAATCCTTCCATTTGTTTGCCTTACCTCTCGTCATGAGGTAACCCCTGTGGCTTGTTAGTTGATACCAGCCGGTACCTCCCGACTTAGGGGTCCGGCTGAGATAGTTCATGTGGGCGAAAGCCTCAAAACTTGGCTCCACCCCGTTCAGTTCGCACCCGGCCACATAGCCGAGTACGTTTACCCAAGAGTTGGGGGCTAACTGCCATAACCCCAGATCATACCCATCTAAAATCCGCTGAACAGCCGGATGTAATGGGAAGCGCAGACCAGCTTTGATGGCCGCCACATAGCAGCCAAAACAGCCGTCACCATAGCTGGTACCAGCCGGCCAGACGACAGTATCTTCTGGATCCGGCACAAACAGTAAATACTCCGGGCCCATTTTGTGGTTAGCAATAAAGCTAGCCACGTTGTCTCGCATGGTTGCGATCCGGCCCCGGGGCACCCTGCAGTAGTAGGGGGTGTTTTCCTCTCTGTAAGAGGCGGACGGCTCTGCCCAATTATCCCCCTTCTCCACTGCATGGGAACTTCTCGCCTCTTGTAGGCGGTTATGTTTTTCTTCTGAGTCAGAAGAACTATGGTCAGAAGAGCTGGAATCGGACTCGTCCCCTGACGAGTCCGAAGAGGACGACTCCTCCCCTCTCCTAGAGGGGCCCGCCTCCTCTCCCTTAGAAGGAGCAGAAGGTAAATGGGACATGTCCACGGTTAGATGAGAAGGGAACACCTTGGTCCCTCTCTCAGAACTGTCAGCTTGACAGTCGCCTCGTTCCACATCTGGCGCCTGGTCAGATGTTTCGCTAAGGAGTACCCTTTGGGAGGAGCCGTCTGAGTTTGATATTCTAGCAGTCTTTTTTGTTCTGGCCATCACGTTCTGCATAGACACAGATTCAGTCGGACTTTGTATAAAGGGCAAAGATGGGTCCAGAAAAGGGCAGGCGGCACTCCTAGTCCTAGATTCAGCCGTCCCCGGTGACCGGCTGATCACTAACTTAGGGCGTGTCGTGTGCTTCCATGGTGCCATTTCAAAAAATAAAAAGAAAATTAAGAGTAAGAGAACTGAGTTACCTGAATGGATGACAGTTGATGAAGTCCTGAAAGTTCGGGTCAGTCGGCTTGTCAGAACAGGCGGTAGGCAGAAAAAGTCCGAAAATGTCAGAGCAAGTTCAGGGGTCCGAATGTTCTCGCAAAAATTCTCAAATGTGAAAATGACCGAAGTCAGCACTTCCTTTTATAGGCAAAATGAGAAGGCGAAGGGTCGCCTCCGAATTCAAATTTGGGCGGGAGAGTCTCCCGGCCGTCTGCAAGGTGACACCTGTAACGGGCCGTCGCCTGTCACCGTGCGACACCTGTCACAGGCGACACGTGACCAGTCGCGTGCCACCTGTGAGGGGCAAATGATTAGGGGATTTTTATCCACCAAGCGCCGTTTGACAAGTGGACCAACCAGGTTCCGCCACGCGTCCTCCACGGACCACTTAAGACACGCCACGTGTCCACCCATGCCAAATGGGACAACCGGCCATCAAGGCCCATTTCAGTCTAGAAGCCCGTTCGGCCCTAGGTTTACCTTAAACCTAGAGAGTTGCACGCTTCCCAAGGCTATAAATACTCGATTAATCCTCATTAATCAAGGGACCGAATAATTGACAGAGCACACTAATAACCGGCTGATCTCGCTAGCAAAGCAGATTACCTACATTAAATACTCTCACCTAGAGAGACCTAATTACTTTAATTTCTGTATTAACTACTCCTTAATCAGGTACTAACTTGACCGTTGGAGGCGGAGCTCTCAGGAGTCTCCGTTATTTTGCAGGTACAGGCGTCCGGTTCCAGTCTCGGAATTGTAACTCTCCCGCAGGACATCAGAAAACCCCGAAACATTATTCATGACCATTTATAAAATATCATATATTATATTTAGGCATGAGATAGAATCAAATCTTATTTTAATCTTAAAAGATAAATCTTACTTATATTTAGAGATTATCCTAACAAACTTAGGATATTCCATCCTAATTACTAGCTAATCACAATATTTTAAGTCAATAATCTCCTAAAATAATTATGGGATAATCACATTATTAAATCAATCTTTGTCTTTTGGAATCTTGCTCAATAATCCTTAAATTTCAAAGATTAAAACAAATATTAATATTTGAAATTATCTTAGATAAAATATGATTCTAACTAAAATTAAAATAAAATAAATAATTTTAATAAAACAATTTTTGTTTTTGATTTTAAAAAAACCAAAGCTGTTGTGCAGCCAACCACCTTGGTGTGGCCAGTCGAAGCCAGCAATGGTGGTCGGGCGCCTTGCGGCACCCACGCACAGCAGCGGCAATAGTGGTGCAACACTTGCTAACTGCTGCTACTCCCGCAAACACCACCCGCCAGCACCCTGCCAGCCACCAATCCACCTAGCCCCTCCACCCTCCCTCTCGGACCTACAGGGGGTAGCCACCGTGGCACCACCTAGGCAGGTTTTGCCACCCAGCTGTGACTACTCCCACTCAAACCAAAATTATTATTATTATTATTTTTTTTTATGAGTTTTAATCTAATTTAACAACTTTTGTAAAATTAAATTAAATTAGGTCCTTTGAATTAAAACATAACATTTATGTCTAATTCAACTTTGAAATCAAATTCATAATTCAATTTCAATATTACGATTCTTCATAAAATTAATTCAAATTTAATCTAACACTTAGATCAAATTATTGATTATACAAAAATCATATTTATGTATCAAATCAATCTAATTAAATTTATGAAGCATGAAACATTCGAAAATTATCAAAATTAAGTACAAAAAAAAAAATTTAGGGCTTATTTCAATCAAAATTTTCGAAAACAAAGGCTTAAGGTTTCAAAATTTTCAATCATGCTAGGGCTTGATTCGGATTTTACTAGGAATAATTGAGCAATTTAAATCACATTTAAACAAATTCCAAACCTTAAATCTCCATTTAAAATAAAGATTGAACCATAATTAGAATTCTCCCTCTTAATTGAATTAAAATTGTGGACATCAAAGAATTATGATCAATGTGCGTAAATGCAAGAGGCTAACTGATACCACTGTAGGGTTTTAGGTACAATAAGCGGAATTTCACAAATCATATTCGTTCGCACCTAAATAGGATCTACAAGCATAACACATAAAGAATCACATAATTCATAATTTTGATGCGTGATTTCCACGGGCGATCGGCCACGAACGATTAGGAGAATAAGAGCTCCAAGTGTTGCTCCTCTATTTGGTCCACAAGCTAAGATTGAACCTCCACTAATGCTAGTTAGTCGATCACGAACACTACGAGCCACCTTCTACGGAGAGGGGAGGAGAAAACCAAGCCACAAACAACCACAACCACCACCATGCGCCACTACGCGCTACACACACCACCGACGTGTGCGGACGTGAGGGGAGAAGAGAGAGTGAGTGCGTGAGGCTTTAGGGTTTGGTTGCTTGCTAGTCAATTCTCAATTGACTGCTTAAGTGTAGTCTTCAAATCCTAGGCAAGACCTCTATTTATAAATTACATGTATAATTAGAGTCCAAACCAAGCCCAAAATACTCCCTCTTTAATCCCATATGGCCGGCCACTCCATGAGGCCCATAATGGATTTCTTTCTTTTGTTCAATCCATCGCCCTTGTGTGTGACCTTATGAGATCCATTCTATTGGGCTTTGGACTATTTGATTAGTGGTACGATTGTCGTGTGTCTACCAAAAATAAACCTAACTAAAACCTCCTAAAATATAGTAGGGTAAGCTAGAGTCGATCCTACAGAGAATTGGATTATCAAATTACCACTTGTGTAAGTTAGAAACCCCTGTTTTGAAGAATGACTATTACGATCTAATATATAAAAATACGAACTTGAAAATAAGCTAAGTATGGAGATATAAAATTAACAGTAAGAATAAATATTAAAAATCAAGAATGACAAAATAGGGATCGGGAGATACAATATAGCATTGGAAAATCGCTTGATCATCGAATTATATAAATCATATTTTTATCTCAATGTTTGCCGATGAACACAAACAAGTATTCGACACTTCCCTTAATAGCAAATAAACCAAACAAACTCTTGGAATATTGTCCAACTAACTAACAATCTAGAACAAGCTCTTTAGACTCGATTAATTAGCAGCATTAATAACTAGGAAGTAGCTAACTTAAGCCACAAATCTCACAGGCTCGGATTCGTGCAACTTAAAGGGTTGATAATCATAGGCATCAGACAAGCTTCAGTCACCCATCAAACACCTAAGTGCTACTGAGGAATATTAATCCGGACAATTACGTATCACAAATCAATACTATAGCAATTAAACTAGCAAACTATACTCAAGATGACCGGTCTTAAATATAACTCAACTAATTTATACTAATACAACAGATTATCACTCCAATCAAGATATAAACATAATAAGCTCAAATCATAACATTCTTAATCTCACAATACAATAATCCAATGTATACTATATCTCCGTACCCGTATTAAATCTAGCCTGACATACTCAAAACTAAAATAATAACAATATTAATCAAATATATCATACTACGGAGGAAGAAGTACACAATCGAAATGAAGTAATCTATAAAAGGAAATACTAACAAAATTCCTAATTATAATTATCACAAACCATCTAATTTAATAAGACAATGAGATAATCTAAACAAATTCTACCAATTAATTGAATCAAAACGTAAGTTACTGAACCACTACTTGCAAAACTATAAACTATAAAATGAATAAAGAGTATCAAATTCCTAGAATTGAGAAGGGAAAAGAGCCACGAACAACCAGCCTAGAAAACCGAAGTAACACCTCTGAATTCCCGTAGAAAATGAAGGATTACAGAGCACCGCTAAGTCGCCTCGACTTCTCCGTCCCCCACTTTACTTCACCGTCGCTGCTCTGCTACTTTGCAGTAGCTTCGCGAGCCCAGAACACAACCCCAACCAAGCCTCGTTCTCTGTTCTTCACATGCAATTCGGCCTCCCCCCTGTTTTCGGTGTAGCTCATCTCCAGCTAATCCGAGTTTCTCGCTTCAATTTTTATCCCCTTTCATCTTTATCTCTTGCTTGACATTTCAATCCCAGAAATTTCGCTCCAAGTGGTTTGTTTTGTGTGTTAAAGGCAATAACAATGAGCCAAGAAGAGTTTTGAGCTCTTTGACATATTGTTATATTCTAAGCTCAACTATAAATGTTTGCCCAGTAAAATAATTTTGGGCTTGAAATACTTGAGAGTACCACTTGCAATTAGCTTCTCTTAACTGAAAGTGTCGTAAAATGCAATTTGTACCAATACTTTCTTTCCTACGCACAAATAAATAAAATAGTAGTAGTACGTGTTTCGGGAAGAAAATTACTTAATATACCATTAAACCATTAAATATCAATATAAAATCAAGAGTTTAATAGATATAAATATTATATTTTATGACTCTATCAATTAGCCCAAAGATCATTTATCATATCTAGCAACAGACAATGACGACCCAAAAGAATGAACTAATTATCTCCATAATAATGATCCTTGATATATCTAGTAATTGCACTTGACGAAGACATAAATCCTTCAAGTACAGCATCTTGTACCCCTATAGAAGCTATGATCAAATATAAAGTCACATAACTCCCCCCATGTGTTCATACTCAAGGTGTATACGTTCCAAAAGTTTTGGTGCGTATCCTCTTACAGTTTACGTGATTTACCAATTTAACTTGTGATGACTCCAACCAATTAATCAAGAACAAACATAGTAACAATCAACATATACTTCAATTTCATTTTTGAATTAATCAGTGAGCACATACTATTTATTTCAATTAAGATTCCTTGACTAGTTTTGTGCACAAAATTGCACTATTACTACCTTGGTGCATAAGATGCACTACTAAACTTCCTTGACTCATTCTCAACTTACATGAGTGAGTAAATAATTAAACTAACTTCTGAACAACACCAATAATAAATGGGCGAGTAATAAAATCATGGATCATATCTAACTTTAGCTCTTCTAAACATACATAAGCCTTGCTTATTAAATTCATGCTTTCTTGACACTTGAAAATAAAACATATTTCCATGATTCATACATATTCAACTTGTATCATGCCTCAAATAACATATTCACATACTTGCATAATAATTCATGATCAACCAACATCCATTCCAAGCATATAATCAACCAAACATGCTTCTAATTCATCTCTAGAAACATACTTTACAATCCTAGCATGATATTACACATACACAAATATTCTTATGCGCATACGTACCTTGAATAGTGCCTAAACTCGGCCACACTCATTAGAAATCACCTAGCTCAAAGCTTCCTACAAATAAAAATACATAGTTATAATTAATCCACTATTCTCACAAATTTCCAGCAACTATAATACACTTTAAACTATACTAATTAACCCAATTTAATGGTTTAAAAACCTTAAAACCTTTTCTTTAATAGGGTACTTTAAATCCATTGAAGAAGCCTTAGTTTTCATAACTTAAATAAAATTTCAGCATACTTATTTAATATAAAACATCACTAATAGACTAGGAAATCATATTTAAATCATCAAGAACCTTTTTTTCTTTTTATGGGTAATCAAACCCTAAAATACTAATTAAAAAGTAGTGTGTATAATTAAATTCCAGCATTAATTAAGGGCTTAAAACTCATTAGAAACATATTTAAATCATTAATTTAACAACCACAACAACCTAGGATCAAACCCTGACCATAAACATTAAATTCCCAAATTCTAGGGTTTGTAAATTGGGGGTTTTTTATTAAATTAAAATCTGAAATATATAGAAATAAATTAACAACATCAAATACCCAAAATCAACATCAAAACATAATCAAAATCATGCTTTAAATTAAATAAAACAAGCTAGAAATAAATTAGGAGTAAAAAAGAGAGTTTTTTTTTCCTTTAATACCAAAACCGTGAAGAGGGGAGAGAGAGAGAAGGAGGGACGGTGGCCGGCTGGTGCTCGCTGGTGGTTGGTGGTGGCGCCGGTGGTGAGGAGGAGAGAGGCGTGAGGAAGAAAGGATAAAAGCGAGGAAAAAGGAGCGAAAGAGAAAATAAGAGGAAAACTTTTGGGGTTTTTGTGAAATCTGACAATATGATTTTAGAGTGTGAAATTCTTGGGGTTTTGGGGTATTTATATCTCCCTTTTAAACCAAAAACAGTTATTTACCAAAAGTGTCATTACTAATCCTACTCCCCCCTTAACATCTCCCTTGTGGCCAACTTGTTGGGCTTTTAAGTGTTCTTTAATTCCCAACAAGTTGATCCAACAATTAAATTGATGTTGACCCAATTTAAAAACACTTTATTGCCTCAATTAATGACTCATATTATTTTATACGCACTTATTTTATACTTAGATAATTAATTCTTTAAAATGAAATGAATCATTTTAATTTATAAATAAAATAATTAAAATAAATAATTTACATTTACAAAAATATTATAAAAATATGGAGCATTACACGTTCCCTGCTGAAAAGACGTCATATGACTGAGAATGATGGCTGCCCCTGGTGTTAAGAGCTTGAAACAATGAACCACGCTCTAGTTCATCGGCACTCAATTCGTAATCTCTGGGCAAAAGTTGAATGTGACGCAATGGTGGAGCAAATTGAGGAGCTCAGCTTCGCTAACCTGCTAGTGGTTTCGTGGGGAAATAAGGAGTCTGCTAAGCGTCAAGTTAGTGTGGCTCTTATGTGGCAAAGATGGTGTAGGCGTAACAATATGATTTTCAACAAGAAAGACACCCCCCACATTATCCTCCTTGACCGTGTGAATCGCATCTTGGCTAACCACAAACAGTACACTACCAAGATTTATGGGCTACTCTCAAAGAAGTAGGCTAAGAATTCGAAGACTTGGGTACCACCTAGAGGGGAGATCGTTAAAATCAACTCTGATGCATCACTTCATGTTGATGGTTGGATCGGACTTGGGGGCAGTGGCTCATAATGCTAATGAGGATGTTCTTTTTGCTAGATGTAGAAGGTTAAGAGGTTATTGGCCCCCTGATGTTGCCGAGGCAATGGCGATACAATTTGCTTTGAAGCTGGGAAGACGATATGAGGTCACTAATGCGGTGGTGGAGTCGGATTGCAAAGCTATCATCTCAAGATTGGATAAAGCTTCGACTTTCTTCACTGATTTAGATCATGTTCATGATGACATTTTATTTTTAAGCTCTTCCTTTGAGTATGTGGCCTGGTCACATGTGAAAAGGGAAGGGAATTTCATAGCTCATCATTTAGCTAGAGTAGTTACTTTCGAGATGGAGTTGTGGAGCAAGTATGGGTCAATCATTACCCTAACAAAATTTCTCCATATGTATTCATGGACAATTTGTCTTTCTTTTATTTATTTATTTATTTATTTATTTATTTTTATTTTACGAAGCAAAGCCCCAAAGGGCAACTAATTCTCATTCATAGAAATATCAGATTCCAAAAGAGGTACAATTCTAGTTGGGTAATTCGATAACCAGACATACCTACCTACATCCCATGGCCTACAATGAGCAAGCTCATCAGCTACCTTATTCTCATTTCTATGAACAAAATTCCAAGAAACAACATCAAACAAACTAGCAGCATGATAGATATCATCAAAAATAATATGAAGGGAGCTCTTCCCTTCTCTCGTGATGAAAGTGCGTTAATCAGACCTTAGCAATCACTTACTACCTCAACACAACGAAATCTGAACTCTGCAGCAGCCTTGAGACCCATTAGCACAACCATAGCTTCAACAACATCAGACAGCCACCTTTCCTCTAGCCTCCACGCAACAACAAGCTTTGCTATTCCATTGCATTCATGAACTGCCGCCCCTGCAGACGCACCTCTTCCCTCAGCTGATCCACCATAAACATTCAACTTCACAAATTCATTCCTCAGTGGCTTCCATTTCTGACGAGCTCTGCATTTTACAATCGTGCTTTTCTCCTTAGGTTGCGGCTCATTCATCAACTTTTTAACATATTTCACCGAAGCCTTAATTAATCATATTTCTAGCTTTCCCTCAAAAAAAAAATTCAACATAAAAAGTCAATATAAACAGTGTAGGGTTTCGTAGTGACCCGACACTACGCGGAAGGAAACCCACCAAGACCCGCCCCTTAATTAAAACAATTAACAAGCATATTAAACTTAATCAAACAAGATTAAGAACAAGAATTATACCTTTGTCGCGTGCTTCGCTCCCAAAGAGCTCTTACTTCAAAATCCCGAAAACACGAGATCTCCGACGGATCGTACCCTCGACCCGACCCGAGCGTCCTAAGTCTTGAAGGTTAGTCAAGACCCGGACAAAATAACTATGAGTTTTACGAATCAAAGGTTTACTCTTACTTAGAGTTGCCTTTTTAATTCCACTCAAGGTTGTTTATTTCCCAATACCCAAGCATGATATTTATAGGGAAATGAACCCTTGGTTTTTCATCCTCCACCAATGTGGGAGTGTTGAAAATCAATCATTTATTTAATTTCCAAATTAAATAAATAATCAAGTTAATCATATTGCGACAAGTGGCATGTTTTCATGCAAGAGAGTGGTAGCCAAGGTTAGGTGGGGGACCATATGCCTTGCTCCTCAAGGTCTTGATTTGGTCCCCACACCCTTGCAAAAAAACGGCTCAAGGAGGGGCTAGCTGGCTGCCAGCTAGCGTGCCAGCTAGGGCTGCCAGCTAGTAGTGCCTTGCTGCCCAGCACCCCAGCCAGCCAGCCAGTGCGTGCTGATGCTGGGCTGGTGCTGGTGCTTATGTGCTAGCGCTGGGCGCTGCTAGCACATAGTGCTGGCACTGGCCCCCAGCAGCCCACACACACTTTCCTTGCGCGCCATTGCTAGCACAACTAGCATGCGTGCTGCTAGCGAGCCACGCATGCTGGCCCTTCCCTCGCATCATCCTACGCACCACGCACGCAGCACGCTACGCACCATGCACCATGCACCATGCAACGCTCGCACACGCATCAGTTAGTGCCTAGCACTGCTATGCTTGGTGCGAGACACGCACACTCATAGGTGCGCTGTGCTTGGTGCGTGGCCTACGATGGTGCCTACACACGCAAGGCCAGTGCTGCTTGCTAGCTCGCTGTGCTTGGTGCTGCCATGCAAAGGCACGCACACAAGCACACAGCTCCGTGCTGCTGGGCGACGGTGCACACGCACACGCACACACGCATGTGCCTAGCACTACGATGGTGATGTGCGTGGTGCTAGGGTGCTGCGATAGCCTACCATGCGCACCCAGGCACCCAGGCTAGCAAGCTGCTAGCTGCGATGGGCTGCCTGGTGCTTGTGGCGCTTGCGATAGCTTGCCATGCGCACCCAGGGACCCAGGCTAGCACGCTGCTAGCTGCGATGGGCTGCCTTGGGCTTGTGGTGCTTTGCGATAGGCTGCCATGTGCACGCCTAGGCTGCGATGGTGCGCCTAGAGCTTGCGATGGTGCGCCTAGCACACCTAGTGTGCTTAGGCTTGCACCTAGCCATGCCAGGTGCATGCTAGCTTGAACTAGCCTTAGCATCCACATGTTTAGACCATTGTGGTGCTACGACTACATTTATACTTGTCGCTTTGTGATTTTGCGACGGTCGGTCTCGACGCCCTAGGCTCGATATCCGACGTTTGTATTCTTAAAACTCTGCTGACTCATTAAATCCTTTCGGATTAATTCGTCGTCTCGGATCGGTGATTCGATTGGGTTCGACCCGAAGGGTTCAGTTAAGATTAAGCTGTAACATCAATTGTACATTGATATTACTGATCGGAAGCGGCCTCCACCTAGGCATTCCGATCACTTGACCTTACTGAAGAATTAGCTCCGTAATAATTTTGAACCCTCTATCGGAAGAATACACTTGTTGGAAGGACACCATTCCTTTCAATCTCTCACTTGTCCTTCCGAACAAGTGTGCATATAGTGTATAGCCCATTTCCTATGTCACTTAATGTTTTTTCGTGAACTATAAGGTAAGATTCTTTGTCATCCTTATTACGTTCAGAAGTGTTTCTCGATCTCCGAGTTCGACTGTCAATAAGCAGATGATTTCTAAAATTCCATCTGAGCACGGCCATGCATTTTCACAGTCTCGCTCTTCGAGCGGCCTTGTAAACAACAAAACATTTTCTCTATTGTTAGTAGGGGGACAATCCCAGTCTTGTATTGTAAGTTCCTCTTACTAAGAGGACATAGTCTCCTGAGTGTTCCCGTTATGATCCCTAGTTACGGCAGACGTTTGGAAACATCAAAGAGTCTAGTACTCAAACAAGAAAACTTCACAGTACTCATGGTCGGAGGAAACAAGTTCCGATAGTCATAATGAGAAATGTACTTATGACAAAATTTAAATTTTCTTAAAGTACTCTCATAGGTCTTATCCAGTACAGTTCCAAATTGTGCTTGTGCAAATGATTTATGACCGTCACGTCCTGGCAGCACAAGAAATGGTGCTATAAATCATACTACACACTAATCTATGGCGGTCATCAATCGTCCATCTGTTAGATGACCTCGATTAGGGACAATTTTCGATTTAAATATTCAATGTTTACTTAACAGGTGTTTCTTTATCCAAGACATGGTCTTGATACCCTGTTTTGAATATTTCCGTAAATCGAATGGACTCATTATTTAATTCTAAACCACAATTAAATAGTAATGGAGTGAATGATAATTTTGCACAAAAAATACTCCATTAATGAATGGTATTAATACAGTGTCTTACATTAAATATCCTATTTAATTAAAACACATGTACTGGGAATTTCAAAGCCAGTCTCCAACATGCTTGATTCCCATCGCCTCAATGTGCTTGTTGTGTTTCACTTGAGGCAGCAGTTTAGTCAAAGGATCGGCTACATTATCATCTGTGCCAATCTTACAAATTTTGATTTCACCTTCGGATTTCCATTCCCTTATCATGTGAAATCTCCTTTGCACGTGTTTGACCTTCTAGTGCTCTCTCGGCTCCCTAGCCTGAGCGATAGCTCCATTGTTATCACAATGGAGGTATATCGGCCCCTTGATTGAGGGTACAACACCAAGTTCGCTAATGAACTTGCGAATCCAAACAGCTTCCTTGGCAGCTTCTGAAGCGGCCAAGTACTCGGCTTCAGTTGTAGAGTCTGTAGTGGTGCTCTGCTTGGCACTCTTCCAGCTAAACGCTCCTCCATTCAGACAGAATATGTACCCCGACTGTGACTTGAAGTCGTCTCTATCAGTCTGGAAGCTAGCGTCGGTGTAACCTTCAACAACCAGTTCTTTGTGGCCTCCATACACCAGGAATTTATCCTTGTTCCTTTTCAGGTACTTAAGGATGTTCTTGGCCGCAGTCCAATGCGCCTCTCCTGGGTTCGATTGGTATCGACTCGTTGCACTCAGGGCATACGATACATCTGGCCTTGTACATATCATGGCATACATGATCTATCCGATTAGCGAAGCATATGGGATCTGATTCATTCTTTCTCGCTCAACAGGTGCCTGTGGACACTGTTTCTTGCTGAGAGTTATGCCATGGGACATGGGTAAATGCCCTCTTTTGGCATTCTCTATGTGGAATCGAGCCAGTACCTTATCAATGTAAGTACCCTGGCTTAATCTAATCATCCTCTTAGATCTATCCCTGTAGATCTTGATGCCCAATATGTATTGTGCCTCTCCTAAGTCCTTCATTGAAAAGCACTTTCCCAACCAGCCCTTTACGGATTCCAACAATTTTGTGCTGTTTCCAATGGAAGTATGTCATCGACATACATGACTAGGAATGCAATATCACTCCCACTGACCTTCTTGTATACACAAGATTCATCTGGATTCTTGATAAAACCAAACTTGCTAATGGCTTTATCAAATCACATATTCCAACTTCTGCTGGCTTGCTTTAGTCCATAAATGGACTTCTTCGGCTTGCAAACCTTTCCAGCGTTGCCTGGATCGACAAAACCTTCTGGTTGTGTCATATACACAGTTTCTTCCAAAATTCCATTAAGGAAGGCGGTTTTGACATCCATTTGCCATATTTCATAATCGTAATATGCAGCAATCGCTAGGATGATCCGGACGGATTTTAGCATTGCAACTGGTGAAAAAGTTTCATCATAGTCAATCCCGTGGACTTGTCTATAACCTTTTGCCACCAGTCTAGCTTTGTATATTGATACATTTCCATCCTTGTTTGTGTTCACTTTGAAGATCCATTTGTAACCAATGGATGTATAACCCTCGGGCAAATTCACCAAGTCCCAGACTTCATTTTCAGACATGGAGTCCATCTCGAATTTCATGGCCTCTTGCCATTTTGCAGAGTCGGGGCTCGTCATAGCTTGCTTGTATGTCGCCGGCTCATCACCATCAATGACTAAGATGTCCTGATCATCGGTTAAGACGATACCAAGGTATCTGTCTGGTTGAGATCTTTGACGTTGCGACCTATGAAGGGTAATTAGTTGAGCATTTTCATTGTCTGTTTGATTCTGACCAATCTTCATAGATGCTTCCAAAGTATCTAGATTGTCAGTTTTGTCAGGTTGACATTGTTGCTCGTCCTCTCGAACTTCGTCGAGTTTGATTTTCCTCCCACTTGTCATTTTGGAAAGGTGATCCTTCTCCAAAAAGACACCATCACGAGCAACAATAACTTTGTTCTCGGATTTATTGTAGAAGTAATACCCTTTGGTTTCTTTTGAATATCCAACAAAGAAACACTTATCCAATTTGGGGTGAAGTTTGTCCGAAATTAATCACTTGACATATGCTTCGCATCCCCAAATCTTAAGAAAAGACAACCTAGGAGGTTTCTTAGTCCATAATTCATATGAAGTCTTTTCAACAGCTTTTGTCGGAGCTCTATTCAGTGTTAGTGCTGCAGTTTGTAGCGCATGTCCCCAGAAAGAGATAGGAAGTTCACTAAGACCCATCGTTGACCGAACCATGTCTAACAAGGTTCGATTCCTCCGTTCGGACACTCCGTTCCATTGAAGAGTTCTGGGAGGTGTCAGCTCTGAAAGAATGCCATTTTCTTTCAAGTAATCGTCGAATTCATGGCTCAAATATTTGCCACCTCGATCCGATCGAAGTGCTTTAATTTTCTTGCCAAGTTGATTTTCAACTTCTTTCTGAAATTCTTTGAATTTCTCAAAAGATTCAGATTTATTCGACATTAAGTAGATATAGCCATATCTACTATAATCGTCGGTGAAAGCGATGAAATATCAGTAACCTTGTCTTGCGGGTGTACTCATTGGTCCACATACATCCGTGTGTATTAGACCTAATAAGTCACTTGCCCTTTCTCCCAACTTGGAGAATGGTTGTTTTATCATCTTGCCTAATAAGCATCCTTCGCAATTTTCAAACGACTCTAAGTCGAATGAGTCAAGAACACCTTCTTGAAGAAGCTTCTTGATGCGTTTGATGTTAATATGGCCAAGACGACAATGCCACAAGTAGGTTTGATTCGACTCGATGGTCTTAGCCCTTTTGGCAGTATTCTCAATGTTATAAACCTGTTTGTCTAGTGAAAGCATATAAAGACCATTTTCTGAATGTGCCTTACCATATAAAACATTATCAAAATAAATAAAACAACTATTGTTTTTGATTCGAAATTCGAATCCTTTGGCGTCCAACGCCGATATTGAAATAATGTTTTTGGTCACTCTAGGAACATGATAGCAGTTTTCAAGTTCTAGAATAAGCCCTGAGGGCAAAGACAAACTGAGAGTTCTAACGGAGACGGCAGACATCCTTGCTCCATTGCCGACCCGAAGCTTGACCTCTCCCTTCTCTAGCCTCCTATTTATCCTTAGTCCCTGAGCATTAGAACAAAGGTGTAAGCCACATCTGGTATCTAATACCCATGATGTTTTGCTAGCGAAGTTTAAGTCTATAACGAAAATACCTGATGAAGAAGCAACATTGTCGTTCTTCTTATCTTCCTTGAATTTGAGGCAGTCCCGTTTCCAATGTCCCTTCTTCTTGCAATAGAAACATTCGGAATCAGATTTAGACGAAGCTGCCTTCTTGTCCTTGCTGCCCTTGGAAGATTTTGACTTAGGCGGGAATTTCTTCTTTTTCCCTTTAAAGCTCTTCTTTTTACCCGGACGTTTGAATGGCTTGCCCTTCCTCACCATGAGCATGTCATGCTTGCCCTCATCCTTGAGGGTTTGCTCGGCTTGCTTCAACATACCATGAAGCTCGGTGAGGGTTTTCTCCATATTATGCATGTTATAGTTCATTTTGAACTGATCATAGCCTTTGTGAAGGGAGTGGAGAATGATGTCAATTTCCATTTCGGTTGAATACCCAGCATCAAGCCTTTCCATGTTCTCAAATAATCCAATCATTTTGAGGACATGCGGGCTGACTGGCTCTCCTTTCTTGAGCTTGCTCTCAAGGATCTGCCTGTGGGTTTCAAACCTTTCAGTTCGGGCCTGCTCTTGAAACATATTCTGAAGCTCAGAAATGATCTCAAAAGCCGTCT
Source organism: Chenopodium quinoa (assembly GCF_001683475.1). NCBI lineage: Eukaryota > Viridiplantae > Streptophyta > Magnoliopsida > Caryophyllales > Amaranthaceae > Chenopodium > Chenopodium quinoa. The sequence continues at coordinate 2,488,915 of NW_018742980.1, forward strand.
CCTTTTCAAAGAAAGTCTTTTGAAGGTCCGGAGACATGGTGGCAACATGATGCATTTGACATCCCGATTGGCACTTTGCCATTGGTTAAGGGCAGCCTGAGTGACCTCCTCATTGGGAGCGTCGGGCATTTCCTCATCAAGGACGTATTCCTTTTGCTCCTGCATTAGTACAATGCGGAGATTTCTTTGCCAATCAAGAAAGTTTGGCCCGCTCAACTTCTCCTTGTCGAGAATTGAGCGCAAAGAGAATTGGTTGTTGTTTGAGTTACTTGCAGACATGATTCTACAATTGAAAGAATTTGAAGTAAAAAACCATTCATAAATCAATAAGTTTGAAATTTAGAACGTTCATGCATATATTCAATCTTATTGAGCATTTTATCCACGCATTTAAAATTGTCCCTTATGGGCGAGAATAAAATGATTCCAAGATCCCAAAGATCAAGAAATGGTTAAGCATGCTTTGGCTTGTCTTAATCATTAAATATCTTAAGGTAAGCAATCCAATTGCTAATAGCTCCAAGCTACTCTCGGTTTGATAAAATGTCGCATCTAATGCATTCTTGACATTTTATCTCTTTTTGCCACGACATCTAAGGACTCCTTACTGATATCGTTGATCTTAACCAAGACAACTTGTATACCTAGTATACCTTACGTTCCTAGGGAAGTAGTGATGCCTCGCTTTGGCGTAATCCATCACGTACGCGCATTAGTTCAGTAAGTGTTGTTCTTGGAACGACAAATTTTAGCTCAATATTATTAAAGGGACCTAGGGTTTCTATGTTGGTTGATTTAAGTGAACTTAACTAATCGTCGCAACATAATAGAAATCCTAGACATGCATCTAGCAATCATATATAATAACAATATATATATATATATATATATATATATATATATATATATATATAAAGCATAAAATAGATGCATTTGGCAACTAGCATGACCCCTTCAAATCTTCAATTTCCATGGGTCTTCATCTTGGCTCGTCTTCGTCGAAACGCCGTCTTGAGACATCTTGGCCAAAATGAAATAAAAGAGGCTAGCTAGAACGACTAAGATTAATCTAATAGTACACAAATACTTAATGGTTCGCAGACCGTATTTAGATTTAACAAAAATACATAACGGAACGCAATCCGTATTTTCTATCCTAGTCGGGCCCCACTAGTTGCCATTTTCAAAGACCTGTTTTGAAAAACAATCTTCCATTCACCCATTCACTATTTGTGAATGGCCCATGCAATTTTACGAAATACATAATTAAACACGCAAAACTAGTAACTAACTTAGGTGGTTAATCCAATTAACGCGCCTAATTAAAACTAGTCAAAGTTGTTTAATCCATTATTTCTAAACGCAAAATACTTACGCACTTAATTAAGCTCCCACTAAATTCCGCATCCGTACTTAATTAATCCGATTAATTAAGTCAGCATAACCCAAATTTGTTAAAATTTTGCAAAATCGGAAATCGAGGTTTTTAGCCTGGTTAAAATAATTATTTAAAATTATTAAAATTGAAAAATTTGGAAAATTGCATAGCTCAAACATTAAGCAATAACCTCCCACAAAACCCCTAGTAGGTGCGCACCATGGCTGCTAGGCAGCCCATGGCCCTGCGCCATGGTGCGTGGTGCTGACAGCTAGCAAGTGTGCCTAGCACAGCCTGCCTTGCTAGCTAGCACTAGCAGCATGCTAGGCATGCTAGCAGCTTGCTGGCGCAGGCAGCAGTGGGCTGGCTGGCTGGGGCTTGCTGCCTCGCTGCCCAGCAGCAGCACAAGCGCACCAGCAGCCTAAGGCCCATGCACCAGCACACGCACCACGCATATGCCTCCTCGCCACACAGCCACGCACCAACGATGCACAGCCATATGCGCACCACAGGCAGCCTACATGTGGGCTGCTAGGCAGCCCGGTTAGCCTTGGTGACGCTTGCGGTTTTGCATCGATTTGCGTGCATTTCTCGGGATTTTGATTCCGATTTATGTGTGGCATAAATTAATTCCAAATTACATTTTAGAATTAATTTGAGGAAAAATAAAATAAAATTAAATTAAGTCCTACTTAAATAAAATTTATTTTATTGGTGCACAAGCCTAAATTATCCAAAATTTCAATTTTGAACAAAATTAGGTCTAACTTTATGCTTAAAATAAAATGAACTATGTCCAAAATTAATCTTGCCAATATGCAAATTAATAATGGATTTGACAAATGGGAGTTGGAAAAGTAAATTAACCATCCAATGATAAAAAAAAATATTTCGAACTTGCATACTTGTGTAAAATACCAAGATTACATCTTCCAATATGAAGATTAATCAAATTTTACTCACAAGTAATTGAACTTGATGGATTTTAATCAACCAAACATGAAAAAATACGAACTTTGTTCAACATGGAATTTAGGGTTAGGGTTCCAATCATTTAAACCTTTAAAGATTAGAACTTTAACATTATTTGGGAACTTAAAAATACAAGATCACAACAAGTTTTCACACTTTATTGCAATTTATTTGCAAAATTTGTGAAAAACAAGTTTATGTGAAAAATTGGTATATCAACTTAAGCACTAATAAAAACTCCATTACTATGCTCAAGGATATTTTAAAACCAGTAGATTAGTGATGCAAATGTGCATTTAATCTAACCTTGTATTGCTTGCATTAATCAAGGCTTAAAAGAATTAAAATTTTCGTTGAAAAAACGAAAAACCCCAGAAAAATTGGGTTTCTGGTTCGAATTTGGCTTCTGGACAGTCCTAAACGGAATGAATCTGTTCCAGAATGTCAATTCCACCCAAAAATCACTATTTGTGAGCCAAAATTTGGGTTCGACACCCAAATCGAAAATAAAATCGAGTTTTAAAATTAATTAAAACGAGCATCTAATCTAATTAGAAGAACATGAACCAGAAAATTAAATTCTTTTAAAACACCTTAATTAAAATAATTGCAAAAATTAAAAGGAGCGTGGCTCCGATACCGCTGTAGGGTTTCGTAGTGACCAGACACTACGCGGAAGGAAACCCACCAAGACCCGCCCCTTAATTAAAACAATTAACAAGCATATTAAACTTAATCAAACAAGATTAAGAACAAGAATTATACCTTTGTCGCGTGCTTCGCTCCCAAAGAGCTCTTACTTCAAAATCCCGAAAACACGAGATCTCCGACGGATCGTACCCTCGACCCGACCCGAGCGTCCTAAGTCTTGAAGGTTAGTCAAGACCCGGACAAAATAACTATGAGTTTTATGAATCAAAGGTTTACTCTTACTTAGAGTTGCCTTTTTAATTCCACTCAAGATTGTTTATTTCCCAATACCCAAGCATGGTATTTATAGGGAAATGAACCCTTGGTTTTTCATCCTCCACCAATGTGGGAGTGTTGAAAATCAATCATTTATTTAATTTCCAAATTAAATAAATAATCAAGTTAATCATATTGCGACAAGTGGCATGTTTTCATGCAAGAAAGTGGTAGCCAAGGTTAGGTGGGGGACCATATGCCTTGCTCCCCAAGGTCTTGATTTGGTCCCCACACCCTTGCAAAAAAACGGCTCAAGGAGGGGCTAGCTGGCTGCCAGCTAGCGTGCCAGCTAGGGCTGCCAGCTAGTAGTGCCTTGCTGCCCAGCACCCCAGCCAGCCAGCCAGTGCGTGCTGATGCTGGGCTGGTGCTGGTGCTTATGTGCTGGCGCTGGGCGCTGCTAGCACATAGTGCTGGCACTGGCCCCCAGCAGCCCACACACACTTTCCTTGCGCGCCATTACTAGCACAACCAGCATGCGTGCTGCTAGCGAGCCACGCACGCTGGCCCTTCCCTCGCATCATCCTACTCACCACGCACGCAACACGCTACGCACCATGCACCACGCAACGCTCGCACACGCATCAGCCAGTGCCTAGCACTGCTATGCTTGGTGCGAGACACGCACACTCATAGGTGCGCTGTGCTTGGTGTGTGGCCTGCGATGGTGCCTACACACGCAAGGCCAGTGCTGCTTGCTAGCTCGCTGTGCTTGGTGTTGCCATGCGAAGGCACGCACACAGCTCCGTGCTGCTGGGCGACGGTGCACACGCACACGTACACACGCATGTGCCTAGCATTGCGATGGTGCTGTGCGTGGTGCTAGGGTGCTGCGATAGCCTACCATGCGCACCCAGGCACCTAGGCTAGCGCGCTGCTAGCTGCGATGGGCTGCCTGGTGCTTGTGGCGTTTGCGATAGCTTGCCATGCGCACCCAGGGACCCAGGCTAGCACGCTGCTAGCTGCGATGGGCTGCCTGGGGCTTGTGGTGCTTTGCGATAGGCTGCCATGTGCACGCCTAGGCTGATGGTGCGCCTAGCACACCTAGTGTGCTTAGGTTTGCGCCTAGCCATGCCAGGTGCATGCTAGCTTGAACTAGCCTTAGCATCCACATGTTTAGACCATTGTGGTGCTACGGCTACATTTATACTTGTCGCTTTGTGATTTTGCGACGCTCGGTTTCGACGCCCTAGGCTCGATATCCGACGTCTGTATTCGTAAAACTCTGCTGACTCATTAAATCCTTTCGGATTAATTCGTCGTCTCGGATCGGTGATTCGATTGGGTTCGACCCAAAGGGTTCAGTTAAGATTAAGCTGTAACATCAATTGTACATTGATATTACTGATCGGAAGCGGCCTCCACCTAGGCATTCCGATCACTTGACCTTACTGAAGAATTAGCTCCGTAATAATTCTGAACCCTCTATCGGAAGAATACACTTGTTAGAAGGACACCATTCCTTTCAAACAGTTAGTCAAACCAACCAAGATAAACAACCAACAACTAAAACCAACAGCTAGTTAAACCAGTCAAGACAAACAACCAGCAAACAAGGCCAAATTGTTCTTTTTTCCACCTTTCTCACAAAATGGACCCATAAAGATTATTTCAAACAAATCTATTAACTATTACTAAAACAAAACGTTACTGACGTCATCACTATCCACATTATTAAAATTTTTTCCGCCTAAATGCAAGGATGATGTCATCTTTTTTTTTTTTTGAGCTATCATATTTAACAAGTTTTAAATTTAAATATTAGAAACTTCTACGTTACAACTAAAACCTATTAATTTATCTTTAAAAAAATGAAACAATTTAAAATATCACACTAATAAATGAACTCCTACATTGAAATATGTATTAGGAGATGTTGAACATGTAGTATATAATAATTTTGATAAAAATCTAAAACTATAAAAGTACAAATATTTTTGTATAAGTGCATAATTTTTATTTAAACTAGATGGAATCCTGTGCGATGCACAGTTTTTTCATCTAAGATTTTTAATTATTTGATTTATTGTATTTAATAATTTCAGACAAAATTACAAACGTTTAATATTTTTTTTTTACTATAATTTATAATGAATTTATTAAATATAAATAAATTGTAAATATGATATTTTTTTCCATTATATAAAATCTTTAATGTGAAATGATAAATTTTTAATAATTAAATTCTAAATCATTATTCATTGTTTTACCATATCTTTTATTTCGATAGAATCATCAACCTCATCCACAACCAACCTACTACATCAATGGATAAATTGAACCGTGAAATGTTAGCCAATCTGAAATTGATATAAATTAAATCTTTACTTTTATATAAAATAAATCAATATATTTACCAAAAATGAAAAATTGTTGCGATATAAAATCAAATCTATACATTGGAATTTTTTCATCATCTCCAAAAATAACTAAAGCCATCCATATATTAAGTATACAACATCTAATAATCGTTAAATATCCTAAATAAATACAATGTAACTAATAATTACAAATATAAATTTAAACATAGGATTTTGAAAATAACCCAGGCATTGATGACCTAAAACTAACACAAAATTACTAACACAAAATTCGCTTGATGGATTTTGTATTGATACGAAATTTTATTTTTGTCGTATGATGTGTTAGATTTGCATGTAAAAAAACATTTAGTAAATAAAACATAAACATATAATCGTCGAGTATCCCAAATTAATACAATGTAAGTAATAATTAGAAATACTAATTTAAAACATAAGATTTTAAAAATTAAGCTAAAAATTACCCGGTCATTGATGACCAAAAATTAATACAAAATTACTAACACAAAATTCGCTTGATGGGGTTTTTTTATTGATACGAAATTTTGTTTATGTCGGATGATGTGTCAATTTATAATAATAGGTATCACAAAATTTAATTTAATTATAATTAACGAACAATTTGTATTTCTTATCATAATTATTATCAAAATTTATCTTATAATGATAGGTATCAAACTTTATATTAAGCGTTTATCATTTAAATATTTCTTAGTATATTTTTTTTGGATTTCTTATACTCGTAGTATTGAATTAATAAATTTATCTTTTCCTATATTTTTACTTTATTTTTTTCATTAAAATAATTTAATTTGTGGATTATAATCTACGTGGCGTTAAAAATTTAGATATATCAAATCTAATTCGTTATTTTTATCTAGGTGGCGACATAATTTTTTAATTCAAAAATAAAATACAAATCTTTATTCTTATTGGTCGAAATAAGTATATTCTACGTGGCGCTCTCCAAAAATGCGTACTTTATTTTTTATATATTAAATTTATCCATTTTTTTTTAGTACGAATTTGTACATCTGAGCAAATTCGAAAATCACTTTATATAAACGTTTTGGAATCCATTTAACAAATTCGAAAATCACTCAGCAAGTTACACACTCTCCCCTTCCTTCTCACTGATCAAATTCCCTTCCATTTCCATGGAGTTTTGGGGTACATCTCTCTCCTCCCTCCTTCTATGTTTCTGCTTCAATTCTACTTTACACGCTTTGATTACGCTTTATAGGGTTTTATTTTAATCTTCTTGCATGTCCATTTTATTGGTCAATTTTTTTTGCCTATATTCGGTTTGATTATGGTTTTTTTTTTTTTTTCCGTTTTAATTTTTAGTTTTGTTTGTTAATTACTAAAAAAAAAAAAATGAGGAATTTCGCTTCTGTTTATCGATGTTTTGTTCCCGTTGTTGTGCAATTTTTTTTTTTTTCGGATTATTATTTCATTAAATTGTAATTTAGGGTCTATGAAAATTATGTATGATGTTAATGTGTAAATGGGTATAAAATTGACCCAAATTGGACGTGTAGTTGACTATCTACTATCTAATAATTGTTGATTACATTTGAAGTTTAGGGCTCTGGTTGACTGAATGGAAATTGTAGGTCGTTGTTATTATTGCCTTAGTCGTCGCCAATTTCTTTTGATAATGTCTTTTTAGGGATTGAATTTGATTATCTAGTATTCCAAGTTTCGGTTTTATTTTGCCGGAGGACCCGGCCTTATACAGATATGAAAGCTTTTGGAGTTTTAGCATCAAAGTCAGGTTTTTGTTTCAATCAAAATGGGATTAATTCAAAGGAATAAACTTGATTAAAAAAGGCAAATCTTTTAAAATACTAAATAGGACGGAGGGGAAAATTTGATTGTAATTTGGTCATGTTGTTAATGAGCGAGTGAACAAGCGGTATTTTGTAATTGTTAAGTTATAACCCGAACAAACTGCTTTTAGTGTAAAGAATATTGACTTTCAAATCTTTAGAAGGATCATTGACTCATGATACCTTTAACATGATATAAGCGTCTGTATTGTTGTTGATATTGTTTGGAGATTTACATAATTTGTCCCAGTAAGTATACTCGACAATACTCATGACCTGATATGTTGATTTTCCTTTGGATTTGTTATGAACATGTTCCATTTATTTTTCCCTTTGTGGTTGTGTTGTTTGTTTTCTGATCCTTTCCATAGCATCAGCTATTAATACACGTACAAGCATTGGACTGCTTGTTTCTGCATATCTCTGCATGTGGTTGCGTAGCAGGGATAGAGGGTGAATGAGATAAAGAGATTACTTTTCTAGCATACTGTAATGTGTATGTAACCCTTTTTTTTTTCCCCTTTTCTCTTTGGCTTTAGAAAATATATTGCAATTTCATCTTTATGCTGACTTCTTAAAAATTGGTACTCCATTATATTACCTGCTTAATGTCCACTCTCATTGTCGCATCTGTGCCTTTGTGGCGAACCTGATTCCTATAGTTGTTCAAGTCATGGGCAACAGGAAAAACATTAAAAGCACCAGTGTGCCCTACTTTCCTTCAAGCTGGCACAAAACCTTAGATAAGGCAGTCTCATTGCAAGGGCAACCATACTCAAGTAGTTTTTGTTGCATAGTGTGTATCCTCTGTCTACGCTAGGTCAGATTGTTGGAAGAAAGGGTTTTAAGGGAAAGAGTGGTATAAAAAGACTCAAAAAGGGGTTTAGCTAACTTCTGGCCATAGACCCTTGTCAATCATCTTTACTCTAATTGCTACCAAGTCTTTGATCCTCTTCATTTTGTTGGACTGTGGAGATAATTTATTACACCCCTTGCATATTCTTTGCCTTTGTTTCACATGTGAGGAATATGATTAGGTCTTCTTTATTTAAAGTTTGTAGATGAAGCTGTGAAATCATTCTAAAGAGAGAAAGTGAGGGAGCTGAACTCTTTGTATTGAAATATTGGTACACCCTAGATTTGACACACAATTCAAAAATTCCACTTTGACCATCATTTGTGATTTATATGTAAGGAATATGTTATCATATGATACTTGTTAGAATAAGTATTGTTGAAGCATCAAGTTTTTATAAATTCCACTTTGTGATTTATATGTAAGGAAAATGTGATCATATGAGATTTGTTAGAGTAAGTATCATTGAAGAATCAAAATTTTATAATTTTTACAAATACATAATTAGAGATACTAATGTTCAAAGTTTTATATGAATTATTTGTAAGTGTGTAAAGGACCTAAAGTATAACCATTATTTTTTTGTGTGTGTGTGGGGGGGGAGGGGGGGGGTTATTGAGAATACTACCGTAGGCAAAAGTACAATAAATATTGCAAAATTTTAAGAAAATCTCCCTTATCTCTTTGCAGTTTTCATTGCTACTACGTATAAAATTAGCTTTAAATTTACGAAATTTCAATTTTTTGCGTCAAAATTTAGATTTGAAACTCTAGAATTAGAATTTGTAGCATGGATTTCATAGTTGAAGAAGTGAACTTAGGGGAGAGATCTCCTACGGTGTACAATTATTGACGAAGGCATGTACTAATTTTTGAATTTCGACTTATTTTGCAACTTCAAATTGGTAATTGTTGTTAATTTGCTATTTCTAATAAAATTTACATGTTGAATTCCATGTTTTGTAATATTTTTAAGGGAATTCTCATTGGTGACCATATACTTTTGCAATTTCTCTTTGGTAGACTGAAAAAAATTAATTATTATCTCTGATAACCATGTACTAAGAAGTATTTACTTAAATAAGTTTAAATAAGCTTAAAATCTAACCATGGCTAGCATAAAATGTATTTTCCTCCAAAATGCAATAGGGTTCCCCCGCCACAAGTCCAAAACCTGTGATAGGTTATAAAAAGCCCTTAACAGGCCGTTCTTTTAGTCTATTTCTCCTTTTCTTGTAATCTGCTAATTGCCCTCCTATTGTAGCCTTGTTACTTGTTCTTCTTTGCTTCTAATGGCAGCAAATAAATGGGTGAAGATGAAGGTTTGCAATTGCCACCCTAGGAAATGTGCAGACGTTCGTATTTCAGACTCAAGGAAATATAGTATATTCATGTAATTGGGTGCAAAGAAGAAATCTTGGACCAAGCCGTTAGATCGAAATTCCCCAATTTCCACAATTTCGATCGTTCGACATAAATCCCAAAATACCACACTTCCGCCACCTCCAATCTTCCGAGCCCACTGAAATCAACCTTTGTAATTCAGGATTGATCCGCAATGGAAGGCGGAAGATGAAATGCGAGTGAAAGAGAGGGTATAAAATTTGATTTACCATTTATCGAAGAAAACTACAGTGAAAGTGAAGAAATATTCGACATATTGCTGGGGTAGTTCAAAGAGCAGAGTAGTTATGTATTTATGTTTGGTGGGTGGGAAGTAAATGCATTTTTTTAATTAAATGCATTTTATGTTAAACATGGTTAGATTATTAGGCTTATTATCCTATTTTTTACCTCAGTAATCTTATTTAAGAGAATACATACTAGTACATGGTTACAGGAGATCACAAGGTTTTTTTTTTTTTTTTTTTCTTCAGTCTACCAAAGAGAAATTGAAAAAGTATATGGTCACCAAAGAATTTCCCTATTTTTAATTTTTGTAACCAGTAACTTATTTGTTAAATTGAAGTAGGATTTCACAAGTTTTTGGTAATTTTAGTACTAGGTTTCTTTATCTATTTTTTTTACAGCTATGTTCTTTTTTTCGCAATTATTTTTGGTACGTATAGGTTTCCTTCAAGTTTATTCTAAATTTATCTTTGACAATGTTATGGGTTTCATGCTTCTTTTTCTTTTTTATTTAACAAGCAATTTATGTCCTTATGATAAGCTCATAGTCGTTCGTAACATTGTTATTTCTCACTAAAATTTTCCCATTTATTCTTGTTTATACATAGAATTCTGCAATTTCACCTCATTTTTATTAAATTATTAAAAAGTTCTCTCTCTCCCTTTTTTTACGCTTCAGTAAATTTTAAGAATTTTCTGTAAAGTCGAGAGTTAGTTAAATATGAACTGTATTCTATTGTAGAGTATAGGACCTTAGTCATACATATAAATCAATTGATCTAGTATCTCCTGGTATCTTTATTCTTGTAAAACCATATGGATGTTAACCAGTAATTCAGGATAGTTAAAATATGTGCATAAAATATTGCTATTCCTAAATTCTTATTATATGCCAAAATGACTTGTTTTATGAAACAAAGGAAGTATCTTTGTCGTGTATGTAATTATGATCTACACACATTGAAGGAATGGAGTTCTGAATTACTCCCTCTCGGCCTTTTGTTAGTTGAGCTACAAAGTCATTACTTTACTGTATCACTTGTTCAATATCTGCAGGTGCTGAGATAAAAAGTGGAGGCTCCTTGAAGGTGAACCCTGGTAGAGGCAAGATGTTGCATCTGTCGCAGGTGAAATAGGAGATTTTTGTCTTACTCAACTTTACTGTCTGACATCAATTTTTCTAATATTTCATTGCTTGATCCTTTTGGTAGGTCTGTATTGGGGAGATCAAGAAGGACAAAGGAAATGATTATATTCGCCTTTATGTTCATAAGAATGGTCAAAAGTTTATTGCTGGAATGCTTTCCCTTGAAAGGATTCCTCAAGTAACCCTTGATCTAATATTTGAAGACGAGTTTGAACTGTCTCATGATTTGAAACAAGGAAGTGTACACGTTATTGGATATAGAGTTGATGATTCTAAATCATATCCTTTATAGCTTCCAACATCATATTTAATTTTGATTTTCTTCCTTATTTTGGCTTCAATCTTTCTTTTGATTATTCATTGTGGTATATCCTTTTGCTATAATCATTTATATATAGTCTGCTTTTTTGTATCCTCCTTGACCTTGTCTGTCATTTACGTCCACTGATGAGGATGTATCTGGTAAGAATTTTACCTTCAGTATGAGTTCCCATACCTTCTGTCTCATATTGTTCTTACATTTAATTTTAAAATTCAGAGGATGATCTTGAGGAGCTTGTGCCGATTGATGCCTTGAACAATGGTAATATGTATCAAGTCCTCCTAGTTAAAATATTATCATCTACTCCATGTGACAAATTGCTTATACTTAGAAAATTTTGCTGCTTTAGGAAAGCCTGAAGCAAATGATTTAAAGCCTTCAGGGTCCAAACCCAATGCTGGTTTGAAACCTGAAAAGGCAGAAGGTACATCAAAGGTGAAGATTGTGGAGCCTAGCAAAGATGCCAAAAAGAATGTGGAGGATGACGAAACTGAGGATGATGAAGATGACGATGAGGATGATGAATCAGTTGAGGATGAGGGTGAAGCGGATGAGGTAATTTGTTTTTAATAGCTAGTATAAATGTATAATTGCAGACTGATTGGCTTCAATTTTATTATAGTATATGCTTTTTATATTTAATTACTTGGAGGCTATGGTAACTGCAGAAACCTAAGTGTTTGCATTTTGATTTTACTGGGTAATTGTGCCTGAAGAACAACACATTATTATCATATATTTTCTTATTGAGTACTTTTTATCATTTTATGGCTATTCATCCCACTTGATATTATGATAGTGCTTGCATATTAAGGTATTTTGTTTATTTTGATTTTTTAAGGCCAATTGCTGGATCTTCCCAATGTCCCTCTTATGTTTATTAGTTAGATTTGATTCGCTCTACTGTGTTACATGTAATGCTTTGCTAAAAAGAGAAGTGAACTTCAGCTCTGTTACTTGGGATATTGTATACTGTTTAATATTTTCCTCTATGTCTTTGTCAATGCCATCCCTCTGCTTCTAGATTTTGGAGTCATGTGTTAGCATTTCTACCTGCAACAAACCACAATAGCGAAGGTCTGTAAATTTGAATGGTATTCATGTTGTGGTATGGCTGAGTTATAAAAGTAAAGTATATTTGGTTGAGTCACGACAATTTGTTGTATAATGCTCTTTTATTGCAGGAAATGGCGAGTTCTGATGCTGAAAGTGATGAGGAAGATGACAGCGACGAGGAAGAGGACAGTGATGAGGAGACGCCAAAGAAGGTAAAAGCTGCTGCTTGCTTCATGCTAATGTAAGTATCTTTTTGTTAGTATATATGGATCTGATGCTTACATGGTACCTGCTTCAGCCTGAGCCAGCCAAAAAGAGACCTGGGGAATCCACATCAAAGACTCCAGTTCCTGAGAAAAAAGCAAAGTTTTCTACTCCACAGCAGAAAACTGGTATGTGTTTGAGCCAATATTGATAAATATTTTGGTGATCATTGCAAATATAATTTTTGGGGGATGGTTAGATGGGGGTTGTTAAAAGGGTAGAAATAATTTGTTGCGTACTTGCATGGATTGTGGAAGACTTCAATTTTCTTGATTTGGAGTTCTAGGATTCTGTCTAATGCTATGCTATCTTGTGCATTTTCTGCTCCCTTTGTACCCTTAAGAGTTATTGTACTGACATTTAGCTGCTGATTTAGCTTGATAAGTTGCATTCCAAGGAATGATGCAATGATGCATTGAGATTTTTGTAGTAATTTTGATATTACTTGTGAAAAAAGCTCAGCTCGTTTGTTGGTATTATTATATAATATGAGTTAGATGATGGCATGTTAATTTTTAGTGTATGACTATGTATTTTAGAGGGCAAGAAGGTTAGTGGCCATGTTGCTACACCACATCCTGCAAAGCAAACTGGAAAAACGCCTGCTGTTGCTGACAAGTCTAACAAGCAGACTCCCAGCAAATCATTTGTTTGCCCTTCTTGCAGCAAGTAGGCATTGCTTTCCTATCTTTGTTAACTTGGTAAACACTTCCATGCAGTTGATTGACGTGGTGTTAACATGGTAAACTCCCTTTTTACAGATCATTTGGCTCTGAACAAGCTGTGCAATCTCATTCCAAGGCAAAGCATGGTGGCAATTAAGCTACATTTTGCTGAGGCCAGCAATTACTGAACTACGGCAGTGTTGCCATGTTCTTTTGAGAATCTGACTACTTTTATAAAACTGATCCTTGATTTCTATCTCTAGGTGTGTTATGTAGGGCCAGATTATTTTCTTAGTTTCTTGTAAAATGCTGTAGACCTTACCATCGGTTTATTTTGGTTGGGTAGAAGACAAAGTTGCCATCTTTATTGATGCGTAAATTGTTACTTTTCGGTATAAATATGATCTCCTTGTCCTTCATGAAGTTACCTTTTACCAGGATTTGTCTGTTAAACTATAAACTGTTGCTATCAGCCCCTATCAGATTTTCAGAATGAAAAAGAGCAGAGTGAGGTATTTTCTGGCTCGATGGTTTTGCATTTTCTTTGTCGCCGGGGACTTTTTTTTCTATATTGTTTGTTGATGTGCGGACTGGTACCTCAGTCTTTGAGGTGCAGGATAAAAGGAATACTAACTATCTGAAATTCATCTTATTTGAGTACTTGGGCTCATAATTCGATCCCTGGTTGATCTTAATCTAATGCAATGCGTTTATTTTAGATTCTTTGGATTTGGTTGTTTATGGTAATACTTTTCTTATCAATATCACAAGCTGCAAGTTGATGTTTTGAAAAGTACCAAAAAGAGCAAATTTTACTGTCATGCTGCAACTATGACTTTTTTTTTTTTTTTTTTTTTTTTTGTAACTCATTTGCTCGTATAAGAAAGCTCTAGATGAGTAAATAAGTTAAAAATTAAACATGTTTGTTCATACATACGAAAAAAAAAATGGTTATATCATGATTCATGAACATCGTGATAAAGAAATAAAGCTTTATGAAAAAAGTGTGATGTACATTTTACAATTCAACTGATTGTATATCTAACAATGTTTATATTCATGTATGCCTTTTTTCCTCAATCTGTTAAGCTCTTATTCTAAAGATAAAAAATAATACATCCATCTCAGAGAATTGTCCTAGTAGTTCATGTAATGTGAATTACAAATTCATCTCAAAATCTTAGATTGTTATAGCATTGCTTCAAATCAATTGATTTCTTTCCGCTCCATCATCAACCAACAACCCGATGATCGAAAAGGTGTCCACTTATGGCGAATTAGCCTGTCTTCCCTCAGCCTCTCTTCTTCCTTTCATCATCAAAATTCACTCTCTTCATGTTCTCTCTTTCAAGCACAACCACTTTTCCGCTCCTCTTTCCCATCATCTTCACCATCTAACCTCTATAATAGCCTCTCTTTAATCCCTAAAATTTTCCAAATCTAAAATCTCCTTCTTATAATAAAGATGTTAAAGGTTTTGACAACATATAATTGTGTCTACCCATGAAGCAACAAAGTATCCTCATGTCAATGCACCGCATATATGAGTAAGGATATGATAGGAAATCAATTCGTCCATCCTATGGTCAAGCGTAATCCTCTTGTACATTTTTTTTGTTATAGTAGACAAATCTATGACTCTGAGTGATGATTTGATTCAAACAATGGGATATTCTAATGCTTTGCCACTCATTGTAAGTTAACAATATCATGCCAATAATTTTCAAAATTGAAAATAATAGAGAATTATTTTTCCAAGCATAACCGAATAATGCGGTGGACATGCATATGTTATTATGTTATGTTGGATGTGTGGCCATACAAGAAAGTATCGGTGAAGAATGAGAAAATTAGGAAGAAGCAGGTGTTGTATCTATTGAGATCATAACAAGGTATTGGAGAATCACATAAAGTGGTTTCCATGTAAAACGAAGATTGAGTGAGGATCTAATTCAGAGACAAGAGTGGAAAAGTTATGGGATCATGAGGAATAGGAGAAGATTTTAAAAGAACTTTGAGGATGGTGATTAAGAGTGATATGAGTCTTTGGGGATTGAGGAATATGATGATGGATAGAGTGGAGATGAGGGTCAAAATCATACTCAAGAACATGTCATAATTTATATACAATTTTTTTTTTGCGCCTAAATTACGTGTTAGCTCTATTTTTTTTTTTCTTTTTTTGAAACATGTTTAAGTCTATTTATGTATATTGTGTTTTAGTTTTTTTTACTTATCATATATTTATATCATAATTTTGGGTTTTTAATTTACACTATCCATTTTTTCTTTCTACGGTTTTTTAGATTTTTTTTTTTTTTTTTTTTACTTTTTTTATTTGTCGTTTTCCATTTACTTTTAATGTATCACATTTTTTTTCTTTAGGACAACGTACAATTTTTTTTGCAGATAGTTCCTAGTGACATGTGACCATTTATGTTAACATACCCAAATCCAGAAAATGATATAAAAAAACTTTTTTTTTCTTTTTTTTTTTATTTTTTTTATTTTTGTCGTTTTCCATTTACTTCCTCCGTTAACGATTATCTGCAACATTTACCAAAAGTAGGCGCTACCTATTATTTGCAACAAATTGGTTTATTTCCTTTTATAGTAAAATTTTAACCTGTAAAATTACGAAAATGCCCTTGTTAAAAACTGATTAAATGTTAACCTAATTTGCTAATCTTATTACATACCCCTATTACCATTTCATCTTAACCTAATGATTCCCACCAAAAATCTCCTCACTTATCCTCTTTTCCATCAATTGCATCAGATTCACTTCATCTTCTCACCCACCCTCATCAATGCAACCTTCAACCACCTCCATTAATGAGGCCCCTTTCCTTCTGGAAAATCTTCCAGATTCCATCATTCCACCTCTATTCTCGTTTCGATCTGGGCTACCTCACTCTCTCTCTTCTCCCAGAAACGATATGTTTTCCTCACTCTCTCTCTCTTGGTTAAAACCCTAATTTTTCCAGATCTCGGTGCTCTTCTACATCTTTCTGTCAAAAACCCAAGAGTATGAGTTCCCCAAACGAGAAAAATCCAGATCGGGAAGTTATTGCGACATACAAGTGCTAGAGACGTACTGGGAAGATGAGGTTGATTGGAATGCGTATGGCTACTTACCTGGATATGAAGCGTATGTACGGTGATGGTGCAAAGCTTGCCCCAAACGAGTCTGATGAGGAACGTGGTGGGTCTAAGGCTTCAGATCTAGGCAAAAAGGGTGAGGGTCCGAGCAAAAAGGGTCCTGATTTTGAAGGTGTGAAGGGCGATGGTGCTGATACCCCTTCTGCAGCTCTTTCCCCGGCCAAAACCGCACAGGAGGTGGTTGATCTGGGTAGATCTAGGTCTACCCAAGTTCTGTCTGGCAAAAAAAGGGAGCGCTCTGAGTCCCCTGTTGACCTTGTTGTTGAACGTGGTGGGGTTTACAACCCTTCCAACTAAGGCTCCAACTAATCCATCAGCGTAACACCTTCTGACCCTTGTATTTATTTATTCATGAGTTCATCATGCTCTTTAAGTCTCTGATTTGTTTGTTGATTATGATTAGAAGCCTAATTTGCTTGGTAATTGTGATATTTAGGCTCAGCCTGCGTTTTTCAGACTTATGCGTAGTAATTGTTGTATGTGCATGGTATATTATGGCTTATTTGTACTGGTTTGTGGGTTTTTGTTGTCAAATGCTGGGATTGTTGTTTCATGCTCTCGTATTTGGATGGGTGGCCAATTGAATGCCTATTATTGGGAATTTGGCTGCTATGGTTGTTGCATACTGTTGTCTACATGTTGGTTTATCCTGGTTTTTGTTCTGTGGGCTTGGTGTTGTTCATTTGTGGGTACTGCTTCTCCTGTTGGATGTGGTTGTGCATTTATGAGTTCTGTTACATTGTGTGCTACATCTGGTATGGATTGAGTTTGAGGTTGTACAAAGTAGGCACCAAAAGTGTAGGGGTTTGGGATATGATGAATGATGATGAACTTATGGCATACATGTCTGCCCCTCTATGAGTCCCCTTATGAGTTGTCTGTCCCTAGGTGAACTAAGAGTCCCTTAATGTTTTTTGTGTGTTTGAGAAATCCAAGTGATGAAGGGACTCATTTGATCCATAAAATTCATAAGTTGGAATTGCTCCAACAACTTCATTTGTGAGTTGTTGTTGAGGGAACTACCTATGCAATTTCTGTGATAAATCATAACCCTCTGATGGATTGATGTATGTGTGTGTGCATCATACTTACTGTCATTTAGTAATCACTTGTTCAAAATGAAGTAAACCAAACACAGTTGAAGTCATAAAGGTTATCAAAAGCTTTTACATGTTCAAAACACAGTAGTCAAGACTGCCTTACAGTAATAGTAAACATGGATGTTAACAAAATACACCTAACCAATGAAGCTTAGACAACTAACAAACAGAGTATACTACCTACTAGATTTGCACTTGTCACCTTGCTATTCATTGGTTATGTGTGGCAATCTCACTGTCACCTTGCTTATGTGTTTGAGTTATCTTCAGTCTGCATCCACTTGCATGCCTTCATCTTCATCATTCACTTCACCTGTTGATATGAAAATTGTGTTGAGGTATTTAACAGCTTGTTGAACCACAGCCTTGTCCACTTGTAGTTGTTCTGGTAGCATGCCCAGTCTTTCAAGCCTTTTCTTCCCTTTGTGTGGTGGTGGGAAGTTATTCCCTCCTAGGTCTTTGAGTATCTCTTCCATGAAACATTGCAGGCTGATCCAACAATGCTTGTTCAACACTGGATCGAACAAGTCATAAGCCTCTATCACCTTTTCTATGAGTTCCATTAAGTTCTTAGGAAATGATTGGTATTGTATGGATTGTATGACATTGAACAACCCTAGATCTAGCACATTTAAGTCTGGGGATTGAGGTGGCTGGTAAATGAACTGAATATTGAACCCATTTGACTAACAGGCTTCAATAAATTCCTCATCCCTGGGAATTTGATGAGGTCTGGCATTATCCCACTAAATCCATATATCCTTGGATAGATGGGCTGGCCATTTACTTTTGATGCCTGGAATGACCTTATTCAGTAGCATTGCCCTGATGGCCCCCTTGTTCACATTTTGTGTTGCCTTTATTTCCACAACCCCAGAATCTCTGTTTTTACTTTTTTTCTTTGTTGTGCTTTCATAAACAAAAGGAAATATTCCATATTTCCCATCATGTAAGACTACTTCATGGGGGTCAAAAATTGGCTTCTCTATGGCTGCCATGAACATCCCTTTTATCTTGAACCTTTTGGACTGTTGGCACATGTAGGGGTTAGGTTCATTTGGCAGGAGATGGAATATTCTTGTCTCTGGGTTCAAGTAGAACCATTTTTCATCTATGTGGACTACCTGCTGCATATCCACAAATTTTGGGTCCCCATTGTGAATAGCAGGTGATTTGTGTTTGTATGTGTTCTGAGCCTCCCTTTTTTCTTTAACTTATGGATGGTGACATGTGAAATCTTCAGAGCAGCTCCATAGCTTCTCTCAGTAGTCCTCTTGTATAGTGGGATTGATTGCAGAAACTCATCTGTGTACTCTGTTGGTTTGGGTCCAGTTTTGCCAAGTCTCTTGCTTCTGACATCTATCACAGTCCCTACTGCCATTTGTGCTTTTATGTCTTTGAATAACCTCTGAATTGTTGACCTGTGCACGTTGAACTTCCTAGCTTGCCGTGATAAAAAAAACCCCTTGGCAATTCCCCACCCTCTAGCTTCAAAAGATAAGCATCCACAATTTCCCTTTTCTGGGAAATTGTGAGCTTTTTTCTGCCTTTGGGTTGCTGCATTGATTCATCATGTATGACATTGTTGTCATTGTTTTCAGTCCCTTCCATGTTGCTTGTCTGACTGTGTTCCATATTGCTTTCATCATTTAGCATGTGGTCAATGCTGAAAAATTCATCATCTAAATATTCTTCCATGTTGCCTATTCTGATGAAGCTGAGTTCCCAGATTGCAGGGCTGGTAATGAGGCTTGCTATTTTTCGAAGTGTTGTGCTGTGCTGAAGCTGAACCACTGCAATGGGATGAAGATGATCTAACTGACGTAGGAGTAATTACTAGTAGGGTGATGATTTTGGTCTAACTGTAGTGAATAATCAATGGTGTACTTTAAACAATGGTTTACTGTAAATTCTTTTGGAACTTTGTCATGAATGCTTGTAACAAATGCTGGC
The DNA here is from genome assembly GCF_001683475.1 of Chenopodium quinoa. Taxonomy (NCBI): domain Eukaryota; kingdom Viridiplantae; phylum Streptophyta; class Magnoliopsida; order Caryophyllales; family Amaranthaceae; genus Chenopodium; species Chenopodium quinoa. The sequence goes on from NW_018742980.1 coordinate 2,508,535, forward strand.
AGGTTTTGCTTAAATACCCTCCTTGAATGAAAAATTCAAAGGGAGGGAAAAATTTGGATGAGGATTGAATTTTTAAAAAGGAGGGTCAAATTTTTGGTGGGAAATAATTGGCCCCCAAAAATTTCAGACTCTCTTTCCTCCTTTAAAAAAACCGGGACCACCTTCCCTCTTCTTTAATCAAATGCCCCTCTTTTCAATTACCCACTCTTAAACACCCACTAAATCTTTTGCCTAGGCCTCCGTGAAAGGTACGAATGTTGCAAATCATTAACGGAGGAAGTACTTTCATTGTAACACTTTTTTTTTTCTTTAGAGCTCTACCAATGGTGGGCTAAAAATATGCTCATGGGCATATTTGTGAGCAAGAAGGGAGAAATAAGGGTTACAATGGTGGGCTGAAATGACAAAGCCCGTGGGCAAGTGTTAAAATGCCCAAGTCTTGGGCAGAATTTATGATGAACAGTGCAAGCGTGGGTCCCACTTAAATCAGATTAAAAAAAAAGGAATTTCTGGACTAACGCGCGCATAGCTTCAACGAATGGGAAAGCAACACGTGGCAGGCTGCAGTGAATTAACCCATCAGAAAAAGTAAGAGAGAGAGAGTGGTGGGCAAGCATTATTTTTGCTCACCATTGGGAGAGAAATTGTGAAAAAAAAATTGCCCATGAGTAAAACTGATTTGTTAAGAGAGAAAGTGGGCAGAGAGATATTGGGCAAGTATTATTTTTGCCCAACATTAAAAGTGGTCTTAATATGGATTACATTTTTTACGAACGGTTGTTCGTGACATGTGATGATTCATGTTAACATACCCAAATCCGAAGAATGATATATTGGCTCAAACCCCAGTCACTATCTGGACAAACCAGTATAAATCCTGCAAAACGATCACTCCCTGCACTTCTTTATACCCTTGCATCATTCTTTTTCCCCGTTTTTCGCTAACTCTCGCTTCCTTAACATCACACAACAAATTTCTCAAGGGTTTTTCCCGACAATTCTTTCACTCTATATAAACCCTAATTTGATAATTTTAATTTCAAATTTCTCAAGGGTTTTTCCAGACGCTTTGAGCCCCGATTATCTGCGCTACCATGGTTTCCGGTGGGATTTTCGCTTTCAATTTCGTCGCTTTCTGTTGTATTTTAGTTCTTGCTTTAATGGCGCTTTCCATTTGCTTAATCAATTTCGTTTTCTTTGAATATTGTTACAGATGCGGATATGGAAGATTACGGATTTGAGTATTCTGACGATGATGGAGACGAGCAAGATGTTGACATTGAGAATCAGTACTATAATTCCAAAGGTTATTTTTCGATGCTTCTCAATTTGATTGATAATATAGCGATTTGTGGATGTCCTTTGAATTATTGATTAGTATAGCAATTTGATAATACCATTGAGTACTTGATTAGTTTTGCAATTTGTGAATTTTACAGTTAATATTTCGGAAAATTATACTGTTATTATGCCCTTGATTCTTCTGTAAATCAGAACATGTGGGTGTTCGGCACAATGTTTGCTATAGTTTGTTTTTCTTTACTGGGAATATTGGGGGAAATGGGGGTATGGCTTTGTTGATATATTACTTGAATCCACTCTCAATCAGTCTTCGCAATGCCTTTATGGTTGACACAAATTATCAATATCCTTTATATTGACAAGAAATTGGGTTGAATATGGGTGTTAGTGTAAAGGAACTTGGTTCATTACGCAAGGAAACTTTGAAAAATATGCTAATGGCATGATAATTGTTTATTTCTTGGGGATTGTGGTTTATTTTGTATGAGGTGTGGTGGACTTGTATTTTGTATGAGGTCGTTACATAAATTGTATTGGTGAAGTTGGTTAATGAGGCAGAAAAACCTTCTTGATCTTGTTATCTGCCTCTTTTCATACTGCTTGGACTGAGAAAAGGGAAGACATCAGTTTGGGATAAGAAATTGACTATAGGAATAGATTTTGTTCCCCTTTGTTCACTCTCTCCTTGTACTGGTTAGGAGTGTAAATAGTTTGTGATTATTTTCTGTTTAGACAATTTCAGAATAGTGGTAAAAGGAAGAAATTGATCTGGTGAATCTAGAGGCATAGGTTGCAAAATTGTTTCTTTTCTCTCACATCCCTTACTTTTAAATAAACTATTAAACCACTTTCTCTTTTCTATAATATTAAATACCCCAACAAACTCTTCTTATATTTTATTTAACAAGTTCAACTCAAATTGTCAAAAAAAAAAAAGTTCATTTCAAACTCTTAAAACTCCATGTCAATCAATCTATTGCACTTTAAAAAAAAATGCAGGGAAGAATCATGACATTTTTTTAACATTCTTGAAAGTTGAAAAGACTCATATCTTTTTTCTTTTCTTTTTTTTTTTTTAATATTAACCTTGAAAAAGCTTATGTAACGTGTAATATACACAGGGGAAGTATAGTGTTTCCTCTTTATCTTTGTTAATGAATGGGTGGCTAGATGAGGAAAGATTAATGATGATACTAGAATTGTTATCTGGATTCCATTTCTGTTTTTTTAAATAATTTGTGCATTTGGAGTAAGCTGGCTTGGAAGTCAAAAGAGGACTACCTTGTGTTAGGTCAAAAGATGGTGAATATATTTGACATTGAGATTGAGAGAAGTTGACACAAATGCCATTGATATCTATATGATGAAGCATCTAGCATGATTGATTTTTGGTTGTATATCTTTTATTTGGGCAAGTGTCATGAGTATGTTGCTCAGTTATGTATTGGTGATTGTGGCTGTATGTGTCATTTAAGCACCTTAAACAACACCTGAACTTGAAAACATTTGTTGGGGGTTCTTGTGTGCAAGGCAAAGGATGTACTACCTAGTTAAAAACAATATTTCAGGGGTAAACTAAGGTAGGAAAGTTCTGCCTCTAACTACGTATGTGATTAAGACTTTGGTTCCCACATCCTTTTACTTCTTAATCTTCTCTTGATCTTGTATTGGGCTGTTTTTTTGTCATCTGATATTCTAGCTCCCCCTGTGGAAGTAAGAGTTGACGTCATTGCTACTATTCATACTTCAATAGATTTATGTGACCAAATGACAGCTTCATTTATAAAATTAGTTAATTGTTTCTACTATTTTAGTCATAGGATGTTTATATGGATATTCCATTTGATTCCCTATGTCTTGCACTTTTTTTCTCCCAGTGCTCAGTTTCATTAGACTGAATGTACAATTTTGTGTATCATTGTTAAATGTATTTTTATTATAAGAGTAGTATGGTAAAATTTTCATCCATGTCACTGTTTCCAGTTTTCCTCAGTCTATGTCAGTTTTACTTTGAGTACCCTGCTGATCATATACCATTTGATTCCCCAGTCACCCTAGATGCATTAATTTAACGACCAATAATGATTTGACTCCAATCGTGTTGTAAGATGTTGGACATGGTCTCCAGTGAATATTCTGCCCCTGTGCCCCCAACAGAATAAAAAAGGCTGTGGTGACATTTCTGACACTGTTTCCCCTTATGTTTCTAGGTTTGGTTGAAACTGACCCTGAAGGTGCTCTTGCTGGTTTCGCTGAGGTGGTTCGCATGGAACCAGACAAAGCAGATTGGTAAGCTTTACATAATACAATTTTTATTGTCTAACAAGTTGAATTTAGTTTTTGCTGAACTTGCTCAGAAAATTAGCCACTCGCTTCAGGTGGTTTGCGCTGTATATTTTGTGTAAACATTAGAAACATGAATTTGGAAAGAGTATTGTGTGCTATGTTACTCGGACTCTTCATCTCACATCAAGTAACTGTGTCAGACCCGACTCGAACATGGGTAGGACACTTAGACACTTCATTTTAGTTCAAAATTATGGAAATTTTTCAAAAAATAGCTGAGTAAGACACTTCGACATGTATCGTGTCGGACATAGGTACCCAAGTCCAAGTAACATAGATTGTGTGTGAAATTTACTTTGTAGAGTAAAAGGGAACAATTATGTCGAGATAGCTAGAATTGAATTTGGAATGATAAATGGGCTATTGTGGATATCATTTTGGTTGATCACCTGAGTGCTAATGACCGTTATGTAGTCAGTCATATTTTAACAAGTTGAGTGGGTTGATGCAAACAAGCTCATTTGGAGATCAGTGTTCACTGTTCAGTGATCTACACAAGAGATGACTTATGAATGTTTCAGAATTTATATAACTGTAGTTTTATTTATTCATACCACACCATTTTCTGACCTCCGATTCATCATTTAGGGGTTTCAAGGCATTAAAGCAAACAGTAAAGCTGTATTATCGACTGGGAAAGTATAAAGAGATGATGGAAGCATATAGAGAGATGTTGACTTACATTAAATCAGCTGTGACAAGAAATTACAGTGAGAAATGTATAAACAACATTATGGATTTTGTTTCTGGGTCTGCCAGCCACAATTTCGATCTCCTGCAAGAGTTCTACCAAACAACCCTGAGAGCTCTTGAAGAGGCTAAAAATGAGGTGAGGGTTTATTGCATTAGCAGTCTATCTTATAGGTATTTCTCTGCTTCAAGTGTCACTGTTTTAATGCCTTACTTTCTCATTTTGCAGAGACTGTGGTTCAAAACTAATCTAAAGCTTTGCAAGATCTGGTTTGACATGGGTGAATATGGGCGAATGAACAAGGTTTCATGTAACTGTTTTCTTTCTTTTGTGGTTAGTGATAATACTAGCAACTGAGGTTTGTGATATAGTTTCTCTCTGTTTGGATTTGACAGATATTGAAGGAACTTCACAAATCATGTCAAAAAGAAGATGGTACAGATGATCAAAAGAAAGGAACTCAACTGTTGGAGGTTTATGCAATTGAGATTCAAATGTATACTGAGACCAAGAACAACAAGAAACTCAAGGTGGGCACATTCAGCACAACTTAAACGATTTTTTTTTTTTGGTCTTATTTCTACTCTCTGGCTCTCTGCTCACATAAAAAAAAAAATATTTAATTAATAAAACTATAGAAGCCTGATGATTGTATGGAATACTATCTCTTTCCAATATTTGAAAAATGAATGGCCTTGAAACGAGGGCTGCAAATCCTGCAATAGGGGTATGAAATAGTTTGATTAATTCTTTTTCGGAATCTTGCCTTTTGAAGTAATAAAGTTTTTTTAAAATCGTGCATTTGAAATAGAAGTGTTCAGAATTACTATTCTATTTGTTGTTGTCTTTGGGTTTGTGATCGATACGAATTTAAGTTTACATTTTATGATGCTTGGGTTTTTGAATATATAATTATATAGTTTACTTTTGTGTGTGTAATCACTGTAAATTAAATGCAACCTTTTTTGTGAAATTTAAATATACAAATAATGTATACTAGAACTACTGCTGTGATTGCAGTCCATATTATCATGTACTGTGATATGTTTTAACCGCCACTGTTGTAAGTTGCAATTCTTACATGTAGAATTTTCTGTTTTTGGGTGTTGATTTACACATGTATCTGTTTTGTAGTTGTTTCTGAACTCTAACTTATGATGAGCTCTCCAATTTGTTAAATTTTTTCTATTGTTATCAATTTTATAGTGGTATGTTGTCATCATCTCTATGTGGTGTTCATTTAGTTTAAGTCTTAACTGATTGCTCATCACATAGATTAATGTGGTTTAATCGCAGCAACTGTACCAGAAGGCACTAACTGTTAAGTCAGCAATACCACATCCAAGGATAATGGGAATAATTCATGAATGTGGAGGGAAAATGCACATGGCAGAGCGTCAGTGGGCAGAAGCAGCAACAGACTTTTTTGAAGCATTCAAGAATTACGATGAAGCTGGAAACCAACGGCGTATCCAATGTTTGAAGTATGTTTCAGTAATCTTTTTGTTTTATCAATTGATTTTAGAAGTGAATCTCTATTTTACATCAGTAAAGTTAATTATTCCTAAGTCTTATGTCACTTTAAAACTCTCTTTGCCAACTAACATTTGGACCCTTGGATATCAGAGTACATCATTGCTCACAGATATCTATTTGCAAATAACGATATCCTACTTGTGATCCTTGTTCCTTCTTTCTTCTGATTGCTAGTAGTGAATCCTGGATTACACTGTAAGATTATTTACGTGCAACATAGAGCTTTGGGCTGTAAATTATGTCTTTGTCTTTGTATAATGCATAGACTTTTTTCTCTTTTATTCCTGAAAATACTTCCAGTTTTTTGTATTGACTAAATGTTTAAGGGAATACATTTTTTTTTTTTTTTTAAGAAAAAAATTTGAAATAGATATTGATCTAGTTAGTTGAGTTGGAACGCTAGGGGTTGAGCTTCCACCTTCCAACCTTGTGGTGAGAGGGGGATCAATTCTCGTCAACCTTGTTGATATTATCTTTTATCCTTTGTATCTTGTTCAGCCCTTTGATCTGTCCTACTAAATAAAGGGTTGGATTGAATTATTATGTAGGTTTGAAACAACGCATATTTAGCTAATGATACATGGGACTTGAATTTAGATACATATTCACACTCATTTTGGGACATAAAATTTTTTCATTTGTTCTGATGATTCGTTTCTCCTTGTCTCACATAGTCTCCTTTATCCTTATTGACAGATACTTGGTACTTGCAAATATGTTAATGGAATCTGAGGTGAATCCATTTGATGGGCAAGAGGCTAAGCCGTATGCTTTTGATCTCTATTCTTCTCTCTTTATGCTGTTATGATTTGACGTACACGGTCCTTATGAACAAACTTCATCTAATTTTACAGTTACAAAAATGACCCTGAAATCTTGGCAATGACAAATTTGATAGCAGCTTATCAGAGAAATGAGATTCTGGAGTTCGAGAAGATTTTGAAGGTCTGGATGAATTCTGATTTTCACCTTTAGAATATGCTTTCTTTTTAATACTTCGTATATTTTAAAAATGTTTTAGAAATTGTGTTTTTTTTTTTTTTTTTTTTTTTTTTAAGAAATGTTATAGAAAAATGCTTTAGAAATTGTGTTTGCCTTCACATTTTGATCTTTTCACAAATAACTGTTTGATGCTGCAGAGTAACAGGAGAACAATTATGGATGATCCCTTCATCAGAAATTACATTGAAGACCTGTTGAAGAATATAAGAACACAAGTATTGCTCAAACTAATCAAGCCGTACACAAGAATCAGAATACCTTTCATATCCAAGGTAAAACAAAACATTTCTGTAACATAATTATCTGCGCTAGTCTATTTTATGTACTGTGTTTATCTTCATGTATTTGTTTATGATGTTACATAGTGATATAGCTATATACTTGCTGGGAAATATGTTTTTAGTTTGATTATGTTGCTTAAATAACTAACAGAATCGGGAAAACAATTCTACAGTAGGTTGTCTAAGAAACACCTGGTGCTGGGAAAGTGTACTTATGTATATTATGTCATCATGCTAAAAACTACAAAAGTGTGTCCTTTTTTCTGAAGGGGGTTGCAGTGGCGGGGGCATAAAGTTTTGTAGGTGGTCTATGGTCATTCTGATAGGAAGTATCAGTAATGTAATTTCACTTAAGGTGCTTATCCACACCTTCCCTGTGGGACTAGGATGAGAAAACTGTGCTCTTATAGTCAGGAGTGAAGAAGTAAATGATCATAGTTATGTAGACTCTGATATCCCTTTATTTTCAAAAGAAGAGTTTATACCAATGTACTACATGGCTTGCCTATTTGCTTGTGAAACCTGTAGATCTTATCATCTGTGCAACTGATATAATGAAAGAACATGCAGTCATACAACCTTAAGAATGAAACTTGTACAGTATGGAAGATTGTAACCTTGATTTAATTGATCTTGTGGAAATGTTGTGGAAAAGGTACATCAAATGTCCTATTGAACATGCATGGACTCTATTAATACTTTTGGGTCGTTAGTTACCATGCTATCTATATATTTTTTTATAAGTAATAGTATCGAGTGTTCTATGGATGCACCTCCTTACCAACTCTGTAAAATTCAAGTCATTAAACATGGCCTCCCTCACCCTTTTTTTTAAAAAAATCTTGGATTTTGGGCTTCTTTCTTGATGGCTTCTAGATGTTGAAATGCAAACTTGAAATAGATATCTGTTAGCTATGCTAGCCTGCTAGGACCGGAGGTTTAGGGTAGAGATCTATAGTGGCTCAAGGAAAAGAAGTAAAGGCTGTTGTGGTGAACTGGTGATGTTATAATGGTGATGATTGGGATGATGCTGATGGGATATGTTAAAATTTTGCTTGGGGTGATTGATAAAGTTCATCAGTATATCATTTAAATTGTATTCTCTTCACTTTTTTTGTTTACTATCCTCAGGAGCTTAATGTCCCAGAAACAGACGTTGAGCAGTTGTTAGTGTCTCTAATTTTGGACAACAGAGTTCAAGGACACATAGACCAAGTGAATAGACTGTTAGAGCGCAGTGACCGGTAATTTTTAGTGCTTCTTGATTCTGAAATTTGTTTCTGTTAATCCTAATTGCAACTGTAGTAACTGATTCTTGTGTTTTGGCAGGTCTAAGGGAATGAAGAAGTATACAGCTGTTGACAAATGGAACACACAGCTCAAGTCACTGTATCAAACAGTCAACAATAGAGTTGGTTAAGATTGCTCTATGTATGATGAGTGGTTGCTTGTCTTCAATTTTTGTGATTCCACCCCTTTACTTGAATGGGGACATAGTTGGACAAATGGGTTTCGTACTGGAGCTGGAGTATAGTCTTGGTATCGGCCGTATTTTGCAAATATTTTTCTTTTCCCTCACTTGGTTATCTTTGCTGCTTCTCAAAGTTACCTGTAAATGGGAGCCTTTTGTGCCGTGCATAAACTGTAGCTTAAAATATGCTATACTTCGCTTTTGGCCTGTTGCTGGTCAATCCGTAGAAGGTGTTCCATCTTATAGATTAAACTCTTTATTGCCTTGTATTTTTGAAATGTTGGTCTATTCATTTAGGAGTGGTGCTTTAGCTTGCAGGAAGCAAACTTTGCCTATTTATCTGAGTCTTTGAATGGTTCCCCAGGGTGCAAGCCTAGTACAAAGCAGGAGATTCAAATGATAATTTGGGCAGCAAGTAGAGAAAGTTCGAGGTTGTGGGGAGTAGGGATGCTACATTAAAAAGAATACATTAGAGGTGGTGGTCATGGTGAGTAGGGATGCTACATTTAAAAGAATACAACTCAAATTCGCTAGAATACTTAATAATCCTTGGTACACTAATTAACGAAAGTAACCAGTTAATCAATTATAATGTTTCCATCTCTAATTTTTGATATAGTTGTTGCATACTTGTGAATAGAGGTGTTAATTCGAGTAGCCGGATAGAGTCTGAGTTAACCCATGAGAGGTTGGGTCTATTCGCACTAAGGAGATCATTTTAACCCATCTCAGGTTGGGTCAATTTCGGGTCAAGGTCTATCAAAGTAGGGTCAAGTCTGGGTCGGGTTAATCTAACTCGGCTCATATTGATTCGGATAAATTTGAATCGGGTTCGAAATGGGTTTGACCATGTTAATGGGTCAGATGACTTTGAATCAAATTGGGTTGATTTCGATTCGATTAAGATAAGGTGGATTCTATATTAGGTCAATTTCAATTTAAATCCTTTTCGTGTTTGCTTGAAATTTGGTCAATAAATTCAATATTCAAATAAGGTCATTTTAAAACCAGAGTAATTATTAAGTTTTACCTTATTATTGGTCGATATCAGGTCATTCATATGTCATTTTTCATATCCTGTCATTAATAATTACGAGGTATTAGTTTTCTCATTCGATCAGTTTTCGTGTCATTTTCATCTTTACGTCAAATTAAACTCGAACTATTGATAACTTATCAAATTAAGGTTATTAGTGATATAGACGCAAAAGAATGTCATCTTTTCAACCACATGATCTGGAGTTCTTAGGTTGGGTTAAAAATTATGGTTGGTTCGAAATTATAGGTTTAGTTAAATTACGTTTGGCTTAAAATTATGGTTAATTTGAAATCATGTCGAGTGTAATTAGGGTCGAGTTAATTGATCAATTGGGGTCAAAACAAATCAGATTTAACGGGTATTTGTTAGGTCAATAACTAGTTGGGTCAAACCGGTTCAATTTAAATTCAAGTCGGATCAAAGGGTAACTTAATGTGATGAGAAGAAATATAATGAAAATTACCGACCATATAAAGTAGTGAAACGCTAAACATCGCCCGCAATTTACCATATAAAGCCCACAAATATGATTTGGTGTGACCATTATGCCCATTTTCTAAAATTGAAATAATCTCGGTTTAAAAAATGTGGAGCCGTACTGGCTCGCCGGGGGAGACCGGAGGGCAGGCCGGAGATGCGGGGGACGCCGGAGGTACGTCGTCGTCGACGGAAAACGAGGTAAGTCACCGTTAAAATTCACGGTTTACCGTCGGAGTGGCTCCGGCGCCTAGGATGGACGCCCAAACCGTAGCCTGGACGTCCAAGCCAGACGCCAGAACCACCAGAGTGGCGTCCAGCCCAGACGCCCAGACCACCAGACTGGCGTACTGGCCAGGCGCCACTCTACTGGCTGAGGCGGCCCTGCCAGGCGCCAGTCCAGTGGCTGTGGCAGCCTGGCAGACGCCACCCTTATAAATTAATTTTTTTTTTCTTTTTTGATTTTGTTGTTGTTTTTTATTTAATTTTTTTTAAAAAAAAAATCGAAAATGATTTTTTAAAAAAATTCGAAATGGGTTTTTTTTAAATTAAATTTGAAAATTCGAAATAGGTTTTTTTAAAATTAAGTTTGAAAATTCGAAATGGTATATTTTTAAATTTAGTTTGAAAATTCGAATTGGGTTTTTATAAAAATTTAGTTTGATTATATATAATTATGCTTTTTTTTTGTGTTAATTCTGTGTAAATATAGAAATTAAATGTATTATCCGTTAAATGTATTTATTGTAATATATAATTGATGCAGGAATATGGTGGGGACGGAAATGATTACAGTGGGATATTTGGGCATGATGGTCCATTCGAAGAAGCTCAACAGGTGATTGATTGGGCAAAACAGGTTGCAATTGCAGCTGGATTTTGCTTGGTAGTAGTAACTCATAAATCTCAACGGGATGGTAGAATGGATCGCATTTTGAGATGTGACCGTTATCGCAAAAGAGAAGAAAGAGATTTTCGTACAGCCACTCGGTTTGATACAAAGCGGAAAGGTTGTGGGTGTGAGTTCAGAGTAAAGGTTCGACAACTACGGAGTCGTGACGGTTGGGAAGTGATTGGTTACTCTAAATGGGGGTATCACAACCATGAGATGATAGTATATGAAGAGGGTCATCGACAACTGAGCGGCTTAAGTCCTGCTGCGAAACTAGTTGTGAAAGAAATGAGTGATGCTCAAGTGAAGCCTGCTAAAATATTAGCATCTGTGTTAGAGAAATTTCCAGAAGACCATCCAAACCGAAGACACATCTACAACGTCAGACAGCAACTCAGGTTTGAACGGTCAGAGGGAAGGAACCCTATACAGCAGCTGCTACACCAGGCACAATCACGTGGTTACCTGTTCTGGTTTGATTCTGATGAAGATACAGCGGAGGTGACTCATCTTTTCCTTGTGCATCCTGATTGTGCTGATATGATCAAGTCTTGGCCATTTGTGATTTTGATCGACTCAACGTACAAGACAAACAAGTACAAGTTCCCACTGGTTGAGATCATGGGGATGACTCCAACGAACCAGAACTTTCTGATTGGTCATGCAATCATCAAGGATGAGACGACTCCAAGTTATTATTGGGTGTTGGAGAAGCTGAGAAACTACATCGGGCCTAATGTTCATCCAGCAGCCATCGTCAGCGACTGTGAGGGAGGTCTCTTTGCCCCCATAGCAGAGCTGTTTCCCGAATCGAACCACTTATTGTGCACATGGCACATCAACAACTGCGTGAAAGTGAAAGCCTACAACCTTTTCAAGAAGAATTTGGAAATGGCAGAGAGATTGGTGAATGGTAAGTGGCGGAAGATCCTACAGGCTACCACAGAGGAAGCGTATGAGCGAGCATTGGCTAACTTCAGGGATTCGTACCAGTGGTGTCCGGCACTGGTGGACTATGTGATGCAGCAATGGGTCCCTCACAGGGAAAAGTTTGTCAAATATTGGACAAACCAGGTACTTCATTTTGGGAACACTACAACATGTAGAGTTGAGAGCGCTCATAGAGCTACCAAGGACTGCATTGATTCATCGACCGCTGCTTTGGATACACTGTTCGCTAGACTGAACAAGTCAATTGAAACTCAGAAGAACGACATCAGGAACTCTCTAGAGGACTCCAGACGACGACATGGTACGATGTATAGCCATTTTATATTTAAGATTCTCCATGGTCGTGTGCCGCACTACTGCTTGGGGTTGATTCTCACTGAGCTGAACAGGATGAGGGACTTGGCTGACGAAGTGTATGCTCGGTGTGGGTGTGCTATTTCAGTAACTCATGGATTACCTTGCGCATGCACCATTCACCGCGTTATTACAGAAGAAAGGGCGTCGTTACATGTTGATCAGGTCCATTCATTCTGGAGGACGCTTGTTATTGGTGAGCATGCAGACACTCAAACGGCCGACCGTGAACAGGAGGAGTTGGAGCAGTTTCGTTCGATGTACGACCGAGTGTCCTCCAGCCATCCTTCTATTATTCGTGACGCTACTCATGTACTTCATGACATGTTCCACACGTCTACCTTAGATTATGAGGAACCCAAAGGAGTTGACCGTCCTCGAGGTCGACAACGTCGGAACAGGAGTGCGTTTGAGTCCCGGTCATGATATCCGGCCATTGCACGACGTAGTCCCTCGAAGATGCAAGTCGGACCGCCTTCATCGGGCATGCCGGGGGAGGAGGGACAACTTGGACAAATCCAAGCTGGCGAAGACAACGCTGGGGCATGTACGCCTCGACGATCTCACGATACTGAATGAGTCCCGTGTACAAGGTCCTGGGTACCCTAACACTAGGGTTCGGGCCGAAAGGCATCCAGTTCACCTGCACATAGTTTTAAAATTTAATAACATGAATATAATATGTGCAAATAATAAAATGTAGAAACAATTTATAAACGTTACCTCTAAGGGGGACAGCCTGTCCAGCAACAACCGTATCGATCGGAGGCGGTCAACGGACTTCTTCTCCGAGCACGGACTCCACGCACAAGCACGCGGCATCCCCTCATCAATAGGAACTGGGTCACGATGTGGTCGCAATGCAGGAAAGTACTCGTATATCCAGGTCTGCAATAGAGTCAGACACCCAGTGATACCTGCCGCGTCGGCCCGACTCGCAAATCCTAGTTGGCGATACAAATACGCCAACGTAGCCGATCCCCAGGAAAACTGGCCTACACTGTCGGGGTCACACGCCTCCACTATGTCGCGTGGCCTGAGCTTGTTTCCGCCGCTCTTATCCGGAAACAAGGTACATCCAAGGAGTAGAAAAACATAAGCACTCAGCTGTGCGTCGTGCGTCCTACGTGCACTGGGGTACAAACACCGCTGCAACACGGATGCGATCTTCACACCTCCGTGTTCCCAAACACCTAGCGCCTCGGTGTACAGTGCAGCCCTGTCCACCGCCAACAACTCTGCCAGCAAATCTGCCTGATCCGCATCAGCCACAGCACAAAGTCGTTTACCCTCAACACGAATCCCCAGAATGGCCTCGACGTCATGTAACATGATTGTCATCTCACCGAACGGAAGGTGGAAAGAGTTTGTATCCGGCTGCCATCGCTCAATGAAAGCCGTGATCAGCGTACTGTCAATCTTATCGTGCATGGTGGCAGGAACGTGATTCACCCCAGTGCCCTCCAGTCGCTCGAACATCTCGCTCTCCGCCGGCCAAGCCTCAGCCCATGTACGCAAAAAGCTACAAGTCTTTTCCCGGGTATGACATTTCAACAACCCCGTAACTGAAGGCCTCTCCTGGTCCTCCCAAATACGGGCAGCTATGTGTCCTAGAAAGCTAGGAATCACACTCCCGTCAACAGGCCCACCGGGCACCTCACTCCTAACAACCCAAGAATCATTACCGGCCCTCGACCGTTTCCTGCTTGCCCCAGATACAGTGGACGCAGATGATGTGCCAGATCTACTAACAAACCTACCACCCCTACCCTTACGCACCTCCACCATATGTGTCTCGTACATGTCATCAACCCTCTGACTGAATGGACCGTAATCATCATACGGTCCACTGCCATCGTCCACATCCTCATCCTCATCTGCGCCCTCCTCCTGCTCCTCCTCCTGGTCACCCTCCTCAGCATCATCATCGTCATCGTCATCCTCATCCCGACGGTGGATCCGTTCTCTACGAGCTGAGGCCGAAATACCACGGGATCTGACATGTCTATGCCCCGACCTCTCCACTGAATAGCTTCTACTAAGAAGCTCTACATTCTTCCCCGCACCATGACGACCCAGTGAATTCTACACAAAATTTTAAAATATATAAACATACAAAAATTTATACGAAAAATAGCTACCACTCCCAAATCAAATAAACTAAAAACATACAAATAATTGTAAACAAAATATAAACATAGAAAATATACAACGAAATTGAAAAAATTTATAAAAATAAACAACAAAATGTAAAAACAATTCAAAAATATATTACACAAAAAAAAAATTAAAAACAATATTTTAAAACAAATATAAAAAAAAAGGGGGGGGGGGGCGCCTTGGCTGGACGCCCAGCCAGCGGTGGTGGCGCCAGCTGCAGACGCCGCCACCAGTGGGCTGGCGCCTGGGCTGGACGCCACAGCCACGGCTGCGGCGCCTTGAATAAACGCCACAACCGTGGCTATGGCGTCCAGCCCAGGCGCCAGCCAACTGGTGGCGGCGTCTGCAGCTGGCGCCACCACCGCTTGCTGGGCGTCCAGCCAGGGCGCCCCACCGCCGTCACGGCGGTTTTTCCCTTTATTTTTTTATTTTTTTTTTTACAAATTGTACCTTGCCTCCTTGGGACATCCTTCCCTCCGCCGCCGCCGCCAATTCCTTGCCTTGCCGCCTCGACATTGCCGTTGTTTGAAATTTTTTTTTTTTTAAGAGAGGTTGAAAGAAGATGAGCAATGAGAGTGTGAGTGATGAGAGTGTGAGTGTTTTTTTTTAAGGTCAAGGGCAATTTTGTCAAACCAAGTGAATTTTGTGGGCTTTATGTAGTAATTTGTGGGCGATGTTTAACAAATCCCATAAAGTAATGTTGTAATTAATATGCAAACTGGATATCATATTTTGTGTATTGTCTTTCTATTAAATGAAAAATAATTTCTAAGTAATTCTTTTATTAGACAAGTAAGATGAACTACCATATCCGGCCAAAATCTTTCACAGGTCAACCCCACTCAGATCTATAGGCTAGATACTAAAGGAAGAAAGGATAAGGAAAGTTCCTAACCTCAAGTGCCCAATTGGAATTATACATTTAAACTCAAAGCTAGCTCAATTCCTGCCACTAGACCAAACTTTATTTGGTGAGAAATAATTAAAATTTATTCACAACATAGTTTTACTTTACTTATCCAAGCATGAGGAGTTTTCTTTAGTTTCTCGCATCCTCGGTGAAATTGTGAAATGATAATGATCCGATAAGAGCTCTCTCAAATACATGATGCACATCACAATAACAAAACTTCATCACCAACAGTTTCCTTGTTGCACCAAGCATAGCTTGGTCTAGTGGTAAGGTTTATATCTCACAACCTTGAAGTTGTGGGATCAAACCCCACTAGAGGCACTTTGGTAGAGATTCCCTTGCCCTCCCCCCCCCCCCCCCCCCCCCCCACACTTTCAAAGTGTCTAGCTCACTAACCCGGGTCGAGAGGACCTGTAAGAGGTTCTGGCCCAATAAGGCCCTTCTCCTTACCCTAACCCCCCCCCCCAAAAAAAAAAAAAAAAAAAAACCCTTGCTGCATTTCACTACGTTTTCTTTAAAAAGCAGAGTAGATTCCAATGGTGTACTAGGGCTGAGCAAAACTATCTGAAGATCCGAAAATCTGATGATCCGCATCCGCATCCGATCTGGATTTTTCGGATATCGAATATCCAAATTTTGGATTTCGGATATCCGATATCCGAAAAAAGTCGGATATCGGATATCGAATATCCGATCCGATATCCGAAAAAATCATCCATTAGCCAAACCCTAAAACTTTTAGACCCTCAATCCCCACTTCCCCAGACCCCCACCCGCCTCTCTTCTTCTCTTTCTCTCTGACTTTCTCTCTCCTTTCCTCATCTTTGAAACTACCTCCATGGCTCCATCCTTTTCTTCCCTCATTCTCTAAACTTTTCCATCTTCTTCTCTACTTCCTCTCTCCTCTTTTCAAAGAAAGCGTGTTCTTTTTTCGTTCATAACCACCACCCTCCTTCCATAAGCACCACCACATCACCACCTAATCCCCACCCCACCACCTTTATTCTCTCTCCTAACCCCGACCACCCCACCACAGCTAACCCTGAATCCGACCACCCACAAAACCCCCTAACTCCAACCACCCTGAAACTCTGACCACCAACCAACCTGAAACCCGAGCACCGTACCCCAGCTACCCACGAATTTCCTCTTCAATTCGAAACCCATACCCTAGTTACCCACGAAACCCGCCCCCTATTTACTCCACCCCAGACACTCTGCGATGGTGGCTTGGAGGTCGGGCTACTGATGCCATTGATGTTGTTGCTTTTTGATGCCGTTGATGTTGTTGCTTGCTGAGTTGCTGATGTCCTTGGAGGTCGGGTGAGAGGGGGTTTCGATTTCGGGTCTGGGTGGAGTTTAGATATGAGGTAAGTGTGATGGTGTTGGCAGCTAAGGTGGGGTTGGTGGTTTCGGTTCAAGTGGGGTGGGGAAGGTTGGTTAGAGATGAGGGTGAGGTGGGTGGTTTAGTTTGTTTTATAAATTTGATTTCTGTTTTTTTTTTTTTTTTTAAATGAACCATAGTTAATCAATTTATGAAAATAAGGTCATTTTTGGGAATAAATTGTTAATTAAGAAGTTTAATTACTATCAATTGGCCTCTACAACAAATAATTTTTGCCAAATAGTTAGAACTTTAACGGCACAGATATTGGATATCCGAGTTATCCGATCCGAAAATTTTAGATATTAGAATATCAGATATCCGAAATTCTCGAATCGGATATCGGATATCAAATATCAGATATCCGATCCGTGCTCACCCCAGGTGTAGCATTTAAACTCAATTGGACACAGGAAGAAAATTCATGGGTTGAAGATTTTGCCTCCTGCCTTGCATCTTTTGTAAGTTACATATAGAATAACAATGATGAGTGAAGTAAAACTGAAAAACAGGATAGAATTCAGTACGTTTCCAAATTTCCAGTTAGATAGTCTTCAATATGAAAGCACAACAGTCTCCCAAAACACTAGCAAAGAAACTTTTTGACACTGCAATATGGTCCCTGAGAAAAAAATATTACACACCAAGAACTAAACTGAAGCTTCTCGCCGGCGCGTAAAATCTTCAATCCATCCATCACTTCAACTTTGAAAAAGATTCTGCAAACGAGCTGATTTTGAAAACAGACAACCTGTATAGAAATATAACAATAAGCTGCTATAAAAGACGAGGTCTCTGCCATCTTACAGGAAAACCTGGACCTGCACACCTTGACAAACTACGTAAGATTAAACATTAAACGACCAAAAAAAATACTGGGATAGTTCCCACTAAAGCATGAAACCAAACCTATAACATATTTGCAACTGATTTCCAGGCGGATGGGAATACATTTCATTCTCCATATTGCTTATGAACCAATATATCATGTTCTGGAAAATAACAAGATTAATGCAAGTGCAACTGAATACTAAAGACTCAAAACTGCTGAACGATAGGAAAGGCTAAAAGCTATTCTAAATTTCTAACCAGCTGGCAACACTTAACTGGCATTCTCAAAAACATTAGATCAGCTGGGTTAATGTAAAGAGAAAGGATTGACTTTGTTAAATTTAATCAATGTGCAATTCTAGTATGCCAAATAGTTTTAACTCCCAAACTTGATTCAAGGATTGACTATATAGCCAAAAAAAAAAAAATAAAAAAAAAATAAAAAAAAAAAAACAATAGTCCCCTCCCTCCAAGTGTAACCACTTTCACCATTCCTGTTTTATTTTTGGACAACATAGCTAGGTTGTTAGGTTTAACCACTTTCACTCTTCCTGTTATTTTTTTGAAGCCAACATATAACTAATGTTCAGCTCATAATATAACCTTAAAACAATACATAGTCCCCTCCCTCCAAGTGTAAACAGCTTATTAATTTATCATAATAAAGTCAGCCATTCTGTACTCGTGTACTTCATCAAACATAATTGATTAAAATCTTTAAGGAATTGTATTGCATTATCTTAAAAATAGTAAAACTTCTATCTTTGAATAATTTTTAATAAATACTAAGTATACAAAAAGCATGTCAAATACAAAGCTTTAACTACTCTGTAGGTTCATTAACACAAATTTCCATATTCATTAATCATAATTGCTCTTTGTGTTTAAGTTGATTTGTTTTGTTAATGAAAACAGCTTTAAGTATGCACGCACGTGATAACCAGTGACCTTGCACCAGCATAGCCCACTAGGCCCGCGTGCAGTGCTGTGCCATAAAAATGCCTGGGCCAGGACCATAGTCACCCCAGACCGGCCAGGCCATGTGACCACTGCAAACTCGTAAAAAAAAATAGAAGAGATTGGGCTTGAAAGAGAAAAATGTGACCTTTACAAGTTAAAAAGGGGGAAAAAAAAAACAAAACAAAACAAAAAAAAACCTTTAAGAGATAAAGATTGGACAGAAGTTCTTGCTTTAATCTTGTTTAATTAGAAATTTTTTCATTTACCATTTCAAAAGTTGGAAAAAAGGTTCTACTTTCATTATCTTTAAGCAGTGAACCTGTACTCCACCTGCACAGTGGAAAATGGGTGGTAAGCTATAACCTTCTATGGGGCTGTTTAAAAAGGGCAAAATATGATTTATCAAGTTCTTATCCTGAGAAGACATATACTTCAATCTATTTGAAACAGGGTAGATGATGCATACCAAAAGTAGTGAATGTTGTCTGCTAAACCACTTCATCCATTTACTGTTGAGGACGGTCATAGTAATCCTCCCCATTCTCCACGGACCCGTTCGCATGGTTATCATTGGCATCATGACTAACATCATTATTCCCATTATCAGTCTGGTCTCTTTCCCTGTTCCACTGCTCAATCTTTGCTCTTCTTTCCTCACTATTCTCCCTCACTGGACTCCTATCCCTTCTACCTACAGGACTTCTTCCCCTATGCCCAGGGCTACGGCTTCTAGGCCTCCTACCCTTGTCAGGGTATCGCTGATTTCTATCATCCTCTCTTCTACCACCATATCCACCACGGCCACCATGTGGACGATCTCCATGTCCCCTATCTCCATGTCCCCGATGTCGTGGAGGACTATGACTTCTACTACGGCTACGCCTCCTTCTATACCTTCCAAACAACTGACGTCTGAGCTCCCTGAAATTGATGTAAACAACCAAAACAAGCATGTTACTAAAAAGTATAAATCTAGCCATCCAACCAAATAAAGAGGGTGATAACACAAAAATCACCTGCTTATTTTTTTCAAATGCATAAAGTTGCAGTAACCTCCACGGTTGCACACATTCTCTTCATACTGCCTGCATGTTGCTTCCCTGAAGTCTGTTACAGGAGAGAAGTCGACAATAATTGGACGGCCTGCAAAATATAATATAAAATGGCATCAGAGCTGCTGTAGAAACTTGATACAAAAACTTTTTTCACTGCTCTCCAGAAGAATTTCATGATTACTCAAAGAGGGTTGAAAAATTCATCAAAGCATGGGAGATCATCATTGTTACTTTCTTCTCATGGGTCATTCAGACCAGAACATGATTCATGGAATTATGGCCCTTCAATTAACCATTGAGCAATGTAATACATTATAGATTCAGTAAAAAAAAAAGAAATAAGAAAAAAAATCAGTGGAAAAAAAGGAATAACAAATCTATTCAGTGGAAACAAAGTATTGGAGGGAAAGAGATTACCTATTTAATTAAATAAAAGTACAAACAAAAAGCATCACAACAAAACAAACATGGTGCAAGGAATTCTATCAGAAGTATAAGATAATATACCAGCATAAAACCTTCCACTCAAGTTCCTAACAGCTTCAGCAGCATGTTCTTCCTCTCGAAATTGCACGTAAACATTGCCCACCTGCACCAGAAGAGGAAACAGGGAATGGAAACCACTGTCAAAACTTGTACAGTTGCACTCGTATATGATAATTTAAGCAATCAGGGTAAGGTAATCGGAAACAATACCATGTGGTCAGCCAAATTGTCACAAATGTTGAGACTCTCAATCTCCCCGTACTTGTTTAGTTCCTCGAATAAATCCTCATAGAAATCCTGCACATTTAATTTAAAACATCAAACTATCAACATATCATCTATCTAATGATCAACTTAAAGATTGAAACAAAAACAGACGGAAGTCCCAACAATTTCAAGCATAACAAAGAGCAAAAAAGCAGATTGATTACATAACAATTAAGCATCACCAAATTAAAGTTTACTAAACCGAACACAAAAATCTAGCAGTGTAATAATCTCACCCATAAACTGAAATACAAACCCCAAAATCTCAACGGAACACGAAAAGCTAAAAATCCGACAGTTCAATAACACAACATCACCAGCAGATAAATTTCATTACAGTTCAACCAAAAACAGAGAAATCTTCAAAACTTAAAACTTGAACAAACTATTCAATACAAATTAAACTACAGCAAACCCTAATTTTTAAAAAAAAAAATAAAAAAGGTTATATAGTATTAAATTATACTATCATGATATCTCGAAAAAATTGAGAACAAATCAGATTAAATATAACCCAAATCTACCACAAACAGCAACCAAACACAAATCCCAAAAAAAAAAATCAAAAACCCTAAACACGAATTAACAAAATAAAAAACCCTAAAAAAACTCAAACCTCAAAGTGTTGTTGAATTTTGGTAGGATCAAGAGGCTGGCCTTGAGGATCAACACCAGGAGTAATCATATCAGGGCGTTGATACATGTTAGCAAGCAGCAAAGTAGGGCTGATACTGGGCTTAGTATGAAGCCTTGAACATCGATCGCCATGTCTGCAAGCTCCGATCTTGAAGTAGAATGGACAGTTCACTCTATCTTTCTCTGTCCCGAATATCGAAGCTAAATGTTCCGCCATTGTTGTACTTTCTCTCTCCTCTCTGAGGGTTGGGTTTCAGTTTGACGACGTTGGAGATTTTGAGGATTTTGGGGAATTTTCTTTTTATAGGGTTTATTTTATTTATTTAAGGGTTGTATATTTATTATTATTAATATAAATTGTTTTTAGATTTGATTAACAATTAAGCAAGTTTGCCCGAGTGGTTAAGGGGGAAGACTTAAGATCTTCTGCACATAAGTGCGCGTGGGTTCGAACCCCACAGCTTGCAAAATTATAGGCTTTCGATTTTTTTTTCCTAAGAAAATTTTAAAATTAGATATTTAAAAATTTTGCCGATAACAACATCGAACAGTGATTTATTATGATTTAAATTATTTAAAATACTAGAAATCATCTCTTTTATTTTAAGACCTAAAAATTATCCTTAGATATTAAAGTACTATATGGAAGTTCAGGTTTTTTCATCTAAGATTTTTAATTATTTGATTTATTGTATTGTATTTAATAATTTTAGACAAAATTACAAAAGTTTAATATATTTTTTTTTTACTATAATTTATAATGAATTTATTAAATATAAATAAATTGTAAATATGATATATATTAAATATACAACATCTAATCGTATGTCATTACATAAACAAATAATCGTTAAGTATCCTAAATTACTAAGATTTATTTAGAAAAGATATTTAATTTATACTAATTTCCATGCAAAAGATTAATTTAACTATTATAACAAAAGATGGAAGCCCATGCGATGCACGGTTTTTTATACTAAATCTCATGAAAAGATTATTTTCTTAATTAAACCCTATAATTTTTTTATTATTTTGCTTGTTAGAAAACGGATAATTTGTTTTATTTTTATGCAACTTATAATGCGACCTTTATTTACTAATATTAGTTATATGAAAATTATAAGTATGATAGATGTTAGAATAAAATCATAATCATGTTCGTATTTATTTAACCTATGATTCGTTTGTATAACGAAAACACATTGTTCCACTATGCATATATAGTTATAGAATCACTATTATTCTTTCACAAACAATAACTTAGACCACCATTACTCTTTTACTCCGTATCAACTTTATACAATGAAAAATTAATAAAGTAAACCCAAAACTACAGGGTTAAAATGAAGACGGTGGGAGTAATAGTAAAAGATATGACTTTATAAATTTTTAAATAGTTAGATGAAATATATATATACTACCAAGAGTGTTGCATTACTAAAATTAATCTAATTAAAAAAAAATCTTTATAATGAAATTTCATTATGATATGTCCTTAATAATAGAGTTATATGTATACACTACTACAATGATTTTTACAATAATAATATAGATATTCTACCATAAACTATAATACACAAAAAAATTATCAAAGACATCTCTTACACTCTTTAATTTTTTTTTTCCCTACTATTATAACATTATAGTTGACTTAGGGCCTGTTCTGATTTACTGAACTGAACTGAATATTTTATGAGAGAAGGAAATTAGGAATTGAACTGAACTGAACTGAGCTGAAAATAAGCTGAAGAGAATAGCCCCTTACTTTTCCAATCCACACATTTCTCTTTGTGCTTGAAGAAATTTCTTTCAATTGGCGAATGGACACAGAATAATTAATATTAAGTTACAATTAAGTTTTTTAACAAAATTTAATACGATAAGTAACATATATAATTAGATTAGGTAAAATAAAACAAAACATACATCTTATAAAATAATGAATAACAATCAATTTATTTTGTTTATCATCAGAAAGCCTTGATATACTTACATTATTTCCAATATTTTTTGTTAATCAACGAATTAGACTTGAAAAAAATTCACACCATGAAAAAGTGTAGATAAATAATATTCACATGTTTGTGTTTTTTGTATAGTATAGTATATATATATATATATATATATATATATATATATATATATATATATATATATATATATATATATATATTGTCTATTTACAATTGAAAAAAAAGAATCAAAATTATATTTTTGAGCGGATGTATACAAATCTTTAATATCATCCTATCTTATATATATATGTGGAGTAGCAAATAAATCTCTTATAAAAAATTTTACCTAAACATGAAACGGGTTGCTAGATAAGATAAAAATTGAACATTTTGGTTTTTTTTTTTTTTTTTTTTTGAAGAATATTGATTTTTTTTAAAAAAAAAAATTGAAGAATATTAGTTAATTATTAATAATTTATATTTCTTTATAATTGTTTTTTTTAAAAAAAAATTGATTGAACATTTTCTTAAAAACAAAATGAACATATATTTTCCTTTTTCAAATATTTAATTTTAAAGAGTTTGTATATAATAAATTTATAGTTTTTTTAATTTAAAATATCATCTTTTAAAAAAGATAATTTTTAGTTTTAAAATAATTTAAATCTTAATAAATCATTATTCTTCATTTTACCTACGTGGCAAAAAATTTAAATTTCATTCGTCACTTTTACTTATGTGGCGAGTGAATTTTTTAATTCTAAAATAAAATACAAATCTAACTTTTAATTGGTTGAAATAATACCTTTGCTTACTGGCGCGCCAAATGCTCTCGAAAAATGCCTACTTTATTTATATATAATATTAGATTAGATTAGATTATTTTAAGAAACTTAAAATTATCATTCATATATATATATATATATATATATATATATATATAAGAGTTTTATTAAAATATCCCACGAGCTTAAATATAATTTAGTTATATTATGGTAACCCAATTTAATGAGGGAAATTTGAGGTAGTCCCACGGCTTTTTTTTTTTTGTGTGGCCAGTCATACCGTGCGACAAGCTGACTGGTGTGGCCAGCCATACCGTGCGACAAACTGACACGCACCAAAACATTGATTAGGTAATTCTTGACCGACCGAATAACCCCTAACCGACCGAGTAAATCCCTCACCGATTCAGTAAACTTTGACCGAATAACCCCGTCCACAATATGTGTCCAGCCACACATGAAAATTTGTGATTTAAATATGTAATTTCTTTTTAATTGTATTTAGGAAATTTGATCTTTTTAAACCATTTACATAATACATATATATAGACTTGTCCAATGGGTTAGGGGCCCATTTAAAGCCATGACCCAACCCTTTTATAAAAGGGTTTTATCCATCCAATATTTAAATGGGGCGGGCTTTTAAAGGGTTATTAAATAATGGGTTTTTAAAGGGTTGGGTCTAAGTTAAAAAGGGCTGAAATTGGGTAACTCTTATGAAGCTTTTTTTATCCTAATTTTTCTGTTTCTAAAACTTCCTAACATCAAATTATGATACCTTGAAAATAAAAATTCTCAATTTCCCCCAAATTATGAACCCTAAAAAAAAAATTCTCGGATTCCTAACGTCAATCTTCTTGCTGCTGCTCTCAATCTTCAATTTATCACCCTTCATTGAATTTTGGACTAATTGTCACTCGTCTTTCTCTCTCTTCACTACAGCGCCCTCCAAAAATGGCGTTCTTTTTAGTCTTCTGGAACCACCACTTCCATCTTTTTCTTCTTCTTCACCGCGCTCTTTCTTCGCCGATTCTCTTTCCACTTCTAGAACTTTCTCTACCAATGCTATCGACAAATCTGAAGTTCCTACTCCCATTGATTATAGGTACTTAATCAATTTTTTCTATGTATGTTGTAATTTTAAGAATTTAGAGTTTTTTGGACTATATTTAGTTATTTAGTTTGGAACTGCGGAGAATTGAATTGGGGATTTTTTTGGAACTTGCTAATTTAGAATTTGATTTGGGTTAATTTTAAATTATAACCCTTTCGAAGTTTTGACTGTTGAAATTGAAAATTAGTATACAATTCTTTGTTTGTATAATTGTGTGATGGTGTTTATAAGTTTTTTTTAGGGATTATTTGCTTGCTTGAATATTTTTGAAGAATACTTGATTAATTAGATGAATGAGCAGCTTAAGAACAATGCAAATTCCAATCTTAGTCACTAATTGTCACTTTTATTTAATGGTGATAACTCTCATAGTACTATAGTAGGTGATATGAACTATTTTCATAATACAATGTGTTGGATTTCAAATTTTATTGTCCGAAATTTATCCTGTACTTTTCCGGAGTTTTACGATACCAATATACTTGCTTTGTAATTTTATTTCTAAGACCCTTATAAGGCCCCTGAAAGACCCTCTATAATTCTTTTATATTGTGTTTATTTCATGGTTGTTGTAGTTTGTTTATACATTTTGAATGGGCTGGGCTTAATGGCCCATGGACAAGCTCGACTCATTTCGGATTAGGCTTGGCCTGGCCCGGCCCGACCCATTTCATATAAAGCCCTGACTAGTCCGTTAAACAGGTCTACGTATATAGTAAAATGATTTGTGACAAATTTACATAGTTTTTTTTTTTTGGAAAATTTTACATAGTTTTATGACACTTCTTAATCCATTTCACATAAAGTTTAAGGCTAACAACTTTAAATGTGACTAATTTGTGTGTCAATTCATCTAAGTTAAACTTTTGAAAAGAAAGCAATAATGGAATGATTTCTCCTTCGAATCCTTCATAAAGTTATATAGATTGTGTGAAATATTTAATTTTATTATTTCGTGGGTAAACTTAACATCGTGAAATAACACTTTAGTAGGTTTGTTGGTTAAGTGAAAACCAAAATATATTGCACACAAGTGCACATGCGACTTGAATCTCATGTTTTGTTTACCTTTTTAAATATGATTGGATTGTATGTGAGTTGATCAGCTCTAGGATTGATTATACTCAATGAAGTTTCATCTTCTTTTGAAAAGAAAAGACCATTTTCTTATAATTAGAAAATTTCATTTTTTTTACACTGAATAATGGAATAATGTAAACAAATTATTTTATTTAATATATTGCCAACTTACCAATAATTTCATTGATACATCCTTATAATAGATAGAAGAACACTGGAAATAACTGAAAACCCAAATATCAAATATACAACCCCTAATTTATAACTAGATAACCCCTCATTTATGACTAACCAACCCTTATAATACAACTCTTGATTTATATAATTGAGTAACTTTTAAAAAACTAAATAAGTAACCTTGCAATACTAAGTAACCTTAAAAAAAACTAATTAAGCCATAAAAGATTAATTATTAAAGTGACCCATTAACTACTTATTAAATAAAAAATTTAGTAACCCTTGATTTATGACTGATCAACCCTTAAAAATACAAGTAACCTCTGATTTATAATAAGGTAACCCTTAAAAATACAAGTAATCCCTGATTTATAATAAGGTAACCCTTAAAATATTGTTTAGAAATTCTAATCGAGCTTGATATTTACAATTCTATGATATCTCACATAGTTATACATTACTGTAGATTGTTAAAAGAAAATGATATTTTCCAAGAAATTTTTGGTAAAAAAATAAAAAAAAAAAAAGAAAAAAGAAAAAGAAAAAGAAAAAGAAAAAGTAAGATTACAAATTGACTTCACCCAAATTAAATGAATAAAAATATTTTGTTTCCCACAAATATAATTGTAAAACGCTCACTAACTTGAGATTAAAGTTACTCACTGTTGTTTTTTTTTTGTAAAAAAAAAAGGTAAATTGCTTATTGTTACTTGTGGGCCTGTGGCTCGCTATTTCCCTCTTAGATGTTTTCCTCACAAAACATGTTATGGAGTGAATTGCCAAACACCTCCAAGGTTCCCTTATTTGTAAAAGTCCAAAGGGCACCTAGAATCTTCCACACGAAGATGAAGAAACATAGCCACATTCATACTAATATTTTAAAATAGAAAACTTAAAGAACACTTGTCCTTTTCTTGATTATCTGATTTTTGCTTTTTTTTTTTCCGGTTTTAACTAAAGTGTAAAAAAAAAAAAAAAAAAAAAATTCCTACAATTCAATTCCCTCAAAAAAGATATCAATCTTTATTTGTGTCTCTTGGGTTTTACTAAATTTCATTATATAAATTTTCAATTACACACAAAAAAAAAAAAAAAAAGAAGTTTATTTTCCCTCTCTCTAACTTTTTACTCTTTCTCTATTTACCCTAATTCTACCGTTTCTTTCTTTCATCTGTAATTTATATTAAGTAATTTAAAAAAAAAAAATTGTCGACATGTATACAAACTTCAAAAAATAATAGCGTTATTGAATTTAAGGGAGCAATCAAAGGTATATTTTCTCACCTTTATTTACAATTGGGTTTTTTCTTTCAAATTTCTTTTCACTTTTTCGTTGTTTTGTATTTAATCATTTTTTAACAAATTGTGTTTTAGAATTTTGTCTAGGTTTTTATAAAACTTTGTATAATTTTTTTTTTTCTTTTTCAATGTTTAAAGATATTTTTTTTCTAATTTTTTTTAATTAATCATGTGTCGCTTTTATTTTTATTTTTCTTCAGATCTTGATTTTTTAAGTTTACGTAGGATTTTAATATTTTACAATTTGTTTTTGAATTTTTGGTTGATAGGTGTTTAATCGGTTTTTTTAAGAAGTAAGAATTGTGTATTAAAATTTCGTTTGGATTTTTTAAAAGATTTGCATAATTAATTTTTTTTTTTACAATGTTTATATATCGAGTTTTTTTAATTCTATTTAAAATATATTTTATTTTGTTATATATTTCCTTTTCATTTTTTAAGATCTCAATTCAATTTTTTTTTTTTTACTTCGTTTTTGCCTATGGTTTTCGTTTATTGTGTTTTTAATACTATTTTTGTAAACCTGAATAAGATTTGCAAAATAATTTTTTTATTTATTCTATGTAATTTTAATTACGTTGTTAAATTGTTATTTCAACTTATTGCTATCATGATGCTTTACAGGAGACAGAGTAGTTATTTTTATTCTTTCCTAGATGCTACATTGTATTTTCATTATATATATTTTTAAATCTTTTTTGAAATTTTACATTTTTTTTTGAAACCTTTTGAAATTTTTGAAATTTTACATTCTACTCTATATATTTTTCTATTTTCAGTTTTCTATTCTTTTAAGTATTGTTGATTTTATTTGTTAATTGGTGATTTTATGTGTTTTGTAGGTGAAAAACTAAATATTCAACAAAGGAACAATATATTTGGATTGGAACTATAATATATAATTTCATGAAGAGACAATTGGAATAATTTAATAAGAATTTTATATGATTAGTGTTTCGGGGTTTTCTGATGTCCTGCGGGAGAGTTACAATTCCGAGACTGGAACCGGACGCCTGTACCTGCAAAATAACGGAGACTCCTGAGAGCTCCGCCTCCAACGGTCAAGTTAGTACCTGATTAAGGAGTGATTAATACGGAAATTAAAGTAATAAGATCTCTCTAGGTGAGAGTGTTTAATGTTGGTAATCTGCGTCGTTAGCGAGATTAGCCGGTTATTAGTGTTCCGTAATGTTTCTGTTCTTCTCTTGATTTCTTGATCTGCCTAATTAATGAGGATTAATTAAGTATTTATAGCCTTGAGAAGCGTGCCACTCTCTAGGTTTAGGGTAAACCTAGGGTTGACCGGGCCTCTATACTGGATTGGGCCTTGTTGGCCGGTTTTCCCATTTGGCATGGGTGGACACGTGGCGTGCCTCGATTGGTCCGTAGAGGACGTATCTGTGATTGACACGTGGCAGGCTCCTATTGGCCTTCGTGAAGGACACGTGGCGGAACCTGGTTGGTCCACTTGTCAGACGGTGATTGGTGGATAAAAATCCCCTAATCATTTGCCCCTCACAGGTGGCACGTGACTGGTCACGTGTCGCCTGTGACAGGTGTCGCACGGTGACAGGCGACGGCCTGCTACAGGTGTCACCTTGCAAATGGCCGAGAGATTTTCCCGCCCAAATTTTGAATTTGGAAGCGACCCTTCGCCTCCTCACTTTGCCTATATAAGGAAGTGCTGACTTCGGTCATTTTCACATTTGAGAACTTTGCGAGAACATTCGGACCCCTGAACTTGCTCTGACATTTCGGACCTTTTCTGCCTACCGCCTGTTCTGACAAGCCGACTGCACCGGACTTCCAGAACTTCATCAACCGTCACTCGTTCAGGTAACTCAGTTCTCTTACTCTTAATTTTCTTTTTATTTTTTGAAATGGCACCACGGAAGCACACGACACGACCTAAGTTAGTGATCAGCCGGTCACCGGGGACGGCTGAATCTAGGACTAGGAGTGCCGCCTGCCCTTTTCTGGACCCATCTTTGCCCTTTATACAAAGTCCGACTGTATCTGTGTCTATGCAGAACGTGATGGCCAGAACAAAAAAGACTGCTATGATATCAAACTCAGACGGCTCCTCCCAAAGGGTGCTCATTAGTGAAACATCTGACCAGGCGCCAGATGTAGAATTGAAACGAGGCGGCTGCCAAGCCGACAGTTCTGAGAGAGGGGCCAAGGTGGTCCTTTCCCATCTTACCATTGACATGTCTAATTTTCCTCCTGCTCATTCTAAGGGAGAGGAGGCGGGCCCCTCTGGGAGAGGGGAGGAGTCGTCCTCTTCGGACTCGTCAGAGGACGAGTCCGAGTCCAGCTCTTCTGGCCACAGTTCTCCAGGCTCAGAAGAAAGACATAGCCGCCTACAAGAGGCGAGACTTTCTCATGCAGTTGAGAAGGGGGACAATTGGGCGGAGCCGTCCGCCTCTTACAGAGAGGAAAACGCCCCCTACTACTGCATGGTACCCCGGGGCCGGATCGCAACCATGCAAGACAAAGTGGCGAGCTTTATTGCTAACCACAGAATGGGCCCGGAATTTTTACTGTTCGTGCCGGATCCAGAAGACACTGTCGTCTGGCCGGCTGGTACCAGCTATGATGACGGATGCTTTGGCTGCTATGTGGCGGCCATCAAAGCTGGACTGCGCTTCCCATTACATCCGGCTGTTCAGCGGATTTTAGATGGGTATGATTTGGGGTTATGGCAGTTAGCCCCCAACTCTTGGGTAAACGTACTCGGCTATGTGGCCGGGTGCGAAATGTACGGGGTGGAGCCAAGCTTTGAGGCTTTCGCCCACATGAACTATCTCAGCCGGACCCCTAAGTCGGGAGGTACCGGCTGGTATCAATTAACAAGCCATAGGGGTTACCTCATGACGAGAGGTAAAGCGAACAAATGGAAGGATTGGCGGAACACCTTCCTTATCATTGAGGGTTCAGACACGGAGCTGAACCAACGTTTTAACAAGTGGAATAGGGATCCGCCTCTTCTCGCAGGCGGCCGCAGCATGCCGCCTGTTCCCCCAAAGGCTAAAAGAGAGATCCTAGACAAAGGACTCTTCAAAGTAGAGACTAGGGTGAACCCTACTTCAGGGGTACGAGAGCAAGTACCCCTAAACTGCGTCCCGAGCTTCAAGTGGCTCTATGACGAGTACTTTTTGGCCGCCTGTGGCCTCAGCAGTCGGTGCTCTAGAGGTAGCCGGCCTGACAAATACTCTGTTTTTTTCACGCCTTGTTTACTTGGGATCTTTACTAACTTTGCTGTTTATTTTTTTGCAGCTGACGCCATGAGTAAAATAACAGCATCCAAGACTGCGGCGGCCATGTTGCGGGCCTCTCTCATGCAACAGTCTTATGCCGACTCCCCCAACAAGGGGGCACCCTTGGTAGGCTTCGAAAACTCTTCCTCTTTTAGTTGTCTTATGCATATACTAACTCTTTTTGTTTTCAGTCTGGCACTCCAAGGGCTTCTTCCTCGCAACAGCCGGACCCCAAGGCCCGGAGGACGACTGTTGCAAGTTCTCCTGGGTCTTCCAGGAAAACAGTGGCGGCTGAGAAGCAGCCGGCCACTTCTTCTAAAACCCCGGCGGGGCCGCCTAGAAGTATGGACAATCACTTGTAAAAACTTTCACACTTGCTTCCTTCTTGACTAGGTCTAACTTGCTTTTTTCTTACGCTTGATGCAGCCGGCCCTCAGGGGCTTGACTTGGTTGAGGTAGCCAAGTCCATGATCAAAGTCGTTCCTCCATCTGAAAGGGAGGCGGTCAGGGGTGCCGGCACCCTTGACCTTGATGGGATTTCAGGGGTCCTTGCTGAGGTATACTTAGCATATTTTTGAGTATTTGAGTTCCAGGACGCCTGTTATCTTTTTTGTTTGGAAACTGACGCCTGTTTTTTTGTACTTAGGCCCTGCTCCGAGTTAACAGCCTTCGCAAGCCGATTGATCGGAAAAACAAAGAGGTAAAGGCCGCAAAAGCTATGGCCGCCTCCAACTGTGATAAGGCAATGTTTCAAATTGCCCAAAATGAAGTACTGACCATTGATCTTCTTTATTATCAGGCGCAGGCTACCGCCGCTGTTCGGGCTCAGTTAGAGGCGGCCCAAAAGAAGAATGACGAGCTGGAGGCGACCGTCACAAATCTTAAGGCCGAGCTGAAACCTCTTCGCCAAAAAATGCACTCTTACGAAGCCATGGAGAAGTCTTTGGCCAACGTAAAAGAACGCCTGGTGAGCCAAGAGAAGAGTCTTACCCAAGAGCTCTCGGAAAAGGCCGAGCAAGAGAAGAAAGAGCTCGTCCGGGAGATGGTGGAAGACTCCGCTCAAATCCAGCGCATGACCTGGGGCCGACTGTTCCCCAGTGCCGACTTTGCCTCATGGGAAAGAACGTACCGCCAGTGTTCGGAAACATATAATCAAGAGATCCTGGCGGCTGCTGAAGAAGAGGCGTTGGTAGGTACGTTGGAGGAGGAGGAAGAGCCGGTTGTGGCGCTTGTGCCACTTGGGGGTAAGGCATCAAAAGAGGGTGCAGCTAAAGCCGAGTCCAGCAAGAAGAGTGATGACCAGGCGGCAGCTGCTAATACTGAACTGCCCCCTTCTTAAGCTTAAAGTATATTTTTTCCACGGCCTGCGTGCCGTTTGCTTTGTATTTACCCGGCTAGGGGGCCGGGGTTTTGAATATTTTGCTGGTCTTTAATGACCGGCTTATTTTTAATCAAATTTTTGTTTTGATTCAATTTTGTCTAAGTATTCCATATCTAAAATCCCATTGTTCACTAGACCGACTGTTGTGTATGGCCGAACGTTGCAGACAGGTACAAATAGTAAGTACGCCGCCTATGCCTTTGGACGACTGGTTGTCTGTTTCCAGGATAGACGATCAGTCGGCCATTTATTCAATCGGTTTTCGAAATATTTATTCAATCGGTCTGACCAAGTAAATAGTATTACCTAGTCGCCAAGGAATTAAGTAAGATAACAAGCGGCGGGTACCGGTTGTTTCCCTTTATTGCCAATGTTGGCTTTTAACTCGTAATTTGTTAACCTAGCAAGAGTAGTGGTTGAGAGCCCCTGTTTATTAAAAACAGGCGGACGACTCATACCTTTTAGGCTCCATACTAAGTTTGAGTGACTATTAAGTTAACATAGGAGTTACTTAGTCTTCGTCACAATCTAGATTGAGAAGTAGAGGTACCAGGCGGCGTAGGCCGGCTAGACCCCTTGATTCACCAATGTTTGTTGGCTATTAACTCAATAGGTACCCCCTGCATTTATCCCAAGTAATACAGGCGGTCATCTGACTCAGATGTCAACTGCTACCACTGGTTTGGTTAGTGATAGAGTTATCCTTGTCTCAAAAACGGCTACGTGGTTGCCCTTGGGGACAGTCGTATAGGTGCCGTGTAATTAGTTTATAGAACAATGTTCCACCCAAAAGGGAGCTTCTCTCTGCGACGAATTTCATCCGGAGGGATGCCGTCGGACGCCTGCTATGATGTTGGGACAGGTCGTATTAGTTTTGTAGATTTGATCAGGTGGCTTGGCGCCTGGTCTGATCATTCGGCCGGTGGCCTTGGTAAGTTCTTGGTGAACGTAGGTGCTAAGTAAAAGAAGGGTAGCCGCCTGTTAGGCACAGGGTCGGCCAGGCCCTAATCTTTTTAGCTAAGTATTGTGAGTAAAATACTCAATGGAGAGTAGCCGACTGTAAAGGAACAGACGGCATGCCCCTCTGAAGATTGAGTGAAAAACTCAAATGAAGAGTAGCCGACTGTAAAGGTACAGACGACATGCCCCTCTGAAGATAGAGTGAAAAAACTCAATGGAGAGTAGCCGACTGTAAAGGTACAGACGGCATGCCCCTCTGAAGATAGAGTGAAAAAACTCAATGGAGAGTAGCCGACTGTAAAGGTACAGACGGCATGCCCCTCGTAATACAAAAATTGAATAGTAAGTGCAAACTTTATTAAGTAGCTCTTTACTTTACATCTTTCAGAAGAAATATTTTTTAAGGTTATCTACATTCCAAGTTCGAGGCAACGGTTGTCCGTCTGGTGTTTCCAGACGGTAGGTACCGTCCCTGACTTCCTCATAGATTCGGTAGGGTCCTTCCCAGTTGGGAGTTAGTTTGCCAGACTCATTAGCCCTACCAACTGCTTCCATTTTTCTAAGTACAAAGTCCCCTACTTTGAGTGGACGCCTGTGTACTTTTTTGTTGTATGATCTAGTCATTCTCAGGCGATAGATCTCATGGCGCAAAACAGCATTGCCCCTCTTTTCAGGAAGTGAGTCTAATGCCAGGCGCATGGCTTCCCAGTTTGCCTCTTCGTCATATAGCATTACTCGAAGAGTCGGCTCGTAGTGTTCTATTGGAAGAACAGCTTCCGCACCATAAGTTAGGAGGAATGGAGTTTCTCCAGTCGCCCCTTTTTCAGTCGTCCTAATGGCCCAGAGAACATGTGGTAGTTCATCCGCCCATAGGCCGCCTGCTCGTTCAATCTTTTTCTTGAGACCGTCTGAGATGATTTTATTAAAGGCTTCTACCTGGCCGTTTGCTTGTGGACGGCCGACAGACGCAAAGTAGTGTGCAATTCCTTGGTCTCCCAACCAGCTTTTGAGAACAGGCGTCTCAAATTGGGGACCATTATCAAAAACCATAGACATGGGAACCCCGAACCGAGTGATGACGTTTTTCCAAATGAATGAAATTACATCTTTCGTCTTGATTCCCTTTACAGCCTCCGCCTCTACCCATTTAGTGAAGTAGTCAACGGCAACAAGTATATACCTTCTGCCGCCTGTAGCAGGCGTATATGGACCCAGAATGTCCATGCCCCACTTAGCAAACGGTAGTGGGCTGTGAATGGTAGTGAGGTCAGTAGCCGGACGGTGAATTAATTTGCCAAACCTTTGGCACTTATCACATTTTTTCACCATCTCCATTGCATCTGCTTCCAAAGTAGGCCAAAAGTAGCCCTGCCGCCTTGCCCTTTGAGCAAGCATCCTACCACCTATATGAGAAGCACAGTAACCAGAGTGAAGATCATCTAGTATCTCTCGTCCCTTTTCAGGAGTAACACACTTTAAGAAGGGTTGAAGGTACCCCCTCTTGTGAAGTTCTCCCTGTATCATTTCAAAACAGGAGGCTCGTTTTTTCAGTGCTGCCGCCTGTTGAGGATCATCCGGCAGTGTACCGTTTGTCAGATATGCCCTGATTGAATCCATCCAGGTTGAGCTTCTGTCTAGGATTCCAATAGGGTTTTCCTCGATGCTTCTCTTCTCCATTACTTCCCAAAAAACAGTTCGAGGAGTATCGGAGGAGGCGGATGATGCTAATTTTGACAGTGCATCTGCCTGGTTGTTTTCTGACCTCGGCACTTGGATCAGATGGAAATCCTCAAGGGAGCCGACTGCTTGTCGGACCGCCTGTAAATACTTGATCATGGCCGGATGGGTTGCTTCGTATTCGCCATTGTACTGACTCACTATTAATTGTGAATCAGAACAGGCGTCTATTTTTCTTGCCCCTGCCGCCTTGCACATGCGGATCCCGGCTAGTAAAGCTTCATATTCTGCCTCATTGTTTGAAGCCTGAAAACTGAAGCGTAGAGCATACTCGAACCTGTCGCCCTCTGGAGATTGACATACGACGCCTGCTCCACAACCATTTGAAGTAGAGCTTCCGTCCACATATACCTTCCAGACTTGGTCTGGAACTTGAGAGTCAGGAGGTCGAGTCATCTCTACAATAAAGTCAGCAAAGGCTTGCCCCTTCACTGCTTTTCTAGGCTCGAAAGTAATTTCGAGGCTCTGTATTTCTATGGCCCATTTGATCATTTGTCCTGACGACTCCATGATGGTAAGGGGCCGCTTGATTGGTTGGTCGGTATACACGACGACTGAATGTGCCAAAAAGTAGGGCTTCAATTTTTTAACAGCCATGAAGAGTGCAAGACCAAATTTCTCCACTAGGGGATACCTCAACTCGGCATTTTTCAGTACGTGACTGACAAAGTAGACCGGGAGCTGACAGCCGTCCCTTTCAGCAAGGAGCACAGCGCTTAACGCATGATCAGAGACGGCCAGGTACATGTAGAGATCCTCTTTGGGCAAAGGGCTGACCAGCCTCGGCAAGGAATGCAAGTGAACTTTTAACTTCTGGAAGGCGGCCTCAGCATCCGGCCCCCATTCAAACCTTGCCTTTTTCTTAATTGCCTGGAAAAAGTATAGGCATTTGTCGCCTGATCGGCTTAGGAATCTCCCCAAGGCCGCCAGACAACCTGTTAACTTCTGAACCTCTCGGATGGTACGAGGCGACTGCATGTCAATGACCGCCTGCACCTTCTCAGGGTTCGCCTCTATTCCTCTCTGATTGATAAGGAATCCGAGAAATTTCCCAAACTCAACTCCAAATACACATTTCTTGGGATTGAGCATGACATGGTGCCGCCTGAGTGTGGCGAAAGTTTCTCGGAGGTCCGTCAGATGATCTTTCTGAAGTTTAGTCTTGACAATCATATCATCAATATATGCCTCGACGTTTCTCCCAATCTGATCAAAGAACATTGTGTTTATCATTCGTTGGAAGGTAGCCGGGGCATTCTTAAGACCAAACGGCATGACCGTGTAACAGTATAACCCCTGATCAGTGACGAAGGCCGTCTTCTCCTGATCTTTCTTCCATAAAGGAATTTGATGGAAACCAGAATAGGCGTCCATAAAACTCATCAAGGCATGACCTGCTGTTGAGTCCACCAGATTATCAATTTTAGGCAGAGGGTAACTGTCTTTGGGGCACGCCTTGTTTAAGTCTGTGTAGTCTACACACATTCGCCAGGTGCCATTCGGCTTTTTAACAAGCACCACATTTGCAACCCAGTCTGGGAAGTAACATTGCCGAATGAACCCTGCATCAAGTAATTTTTTAACTTCGGCGGCTGCCGCCTGACTTCTTTCTTCGCCATGGTTCCGCTTCTTTTGCCGTACCGGCTTCTTTTTCGGATCCACAGCGAGTTTATGTACTGCCAGATCAGGACTAATGCCTGGCATTTCATGGACTTCAAATGCAAAGATGTCCTTGTATTCTTTCAATAGATTGTGAAAGTCGTCACCAAGGTTTCTCAGAGCAGTCGTCCCAACTTTGACTGTTCGGTCAGGACGTGAGTCGTCTAAGATAAGGTCCGCATGCTCACCAGCCGGCTGAGGGCGGAACTCATCCGGCCGCTCCTCTGCCAATGATTGCTATTTTCTTGCTTTTCTTGCGGACTCTGTCTGGGACGCCTTTCTCTTTTTGTCGCCTGTTTCTTGAACAGGCGCACTCTCCTTGACATTGTCAAGGTCTGTTTTTTCTCCACTTGACCCAGTGGCCATAACAGTGGGCTTGACATCCGAGAGATAGCACTCTCGGGCCATCCTCTGATCTCCCCTTAAGGAGCCGTCTGTTCCATTATCCCTCTCAAACTTAAGCAGCATAAGAGACGGGATTATAACAGCCTTGGAATTATTCAGGGTTGGTCGACCCAGAATCATGTTGTAGGCCGAGAGTTCCTCTACTACTAGGAACCGGACTACCATGTGTCGTCCTTCCCCTTTTTCGCCCAGGCGAATGGGTAAATCTACTCGTCCCAGTGGGTGGACGACTCCTCCTCCAAACCCTATTAAAGGGTGGGAGGCCGGATGTATGCAGTCCGTCTGATATTTCAGTTTTGACAGACATTTGCTGCTGATGAGATCTGAGGAGCTCCCGGTATCTATGAGGATTCGGCCAACTCTCTGGTTGGCCACTTTACATTCAATAACGAGAGGGTCGTCATGCGGCCCCCTTACCCCTCCTAGATCCTCTTCAGTGATGACAATCTCAGGAAATGTATATTTGGACGGCCGTTCTTGGTGAACGGAATTTACATCTAACCGCCTTATATTATCTTTGTTGCCCCTAATAGTGGGGCCGCCTCCTGAGAAGCCGCCTGCAATGGTGTAGATGACTGCATCATCTGTATCGGAACTGTCGGCCTGTTGATTCTTTTTGGCCGACTGCTTTTTTGAGGAAGTGTTCCCCGTAGATTTCTTGACATAAGTGTCAAGATCACCTTGCTCAGCCAAGCGGTCTAGGTACCGCATGAGACTGATGCAGTCATTGGTGTGATGACCAACGTCATCATGATAAGCACAGATTTTGTCTTGGTTCCGGTTGTTTGCAGAACCCTTCATGGGGACCGGCTTCTCAATTGAGAACCGTCCCTTTATTTCTTTTAGGATAAACTGGTTATCCTTGTTAAACACATACTTTGGGGAGTATGGTTTGAATTCTTTTTTCTTTTTCTGGGACGGCATTTTAGAGGAATCAACCGCCCAGACCTCTTTTCTTTTCTCATCTTTGTTAGACGACTGTTTCTGTCGTCCGTCTCTTTTGTCGAATCTTTTCCCGTCCGACTGTTTTATCGTACACAGATCAGTCGCCTGTATATAGGCTTCTGCTTCAATCAAGGCCTCTTGAAGAGTCGCCACCCTTTTTCGAACTAAATCAAATTTGAAGGTAGACCCGTCTTTGAGACCTCTAAAAAAGTCAGTATAAGCTACCTCATCCGGTAACCCTTGAATCTGTATTCTCATCAGGTTGAACCGCCTGATGTAAGAACGAAGCCCCTCCTTTTCGCCCTGCTGAATTGTTCCCAAATCAAGGGTCGTTTTCTTCGCAGGGATGTTCATGGCGAAGTTGGAGGCAAATAAGTAAGCAAGCGTCCTGAAGCTGTTTACACAACCAGTCGGCAGGTTGCCGAACCATTGCTGTGCGATTCCCTTGAGAGTCGCTGGGAAACACTTGCACCAAGTGGGATCATCCAACCCTTGAAGGTACATCAGGTTGGTGAATGCCATCAGATGGTCTTCTGGGTTAGTAGTGCCGTCATAGGCGCCTACTAGTACATTTTTTACTTTGGCTGGCTGAGCGGCTTCAGTAATTTCCTTGGAGAAGGCAGACGGCTGTTCACCAAGTCTTAGCAACCGTAGCTGCCAGTCCATAGGTTGGACGTTTTTTGCTGCAGGTCCACCAAATGGAGGTGGCTGCATAAAATACTGTTGTTGCGGCACAAATGGTAAGTTTGGTACCGCCTGGGCACTATGAAAGCCGGACTGATGGGAGGTGCCGCCTGACTGACTCTCATGGTACGACTGAGTATGCCTCATCGAGGCATTTCGCAAACTGTCTTGAAAATTTGAAGTAGAAGCCGATTCTGACAATCGGTCACTCTTCTTCTGCTCTAGCAGTAGCCGAGCATCTGTGAACGTTTGCTTTGACCCGTCCGCCTGAATATGACGAACCGGTTTCCTATTTCCCGTAGGATAACGGAGTTTTGTGAAATCAAGAGCAGGTGGCTCCCGCTTCTTGGATTTAGGATGAGGAGTCGCCTCTCGCCCTTGAACTGGCTTCCTCTTCAGTGAAGTGGAAGGTTTTTTGGCCGACTGCTCTTTGACTGAAGCAGGCGGCTTTTTGTTGATCAACTCTTGAATCTCTCCCTTGAAGTCCCTCATGAAGGTCATGAGTTCGTTCCTTGTGATGGGAGCAGACCCATCAGTCGGCTGTTGCCGAGCAGGCGGTGCGCCTGCTGGCTCGCTTCCTGTTTGAAGATGCTCCCGTTCCCTCCTTTCGGTATGACGGGTACGTCGGGCCCTTAGGGTCCCGTCTGGAGCTGTATGAGTTTCCACTTCAAATTCACTTTCGGTATCATGGTCCGACTGAACTTGAGGGTCGTCTAGGGGACGCCTCTCTTCAGGAGTCGGTACAGACTTGGATGCCATCTCTGAAGTACTCTCCCCACAGACGGCGCCAAATGTTTCGGGGTTTTCTGATGTCCTGCGGGAGAGTTACAATTCCGAGACTGGAACCGGACGCCTGTACCTGCAAAATAACGGAGACTCCTGAGAGCTCCGCCTCCAACGGTCAAGTTAGTACCTGATTAAGGAGTGATTAATACGGAAATTAAAGTAATAAGATCTCTCTAGGTGAGAGTGTTTAATGTTGGTAATCTGCGTCGTTAGCGAGATTAGCCGGTTATTAGTGTTCCGTAATGTTTCTGTTCTTCTCTTGATTTCTTGATCTGCCTAATTAATGAGGATTAATTAAGTATTTATAGCCTTGAGAAGCGTGCCACTCTCTAGGTTTAGGGTAAACCTAGGGCTGACCGGGCCTCTAGACTGGATTGGGCCTTGTTGGCCGGTTTTCCCATTTGGCATGGGTGGACACGTGGCGTGCCTCGATTGGTCCGTAGAGGACGTATCTGTGATTGACACGTGGCAGGCTCCTATTGGCCTTCGTGAAGGACACGTGGCGGAACCTGGTTGGTCCACTTGTCAGACGGTGATTGGTGGATAAAAATCCCCTAATCAATTAGTTTTGTACAAATAATTTTATTTTCATTGTACTCTCATAGTGTTTCTTTTTTGAAAGAATACTGTTTATTGATGAACTAAAGAAACATTAATAATAAAAATCTTAACAGAAGTAATAGTGTTTGATTAAAGTTTAATGATTTTATTGTAAATTATTTTGTATTTTATAATTTATCATTTAATGCATCCTTATGTAGTTAGGCTAATGTTTTCCATCACATGTATGTTGGGTTTGTGTTAAACCTGTATTAGTAAATGGTTTTTTTTTTTTTTTTTGGATTAGAATATATTGCCTTATTACATTTACGTAGTCTATTATGTTACTAACATAATGCAATTTATATTTACACATGTTTTGATTTTAAAACAACCTAAGAACAAATTAAATGGGGGTTGTTAAACGTCGCTCCCAAATTACTAGGCGTCGCTCGCATTTTTTCCTTGAAATTCCGTATTTACCCTTCGTATATAAATACTCACGACACTTACAACACATTTCACGCTCGATAAACTTAAAAATCTGAAATTTTTAAAAAAAAACACATAAAATTCACAAAAATAACTAATATTAACTAATAATACTAATACT
This sequence comes from Chenopodium quinoa, assembly GCF_001683475.1. NCBI lineage: Eukaryota > Viridiplantae > Streptophyta > Magnoliopsida > Caryophyllales > Amaranthaceae > Chenopodium > Chenopodium quinoa. The sequence continues at coordinate 2,548,949 of NW_018742980.1, forward strand.
AATTATTCAAATTATCACAAAAATAATAATAATCACAATAAAAATTATAATTATCATACAAAAATTACATTAATAGATTTGATTAATTAATTTCAAAAAAAAAAATAAAAAAAAATTGGACATTTGCCTAAAGAATCTGGATCCTCCATGGTGGATCCGCCTAGAATTTCCAGATCCACCATGAAAGATCCGAAAATTCTAGGCAGATCCTCCATTACATCCGCCTAAAATTTCCGAATCTTCCATGGTGGATCTAGAAATTTTAGGCGGATGTACGCTTTTCAAAAATAATAAAAAAAAAATTCGAGGACTTACGAATCCTCTGACGATGCCTCCGGTATACGATCGTTGTCGTCATCCATCATTCTAAACCCGTCGCTAAAGCTTAATAAATTTTTTACAAAAAAAATGGGATTTTTGGTGGTGGGCTCGGGAATTTTGGGTTGGATGTCGTGGGATCGGGAAATTTTTTAACCAAGTGGTAGATCGAATGTGCTCGGGAATAATATTAAAATGCTCGGGAATTTTTTAACCAAGTGGTGGAGCCTTATATAGTCCAAGTTATGAAAAGGGCAATATGGTCCTTTCATGTCAAAATGGGAGCGACGCCTGGTAAATTGAGAGCGACGTTTAGCAGTTCACAATTAAATACACAATAGTAAAATTCTTTAATTGAAAAACATATAATTTGTATTTAGCCAACAAGAGTAACCCGTGCATCGACAGGCTAAATACTAGTTTACTTAATAAAGAAACTGTGAGAAGTTTATAGTACATATAGGTCATTACATAAGCCTTCTCTTTTACAATGTGTTGCCATTTATGTGTTCCAAAGTCTTTAATGTTGTCATTTGACCATTGGAAACCAACATTCTTCTCCCTTCTATTTTGATAATTAATTTAAGAGGGTGTCCAATCCGTATTCTTTATTTGATTTAATTAATTAATTAATTAATCTACTTTGATTTATTAATTTTATTGAAGTTTTAATTAATTTACTTTGATTAATAATTTTATTGAATTTTACTAACGCTCTAGTTGTGATGCTAGTTGCAAGGTAATCAAAGTGTTGTGAATTTGTGATGCTAGTTGAATATTAATCTTTATGTTTAATTAATTCTACATGTTTAACCCTTTAAATTAAATACTACTAAATATGCAATTCGTATAATAAGTAGCCGCCTATAAGAATTAGTGTATAGTCTATATGCATGCTTACTTCAATTAATTACCGTCATATGAGACACGGAATATGCAACAAATCTTTGTAAGTAGTGGTTTTCTCATCTGTTAGGAGGGCATTACAGATGCATTTGCAATGTGTCGCGCCTTTTGCATTCGAAGGTGGTCATGTTCATTCACAATGTCACTCACTGTTAAGCAAAGGGAAAAAAGCATCTTAAACAGAAGAACATGACCCTATCAGTTAATGGGAAGCGCAGGCAGCAAACTTGAGCTATGCAAAGAACATTAGAAAGACTCAAGCTAAACATTCATTCACTACTAGATAATAAAATAAAAAAAACATAAAACCAAAGCAACCGCCAGATTCCAAAACATTTAACGCTAATTAGTGTTAAAGCTCTCAACAAAACTTTTAACAAAGTTGCTCCGCAACACTCTAGGCTCTGGTCTGTTATTAACGGATAGTAAACAAAGCTTTTTTCTCAAAAACCAGTAACTCTCTTGACTGCAAATTCTACTCCTTAGTAGGGTTTAACAGGCACGCGGAAGTTAAGTCCGGCATAAACAGCTTTGTCACCAAGCTCCTCTTCAATACGCAAAAGCTGTACATAACAAAGATGGAGCATTAGGATACATCAATAAATCTATGCCCCAAAAACCCCACCCGTTGTTTCATGCTGTAGCAAAACTGCTCATGTCTCGCTGCCCAAACTACCTAAAGTAGAAACACATCCGTAAAGAAGTGTGTATGACATTGGTAAAAATATTGGGGCTACAACTGACCTGGTTGTATTTGGCAAGGCGCTCAGATCTACATGGAGCTCCGGTCTTGATCTGACCCTATTGACAAAAGAAATAAATAGGAAACATGTCATGACGAAGAACTGCATATTGACTCTATTAAAGGTCTCAAAATTAGCACAAGTGTAATACCGTAGAAAGACCAACAGCAAGGTCAGCGATGAAAGTATCTTCGGTTTCACCACTGCAGCCAATGAAAGTAAATCATAAGATCAACCATCCGAAATGTAGCAAAAGAATATGGACATTTGCAATTGTTTATACACAAACCTGCGGTGGCTGGTCATCACTCCCCACCCAGCATGTTTGGACATCTTCACAGCCTCAATACTCTCAGTCACAGATCCAATTTGGTTGACCTGGTCCAAAATGAAAATAAAGGGTCAAATACATGTTCATTACATGGTTTTATAACTTTTTTCTTTTCAAATGGTAAGAGACCCTAACTAGACCACAACCCTCTCAGTTATTTGGTCTAGTATTTGCGGGACAAGCACTTGGAATAGAAAGGAGGGTAAGGAATCCCCTACCCCCAAGCACCCTCACTTGGTAGGATTTGAATCTCAAACCTCTAAGATTTGAGGAACCTTAACAAGTGACCCAACACTTTGTTGGTACATGGTTCTATAATTGATAGAAGAAATACAATAAGCTTAATTACAGAAAAAGTATGGAAGGGTATCAGCATACCTTTAGAAGAAGAGCATTGCAGGACTTTTCATTGATGGCCTTCTCAACCCTCTGCAAAGATTGAATATTATTTAGTTAAATAAGGACTAAACTAGGCAGCTTCAAGCTAATCCTACAATACGAAATTCTAGCAGTCAAGAGAATACAATCATGCTAACCTTAGGGTTGGTGACCAAAAGATCATCTCCAACAATTTGTACTTGCTCTCCCACTTCTGCGGTCATCTTGGCATAGTGCTCCCAGTCATCTTGGTCAAAGGGATCTTCAATTGATACAATGGGGTATTCGGATGTAAATGACTTGTAAAGATCCTTAAGGGCAACCCCAGAGATCTTTTTTGATCCATCATTGTTCTGCAATATAATCAAAGCGATCAGCATTTCAAGCAAAACAAGACAAGGATCCAAAAAACTTCAGATAGGGAATAAAGCCTACAGACTACTCCATTATGTTATCAATCTTTACAAAATCAAACGAAAAACAAGCATACCTCTTCTTTGAAGTTTAAGTCATAGGTCTTGTCCTCGTTGTAGAACTCAGATGCAGCAACATCCATTCCAATGACCACCTTGCCGGTGTATCCAGCCTTCTCAATGGCAGTCTTTAGTAATTCAAGACCCTCCTTGTTCTCCTGTAAATGCAAAGGTAAAACATTAATAAATAGCCCTACAAACTTATCCACATACACTAGTATGTAGATGGACTAGATACTGAATCTTGTTGGTCACCTGGATGTTAGGAGCAAAGCCACCCTCATCACCAACATTGGTTGCATCTTGACCATACTTCTTCTTGATCACACTCTGGATTCACAGAAACGGGAAAAAGGAAATAAGTATTTACAGCTAAGGCAGAGGTCAAAAGTATGACGCATTACTGCATTAGATAAGGTATATACTACCTTCAAGTGGTGGTACACTTCACTACCCATCTTCATTGCCTCCTTGAATGAGGAAGCTCCAGTAGGCAGAATCATGAACTCCTGCATTGCAAGCTTGTTTCCAGCATGGGATCCACCATTGATGACATTGAAGGCGGGGACCGGCAAAACCATCTGAGGGTTACCAGCAACCTCTGCAATGTGCTGAAATTGGAGTAGAAAGAACGTTAGCACACTGTCAGGAAAGCAATACGAAAAGATACTGTACTCACCAAAGAACTAATCACCGTACCTGGTATAGAGGAATTTTCTTGGCCTGGGCTCCAGCCTTGCAGACAGCAAGAGAAACAGCCAAGATGGCATTTGCTCCCAACTGCCAGTGGCAAAAAGTTTCAATTAGGAAAGAAGCTCCAAAACATGAAGGAAATCAAGTACATTAAAGAAACAAAAGCTAATTTTTAAGAAGATAACTCAATCCTAACTCTCAACATGGGTCCTACTTGCAACCCGCAAAACAGCAAACCATACAAGAATAAGATTGAGTAAAAACCTTTTGTTTGCACCAACCCCATTCGTTGACAGTTCCATCAAGTTGTTGAACCATGAAGTTGTCAATGTCAGTCTGTGCGGTTGGGTCCTATATGATGAAATTAAGAACTATTAGTAGAAATCAACATAAAAAAGCCTGAATCGAAATGCAGTAGAATACACAGTCCTGTTTTGTAACACAATCAATAAAAAGATTTCATCCAAAAACTTTTTTTACTGAGTTCAATAGAAAAAAGTGAAGATCGAACATTAATAGATTCTCATCATTAAGCATACCTTGCCAACCAAAGCAGGGCCAATAATCTCATTCACATTTTGAACAGCCTACACATATACAACAACCATTATGAGCAAAACATAATTTGAGAATCGAAAGGAAGCTGTTATCACTACCGCCAAACCGAAATTAACACTAACCTTAGAAACACCCTTTCCCATGTAGTCTTTACCTCCATCCCTGAGTTCAAGGGCTTCGTAGACTCCTGATAATTCACAAGCATAAGTTGTCAAAACATGTGTAACTTCGAAAACGATAACCAATCAGCTGGCAATACAGTTTATTGATTCTACAACTGGTAAATAAACTTTAAGAAGTCGCAGCTATAGAGAAGGAGAACTCACCAGTGGATGCACCACTTGGAACAGCAGCTCTGGCAAAGGTTCCATCATCTAGATGAATATCAGCCTTCACAAAAATATATCCATACAACATAAGTCAACAAATCAATCACTTAAAATTCATTAAGTTAACACACCATCTACTTTCAGACTATTAATTACAAAAAATTCACTTGAATAAATCAGCACAAGAATGTCATGTAATAGCTCGACGCTTTAAAAAGATCAAAGAATGAAATCACTTGTTTTTACCAGTTTAATCAACACAAACAGTTCTTCTGTGGTTTTATCAAACAACTATAAACTCCCTTCAATTTTATTCTAGCAAATTCAATCATCCAGAAACAGCTAGAAATTCATTTAAGAAGCTAAAATAACACTAAAATACATGTAATCTCAACCATTTTGAAAACTTCAGTCCAAAACTCAGCTTGAATCCTGAATAAAATTTTCAAATAACATCACTTTAAGCAAATTATTGTGTCGATTACGGAAACATGAACCATTTATCAAAATAATGATAATAGTAATTCGAGTAATGATTATACAATATGTTAATCCATAAAACAGAGGCAATAATTAATTAATCTATGCAGAGCACAAAACTTTTCACTCCGTACTTCAACCAATATCAATATAAAACTATCAGTAGATCATACTAGTAGCAATAATAATACAAACATAAATGTAATCTCAGTAATTTAATCAAAAATTTCAATCAAATTATCAACTTAAAAGAATGAAAATACGAATAGAAATCATGAAAACAATACTATATGCGAAATCTAACGTCAGAAAATAACAAATTCAACCAAAATATTCCACCTTTACTCCGTATCTCAAACAAGTAAAACATCGTTGAATTTTTTTTTCCAATCAACAAATCATTTCAACAGTTATTATACAACAAACACGGTTAATTTTTTTTTTTTTATCATTTTTACAAGGATTTTAATCCAGAATTCAAAATACAGTTAAAAATTACTGAAATTTATGAAAACACTCATTTAATGCGAAATATCACGTCGATTATGGATATTATGAAATATTACGTCGATTAAACAACAATGATGATAAATCGAAGCAAAATCCAATTTCTTAACTCAAATAACATCACAACAAATTCATCACTTCAAATTTTCAGCAGTCATAACACAACAAACAACATCGGAAAACAAATCAATTAAAAATGGATGAAATTATGCAAAATAAATCATGAAAAAAACATTAGATTAACCAAAATCAAACATCGATTAATAGATCGAATTCCGACGATTATCGATGATAACGAGGTAGAAGAAAAAAGGAGAGAGAAAAAGAGGAGAGAGAAAGAGAGATGATACCTCAACGGTAGGATTACCACGGCTGTCAAAGATCTGCCTAGCTTTGATGGACTTGATGGCAACCATGGCTGAAAATTAATCGATCTGTGAGAAGAATGAGAGAGTGAGAGAGAGGAAGAAGACGGTTGGTGGAGAGGAGAGAGAAATTGGGTAGAGATGTTGAGAAGGAGACACCTTTTATAAAGCCCAACTCAGTCGAGGAAGTGTTCGTCTATCAAACTATTTTAGCTTTTTGATTGATCGTGACCGTTGGTTTTTGTACGTCTCAGATTGGGTTAATTGTTCATCAAGAAATTTTTATGAGATGAAATTATATTGGAATTTTCATATTCTTTTGGTTTTTCTTGCATGGTGGGGGTTTTCACATTATGACCTCATTTCTTGCTTGAAATTTTGGGTTTTAAGATCTTGCTTAAATGCTTATAGATGGGCACAGACACCGTATAGCCTCACATGTCATGCTAACGTGTCTCGTGATCAAGTTGGTCTTGTCTAAAACGAGTCAAAAAAAATAGTAAGACCTTTTTAAAATGGAGCCTATGTATAGCTTGACCCGCATGTCGTGTCAACGGACTACATAATAGTTTTTATATTTTTTGATAAATTAGTCAAATATAAGCGGACCAAAACACGAGACACCCCTGGGTTTGTGCTAAATTTGTAAACTGAAGCTCATGCACAGCCCATGGCCCAACCCCAACCCACTGGCGTGTCTCTTGTGCCATGTCGGGCTTGTGTTAGGTTGGACCATTTTCGTGTCATGCCTAACCAACCCTTGTGTTGGCCCGTTCCTATTTCCATCTCAATCTTGCTCACAAAATTGCTTTAAAATACTTTGACTTGTTTTTATGCCCGTGTGATGAATGTCGGGGCGTGGAATAGACATGGGTTGTCTTTGCACAACAAGTCACAACCCGACACGACAAAGCTTAATTTATTGAAATTTCGCTTAGACATGCACACAAGCACCACCTTAGAGTACTAAGTCATGGTACGATGGCACATGGGTTTGAGTTGTTCATGGATCAACGTTTTGAAATTTTCGCCATGACATGTAGCTCTTGGGTTGATCATAGCTAAACCAAGAACCAACGCGCCCATGGGCTCAAGCTCAACACTAGGCACGACTCGACATGGCTCACAACCAGGTTACCTTTAGGTGTACTGTGAACATGAGGTGAATATGGATGATGTGCTCCAATTAAGACTAAATAATTTAATTCATATAAGTTCATATGAAAAGAACGTGCGTGCTCTAACTATTAGTTTGGGATTAATTTGCACACTTTATTTTAGCAAAGACCCCAATATTTTATTACTATGTACGGAGTATATGTTTTTGCGACAAAATAATTAGGGTTTCACATTATCTCACATTCTTAATAAATACTATCTCCGTTTTTTTTAGTTAACACGTTTTGACTTTAGCACTATTCATACACTCCTTCTTGATCGTGTTTTGTGCTCTATACGTAATAAAAAATATAGTTACGTGGGATCTTGTTGAATTCGTCATGATATATATTTTCAAAATATCAACTTTTCATAATTTTTGCTTATCGGTAATTAAAGATATAAAAGGTTAAATTTGTGCATTGGCAAACGTGATTAAAGAAATGGAGGAAGTACTAAAGAGCGATTTCCCACAATATTGTTAAAAAAAAAAAAAAATTCCTTTTGTGCGTCGGTTTAAAAACAAATTCTCCAAATACCATCCACGTAGGATCGGTGTTGGGTGTCAATTTTTTTGATTTAGTTCAGCTTAAAACCGCTAACATTATTAGCAGTTATAACTTTAAAACTGCTAATAGTATTAGCGGTTTCAGAAAAGAGACCGCCTTTTACTATTAACAGCTCTCTTTTCTTCCTTACTTTGTTAAGGTCAATACGGAGGAAAAGAGAGCTGTTAATGGTAAAAGGAGGTCTCTTTTCCTCCTTACTTAAAGCACCTACAAGAGCGCCAAGGCTATTGCTAAGTTCAAAGAGACCAACTTTCAGTAATAACAAGTCTTTTTGCCTTTTTACAAAAAAAAAATACAAAACCGCTTGTTTGCGGTTTTAACATGTTTTAACATAAAACCGTTGACAACATTAGCATATTTAAGCCAAATCAAACACCAATCTTACCTGAACGGTACTTTGGGAATTTGTTTTTAAATTGGTGCATAATGGGAATTTATTTTGTTTCAATAATATTGATCATGGAAAATCACTTAATATTATAATATCTTTTACCAAGTCTACTTTGTCAATAAAATAAGTGAGGAGGGTATGATAGGATAAAGCAAATCTTTCTCTTAAACTTTGGACTAACTCTAGCTTGATTATAGGTGTTGTTTGGTTGACAAATAAAAACATGGAAAGTTGAAATTCCTAGGAATTGAAATTGTTTGGAGTTGTTTGGTTGACAAATTCATGGGAAGTAGAAATTCCCATGAATTCCCACTTCCCACAAAATGGAGGAAGTAAATTACTTAGGGGGACCTAGGTAAGTGGAATTTTCCATGAGACTTTCCACTTCCTTTAATTAACCAAACACTTTTTAGAATTTCCTAGAAAGTTCAATTTCATGGGAAATCAAATTTCCAAGGAATTTGCAATTCATGCGTTCAACCAAACAAGCCCATATTAACTATTAGTATTTTCTTTGTCCCTTAAAAAAAACTTCACTTTTCTTTTGTGTTGTTGAAGTGTAAATTTTCCAAACAATACATATAAGTATCCCACATTAGTAATAAAAGAAGTGAGAGTCAAAAACTTTATAAAACTAAAGGGCTACTCCTCTTCTAGCTAGCCATATAATTTCTTCTAGCTAGCCATATAATTTTGAAATGAAATCTTCTTAGACTTATGAAGTGAATTCTTTCTTAATAACGAGTACAGCGGTACATCCCGGACTCGAATTTAACATGTTCTCCCTTCGAGTTTGTCCCGTTAATTTTTTCCTCTCTTATCAACACTTAATTAAATATACATACTCCTATAGTTCTATAGAAAACGACATAGAGTAACATGTATTATTGATTTTGATTAAAGCGTGCAATGCAGCGTAAGAAAATATGGTGCTGCCATGTCCATGCCATGCTAATAATATGCCATAGTGATTAGAGCTTTGAATTATTTTAATTCAACTACTCGTATAATATAAATTATTAAATACTACTCCGTACTCGTATATTTTCAACCACTGTCTTCGAATACTTTCAAAAAGAAAAATTATATGAAAAAAAAAATTGTCTGCTTTTAAATTATGCAAACTGCTTTCGCAATCGGAAGAGAATAATGCCAGTATTAATGTGAAAATGGTCAGCTGATTAAGAGATCCACAAACATTATTAAAAGCAAATTATTGAATTCTTTAAGAAATTAAGAATCATTATACAGACGCCATCTGGTAATAATTGATGTCCTCGTCATTTTTGACCCTTTAATTAATTATTTAAGAAAATTTAGTGCGAGGGTTTTTCATTGATCCAAACTTAGACTTAGAATTTTTTTTTCTATGTTATTACTCTCTTTGTCTCTTATTTGTATGTCTATTTCTAACATTTATTACTCACATAATAAAAAGAAATAGACATGTAAATAAGGGATAGAGGGAGTAATATTTTTTTTTAATATAATACCGATAAGAAAGTAATGTTAAAGTGACCAAGGAGAAAATTAATTATTTACTAGTTTTAGGCTCTTTTTGGTTGGGAGGAATTGGGAGGAAAAGAAAAGAAAGGAAAGGAAGAATATAGATTCTTATATTTGGTTTTAAAAATTAAATTGGATTTGATAGGAAATGGAAGGAAAGGTCCCTTCACAAAATCTTCCCTTTTCTTTCCTCCCAAAATTGGAGGAATTTCAAGAGGAAAGAAAGAAATTAAATTTATTAAACTTAAAATTAGTTTTCTCTTCTCTTTCTTTCCTTTACTAATGTCATACCAAACAATAGATTCCTCTCAATTTCCTTCTTTTACTAATATCAAACCAAACATTGGATGATATATTTTCTTTCCTTTCCCTCTCTTTCTTTCCCTTCTTTTAGGGCCTTTTGGTTAGGGGGAATTGGGTGGAAAGGAAAGTAAAGGAAAGGAAAATTGATTGTTCCTTTATTTGGTTCAAAATATTATACAGAATTGATTGGAAATGAAAGGAATTGGATGGAAAGCTCCCTTAATTAAAATATTCACTCTCCTTTCCTCCCAAAATTGGAGGAAATTGACGGGAAAGAGAAAACATTGGATTCCTTTCACAATCTTTCCATCAAACCAAACATTGGAAAATATGGTTTCTTTCCTTTCCCTTCTCTTCCTTTATTTTCCTTTCCATTCCCTTCCTTTACTAACATTCAACCAAACAAAATGTATAATTTTAAACTACAAACCGATTGAATCCAAAGCGAATTAGGCTTGTTCTCTTCGATCCAATAAGATCCAATTTTCAGTCTAAATTGATTATTTGAACACTTTTAGCCAGGGATGCCTAAGGTATCACACTTATAATTATAATGATTACCCTTTGAATTTTTGTTTCCACAACAATGTATTGGTTGGAATATATGTGATTTTTGATAAATTGAATTAGTAATCATTATTTATACCTTGTTATGCAAGATCTTAAAACTTTATCACATAAATTTTCATGCAAATAGAATATAACAATCTATTGATCAACATATAAGAAGATACATATGTGAATCTGGATTTATAACTCCTAATTAAAAGATCAATTGTTTATACTTAAGACCACAAAAATCATGCGAATTACCTACAAAATCCAAGTAATCTCTAACTATAACTATTAGAAATGGTTTAGCGAGAGAGATTTCCATGAGTACTTTATGTTAAAACTAAAACGATAAAAGAGCCCAAAGAAATGTTGAACCCCCCTCCTCTATTTTTCTTCTATGGGTAAGATATTGCATATGTTGACATTATCATCAACTTCATTGATTAAATATATAAGAAAATAACAAGCGTCTTTCCAAAAAAAAAAAAAAAAGTCGGATTGACGGTCGTTTTCGATGGTCAATTTATATTTGAGTTCATGACATTTCAAGCATCCAAAAGGTTAAAAACAAAATTAATGAGGTTCGTAAGCATATCAATATATTTAATCAACTAGTTGACCTCTTACAAAGTTACAAATACAGTTAATATATTACTTCGTATTATACATTTATACTTATAAAACTTCATTAATTCATTTTAAGTCAATATGTTAAGTGTATCATTCATTAGATTATTGTCGGAATCTTTTTCTGAATAAATATTACTAATCATTTCATGGGTTTTAGGTGATGGATTGGTGTATTAGGTAATGAGTGAAATATTTTATACATACCCAAGTATACCGTGCATCCAACTAACCCAAAGTTAGTTTTTGCTCTTTATTTGATTATTAAATGAAAAACTATCCTCAAATGAGAACAAAATTCTTATTAGTGTACCGTGCACCCGAGTGTATATAACAATCTCTCGGTAATAAGACACACTTGAATTTGTGGCCTTTGGTATATAAATAGCATACTTCATACTGTTAGACCGATGACAAAATTGTTAGGTATGGAACGCGTTATATTGATTTTAACTAAATATTGTAAAATAAAACACTAATTAGATTATTTAGATTTGGATCCAAAATGGATTAAACTGAACCCATTGAATCCATACTGAAGTCGCCATTAATGGCATTGAGCTTAGCTATTTAGGAAAAATATACCGTACGCTATTATGATATCAAATTTGGCTTACATCATAATTAATAGCTAAAATAAAATAACGCATCTTGCATACTTTGTGTCATATGAGTATTATTTTGCACTGTAAACATTGTGAACATGCAAAGAAACTCTAACAGTATGTTTGGATATAGAAAGGGGAAGGAAAAGAAGGGGAGGAAGGAGAAGAGGAGGGGAGGGAAAGGGAGGGAAGGGAAGAATGGTGAGTCTTCCTTCCAAATCTCTTCATTGTTGGAGGGATTAATTTCCTACAATTTAATCCCTCCATTTCTCTCCCCTTCAATTCCTTTTCTTCCTCATTTATTATCCAAATGAAAGATATCCCATCTCTTCATTTTTCTTCCCTTCCTTTCCCTCCATTTCCTTCGATCCAAACACACCGTAAATGTTATCAGATACAAAATCTTATACACTACGAAATAAGCAAAAGACCAAAAATTACTCTTAGGCCTTGCTTGAATTGGGGTAATATATTAAGGGGATAATAAAAGTCAAACTTGTAAACACACAAGTGATTAGAGGTGTTGTAGGAGGCATGGTGTTTACAAATGAAATAAAGTAATTGTGCCATGAGGAAAAGAGAGAGATGAAGGAATTATTACCCTCATAATGAAGGTAATAGTTACCCATCCTCCCCTTAGTGTTACTATTACCCCCAAAATGAGGGTATTAGTTCCTCTTTTTTCACCTTATACCACACTATTACTACATAGTTTTCCTTACAATCATACCATCACTATTTCCTCCTTTTCTATTTTCATTTTCATTTTGTTTATTTTGACTTTTATTACCCTAGTGATACATCTCCCCCAATCGAAGCATGCCCTTAATGTCACATAATATTATAGCATATGATTACTTAGGTTTTAATTCAAGTTATTAATTGATAGGAGTAAGCAAAAGACCAAAAAACAATGCAGAACAAAACGTAAAGATGTAGAACTACAACGATCAAGAAGAAAATTGTCCTTGAATAGTACGAACATGTATCAAAGTTTGAAGTACTAATAATTCATCAACCTCTACAAAGTTTTACCAGAAATAAAAATCAGTGGGTTTAAATATCTGAGGCATCAAAAAAAGAGAAGTACCGAGTATCCTAGATTTGATGCCCAATTACAATTATTCTAAAGTACGGAGTATCGTCTATGGTCGTAATCTGCTACCTAACCACAGCTTTTCGATTTGTTTGCTTTCCATTTGAATTTTGCTTCCCAACTTACCAATAATTACTCTCACTTGGACAAGATATTTGTCCTCTCGGAAATGGTCGTTTCAACTTCTCAAAATTTGTTAGATTGTAAAGCTCGTCAGATCGAGTGTATTCCACTAATCAATATATAAGAGTTGCAATATATCCTAAATCTATATAAGGAATATATAAACAATGACAAACTTGAATATTGAAAGACTAACAACATTTCTAAATCATAGTAATGTCATAAATCATAGTGTGGATATAAATATCTAGTCGTAGTAGTAACAATACCAACTCAATATGCATATTGCATCACACGATTCACACTATCACCCCCGTTAACACAAGCCAGGTTGATCCATGAGAGGTATTGATCCGATAGGGTGCATTCTTCTTCCCTTAAATAAGAAAAAAAACACCCACTACCCCCCAACCCCCTGGTACTCAGAGAAGTGCATATACATGCAAATTAACAGAAATAGTTCAGATTAGCTAATATCATCTTATTCATTTAGATAGAACTCCGTATCATTCATGAAAAGGCCAAAAAAAATTGGCAACACCTAAAGTACTCTAAATAAGCAGCCACTAGGCGGACACATGATTAAGCAAAACTGAGACTGCGACATATTATGACTTTATGAGTGACAGTGAGTTGAGCAAAGATACAATAACAATTAACAAAGAGAAAGTGTTCAACAGACGTAGCCACCAAGTACTTTGACTGCTAGTCTGCTACCACTCTTCTTGATGGCATTGTTGTCTAGTATACCAGGCCAAATGAATAAAAAATGATCCCTCCTTTAATATGTCTGTGAAATTCAACAGGCTATTGAATATCCCTGGTACTCAGTATTACTTGTAGAATATATGTAGATCTGTAAAAGTAGCAATCGCACAAATTGCTCCATGAAATTAATTTCTGTAATATAATTCTGACACTATCATCAATAAAGTCAAAAAATAATTTGCTTTATCATGGAACGATTGTAGGAAATTAATTATAAAAACAAATACTTAAAACTCATGTCTTTAACAAAAATAACAAATTAGTGACCAGTGATGCTGAGTACATAAGGTGGCCACTGCTCAATTTCACTTTAAAAAAAATGGATTGAATGATAACTACGTAGAATAACATATCCGAATATTTGATCATATCTGGGTTTTTCTTTGACTCAAGATCTTTATTTTAAAAGGTGATGTTTAAAAAGCAAGGGGGGAAGCAGAAGAAAAAAAACAGAGAGATTTGGAATACTGCTTGAAGGGATCTGCTGACACAACACCTATGTAGAGAAATCATTCAAACTAAGTCTATAAGCGGAATATTGTTTTATCAGTTGCATGCAGGAGCAAAGCAACATTCCTATAAAACTTCAATAGAAGTTTCACAATATTCAGACTTCTAAGCCAAGGTCCTATGGAATGACATAATGCAAAATGTGGCTGGGTAAACATGAGCTCAAGACCAGAACCCCAAGGACAAACTTACCAAAGAGTTGCTTGATTGACGGCCTCTTAGGCTTGTTATCTTTCTTCTTCAATTCAGCTGCAAGTAGTCACCAGAATACGAACATCAAGAGCCATTATTAACTGAAAATATTAGACAATGGGGTGCAGTAAACAATTATATTGGGGTAGAAAGGCCTCAGAAAGACTCAAAGAAGATGGGCAACGATACAAACATTAAACAAGAAAAAAAATGACTGACTTAAAGGTTGTTAGTGTCTCAAATTGAAGACTTGAAAATCACACAACATCACTTAGACACCCATGCGGCCACGCTCACCATGATAAATTTGATATGGAGAATGTTATTCCAGCTCTAGTTTATGGTCCACAAGGATGTCAAATAAGAAGTTCCAAAGCTTATCATTTTCAACATGAATTATAAAGTGATCAATTTAATCTAACTATTCAAGATAAACACTGCAACTCTCTTTGTGATGAACCAAAAGAATCTTCTAATGAACCTCTATTTTAAGATGAAGCTGACAGGAATCAATTAAGATGCTAGTATTCATAACTTAATGCTAAGGTAACAATTTTCCATCCAATTCCCACCAAAAAAAAAAATTGCTTCAAGAATCCCTTGTGGTCTTGGCTGTCGTGGTACAACAGACAATCAAGCAACAGAGAACTTTTCACTATATTATGCAATGAGCCAATCAATTTAGACAAGTTCAAACTTCTCTTGTAAATTTACATTTATTTTTAATCTCTCATAAAGGCATAGTCACTAAACAGTCATTCTACCCATTAACCTTTAGGCCTTAGCATAGTACTTTAACATGGATTCTTTACATTGACACACTGACACCATTATGAATGCAATAAGATATTGAATCATATTGATTGCTCAGCATAAGCGGAAAATCAGAATAACTTTTGATTTATCAGATGTTCAGATAAACCAAAGGTTGCAGTTCCTTATTCCTGTCATCCTGTGACAAATTTTACTCGGTACTGAGTGACAACAGATTTTTTCTATGGTGTAAGACACGATAGTATCTGATCCCAATTACATCAAGAGAGGGCTTTAGGTTAACAAGGCTTATCACAATTACTCATTCATCCAATGTAGTATGTATCCAAATACAATTCAACTTATACACTCAATATTGTAATGTATGTATATATACAGGTCCATGTTAACTATTGCAGTATTGCACAGACGAGGCAGAAATAGATAAACATAAAATCAAGAGAACATGACTCGATTCATTAATGTACAGTGAATAACCATCCTTGCCTTAATACTTTCCCCAACACACCTCATACACATTTCGTGCCCTGTCTTGCAAGATCCAGAATGTTGACATTTCATTCATATTATATACTCAATTTATCTTTATCTAATGAAATAGTTTCTGCCTTGCATATGACAAGATCTTAATATGCTTTTCATTATTAAATGAATGTGTTTTTTTTTTTTTTTTTTTTTTTTTTTTTTTTTTTTTTGCAGGATTAAATGAACGTGTTTTTATCAAGGTGATATTAATTTTTAAGCGAAATGTGATTAACTTCAATAACAACATGCAAATGCAGTATGTTATGGATATACAATAAAACAAACAGTTTGGTTAGAGATGAACACGGTCCGGTTTGAGTACCAAATCAAACCAAATCGCAAAATACGGTTTGGTCAATTTTTCAAACCAAACCAAACCGTATTAGTATCCAAACCGGACCAAACCAAACCGTAATAATACGGTTTGGTGCGGTTTGGTTTATTTTAATTTATTTAAAAATTATATATATATATATATATATTAAAATACGGTTTACTGCTTTATGGTTTGGTTTGGTTTATAATTTTTGAAAAACAAAACCAAACCGTAAACCATATTTACAAAAAATCCTAAACTAAACCGTATTTTTATAAACCGCAAACCAAACCAAAACGCTAAAATACGGTTTGGTCCGATTTGGTTAAGGTTCAGACCAAACTGTGTATAACCCTAAGTTTGGTTACTGATTGTATGGTAACTCATTTTCTGAAGGGCTTTTGCAGTGCTTTCAGCTTACATTTTTAAATAAACCATGGTCACATTTCCTTTTCAACAAAGATTGGCTGTTGTCCTTAGACTCTTCAAAAGAACCAAAATCCTGAAGATAGATTCAAATTTACAACTACATTATCTTAAGATTCATGACACAAATAATTGAAGTTATTTTTTCACATTGTTTTTATCAATTCTCTTCTACCAAATCCACCTATGAAACCAACAAAGATACAATCAGAAAAGTGTGTAACTTTTCTTCATGCTATGTGTACTTTTTGGCATGCAAGTGAGATTGATGCAGAATGTCCCAACAGATTATTTAAAACCTGACAAAATCAAGAAGTACCTAGAATTTGGCAGTGAAATCAAATGCAATCGATTTTGGTTTTGAGGAACTTGGGGTTGCTAAGCGAGTAAGCGCTGATTCTGAACTCAAGAGCACCTAAATCCAATAATAAAACAATAAAATAGTTAAAACATTGCATATCCAGCTGGTAAAAAGAAATTCCTTGAAACAAAACAAATAAGAGAAAAAGCCCCTAAATCCAACAAAATTGCAATATAAAAAAAAAATTATAATCCTTAAACCTAAATGCATAAAAATGCAATAATTGTACGGAATAAAATTAACTGATACTCTAAACAGATTTAAAAATGCAAAACCTAAGATTTAAGACAAAGTCAGATATTTATAAAACTTGTCCATCAAATCCAAAATCCTTTGTGAAGCTGTTCAAAAGGAAATTTATAATCCTTAAACCTAAATGCATAAAATGCAATAATTATGTACCAAGAGCAGCATTTTGTAACAGTGCTGACCCTTTTTGCTAATTACCCACAAAGATGAATCTATGTTCCCAGGAAGACATCAGCCTTCTTCAGCTGGATAAAAATGCATGTAGTTGATACCTAATAGATGTCTCTACATTCATGTAACTGATTTTTATTTTTTTCAGCAATTAAATGGGATGAATAGATCACCAAAGGACTTTACATTTTTTATATGTACAAACCTCTGACATTAAAGTATTTAAACTTTGATATTTGCATCAGCACCCTCACCTTCTAGAAAGGATTGAGAGGGGAAAACTCTTCGTTTGCACAGAGTTCATAAGATCAAAGATAACCTCATACTCTCAGAATTTCAACAGGAAGCTCTGAAGAACATTTCTCTATAAACTAAACTGTTTGGCTTACACATTTGCCAAAAATTAAACTATATCACTGGAGCCAAAGATATAAGACCTCAGTGAAAATTAAATACCTTACAATGTCAACATTGAGCAGTCTTTGAATTTTCTTCCTTACAATTTTTATCGCTGCTGCCATTTCCACACCAAAACTTGCCGCTCTCCTCTGGATCCCCAACAACGGTAAATCTACCCCCGAATTGGCGAATAGCAGTAGAGTAACATACTAAGAGCAGATTTTGCATACTCTTTGTGGCCTGATTACAGGAAAAATTCCAATTATTTAACCTATCTGCTGGGCTTCACCTGTATGAAGAGCTTAATAGGCAATAGAACACTTTAAAGCCTAGAGTGTGGTTCAACTATTGCAGATGATGTTCCCCACCATGATACTTTGGGGAAATCCCCTAGAAGCAAGTTGTACTGCTTGTTGATTTTAGAAACTTCCTTTGCTCAGAACTGGATCCCAGCCATTACTGCTGCATAAGACCTCTAACGCTCGTACTTTCTTTACTATCCAGATCAGTAAGCTTATAGCAAACCTCGTCTTTTGATACAGCAGATATCAACCCATCTAACCTAAAGCTTATGTTTTTCAAAAGCTTAAGCCCACAGAAGTTTGGTGATAGCAGCTTTGTCCCCCAAATTCAGGTTTACCTGAAGATCTAGGCTTAAACAAAGTATCCCAAGATAAATTGTATAAAGGAGAATTTCTAATACTATCTAACAGTCATATCACCCAAAATGGTCTTCAACATGACTACTGCCAGTCTGCCACCTAAAATAAAGTCATCAGCACCTTAATTACCTGCATTACTTTAGAGGCAACAGCTCAAATCTGCGACTGCATCTTTAAAAAAATCTTTTAGGATATTCTCAACAAGTCAACAGTTAGTAGCAAACTAGCAACATTATCCCGATGTTATGTGATTAACCAGCTAGATGCTCGTCCTTTTCTAATATTGTTTATTTCCATTGTATTTCTGACCTTTTTTGCATCCTCCCATTGTTCCACATCAGCATACATGTTGTGAAGCAACACATAGGATGCTGAACTTTCGGGTTCAAGCTTTGATAGAGCCTCTGAAGCAACTTGAGCCAGCTCTACATTGTTATGTATCCTACAAGCTCCTAGCAGAGCACCCCATATGGTTTTATCAGGCTTGTGGGGCATGCTATAAATCAAATCCATGGCCTCTTGTAGATTGCCATGACGAGCCACAATGTCGACTAGTGCAGCATAATGTTCGATCTTGGGTTCAATTCCATAATCCAAAAGCATAGACTCAAAATACTTGTGGCCTTCTTTCAGTAAGCCAGCATGTGCACAAGCATTCAAGACTGATACAAATGTAATAACAGTGGGAAGCACTTTTAGCCTCTTCATTTCCTCAAAAATCTCTAAAGCTGCTACTGCGTATCCATGAGATGCATATCCACCTATAATTGCATTCCAAGAGATTACATCCTTCTGCATCCCCATCTCATTAAACATGATCTTGGCCTCTGTTATTGCCCCACACCTTGAGTACATAGTAACAAGTGAATTATTGATAGGTACATCTGCAATAAGTATTTTGGTAATCAGCTGATGGATCTGCCTGCCCAAATCCAGGGCAGCAAGGCCAGTACAGACACTAAGAACTGATGATAGAGTGTGCCTATCAGGCCTCACCTCCTCAGCCTGCATTTGTATGAACAACTTGATTGCACCTTCATAGTCTCCATTCTTATCACATCCTGCAATTACAGAATTCCAAGAGACAAGATTTCTCTGTGGAGCCCTGCTGAAGAAATCAAGAGCAGATTCTAAGTTCCCATTTTGGGCATAGCCTGACACCATCATATTCCATGACATTATATCAGTGTTTGGCATTTGTGAAAAGAGTTGTGCTGCTTGTTTCATATCTGAAGCTTGAACATAACCACTAATCATCGTATTCCACGAAAATGTATCCCGGTCTACCATTTGATCAAAAAGTTTTCTAGCAGAAATGACGTCACCCACTTTTATATAAGCCATAATCATAGCATTCCATGACAACACATTCCTCTCAAATCCCATACTTTCTCTCATTCCTCCATTTGGGCAATATGACAATTGATCAAAAAGACTTCGTGCTTCATTAACTCTTCCCTTTTGCCCATATCCTGCAATCAAAGTATTATAAGCCGGGACAAGATCTCCCCTCTCTTCGCCAACTTCTTTTCCACATTCAAGCAAAATTTCCTTTGCCTTGTCCCACTCATCAATACGAATCAACCCTGATATAAGTGCACTAAATGAAGAGGCATCCCTATTCGGCATTGCCCTAAACCACTCAATAGCTCTACCAGCATCACCATTATGTAGAAAACCAGTCACCATTGCATTCCAAGTGATAACATCCCTCTCGGCCATTCTGTTAAAAAGGCATATAGCATCATCCATTCTCCCAACCCGAGCATAACCACTGATCATTGTATTCCAAGAAACCATATCTCTCTTAGGCATCTGATCAAACAATTGCTTACCCTCCTCAACATATCTCATCCCACCCCCACGGCAAGAAACATAACCTGAGATCATCAAGTTCCATGACACAACATCTCTCGCTCTTTCAGGCATTTCATCAAACAACTTGCGCGCTTTTAAAACCTCTCTATTCTTAACATATCCACTCATCATTGAATTCCATGTTATGGTATTTCTTTCAGACATTCTATCAAACAGTGATCGCGCTTCACTGAACTGACCTAATCGGATAAGTTGAGATATGCGCTTGTTCCAACTACGAATGTCAGGATATTCAGCACTATAGTTTTTCGACACGAAATAACACATGGGTCTTCCCCAACAAATTGCCAATCGAGATGGGCAATACAGAACTCTTTCTAACCGTGCTCGCATTTTTTCTAATATCTAGTAACCCTCACAAGTCTGAAGCCATTGCTGACCTATTCAGAAAATTAAGTAAGTGGCAGGAATTAAATCTAACCAAAATTGTTTGAAAACAATAGAGTATTAGTTTATCATAGTTTCAAGTCTACAAATTCCAAAGTTGTGAAAAAAGCAAACAATTTTCATTTACAGCTATAACAGCAAAATTCTCCTATTTTCAATCAATAATTAATAGAATTCAGTATATAAAATACCGCTCCTTTCAATTCAGGTACAAAAAGTCATACATTGAGAAATAGAGCAATTTAATTGAAAAGAATAATTGATTTGATTCAAATAAACATATAATGCCATAAAAATATATAGTAGGATAAGCTAGAACAAAGTTCAAATGTATAATACGAAGTATACCTGAAGATTTTAGCAGTAAAGGAGAAGTGAGGAGTGGAATTTGGGGCAAAGATGTACAAGAAAAGAAACCATAGTCGCATAGCAAAAGAGCAACCTAGCATGAGCTTATTGGTTTTTGCCCTTTTGGGTACGACTTGGCATGAAAAATTGAAAAGTGCATGTTCCTTGGGAGTAGCCAACAGGCTTGATCTAGTGTTGCACGAGCATACCATTTTTGTGTTCGGCTCGAGCCTTGCCTATCCAAACTCACTAGCCTATATTAGAATGACCTAGACTCATAACGATTCTGGTTAAGATTATGCGAGGTCGTATATTCTTTTAAATACATGATGGG
The DNA here is from genome assembly GCF_001683475.1 of Chenopodium quinoa. NCBI lineage: Eukaryota > Viridiplantae > Streptophyta > Magnoliopsida > Caryophyllales > Amaranthaceae > Chenopodium > Chenopodium quinoa. Next base: position 2,570,263 of record NW_018742980.1, read on the forward strand.
CTTGGTTCCATTTCGAGTATGAATTGTGTCAAGTTGTCAAGTAAATTCAAATTAAGATCATGTTTGAGACTAATAACTAACAAGTCTAACTCAACATTAAGTAGAGTCAAAGTTTGAATCAGAAAAATCTTTTTGATAAAGATTGCAAAAACTGTTCAATTTATATTATGTGAGTTTTCACAATTTTCGATTATCTTTATTTATGCCTTATGAATTCAATTTTTTGTAGTGTATTCAAGTTTTACAACTTGAACGATTATAGCTTTGAAATTAGATGATTGATCAATGAAAATGATTGGTTTTACTTCAACTTGTTCCAGTTTGGGTATTAAATAAGATGGTATTGACTTCTAGTTTTATGTAAGTTTTGTGGTTTAACTAATGGCAGGTCTATGTAGCGAAGAGTTAGATAAAATTGGTTACAAGTCACCATAGGGTTTGGGTAATTGTCAATTTGGGTTAAATCGGTTGTCAATTAATACTAGGTTGAATACCCGAGTGCATGCATATATTATAGAGTATTGGGTCAAATTAATTGTCAGTTATCAATTAAGTTGATTTTAAGTTACAGGTCACTAGTATCACTAGTTATTCAAATATAGGTCGGGAATGAGCTGCTGCTAGTACACATCGGGTTATCAAGTTTTTTGAGCTTTAATTTGACAACTTTAGGAAAAGATGGGGAAAATAGAAAGAATTGATGACCAAATGAACTCTTGCAATTGAAAGAGTTACACATTAGGTGTCACATTTGCACTTTAAAGTTAACCCCTTATGTTGTCTTTTAAAAAGCACTTAGTCTTTTGTCCCATGTAAAAGACATTTCTTGGTACACTTTATTTTAGGATATTGTTAAATTAGGATGACTTAATTAAAAAAGAACAAAAGGAGACCTTGTCTTAGTAGGAGTGTAAACACCTAAAAATGTCTCCCCGACCAAAGCCCGATGACGAAACAACCTCTCATTGCCTAATTTGGTCCGGTTCGTGTAATGGATCTAAAAATTACTTGAAAAATCCTTTAGTTATAGGCCAAAATTATTTTTAAAGCCATTTATCCATTTCGTTAGCCCAAACTTAGCCCATTTTCCCTTTTCACAACTCCACTCCCAAAATCGGTCAAAACTGAATTTCGTGCATCATAATTTTTATCCAAATCTTGGATTTTTGGATAGCCCTTGAAATAATATTTCCAATGATATATCATACGCCCAATTCCGATTAGAAACAAAAAAGATATGATTAAATTACCAAACTCTATCCAAAACTGGCACCGTTCCACTATTTCGATCATATATCAAATTATACAAAAGATATCAATCTTATTCCAATTGGGTTGAAAAGTAGACTTTTAGATATTTTCAACGATATATTATTTATCTTTTTCCAATTTCTGGATCAAAAGTTATGATAAAAACAAAAACCGTAAAACTGTTGTCCCTTGCTACGCGTTTTCGAAAATCTATCTTCTTTCAAAAATCTATCTTCACCCAATTTTATGCCTATAAATACAACCATTATTTCTGATTTTTAGAGGAGAATGGGACAACCATATAAATATTTTATCAATCCCAAATCATCCCAAAAGGATTAGACTTAAAGCTTCGACGTACAATTTCTATTGTTCTTAGCTTTATTTCTAATCTTATTCAAGTAATTCAAAGTCCAAAACAAGATCCGGAGGTTCTACCTTTTTGACCAAGGCGTGAAGGTATAATCCCGAGGGTGATATATTAATTTCTCTAACTCTTTAATTTAATTCTTGTGAATTATATTTTTTTATTGAAGTTAACAATTTATTCATGATATAGTATTCAAAGTTGTACATTTGGAGTGAGTATTTAGTTCTTTGTTTTATTTACTCTAATTATTTATATTGGGCCAAATTAGAAAATAACACCTATTAAAAACCCCGATTTTGATAATAACACCTGTTGAAAAAAAAGTTTTATTATAACACCTACAAAAATCCCAAAATTTTGGTTTCACCACCCACTAACGGACTTTTGGATGGAAACCATTAGTGGGGCCCGCCATGTACACGTATCAGCTGTGTATTGGTTTAAAAAAAAGAATTTTTTTTTTTTAAAAAAAAAACCTAACCCAGCCAGCCCCACCACCGGCAACACCTACCCCAGCCAAGCCGGCCGCCGGAACCCTCTTAACACCTAGCCAGCCCCAGAAACCTCCTCCCCTAACACCGACAACCCTTCCCTAACGCCGGCATCGCCCGATATCCCCTCCCCTAACACCGACAACCCTTCCCTAACGCCGGCATCGCCCGATATCCCCTCCCCTAACACTGATAACCCCAAACCTCCTCCCCTAACACTGGCATTCCCCTAAACAGCCAATTTCGTTCGCCTCCACCACGAAATCGACAGATTTGGGGCTTCTAAGGTCGATTTCGGCCGGTTTGAAGGTGAAGGATAATTCCAAGGGTGGTTTTCGGCGAAGGGGCTAGGTGGTTTTCGACGAGGGGGCGAAGGGGCTAGGTGGTTTTCGTGGGGGGGCTGTGGTGGGTGGGGGTGATTTTTCGGGGAGAGGGAAGGGGGAAGGGGATATGCGGGGGTGCTAATGTCGGTGGGGGTGATGGCTGGTGATTCCGCTAGTGAAGGAAGGGTTTCCGGCGGCAGTGGGGGTCTTTGGCGGTGGAGTGACGGCTGCCGGTGGTGGCTGGGTTAGGGTTTAGGGGTTTTTCTTTTTTTTTTTTTTTAATTTTACTTTTTTTTATTTATCTTTTTTTTAAACCAATACCTTATTGACACGTGTACATGGCGAGCCCCACTAACGGTTTCCATCCAAAAGTCCGTTAGTGGGTGGTGAAACCAAAATTTTGGGATTTTTGTAGGTGTTATAATAAAACTTTTTTTTTCAACAGGTGTTATTATCAAAATCGGGGTTTTTAGCAGGTGTTATTTTCTAATTTGGCCTTTATATTGCTTTGATTACTAGCATATGTTTAGAGTCGTATTTTTAATTTTTTAGTAACATGCTAGGATTTTATTAATCTGTTTAGTATTATGCCTAGAATCTTACTACTAACGATATTTTTTATGATGATGATTATTATGATAATTAGATGTTGCTTGATTATCAATGATTTGTTGTTATTGCTTGATCACGCCCCTTTTTGGAGATTTAAAGGGAAATTGAAATTGAAATCACGCCTAATAAGATAATTAATAATTGGATTTGGGTTTAACATGATTTTAATTCAAGTGATCACAAGTATTAGATTTAATTGTGCATTAATAATCAACCAACATAGATTAAACAGGTTTAGGATTAATTTGATGTATGTATGTTGATCGAGAAGCGCACATGAACGTCAATAAGAATCAAGTAGAGGCCTATTCTAGGGCGGGTTTGACCTCTTTGAAAGTCAATTTCGTACCATCATCCCCGAACATCCATTCATGGTTGCAGACCACTATGGAGTTAGCAACCTCTGTGATTGTGAATGGGGTGTAACCTTCATAATCGTGAACGGTTTACAAGTTCCTAAAACATGTTGGTGACTCTCTTTCTCTAACCTTTTTCCTAGGATCGCGGGCATGCCTAAAAACATGACCCACAGTAGGGCGAGATAAAAACTCCCTACAGTTTTTGATGACTCCAGTGGGGAGGATTTAGTTAATTCCTAATTTGTTTGGCAATTAATTAGAATGAGTGGATGAGACTTGAAAGATTCTTGATGTTCATGCGTGTAATTTTGATTAGCATTGTGGCATAAGCATAAAAAGGTACGCATTGGAAAGACCTTATGTAATACGTCGAAACATAGGAATACACGTTAGAAAGGCCGGAAATATTTTTCACAACTAAAATCGGGAAGATGCTGCGAAAATCGGAAAAAATATCAAAGATCGAGTCTGCCGCAGAGACCAGAATTGTCGCGAGGCGACAATGGTCAACGCCGGACGACAACCCTGTTGCGTCGCGACAGGGTTGTCGTCAGACGATGAATACTGCCGTCTTGTGACAAGATCTAGCGATTCAGCGTCAGTCCTCCGTCTTTGCGTTTTGTCTGATTCTCGTACTGTCTCAACGATTTTACTTCCTGATTAAGTTTTTTTGACCTTTCTAAACCCATATGTGTTTTACATGTGGTTTTAGCCCTTGGGAATTCATGCTCCATCAACCCTAATAAACGCTCCGTGCAAAAACGGTTCATCCGAGTTTGTTGAATTCACCAAACCATGGAGTCGAGTTTAACTCGCGGGGTCCCATCCATTGCACCAACCCTTTTAAGGTAAGGCTTCCATGTGATGCATCTGAACTCTTAATTATGGACCCTCTTGGAAACCAAAATCTTTGACCTTAGAGAACTAGAGCTATGGTTAGGTTGCAAACTCCTTGCATCATGTTGTGACTACTTGTGCATACCTTGTATGTGATTAAACTAACCCTTTGCTTTGACTTGTTTCTTGTACATATGCCTATACATACTAACCCAAAGGCTAAAAGGATGTTGCTTAATTAATTTGGTTAATTAAAATGAACCCATTAAATATAAATATGCTCGACCTAGAATACTTTAGGCCTAAACCTTCGAAAGAACGACTGGAAATAAGTCACTGTGATGCTTCAATATTGGCGCACCACTTTAGATTTGTGGCGCTTGACGATGGTAACCATCGTGCTGCAATAAGCTTGTCGCGTCGCGAGGAAGCCATCATCACGCGACAGACCATCGCCACGCGACGATTCCGTCTTTCTTTCAGAGTCTTTAAATCGAGTCCCACTACTATGGTTAACTAGTTTTAATGTCAGTATACGGTCTTTTCCTTGGTCTTGCATAAATCTTCCCACATGTCTAGTCACATAGTCATGACACAAGTCTTGTAAATATCACTTACACCCACAAGTCTTCACATACACCTTGCATATATTGTCTGACATGATAATGTCTTAGATACATGCAAGAGTCATATTTTTTGTCACTTGAGTTGAGGGTCTGCCCAATTCTCAGAAAATTCCATTCCTTTCCACAAATACATCCTTTTCCTTTACATGACTTTCAATACATTACATACCTTACCATAAATGCACCTTCCTTCATAGACACTTTCCACATTCACATACTTTCCTTATACACATATACCTTCCTGCATACTTTCCTCCTACATGCTTTCCCCATACATGTCATTCTTCCTCATACACTATGCTCTTACAGGAATTTCCTTATCTATGCATGTTAAAATGAGTTCGGGTCATGTGATTGACAAGAAATGTCCATGGTTTCCCTTTCTACAACCTTTGGTCAAGGAAAGAGGGTCGATTAGTTCTAAACAATTCCTATATTCGCGAGATCTTCTTTGAAAGCACGGCTCAAAGAAAGAAGAAACAACCTATTTCCACTAAGGAAGATATCGAGACTCTCCAAAAATCCATTGATACTCTTGCTGATCATGTTAAGGGCCTTTCCACTCGAGTGGAGAAAGTTGAATATACCGATGAACAGATTCTGCCTGAGACTATCAAGCGCATCCAAGAGAAACTAAGCCAAATTTTCAATGACTATAAGTATCTTGATATGAGTACCAAGGGAATCTCACTAAGGAACTTCTCTCGAACAAGTTCTGACATTCCTAAGTTCAAGCCCACAAATAACCCTTACTTTCACTTGAAAGCTTTCAAAACAGTCATGGAAATCAAGGGGATTGACAAGCAACTCTTCCCTTCTATTTTCTCTCTTTCATTAGAACCGGTGTGTCAACAATGGTTCTTTTTCGAAGACTTCAAGAGGACTTCCACTTGGGACGATATTATGCAGACCTTCATAGACAGATACACAAGTAATATCCAAATTCTATACTAGGTAGAAGGAAGCTTCCGCTAAGATGATTAAGGCCCAGACGAAAAGGACTCTGTGCGAATGTTCATAAAAAACCTTCAGACAAGTATCCAAAGCACCTAAGGTTCTTGGGGTTGGCTGTAATACCCCGTAATTTTATACGTATATTAATTTAAAGTATTATTATACGACGTATTTAAATAATTTGAAATGAATTATTTATAGTATTTTAATAATTTGAAAGGTTTATTTTAATTAAAAAAAACCCATTTCTATTTATTTATTTGGTTTTGGAAATATTTTATTTCATTATTTAGAAACTTTGAGCCATATTTAATTTAGAAAAGAATTTTTTTAAAGTCAATGAAATTTTAAAGAAAGACAAGTACCAAGTTGAATGGGAATGAGAATCATTAAGGTTAAAAAGGAAAATCAAGTTAGGAGGGTTTTGAGAGAGAGTATAAATACCCACCTTATGAGCAAATTAGACTTTTCCCAAGGTGGAGAATACCCAAAAGTAAACTCTCTTTCTCTCTCCTCTTATTTTCTTTCCCCTTCCCGTTCTCACTATGCACGACACACACACACATGCATAACCACCACAAGGGTGGCCGACTATCACCACCACCATCACCGGCTGGCTAACACCACCACCACCGGCTGGCCACCACCAGCACACGCAGGCAGCAACAGCCAGTGGGAGGCAGAAGAAGCCGTCTTCCCCCCTCTTGTGCGGGCGGGTTCAAACAAAAGAAAAAAAAATTCTGCTTCAATTTTTAATTAGTTTTGATTAATTATTGTCTTGGGTATTGTGTGATGATTTTATAATATTGTTAATGATGTTTAATTCACATGATTTTCATATTTGATTTTTATATGAAAAAACCTTAAATTGATAAACCCTAGGTTTCTAAATTGATGTTTATTGATGGAATTTAATGGTGGTTGATTTAAACTATTGAATAAGTGTTTTTAAACTAAATTATAGCAAGTTTAAGAGTTGTTATATTGCTGGAATTTTTATGTAGAGGCTAGAATAAAGTTTTCTTGAAGGGATTTAATAACCCATTTATTTGGGAATATATGTAGATGGTTTAAAATAATTTTCAGCATATCTAAAAAGGTTTAAAAGTGTTTTAGAGAGTATATATTGCTGGAAATTCAATATGAGTAAATATTAATGTCTCTTTGAAATTCTGGGTTGTAGGAGACTTCCAAATGAGTGATTCGTGTAGTCGTGGCGATTTTGAGATCATATTCGAGGTACGTACGCGTACTTGATATTATTTAAGCGTGTAGAAGCATGCTAGGATTTATTTTAGTTGAATCTAAATTAGTATCATGCTAGGTATTGGTTGGAATCGGTGAATTGAATTGGATTGATTGAATTTGAATGGTTTTGGTGAAATATTTGTGAAGCATGATTGGTTGAAGTAATTTATTTATTGGAATTGGTGATATTGAAATATAGTTATTGAACCATACTTTTATTATTGGCATGTTTCAAGGTTTTTTTAATTAAACTAAATGTTTAATTTGGTTGGGAATATAAAAAGAGAATTTTATTATGGTTCATATAATTTTTATTAATGCTATAAGTATGGGAGTTGGAGCTATTAAGTGTCTTAGTACATAGGAATAAAAGGAAATGTGGTGCCTTAGTGCACTTAAGGTGCTCTAAACACCGAGAGATAAAATTTGCAGTGCTTTATGCGCTTAAGGTGTTTCAACATCGAGGTAGTTTAAAACAGGGATCAACATTAATTATATGTGATCATTAAATATTCAAGAATTGAATTGGAATGTTTGATTATTTGAATAATTTATGTTGATTGAGTGTGCTGTGGATTGAGAGTCATCATCAAGTCTAAAATATGTAAACAACGTAAAGTGAAAGAGATTACGCATCAAAAATCTTGGAACGTATATACCTCGAGTATGAACATATGGGTGAGTTATGGGGTTTTATATTTAACCATAGCTTCTACTGGGAGTACATGACGTTGTGTTTTCCTTTTAATTTTTATGCGCAGGACGTCCAGTCACTTCATGTGACATTTATGCCTACCCGGTTAGCTCCAGGAGTAGTTTACCAGGGATTTGGTGGGAAACTCTTTCGATGCGTAATCAAATTAAATAAGCAATTTAATTGTTCATTGATTGTGTTGTAGACCTGGCAAATGGGTCATTCAGGTCGGGTCTGGGTCGGGTCACTTTCGGGTCGGTTAACATTCGGGTCGGGTATGGGTCGGGTCGATTTGGGTTTCGGGTCAACTTCGAGTCAGGTATCGGGACAAGTTCGGGTCGGGTCAATTTCGGGTCAAGTATGTTCGGGTCATATTCGGGTCAGGTCAAAATCAGATCGGGTCATGTTCGGGTTTTTTTTATTTGTATGTGAATCAAGCTCAAATGAATAATTTTATACAGATTATATATTTTGTTATTGTTATAATAAAAACTATCAATTCAGTTTATGAGCTTAGTTACGGTTGAAGATGAACAATTTGAGTTACTTTTAGTACAAGACATTTTAAGTTCAATTATAAAGTAATTTTAGTTCGGGATATGTCGGGTATCGGGTCTGTTTGGGTCAATTTTGGGTATCGGGTCTATTCGGGTCAAACACTTTGTGTCAATTTCGGGTTGGGTCAACTTCGGGTCTGGTCAATTCGGGTGTCGGGTCAGGTTCGGGTCAACTCCATTTTCGGGTCGGGTATGGGTCGAGTCATTTTTGGGTTTCGGGTCATTTTTGGGTCAATGTTTTTGGGTCAATTTCGGGTCATGGGTCGGGTCATCGGGTCTGGGTCAGGATTGCCAGGTCTATTGTGTTGTATGCTTGTAAACAAGTGCAAAAAGGTAAGTTTATGATGTTAGGATGAAAGCATGTTAGTGTGATTCGTTTACGCTTATGTACTCAGCATTGCTGATTGTGTGTTTGCTTGTTTTTTTGGCCTTGTCTTTATCTTGACCCTACGACGACCCGTTTCTAATGGCGAGTAGTGGGAACAAAGTAAAGAGAAGCTTTTAGGTGATGAAGCATATTCATGATGGGCATGATGAGTGAAGAGCGAATCTTCTTTAGTTTCTATAAGGATATGATGTGTTTATTTGCTTTAATTATTATAAATATTTGCTTGTGAGACTAACGCAATGGTTTTAAGCATTTATTTGGTTTTAAAAGGGCCTAGAATGGTTCCAAGTTGTAGGTTGACTTTGTTTGACTTTGGTTTGACTTTACTTTCATTTGGTTCACTTTTGAAGTTAGTTTTATTTTGAATGGTTCTTAAAACAAGTCTTCCGCTGTGTGTCTTTGATAATTGCCTTAGCCGTTATTACGGTGGCGGAATGTCTTAGAATTTCCTAATTCGTATTTTAAAAAGGCAAAACAGGTATTTTAAAGGAAAGGTATTTCTAAGGTGTTACAAAGTAGTATCTGGGAGCTTAGGTTCAGATTTTTATTACCACTTAAGCCAAAAACTGGTTTTAAACTTGGCCAAGTGTTTTATTTATTTAATGAGTTAATTATCTGGGAGCTTAGGTTAAGATTTTTATTACCACTTAAGCCAAAAACGTGTTTAAAGTATTTTGTTTTAAACTTGGCCAAGTGTTTATTTAATGAGTTATTATAAAAAAAAAGAAACAAAGTAAGTTGTTTATTTTATTTTACTTAATTTTTTTTAGAGGACCGGTTTTTTTTTAGAGGGAAGGTCTGAATTTTTTTTGGAGAAATCCGATTTTTTTTTTAAATTGGATGTCCAATATTTTTTTTTTATTTTTTTTTTATTTTTTTTTTCGGTTTGACCGAAAGTGTTTGCCTGATTTTGGCTAATTTTCGAAAATTTTAAAATATCAAGAAAAAAATATGTTTTTAGTTTGTTCGTCTTGTAGGGAAGCGAAGGATTAATATGAATTATGTGTTAAAAGTTTTTAATAGCATGATCGTGAGCTTGGGTAGGAAAGAATTTGAGGCATATAAGTTAGAATTATTCATGCTCTTGTATGCATTAATGTTTAGGTTGTGATGTTTGATCATGTGAATTGGATGGTGTGGAAGCATGTAATTATGTGATTAGGAATAAGTAAGATTGTTTGATTGAACATTGAACCTAAATTCATGCAAGAACTGTGTTATTTTATTTTCTTGAATCCTTTTTTGGGAAGGGAATCCTTTTTTGAACCTTTTCCTTTACATGATGTCAATCTTTCCTAACAAAAACTCACAAATTGGAACACTAATTTAGAAAGACTATGAACATCCCTTTGACTATGTCAAGAAAATCCGCTTTTATTTTTCACACCTGAGCAGATCGTGTTTCAGCCATGATGATAATTCACTGTCTTCCTGATGTACCCCCATATCTTGCTATCAAGACAAAGTTTTCTGATTTTTACTTGCATGGGGACATTCCTAATTACTCCAAATATAAAGACTATTATGGATAGTGGTGCCTTGACTATAGATACTTGAATTCTTACCTCGTTTGAGTTGAGAAATATCACTGCAAACGCTTACAGATTCCATATCCAAATTATTATTATGATAACCCAGTAGGGAATAATTTCCCTTATATGAGCAGCCAATCAGGAAACACTTCCCCATCTCAGGGCAATCAACCAGGAGAAAATGGAGGGCAAGAGGAAGGATAATTAATGGAGGAGAGTAACCATACTGTTGGCAATTCCATTATGGAAATTTATCCAAATCCACCCCAACCCAATCACTATTGACATTTCATCTGAGGATGAGAATGATGAAGAGTTTATTCAAGTAGAGCAAAATCCAGAGAAACCTAAACCAATGGAGGAGGAGGATGACTCTAAATTCGATCCTGGAAGCTACAAACAATCAAAGGACAAGAAGGATGATGTTTTAAGGGACTAGATTTTTGTAGTTCACTTCTTTATAGGATTTCTAGTTTCTTTTCCGCAGTCATCGTTATTTCTTTTCCAGTACAATAATAAGTGGCATGGCCGCAATGAGTCAATAAACCTATTGATTTGCGTAGGTTATTCGAATTCATTTTATTTTTCCAATTATTCCTTTATTCATAAATAAAATTTATATTCAGTTCCTTGCCAAATGATCCATTTCACTACCAAATAATTCATTTTGTTATCAAATCATTCATTTCATTTCATATCACTACTCTAATAAGCCATTTCTTAATCAAATGTTCCAATAAATCATTTCCAAACTATAGGAAACCATGGGAATTATTTTTATTTATTATTGTGATGCTTTATTAAATGTATGGTTGCTTAGCAATCAAGAATGTGTTGATCAATTAAGCTGCAAAACTTGGAGAGTTGTAATTTTTGCAACCTCAATTTAGTTTAACTTAAATGTGTATGTATGATTGGTACGGGGTAATGGGATGGGTGTCTAACTTGAGAAGTAACTATGACCTTAATTAATAAAGACCCTTGTTTTAATTCAGGAGAAGGAAAATGGCAGGAGGTAGTGGAAACAATAACGATGGAGGAGGTGAATTAAGTGAAGTGGTAAGGCAGTTGGCCGTGGTCGCACAACAGTTGGCAATTAAGGAACTTGGACCATGAAGAGACAAATAAGCCAGAAAACATAGAAGTTGTGAATGAGTTTCTGGATGTATTCCTTGAAGAAATTCCAGGGATGCCACCTAAGAAGGCGATTGACTTCACAATAGAATTGGTCCCAGGTACAACACCAATTTCCAAGGCACGATATTGAATGGCACCTACAGAATTAAGTGAATTGATAGAGCAATTGCAGGATTTGTTAGAAAAGGGGTATACTAGACCAAGTGCATCGCCTTGGGAGCTTTAGTGTTGTTTGTTAAGAAGAAAGATGGAGGTATGAGGTTGTGTATTGACTACAGGGAGTTGAATAAGGTCACCATAAAGAACAAGTACCCATTACCAAGGATTGATGTCCTGTTTGACCAATTGAGGGGCACATATATGTTTTCCAAGATTGATTTGAGGTCTGGATACCATCTGTTGAGAATCGCAGACGAAGATATCCCTAAGACAACATTTAGGACAAGGTATTGCATTATGAGTTCACATTAATGCCATTTGAGTTGACGAATGCTCTAGCAATGACTTGATGAACAGGGTGTTCCATTCATTCATGGACAAGTTTGTCGTTGAAAGTGTCACCAATGAAAGGTCTAATATACTTTGGGCTAAGTTTTTCTTTCTTCCCAAATCTCATGACACCTTTCATTGGTGACACTTTCAACAATACTTTATCACCAACTTCAAACTCTTCTTCTCTTTGCTTCACATCTGCATAACACTTTTGACGGTCCTGTGCATGCTGCTTGAATTTAGCTTGAATCTCCTTCACTTGCATGACTGTGTCTTCAATCATTTGAGGTCCTAAATCATTGTTTCGCTTATGTCATTCCACCACACAGGGGTACGACACTTTCTTCCATATAATGCCTCAAATGGAGTTATACCAATGCTCGTATGGTAACTATTGTTATAAGAAAATTTAATTAAGTCCAAGCTATTTTCCCATCCTTCTTGGAAGTCTATAACACAAGATCTCAGCATATCTTCAAGGTTTGAATAGTTCTCTCAGTTTGTCCATCTTTATTAGGGTGAAATGTTGTACTCATCTTTAGTGTTGTACCAAAGTTTTCCTAGACACTCTTTCAGAACTTTGAAAGAAACCTAGAATTTCTGTCAGACACAATAGCTTTTGAAACTCCATGTAACCTCACAACATTCTTAGTGTAAGCTTTTGCAAGTTGCTACATCTTCCAAGTCTCTTTCATTGGTATGAACACCGCGGATTTGGTAAGTCTATCCACCACGACCCAAATGTTATCATTTCCACTCTTTGACTTTGGGAGGCAAGTCACAAAGTCCATTGAAATGCAATCCCACTTCCATCCAGGGACCTCTAACGATTGCATGGTTCCTTGTGGTCTCTTGTGTTCTATTTTCACTTTTTGATAGGTTACACATTTTGCTACAAATTTTGCAACTTCATTCTTCATCCTGGGCCACAAATACATTTTCTTCAAGTCCTTGTATAACTTGTCCCCTCCAGGGTGTACTGAATATGGTGTATTGCGCCCTTCTTCCATCAATTTCCTCTTTAGTTCCTCACATTTTTGTGGTACACACCGTCTACCTTTATACCTCAAACTCCTATATTCATGAATTTTGAAATTTGTAGCTTTTCCTTTCTTTATTTCCTCACGAATCCTATCCAACTTTACATACCCTATCTGATTTTCTCTTATCTCATCAAATGTTATTGGTTAATGCTTAAATTCGCAAGTATTCCTGCTTGCATCCCCATTCTACCACTTCTAAGTTCATTTTTCTCATCTCCCTGCATAATTCATCAGCCACTACCAAAGTGTTCAGTCCATGGCTGGTCTTACGATTTAGAGCATATGCGACTACATGTGCCTTCCCTTCATGATACTGTATGTCTAAGTCGTAGTCTATTGCAAATTCTAACCATCTTCTTTGGCGTGAGTTTAGATCACTTTGGGTGAAGATGTATTTTAAAGTTTTGTGGTCTGTATCGATCCTACACTTCACCCCATACAAGTAATACCTCCATATCTTTAGTGCAAAAATGATTGCAGCTAATTCTAGATCATGAGTAGGGTAGTTTACCTCGTGAGGTTTCAATTGTCTCGATGCATGCATATGCGATTACCTTTCCATTTTGCATAAGCACACATCCCAGACTACTTTTGGATGCATCACTATATACGTCATAGAATCCACTATCATCTCGCAATGTCAACACTGGTGCTGTAATAAACTTTTGTTTCAAAATCTAAAACGTTTCCTCACACTTTTCATCCCACTCAAACTTTTTGTCTTTCTTCATTAGAGAGGCCATATGCTTAGCAATCTTAGAAAAGTCCTTCACAAAGCGCTTATAATACCCTGCTAATCTCAAGAAACTCCTAATATTAGACAATGTCTTTGGCATAGGCCATCCTTTTACTGCTTCAATATTTGCTTGATCTACCCCTACCCCATCCTTGGATACGAAATGACCTAGAACTCACGCGTGGAAAACTTTGCATAGAGCTTATTCTCCCTTAATGTCTGTAAAACTGCCCTCAAATGTTCTACATGTTCCTCCTTATTCTTTGAATACACCAGTATATCATCTATGAACACTACGACAAACTTGTCCATAAATGGATGGAACACCCTGTTCATCAAGTCCATAAAGATTGCTAGAGCATTCTTCAGTCCGAATGGCATTACTATGAACTTGTAATGCCCATACCTTGTCGTAGATTTTGTCTTAGGGATATCTTTGTCTGCAATTCTCAACTGATGGTATCTAGACCTCAAATCAATCTTGAAAAACACAGACGTGCCCCTCAATTGGTCGAACAGGTCGTCAATCCTTGGTAATGGATACTTGTTCTTTATGGTGACCTTATTCAAATCCATGTAGTCAATACACAATCTCATACTTCCATCTTTCTTCTTAACAAACAACACTGGAGCTCCCCAAGGCAATGCACTTGGTCTAATACACCCTTTTTCTAGCAAATCCTGCAGTTGCTCCTTCGTTTCACTCATTTCTGCAGGTGCCATTCGATATGCTGCTTTAGAAATTGGTGTTGTCTCTGGGATCAATTCTATTGTGAAGTCAATCACCCTCTTAAGTGGCATCCTTGGAATTTCTTCCGGGAACACATCTAGGAACTTATTCACCACTTCTATGTTTTCTAGCTTATCCGTCTCCTCATGACCTAAGATTCCTACACTATAGAAATATAATGGATGTCCCTTCTTAATGTACTTAGCCAATTTCATCATAGAGGTGATCCTTGGACACTTTTTTTCTCCATGCCTCCAATGTGTTACCAATTAATCCTCAGTTGTACTTAACTGTACTTTCTATGATCGACAACGAATCTCTGCCTTAATACTTGCTTAACCAATCCATTCCCAAGATGATATCAAAGTCGCTTAAACCAAACTCGATAAGGCCACGCCAGACAAAAACACCTTTCCCTTGATATCCAATGGCACATCCTTAAGGGTTTTGGTACAATGCACTAGCCCTCCCTAGGAATAACTATAGGTATACCTTATAACATCTATGGTTTTCAAACAATGCGATAGGTTTGAAACAATGACTTTTGAAATGAAAGAAAAAGTTGCACCAGAATCAAACAAAGCTTTAACAGGAATAGAGTTAATAGAAAAAGTACCAGTAATAACATCCTTTGTGGTATCAATTTCGTACCTACTTATCACATTCAGTTTCCCTATAGTTCCACCTTTCACCTAACCATTCCCATTATTGTTGCTTTTCACCCCATTTTGCTATGACCCTTTGTTTCCTGCATAATTGTTGCTTCCTTGAATGTTCCTTTGATCCCGTCCTTGATTGTTGCCCTGCTTGTTTCGGTTAGGATCCTTGGAGAAGCACTCATATTCCCTATGTATTGTCTCAACTTGTTACAAGCACGACAAGTAACCAAGTTACCCTCGCAGTCTCTACCAGGGTGATTATTTGTACACCTCTTACAGTAATAACGCCTTATTTCCTTATTATTTCCCTGGTTAGAGTTCTTGGCCCCTCCATTGAAGTTTCGTCCACCCTGACGATTGCTATTGTGGAAGTTATTGTTGTTATTGAAGTTATTTCCATTGTTGTGGTGGTATTTCTACTTCTTGAAGTTATTCTGGTTACCTTGATGGTTTTCAGAGCCCTGTTCTATCTCCTTTCTCTTTTCCTTACTTTCCACCTCAGCTAACTCCTTCTTTTTCTTCAACTCCAAAGCATAAAGGTGTGTAGACCTTCCATAAACCTCATTCGAAGTTTCAAACACTTTTCCACACAACATTAGTTAAAGATCAGTGGTCAATTCACTCTCGAACTTACTAGCCTTCGTCTTTTCTATAGCAACAAATTTCTTGGCAAACCTTGATAGTTCAATAAACTTGGTATAATTTAATATTCAGTTACTGACATTTCTCCCATTGCTAAGTTTGAAAATTCTTCAGCTTTCTGTTTTTGTAGGAAACTGGGGTAAAACTTATCCCTCACCTTTCTTGAAACATAATCTAGTTGAAACCTGGTAGTGCCTTAAATGGTAGCTTCATTTTGTTGACACCAAAGACAGCTTCACCCTTGAGGTAATAGGTAGCACAACCTACTTTAGAATTTTCTGGGCACCTTACTGCCCTAAAAAATTTCTCAAACTCCCTTAACGAGTTTTCTGACACATTTGGGTTTGGTTCGCCTTGATAGGTTGGTGGCTTTCTTAGTGCCACCTTTTTGAACAATTCTCCTTGAGCTTCCCCATTGTTGCTCGAGTTCCTTGCTAACTGTTGTGCGACCACGACTAATTGCCTTACAACTTCACTTAGTTCACCTCCTCCATCGTTATTGTTTCCACTTCCTCCTGCCATCTTCCTCCTCTTAAATCAAGGGGTTTTTATTAATTATGGTCATGGTCAGCTCTCAAGTTAGACACCCATCCTACTAACTTGTTCCAATCATACATATATATTTAATTTAAGCTACTAAATTGAAGTTGCAAAATTTACAACTCCCAAATTTTGCAGCTTGATCAACACATTTTTGATTGCTTACCAACCATACATTTAATAAAGCATCACAATAATAAATAAAAATAATTTCCATGGTTTGCCAGAGTTTGGAAATGACTTATTGGATCATTTGAGTAAGAAATGGCTCATTGGAGTAGTGATATGAAATGAATGATTTGATAACGAAATGAATTATTTGGCAGTAAAATGGATCATTTGGCAAGGAAATGAATATAAATTTTATTGATGAATAAAGGAATGACTGGAAAATAAAATGAATTCGAATAACCTACGCAAGTCAATAGGTTTATTGACTCACTGTAGCCATGCCACTTATTACTTTACTGGTAATGAAATAACTATGACTGTGGAAAAGAAACTAGAAATCCTATAAAGAAGTGAAACTACAAAATATCTAGTCCTTTTGAACATTATTCTTCTCGTGCTTTGATTTTTTGTAGCTTCCAGGATCGAATTCAAGGTCATCCTCATCCTCCATTGGTTCAGGTGTCTCTAGATTTTGCTCTACTTGAATAAAATCTTCATCTTCCTCATCGTCAGATGAAAATTTCAATAATGATTGGGGTTGGGGGTGTATTTGGATTTGAGATTTCCATAATGGAACTGTCAACAATATGATTACTCTCCTCTATTAGTTCTCATTCCTCTTGCCCTCCAATTGCTCCTGGTTGATTCCCCTGTGATGGGGAAGTGTAACCTGATTGGTTGCTGGTAGAAGGGGAATTATTCCTTGCTTGGTTATCATAATAATAATTTGGATATGAGATCTGTAAGCGTTTGCTGTGATATTTTTCAATTTAAACGAGGTAAGAAATCAAGTATCTGAAGTCAAGGTACCACTGTCCATAATAGTCTTTATATTTAGAGTAATTGGGAATGTCCCCAGGCAAGTATAAATCAGCAACTTTGACTTGACAGCAAGATATGGGGGTTCATCAGGAAGACAGTGAACTATCATGGCTGAAACACGATCAGGAAGATCATACTGTTTGTCTCTTAGGACATCACTCAGGTGTGAACAATAAAAGCGGATTTTCTTGACATAATCAAAGGGATGTTCATAGTCTTTCTTAATTAGAGTTCCAATTTATGAGTTTTTGTTAGGAAAGATTGGCATCCTGTAGAGGAAAATGTTTAGAAAAGATTCCCTTCCCAAAGAAAATAAAATAACACAGTTCTTGCATGAATTTAGGTTCAGTGTTCAATCAAACAATCTTACTTATTCCTAATCACATAATTACATGCTTCCACATCATTCAATTCACATGATCAAACACCACAACCAAAATATTAATGCATATAAGAACATGAATAATTCTAACTTATGTGCCCCAAATTCTTTCCTACCCAAGCTCACAATCATGTTATTAAAAACTTTTAACACACAATTCATACCTAAATCCTTTGCTTCCCTGTAAGACGAACAAACTAAAAAACTCCCCTTTTATTTAAAAAAAATTCTGAAAATTAACCCAGATAAGGCCAAAAAATTTCCGCCAAAACTTTAAAAGAAGAAAGAAACTCGGACACCCCAAATAAATAAAACATTTCGGATTTTTCATTTTTTTAAAAAAAAATTTCGGTCCTCTTAAAAATAATAAAGTAAAATAAAATAAAACAACTTGTTTTAAAATAACTCATTATATAAACAATTGGCCAAGTTTAAAACAAAATACTTTAAACACGTTTTTGGCTTTAGTGGTAATATAAATCTCAACCAAATCTCGCAAATACCACTTTGTAACACCCTAGAAATTCCTTCCCTTTAAAATACCAGTTTTGCCCTATGAAAATACGAAATAGGAAATTCTATGACATTACCGCCACCGTGATAACGGCTAAGGAAATTATCAAAGACGCACAATGGAAGACTTGTTTTAAAAACCATTCAAAATAAAACTAACTTCAAAAGCCAACCAAATGAAAGTAAAGTCAAACAAAGTCAACCTACAACTTGGAATCATTGTAGGCCCTTTTTAGAATCCAACAAACACTTAAAACCATTTGCGTTAGTCTCACAAGCAAATATATAATAATCAAAGCAAATAAAACACATCATATACTTTTAGAAACTAAACAAGATTCGCTCTTCACTCATGCCCATCATGAATACGCTTTGATTAGGGGATTTTTATCCACCAATCACCGTCTGACAAGTGGACCAACCAGGTTCCGCCACGTGTCCTTCACGAAGGCCAACAGGAGCTTGCCACGTGTCAGTCACAGATACGTCCTCCACGGACCACTTAAGACACGCCACGTGTCCACCCATGCCAAGTGGGACAACCGGCCATCAAGGCCCAATTCAGTCTAGAGGCCCGATCAGCCCTAGGTTTACCTTAAACCTAAAGGGTTGCACGCTTCCCAAGGCTATAAATACTCGATTAATCCTCATTAATCAAACAACAGAAAAGAACCGAATAATTAAGAGATCAAGCAGAGAAGAACAGACTTATTAGCAACCGGCTAATCTCGCTAACAACGCAGATTACCAACACTAAGCACTCTCACCTAGAGAGATCTGATTACTTTAATTTCTGTATTGATTACTCCTTAATCAGGTACTAACTTGATCGTTGGAGGCGGAGCTCTCAGGAGTCTCCGTTATTTTGCAGGTACAGGCGTCCGGTTCCAGTCTCGGAATTGTAACTCTCCCGCAGGACATCAGAAAACCCCGAAACATTTGGCGCCGTCTGTGGGGAGAGTACTTCAGAGATGGCATCCAAGTCTGTACCGACTCCAGAAGAGAGGCGTCCCCTAGACGACCCTCAAGTTCAGTCGGACCATGATACCGAAAGTGAATTTGAAGTTGAAACTCATTACAGCTCCAGACGGGACCCTAAGGGCCCGCCGTACCCGTCATACTGAAATAAGGGAACGGGAGTATCTTCAAACAGGAAGCGAGCCAGCAGGCGCACCGCTTGCTCGGCAACAGCCGACTGATGGGTCTGCTCCCATCACAAGGAACGAACTCATGACCTTCATGAGGGACTTCAAGGGAGAGATCCAAGAGTTGATCAACAAAAAACCGCCTGCTTCAGTCAAAGAGCAGTCGGCCAAGAAACCTTCCACTTCACTAAAGAGGAAGCCAGTTCAAGGGCAAGAGGCGACTCCCCATCCCAAATACAAGAAGCGGGAGCCGTCTGCTCTTGATTTCACAAAACTCTGTTATCCTACTGGAAATAGAAAACCGGTTCGTCATATTCAGGCGGACGGGTCAAAGCAAACGTTCACAGATGCTCGGCACCTGCTAGAGCAGAAGAAGAGTGACCGATTATCAGAGTCGGCTTCTACTTCAAATTTTCAGGACAGTTTGCGAAATGCCTCGATGAGGCCAACTCAGTCGTACCATGAGAGTCAGTCAGGCGGCACCTCCCGTCAGTCCGGCTTTCATAGTGCCCAGGCGGTACCAAACTTACCATTTGTGCCGCAACAACAGTATTTTATGCAGCCACCTCCATTTGGTGGACCTGCAGCAAAAAACGTCCAACCTATGGACTGGCAGCTACGGCTGCTTAGACTTGGTGAACAGCCGACGGCCTTCTCCAAGGAAATTACTGAAGCCGCTCAGCCGGCCAAAGTAAAAAATATTCTAGTAGGCGCCTATGACGGCACTACTAACCCAGAAGACCATCTGATGGCATTCACCAATCTGATGTACCTTCAAGGGTTGGATGATCCCACTTGGTGCAAGTGTTTCCCAGCGACTCTCAAGGGAATTGCACAGCAATGGTTCGGCAACCTGCCGACTGGTTGTGTAAACAGCTTCAGGACACTTGCTTACTTATTTGCCTCCAACTTCGCTATGAATATCCCTGCGAAGAAAACGACCCTTGATTTGGGAACAATTCAGCAGGGTGAAAAGGAGGGGCTTCGTTCCTACATCAGGCGGTTCAACCTGATGAGAATACAGATTCAAGGGTTACCGGATGAGGTAGCTTATACTGACTTTTTTAGAGGTCTCAAAGACGGGTCTACCTTCAAATTTGATTTAGTTCGAAAAAGGGTGGCGACTCTTCAAGAGGCCTTGATTGAAGCAGAAGCCTATGTACAGGCGACTGATCTGTGTACGATGAAACAGTCGGACGGGAAGAGGTTCGACAATAGAGAAGGACGACAGAAACAGTCGTCCAACAAAGATGAAAAAAGAAAAGGGGTCTGGGCGGCTGATTCCTCTAAACGGCCGGCCCAGAAAAAGAAAAAAGAATTCAAACCATACTCCCCAAAGTATGTGTTTAACAAGGATAACCAATTTATCCTAAAAGAAATAAAGGGACGGCTCTCAATTGAGAAGCCGCTCCCCATGAAGGGTTCTGTGAGCAACCGGAACCAAGACAAAATCTGTGCTTATCACGATGACATTGGTCATCACACCAATGACTGCATCAGTCTCATGCGGTACCTAGACCGCCTGGCTGAGCAAGGTGATCTTGACACTTATGTCAAGAAATCTACGGGGAATACTTCCTCAAAAAAGCAGTCGGCCAAAAAGAATCAACAGGCCGACAGTTCCGATACAGATGATGCAGTCGTCTACACCATCGCAGGCGGCTTCTCAGGAGGCGGCCCCACTATTAGGGGCAACAAAGATAATATAAGACGTTTAGATGTAAATTCCGTTCACCAAGAACGGCCGTCTAAATATACATTTCCTGAGATTGTCATCACTGAAGAGGATCTAGGAGGAATAAGGGGGCCGCATGACGACCCTCTCGTAATTGAATGTAAAGTGGCCAACCAGAGAGTTGGTCGAATCCTCATAGATACCGGGAGCTCTTCAGATCTCATCAGCAGCAAATGTCTGTCAAAACTGAAATATCAGACGGACTGCATACATCCAGCCTCCCACCCTTTAATAGGTTTTGGAGGAGGAGTCGTCCACCCACTGGGACGAGTAGATCTACCCGTCCGCCTGGGCGAAAAAGGGGAAGGACGACACATGGTAGTCCGGTTCCTAGTGGTAGAGGAACTCTCGGCCTACAACATGATTTTGGGTCGACCAACCCTGAATAATTCCAAGGCTGTTATAATCCCGTCACTTATGCTGCTTAAGTTTGAAAGGGACAATGGAACAGTCGGCTCCCTAAGGGGAGATCAGAGGATGGCCCGAGAGTGCTATCTCTCGGATGTCAAGCCCACTGCTATGGCCACTGGGTCAAGTGGAGAAAAAACAGACCTTGACAATGTCAAGGAAAGTGCGCCTGTTCAAGAAACAAGCGACAGAAAAAGAAAGGCGCCCCAGACTGAGTCCGTAAGAAAAGCAAGAAAATAGCAATCATTGGCAGGGGACCGGCCGGATGAGTTCCGCCCTCAGCCGGCTGGTGAGCATGCGGACCTGATATTAGACGACTTCCATCCTGACCGAACAGTCAAAGTAGGGACGACTGCTCTGAGAAACCTTGGGGACGACTTTCACAACTTGTTGAAAGAATACAAGGACATCTTTGCATTTGAAGTCCATGAAATGCCAGGCATTAGTCCTGATCTGGCAGTACATAAACTCGCTGTGGATCCGAAAAAGAAGCCGGTACGACAAAAGAAACGGAACCATGGTGAAGAAAGAGGTCAGGCGGCAGCCGCCGAAGTCAAAAAAATTACTTGATGCAGGGTTCATTCGGCAATGTTACTTCCCAGATTGGGTTGCAAATGTGGTACTTGTTAAAAAGCCGAATGGCACCTGGCGAATGTGTGTAGACTACACAGACTTGAACAAGGCGTGCCCCAAAGACAGTTACCCTCTGCCTAAAATTGATAACCTGGTCGACTCAACAGCCGGCCATGCCTTGATGAGTTTTATGGACGCCTATTCTGGTTTTCATCAAATTCCTTTATGGAAGAAAGATCAGGAGAAGACGACCTTCGTCACTGATCAGGGATTATACTGTTACACGGTCATGCCGTTTGGTCTTAAGAATGCCCCGGCTACCTTCCAACGAATGATAAACACAGTGTTCTTTGATCAGATTGGGAGAAACGTCGAGGCATACATTGATGATATGATTGTCAAGACTAAACTTCAGAAAGATCATCTGACGGACCTCCGAGAAACTTTCGCCACACTCAGGCGGCACCATGTCATGCTCAATCCCAAGAAATGTGTATTTGGAGTTGAGTCTGGGAAATTTCTCGGATTCCTTATCAACCAGAGAGGAATAGAGGCGAACCCTGAGAAGGTACAGGCGGTCATTGACATGCAGTCGCCTCGTACCGTCCGAGAGGTTCAGAAGTTAACAGGTTGTCTGGCGGCCTTGGGAAGATTTCTAAGCCGATCAGGCGACAAATGCCTATATTTTTTCCAGGCAATTAAGAAAAAGGCAAGGTTTGAATGGGGGCCGGATGCTGAGGCCGCTTTCCAGAAATTAAAGGTTCATTTGCATTCCTTGCCGAGGCTGGTCAGCCCTTTGCCCAAAGAAAATCTCTACATGTACCTGGCCGTCTCTGATCATGCGTTAAGCGCGGTGCTCCTTGCTGAAAGGGACGGCTGTCAACTTCCGGTCTACTTTGTCAGTCACGTACTGAAAAATGCTGAGTTGAGGTATCCCCTAGTGGAGAAATTTGGTCTTGCACTCTTCATGGCTGTTAAAAAATTGAAGCCCTACTTTCTGGCACATGCAGTCGTCGTGTATACCGACCAACCGATCAAGCGGCCCCTTACCACCATGGAGTCCTCCGGACGAATGATCAAATGGGCCATAGAAATGCAGAGTCTCGAAGTTACTTTCGAGCCTAGAAAAGCAGTGAAGGGGCAAGCCTTTGCTGACTTTATTGTAGAGATGACTCGTCCTCCAGACTCTCAAGTTCCAGACCAAGTCTGGAAGGTATATGTGGACGGAAGCTCTACTTCAAACGGTTGTGGAGCAGGCGTCGTATGTCAATCTCCAGAGGGCGACAGGTTCGAGTATGCTCTACGCTTCAGTTTCCAGGCTTCAAACAATGAGGCAGAATATGAAGCTTTACTAGCCGGGATCCGCATGTGTAAGGCGGCCGGAGCAAGGAAAATAGACGCCTGTTCTGATTCACAACTGATAGTGAGTCAGTACAATGGCGAATACGAAGCAACACATCCGGCCATGATCAAGTATTTACAGGCGGTCCGACAAGCAGTCGGCTCCCTTGAGGATTTCCATCTGATCCAAGTGCCAAGATCCGAAAACAACCAGGCAGATGCACTTTCGAAATTAGCATCGTCCGCCTCCTCCGATACTCCTCGAACTGTGTTTTGGGAAGTAATGGAGAAGAGAAGCATCGAGGAAAATCCTATTGGAATTCTAGACAGAAGCTCAACCTGGATGGATTCAATCAGGGCATATCTAACAAACGGTACACTGCCGGATGATCCTCAACAGGCGGCAGCATTGAAAAAACGAGCCTCCTGTTTTGAAATGATACAAGGAGAACTTCACAAGAGGGGGCACCTTCAACCCTTCTTAAAGTGTGTTACTCCTGAAAAGGGACGAGAGATACTAGATGATCTTCACTCTGGTTTCTGTGCTTCCCATATAGGTGGTAGGATGCTTGCTCAAAGGGCAAGGCGGCAGGGCTACTTTTGGCCTACTTTGGAAGCAGATGCAATGGAGATGGTGAAAAAATGTGACAAGTGCCAAAGGTTTGGCAAATTAATTCACCGTCCGGCTACTGACCTCACTACCATTCACAGCCCACTACCGTTTGCTAAGTGGGGCATGGACATTCTGGGGCCATATACGCCTGCTACAGGCGGCAGAAGGTATATACTTGTTGCCGTTGACTACTTCACTAAATGGGTAGAGGCGGATGCTGTAAAGGGAATCAAGACGAAAGATGTAATTTCATTCATTTGGAAAAACGTCATCACTCGGTTCGGGGTTCCCATGTCTATGGTTTTTGATAATGGTCCCCAATTTGAGACGCCTGTTCTCAAAAGCTGGTTGGGAGACCAAGGAATTGCACATTACTTTGCATCTGTCGGCCGTCCACAAGCAAACGGCCAGGTAGAAGCCTTTAATAAAATCATCTCAGACGGTCTCAAGAAAAAGATTGAACGAGCAGGCGGCCTATGGGCAGATGAACTAGCACATGTTCTTTGGGCCATTAGGACGACTGAAAAAGGGGCAACTGGAGAAACTCCCTTCCTCCTAACTTATGGTGCAGAAGCTGTTCTTCCAATAGAACACTACGAGCCGACTCTTCGAGTAATGCTATATGATGAAGAGGCAAACTGGGAAGCTATGCGCCTGGCATTAGACTCACTTCCTGAAAAAAGGGGCAATGTTGTTTTGCGCCATGAGATCTATCGCCTAAGAATGACTAGATCATACAACAAGAAAGTACACAGGCGTCCACTCAAAGTAGGGGACTTTGTACTTAGAAAAATGGAAGCAGTTGGTAGGGCCAATGAGTCTGGAAAACTAACTCCCAACTGGGAAGGACCCTACCGAATCTATGCGGAAGTCAGGGACGGTACCTACCGTCTGGAAACACCAGACGGACAACCGTTGCCTCGAACCTGGAATGTAGATAACCTTAAAAAATATTTCTTCTGAATGATGTAAAGTAAAGAGCTACTTAATAAAGTTTGCACTTACTATTCAATATTGTATTACGAGGGGCATGCCGTCTGTACCTTTACAGTCGGCTACTCTCCATTGAGTTTCACTATCTTTAGAGGGGCATGCCGTCTGTTCCTTTACAGTCGGCTACTCTCCATCGAGTATTTTACTCACAATACTTAGCTAAAAAGATAAGGGCCTGGCCGATCCTGTACCTAACAGGCGGCTACCCTTCTTTTACTTAGCACCTACGTTCACCAAGAACTTACCAAGGCCACCGGCCGAATGATCAGACCAGGCGCCAAGCCACCTGATCAAAACTAAAAAACTAATTCGACCTGTCCCAACATCATAGCAGGCGACCGACGGCATCCCTCCGGATGAAATTCGTCGCAGAGAGCAGCTCCCTTTTGGGTGGAACATTGTTCTATAAACTAATTACACGGCACCTATACGACTGTCCCCAAGGGCAACCACGTAGCCGTTTTTGAGACAAAGATAACTCTATCACTAACCAAACCAATGGTAGCAGTTGACATCTGAGTCAGATAACCGCCTGTATTACTTGGGATAAATGCAGGGGGTACCTATTGAGTTAATAGCCAACAAACATTGGCGAATCAAGGGGTCTAGCCGGCGTACGCCGCCTGGTACCTCTACTTCTCAAACAAAAGTGACGGCGACTGAGTAACTCCAAAGTTAACTCATAGTCACTCCTTCAAATTTGGTATGGAACCTAAAAAGTTTGGGTCGTCCGCCTGTTTTTAACAAACAAGGGCACTCGAACCCTTATTCCTACTGGATAACCTATTAAGTTAATAGCTTACATTGGTGAATCAAGGGGTCTAGCCGGCCTACGCCGCCTGATACCTCTACTACTCAATCAAGATTGTGACAAAGACTAAGTAACTCCTATGTTAACTTAATAGTCACTCAAACGTAGTATGAAGCCTAAAAGGTATGAGTCGTCCACTTGTTTTTAATAAACAAAGGCTCTCAACCAATACTCTTGCTAGGTTAAAAAATAACGAGTTTAAAGCCAACATTGGCAATAAAGGGAAACAACCGGTACCCGCCGCTTGTTTTCCTACTTAAATTCCTTGGCTACTAGGTAATTCTATTTACTTGGTCAAATTGAATAAAGAGTTTGAATACCGATTGATAAAATGGCCGACTGATCATCTATCCTGGAAACAGACAACCAGTCGTCCAGGGGCATAGGCGGCATACTTACCTGTCTCAACGTTTGGCCATACACAACAGTCGGTCAAGTGAGCAAATTTCAAATACTTAGACAAATTTGAACAAAAACAAAATATTTGATTAAAATGAGCCGGCCATAAAAGGCCAGCAGAATATTCAAAACCCCGGCCCCCTGGCCGGGTAATTACAAAGCAAACGGCACGCAGGCCGTGAAAAGAAAAATATACTTAAAGCTTAAGAAGGGGGCAGTTCAGTATCAGCAGCAGCCGCCTGGTCAGCACTCTTCTTGCTGGACTCGGCCTTGGCTGCATCATCTTTTGATGCCTTACCCCCAAGTGGCACAAGCGCCACAACCGGCTCTTCCTCCTCCAACGCAACGTCCATCGCCTCTTCTTCAGCAGCCGCCAGGATCTGTTGATTATATATTTCCGAACACTGGCGGTACGTTCTTTCCCATGAGGCAAAGTCGGCACTGGGGAACAGTCGTTCCCAGGTCATGCGTTGGATTTGGGCGGAGTCTTCCACCATCTCCCGGACGAGCTCTTGTTTCTCTTGCTCGGCCTTGTCCGAGAGCTCTTGGGTAAGACTCTTCTCCTGGTTCACCAGGCGTTCTTTTATGTTAGCCAAAGATTTCTCCATGGCCTCGTAAGAGTGCATTTTTTTGGCGAAGGGGTTTCAGCTCGGCTTTAAGTTTGGTGACGGTCCCCTCCAGCTCGTCAACCTTCTTTTGGGCCGCCTCTAGCTGAGCCCGAACAGCGGCGGTCGCCTGCGCCTGATAATAAAGAAGATCAATGGTCAGTACTTCATTTTGGGCAATTTGAAACATTGCCTTATCACAGCTGGAGGCGGCCATAGCCTTTGCGGCCTTTACCTCTTTGTTTTTCCGATCAATCGGCTTGCGAAGGCTGTTGACTCGGAGCAGGGCCTAAGTACAAAGAAAAACAGGCGTCAGTTTCCAATCAAAAGAGTTAACAGGCGTCCTGGAACTCAAAAGCTCAAAAAGGTGCTAAGTTATACCTCAGCTAGGATCCCTGAAATTCCATCGAGGTCAAGGGTGCCGGCACCCTTGACCGCCTCCCTGTCAGAGGGAGGAACTACTTTAACCATTGACTTGGCTACCTCAACCAAGTCAAGACCCTGGGGGCCGGCTGCATTAAGTAAAAGGATAAAACAAGTTAGACTTAATCAAGAAAGAAGCAAGGGTGAGTTTTTTACAAGTGAGGGTCCATACATCTAGGCGGCCCCGCCTGGGTTTTTGAAGAAGTGGCCGGCTGCTTCTCAGCCGCCACTGTTTTCCTGGAAGACCCAGGAGAGCTGGCAACAGTCGTCCTCCGGGCCTTGGGGTCCGGCTGTTGCGAGGAAGAAGCCCTTGGAGTGCCAGACTGAAAACAAAAAGAGTTAGTATATGTATAATACAACTAAAAGGAGAAGAGTTTTCAAAGCCTACCAAGGGTGCCTCCTTGCTGGGGGAGTCGACATACGACTGCTTCATTAGTGAGACCCGCAGCATGGCCGCCGCAGTCTTAGATGCTGTTATTTTACTCATGGCGTCGGCTGAAAGAAATAAACAGCAAAGTTAGTAAAAATCCCAAGTAAACAAGGCGTGAAAAAACAGAGTATTCGTCAGGCCGGCTACCTCTAGAGCACCGACTGCCGAGGCCACAGGCGGCCAAAAAGTACTCGTCATAGAGCCACTTGAAGCTCGGGACGCAATTTAGGGGTACTTGCTCTCGTACCCCTGAAGTAGAGTTCACCCTAGTCTCTACTTTGAAGAGTCCTTTGTCTAGGATCTCTTTTTTAGCCTTTTGGGAAACAGGCGGCATGCTGCGGCCGCCTGCGAGAAGAGGCGGATCCCTGTTCCACTTGTTAAAACGTTTGTTCAGCTCCGTGTCTGAACTCTCGATAATAAGGAAGGTGTTCCGCCAATCCTTCCATTTGTTTGCCTTACCTCTCGTCATGAGGTAACCCCTATGGCTTGTTAGTTGATACCAGCCGGTACCTCCCGACTTAGGGGTCCGGCTGAGATAGTTCATATGGGCGAAAGCCTCAAAACTTGGCTCCACCCCGTTCAATTCGCACCCGGCCACATAGCCGAGTACGTTTACCCAAGAATTGGGGGCTAACTGCCATAACCCCAGATCATACCCATCTAAAATCCGCTGAACAGCCGGATGTAATGGGAAGCGCAGTCCAGCTTTGATGGCCGCCACATAGCAGCCAAAGCAGCCGTCACCATAGCTGGTACCAGCCGGCCAGACGACAGTATCTTCTGGATCCGGCACAAACAGTAAATACTCCGGGCCCATTTTGTGGTTAGCAATAAAGCTCGCCACGTTGTCTCGCATGGTTGCAATCCGGCCCCGGGGCACCCTGCAGTAGTAGGGGGCGTTTTCCTCTCTGTAAGAGGCGGACGGCTCTGCCCAATTATCCCCCTTCTCCACTGCATGAGAACTTCTCGCCTCTTGTAGGCGGCTATGTTTTTCTTCTGAGCCAGAAGAACTATGGTCAGAAGAGCTGGATTCGGACTCGTCCCCTGACGAGTCCGAAGAGGACGACTCCTCCCCTCTCCTAGAGGGGCCCGCCTCCTCTCCCTTAGAAGGAGCAGAAGGAAAATTAGACATGTCCACGGTTAGATGAGAAGGGAACACCTTGGTCCCTCTCTCAGAACTGTCAGCTTGACAGTCGCCTCGTTCTACATCTGGCGCCTGGTCAGATGTTTCGCTAAGGAGCACCCTTTGGGAGGAGCCGTCTGAGTTTGATATCATAGCAGTCTTTTTTGTTCTGGCCATCACGTTCTGCATAGACACAGATTCAGTCGGACTTTGTATAAAGGGCAAAGATGGGTCCAGAAAAGGGCAGGCGGCACTCCTAGTCCTAGATTCAGCCGTCCCCGGTGACCGGCTGATCACTAACTTAGGGCGTGTCGTGTGCTTCCATGGTGCCATTTCAAAAAATAAAAAGAAAATTAAGAGTAAGAGAACTGAGTTACCTGAACGGGTGACGGTTGATGAAGTCCTGGAAGTTCGGATCAGTCGGCTTGTCAGAACAGGCGGTAGGCAGAAAAAGTCCGAAAATGTCAGAGCAAGTTCAGGGGTCCGAATGTTCTCGCAAAAGTTCTCAAATGTGAAAATGACCGAAGTCAGCACTTCCTTTTATAGGCAAAGTGAGAAGGCGAAGGGTCGCTTCCGAATTCAAATTTGGGCGGGAAAATCTCTCGGCCGTCTACAAGGTGACACCTGTAACGGGCCGTCGCCTGTCACCGTGCGACACCTGTCACAGGCGACACGTGACCAGTCGCGTGCCACCTGTGAGGGGCAAATGATTAGGGGATTTTTATCCACCAATCACCGTCTGACAAGTGGACCAACCAGGTTCCGCCACGTGTCCTTCACGAAGGCCAACAGGAGCTTGCCACGTGTCAGTCACAGATACGTCCTCCACGGACCACTTAAGACACGCCACGTGTCCACCCATGCCAAGTGGGACAACCGGCCATCAAGGCCCAATTCAGTCTAGAGGCCCGATCAGCCCTAGGTTTACCTTAAACCTAAAGGGTTGCACGCTTCCCAAGGCTATAAATACTCGATTAATCCTCATTAATCAAACAACAGAAAAGAACCGAATAATTAAGAGATCAAGCAGAGAAGAACAGACTTATTAGCAACCGGCTAATCTCGCTAACAACGCAGATTACCAACACTAAGCACTCTCACCTAGAGAGATCTGATTACTTTAATTTCTGTATTGATTACTCCTTAATCAGGTACTAACTTGATCGTTGGAGGCGGAGCTCTCAGGAGTCTCCGTTATTTTGCAGGTACAGGCGTCCGGTTCCAGTCTCGGAATTGTAACTCTCCCGCAGGACATCAGAAAACCCCGAAACACGCTTCATCACCTGAAAGCTTCTCTTTACTTTGTCTCCACCACTCGCTATTAGAAATGAGTCGTCGTAGGACCAAGATAAAGACAAGGCCAAATAAACACACAATCAGCAATGCTGAGTACATAAGCGTAAATGATTCACACTAACATGCATATAACCTAGCATTACACAACTTACCTTGTTGCACCTGTTTACAAGCATACAACATACAATTTATTCAACTAGAAAATTAAATTCCTTATTTAATTTGATACGCATCGAACGGGTTTCCCCCCTAATCTGCCCCAAAATAATGGGGTACTAACACGGGAGCTAACCGTGCCAGTATAAAAAAAACACTCGTACTTAGCGGAATTCTTGCGCATAATAAAAAGAAAAATACAACGTCTTGTACTCCCAGTAGAAGTTATGATCAAATATAAAGTCACATAACTCCCCCCATATGTTCATATTCAAGGTATATACGTTCCAAGAGTTTTGGTGCGTAATATCTTTTACTTTACGTTACTTACATATTTTAGACCTGGTGATGACTCTTATTCCACAACATAATCAATCCATACAATTCATTCAAGTAATCAAACATTTCAATGTAACTCTTAAATAATTAGTGATCACAAAAAATTAAATGTCGAATCTTTTTTAAACTACCTCGGCGTTAAATAACACCTTAAACACATAATACACTACAAATCCTATCCCTCGGTGTTTAGAACACCTTAAGTGCACTTAGGCACCAAAATATAAATTAATCCTTGTGTACGTATACACTTAAATAGCTCCTTTCCCATGCTTATAACATCAATAAAAATCATATGAACCATAATAAAATTCCCTTTTTATATTCTCAACCAAATTAAACAATTAGTTTAAATAAACATGCTCTCAATCATGCCAACAATAAAAGTATGGTTCAATAACAATATTCCATAATCACCAACTCCAATAAATAAACTATTTCAACCAACATGCTTCACAAATAGTTCACCAAAACCATTGCAAATCAATCAATCCAATTCAAATCACCAATTCCTAGCTTGATACTAATTTAGAATTAACTAAAATAAATCCTAGCATTTTCCTACAAGCTTTAATAAATACCAAGTACGCGAACGTACCTCGAATATGATCTCAAAATTGCCACGACTACACAAAATCACTCACTTGGAAGTCTCCTACAACCCACAATTACAAAGAGACATTAATACCCATTCATATTAAATTTCCATCAATATACACACTCTTTAAAATACTTTTAAACCTTCTAAAACATGTTGAAAATTAATTAAAACCACCTACTTTAATTTTATTCCCAACTAACGGGTAATTAAAACTCTTTCAAGAAAACTTTATTCTAGCCCCTACATAAAAATTCCAGCTATATAAAAACTCTTAAACTTTTTGTAATTTGGTTTAAAAACATTAATTTCAATAGTTTTAATCAACCACCATTAAATTCCATCAATAAACATCAATTTAGAAACCTAGGGTTTATCAATTCGGGGCTTTTTCATATAAAAACCAAATCTGAAATCTATATAAGTTAAATATCATCAAAAACATCATAAAATCATTATGCAACACCCAAAATAATAATAATAATTCATCAAACCTAATTAAAAATTGAAGTAGGAATTGTTTTTTTTTTTCGTTCGAAACCCACGAACGCACACAAGGAGGGGGAGGATGGTTGCCGCTGCCAGTCGTCCTCCCGCCGGCTGCTGCTGCCGGCGAGTGCTGGTGGTTGTTGGCCGGTGGTGGCCGGCCGGTGTAGTGGTGGCAGCTGGCCACTCACGGTGGGTATGTGTGTGTGTCGTGAGATGTGAGTGAGGGGAGGGGGAAAATTTAAGGGGAAGAGAAAATAAGAGGAGATAGAGAGAGAGTTTACCTTTGGGTATTCTCCACCTTAAGCAAAGTCTAAATTTGCTCATAAGATGGGTATTTATACCCCCTCTCAAAACCCTCCTAACTTAATTTCCCTTTTTACCCTTAATGATTCCCATTCCCATTCAAATTGGTATTTTGACTTTAATAAAAATTATTTTGACTTTCTTTAAAATTCCATTGACTTTAAAATTCTTTTATAAATTAAATATGCCCCAAAGTTTCTAAATAGTAAAATAATATATTTTCAAAACCAAATAAATAAATAAAAATGGGTTTTCAACTAAAATAAACCTTTTAAATTATTAAAATACCATAAATAATTTCATTTCAAATTATTTAAATATATCGCATAATAATCCTTTAAATTAATATACGTATAAAAAATACGGGGTACTACACATCTACCTGACCTTGGGATGGGATGGTGTGCAACTTATACAATTTTTAAAGCCAAGTACAAAAGCTTGAGTGATTTTTACCAAAATCCCAAAATTTTGAAAGTTCAAAAAGCAATAAAAGTGTGCAAATGGGAAAGTGTTCCAATATGTCTTTGATATGAACATGTCTCAGATTATGTCTCTTATCGAGTGCTCGGCACCGTGCCTAAGAAACATGAATGCCAAGTGAGTGATAGACCGCTTGATCGGGATTGCCTACACTTATCCAAAGAAGATTCATAACCAAATCTCAAATGCAAAAACAAAAAAACAAGTTCAAAAGTGAGAAACCTTAAGCATACAAGTACCAAGACTCAAATGTAAGGTTGCACACATTGGGGGCTTATTTTGGGACTTGAGCCTTTATCCCTTTCTTTTTCAACCTATAGCCTAACCTCGTTACAACCCTTAAAAGACCTCCTTGAGGTGTACATTCACTTGTGCAAGGTTCTGTTAGAGCTACGCTCAGCCTGATTCCTAACGGATATGTTGGCAACCTCACATTAGGGTGCGGCCGTAATAATTAATTATCACGTTCATTCACATTCATGCATGATCATATCAAGGGATCTCCAATGCTCACCCCTATGCATTTAGAGCTAGACTTGGGGGTTTGATCCCTACTTCATTAGCCTACACAGCTTAAGAGTCACCATTAGTTAGCTCTTCTCAAAACATTTTTCCATACCTTTAGCCTTTTCAGCCTAACCTTAGTGTCACCCTCACACACATCACAAATACGTAGCCAAATAATCCTTCCCTTAGGAACCCTTTGTCATGAAATCCTGATATGACTCTGAAACACGCCTTGTCATCTTAGAATCACTCATTAACTCTACTAGCTTTCTTTCGGGAGAAAGTCGATACCCTCTACAAAAATGACAGAAATATTTTGCTTTTCTGCATTTTCGAGTTGCACGAGCACAATAACAACACAATGCACACACAAGTCACGCACATTGAGTCATGTTGTGTCACCACATCAAGTTGAGTCTGCACACATAATTCATGCACTTTAATTTATGTCGTGACAAATCACAACGAGTCAATTTGAGTACATCGAGTTACACAATGAGTCACGTACGTCAAGTCTTGAGTCAACCTCAAGTCAACCAACTGTCAAGGTTCTTTGGCAAAGTTTGATTTTTTTGCAAGGCTCAGGTACATCATCTATGCGGCAATTTTTCCAAGATTGGATTGTCACGCATATTCTTCATCTGGCAAATTTTCCAAGATTGATTTGTCATGTATCATCTCCTCTGGCAATATTTCCAAGAGTGGATTGTCACACATCTTCTTCATCTGGCAATTTTTCCAAAATGGATTGTCACAAGTCATCTCTTTCGGCAATATTTCTGAGATTGGATTATCATACATTTATCAGATCCCTTGAAAATTTTTCCAAGATTGTATTGTCATTAATTTATCAGATCCCTTGGCAATTTTTCCGAGATTAGATTGTCATTCACCGAGTTCACCATGGTAAAGTTTCCCAAAGAGGATTGTCATGGGTCGTTATTCAATTTAATATTTTGGCAAAGGTTCCTCGACGTGGATTGTCATTCATTTCAGTGGTGACAAATTTCCCCGAAGCGGGTTGTTGTTCGGCTCTTGGAGCAAATGTTCCAAAATGCGGATTGTCGATTGTGGCAATATTTTCCTAAATGGATTGTCGCATAACATTGGCAAATGGATTTTCTTTCAAGAGTTATGTTCCAAGGTGTGGATTTTCGATCGTAGTAATGTTTCCTATGATGGATTGTTATGCAATATTGGAAACTTTTCCCAAATCAAATTGTCGTTGAGTGTTCCTTTTGGCAATTTTTTCGAGATGCGGATTGTCATTTCATCATGGCAACATTTATTATGATGGATTGTTATGTGGCATTGACAACTTTCCTTGAATCGAATTGTTGTTCATCATTTAGAATTATGTTGACAACTGTTCCTAAAGTTGATTGTCATCACTAAAGCATGCTTGGCGGTGTCAGACACGCGTTTCCCTCCCTTAACTCCTTTATTTGTAAAACTAACGTTTTCTGCAGGTATCGGCGTTAAAAGAATGGTCTGGGATCATAGAACGTCTTAGATCATCCTCTGTCTCTTTCGGAATACTTTGACTATCTTTTCAAAACTTACGTTTCTCTAAACTCAGTCAAAGTGGGGCTTCTGTAGACACCTAAAAATGTCTCCCCGACCAAAGCCCGATGATGAAACAACCTCTCATTGTCTGATTTGGTCCGATTTGTGTAATTTATCTAAAAATTACTTGAGTAGTCCTTTTGTTATAGCCCAAAATTATTTTTAAAGCCATTTTATCCATTTCGTTAGCCCAAACTTAGCCCATTTTCCCTTTTCACAACACCAGTCCCAAAATCGGTCAAAAATAAATTATGTGCCTCATAATTTTTATCCAAATCTTATATTGTTAGATATCCCTTGAAATAAACTTTCCAATGATATATCATAAGCCCAATTCCAAGTAGAAACAAAAACGATATGATTAAAATACCAAACTCTATCCAAAACTGACACCGTTCCACTATTTCGATCATATTTAAAATTCTACAAAAAATATAAATCTGATTCTAATTGGGTTAGAAATTAGACTTTCTGAGATTTCCAACGATATATTATTTATCTTATTCTGATTTATGGATCAAAAGTTATGATAGAAACAAAAACCGCAAAACTAATTTCCCTCGCTACGCGTTTTCGAAAATCTATCTTCTTTGAAAAATCTATCTTTACCCGATTTTAAGGCTATAAATCCCACCATTATTTATGATTTTTAGAGGAGAATGGGACAACCACACAAATATTTAATCAATACCAAATTATCCCAAATAGGGGTGGCAAAAACTGGCCTGACCCGAAAACCTGACACGAACCCAACTCGAAAATAGCGGGTTAGGGTTGAGAATTTCGACACGAAAACTTAAATGGGTTGACACAAACCTGACCCAAAATTAAATGGGTTCGGTTAAGGTTGAAATTTTCAACCCGAAAATGACCCACATAACCCGAAATTATTTTCGGGTCAAAATCAAGTCAGGTCAACCCGAACCTCACCTTATAACCCGAAAAAAGTATTTAAACAAAAAAAAAAAAAAAAAATTGGCCCAAGCCCAAATTGAAAGCTGAAAAGAGTGAAAACTTAAAACCCTAAAAACTTAAACAGCCGTTTTCACTCCTTTTCACATTTTCTCTCTCCTCAATTCTTTCGTTCTCTCACAGTCTCACTTCTCTGCATTTGTATTCTCATCTTCTCTATCTCTCTGAATTCTCCATTCTCATCTCATAAGAACTCTCAAGTTCTTAACTGTCAAGCTCATTAGCTTATCGTCTCAAACTCTCAAAGGTAATTTTTTGTTAATTTTTTTTGTTTTCATTTCGTTTTTTTTTTTCGATATCTAAGTTCTGAAGTTCTTCTCGATTTTTTCTTTCGATCTCCAGTTCTCCATCTTCAAATCTTCCTCTCCTTCAAGCCGTCAAATCTAAAAGGTAATTTTCTATTAATTGTTTTTGTTTTCGTTTCGTTTTTTTAACACAGTTTTTGTATTTGATTTTTGTTGTTGTTCTTGCTTGATAATAGTCTTAATATGCCTAAAATTTTTGTTGTTAATTTCTATTGTTGATTTGTTTTTTTTACGGGAAAGGGTAGATCTGTAAGACCATCTGTTGCTGATTTGTTGTTTCACGGAAAAGGGTATTTAGCAAGTGAAATTTGTTTTGATTTTTATTTCTGATTTATATTGTTGTTCATATAATTCTGATTTATATTGTTTTTCATGTAATTTTTAATTTATATTGTTGTTCTTGTTCATATAATTTCTGATTTTTAGGTTTAATTTATATTGTTCATATAATTTATGTTCTCCATTCTTGATTTTAGGTTTAATTTTTAATTTATATTGTTGTTCTTGTTCATATAACAACCTACCTTGTTGTTGTTGATTTGTTGTTTAATTTATAGTGCGTACAATTATTTTGCAAGTTTGTGAGAATGTAATTATTGTATAATTTTGGCAGAAATAATGGACACCCATGTTCACCAGCTTTCTTCTGAGGAAGAGGAGGATATTGACACTACAATAAAAGACAAAGGAAGGGGTAAAAACCAGCAAACTTCTTCTGATATACCTCATGTGATTCTTACTGGTAAAAAATGTCAACGTCGGCTTTCATCTGGTGTTTGGGTGCATTTTGAGTTTTTGTACGAGCCTGATGAAAATGGTAATCTGATTTGCAAATGTAAAAAGTGTGGTTTACGTTTTAATGGATAGTAAGAATGGAGCTGGGAATCTTCATCGTCATTTGACAAAATGTAAACAAAGGTCTTTTAGGGATAATGGTCAAATGATATTAGAGAAAACGTCCTCTAGTTTAGGAAATAGATTGCCTGATTTTGATGCTGATTATTTCTGTGAATTATTATCTCTTGCTATTGTGGAGCATGATATGCCATTTCAGTTTGTAGAGTTCAAGAGTTTTAGGAGATGTTTTAATTATTTGCATCCTGATTTCAAACCTGTCACGCGAAATACTATCAAATCTGATGTCCTTAAGATGTATAAATGAGATAAAGAGAAATTAAAAGCGGTATTGGGCTCAACTTGTAGTAGAATTGCATTGACTTCTGATTGTTGGACTTCTATAACCACCAATGGTTATATTTCATTAACAGCTCATTATGTTTATAAGTCTTGGTGTTTGCAAAAAAAGATCTTGAACTTTTCTTACATTAGTCCTCCCCATACAGGAATTCATTTATGTGATCATGTGTATGGTTTATTAAAGGAATGGGGTATTTAGAAAAATATTTTTTCAATTACATTAGATAATGCTTCTTCAAATGATGTTTTCGCTGAAAATCTAAAAGGGGAACTTGAGTTGATTAGTGGTGGGAAATGTTTTCATGTAAGGTGTTGTGCTCACATTCTTAATTTAATTGTTCAAGATGGTTTAAAAGAGATTGATGAGGCTGTGTATAAGATTAGAGAGAGTGCCAAGTATTGTAAGAGTTCACAAGCTAGGAAACAAAGGTTTTTAAGTTGTGTATCACATGTTGAAATTCAATCTATTAGAATTTTACAACAAGATATTTTTACTAGATGGAATGCAACTTACATGATGCCTAATTGTGATTTGTATTTTAAAAAAGCTTTAATTCACTTTCAAAAAGTTGATGCCAAATATGTGCATTGTCCTTCTGCGAAAGAATGGGGTAGAGTTGAGAAAATATGCAAGTTTTAGAAAGTTTTCCATGATGTCACACTTGCCTTTTCCAGCACAAAATATCCAACTTCAAATCTCTACTTTCATAGAGTCTTGCAGGTTAGGTTGTTGTTACAAAATGAAATGAAAAGTTCAGATCTTTTTATGCAAAGAATGGCTTGTAAGATGTATGAGAAATTTGGAAAATATTGGTCAGAATTTAGTACATTTATGGCTGTTGCTGTGGTGTTGGATCCACGATATAATTGCAATGTGTCAATTGGGGTTACATGAGAATATATGGTCAACATAGTATTAAATATGAGCTTGAGTTCTTTAAGGTTAAGGATGCTCTACGAAGGTTGTATGAGGCTTATGAATCCTCTCATTCTTCATCAAGCAAAGTTATTTACACTACTAATGCTTCCAATGCTGCCAATGAAGCTTCTAATGATTTTATGATGGTAAACAACTTTCTGATGCATTGACCTTTATTGCAAGTGAAACAAATGCCAAGTTATAATGATTGAGTAGCAAATCTTGATATAACTCAGCAGCTTTTAGTTTGAATCTTTAAGTTTCATCTTATGCTAAACCATGACTGACTGCTTTCTTACTTTACTACACTCATGTTTCTAGTGTTATATCAATCATTATAAGATTGTTTGAAATTTACTGGTTAGTAATCCTAAATTTCTGATCTAACTGGATGGTTTGGGCCAGATTGTCAATGGTTCGGTTGTCAAGTTGTATAATCTAAATTTATTGTATTATAGTCTCATTTTTATTTTCTGATTTTTTGTGTCATGTTAACCATGTAATCTAATCTTGGTATATAGGATTTTGATAGTTTCTCTATGGAGCAATCAAGTGTGGCAATCAAATCTGAAATTGATATGTATTATGAGGAGCCCCTTATCCCTCGAGGCACCAACCTTGATATTTTGTCTTATTGGAGAACTTGTTCGGTCCGTTATCCTATATTAGCTAAAATTTCTAAGGATGTTCTTGATGTCCCCGTATCAACCGTGGCCTCCAAATCTGCACTACTAGAAATAGGTCTATTTTCGACGGACTGTTTCCGACGGACATGAATTCTGTAGGAAATTTCCGACGGAATTATTTTCCGTAGGAAAAATAAATGAT
Organism: Chenopodium quinoa; assembly: GCF_001683475.1. Classification (NCBI taxonomy): domain Eukaryota; kingdom Viridiplantae; phylum Streptophyta; class Magnoliopsida; order Caryophyllales; family Amaranthaceae; genus Chenopodium; species Chenopodium quinoa. The sequence goes on from NW_018742980.1 coordinate 2,608,929, forward strand.
TTCCGACGGAATATCCGTCGGAACGTTAAATTTCCTACGGAAAAAAATCTGTCGGAATCTTCCTACGGATTTTTCCATCGGAATATCAAACTTCCTACGGAAATAAAATCCGTCGGAAAATTTATCTTCCGACGGAAAATTCCGTCGGAATTCAGGTTTTTTTTTTTTTTTTAAAAAAAAACCCTACATTTAAAACCGGATCTCATTTTCTCACTCCTCCATTCCGCCACTTTTCTCCTTCTTCCTCCTCTCCTCTTTCCCTTCTCCCTCCTCTTATCTCCTCGTCGTTCTCCCTCCTCTCATCTCCTCACCCTTCTCCTCTCCTCTTTCCCTTCCCCTCCTCTCTTCGTCACCTCCGCCCACGAGCACGATCCTCACCGCACACCACCACCAACACTTTGCTCACCACACACCACCACCGCGAAATTTATCTCCTCTCATTCAAAGTTTATGGTTTTTTTTGTTCAAACTCGACCTTGAAAATTCCAGATCTGGAATTTTCATGGTCGAGTTTGACCATTTAAACCCAACAAAGATGAAATTTCAAAAGGTATGTTTATTTTTATTTAGTATTGTGAGTGAATTTTGAATTTGTGGGTTTATTTTTGATTCGTTTTTTTTTTTTTTTGCTTTTATTTCTAATTTCTGAGTTTGGTTTTGCTGAATTTAATTTTTGTATATTCAATTTTGTTTTTTTTTTTATGAATTTTCGTTTTTTTTTTTTTTTGTGTTGCGGTGGTCTTGGTTATGGTGGGCTGGTGTGGTAGGGTGTCTGGGTAAGTTAGGGGGGTAGGGGGCAGGGCCGGGGTGGGGTGGGCTTGTGGTGGTGTGGGTGGGTGAGGGGGTAAGTCAGGGGAGTAGGGGGCATGGGTGGGGTGGGCTGGTGGTGGTGGGCAGGGGGGTAAGTCAGGGGGTAGGGGGTGGGCTGGTGGGTGGGGATTTGAGTTATGGTGGCAGTGGGTGGGATGGTGGTGAAGGTGGTGGGTGGAGTTTTTTTTTTTTTTTTTATAATAAATTTTCCAACGGAATTTCCGTCGGAAATTTTCGACGGACTTTTCGGTTCCGAAAAATCCTCTTTCGACGAAAAAATTCCGTCGAAATTCCGTCAGAAAAGGTCATTTCCGACGGAAAATGCCGTTTTTCCTACAAAAGTGTTTCCGACAACCGATTCCGACGGAATTTCCGTCGAAAACGGCCTTTTCCGACGGGTTTCAGGGTGTTTCCGATGGAATTTCGCCGTCGAAAATGGCCTGTTTTCTAGTAGTGCAGCTTTTAGTATTGGAAGTCGGGTGCATGATTCTTATAGAAGTTCTTTAAAATCAGAAACGGTGGAGGCTATCATATATTATTGATTGTAATTTGCTATCTTTTTTCTTGTAGCAAATATGGATCCTCAAATGGAAATGCTATGTGGATTAGTTATGAAGCTTAAGGTGGGGGACAACGATGACACACCACGTACCTCACCTGAACTTGAACAATTTGATGAGAATGCTTCTTTGAACACTGTTTGACTTATGAAGACAATGTAGTTTATTTAAAAACATTTATTTCTTTTTAATTGTGGTTTGTAATTTGTTAAGACTTTATTTTGTTATGTAATAGTTAATTAGGCATTTAGACTTGTTAAAATTTATTGGGTTTTCTTGAAAACTTTAGTTTGGAAATCATGTTTGAAAACATTAGGTAAAAAAAAAAATCAGGTTTTGTTAACTATTAAGTAGTAAACAACTCAAAATCAGCCTTAAAAAATCAGGTTATTCAGGTAATTTTTTTTTAAAAGAATAAATAAAAAATCAGGTCAAATCAGGTTAAATCAGGTCGTTTTCGGGTTAACCCGAACCTGAAAATATCAGGTTCAGGTTGGGGTTTTCAACTCGAAAACTTAAATGGATCAGGTAGGTTGGGGGTTAGCTAACCCGAAACCCAAAATCCCGAACACGAACCCGACCTGACCTGATCCGTTTGCCACCCCTAATCCCAAAAGGCTTAGACTTAAAGTTTCTATGTGCAATTTATGTTGTTCTTAGCTTTATATCTAATCTTATTCAAGTAATTCAAAGTCAAAACAAGATCTGAAGGTTCTACCTTTATGACCAAGGCGTGAAGGTATAATCCCAAGGGTAATATTAATTTCTCTAACTCTTTAATTTAATTCTTGTGAAATATTATTTTTATTGAAGTTACTAACAATTTATTCATGATGTAGTATTCAAAGTTGCACATTCGGAGTGAGTATTTAATTCTTTTTTTATTTACTTTAATAATTTTTATTGCTTTGATTACTAGCATCATGTTTAGAACCATATTTTTAATTATTTAGTAACATGCTAGGATTGTTATTAATATGTTTTGTATCATGCCTAGAGTCTTACTACTAACGATATTTTTTTATGATGATGATTATTATGATAATCATATGTTGCTTGATTATCAACAATTTGTTGCTATTGCTTGATCACGCCCCTTTTTGCAGGTTTAAAGGGAATTTGTAATTGAAATCATGCCTAATAAGATAATTTATAATTGGATTTAGGTTTAACATAATTTTAATTCAAGTTATCACAAGTATTAGATTTAATTGTGCATTAATAATTAACCAACATGATTAAATAGGTTTAGGATTAATTTGATGTATGCATATTGATCGAAAAGCGCATGAACGCCAATTAAGATTAAGTAGAGGCCTATTCTAGGGCGGATTTGACCTCTTTGAAAGTTAAGTTCGTACAAGCATCCCCGAACATCCAGTCATGGTTCTAGACCATTATACCAACCTCTGTGATTGTGAATGGAGTGTATTCTTCATAATCGTTAACGGTTTACAAGATCCTAAAACTTGTTGGCGACTCTTTCTCTAGCTTTTATCCTAGGATCGCCGGCATGCCTAAAAACATGACCTACAATAGGGCGAGATAAAAGTTTCCTACAAGAAGCTAATTGTAGACACCTGATTGTTTCTCCCCAAAAACCAAACCCAGTGATGAGTACCTTTCACGTCTTTGATTATCGAGTTAGGTGAAGAGTTGACGAGTCTCGTGAATTTTCCTTTAGCCTTGACCATTAATAACCTTTCTTTAAATGTTTTAAACCAAAATCATGGATTTCGTGTCCCCAAAATCATTGATTTCGTGTCCAAACCTTAAAAACGTCCAAACTAGATTATTTTGGTCCATGATCCTGGTCCAATTATTGTTTAGTTGGATGGGGCTTGAAAAAAGCTTTCCAACGATACATTATAACCCCAAATCCAACTTATAACGAACAAGTTATGGCCAAAATTCTAAATTGAACCTGAACCAAGCCTTACCTGCGACCCAATGATCATGTGAGGGTCCAAATACCTTATTTCCAACCCTAAACCAATTAGGATTCATTAGGAGCTTCTAGAAGTCTCTAGAGATTCTAATATATCCTTTCCGAAAGATATAGATCAAAGAATTTGATTTTGAATAAAACTCCTCTTTTTGATAATCCTAATCTTGGATGGTTGGATAGCCCTTGAATTTATCTTTCCAATGATATATCATGATCCCAGTTCCGATTAGAAACGAAACAGATAGGATTAAAATACCAAACTCTATCCAAAACTGACACTGTTCTATTATTTCGATCGTATCTTTTATTTTACAAAAGATATAAATCTAATTATAATTAGGCTAAAAAGTAGAACTCTAGAGATTTCCAAAGATATATTATTTATCTTATTTCGGTTTCTGGATCAAAAGTTATGATAAAAACAAAAATCGCAAAAACCGTTGTCTATCGCACCACGATGGAACCTGTTTTATTCCGATTCGGATTCTGACTCTAGTCTGATCCTTTGACCCTCTTTTTCCCTTATAAATAGAGGTCGTTTCACCCATTTTTCAATCATCAACAAGCTTGATCACCAACAATCATCATCTAATCCCCTCTCTAATACTAGGGGTGGAAAACGGATCAGGTCAGGTTGGATTCGTGTTCGGGTTTTCGGGTTTCGGGTTAGCTAACCCCCAACCTGAACCTGAACCTGATCCATTTAAGTTTTCGGGTTGAAAACCCCAACCTGAACCAGATATTTTCAGGTTCGGGTCAACCCGAAAATGACCTGATTTTACCTTATTTTTTAATATTTTTTTTACCTGAATAACCTGATTTTTAAGCCTGATTTTGAGTTTTTTACTACTTAACAGTTAACAAAACCTGATTAACTATTACATAACAAGATAAAGTCTTAACAAATTACAAACCACAATTAAAAAGAAATAAATGTTTTTAAATAAACTTCATAGTCTTCATGAGTCAAACAATGTTCAAAGAAGCATTCTCATCAAATTGTTCAAGTTCGGGCGAGGTACGTGGTGTGTCATCGTTGTCCCCCACTTTAAGCTTCATAATTGATCCACCTAGAATTTCCATTTGAGGATCCATATTTGCTACAAGAAAAAAGATAGCAAATTACAAAATAATATATGACATGTATTAAAATAAAAGTTAGAAGTATTGTATTACTTCATTACTTGTATATTAAGTCATTTATTACGTTCCCCAAAGTCCCAATCCCTTAAGCAAATGATAGCCTCCACCGTTTCTGATTTTAAAGAACTTCTATAACAATCAAGCACCTGACTTCCAGTACTAAAAGCTGATTTGGAGGCCACGGTTGATACAGGGACAACAAGAATATCTTTAGCAATTTTAGCTAATATAGGATAACGGACCGAACAAGTTCTCCAATAAGACATAATATCAAGGTTGGTGCCTCGAGGGATAAGGGGCTCCTCATAATACATATCAATTTCAGATTTGATTGCCACACTTGATTGCTACATAGAGAAACTATCAAAATCCTATATACCAAGATTAGATTACATGAGTAGCAAGACACAAAAAATAAGAAAATAAAAATGAGATTATAATACAATAAATTTAGATTATACAACTTGACAACCTGGCCATTGACAATCTGGCCCAAACCATCCACTTAGATAAGAAATTTAGGATTACTAACCAGTAAATTTCAAACAATCTTATAATGATTGATATAACACTAGAAACATGAGTGTAGTAAAGTGAGAAAGCAGTCAGTCATGGTTTAACATAAGATGAAACTTAAAGATGGAAACTAAAAGCAGCTGAGTTATATCAGGATTTGCTACTCAATCATTAAAACTTGGCATTTGTTTCACTTGCAATAAAGGTCAATGCATCAGAAAGTTGTTTACCATCATAAAATCATTATAAGCTTCATTGGCAGATGATAACTTGTTATTTGGCATGATTTAAGGGTACTTTTAAACCTTGTTTTCGTTATTAATCGACATCAAAGTTCATTCTTTAACCTATTTTTATGCAAAATTTGTACCATCCATGCTTCACGAGTTGTTTGTATTTTTGATGTAATGTAGCTATTTTTAGCACTATGGATGTGATCAAGCATGCAAGCTTGGTTGATAGAGCCATGGAGGAAGAAGGAGGAATGCCTTAAAGGGAAATGAAAAGCTTTTGGAGAACCTTGAAAGGTTGTTTGCATAAGCGTCAACTTCAACCAACCATAACTTTTGATCTACTCAACCTTTTGACGTGATTCAAATTGGAGATTTAAGTTCATCTCAAGAGCTTTCAAATGACTGGTCATAGGTCCATTTTCGGAAAGAAACAAAGAAGTTACAGCCTCCCAAAGTTAAGCTGTCTAGGTAGGGCATTCTGCACGGTCGTGCAAGATGATGGCATGTCCGTGCCAAAATCTGCACGTCCGTGCAGACCTTGGCAGTAGCTTCTGCCTCCATTTTGGCCCTCCTGCACGTCCGTGCGAAACTTGGCACGACCGCGCTGAGCCTTACACGACCGTGCCAAATTTGGCATGTCCGTGTAGACCTACAGTCGAACTCCTTCCTCGTTTTCTCTGTCCTTTTTATTTGGGGGTCTTATAAATACCCCCCTTGAGCTCATTTGTACGGGGAATGAAGGTTTTTAGTACTTTCTCTTAGTTTAGCAATTTTATAACATCAAAACTCTCAAAATCATTAGTTAGTTCTTAATTGTAGCTTGGAAATATTCAACTTCAATCATTGTAGAAGACAAAGTCCACCATTGTTGCTCACTTTAAAGCTTCATAGTAACCATTTCTTACTCAGCTTTTCCATTTCTCTTTACTTTGTTGGTAATTATTTGCTAGTACTTGCATGTTTAGATTGTTAATTAGCTTAATCCTTAGTTTGAATTTGTTCATGAATTGCTTGAAATCTCTAATTGCTTTAATCTCCATGGATTGTGAGTAGTCTAATTTCTAGGGTTTGGGTAAAACCCTCAATGTAGTCACTAATTACTTGTTGCATGCCATAATTGGGTAATTATTGGGTGTTAATTAGTTGAGCTTAAGTGGTTTAATTGCTTAGTTCTTGTATATGGCCATTGCTAGAACTATTTATCTAAGCTTTCTCAACGAAGGATCGAGAGATGAACTTGAGTTAGCTCCTTTATGCTTGATTGACCCGAAATGCCATGAGAATAGGAATTTCCGTTCAAGGGATGTTATGTCATCGTGATTATGCTTTAACACTTGTTTTATGCTATGTAACCACGAGAGTAGGTTGTATTCATGATTCAAGTAATCCCTCTAGCTTGAGAGAGTAGTTGAGTACCTTAGATGACTTCCCTAATTTATCCCATTAATTTACCTTGATTGCTGCATGCTAATTGTGATTTGTGGTAAAGTTGAGTGGTATAACCCGAGCCCTAGATTCTTCTAAATATTGTTAATTTCCTCTTAGCTTTAGTTGAATTGAATTAGTAGAAGTTACTCAAAACCAACCCAATTTCGACTTCATTTAGCTTATTTAAACGGTAGTACTCGGTGGTTGATTCAACACCTCTCTTGGGTTCGACTCTTTCTTACCCTTGCTATTAGTAAGTGAGACAAATATAGGAATTTATATTTTGGAAGGCTAGACGACGGCCTATCAGCAGCATTGGAAGCATTAGTAGTGTGAATAGCTTTGCTTGATGAAGAATGAGAGTGAGGATTCATAAGCCTCGTACAACCTCCGTAGAGCATCCTTAACCTTAGAGGACTCAAGCTCATATTTAATACTATGCTGACCATATATCCTCATGTAACCCCAATTGACACATTGCAACTTATATCGTGGATCCAACACCACATCAATAGCCATAAATGTACTAAATTCTGACCAATATTTTCCAAATTTCACATACATCTTACAAGACATTCTTTGCATAAAAAGACCTAAACTTTTTATTTCATTTTGTAACAACAACCTAACCTACAAGACTATATGAAAATAGAGATTGGAAATTGGATATTTGGTGCTGGAAAAGGCAAGTGTGACATCATGGAAAACTTTCAAATACTTGCATATTTTCTCAACTTTACCCCATTCTTCCGTAGAAGGACAATGCACATAATTTGTATCAACTTTTTGAAAGTAAATTAAAGCTTTTTTAAAATACAAAGCACAATCAAGCATCATGTAAGTTGAATTCCATCTAGTAGGAATATCTTGTTGTAAAATTCTAGTAGATTGAATTTCAACATGTGATACACAACTTAAAAACCTTTGTTTCCTAGCTTGTGAACTCTTACAATACTTGGCACTCTTCTTAATCTTATACACAGCCTCATCAATCTCTTTTAAACCATCTTGAACAATTAAATTAAAAATGTGAGCATAACACCTTACATGAAAAAATTCCCCACTACTAATCAACTCAAGTTCCCCTTTTAGATTTTCAGCAAAAACATCATTTGAAGAAGCATATCTAATGTAATTGAAAAAATATTTTTCTAAATACCCCATTCCTTTAACAAACCATACACATGATCACATAAATGAATTCTTGTATGGGGAGGACTAATGTAAGAAAAGTTCAAGATCTTTTTTTGCAAACACCAAGACTTATCAACATAATGAGTCGTGAATGAAATATAACCCTCGGTGGTTATAGAAGTCCAACAATCAGAAGTCAATGCAATTCTACTACAAGTTGAGCCCAATACCACTTTTAATTTCTCTTTCTCTCTTTTATACATCTTAAGCACATCAGATTTGATACTATTTTGCATGACAGGATTGAAATCAGGATGCAAATAATTAAAACATCTCCTAAAACCCTTGAACTCTACAAACTGAAATGGCATATCATGCTCCACAATAGCAAGAGATAATAATTCACAGAAATAATCAACATCAAAATTAGGCAATCTATTTCCTAAACTAGAAGACGTTTACTCTAATATCATTTGACCAACATCCCTAAAAGACCTTTGTTTACATTTTTTTAATGACGATGAAGATTCCCAATTCCATTCTTACTATCAACATTAAAACGTAAACCACACTTTTTACATTTGCAAATCAGATTACCATTTTCATCAGGCTCGTCTTAAAACTCAAAATGCACCCAAACACTAGAAGAAAGCCGACGTTAACGTTTCTTACCAGTAAGAATCACATGAGATTTATCAGAAGAAGTTTGCTGGTTTTTATCCCTTCCTTTGTCTTTTATTGTAGTGTCAATCTCCTCCTCTTCCCCGGAAGAAAGTTGTTGAACATGGGTGTCCATTATTTCTGCCAAAAATTATACAATAATTACATTCTCACAAACCTGCAAAATAACTGTACGCACTATAAATTAAACAACAAGTCAATAACAACAAGCTAGGCTGTTATATGAACAAGAACAACAATATAAATTAAAAATTAAGCCTAAAAATCGAGAATGGAGAACAGAAATTATATGAACAATATAAATTAAACCTAAAAATCAGAAATTATATGAACAAGAACAACGATATAAATTAAAAATTACATGAACAACAACATAAATCAAAATAAAAAATCAAAAAAAAAATTCACATGCAAAATACCCTTTCCCGTCAAACAACAAATCAGCAACAGATGGTCTTACAGATATACCCTTTCCCGTAAAAAAAAAAAAAACAAATCAACAATAGAAATTAACAACAAAAATTTTAGGCATATTAAGACTATTATCAAGCAAGAACAACAACAAAAATCAAATACAAAAAATGTATTAAAAAAAAAAAGAAAACAAAACAAAAACAATTAATGGAAAATTACCTTTGAGCTTTGACGGCTTGAAGGAGAGGAAGATTTGAAGATGGAGAAATAGAGATCGAAAGAAAAAATCGAGAAGAACTTCAGAACTTAGAGATCGAAAAAAAACGAAACGAAAACAAAAAAAATTAACAAAAAATTACCTTTGAGAGTTTGAGACATTGAGCTAATGAGCTTGACAGTTGAGAACTTGAGAGTTCTTATGAGATGAGAATGGTGAATTCAAAGAGACATATAAGTTGAGAAGACAGAAGCAGAGAAGTGAGACTGTGAGAGAACGAAAGAATTGAGGAGAGAGAAAATGTGAAAATTAAAGATGAAAAGGAGTGAAAACGGCTGTTTAGGTTTTTAGGGTTTTAAGTTTTCACTCTTTTCAGCTTTCAATTTGGGCTTCAGCCAAATATTTTGTTTTTTTAAAAGACATTTTTTGGGTTATAAGGTCGGGTTCGGGTTGACCCGAAAATAATTTCGGGTTACGTGGGTCATTTTTGGGTTGAAAATTTCAACCTTAACCTAACCCATTTAATTTCGGGTCGAGTTCGTGTCAACCCATTTAAGTTTTCGTGTCGAAATTCTCAACCCTAAATTGCTATTTTCGGGTCGGGTTCGTGTCGGGTTTTTGGGTCGGGTCAGTTTTTGCCACCCCTATCTAATACTTTCTCTCTCTCTTGATTCTTTTCTTAGCCTAGCCTAAACACATCCCTACACATATCTTTGATACTTTTCCCTAAGCAAACACCATACCTCATTCACGAGCTTCGAATACTCCTAGCCAATCTCAAAGTTGCCTTCGACCTCGATGTAAAAGGTTGATAGTTCAAAGGGTTTGGTCCCAAATCTATATTTCAATTCTTATTTGATTTAATATTTCTTGAAGTTACTAACATGTTTATTGCTTTGATAGAAAGAGATACGAGGCATCAAAGTAAGTAATTCAATTACTTAATTATTCTTTCGATATAGAAATCATGTTAGGATATCTTTATGATTCTTAGTATCATGCTTAGGACTTTATATTAATTTCTAGTATCATGTTAGAATGTTGATTTTGATTCCTAGTATCATGTTTAGGGTGTTAATTAATATTTCTAATGTTATGTTGATTTCTAGTATCATGTTTAGGCGAAAGTTTTGATCTTTGTTAGTGACATGCTAGGATTTGTTATTGATCCGTTTAGTATCATGTCTAGGATCTTGCAATGATGATGATTGTTGTGTCAATTATACATTTCTTGATTATTCATGATTATTTTTATTGCTTGATTACGCCCTTTTTGCAGGTTTAAAGGGAATTTGTACTTGAAATCACGCCTAATAAGATAATAGTAATTTGATTTAGGCTGATATGATTTAAATTCAAGTGATCACCAATATTAGATTTAATTGTGCATTAATAATCAACAAACGTAGATTTAATATGCTTAGGATTAATTTATTGTATGTATGTTGATCGAAAAGAGCACATGAATATCATAAGAATTAAGTAGAGGCCGATTTACGGCGGGTTCAATCTCTTTTAGATTGGATTCGTACCATCATCCTCGAATATCCAGTCATGGTTCCGGACCACTATGAAGTTAGCGATCTCCGTGATCGTGAATGGGGTGTAACCTTCACACCCGTGAACGGTTTACAAGTTCCTAAAACTTGTTGGCGACTCTTTTATCTTTAGCTTCCTTCCCTTTGGACGCCACCATGCCTAAAAGCATGATCACAGTGGGGCTCAAGGTTGGATTTGAAAAATTCCCTACACTAATTAATATGAAGTACAATTTACATAGCTACCCCATTCTTTAAATAAATTAAAGTCCATGGGTTTCGTATAAGGTTTCAAAAAGGCCTTATTTTTTAGAATTAATATTTTTAAGTGTTGAAGGAAATATTCTTACGTCATTCACTTCAATGAATAGGAATGGCAACGGATCGGATTCGGGTCGGATGCGAGTAAATCCAAATTCGATTCATTTAGTTAACAGACCCTGGACTCGGATACAAATTTGAATCAGAAAAATCCGAGTCCGAGTCCAATCCGACTCGTAATTTTAGGATCCGAATCCGGTTCGTTTATTCGGACCTCCTAATGATCTGAATACTTTTTTTTTAATAATGTATGATATACCTATAATTGCTTGTATTGTCCCTAATAAAATTTATTTCTTAATATTGGTGCGTAAAAAATTAGGAAAAACATAGGGTATAGGGTATAAACATAACATATTTTAATTATGAATTAAGTTACATAACAAAGATTTGCTACAAACAAGCTGGAAATTGTCCCAATTTATAAAGAGCATATATCCTCACACTCGGACTCAGACTCGAACTTGGGTCGGACTCGGTCGGACTTTTACGTAGGGTCCAAGTCCGATCTGCCTCCTATTTGGATTCAAATCTATTTTATCGGATTTGGATTCGGATTATTTTTAAACGGATTCGGATCGAACTGTTTTCTTCGGATTGAATCGGATTTGAATCAAACTTGGATTGAATTGTCATTCCTATCAATGAATCAATTTCGATAAATACCATTAGAAAAATCGTACTTGTGACGCACATGTGGATTTATCTACATTGGATTCGTAATTCGTGCAATCAAATAGTGGATTTCATTGCAAATGAATGACATGCTACTCTAAATCTTCAAGAGAAAATTTAGTTTTACAAGTTTAATTTACTAGTACATAATTTTAGTTTATAATTTTACAAAAATTTATAAATCAAGAAGGTCATTAAATCTACTTTTCTTCCCATTTTTTTTAAACAGATGAAAAATGGCCGCCGAAAATGGTTTGGTTGGGGTTGGTGTAGCTATATGTAGTTGTTGGGTTGTTGTTTGAGATTTTGGTGAAAATAACTGCCGTTGTTACATTAAGAAAGCAAGAAGGAAGGAGGAAGAGAGGTGAGTCAACAACATTTGATAAACATCCTATGTTTCTCAATTGAGAAAGTGGGACTTGCTCTAAAAAAAGTGGATGATTTACATATTTAATAAATCAATCCGATTAATGGGATTTCCCTCAATCTTCACTATCGATTCTCCTTGTGAAACCTTCTCTCCCCTTCATCATCCTTACGACATACTACTTCATTTCTGGTCATCCACTCATTCATAAGAACGCTTTAGGTTAACCTTCCTCCATGGACTACAATAGTTTGTTTTCCTCTTCCAAATCCTTATCAAAGAAATTTTTCATAGACTACCAGGAGTGGAAGGCACTAAATCACTAATGAGACGAGGACAAATAAAAAAAATCACACAAAAATTTCTACTTAAAGAGTTAGAATTAGGTAATAGGTGTCACAATTGCGTTAAATTCAACCCCATTTATTGTCTCTCTCAACAAAACCAACATTTCCTCATAAAATTTCTCAATCTCACACTTTCACTTCACCCAACATATCTCCATCTTCTCACTTTCTCTCTCCTCCACAACAATGGCGGCATTCACCGCAACCACCACCGCCGCAGCAGCAACCCGCCTATTCTCTCTCTCCACCCCAAAACCCTCCCTCTTCCGCCGCAACAACAGCCTCCTCCACTCCACTCTCACCCCTTCATTCTCCCTCAACCTCAAATCCTCTTCCTCCCTTAAACCCCTCAAATACTCCACCAAACCCACTATCAACGCCGCCATTTCCGTCGGTTCCAAGCTTCCCGACGCTACCCTCTCCTTTCTCGACGCTTCCGACGAAGTCCAAACCGTCACAATCTCCGCTCTCACTACCTCCAAGAAAGCCATCCTCTTCGCTGTTCCCGGCGCTTTTACCCCCACCTGCTCCCAGAAACATGTCCCTGGTTTCGTCGCTAAAGCTTCTGAGCTTAAATCTAAAGGCGTCGATATTATTGCCTGCATTTCTGTTAACGACGCTTTTGTTATGAAAGCGTGGAAAGAGAATTTGAATGTTAATGATGAAGTTATGATGTTAAGCGACGGTAATGGTGATTTTACTCGTGCGATTGGTGCTGAGCTTGATTTGAGGGATAAGCCGATTGGATTAGGTGTTCGATCAAAGAGGTATGCTATGTTGGTTGAAGATGGTGTTGTTAAGGTGCTTAATATGGAAGATGGCGGCGCTTTTACTTTTAGCGGCGCTGAGGATATGCTCAAGGTTCTCTAATTTTTGGGAATTAGGGTTTTTTTTTTCTGGAGTTTCAAATGTGAGTTTTTGTTTTGTTTTTTTGAATAATGTTGTATTAAGCAAACCATTGTTTTAGATTAATGTAATTGGTTTGTTGAAGTTTATAATTAATACTAGTGTTATCTGTTGTTTACTTGATTAATGATTGTTGGAAACTTGGAATGATAGATTGGGTTGGAGTAGAACCCTTGAACTTCTGATTTATCGAAATTTATTTGAATTTTGGGATTGATGGAAGTTGAATTGCCAAACTTAGGATCTATGTAACTATGTTGTTGATTGATATTTAGTAATGCGGATTGATTAGGTTAAATCGAGCTTGGTTTGACTTTTATCGACGTAGTTGAAAATTTGATCTTTTTTTTTTAGGGATAGAAAATTTGATCTTTGTTCTTGATAATATAAGCTAAACATGATTGGCAATGACTCAATGAGCCAGTACTGTATCTGTGTTGTTTACATGATGTTGGTGCTCTTTTGGATGATTAGGAGTCAGGAGTGGCATGATTGGGTAGAGTAAGAGTAATTGATGTTCAACATAGGTATCCTCATGGACTGGGTGATGTTCTCATTGATTTCTTTTTCGGGACGAATTAGGATCCTCTCTTGTTCTTCTCGTCTAGTTTCCATCTTCAAATTCGGCCCTACATAAAGGTAATGGACCTTGGAGAGGATCTGATTCCTTTGGAGATGTGCTGTTATTAGATTTTTGCGTAACATTTGATGGAGACTTGTGTATTTATGTTGACGTTGCTTTGTGATGAGTGCTTTGCTATGTGACATTGGTGCCCTTTTTTCTTTTAAGTTTTCTTCTTTGGTACTTTTGGATGGATAATGATGCCTATACCTGTTGATATTTGTCATTTTATTTGATGACGCCAATGTGTGAACATTGACTTGGTGGGTTGTATAAGTAAAGTGGTGGTTCGGTTCATCTATGCCTTTGCTTGCTTGAGGTTTTGTTGATTTTCTGTTGTTAACTCTTCTGAAACGTGCCGGTGTATCTGATCAAACCGTCTCACATAATTCATTATTTGAGATGGTTTGCTCTTATGGATGAAGATTTGGTGTCCTTGTACTCTACTAGGGATTAATTGATGCATCAGAATTAGACATCTTCAAAGTCTTTTAAGCTTATAGTAATCTTGTGAACTAGAGCTGCCTACTTGCTCAGTGGATAGCTGAAATTGCAGCGTGTGCACTAGATGTGTGTGCCTCGGCCTGGTGTTTGGCAATTCAGTTGTTGCTTTTAAGCAATGTCGGTTGGCCTGATCACGTGTGGTGTGACCACAAGACATTTATGGCTTAAATGATTTATTTCTTTAAGTCTCAGTGTGCCTTTCAGCGCATTACTTTCTCTGCCCCAAAGTAAATGTATCAGATTACATGTCCTGCATTTGCTATAAGATCTCTTAGAATAGTAACTGGACGCCTGGACTACTCCCATACTTACCTGACTATTCATTTTGAATTGTGGCATTAAGGATTACTTCAATCATACAGCCTGTTATACCTTTGTTTTTCGGCGAGGGAGAGAAGGGGGGGGGGTGGGGGTTTAATTTTGAACAAATAGCAACTGTTATTTGAATTTCCTCTCTTCGGTTTTGCATTTGCTGGACTCCTGGATGGATTTGATCACAGTTTTTCTGTTTGTGACGGTTTTATAATTTCTTCTAGCGACTTGGAATGCTCGACAACTTAATTAAGGTTAACACTTAGTAATACTTAGTAACAAAGGTTACACTTGCTCTATTTGGTGAAAGTGGCATAAATACAACAAACAAATCCTGACTACAAAATTTGAGCAAAGATAAGATAGAGCTTGTGAAGGGAAAGAACTAGCCCTTTGAACTGTTGGAATTTTATTTCTTACAGCTTGCACTTTTTTGTGTAACCATATCTATAAGACTACAACAATATTCAGACCAGCGAAGGTTCTCCAAACTTTACACAAAAGCAAACTACATCTCCCAAACTCTGGTTTTTTCTGTGTCACTGACTTTACAAAATTGATACATGTATTTGAGGGAGTTGCCACTAAAGGCACCATTCCCTTATGCTTCTATAAGAAGGATAGAAAACCGGATCCTGCAAGCTAGTTCCAGCCAAGTGAAAAAGAAGGTATGCAGTCACATTGTCTTTATATCAGAGTTGTCTTTATATCAGAGTTAGGAGCCTAGAACAAAGGTGCCCACATATCCAAATCCTGCCACGATGAAGGCGAAGGCTTGAAAGAAAAGGTAGAGGAAGAAGTGGTTCTTTCCAAATAGTAGGTCGTAGCAGCCACAGAAGAGAAGGTAAGCTCCAACGCCGAGTTCTAGTATATGCAGCCTGTTCAAATGAGTGAAATCAGTGCATTGGGTGGGTAGTCCATTAGAAATAGCTAGGCAATGATAGGATAAAGATTTTTATAAGTGAGGTTATACCTGTCTCCAAACCTAAAACGAGGTTTCCTATATCCTTTAACCACCGATTTGAACTTGAGAGCATCACCAAGTTTCTCAGTAACGACCCACTCATTCACTCGCACACCCTCCATCAAACCAATGAAGGTAGCTTTGGTACGGTGCAATGACATAACATTTTCAAAGAGAATCCAGAAAACTAGCAGATGAAGTGATCTGCAATAAGAGATAAAACCACTTGATGGATTCAGTACATAAGTTTGGGGGTTTAAGCGAAACAAAACAAGATAGCAAAAGAACGAGAGGCCAGGAGGATCGAAGTAAACCTTGGCGTCCCAACTGCATTGAGGAAGGTAATAATGGTAGGGATGTAAACGGCTCCCCATCTTGGCACTTCAACTTCAGGTATTAATACAGTGGCAGGGAGGACGATGCAGTAGAAAACAAAGGTAACTACGTGGGCTATGACCTTCCTGACTATGAAGAAGCTGTATATCACATGTACCTTCTTCCACAACGAAACTTTCTGCAAAATATTCAACACTGAAGTCTTTCTCTCCAGAAAACATCTTTACTTTTTTGACAATTACATTGGGAAGAAGATACCTACCTCGTTTCTTATGATCTCCAACGCCATTTTTCTAAACAAGTTAGCAGGGCCGCAGGACCATCGATGCTGCTGGAATCGGTATGCTTTGAAGGTACTTGGCAGTTCATTTTTCACCTGTATCAACATCATTGCATTAGTTGAAAAATATGAGCCGAAAACCTGAATGCAATACTTTCTAATGAACTAGGCTTACAAGTCTACTGGGCTCATTTGCACCCTTAGACCTCAGTCCCCTAGTTCCATCTAAAAACAGTTCACACAATTCCGAACCTAATTCATAGGGGATAAGCAAGTTAAGTAGCATTAATTCATTATGACTTAAGAAGATACCTGGAGATCACCTAGGTATAAAAACTTCCACCCCTTGAGACTAGCTCGAACAGCAAGATCCATGTCCTCGACTGTTGTCCGATCTTTCCATCCCCCGGCCTCATTGATAGCTGAGATTCTCCATACACCAGCCGTGCCTGCATTTCTCACACAGTAATTATGAGCATGGTAGCTTGTTGATCAACTATTGAACGTTTAATTAAACTTTAACATTTGCTACTTCGTGAAAGAGTTTTTGTTCATATCGCTATGATTTTGACCATTTTGTTCTGAAGTCGACCAGTCACCAGTGTATGCCATAGTAAGATTTTTACTTGGGTACTCATAGTTCTTTACCTATTCATATTCTATGTTTAAGAGATTAGTATGATAAATACGTATAAGAACCTTTCCAACATTTCAAAAGTCAAGAAAATTAGATAGCTTCAACTTTTGATTCATCATTCCCCTACTAATTTCAACTCTTTCTTGGCTCCAAAACCGTAAAAAAAAAATGAAAATTTTGAAGATTATCATGTGCCCATGAACACTCATTAAGTAGATCGCGGTAAGTAAAAGTTAGGTAAATAAAATTCATGATCAACCTAAGTAAAGGTTGGTAATCTCTTCTAATTTGGGAATTGTGTGAAAATATATTGGATAAGGTTTAGTAAAAGAATTTATTTTGAAAAGAGTAAAGTGAGGTTACCATTAAAGCCAAAAAAAGCGTAGGTAGAAGATCCAACTTCTTGTTCCACTGTAAAATGATAGTCCAATGACATTTCTTGCATTCTTGTCATCAAACACTCGTCAGAATTTACTGCCAAAAAAATAAATATGTAAATGGTAAAATATAAAACCATTGTAGTAAATTCATAAATTATACATACAATATTATATACATCCGCGTGTAAGATGCAACCAAGCTTCGTTAATCCGTGATTTCATATCACTGTTAAACTTGCTAAATCTGTTTACATTAGTTCTTCAACGAATAAATCATTGTTCGGATTAATAAGAAGTACGGAATAAGAGTTCTATATAAGTGACTAACAAAACTTGATTTAATGTTATAGAAGTGAAAATAAATTTAAATCACATGTAAAATGAAAGTTAACAAATGATTAAATTAATTCAAGATAAAAGAAATTACTATGGATCTTGCTAATGAGCACCCCGAGACGTTAGATAACTAATGATTATATTGATTAAAATAATATTAAGTTATGAATGCATGATAAATCACGCGTCGTTTGGTGGAACTAATGTTAGTTTTATTATACTCCCTCTGTCCCTTATTTTTTACCCCATTTGACTTTTCACGGTTTCCAAGACACGTCTTCAAACGTATATATTACGTTTAAAAATTATAAAAAATTGATGTTAATAAACTATACATGATTCTAACAAGATCCCATATGAATATATTATCACTTATAAATTAAAGAGAATTCATGGTCAAAATTTTAGAACTTTGACCCAGATTTTTGCAATGGGGCAAAATTAAGGGACGGAGGAAGTATTAATTTCACTTTTAATTCTTTTATCTAACGTGTGGGAACGCTCATTAACTTTTGCCAATTATTATTGATAAATAAAAGGACAATTTTTTTAACATAGAGTGCTACTTTTTTTAAATAAATGGGGACTATGAGATGTCTCTATCAATTACCCTTTTTTCAAGAAAATAAATTTATAAAATAAATTACACCAAAATAAAAGCAATCATAAATTCCTAGACTTTAATTTTCCCTTGATGAGGCAGACAATGGTAATCACTAATCACTGGAATATCACTGAAGAAATTTCCCAAGCACATGGAGCTAGCTGTAACTACGTAATAACATTTGATAAGTGAAATGACAGATTTAACCTTCATACTTTTTTATTTCTTTTGAAGAATTTGACCTTCATACTAGATTTTGGTCCATACTTTTAATTTATTTTTGTTCTAAGTAAAAAGAAATGAAAGGAAAAGGGGGAATGTGGGTCAATTGAACCAATTTTGGAACAATCTATACTTCTGCAAGTGTAAGTTATACTCATGGGATTTTTCATATTGCCATTTCATAACTTTAAAGCATGAAAATAATATTTCATGTTACAACTTTTTCTATTAATTGCTTAGAAAATTCTGGAAAAGAAAAAAGTGTTGCTTGGTGTATCACCTTGCTATATCATGGAGTGGTTCATTAGAAATCTTTCATCACTGGAAAAGTATTTTTGAGATTCAAAGTGTTTGTAAATTTTATTAATAGTGTCTGTCTCAAATTTATACGACCCTACAACACAAAAATAAAAACTCCTGTTTTGTTACTCACGTATGATTTATTCTAGGAAAAACTGGCTTTAATAATCCCAACTTTGATCGATTTTCTTAAATAATCCTTACTTTTGATTATTCTAGAATAATTATTTGAACTTATATAGGTATTTTCCTAAAATAATCCGAAGTGTTATTTTGTTGCTTTTGCTGATCCCTTTTGGGACTATTATGCATAACAAAAATAAAAGTTCGGATTTAATAAGAAGACACCTATATAAATTGGGATTATTCTAGAATAATCAAAAGTAAATATTATTTAAAGATAATCGATCAAAGTTGGGATTGTTAAAACCAAATTTTCCTTTATTCTACTGTGTCTCAATGATCTTATGTCTAAACATTCATAAAAAAAGAATTTGCTAAGTAACAAACTAGTACAACTACCATTACAATATTAGAAACTGCTGTTTGTACTGTGTTTTGAATCAATTTGCCCTTATGATATAATGCAATCTTTTTGTATACATATCCCTAAGAAGAAAACATAAACGTTACATATTAGTATTAATTTAGATATTTATGACAAAATTAAGAGTTGATTAATGTTAGTAGTTATAATATATAGTAGTCTATATGTAGTTCAATTCAGCCTTAATGTTTCCACTCTTAACTTTTAGTTATAGTTCTCTTATGAATACATATTGTTTAAAATTTTAAATATAATTGGAAAAGGATTGTATATAAGAATCTAAAAATAGAAATATCAAGTTCAATCAAATATTAATTACACCAATAATTTACACGTGATTTTTACCTGTAATTCCAAATTAATATAAAATACGAAATATTAATTTATTAGGAAATATACTTAGTATTACTTTGTAGATGCTCATGTTATTATACTTAAAGTTGCATATATCATTATCCTTATATTTTATAGTCGTAATAAACTTTCTAAGCAACATTTATTTTAATTATGAGCATGTGGAAAGCTACCCTAAATCAGATTCCTACCAACAAATGTCACACTTGAAATTGGCCAACAAGGACTATCAACTTGAGCCGCAATATCACTTTCATACACCTTATGTCCTTCTCCTTATTGCCTTAATTGCACTCCTCAGTCATCTATAGTCCCATACTAATTAATTAATACACCACGTATTAGGGTGAAGAAAGAAAAAATGTTATCCCAAAGTAATCTATACTTAGTATTCAAAAACTATAATCAAGAAAAACACATATTCCCATTCTATTACATTTCTCTATCTTCTTCTCTAACCAAAGTGCCACATGTCTTCTTACATTATTAATTTTTTATTACATTATTTTTCTTTAATTATTTTATTAAATTAATATTTTATCTTCCATGCACACTTCATCCTTTCATCTTTATCTTTCCTCTTCAATTCAACCTTTTCCTATTCTCTCTTTAATTTTAGCCCCCCTCCCCCCACCTTCTATTTAAGTCCCTTTTTCGATTAAAGTTCCAAAATTTTAATTTCTTTAATCATGTTTCCGATTACATATTATACTCCATAATGACTTATTGATATTTCCCAACTCATCTTTCAATGCAATTTTATATGAATAACCGTGCATTGCACGGGCCAGAAGACTAGTTTAAATTTAAGAAATAACACCTAACTAAATAAATTTCAAAGTTGCCAAATAAAATAAAATGATGTTAGTCCAACATCTACAAAACCAATTGGTGGTTGTTCTCAAAATTTTAATCTAGTGACTGGCTATTGTACACATTTGCACACATGAATATTAAAGCACACATTATTTTACTATCACTACTTATTAAGTAATTAAGTGTACTAGTTCGCTCCAATAATAACTCAAGTATGTATTTTAGTAGAAACCAATTAGCTTAGTTAGTAAACCTTCAAGTATTAAAAGAACACAAGACTTAAAAACTTAATTATGTCTCTCTAACGCTAAGGTGTTGTCGTGTTTGCATATACTATATGTAGAAAAAGAAGTTAAGAGAGCGAAATTAATTATGTCTCTCTAACGCTAAGGTGTTGTTGTGTTTGCATATACTATATGTAGAAAAAGAAGTTAAGAGTAAGCGAAATTACCAAACTTCCAACGAGCTTGAACGAGGGCAAGCTGAGGATTATGCATCAAAAAGGGGATTGTGCGCCATAGAAAATCAGGTTCAGGTTGAAAATCGGCATCAAAAATAGCAACATAATCACAATTCTTGACATAGTTATGCTTCATCCCTTCTTTAAGAGCTCCTGCTTTGTACCCATTTCTGTTGTCCCTAATTTCATATTTTATGTTTATTCCTTTGTTCGCCCATTTCTTGCATTCCATTGCCACTAATTCCTGCTCTCCCATAAACAAAATTCAAAATTCAGAAAAAAAAAAAAAAAAAAAAAAAAAAAAAAAAAAAAAAAAAAGGAAAAAGTTATGAATATTGTCATTGTAGTATTTTTTTTTTTTTAGTAAAGTGGTAATCTTGTACATACTATTTTAAGTAAGAACAACTTAGAAGTGTCATCTAAAGTGCTTCATCACTCTACAAACTCTTCTCAAAATTTTGTATAAGAATTATGGTTCTCCATTACTTTAAAGGACATTAAGTAGGGACAATCGCAATATTTGGAAATAATAGTATCTGAATAATTTTAAAATAATCGCCTCATGATCCTTTAACAACTTCGTCTCGTTGAGTGGTATTTTTTTAATTGAATATTTACAATAACCTCTTTTTTTTTTTATTTCTTTTTCTTTCTTTTTTGATACTTACTATAATTTTAATAGCGAATTGAAAATACGAATTATCTTTGAGATAAATGCTTTATAGTTAAAAAATTTAAAAGTCTCCATTTAGATGATGTAAAGTTGTAAATGTAATTTTCTAAAATTTTCACCATACATAAAAAGAATACCCATGTAAAAATAATCTTAAAAATTAAGAAGAGATAATTCTAAAAATCGATTTTCCATGAATAAAATGCCGTGGTGCACGGTTGCCAAAAACCCAAAGTCTATATAATTTGAGGTGCAAATTCAGCACGGCTTTAAAAAAAAAAAAAATTAAACTTTTTACCCCCTAATTTAATCTTGTTTCTCTTTGTGAGTTATGAGTCAATTTATTCCATAAGATGTGTTTTTTATACGAAAAAAACTAACAAGCATCTTCTATTCTTTTAATTTTCATACTACATAGTCATATGATAAGAAAGTGAACAAATGTCAAATGCATCA
Organism: Chenopodium quinoa; assembly: GCF_001683475.1. Taxonomy (NCBI): domain Eukaryota; kingdom Viridiplantae; phylum Streptophyta; class Magnoliopsida; order Caryophyllales; family Amaranthaceae; genus Chenopodium; species Chenopodium quinoa. The sequence goes on from NW_018742980.1 coordinate 2,630,970, forward strand.
CTACTTCACTACCTACAACTCTACTGTACTAGTGTAGTACGGAATAGTACCTTGATGGTTGAGTCAGTTGAATCATCCAAAACTTGAATTATAATTCGATCAGACGGCCATGAAAGTCCACATGCTGCTCCAATGGAGAGCTGATACACCTGCACAATTAGCCGAAGTTACAGACTCGGTCTCAAACGTACACCTTAAAGACCGTAAAAAAAAAAAAAAAAAAAAAAAAAAAACTAATGTTGCGAAATTAAAAATTTAAGAAGAGGGGATAAAGAAAATTTAATAGTACCTCTTTTTCATTATACATTGGGATTTGTACAAGAACTGTAGGATAAGCTGAGCTACCAAGCTCTACATCATCTTTAATAGTTTCCCATTTATACTTTTTTCCTGGTTTTTTTCCAAACATTTTCACCAAAATTATCACAATTCCCATATAAACTCTCTCTATAAACAGCATTATTGACATTCCCAAACAAATAATGACTGCTAATTTTAGGATTGGCACAAAAATGGGTGTTTTAATTTGTTCCCAAATTAACCCAATTTTCCCTGTTATATCATCTCTCTGCCTTAGAAATCCTTCTGGTAGAAGAAGCTCTTGATTTGATATCTTCTCCATGTTTTCGTCGAAGCGAAAAAAAACAGAGGAAGATAATAACAGGGGATGAATTTTTTGGTGAAATGCTGAGATTTAAATATGATGAGAAAGGTTTTTAGAGATTTGTTTCTTCAGGATCACGCAAAACAATTGTTATTCGAAATGGGGTTGTCGGTACATTTACAGAAAAACTAACACAAATTCAAGTTTGGATTGAAGGAAATCACTCATTTGATAAAATATGAAAAAGAAAATTAAAGCAAGAAAAATGAGGGAAATAAAGTTTAAAAGGAGGTTTTATTCTTGGATTTTTTATATTAAAAAAATGAAATTAAAGTGGAACCTGCTTCTGTATTCAAATGAAAAACAGAAGCAGTTCCAAAAAATTACAAGAAATGAAATTGTAAGATTGTTTAATGTGGTAATGAAATTGAGAAGAAGATATAGAGTATTTATATAAGGTTCCCCTGTTTTTGCTCTGTTCTACCTAACACATATACCTTCTATTATTTTCGGGTTTATTTTAACTTAATTATTATCTCAAGTTTTGGTACAAATATCACCCTTAATATTTAACCAGCTAAGGCTCTATTGTGCATTTGTCCGTTCTCCTTATCATATTCAAATTATATTCAGTAAAAATAATTTAAATTCAATAATTTATTTGCTATATCAGTTTTTTTTTTTTTTTTTAATTTTTTTTTTTATTTGCAACAAATATGTCTCACATAAAACACCCCTTTACTGTAAATAAAAAGAAATGAAGGTATTAAATTTAGTAAAGTTGAGTTCTAGTCCATACAAATCAATAACTACAATATACATATATAATATACTATTAGTAAAAATAAGTTAAGCAAAAATATTATAATTTCAGTAGCAATGAATTATATATATTAAAAATAATTTTCGTACAACAAATTATTATCACCATTATTATTATTATTACCATAATTATTCTTATTATCATACTTACCATATTATTAATATTATTATCACCATCATAATTATTACCATAATTATTCTTATCATCATACTTAATAATAATAATAACAACAACTCCTTGTTCTATTAACCCGAATTTTATTGAATATATATTAACCTAATTTTTGCTGAACTTAAGTTATATTTACTAATTCACTAATATATTTGGTTTATTAAAAGCTAAGTTCTATTCCAGTCACCTTGTTTAAATAATATTTAGTAAAAATAAGTTTGGTTCTGCAAAAATAAATCCATTTCAATAAAAATGACTAAGTTAGCGATCGAATCAATAAAAGTAATTTAAGTTTAGCAAAAATAATTTAATATCAATTAAGCAAAAATAAGGTGAAGAGAATAGAGCCTTACTGATTTTTAATGATTAAAATTTATTTTTATTTAACTTTTTTTTCTTATTGAACTTTATTTAAGATATTGAATCAAATAAAAATGTCGTTAATAAAAACTACGATCATCGAGTAGATCTTGCATTGTGAAACATCTCCCGCTTATATCGCTAGATGGTACAACCTTGTTGGAGAGACAATCTAACGATCTTGTGTAGTCATGAGGATATTTTCCGTTTGATTCATCTGATTGTATTTGAAAACTTGATGACCTTTGCGATCTCGCATAAGTTTTCACAAACGAAACAATTTCACGGTGTAGACGTCGCGCGAAGTGAGCATACTTTAAACATGCGTGAATATGCTTAACAATCATAGATAGTAAGATTTGACATATATGATAGGGACAAGGGATAAAGTACGGATCTGCCAACAAGTTTTAAAGAACTTGTAAACCATTCATGGATTTTACTGAAAGGGACAAAGGCAACCACGAATTTTATTTATGAAAATTATACCCCATTCACAATCCATGAGATTGCTAACTCAATATATATGATCAACAAATCACGACTGGGAGATCGGGGATGAAGGTACAAAATTGAGGCAAGGAGACAATTTCGCCCTTATTGGCCTCTACTCGATTCTTATTGCGACAAGTATTAATTTGCGATTTGATAAAAAAACATACAGTAAAAAATTTAATCTGCTCCAAACTAATATTACTTAGTTGGTTGAATATTAATGTAGATATGATTCTAAATATTTTAATCACTTATTAAGTCCACAAGATTATAAGAGAACCTAAACATGTTATACAAATTATCTTATTGGACGTGATTTTCAATTACATATTCTTGATTTAACATGCAAAAGGTGATCAAAATAAATCCGACAAAAATATTGGAAGCAACATAATAATAAAAGTAGGAATTAAAGCATCCAAATAATAATAACAATTAAAACCTAGACATGATACTAGCAAAATACATTAAAAAAAAGTAATTAAATTAATTAATTACATAATGTAGACACCTGATTGTGTCTCCCCAAAAACCAAACCCAGTGATGAACACCTTTCACGTCTTTGATTATCGAGTTAGGTGAAGAGTCTCGTGAATTCTCTTTAGCCATGACCATTTATAACCTTTCCTTAAATGTTTTAAACCCAAAATCATTTATTTCGTGTCTTTTTAAATTATTCATTTTGTGTCCTCTTATAAAAACGTCCAAACCAATTTATTTTGGTCCTTAATCCTGATCCAATTATTGTGGGGTTTGAATAGAGCTTTCCAACAAGCCCAAATCTGACTTATAACGAATAAGTTATGGCCAAAATACTAAACTGAGTCTGAATCAAGCCTTACCTGCGACCCAATGACCATGTGGAGGGTTTATTTACTTAACCTCATTCCTAAACCAATTAGGATTTATTACAAGCTTCTAGAATTATCTAGAAGGTTGTTTTCAATCCTAAATCCATTACGATTTATTGCGAGCTTCTAGAAGGTTCTAATTTATCCTGTTTTCAAAAAGATAAAGATTTAAGAATTTAACATCGGATAAAACATCTGTTTTTCAATGATCCTAATCCCAGTCAAAATAGAATATGTATGGAAATTTGGTTAACCTAATACGATTGGAAATCAGATTCTGTACGAATTCTATCTTTCTAAAACCATCGCTAAGCGACAACATCATCGCGCCGCGACAAAGCTGTCGCGCCGTGATGGAACCTGTATTATTTCGATTTGGATTCTGACTCTTTTCTGATCCTTCGACCCCTCTTTTTCCCTAATAAATAGAGGTTGTTTCACCTCGTTTTCAATCACCAACAATCATCATCAAATCCCTTTTTTAATTCTCTCTCTCTCTCTCTCTCTCTCTCTCTCTCTTTTGATTCTTTTCTAAGCCTTAGCCTAAACACGTCTTAATACATCCTTGATATTTTCCCTAATCAAACACCATATACCTCCATCACGAGCTTCGAATACTCCTAGCTAATGTCGAAGTTGCCTTCGATCTCGACGTGAAAGGTTGATAGTTATGAGGGTTTGGTCTCAAATCTATATTTAAATTCTTATTTGATTTATTTGGTTTATTTGATTTAATCTTTCTTAAAACGTGTGTATTGTTTTGATAGAAAGAGATACGAGGCATCAAAGTAAGTAATTTGATTACTTAATTGTTTTTTAAATATAGAAATCATGTTAGGATGTTGATTTTTATTCCTAGTATCATGTTTAGGTTGTTAATTAATATTTCTAATGTCATGTTTTCTATTATCATGTTAAGGCTAATGCTTTTATTATGATTTTTACTAGTGACATGCTAGGATTTGTTATTAATCAGTTTAGTATCATGCCTAGGATCTTGCTAATAATGTTTTGATGATGTTATTATGATGATGATTTTTGTGTTAATTATATATTGCTTGATTATTCATGATTTATTGTTTGCTTGATCACGCCCCTTTTTGCAGATTTAAAGGAAATTTGTATTTTAACCACGCCTAAAAAGATAATTCATAATTTGATTTTAGGTTAATATGATTTTAATTCAAGTGATCGCCAATAATAGATTTATTTGTGCATTAATAATCAATCAACGTAGATTAAATAAGTTTAGGGCTAACTTGATGTATGTATGTTGATCGGAAAGTGCACATGAATATCATAAGAATTAAGTAGAGGCCGATTTAGGGCGGGTTCAATCTCTTTTAGGTTGGATTTGTACCATCATCCCTGAATATCCAGTCATGGTTCCGGACCACTATGGAGTTAGTGATCTCTGTGATCGTGAATGGGGTGTAACCTTCACACCCGTGAACGATATACATGTTCCTAAAACTTGTTGGCGACTCTTTTATCTCTAGTTTCCTTCCCTTTGATCCCACCATGCTAAAAAGCATGATCACCGTGGGGCTCAAAAGGTTGAGTTTGAAAAATTCCCTACACATACATTGCTCGCGCTCCTTTAAAATGCTACATCATGAATAAATTGTTAATAACTTTAATAAAAGTATAAATTAAATAACACCTCATAATATTGTCTGTTTTGGACCTAATATAAATGAAGTTATTTTAGAAAACTTAATAAAAAGTCTCATACTGATGGACTAGGTGGACACTTTTAAGGAATGCAACTCTACATTCTTTCAATGTTGGACTTGGGTTGAAACATCAACAATCCTCTCCTCTAACTGCATAAACTTTCCTATCATATTTACAATAATCCTTAGAAAAATACACTTAACAAAAGAATTATATTCTCTAGCTGGATTATCTCATCAAACGCTGTATTGTAAGGATACTAAGGTTTCACGCAGACCAGGACTAAGTTCCTGCTGTCCTTCATTCTCCAGTTCCTTGCTGGAACTTCGCAGGCTAAGCTCTTATAGAACTTATTGTCTTCAACGCAGACCAAGCTAGTCTTCTTAGCTTGTTGTCAAGCTCCTGTTAGGGAACCTCTCTTAGTGTTCCTGTTAGGGAACTCAGTTATTTCCATTGAGGAGCTCTTCTTCTACTTTCTTTAACTTCTCTTTGGATCTCCTTGATTCTTCATAAACAGGTTACTCTTCCACTTCCAAAGTTAACTTCACCTATTCAAATCAAACACTTAGAGAAATCGCATTAGTTGAAATTTGATTTTATTCATCATCATCAAAACTCTTAAACTTCAACAATTTCCCCCTTTTTGATGATGACAAACTTAGCAAACTTCGAGCAGGAAAGTTAAATAGAATAGAATGACGTATTTTTGTATTTTTGATTTTTTTTAACAAGATAATAAAAACACACAGAAACCAAAACAAAAAAAAAAAAAAAAAAAAAAAAAAAAAAAAAAAACTTTAACCTAAAGCAAACAAAAACATAACAAAACAGAAATCTTGATACTTTATCAACTGGAACCCAGAACAACTTCCACTTTCAAGTTTGCTTCTTCTTTTTCCCCCTTTTGGCATTATAAAAAAGTCCTGCAATCTAAGTTATTAAACATCTAGCCACAGCCTCACAAGCAATTCATCGAGTGTGGCAAACTGAAGGCAGCGCTAATTAGCTCTCTTTAGCTAGTCCCGTTCCAAATAGACATTTAAAACAAAATATCACCCTGTTTTAACAGTTACTGACCAAAGTTTCCAAAATACCAAAACGAAATTAAAATTGTTCATGACATAAACAGAAACAAATGAAAAGGCTAAGATTAGGCTAGGCTAAGGTAGGCTGCATGAGGCAAGCTGGGTTATGCTTCAAGAAGTTCAAGAATCTTCTTGTTTTCTTCCTTCTAGGCTTTAATACTAGCCTCCAGCTTTTCTTCCAGGCTCTTGATAGCCTTCTAGAACTCCTACTCCTGTCCCTTAAGACTCTTCTCAAGACCCTACACACTCTTTTCCAACTTTTGAACTCTCCCTATTGATTCTTTTAACTGCCACTTTGCAAGCTCAACCACTTTCCCCTCCAGAACCTTATCATCAGTATCCAACTCCAGAGGCTTCTCCATGTTGGTCTAAGGGAAGGAACTAGCAGTAAGCCTCCTACTCTTCTTCACAGGCTCACCAGATGCTGCTCATTCTCTCTTTTTCCCACTGGCTGCAGATATCTTTTCTTTTCCTTCCACCTTCTTAATCTTCCCATCTACACCGGCCAAACTTATCCCTAGCAGAGTCTCCTTATTGATCACATTTTCTGCCTTTTCCTTCAATCCACCATAGACTCCTTTGAGTTTCACACCTAAACTCTCAAAGACAGTTGACAACATAGCCCCATAGCCTACTTTGTTCTTATTAGGAACACAGTGGGCTAGATGTTGATACATCAATGAAGGAAAATTGATTTTGATCTTTTTAGCCAGATAGAAAATTATAGCCATATCCAACAAACATGCCTCATTTTTCTTTTGAGTACGAGATAGGATTGTTTTCTTCAGTAAATTAAACAATAGCTTGTTCATAGGGCTCAAATTATTATGATTCATAATATTAAATCCCCTTTTTCCTCCCAAATACTCAACAATATCACCACCTAAGAAACTACCCACTTTCACACCAGATTTTCCTTTAACATACATTTCATAACCCTCAGTTGGAACCTTCAGAATAGTTCCCAACCGTTCAACATCAAACTCAATAGCAATTTTATTAATTTCACTAGAAATTACCCCCTGTTTCACCTTAAAATTTTTGCAAAATTCATTCATAGCAAGAGGATACATGCAATTATTAGAAGACTTAGACAACATATACTCCCATCCTTGAAAATGCTGCAAATCAAGAAATTCTAAAAACCTAGCTTTTTTACACTAAGTTAAATCCAGTCTATGACCAACAACATACCTTCTAGCACTAGATTCCAGTTCGGATTGATCATCATCCTCTCCAATTGGATCGTTTTCCTCACCCGATTCCATTTCCCCTCCAACAAAGTCCTCCACTTCTTTGATGTGCTTTTCTAGTAATTTTGCCTTTTCTTTCTTTTCTTTCCACTCCTTCAATCTGTTGAGTACATCAAAAGACGAAACTTCTCCAACTACTAACGCCTTCTCCTTTTCCATTGGGTTTTTCTTTGTGGTAGAGGTAGTGAGTGTGTTTGCTGTAGGAACTTTTTTAGAGTTTTCTTCTACCTTTTTAGGTAAATCGTAAACCACCATAGCAAGAGGTGAGGTTTCTTCTTCTGAATGTTATGGGTTGGGAATTTTCTCAGTGGAATTTTTGCTGGTTTCAATTGCCATGGATGAAGGTTTAGGGTTTTGGCGAGTTTAATGGTTTTTACCGAGAGTAGTTTTTGTGATTTGACAGTGAGGAGATAAGGTGGGTGAAAGATGCTTTTATATTTAATGAGGCGGTGCAAGGGATATGAACGGGTTACTGTTCAGTCATTAATTGAACAACTTCAATTTATTTTACAAAAATTAATCAGGATAATTTTTTTAACAAAATCTTTTCTTTCCAAATTCAAGTAATTTCTAAAAATAAGATTTTCCAAAATTCAGATGTATTTGGAACACGCTTTCTACACATATGCAGTGTACAATACTAATCACACACCTTTTCAAGTGTTAGTGAACTAACCTCCAAGAATTCACCAACGGTGACACTTCAGCTATGTTTAGCACACGAAGGTTGTACTAGATGTTCTTTTTGCTCTTTTCGCATTATTTCTTACTTTGCCATATCTTGGAACTTCAAAAGCAATCAAGTCAGCTTGATCATCCCAAGTTTTAATCTCAATTTCTCAAATATTTCTCAGTTCAACGGCTTGGTTAGAATATTTGCAATTTGATTTTTAGTTTGACAAAATTATAACTTAATATTCCCTTGTTCCACATTATCCTTTAGAAAGTGATGCCTAATGTGGATGTGCTTGACCTTTGAGTGTTGAACTGGATGTTTAGAAATACATATAGCACTAGTATTATCATAGTAAATAGGAACACAATAAATAAAATACCAAAATCTCTAACCTATTGCTTCATCCATAACATTTGAGAACAACATGCTGCTGCAGCTACATATTCAGCTTCAGCTGTAGATTATGCAACTATGTTTTTTTTCTTGGAACCCCAAGATACTAAACATGGTCCTAAAAACTTAACCATACCTGAAGTGCTCTTTCTATTAACCAAGTCACCTGCATAGTTAGAGTTAGTAAAACTATTTAACTCAAACGAGTCACTTCTAGGGTAGAAGAGACCTAAATCATCAGTTCCTTTTAAGTAACGAAGGATTCTTTTCACTGCTATCAGGTGAGACTCCTTTGGGTTAGCTTGGAACCTAGCACACAAACCTACACTAAAAGATATGTCAGGTCTACTAGCTGTTAAGTAAAGTAGAGAGTCAATCATACCTCGGTACATAGTTTGATCTATGCAAGTTCCAGATATGTCTTTATCAAGTTTCGTTGCAACACCCATGGGAATTCTATTGGTCTTAGCATTCTCAAGCTTATATTTCTTCATCAGTTCTTTAATATGCTTCTGTTGATGAATCATTATCCCTTCTTCGGTTTGCTTAATTTGCAAACCAAGAAAGAAATTTAAATCACCCATCATGCTCATTTCAAATTCCCCACCCATGAGGCCAGCAAAATACTTACACAAAGATTCGTTAGTTGTACCAAATAATATATCATCAACATAAATCTGTATGACTAAGATGTCAGTTCCATTTGATTTTAAGAAAAAAGTTTTATCAACTTTACCACGTTTAAAACCATTATTCAAAAGGAACTTAAACAACCTTTCATACCATGCTCTAGGCGCTTCCTTCAGTCCATAAAGGGCTTTATCAAGCTTGTAAACATGGTTTGGGAACTCTGGATTTTCAAAATCCAGGAGGTTGTTCCACATAGACGTCTTCCTCAAGAAATCCATTTAGAAATGCACATTTAACGTCCATCTGGTACAACCTAAATCCCATATAAGCAACAAAAGCTATAAGTAAACGAATGGCTTCTAACCTTGCTACAGGGGAAAATGTCTCATCATAGTCGATTCCTTCTTGTTGATTGAACCCTTGAACCACAAGTCTTGTTTGTTTATGACAATAATACCATGTTCATCTAGTTTGTTCCTGTACACCAATTTGAGACATATAGTCTTTTGATGACTGGGTCTAGGTTCCAGATGCCAAACTTTGTTTCTTTCAAACTCGTTCAATTCTGCCTGCATAGCATTAATCCAGTCTACATCAGTCAAATCTTCAACATGGTTTTTAGGTTCCATGGAGGATATGAATGCATAGATGCACAGAAGTTCCTAAGCTGAGCTCTGGTCTGAGTTCCTTTAACAATGTCACTTATGATTGCTTCCACTAGATGAGAACTTTGATGCTTCCAATACTTAGGTTAAAAGTCTCTTATGAGATACAACCTCTCTTGTGTAGCATTGTTGACTGGTACTTCTGTTGGAATTACTCCTTGAGCTTCATTCTAAACTTCTTCAGGGACTTCCACTTACTCTTATTCTTGAATCTGGAGTGGAGTTCCTTGTGCTTCCTTTGTTGCTTGTCCCTCATTTTCTCCATGATTCGTTTCACCTTCCTTTACAGAGTGTTGCTTCTACAATGATGTTGATTCTTCATCTAGATCATCCTTTTGTACAAGTCCAATTTAAAAATCGTCATCTCCTTCCTATACATCAATCAATTGTTCAGTTTCATCAAAAATAACATGTATAGACTCTTCAACACACATTTTTCTTTTATTATAAACTCTATAAGCTTTACTGTTTAAGGCATATCCTAAGAATACGGCCTCATCACTTCGCTCATCAAACTTTCCCAAGTTTCTTTTACCATTATTATGAACAAAACATCTGCAACCAAAAGATCTAAAGTAAAAAATACTAGGCCTTCTCCCTTTGATGAGTTCATATGTGTCTTGTTGGTAATGGCTCTAATAATGACTCTATTTAGTATGTAATAACATGCTATATTCACTGCTTCTGCCTAGAATTTCCTAGGCAAACCACTGGAAATCAGCATTGTTCTGTCCATATCCTCAAGACTTCTGTTCTTGTGTTCCACCACTCCATTTTGTTGTGGAGTCCTGGAAGCAGAGAAGTTGTGGTCCATTCCATGTTCTTTACAGAATTCATCAAACTTATAGTTTTCAAATTCTGTTTCATGATCTGATCTAAGATGCACTAATTAGTTACCCTTTCTTCTATGTTCTTTCTTCACAAATTCATCAAATTCATCAAATGTTTCATCTTTTCTAATAAGAAATAAAACCCATGTAAACCTTGAGAAATTATTAGCTATCACCATAACATATCTCTTACCACTTCTGCTTTGGATTCTTATAGGACCACAAAGATCCATATGAATGAGTTCCAAACGTCTTTTGGTGCTAACCATATTTTTAGATTTAAAAGAAACGTGATTATGTTATCCTCTAACACATGCATGACAAACTTTATCATTTAGGAACTTTATAAAAGGAAGACCTTCCACAAGTTCCTTAGATCTAAGCTTATCAAATAAAGAAAAATTGGCATGACCAAATCTCTTATGCCATAGCACAGGATCATCCTTAATGACACTAAGACACGTCAAACTACTATTTGGAACCTCGTTGAGATCCACTGTATAAGTGTTCCCTTTGTGAGTTCCTTCCAGTATAGTGTTCCCAGTGTCATTGTTGATGATTATGTTAGATATTTAGAGTGTTGATGGTTGCGCGCTCGTGCACCATGAAGAGCGCCCGCGCAAGTTAGGCGCGGCCGCGCAGAGAGCGCGCCTAAGCCGCGCACCTCTTTGGAACCTGTGGAAATTGGAAGGGTGAGGATGGCGCGCCCGCGCGACAGGTGGCGCGCCCGCGCCTAAACCGCGCCCCTTAATGCCTTCCTATGGAAATTTCGCAGTTTTGTAAAGGAGCGCCCACGCCTCTTGGTGGAGCGCCCGTGCCACCCTGTCTTGCAGTTTTTCCTAACGGTTGAGTCTTTTATTAAAAGACTGTTTTTGTGAAGAAGAAATATACAGAATATTATTCTCTTGAACTCTCCATTAGTATTCTGCATAATTTCTCTCAAACTTCTTGCAAACTTTTGTGAGAAATACTCTTGATTTTTAGCCTTCTTTGTGAATTATTCATCTTTATTTCGATTCTTTGTGCTAAGAACAAAATTGCTGTCTATTGTATCTCAAAGAGAATTTCCGGTTAAACCCAAGCACCGTGTGGGGGAAATAAATCTCTTTAGAAAAGTGTTAACACGCCTTAGACAGTGTATCAAGGTCGTAGTCTTACGGGACATCGGGATTCTCATGTTCATGCGTGGTTTGTTCGGCTTAAAGTTGAGGCAAGTTTGATTATTATCACACTAGTTTTATCTTTAGAATTTTTCTGTAATTTCTTAGATATTAATACTTGATTGTAATACTTTTGAAGTATTTATTGAATTACATAACTTTATTATTTTGTAATCATATTTCTTAAGTTTTGTTCCCACACAAATATTAAGTGTTTTTCTAGTTTGAAATCACTGTAAAACCTAACAATCTAAAGAGATTTATCTTAGAATTTTTCAAGTATGTCTAGTTTGAAGGAATTAACAACAACTTTTGTCAAACTCAAGAAATTTGATGGTGTTGAGTTTAGGAGATGAAAGAAGAAAATGTATTTTCTTCTTACATCTCTTAATGTTGCCTATGTGATAAGTACTCCAAGGCCGGATGAACATGAGAATGAGACCTTGAAGAATGTTCGGGAAAGATCGAAATGGGACAACGAGGATTTCAGTTGTCGTGGTCATATTTTGAATGGGATGGAGGATGATCTCTTTGATGTCTACCAAAATGTGGATTCGGCCAAGGAGCTTTGGGAGTCCTTGGAGAGCAAGTACATGGCGGAAGACGCATCAAGTAAGAAATTCTTAGTTAGCAATTTTAATAATTTTAAATTTGTTGATGGTCGGTCCATAATGGACCAATTTCATGAATTGCAACGTATCTATGGTAGCTTGGAACAACATGGTATATCTATGAATGAGTTGTTTGTTGTTTCTAGCATTATTGATAAATTACCCCCTAGTTGGAAAAATGTGAAACATGACTTGAAACATAAGAAAGAGGACATGACATTGTCCGTTTTGGCCACCCATCTTCAAATTGAAGAAGGGATTCGAGCCATGGAAGGAGCTAAGGATGGAAATCTTAGCACATCTACTGTAAACATGGTAGATGAACGGAGAGCTAGTGCATCTACTAGTGGAAAGAGGAAGAATAATAATTCTTCCAAAGGAAAGTCCAAAAAGCAAGCAAACAATAAGAAGTTTGCTTGTTGGGAATGCGGTAAGGTTGGTCACCGCAAGAAGGACTGCTTTTCTTTTAAGAAAAAGGATGAAGAAAGCCAAGGAGGGTCGTGCTAATGAAAGCAAGGACCCACCCACCAAAGATAATCCAATTGATGATGTTGAATTTAATTCCGGTTTGGATTTAAATGCAACGAATCCTAACATTTTTATGGTGCAGGATGATGACTCATGGTGGATTGATTCGGGGGCTTCAAGGCATGTATGCAAGAGTAAACACTGGTTTAAAACCTTTCAAAAGGTTGTTGATGGAGAAGACCTCTACATGGGGAACAACTCTACCATCAAGGTTCTTGCAAGAGGGCAAGTTGAGCTTGTGTTTAGTTCGGGGACTACAATAATTCTTAGGAATGTTTTGTATGCTCCGGAAATTAGTAGGAATCTTGTATCTGGACCTTCCCTGAATAGTCTTGGCTATAAACTTGTATTTGAAGCTAATAGATGCATAATAACTAGGGGTGTAACATTTATAGGTCGTTGCTATTTGGAAATGGTTTGTTTAAACTCTCTTTGAGAGATAAGTACGTATTGGATGATATGTGTTTGAATGTTGTTGACAATGTTAATCATGTTGATTTGAATTTGTTTGATTATGGCATTCAAGATTAGGACATGTGAATTACAATAAAATGCTTTTCATGTCCAAACAACAATTGATACATTCTTGTGATATTTCTCCTAATAAATGTTCTACTTGCATGTTGAACAAGATCACTATAACTCCTTTTAAGAGAGTTGAGAGAAGTTCTAATATTTTAGAACTAATCCATAGTGACTTGTGTAATTTTCATAGTACTCCTTCTTTGGGGAACAAAAGATACATGATTACATTTATAGATGATTATTCTAGGTTTTGTTATGTGTATCTTTTGCATTCCAAAGATGAAGCTTTAACAAAGTTTGATATTTATAAAAGAGAAGTAGAATTGCAAGTAGAGTCATTAATTAAGAGAATTAGAACTGATAAGGGAGGGGAATATTATGATCTAGTTTATTTCCACTCTTGGGTATAATTCGTGAGACTACAGCAGGTTATGCACCACAATCAAATGGTGTAGCTGAAAGGAAAAACAGAACTCTTGAAGAAATGGTTAATTCCATGTTATCTTACTCTGGTTTGAGTGAAGGGTTCTGGGGTGAAGCAATGTTGACAGCTTGTCACATTCTTAACCGGGTTCCCACTAAGGGAAAAGAATCTACTCCTTATGAACTTTGGTACAAAAGTAAGCCAAACTTGAAGTATCTCAAGGTTTGGGGTTGTAGGGCAATCGTAAGAGTGCCCGACAACAAGAAAAGAAAGCTCGGTGAAAGGGGCTTGGATTGCATATTTATAGGTTATGCTGAGCATAGCAAAACCTATAGGTTCTATGTAATAGATCAAAATGACTATATATCGATTCATTCTATTATAGAGTCAAGAGATGCAATTTTTGATGAAAATCGGTTTTCATCAATGAGTGGACTGAAAGATCTATAAATCAGTGCCAATGATAGGGAGATAGTAGAGTTGAATGATCAACTTGAAACTCATGAAAGTACATTCGATAATGAGAATGTTGAAACTCCTCAAGTGAGGAGAAGTACTAGGGAAAGGAAAATTAAGAATCCTCTAGATGACTTCATAATTTATTTAGTTGAAGGGTCTAGGGATGTCCTTAGTTCTACTACTCCATATTGCTTTAATGTGGATAGTGACCCAAAGACTTATAGCGAGGCAATATCTAGTCAAGATAGTGCATTTTGGAAAGAAGCTATAAATGATGAGATGGATTCCATCATGGGAAATAATTAATACTTGGGTCATAAAGGATTTAACTCCCGGTTGCAAGTGGATTTTCACTAGCAAAAAGGAGACCGGATGGCTCCATAGTGAAATTTAAAGCCAGATTGGTCATCTAAGGCTTTAGGCAAAATCATGGTATTGATTATATCGATACCTATGCACCGGTTGCAATAATTACCTCCATAAGGTTATTGGTTGCAATGGCTTCGGTATATAATCTAGTGATTCATCAAATGGATGTCAAAACGGCATTCCTTTATGGAGATCTAGAGGAAGAAGTGTACATAAAACAACCCAAAGGGTTTGTTTTGGAAGGACAAGAAGATAAGGTGTGCAAATTGGTTAAGTCATTGTATGGACTTAAACAAGCACCAAAACAGTGGCATCAAAAATTTGATGACACGATTTTGTCCTTTGGATTCAAAGTGAATCAAGATGATAAGTGTATTTATAGCAAATTTGATGACAAAGGTCATGGTGTCATCATTTGTCTATATGTTGATGATATGCTTATCTTTTGCACAAGTCTACAACAAGTATAATTGACCAAGGAATTCTTATCCTCATCTTTTCAGATGAAGGATTTGGGGGAGGCGGATGTCATTTTGGGCATCAAGATAATTAGGGACAATGGAAGACTTATTCTAAGTCAATCTCATTACATTGAGAAGATGATCAAACGGTTTAATATGTTTGATAGGTGTCCTGTAAACACCCCCATGGAACCTAATGTTAAATTAGTTAAGAATTCGGGGAAAACAATTTCCCAATTGGAATATTCAAGGATAATTGGATCCTTGATGTATGCCATGACAAGTACAAGACTTGATATTGCATTGGCTGTGGGAAAACTTAGTAGATTTACTAGTAACCCGGTTGCACAGCATTGGTTTGCAGTTCGGAGGGTCTTGAGGTACCTTAAGGCTACGTTATACTATGGTCTAACTTAGGCCCCGTTCACTTCACCTTAATTTTGCAGAACTGAAATTATTTTTACTAAACTGAAATTATTTTTACTGATTAAAACTAAATTTTACTGATTAAAACTGAATTTTACTGAACTTATTTTTACTGAAATTATTTTTACTGAACTGAACTTATTTTTACTGAACTGAAATTATTTTTACTAAACTGAACTTATTTTACTGAACTGAAGTTATTTTTACTAAACTGAAATTATTTTTACTGAAATGAACTTATTTTTACTAATTTAGATATTATTTTTACTGATTTAATATATATATATATATATACTACCTCTGTTTTTTTTATGTGCAACTTTAAGGAATATTTGTGAGACATAAAATATTCCAAAGTTGCACATAAAAAAAAACGGAGGTAGTATATATATATATATATATATATATATATATATATATATATATATTAGGTAAAATAATCTATTTTTGTAATTTATATAGTTGGTATATATAACGATAATATATTATGCCAACCATTTAAATTTACACAGTATCGTATATAAAAATGGTTGGCCTATATATTATGGGAATATGTATTTGATATACTTGTATATGATATTAGGTTTAGGGATACTGCCTTTAATTTCATTGCCTAACTTTACAACCAAACATACCAAAACAATAAAACTAATAATAATAAGAATAAAATCATAACTTTATTATAATCATAAGTTATTACAAGGATTGCTTCTTATTGCATATGACTATTTAAGTTTATTATTCAACGTCCATATGATGATCTTCTTCCTCGATGTCCCTAAATGATTGCCAACTATGTTCTGCTATCTGATTTTGTATTATATCCATCTGAGCTTTCCTACCTTCATCAAATATGGAGTATTCCGCTCTAGGCTCAACATTTGCACATCATTCTGAAATTGGTATCCCTAAAGTGTACAATCGGATAAAATTATGAAGAGTAAACGTTGATAAGATGATTGATAATTGATATGTTTGAGACATTTGTGGCATGTTTTTCAAAATTTTTCATTGCCCCTTAACGTTGCTAAAACACCTTTCAATTGTAGTACGCAATGAAGAATGACGATAATTGTAATGTTCTAGCATTCCTCGAGGTGGAGGACCATTGTGAAATTCCGGCATATGATACATTGTCTGCTTGTCTTTAATTGGACTCAAATAACCGAGTGTGTTAGGATAACCAGAATCCACTAAATAATATTTTCCTGATAAGAAAATAAAATTTTTATTAGAATAAATTATCCTACTAAAAGAAAATAATATTAAAGAATTACCTACCTAGAGGAGGGTGTGGAAATTAGAATTTAGGATCAGTTAAGCAATTTCTCCACACCGTTATATCATGAGCACTTCCTTGATATCCAACATTGACAAATGTGAATAACCTATTAAAAGAGCACGAGGATAGTACATTCCAAGTTTTAGTTCTTTTACGTCCTCGAAACGGTTGACCATCACCATCGGACACAACTACACTAATATGAGTTCCATCTAAAGCACCAACACAATCCTAACACATGAAAAAATTAATTTTTTTATTATTAAATTATGCTTTTATAAATGCATTTATATGAAAATTAAATAACATACTAACCTTAAAAAAAAAGGCCAATATAATGAGTTTTCTTGTACTTCTAGTGGTGTATCGGCCAAATCTTGATAAGGACGAATTAAATCACATGACAATCTTGTCAATGCTTGCAACACCCTTCTGAAATATTTGCTAATTGTGGATATTGAGTGTTTAAATGTGTCAGCAGCTTGGCGTTGAGATGCCCCTCTTGCCAATATAAATAGACCAATTCCTACTTGTTCAGCCACTTTTACAAACCTTTCGTCCGATAATAAATTTTTTTCTATCATCAATTGGACTAGTCGCACAAACATATCCCTATCCAATCTTAGTTGCTCTTTAAACAAACCAGGATGAACTGTTAACAACCTTGTTATATATGCTGATCCACTTTCACCCCCAATCCTTAAAGGTAAGCGATGAATTGGGGTAAGGAGTCTCGACAATTCACATAGTACCAAAAACAGTATGCATTTCTGAAGCAACTCATTGTCCATTCTACAATATAAAAGCAACAACAAGAAGTGAGATCTCAAATTTAAACAAAAATATAAAAAAACAATATTAACGTATAACCTTCAATATGTAGATGGTTACAAAAAGTATTGTATATTTTATGATTGTCCAATTCGTCCCACCCAAGTATTATATATATATATATATATATATATATATATATATAAAAGCAATTAAAACTACATGCAATACAATGGTATTATTTGTTTTACCATATATACGAAGGACAAAGAACGCAAAGGAAAGAGATTGATTTGCCCATATCTTTTTCAATATCTCGTATATATCATATATATTTACCAAAAAAAAAATTGCATATAATAACTTGTCAAAAAAAAAAGTTGCGTATATAACGTTTTCCTCATATTTCTTTTTTAACAAATAAAGTTTTCCTCACATACATATATGGTAAAACTAACAAAGTATTTACCAAAATATAGTATTTACCAAAAATAACAAACTACAATTTTTATCAATAAGATATTATTAAATATATGTAATTTTTTTTTTGAGAAAAGTTAAATATATATTGTATTTAGGAATGTTAATATTTTGTTCCATTGATTAGTGATCATACATGTACAACTGCCCCATCCCTTGCGATTAGGATACTTAAATGATTGTTATTTTTATTGTAAAATTAAACCCTTAAGGCTTGTTTTGTATAAGGTCATCTCAGGTATAATGACATTTGTGTGCAATTTTGCATGGATTTTCATATGTCAACGTACAAGGAAATGCATCCCCACCAGCATACAATTCAGCTCTAATCATTGATAATCATAACCACTTATAAGTTATTACAGCCTTTAGGTGCATGCATTATCTCATCAATTCATTACAAAGGGATGTTTCATGAAAATTTAATTACAAAGTCAGTATCATCTCATCAATTGATGACTCTGTACAAACTAGCCGAATGCTGATACTACTCTAATGAGGAATTCGATCTGTAATAAACCGTGAATCTTCAAAAACGTTTAATTTCATTCTGTTGTTACCTATTCCTTTTATAATTAAAGGAGCTTGTACATAAACCGGAGCATGCATGATTTACACCATACAAAATCTATAATAGTAAATAATAATAATAATAATAATAATAATAATAATAATAATAATAATAATAATAATAATAAACATACAACGTCAAAAGAAATAAAATGAAATTATTTTATTCATATTATAACGAAGGACCAAAGTTTTTATTAAAATAAACACTCATTTATTTCATCATAATAATCTCCACCACATTAGTTTTTACTACTTATGACAAGTCCAAGTCATTTATTTCATCATCTAATTGGGGAGTATAATAGTCTCCAGGAAAAGCTATACCCCTTGACTTCAACCAAAGCAATTTCTGATGATTAGTAGTAAGTGCCATGAAAAATTCCCCATTGTGATCTTTAGTTAAGTACTCCAAAACATGGATATAAAAAGAATCACTGTAATCTTTCATTTGAGGAATCTGTTTAAGAGTTGCAGCAAGAAGATTGAACTTTTCTTGTACTGGATTACTTTGTACCTTTGATGACTCAGCCTGAATAGTTGACTTCACAAGCTCTATACACTTATCAATGTCACTCATCCTCTTTTTATTAATTTTACTACTTTCCCCCAAACTCTTACGCTTTCCTAGAGGAGGTGATATTCTAGAAGAATCATTCTCATGATCTAAATTGTTATCCTCGGGGGTTAAATTTAAAGGATCATCTTGCTCATCATCATTGTCTCCTGTGGGTTCTTGATCTTCATAATCAGAAAATAGTGATGCATTTTTTGCCATTGATGGGGAGATAGCCAATTTATTGGTTGCAAAAGTGCCCTTAAAATAAGCATGCAGCAGATCTTCATTAGTTAATGGCCTCTTTAAGAATTGTATGGGTCTTCCTTTATGTTTCTGTATAACAAAATAATTACGGTAACTAAAATTACTACCATACATCATTAACATAATTTGAATAATAGATGACAGAAAACAAAGTTTAATACCTTAACAAATGCAGCCCACCTATCATCTTGTTTGATGAGAGAGCAGCCAGTAACTGCATCAAAAGCAAGACCCGTCCAACCAGCACCCGTCTTCAATTCATACCAAGCTATATATTTTCCTTTCAAATCTGCAAAATGATTTTGCAGAGATTTCTCAGAAAAAATTTGTCCAGTTTGCGCATTCAAATTACACACAATTTTTTCCCAATCTAAGTACATGAACTTAAATTAATTTTGCCGAAATTATTATTGCGGAGCTTAAATTATTTTTACTAAACTGAAATTATTTTTGCTGAACTGAAATTATTTTACTGAACTTATTTTTACTGAACTTATTTTTACTGAACTTAAATTATTTTTACTGATTAAAACTGATTTTTACTGAACTGAAATTATTTTTACTTAATATTATTTTTTTAAGGTGAAGTGAACAGGGCCTTATAGTGGATTTCCTTCAGTTTTAGAATGTTATTCTGATGCAAGCTGGATCACTTACAAAGAGGATGACTCCTCTGTAAGTGGTTGGGTATTCATGTTTGGGGGAGGTGTCATTTCATGGTCTTCCAAGAAACAAACTTGCAATGCGGATTCCACTATGGCAGCGGAGTTTATAGCTCTTGCCTCAGCTAGTAAGGAAGCTGAGTGGTTGAGAAATCTCATGTAAGACTTTATTGCCTAAGCCAATGTCACCGGTGGCAATCCATTGTGATTCGAATTCGGCTTTAATAAAGGCATATAGTCAAGTGTATAATGGTAAGTCTCGACATATTTCACTTAGGCATAGCCTAGTTAAAGAGCTTATCAATGATGGGGTCATAAGTCTTGACTATGTTCCAACGAAATTGAATTTGGCGGATTGCTTTACTAAAGCAATGCCAAGGCATTCCATCATATTTGCTTTGAATGGAATGGGTTTATGTCCAAAAACACGAATTTTAGAAACCCAATCTAACGCTTGAAGAAACATCAAGTCTTAGATTCAATGTGGTTGAATTGCATTTTTGTTATTTGATAGCATTATATGATGACCCATATTGCTATGTTACTTGTGATGTGTATGGTAGAGTCTATTTAAAGTTCTCAAAGATTTAGAGTTGAGAAGCTCTAAATGAAGGTGTCTTATCATAAGGGAACTATTACGTATATGAGAACCTACCTATATGAGTTCGAAGTTTAGTCGCTTCAAGAAGTCTAGATGGACATATAGACTTTGATGAACTTATAAAAGATACGGACACATGGCTGTATAAAGGTGTCAAGTGATGATTAATTTGATTTGTCTTGTGTGTACTTTACCTTCAAATGGTTGGATATATCCGTGTGATTCAATCCATATGGAAATCATGGGATATGATCATCGTTAAGTGTGTTGTACTAGGTGTCAATTCAATCCGAAGGGACATTGACATTGATGCATGAGATGTGGCTAAATTGATAGAATTGGAGAATGTTTTAAAGGAACACTTTAAATGGGGGAGGATTGTTAGATATTTAGAGTGTTGATGGTTGCGCGCTTGTGCACCATGAAGAGCGCCCGAGCAAGTTAGGCGCGGCCGCGCAGAGATCGCGCCTAAACCGCGCACCTCTCTGGAATTTGTGGAAATTGGAAGGATGAGGATGGCGCGCCCGCGCCTAAACCGCGCCCCTCACTGCCTTCCTGTGGAAATTTCGCAGTTTTGTAAAGGAGCGCCCGCTCCTCCTTGAGGCGCGCCTGCGCCTCTTGGTGGAGCGCCCGCGCCACCCTGTTTTGCGGTTTTTCCTGATGGTTGAGTCTTTTATTAAAAGACTGTTTTCGTGAAGAAGAAAAATACAGAATATTATTCTCTTGAACTCTCCATTAGTATTCTCCATAATTTCTCTCAAAATTCTTGCAAACTTTTGTGAGAAATACTCTTGATTTTTAGCCTTCTTTGTGAATCATTCATCTTTATTTCGATTCTTTGTGCTAAGAACAAAATTGCTGTCTATTGTATCTCAAAGAGAATTTCCGGTTAAACCCAAGCACCGTGTGGGGGGAAATAAATCTCTTTAGAAAAGTGTTTACACTCCTTAGACAGTGTATCAAGGTCGTAGTCTTACGGGAAATCGAAATTCTCATGTTCATGCGTGGTTTGTTCGGCTTGGAGTTGAGGCAAGTTTGATTATTTTCACACTAGTTTTATCTTTAGAAATTTTCAGTAATTTCTTAGATATTAATACTTGATTGTAATACTTTTGAAGTATTTGTTAAATTACATAACTTTATTATTTTGTAATCTTATTTCTTAGGTTTTGTTCCCACACAAATATTAAGTGTTTTTCTAGCTTGAAATCACTGTAAAACCTAACAGATTCTACACGAATTAGATGTAAAGCTAACAGAGTTACCTTTGTCACAAAAATGTGAAATACTTAACAAGTTGTGTTTCAGACCCTAGACCAAAAATACATTATCAATAGCATGGGAACTTGACCTTCCTACTTTATTAATGGAAATAATTTCACCTTTCATGTTATCTCCAAAGGTCACGGTCTCATCATATGCTTAGAACAACCGCTGTCAAGGTACCACATATTGTTCCCCCTCACTGAAACGTGCATGAAAAATTAAACGTTAGTGTTAGGAACCCAGGTCTCCTTGGGTTCCTGTGTAACAGATGTAGAATCAGATTTCCTAACCCTCTAACATGATTTTCATTCTTGAGAGTGCTCTCATCTTTCTTAGGACAGTTGTTATGCTTATGTCCAGTCTTACCACAAAAATAACAGATAATATTACTAATCAAATCAACATACTTATTTTCTTTCTGGAACTTCTTCTTGTATCCTAAACTTTCAGTTCTTTTGGCTTGAACATTAGCAATCCGTTCTGGTATAGTGTACTCTATGGGTTGCTTGCCCTTCCTAGCTCTTTCAAGTTCCCCATCAAGTCTTGCTTTATCCACTTTCAATTCTTCTAAATCAGATTTCAATTTTTCAAAATTTGGATATTGATCAAGAAGAGGAACTTCAGAGTTAGGAGTAGCACCACTAAGTTTTAACAAGAAAATTTCCACATTCATAAGTATGTTATCATAATCGTTCAACAATTTCTTTTAACTTAACATTATCATCAAACAAATCAAAGAATCTCTGTTGAAAATCAAGTCTCATATTATTTATCCATTCACTGTGTTCTTTGTAAGTTTTAAGCACCTTGTCACTTTGTGCCTTTTCTACATATAAGTCCATTAAATCACCTTGAACCTCCAAAACAACATCAATCAATTTTTCTTTAGAGAAAAGTCTTAATTCATTAGAAATAAACCATACCTCAGCCTCTAGCTCCTTTAATTTGGCTTTTTCATCTGATTTGGCCATCAAACACAAGTGTGCTGATTCTTCTGAGGGTTCTTTTTCTTCTTCTTCTGACTCCGAGTCTCCCCAGGCAGCTATCATAGCCTTCCTTACATTCTCCTTTGAAAAGGATGGCTTGTAGGCTTTGGACTCTTAAGCTTGGTCCTTACCTTTGAATTTTGATTTATCATTTTCCTTTAGAGGACAGTTTCTAATTAAGTGATCTTTTGAACCACACTTGAAACAAGTAGTCTCTTTGGAACTTGAAAATTTCTTATTCCAATCAAACTTCCTGTTACCAATCATCTTCTTGAATTTTCTCACCAGCATGGCCATCTCATCTTCATTAGCTTCAGATTCATCCGAGACCCGAGCTTTTAGTGCAAGACTCTTATTCTTGGAACTTTCAGCATTGGAACCTAAGTGAAGTTCATGAGTCATCAAAGATCCATCCAGTTGTTCCATGTTGAACTTTGTGAAGTCCTTGGTTTCTTGCAATGCAGTCACCTTGGATCTCCAGCGTTCATCTTGAGGAAGACTCCTTAACACCTTTCTAGCCTGTTCATATATGGAAATATGTCTGCCAAGGGAACCCAGTTCATTAATTATATCATTGTATATAGTAAACATTTCTTCTATGGTTTCTTTAGGTAGCATTTCAAATCTTTCATATTTAGACATCAGTAAATCAATTTTAGAACGTTTTACCTCGTTTGTACCTTCATGAGTTACTTCAAGTAGATCCCATATTTTCTTAGCAGACTTGCATCCCATGATTCTGTCATGCTCATGGGGTCCAAGTCCACAGTGCAACAACTTAATAGCTAAAGCATTCAATTCATATTTTTGAACTCTTTTTCAAAATCAGATAAAGATTTAGGAACTATCTCGGTTTTCTCATTAGTTTTGGTTACCTCAAAATCACCAGACTCAATAACGCGCCTGGTACTTTTCAGCTTTGATGAAAATCTCCATCCTGTTCTTCCAGTAGGTATAGAACTTACCGTTGAACATAGGTGGACGTTGGGTAGAGTACCCTTCTTCAAGCTTCTCTCGATAGTTCATCTCTCCTTAGGAACTTACTCGGCAACGTTATTTGCTTATACGCGAGAACTAGTGCTCTGATACCAATTGTTAGTTGAGACGAACACTACAAGAAGGGGGGAATTGTATGTGAGTTCCTAGTGACTACTTTTGTGGAATTTAAAACAGAATATAAGAGGAACTTGTAATGCACACAGGATTTTACGAGGAAACCTTCCAAGGCCCAACTGGAAGTAAAACCTCGACCCTCCAAGGGATTTCAAGCACCAAACCAATTCACTATAATAGGGAAAACTCTCCTAGTTATAACATATTATAATCAGACCTTTACTCTCAAGTTCCAGACTGAACTTGCTACACAGTAGAACCCTATTCTACCCAACCTAAGTCCCTGACTTAGATTCTCTCGGCACTCCCTGAATGCTCACACACTCAACTTCAACCTTGAAGCCTACAATCTGTATGCAATATGATTAAAACTCACCCAAAACCAAAACAATACAAACTCTTGACTCTAATATGTGATTGGAAAGCTACACATGAAATCCGAAACTAATATCACAAAAATTAGACTTGGCAAACTTACACTTTGAGCTCTCTTCAGATTCTTCACGCATAAACTCACAAAGTTGTACAAATAATGAATTCTACTTTATATACAAGTTGTACTCATATGTAAAGTAGGGTTTTCAAAAGATAGAAATTATAAAACTACCGTTTTCATAATCACAACTTTTATGTAGATCTTTTTAGAAGAAAATATTTTTAGAAAACTTATCAAAGATATAATTTTATGAAAAGAATAACATTTTGTAAAACCGGATTTTATAAAATAAAATCTTTCAAAAATATTTTCATAAAATTAAAACTTATCTTTAATAAACTTTCCATTTTTAAAGCTTGTCAAGCTTTGTCACGCCTCTAATAAATTCCATGCATAAATTTTCCTAACATATTTACAATAATCCTTAGAAAAATAAACTTAACAAAAGACTTATATTCTTTAGCTGGATTATCTCATCAAACGCTGTACTGTGAGGATACTTGGGCTTCACGCAGACCAGGACTAAGTTCCTGCCGTCCTTCATTCTCCAGCTCCTTGCTAGAACTTCGCAGGCCAAGTTCTTATAGAACTTGTTGTCTTCAACGCAGAACAAGCCAGTCTTTCTAGCTTGCTGTCAAGCTCCTGTTAGGGAACCTCTCTTAGTGATCCTATTAGGGAACTCAGTTAGTTCCATTGAGGAACTCTTCTTCTACTTTCTTTAACTTTCCTTTGGATCTCCTTGAGTCTTCATAAACAGGTTACTCTTCCACTTCCAAAGACAACTTCACCTATTCTAATCAAACACTTAGAGAAATCGCATTAGTTGAAGTTTGCATTTATTCATCATCATCATCAAAACTCTTAAGTTTCAACCAGGGCTGGCAATCCCTGACCCGACCTGATAACACGACCCGAACCCGACCCGAAGTTGCCGAGAGAAACCCGAACCCAACCCAACCCGAGCCAAAACAACCCGAATTCGTACCGATTTGACCCAAATTTTATATTTCATAATAATATTAAATTTTACGCTATTTTTTATAGTTTCTAAGCACAACCTGAAATTGAGCCGAAATCTGACCTGAACCCAACCTGCTGACCCGAATTGCCACCCCATGCACTTACCTATTTTCTTAATACTTGTACAAACCTTACATGTTAAGAGCACACCCATTAGTTATCCTTTTGTAGTAGGCATGAGGAGAGAGAAGATGAAATAATGTTGAAAAAAATCAACATTTTTTGGAGAGAGAAATGCCATGACCAGGTCATGGCCATAACCGTTGAAAAAAGGTGGACAAAAGATTAATTAGGGTGCGCTACTTGTCTTGCTATAATTAGCCGATGGTGTTTTATTTTTATATTCTTTTTAATGTTTTACGTGCATAAGAGTACAAGTATAAGTATAAGAAAGAAAATATTTATGACCTGAGCGACAAATGAGAGCATATGGGCATAAGGAGGTATGAGAATGGGATTTGTTAAACATCGCCCACAAATTACTACATAAAGCCCGCAAAATATACTTGGTTTGACACTTTTTCCCATTTGTGAATTCTTACCCAAAACGAAAAATTATGACGTCGAAAAATCAAACTAAAAAAGACACTTGGTTTGATAGTTTTGGCCATTTGTGAAATCTTACCAAAAACGAAAAATTCTGACATTAAAAAATCGAATTGAAAAAGACACTTGGTTTGACACTTTTGCCCATCTGTGAAATCTTACCAAAAAACGAAAAATTCTAACATCGAAAAATTTGGTGCCGTACTGGATCCGCGCGGGAGACTGGAGAGCCCAGGGACGCCGAAGAGTCGTCGTCGTCGCAGCAAAACGAGGTAAAACATCGTCGGAGGCGTGAGCATGGACCACCACCGTCATGGTCGGGGCGCATGGACAGGACGCCGGTGCCATGACGGTGGCGCCTAACTAGGACGCCAGCACCGTGGAGGTGGCACCATGCCAAGACGCCGGAACCGTGGTGGTGGCTTCCAGGCTAGGCGCCACTCCCACGGTTCTAGCGCCCTGGCCAGGCGCCACTGCTTTTTTTTTTAATTTTTTTGTTTTTTTTTGTTTATAAATTTGATAAATTGAAATTCTTAAAAAAAAAAAATGTTTTATTTTTAATTTTTTTTTAAATATTTGTTAATAAATTTATTTTATAATTTTGTATGTGGAAATTAGATTTTTAATTTTTTTGTTTTTAATATGAGAAATTTAAATTGTAAAAAAAATGTATAACTTGAAATAATGTTTTACACATTTTCTAATAAATTTATTTTCTAATTTGTATGTGGAAATTAGATTTGTGTTAATAATGTACAAAAAAATTAATTATGTTTTAATTTTGTTTGTGTATGAATACTTTTACACATAATTATGTTTTAATTTTGGATGTGTATGAATACTTTTATAAATAATTATGTTTTAATTTTGTATGTGTATGAATACTGTTATACATAATTATGTTTTTAATTTTGTGTTAATTTACGCTTTACATAATTATATGTATTTAAATATAATATCTAATTGATGCAGGATTATGGTGGAGACGGAAATGATTACAGTGGGATATTTGTACATGATGGTCCCTTCGAAGATGCTCAACAATCGATTGATTGGGCTAAACAGGTTGCAATTACTTCTGGTTTTTGCTTGGTAGTAACAAGTCATAAATCTCAACGGGATGGTAGAATGGATCGCATTTTGAGATGCGACCGTTATCGCAAAAGAGAAGAAAGCGATTTCAGTACAGCCACTCGGTTTTTGATACAAAGCGGAAAGGTTGTGGGTGTGAGTTCAGAGTAAAGGTTCGGCAACTACAGAGTCGTGAAGGTTGGGAAGTGAAGGGTTACTCCAAATGGGGGTATCACAACCATGAGATGATAGTATATGAAGTGGGTCATCGACAGTTGAGCGGCTTAAGTCCTGCTGCAAAACTGGTTGTCAAATAAATGAGTGATGCTCAAGTGAAGCCTGCTAAAATATTAGCATCTTTGCTAGAGAAATTTCCTGAAGACCAGCCAAACCGAAGACACATCTACAACGTCAGACAACAACTGAGGTTTGAACGGTCAGAGGGAAGGAATCCTATACAGCAGCTTCTACACCAGGCACAAGCACGTGGTTACCTGTTCTGGTATGATTCTGATGAAGATACAACGGAGGTGACTCATCTATTTCTTGTGCATCCTGATTGTGTTGATATGATCAAGTCTTGGCCATCTGTGATTTTGATCGATTCAACGTACAAGACAAACAAGTACAGGTTCCCACTGGTTGAGATGATTGGGATGACTCCAACGAACCAGAACTTTCTGATTGGCCATGCAGCCATCAAGGATGAGACGGCTGCGAGTTATCATTGGGTCTTAGAGAAGCTGAGAAACTACATTGGCCCTAATGTTCAGCCATCAGCCATCGTCAGTGATTG
Organism: Chenopodium quinoa; assembly: GCF_001683475.1. NCBI lineage: Eukaryota > Viridiplantae > Streptophyta > Magnoliopsida > Caryophyllales > Amaranthaceae > Chenopodium > Chenopodium quinoa. The sequence continues at coordinate 2,658,870 of NW_018742980.1, forward strand.
TGAGGGAGGTCTTTTTGCCCCCATAGCAGAGCTGTTTCCAGAATCGAAGCACTTATTATGCACATGGCACATCAACAACTGTGTGAAAGTGAAAGCCTACAACCTCTTCAACAAGAATTTGGAAAGTGCAGAGAGATTGGTAAATGGTAAGTGGCGGAAGATCCTGCAAGCTACCACGGAGGCGGAGTACGATCGAGCCTTGGCTAACTTCAGGGATTCGTACCAATGGTGTCCGACACTGATAAACTATGTGATGCAGCAGTGGGTACCTCACAGGGAAAAGTTTGTCAAATATTGGACAAACCAAGTACTTCATTTTGGAAACACTACAACATGTAGAGTTGAGAGTGCTCATAGAGCTATGAAGGACTGGACTGATTCTTCCACCGCTGCTTTGGATACACTGTTCGAGAGAATAAACAAGGCAATTGAAACTCAGAAGAACGGCATAAGGAACTCTCTGGAGGACTCTAGGAGGCGACATGGTACGATGTATAGCCATTTCATATTCAAGATTCTACATGGGCGTGTGTCACACTACTACTTGGGGTTGATTCTTGCCGAGCACAACAGGATGAGGGAGTTGGCGGATGAAGTTGATGTTCGGTGTGGATGTGCTATATCAGTAACTCATGGATTACCTTGCGCATGCACCATTCACCGCGTAATTACCCAAGATAGGACGTCGTTACACGTTGATCAAGTTCATCCATTCTGGCGGACGCTCGTTATTGGTGAGCATGCAGATACGCAGACGGTCGACCGCGAACAGGAGGAGTTGGAGCAGTTTCGTTTGATTTACGACCGAGTATCCTCCAGTCGTTCTTCCATTATTCGTGATGCTACTCACGTACTGCTTAGATCACGAGGAACCTGAAGGGGTCGAGCGACCTAGAGGTCGTCAACGGCGGAACAGGAGTGTGTTTGAGTACATTCGTGGTCGTGGTCGTGGTCGTACATTTTCATCCAGTCGTAGCCAGTCTTCTTCGTCTGTGAATATGACCGGCACTGGTACAATAGCTTACTTTAATTTACGTTTTATAATGTTTTTGAGTTTACTGCTGACTTGTTCACTGTGTTTAATGATATGTTCAACAGGAAGATTTGATATTGACCAGTTTCCATACAAGGATAGGATACCTAACATCATCATGTCATACTTGGACGGCTGGAATGATGTAGTTGGAGATGGTAACTGCGGATTCTGGGTCGTGGCTGATGTGTTTCAGATAGGCGAAGACAACTACGGTTTAGTCCGTCAGTTGATGTACAGTGAAATTGCCTCTAACTGAGATGTTTATCGTCATGTGTACCAGGGAGGCTTGGATAGTGCTCTGCGGCGTATCCGGTGGGGAGGAGGACCTTGCGGTCTAAATCACTATTTCGACGCGCCACTAGATCTCTTTGTCGTTGCAAACATTTACAAGTGCGCAGTAATGCATTTCGGGCTGGGATTGCATAGTCGAGCTTATTATCCTTGTACAACGGTTCTCCCTTGGTCATCGCGTGAGATCGTCACTACACCGGTCAGAGAGTTAGCTATTGCATTTCTTAGGTCGTCATACAAACATTTCATCCGACTGGACCTGTCATCCGATTTTCCTGTCCCACCGATCATACCTCGGTGGTACGACATTCGCACAGCAAGCATAGAGGGTTGGGATGCGCTGTATCATGTCCGGATCCATCAATGGAACACCCTAGAAGCTTTTTAGTTTTTCTTTTGTACACTATTTCTGTGTAACCTTATTTTTGCGTTGCTTATTATCCTTGTATTTTACTGTTGATTACATTTATATCTTGCATGCATACTTTCAAATGTTAAAAAATAAAACGATAATTTAAAATGTTAGAATCTAAAACAATAATTTCAAATGTTAGAAACTAAAACGATAATTTCAAATGTTAGAAACTAAAACGATAATTTCAAATGTTAAAAACTAAAACGATAATTTCAAATGTTAAAAACATCAACGATAATTTCAAATGTTAAAAACTAAAACGATAATTTCAAATGTTAGAAACTAAAACGGTAATTTCAAATGATCATGACTAAAACGATAATTTTAAATGTTAAAAACTAAAACGATAATTGCAAATGTTAAAAACTAAAACGATAATTTTAAATGTTAGAAACTAAAACGATTGTATTAAATTCTGCAAACTACAAAGATAATGTCCTATTTCACAAACTAATTTGATAATGTAAAAAATGTTCAACAAACAAAATGCCAATAACATCAGTAATCCCTCTTTGCCGCCGACTCCCAATGCGCAAGGGTCTGTTCCAACTCATCAATAGCAGCTCTCCCTGCTGCACTCATGTTGTCCTTCTCCGGGGAGAGTTTTTGTACGTCTTCATTATCTTTCCCATCCACTACACACAAGAAAAAATAAAACATGAAATTGAATAACGATATATAAAACTTTAAAAAAACGCAACAATTAATTTTTGTTCAGACATACCGCATCTACGACAGTTGGCGGTGGCATATCATGATCATCGGCGTCGTCGCCATGGTCGAGGTCTCTAATCAACCTCGGGTGCGAATACTGGTTGTACCATTCCATGTACTGCTGGTCACACATGGGAGGCACCCCAGTAGGCGGCCTCTGCAGCTCTGCAGTCCATAAGCGGGCAACCATCGGGAACTGCTCCCACGTGGCAATCATGCTATCCGGCCATTAGACAACGTACTTCTTCGACGACGCAGATCGAACCGCCTTACTCGGCCATGCCAGTGGAGGAGGGACAACTTGGACGAACCCAAGCTGGCGAAGACAGCGCTGGGGCATGTATGCCTCCACGATCTCACGATACTGTATGAGTCCCGTGTAGAGGGTCCTGGGTACCCTATTACTAGGGTTCTGGCCGAAAGGCATCTAGTTCACCTGCACAAAATGTTTCAAATTAGTAAGATTCATATAATAAATGCATTACAGTATAAATTTTGAAATAATTTATACACTTTACCTCTAAGGGGGACATCCTGTCAAGCGATAACCGTATCGATCGGAGGCGGTCAACAGAATTCTTCTCCAACCGCGGACTCCACGCACAGGCACAGGGAATCCCATCACCAATAGGAACCGGGTCATGGTGTGGTCGAAATGCAGGAAAATACTCGTATATCCAGGTCTGCAATAAAGTCAGACATCCAGTGATACCTGTCGCGTCAGCACGACTCGAAAATCCTAATTGGCGATACAGATACGCCAACGTAGCCGACCCCCAAGAAAACTGACCAACACTGTCGGGCTCACACGCATCAACTATGTCGCGTGGCCTGAGCTTGTTTCCGCTCTTATCCGGAAACAAGGTACACCCGAGGAGAAGAAAAACATAAGCAGCAAGCTGTGCATCGTGTGTCCTATGTGCATCGGGGTGCAAACAACGCTGCAAGACGGATGCGATCTTCACACCGCCGTGGTCCCAAACATCAAGCGTCCCGGTGTACAGCGCAGCCCTGTCCATCGCCAGCAGCTCCGCCAGCAAATCTGCTTGATCCGCATCAGTCACAACAGAAAGGCGTTTACCCTCTGTGCGAATCCCAAGAATGGCCCGACGTCATGCAACATGATCGTTATCTCACCCAATGGAAGGTGGAAAGAATTCGTATTCGGCTGCCATCGCTCAACAAAAGCCGTGATCAGCGTCCAATCAATCTTATCGTGCATGGTGGCAAGAAGGTGATTCACCCCAGTGCCCTGCAGTCGGTCGAACATCTCGCTCTCCACCGGCCAAGCCTCAGCCCATCTGCTCAAAACGCAACAAGTCTTTTCCCGGGTTTGGCATTTCAAAATTCCCGTCACCAAACCCCTCTCCTGGTCTTCCCAGATACGGGTAGCTATGTGTCCTAGAAAGCTAGGAATCACACTTCCGTCTACAGGCCCCCAGACACCGCACCCTTAACCACCCAAGAATCATTAACGGCCCTCGACCGTTTTCTGCTTGCCCCAGACACGGTGGACGCAGATGATGTGCCAGACCTACTCACAAACCTACCATCCCTACCCTTACGCACATCTACCCTATGCGTCTCGTACATGTCATCTAGCCTCTGACTGAATGGACCGTAATCATCATATGGTCCACTCCCATCGTCCACATCCTCATATGCGTCCTCTCCTCCTCCTCCTCCTCCTCCTCATCATCATCATCATCATCTTCATCCTCATCCCGATGGTGAACCCGTTCTCTACAAGCCGAGGCCGAAATACCACGGGATCTAAGATGTTTGGGCCCTGAGCTCTCCATCGAGTAGTTTCCAAACCTAATAAGGTCTAGATTCTTCCCCGCACCATGACGAAAATGCGACACCTTCAAAAAATTAAAAAATGTATACACATTAAAAAAATTATAAGAAAAATAACTACCAAAAACCAAATCAAATGAACTAAAAAAATACTAGCAAACTAACCTGAAAAAGAAATTAACAGTAACACTTAAAATAAATTACAGAATAAAATATACACAAACAAAGAAAAAAAAACCAACACATACAAAATTTATATAAACATAAAAGAAAAAAAATAACATAAACGAAAATATATCAACTAAACAGAAAAACATACTAACAAATTGCAATAACAAATATAAAAAAAAAATTGTACAAAACAAACATACAAAGAAATGTAAAGGAAGTATAAACGTAAAAAAAATACAACAAAATTGAAAAAAACTTAAAAAAACATAAAACACAAACTAAATTTTAATTTCAAAAAAAATTACTGAAAAAAACAAAAAACAAAAATATAAAAAAATTATGATTTTAAAAAAAAAAACAAAATAAAAAAAAAACTGATTTTAAAAAAAACCATAAAAAAACAAAAAAACCAAAAAAAATTACTTAAAAAAACAAAAAACAAAAAAAAAATTCCGATTTTCCAAAAAAAAAAAAAAAACAAAAAAAAAACAGGGGCGCATGGCTGGACGCCAGACCATGGGTGGCCGTCGTTCCGGCGTCTGATTCTGGCGCCACCACCACCGCCGTGGCGTCCTCCCCATGCGCCTCGCTTTACCTTGCCTTGCCACCTCGACATTGCCGGACTTTGAATTTTTTTTTTTAAAAAAAACGTAGAATGAAAGTAGCACAAATTTTTTTTTTGGGTGATGAGAGAGTGTTTCTTTTTTTTTTGGTCAAAGGCAATATTGTCAATTCAATGAAAATATGTGGGCTTTAGTTGGTAATTTGTAGGCGATGTTTAGCAATCCATATGAGAATTGGGCATGGATGAGGTGGAAGAAAGAGATATGGATTATATATTTGATGACCACCATTGATTTGGGCAACTAATGGCTTTGCTCTAAAATCAATAAGAAATGGATGTAATACTTGAATAAAAACAAGCTAAGAAAACTTGATTAAAAAAAAAAAAAAAAAAGCTAAAAGTAGCATTAGACTATCCTCGTGCCATATAACCATGCTTACTATGAATTAGCATGGTTATTGTCTTAATAATTAGCAAATTAATACCAATACTACCAATTAAAGTGAGGACGTCTAGTTTGGGTGCAAAACTCCACAATCCACTTCTTCCTATTTATTAATCAAGCAAAGCAAAATTGATTGCAATAACAGTGAAACGTTTACTCAATAAAGTGTGTATGATCACATGCCTAGTTTGGTACCATATCTACATTTGGTAAACTTTGCTTATATAGTGTGCCATGTGTTCAGACTTCAGATCGCAAACTAAATACGGAGTGTAAGACTAAAAGTACATCCTATTTCTTAAATCTGTCGTCAAGTGCTTTTGCTTGCCACCACTCTAAATGATTCAAATGGTACCTCAATACAATTAAAGATCTTTCGAGGTTCTTGAATTGACTTCACTAAGAAGGTTACATCAAGCTCCTACTTCTGTTCTTTTTTTTTGTTGGTGTTAGATTTTGGAAAAAAAAAACTCCTCAAATTAGAGTGTATGCCATTGATCAAAATATATATATATATATATATATATATATATATATATATATATATATATATATATATATATATATATATATATATATATATATATATATATATATATATATATATATATATATATATATATATATATATACACAGCTAGTTAGAAACCTAATAAAATAAGTATACCAAATATATCCTATATCTATGACAACGATTTTCTTTTCATAATCTTTATCACAACCCTGCAGTCATAGCAGGAGGATATCGTACTGAATCTGAAATCCAAGGCCCCGTTTAATTTGATGTAAAATGTTTTCACGGAAAATGATCATTTTCTCATTATATTTCATTTTCCTTTGTTTGGTTTGTGAAAGGATGGAAAATAATTTTTCCAATGGTGGAAAATTGCAACCATAATGGAGGAAAACATTTTCCTTTCTAAAACAAGGGAAGCAACATTTTCCTCCGTTCTCCTTATCTCCTTTTTACTTTCCTCCCATCCATCCCCACATTTCTACTCCTATTTCTGATTTCTCTTTAACTTTTTTCTTGTAAGAACCAAACAAAGGAAAACTATGTTGTAATTGTGGTTTTCTTTGAAAATATGTTTTTCATTAGAACTAATTTTTCATTGAAAATGTTTTACATCAAACTAAACAGGGCCTAAATATGTTTTCCATTAGAACTAATTTTTCATTAAAAAATAGATAGCACTGACATTATTATCACAATAAACAATGGTAGTCTGACAAAGTGAACATGTAAAGCATGCAAGCGATTATGAAGCCAACAAACCTCTAAAACAACATTTGCGACGCTTAAATATACTGTTTTTGCACTCGATCGAAATAGAGAATATAGAAATTTAATCTCTGTTATAGATGTAGGATATATTTTGATGTATTTTGTACACTTGTCTTTCTATAATCCTTGTCAGTTGGTTAGAACATGTCTGGAAAATAGCTCAAACGTTAATGAACCTGTCGTTGAAAGAAAATGCCTCAAAAATAAGAATTGTTATCAAGTTTGATAAATTTTCTTCATTTAACTTCATTCTTAAACTTGTAGTGAATGGATTTACTTTTTGACACTGGTAACAATCATAAGTCATAAGAGTCACCCTTGAATAGGGTGTAAATTCACTGGAATGGAATGGATTGAGCTTCATCAAGTCCAAATCTAGCTCAAAGTTATTTGGATTAAATTTGACTCCAAGACTTAATTCCAAAATATAAAAAATAAAAAAAATAAAAAAAAGAAAATGAAATGGTGGGAATGCCAATATGCCATGTAGCCGCTTTCAAGATCCATAAATAGCAAAATAGTGGTGGATTTGCGAGACAAGTAGCTAAAAAGTGCATTATAACATAAGAAAAGATGTTTCATCTGCCTTGTCTTCAAAGACCTAATTAAACAAGATTGATTGTGTTGTTGACTACAAACTCTTGTTGCACCTTTTAATCACAGCTGTACTTTACCAATTACCGCAACAATTTTGAATCTTTGAACTGAAAATGAAAGTTACATAAAATACAAATAAAATTTCATCATCTTTTATTTTAAGTCCCGTTATTGGCATAATCATCATAGATGAAATTGTGTCATATCATGAACTACAACGTTGATGAGTTGGTGGGCTGTAGCTTAAGTCCCACTAACCAGCCAATAAATTGGCAATTTAAGAAATGTCAAAGATTCAATCTATACTAACTTATTGCAATTTTCATGATTGTAACATTTGCTACATACTTAAATTAGGTATTATCTCTATCCTTTTCATGTTCATTTTCAATACTGCAAGCATTAAAAAAATACATATATGTACTCCGATACGAATATTAGAGCTATCTTATTAATCCCGGTGTTTTAGGATATTTACAACAATTCATAGGGAGTTCATTAATTTTGACGAATTGTTACAAATTTAATATATACTGTAGTTTTTACTATTGCATGATTGCATATTAAATTATAGTCAAAGGACGTGTTCGGCAAATTAAAGTGTAGTTGTAGAGGTAGTTGTTAAACAGTAATAATAGCTATTAGATGTATGTGTAGCTGTTAACTGTTAACTGTCAACTATCTATTAGTTGTGAAAATAAATAATTAAGCATGTGTGTTTGGTAAAATAGTTGTTGATTAGCTGTTAGCTGTAAAACTCTAAAAATATAGAAGAAAAATTTTAACAGCTACATTCAATCTTCAAAAGCTAATAATAATAACTTTTCACAAAAGTTACTTCAACCACGCACTAAACTCTACTCTCAACATTACATTGCCAAACACTCATGTTTTTTGCTAATTAATGATTTGAATAAGTTAAACCACTAAAAGCTATCTAAGCTACTCAAAAACTATTGTTGAATACACCTAAAGTCATGGATATATTACAAGAGTGTCAATCAAATTATTGCAAGTATTGCAATATGAAACAAATTGAGTAGTTAATTAGCATACCTTCCCTTTCTCTAATTTTATTACATACCTCTATTGAATTAGAATTGTCCTATTGGGCCGCCCTTTGTGGGTTTTAACACCCCCCCCCTCGGGGGTTTTATTTTTTTGTCCTTTTTATAGTGGGCATATGAGTTACAGTATTGTACCTAATTGAATTTCAATTTTCTAACAATGGTGGTCGATGATATATCATATGGCAATTATATAATTTTTAATCAATTGACTAAATTGACCACATTCGAACATTCATTTTTACAAGAAAATGGAATCCCTACCTTTAAAAAATATGAGAAAACACTTAGAAAAATTGGCTGAAAATAATCCCAGCTATTAACGGTGTGTGTAAAATAATACAACCTCAACTATTTGCTATCAACAGTACAACCTTTTGTATTATATGTGCAAAATGGTATGCTAGCCACTGAAGAAATCATCTTAAGAAATATTCCATCAATTTTCATTATTATATTATTTTTATTATAATTTATTTATATGAAAGTACTATTTTTTCAAAATACATTTTAAGTTAATAATTTCCTCCTACCCAAATTAATAATGCCCGCCCCTTTGTTAGGCTAGTAAATTAATATCTCTACAGAAAAATTTTCTACTATCAAACAAAAGTAAATAGGGTATTTAAATGCGTTATTATATTGATATATATAATTAGTTTCAAAAAATGTATTAAGAACAAAAATTAACATATATTTCCTTTGGTTTTTTTAAACTTACATCACACCTTTTTGACATGCTAAGCTATTTGAAAAAATGATTAGAATATGTAAGCGAACAAATTATGCTATAAATTTAAATCGTAGCAGCTTAACACTTTTTTTAAAAAACATTACACTTCTTTCTTATTGGTGGTAAATTTTTGTTGATTAATTTATTCGGTTATCTAGTCTAATATTATCTATTAAATTGTGTGTTATGTCATGTGAAAATAGTGTGTTATTATAAATAAAAATGTAGGAATTATGTATTTTGGAAAAAAAAATATTCCCTCAGTTTCATAATATTAGTCCCATATGGAATCAATCACATAAAATAAGAAAAGAAGAATAATTGGAATCTAACATTAAAGTACAAAATAATTCATAATTAGTTTACCTTATTTAAGTTGGAATTTTTTTTTTTTTTTTTGGGGGGAAAAGCACAAGTCATAATGCATAATTTAAGGTAGAGATTTCCTTACTTAGAGCCATATCATCAATCCACAACCAATTAATTCCAAAAAAATCAAGTTGAAAATGGAACATATTCAATGTGGATAGATCCTTTTGAAACGCCCAAATTAATATATGGGACTAACATTATAAAATGGAGGAAGTAATAATTAGTACAAAAATAATAGCAGTATAATAATGAATATAGATGAAACATTCCTCGAGATACCTTCTCCGATGGCTCGCGTACCATTTTGCACATATATTACAAAAGGTGGTACTGCTAAAAGCAAATAACTGAGGTCGTATTGTTTTGCACCCACCGCTAATAGTTGGGATTATTTTAAGCCGATTTTTCAAAAACTTATGAATAGTGTGGGGATTATTATATCCTTAAAACTAGATTAGTGCTCGTGCAATGCACGATAGTAATAATCTTTTTTTCCCATAATTAATTTGTGAAATAATATAAAATTAAGGCAACTCATATAGAATAAACAAATGCAATGCATATAAGAAAGATGAAATAATAAGGCAAATTTTTTTAAAACTACAATTGAGAAAAAAAAAATATTTTTGATTAGTTGTGTTGAAAATATTTAAAAATAGTATACATCTTATTATATTAATGATGCATGTTATTCCCACTAAAACTATCAATGTTGATGTCGTATGACTTTTTATTAATGAATTTGTTTAGTTAAAAAAAATAAAAAATAAATAAAAAAAAAACTATACAATGTACTTCCATAAAATAAGCTAAGTAAAATAATTATTTTTAAAAAAACTTTAAAGCTGACATCATATATTATAGGAAAAATTGCTTTAAATAATACGACCTTTAGCCCGTTCGCTTAATACAAGTCCACCTTTTGATTATCCCAGAATAATACCACCTTTGGAGGATGTCCGCTTTAAACAGGTTATTACCTATTGGTAAGGAATGGTAACCTGATTAATAGGTTATATGGACACGTGTCATCATTTTATTGGTCAGAAAATTTATTTTTTTTATAAAATTTATTTAATGTTTTTTATTTTTAAAAGATTATTTTGTTTTATTTTATATTTTTAAAAAAAAAAAAAAATTCCCCCATCATCTTCCCCACCAGCCACCGGCTGCCACCCGTTTCCCCTTCACCGGTGTCTGCTAGCACCCCTTCCCTGCCCTCTGACGCCGGCCACGCCTAGATCTCCTTCCTCCGGCGCCGGCGTCGACCCCGCTCCCCCAATCAGCCCCTCCCTCGCTGCCCCTTATTCCCAGCCACCACCCCCTACCTCTTCCCTCTTACTTTCCCCTCTCCCATGGGCAGCCAGCCCACTCCTCGCCCCGATTTTTCCTCACCTATAGTAGTAACAACCAATCTCAACACAAACCACCTCATATCCACCATCAATAACACAATTGCGAGGCAAATCGGGGACATCGCTAGGTCGTACCCTCATGAGCTGAATCCGTTGTTGCGGAAGGTGTCGCAGTATTTGAGGAGTCGGGATTGGGATACGAGAGTTGCTGCGACGAAGGCTGGTTGGGTGGTGGTGGTGGGGAAGCTAAGCGTCAGCCGTACCATCGCTGGGAGTCGCTGCGCGTGGGGGAGGAGGGAGAGGAGGTGGTCGTACGTTTGGGGGAGGGGAGAGAAGGTGGCTGGGTGGTGGTGGATGGGTGCGGGGAGTAGGAAGGATGGTGGCTGGGAAGAGGGTGGTAGAATGGTGGTTTAGTGCAAAAAGGAGGGGTTTGGACTGCTGGTGGCCAGTTAGGGAGATGGTGGGTTTTTTTTTTTAAAGTTTATTTTAATTGTTAATCATGATTAAATGTTTATTTAAGAGATAATTAAAGTGTTAAACGAATTTATAAAAAATAAAATAAAATTGTTAACCGGTCATTCAGGTTGTAGGTAAAATAACTTGTTTAAAGCGGACACCCCCCAAAGGTGGTATTATTCTGGGATAATCAAAAGGTCGACTTGTTTTTAGCGGACGGGCTAAATTTTGTATTATTTAAAGCAATTTTTCCTATATTATATTGGTTAATTTTTTTTAATGATAGCTTGACATAGGTCCAAAATGATGGATGTAAGCATGATCTCTTTTAATAATAGTTAATAGATTTATTGAGGGAAAAAAAAGTTATAAGTTGTAAAATTATTACAGAAACCTACCAATTGGTTGTTGGTGTAGTGGTGATTGAGGTTGCACTTGGTAGGGAGGACCGCGTGTTCGATCCCCCGTAACAACAATTAGGAGGGGACTGGAACCTAACCACTCAGAACTGAGCCTCGAATTCGGATTAGCCCAAAGGATGAATTGGGTGGAATACCAAAAAAAAATTATTTTTATTTCATAAGATTTCAAATCAACACCATGAATAGAATTGTCTTTTTTTTTTTTTTTTTTTTTTTCATTTTCATTGAACCCCACTATTGTACAACTATATAATGGTAATTTAACAATACAAGAAAGCGACTATTTCGTAGCGATTTTACATTCACTACAATATGCACATATGTTTGTGAAATAGTAGTGGAATCCATATCATTTTACAATTGACATAGTAAATCCATATGAAATTGATACAAAAAACGTAATAATATTTATTCACCATTTTTATGCACATTTATAAAATTATGGAAAAGCGTATCATTTACAATCGCCACTAAAAACCCAAATATCGATACGAAAAGCTTTTTTTATACTAGATTTTAAAATTTTGTTTGATAAAGAGAACATAAAATATGTCATAGCTTCTTGGATAAACATTTAATATTTAAGTTTGAGGTTGCATGTTCGAATCTTGTATAGATCATATGTAGGGATTTTTTTATTTTTTATTTTTTTAGAAAATTTGAGTTCAACATTTGTAGAGATTATAATCGCTACAATAATCACCATGATTGAATGTTGTTTTCCGTATCGATTAATAAGGACAACCCTAGCGAAAGCGAAAAACACTACTAAAGGCTATGGAAATGGCGGATATTGTATCGAATAACCATTCGTTGGGTTTTTTTTTTTTTTTTTTTTTTTTTTTTTGTAGCAATTACAATCTATATGAAATGTTAAAATAATCGCTACGAAAAGGTATTTTTCTTGTAGTGTAAATGTTAATATTGTATTTTTGGCTCCGGAATTGTATACTTTCCACTATATATATTTCAACCTTCTAAATTATAGCTTATTCTCCCTTAATTAAAAGGTCTCAAAATCTTGTGTAACTATTTTAAGTTAATAGAACACGAAATAAAAAGGAATACACTTATTATAAAGATAATATATAAGATTAGCAATAATATACTATTATAGCTGTATTATACAAATATTCCAAAAAAAAAATATTTTTCCCAAAAAGGGAGGGGGAGTTTTGGAGGGAATAAACAGTACCAAGAAGTGACACATGTCATCTTGGTGTCTGTTTTAGTATTATGTTATTGATGTTTGTTTACGTATATGCCCCTATTAATATCTATGTAATATATAAAGAGAAGAGGTGTTTTTAGTCGGAAATTTTTGAGTGGACCATTTTACCCTCTCTAAAAAAATTTACTAAAATTAAATAAATTAAAATTTATTTAAAGTTTAACCTTAAAAAATAACTTCCATTTTTTTTTGTTTTTTTATAGGATCGGAACTTCCATTTTTAACTGCTCCATAAAATTAGAAAGATAACTTCTCTTATGGTGGTTATTTTTTCTCAAATCAAAAAATTCCTTCAAGTGTAGTTATGTTAGACTGTACATTAGTTTAATTTGGGAATATTTATTTTGATGATATAAATTTGACACTTGGTGTTTTAAAAGTCAGTGTTTGTAATTTTGCATATGATTTTTCAACTTTTATATAAGTATAAAAGCAACATAGTATAATTTAATTAGTAGTACGAATATTTATATTGTGCACATATTTTACAAGTATGTATAATTTAATTGATATAAATATATTGAAACTTATTTTACAAGTATGTATGATTTAAATGATACATAAATACAATGAAATTTATTTAAGCCATGTAATGCTTAGAAAAAATAAAATAAAATTTAAGCTCGTGTAAAAGTAGAATCTAGGATTGTTTTGCATGGTTTTCTTTAATAGCTCATCCCTTAAATGGATTCTTACATTTACTAATTATAAAAATATGGAGTAATAAAATTATGTCAATACATATGCCATTTATGCAAATAAGTAAAGTATAAAGATAACTTTATTTACGAAGTATAAAGAGGGGGAAAGTCGTGCACGCAATGCGTGCACCTCTAAACTTGTAAGTATAAAAGCAACATACTATAATTTAATTAGTAGTACGAATAATTATATTGTGCACATATTTTACAAGTATGTATAATTTAAATGATATAAATATATTGAAACTTATTTTATAAGTATGTATGATTTAAATGATACATAAATACAATGAAATTTATTTAAGCCATGTAATGCTTAAAAAAATATATTAAGCTCGTGTAAAAGTAAAATCTAGGATTGTTTTGCATGATTTTCTTTAATAGCTCATCCCTTAAATGGATTCTTACATTCACTAATTATAAAATATACGGAGTAATAAAATTATTTCAATACATATGCCATTTATGCAAATAGGTAAAGTATAAAGATAAGTTTATGCACGAAGTATAAAGAGGGGGATAATTGTGCACGCATTTCATGCGCCTCTAAACTTGTGATGTTAATTGGTTCTAAGGGTTTTTTTTTTTTTTTTTTTTTTTTTGTGATTTAATGATTTAACTCTTATGAATAGTGTTTGGACACTACCCTCTAAAATGTTTATATACTTATTTACCCTCATTAAAGTTATTTGTTTTTTTTAAAATCTAAAGAATAATTTGTGAACATTTATACCCTAAAAATATTTGTTTACCTATTTTCTCTCATTATGTTGCCATTAACTTAAAGGACTCATAAGACATAACTAGCTACGCTCACGTTAACCACCCTAGTAAATTATAATTTAAAGAAGGGTAATTTGTAAATTACCACCCAAAAATAAGACCAATATTGACATAACCACCCAAAACAAAATTATTTTTATTTAACCACCCATTGAATTAAATAAGCGCGCAGATTACCACCCATTTCTAAATTCCGGTGAAAATTTCGTCAAAGGACCGCACTTTTTTTATTTTTTTCTTTTTTTTTTCTTCTATTTTCTGGCTTTCTTACTCTCACTCCCCGATTTTTTCACTCTTCTTCTTCCTACCTTCTTCCTTTCTTCTTCCACCTTCAATCCTCACCCCAATCTCCCCCACTTTCTCTCTCCTCCATTTTTGTATACTTCTTAGCCACTGCAATCTACCCCACCACCCTCAACACACCCCACCGACCACCGCCTTCAACTTCACTGCCCTCCACACACATCTCACCGCCCTCAACAAACCCCACCGAAAGAATAAGGGTCGATTTAGGGTTCATGCTTCAATTGAATTGCGGGTTTTCTTAAATTAGGGTTCCTATTTTAAGAAAACCCCCGATTCAATATTTCTCTTTGTTGGTTATTTTTTCTCTTCCAAATTATCCCCAAATCCCCTTTCTTGTTCCTTGTTTGGATGAATTTATACCCGACAAAATCTGGGATTTTGAGAGATTAATTTTTTTGGGTAACTTGAATTTTTAATTGATTGATTAATCATGCCATCTATTCGGTGGCGAACGGAAGGGGATGAGAACAATTATGGGGGGCTGGCGAACGGAAGGGATGGTTTTTGAGGGGGTTGGGGGGAAGGGGAGGGGTGGTTTTCGGTGTTGCTGGAAAAGGGGATGAAAGGCGATTTGCGGAATGATTTTCGCGGCTGCTAGAGTAGGGTGGTTTCCGCGGTTGTTTGGGATAGGCGGTTTTCAGTGGTGGTGTTGTGGTTAACAATTGCCAGAGGTGGTGTGAAAGGTGGAGCAATGGTGGTGGTGGTGGTGGTGGTTAGGAAGAAGAAAGGAAGAAGGTAGGAAGAAGAAGAGTGAAAAAATCAGGGAGAGAGTGAGAAAGCCAGAAAATAGAAGAAAAATAAATAAATAAAAAAAGTAGAACCCACTGACGGAATTTTCACCGAAATTTAGAAATGGGTGGTAATCTGCGCGCTTATTAATTTAAAGGGTGGTTCAATAAAAATAATTTTATTTTGGGTGGTTATGTCAATATTGGTCTTATTTTTGGATAGTAATTTACAAATTACCCTTTAAAGAAAGAAAATAAAAGTTTTTGGAGGCACCCAAAATTTGTTCATTCATCTCCAAATGAACAACCTCCAAAAACTTGATCATTCGTCTCCAAATGAACAAATACGAAGTATTTAGAATACTTGTATTAGTTTCACATATTTAGAAAATTGTCGCCGATTATTACAGCCACTTGTATAGTACGTAAATTGATGAAAATTTAATATTTTAAAAAATAATTGTGCCAGACACTAACATATTTGGGCTTGGAAGATAAATATATTGGTTTGGACTGGGGTTTCATTGGGTCAGTTTGATGATCAATTGAACTGCCATGGGTCATACAATTTTTAAGTGTAAACTTTAAACTCAACTAGGGTGCTTATGATGCCAGTCAAACTCAAATTTAGAGTACTTGAGCTCGTTAACATATCCCAGAAGAAATCCAGCAAATTTTATCCATACTCAATTATCCACCCCGAAAAATTGAACTCAAACCAAAATCACAAGACCTAATTTTTATTTGGACCAAAAAAAACATTAATTTATTTAAAAAAATTAAAATGATCTAACCCAAACCGATTTGAAATCAACTCAAATAAATCTTACACACACTTACTCAAGGATGACATGAACTAGTCCAAATTAATTTAACCTGAATCCATCGAGCAGCCCGATTGCCATATCTACTGTGAATTGATATTGTACCAATTAAGCATTTTTTTTACATGATAATTAAACAACAATACAAATTGTCGATTAATTAAAAAAGCTTCAGCAATTGAATTGATATTCTTGTAATCACATTAGCACACCAAGATACAACTGCTTACTTAACTGCTGAAACTTCAAATTAAAAGAGAAAAAAAAAAAAAAAAAAAAAGAAAGAAAGAAAGAAACAACAACAAAATATTGAGATTAACCCAAATTAAGCAGTTAATTAAACCCCATAACATGCAAATCAAACAAACAAACTAGTATATAATTACAAAATCTCAAACACTAGTATTATTAATAAGCTGAGGATCAACCTCAACTCTAGCAACACCTTCTTTACCTTCAACAACCTTAGCCACCTCAACTTCACCTTTGACCCTCTCTTTCACTTCCTCATCATCCACAACCTTTTCTTCATCAACATAGTTAGGATCACCTTCATCGATAGCGGGTTCGGCCTCGAGCTCGTTATCGGCCTCGAGGTCGGGCCCTTCCCACGTATACTTCCCACCGTGTCCCTTCTTAGGAGGGGGTTTCTTCACGGACGCCTTGGTGTCAGCTGAGTGTCGTTCGAGACGGTGTAAACCCGTGTCGACGAGTTTCTTCTCAATGTGCTTAAGGGTATCTTTGTCGTGTGCGTGCAATTCTATCTTCTCCGACACTACTCTGCCTTCTTCGTCGCGGTGTTTGGTTCGGAGCATTATTGGGTCGTCCCCTGCTATTGGCTTCATGATGATGATGATGATTGGTTTGAATGATTGAGATTATATTATGATGCAATTAGATGAGTGAATGGACAAATGAATTTTCGAAGGTTATGTTTGTATTTGATACTTTTTAGTTTGTTTTGGTTTGGGGAAATGTTGTTGTGTTTTAATAGAGGGTTAAAGAATGGAGTGTAGAAGATGCTGGAAGGTTTGGAAAATGGAATAGAGGAGATGAGAACAAAGGCGAAGGGATGCGGTGTTGCTAGAACATTCTAAGCCTAACACGTGGGACCATATTTCTGTACAGGGATCCATTTTTGACAAAATCTATTTTAAGCTCATGCAACTTAGGTACTACATGGTAACGTGGGTTATACTTTCTCTTTCACTAAAGATTGCCCGGCCCGATTTTAAAAATATAGGGCGTTCAAGTCAAATTGGACTAAATTAATTGCTCCTTCTATTGTCAAACGATTTTAGGATGAATTCTTTTTTGGACTTGTGGAATGAATTATTTCTTTTATTGATGGGTGTAGCTTAGGTCCGTATTTAACATAGAATTAGAGTCAAACTCACGATTTGAGACATTAATGGATATAATGTATTCTGGACCAAGTTGAATGAGTCTATATGAGGGGGAGTATGAAAATTCACTTTAGCCCTATAAAACATCACATGTGATCCGATAAAAAAAAGACCAAGGGGTTACTTACTTATTTCTCCTATTGCTATATGATTATAAGGTGGAAACTCCTTAAACTTGTGAAGTAAACTCTCTCTCTTAGTAACATAATTTATCAAGTAGATTTAGTCAAGTTTTTAACTTTGGATAAACCAAACCCTTAAATAGTTTGCATAATCGTGTTTTTCTCATGACTAAGGGTTTCGACACGCGCGATGTGGCTAGTATTTTGGGAAGTATTTTTACAAGTGATCCTAATGTCCTACATCTATTTGCATAGAGGCTATAGGCGATAAATATATTAGATGTTGTATAACCGACTAACCGTGCAATGTTCGAAACCCATCTTATTCAAGGTTGCATGAATGGTTTAGGTTATGTTTAATTAATTGTCTAATTCCCAAATATAGGACTAGGTACATGATAAGGAAGGATTTTTATAAATGATTACACCGTTCTCCATAGTAGATTAGGTCCATCGAGTCTCTCCCTATTCCAATACTAATTACTCGTAATTCATTTTCCAAAATAAATAATTAATGTTTATTTCTACTCATCGTCCCTATACGTTCTTCACTAGAAGCTAGAAAGATTAATCACTCCAACTCCAATTCCTATATAAATGCATGACATTTTCTTTATATTAAACTTAATAGTCCTTACAAACAAATCAACTTTCTTTTGATCAAATAGAGTAAGATTTCAACAAATTAAGGCTAA
The DNA here is from genome assembly GCF_001683475.1 of Chenopodium quinoa. Classification (NCBI taxonomy): domain Eukaryota; kingdom Viridiplantae; phylum Streptophyta; class Magnoliopsida; order Caryophyllales; family Amaranthaceae; genus Chenopodium; species Chenopodium quinoa. The sequence continues at coordinate 2,677,390 of NW_018742980.1, forward strand.
TATGGTATCTGATTCCTCTGATGATGAAGGTGGACGTTATAATCGTTACTACACTGATGATAGTGACGATAACAATGAACATGATGAAGATCAAACACTTGAGCTTGCAATAGAGAAGCTCAAGCTTGGTCCAAAAAAGAACAAGCTCATCGTGTTTGGCCTTAATGGTATGCTTATTCATCGAGCTCATAGAAGGGACAAGTCTAAAATTCCTGAAAATCGTCGGCCTGATGGAGTATATAATAATGGCAACAAATTAGGTTTGATTATCATTCTTTTTTATTTTTACAATAAAATTCAACATTTCTAATCAGCTTAATTATTGTTATTCCGTAATCTTATTTGTTTTCGGTTTTATATATGGCAGTCTATAAGAGATCTTTCCTTTATGAGTTCATGAAATTCTGTCTTGAGAGATTTGAAGTGGGTTTATGGTCTTCCGCTCAAGAGTAAGTCATGCATGCATACGAGTATTAAATTAAGAACCTTGCTAACAAACACCATCGGAGCATTGGATAACCCTTTAAAATATTTCCTAAAATGGTATTAATTTGGGAATGTATGTCAAAATCATGCGTCGATTAGCTTAATTAAGGTTTGTTTCAAGTTAATGTTCCTACTGTTAATTATCTTACCCAACGCCTCGATATGTTTGTTAGCTTTTGCCTTAAATTAATAGTAATTGTATAAGGTAAGTTTTTTTTATTTGTGTGATTTATTTCATAATTCTTTTTTCATTGATATATTAGGCAAAACGTTGATTTGGTTCTGGATTGCGCTTTCAAGGGATTGAAGAACAGGTTCTTGTTTGTCTGGGTGAGTCTTAATATATGATGCTATCTCTGTTTTTCTAACATCTTTAACTTTCATTTGTTTTTCCTATTTCTCAATGATTGTCAACTGTTTAAGATTTTTTTGTCAATTGTAAACTTTATACATATTTCTTCGTCTGTTATTTATTTAATGCACAGTATAATTAACAAGGTCTAAGGTAGTCCATATTTTTTTAATGTATAAATCACGAAAAATAACAGAAGGAGAATTGGTCTGTTACTGGCATTATTTGACACTTATTGAAGGTTTGGGCATGACATGATAATGAGGGAGCCTCAATTTCTCGTAATGAGAAACAAAATTTGTTTCTTACGACATTTTTGTAAATAAACCAAACTTAATTCATTTTGGAGACACAATAATAAAAAAGTTCTTGATTTGTTCACGAAAATGCTATCATGAGAAACAAATTTTAATTCTCACTGTGAGAAACAGGGAATTTTCACGTGATAATTCACCTTTGACTTTGTAGTTTGTACTACATGTGAGCACGATATAACATGAATGTACGACATTCACTAAAATTTATAACAGGACCAAAAGCAGTCCACTGATACTGGATTCAAAGCTCTGGAGAACAAAAGAAAACCGTTGTTCTTGAAAGAATTGAGCAAACTTCATTCACATCTTGCTAACTCTAGCAGAGGAGCGCGATTTTCAGAATCAAACACTTTGCTTATAGATGATGACCCAGTCAAAAGCCTTTGTAATCTGGTAAATATTCTTCCTTGCTCTTGCAATTGTATACTATTTTCATTCGATATTCTTTAACATGTTAAAATTACACAATTTTTATTTTTTTTTGTTTTGTTCGGGGCTTTTGTTGTAGGGACACACTGGAATATTTCCCGACACGTATGATCCAAGCGATAGCCATGACAATGCTCTTGGTGAGACATGAGCTAATTTAAATTCCATTATGAACGTGACAATTAATTATTGTTGGTTTATTGATCGATTCTTTTTTTTGTTGACGAGTAGATCCGAAGGAGGAACTAGGAAAGTACTTGGAAGGGTTGGCAAATGCTGAAGAAGATGATGTTCCAACTTATGTGAAAGCCAACCCTTTTGGGCAGCCTGCTATAGGACCAGATCATCCTAACTGGGACTTCTACTCCCGAGTTCTCCGTCGTCTCAAGAACTAGCCGTACATCTAATCTTAGAAAAGGTTTGAGGGTGCTAAGCTAAGGTTTTTGGAGAGGGTTGGTTTAGTTTATATCCCTCAAATTATGTAAATAGAGTAAAATAAATTTGGGATTTTTAGTTTGGTGGTTTTTGCTTGAACTATTGCAAGGAATGTTTTGCTGATCATTATTCTAAAAGCTTAAACTATTGCAATTTTCTCATTTCGGTGAATAATAAGTTGCTAGTGTTTTAATTTCCTATATTAATTATATGATTTTTCACATTGGAGTATAAAAATGTTTTACGTCTTTATTATTATTTTTTGTAAAATTTCCTGCAAGGCTGCAATTGAGTTAATCTATTGACTAAAGGTATTAAGACTAAGCAAAATGTATATGTATATTCTATCTACCTTTATTCGGATTAAATTTCATTTTATAGGAGGTCAAGTTAGAAGTTAATCAAAGTGTTAGAAAATTTGTCATTTGTCAAAATCACCTTTTAAATGTTATTTTGTTGGCAAAGTAGTCCACCTTATACCGATTTGTAGACTTTACTCAAAATATCGGCTTTGACTCCAATTTAACTCTCTTTGCCATGGTTACACCAGCGCCTCCTCTTTCATCTCAGAATGGCGGCGTTGGTGTTCAAGTGGTGTTGCACATGCGGTGGTTATGTGTTGGAAATGGGTGATTTTAGAATGTGAGTGGTTAACCACCTAAAATAAGACTTCAATGCTAGAATCGAGCATAAGGTGCTATTTTACCAAAAAAGAAAAAGAAAAAATTGAAGTCTCTTTTCAAAAAAAAAAATAAATAAAAAATTGGAACATGTCTCTTTTCAAAAAATAAAATAAAATATAAATTAAAGGGTTGTTTATGACAAAAACGCATATTAAAAGGTGAATTATGACAAAATTTCCATGATCTGCTAACCTTGTGGGTTACTAACTCAATGACATGGAGTCTGAGTTGGACCAAGGTGGAAGCTTAGGTGGAGAATCTGTTGGAGTTTTGCTAGTTTAAAAAAGAACTGATTCCTAGGTAATTAATTATCTTACTAGATTAATGTAAAAAAGAATTGATTCCTAATTTATCTAAAACACTAAATTGATTCAAATTCTGTTTACGTTACAAATTTTAAAAATGAAGAAACATTATTCTATTCTCATAATTTGTATAGTTGCATCAATCAAAAGAAGAAGAAAAAAATACAATCGTATCTTACTTTTAAATTGTCAATCGTTATTGTTTGTGATTAATGTGGATGAACTAGTGATTATCACAGGTATGTACTATATACATGTCAATGCATCAAGATTTTATTATTTTATATAGACAATGCATCAGTTCATATATATGTGGGTATCTTTTTATTATAATTGTATTTAATAGTATTCCTCCTCTAAACCCCTCGGATGATGTTTCTATCTTATATGCACTTTAATTTTTTTTTTTTTGTTTTTTTTAAAGAATGAATACTGTAATATATATATTTTTGTTATTGTTGATTTAGTAGTAACATTCGTAGAGTATGACATTGGTTATGTCAAAATATTTAGGATATTTTAAGTTATTTTAAGATAATAACAAAAATATTATATATTTAGAATATATAATTTGTATGATATTATTTTGATTTATTTTAGTATTCATATAATTGTTAATTAGGCGTTTGTTTAGGAGTATTAGCCGGAAGATTTTGCCATATATATTTTTTCTATAACTAATATTCACTAATTAATAAATTAAAAGTATCTTACCTTACTTAATGAGTTCTGGTAAACGGTTATATGGGATTTTTTTTTTTTAATTGCATAGGACATGATTTATTAAAACTAATATTTACTAAATAAAACTAATATATATGATTGTATATAATGTAGATGGACCCTCCACAAGGTTTTGATTAAATATTGACTACTCTATTCTACAAGATAAGAATGAGGTTGTGGTTGATGTGGAAGAAGATTGTGATGAATTTAATGACGAGTTTGATATAAACTTAGACAATTTTGACGATGGAGATGGTGCAAATTCTGATTTTGAAGATGGTGAAGGTGGACAAATTGGTAATGACATGGACAATGTGGAGCATGAAGGTTTGGGTGATGATGGTGTAAAAAATGTCATTACTCCATATGTTGGGATGGTTTTTGGATCGGCCGAAGAAAGTGATTAACCATTGTCATGAATATGGGCATTATGTTGGGTTTCAAATCAGAATTAGAAGCTCTGAGAGAATAGAAAAACCAAGAACTATGACAACGAATGTAGGCATTGAACGAAATCGACATATAGAAGATTATAGTGATTGTAAGAGATTAAGGTTAGTTTGTTCAAAAGAGGGTAAGTTTAAATCGAAATCAAATAATCCTCAACAAGCAACTAAATCAACTGTCACGGGATGTCAATTCAAAATAAATGCATCACTTAGTTCCGACGGTTTATGGAAGCTTAATAAAGTTCAATTAGAGCATAACCACTCTTGTGATCCCAAAAATTCCAAATTCATGCGGAACTATAAATTCATTAGTGAACAAAATAAGAGAACTAATCCATTGCAAAGAATTATAATTCATTTGTAGTCAAGTATGGAGGCCATAATAATGTTTCTTTTGATGAGAGGGATTGGCGTAATTTGATGAGCAATACTAGAAGACTAAGTTTACAACATGGTGACCTTGCTGCGATGAGGAGGCATTTCTCCGAAATGATATCAAGCAATTCAAATTTCTTTTACATGTATGACATCGATGAGAGTGGTTCACTAAAGAATGTGTTTTGGGCGGATGGTAGGAGTAGAGCAGCATGCAAAGATTTTGGGGATGTAATCTCATTTGATACGACATATGTCTCAAATAGATATAAAATGCCATTTACTCCGTTCATTAGAGTTAATAATCATGGTCAATCTATCCTTCTTGGTTGTGCCTTGTTATCTGGAGAAGCGATTGATAACTTTGTATGGTTATTTAATGCATGGTTAACATGCATGTCCGACAAGGCTCCGAAGTGTATCATAACTGATCAATGTCAAGCCATTGCTTAGTGTTTCTTATACTCTTTCATTTTTATTTTATTTTTTGGAATAATTAGATAATAGTACTAGTATCTGTTTGGGTCCAATTTAGTCAAAATTGGGCCTGAGCACTAAATGATCCAATTAAAAGCCCAAGGTCAAGGTTCAACTCTCCAATTGCTCAAAAGTCAAAAGTCAGCCCACAAAGTAAGCCAATTGGGCTAAAGCCCAACCTCTCCAAGTATGATGAGGTATAAAAGCCCTCATATTAACACATTCAGGGGGAGATCAGACACATTATCACATACATTATCTCATACACTGATTATTCCAATTGATATGCTCATTCTTGCATTGAGAAATACTCCACAAAAGCCTCAAGCTACAAACTCTCTTGCATAGTGTCTTCCTTTTTACACATTGTACTGACTTTAGCATCGGAGGGGCCTTCCTCGGAAACACCCCCGAGGCAAGTTTACGTGTGTTCACTGTGCAGGAAACCTTCGGCCCAACACAGCTTGGATCGAATCCAGTCTTCTCCATTTCAGTGGACCTTCGGCAAGGTCCCATTGTTTTCAACCGAAACAATTTGGCGCCGTCTGTGGGGAAGACTTTCAAAAATCTTTAAACCAAATTCCTAACCAAGATCATCTTGCAATTATCTTAGCAGCCATGGCTAAGAACCGCAAGAGCAAAAGCCTCCGTCAAGGAGCGGGCGAAAAGCCTAAAACCCCTACACCATCGCCCACGCCGGACCGGAACTCTCCCAAGGGTGCCGGCTCGGGGGGAGGATCACACAAGGAGGATTCCCTATCTCCTATAATGCATGACTCTCAATATAGGCCGGACCACTCTCGGTCTAGCAGGGGTCAGTCTGATCATAGGACATATTCAGTGTCCCGAAGCCAACCATCGGCTGCACGGCCTCATGCCCACACTCGGCCGGGGACCCCTTTGACGGGGCCCAGTTCGGAAGAGGTGGCAAGAGCGCTGGCAGTACTCATGGAGGCAATGAGGGCACAGAATATGCCACCGCCTCGTGATCGAACTCCTCCGCATACCCGGCATCAGCGGAGGAAGTTAGACCATGACGGTGGGAAGCTTCCTTCCTTCCGGGAACTGGAAGAGTGGGAGGAGGATTCTTGGAAAAATGAAAAACAGAGGAAGAAGAACTCTCAATTATTTAAAGGATCCTCATCCTCAAGACCAGCAGCGCATAAGAGCGGCAGCTCAGCTTCTCGGCCAGAATCTACTCGCCGGGAACCCGAGACTGCTCGCAGAAGCGTCCTTGACCGACTCGGCGGCCAGGAACCGAGCGTGCGTAGTCGCCTCTCGTTCCCTGCAGCCGAGGCCCAGACTTCCCAGCCAGGGACGAAAACCACTCCTACCTCTCTAAGAGGGCGGAGCGCGGTCCCTTCGGCCAGGAACAAGGGCAAGGCCATTATGCTTCCCGCTAGTTCACCATTCGAGCAATGGATACTGGAAGAGCGCGTACCCACGGTTAAAATACCGTCGCATATCACATATGACGGGACCACGGATCCGAAGGACCACGTGGCCTCGTATGAGACTCATATGCATCTTTGCCCCAGATCCGAGGCGACTTGGTGCAAATATTTCCCAACCACTCTCAAGGGGGTCGCGCAAGCGTGGATCTCCAAGGGAGTAAGGCAAGGCTCCATAACAGGTTGGGATGATCTGTCCTCCAAGTTCAGGAGCAAGTTTTCCACGGCAAACCGCCGAGAAAAGACTACCGCAGAGCTCATGGGTCTGCAACAGGGGGAAACCGAAAGCCTCCGAGACTACCTGACCCGTTTCAGTAACGAGTCATCAAGCGTCTCTCAGCTGGACCAGGGGCTAGCTGTTTTTGCAATGCAGAATGGCCTTCAGCCAGGAAAATTCCTAGACTTCATGGTCATGCATACCCCGCAGACCTTGGAGGAAGCTCTTAGTGCTTCGGATAAGTTCATCCGAGCCGAAGAATGGAATAAAGCAAAAACCCAACCTCAATCCGGGGGAGGGAAACAGAGGCAAATACCCTTGTCTGAAGGCCAAGGCCATAAGGCAAAGGGAAAATCAAAGGCCTCGGAGCCATCTTCGGCCAGCGACCTAAAGAAGGACAGGTTTGCCTCATACACAGGCAGATACGAGTCCTACACTCCGCTCTCTCTTCCACGCGCCAAAATTTACAGTGTGACGAAGGAGGAGCAGAGTTACCGAAAGCCGAGACCACTCCCAGAGTGGTATCAGCGAAAAAATAAAAATCAGTGGTGTGAGTTCCACGATTCTTCGGGCCACAACACTGAGGAGTGTATCCAGCTGAAGGACCAGATAGAAGACATGGTCCGGAAGGGATACTTGAAAAAATACATCGCGGATCACCGCGAGAAAAAAGAATCCGAAAGGTTAGCAAAGGACCCTCGGCAGGACCTTGATTTCCCTCGGAAAAACAGTAAAAAACCGGAGGGGAAATTCCCTCCGATCAATGTTATCTCGGGAGGAATATACTCTCGGAGGGAGCACAAGCGTCACCTTAGAGCTTTGACTCACCAGGTGAACAACGCTGACATTCAATCTCCCCAGTCGCCGGTGCCGAACATGACGTTCACAGCCGCCGACTGCCGGGGGATTACGTTCCCTCACGAGGATCCGTTGGTGATCATCGCCACGGTGGCCAACCACGACGTCAGTAAGGTCCTTGTTGACGGTGGCAGCGGAGCAAACATTCTGTTCCGAAAGGCCTACAACCAAATTAAGCTGAAGCCCAAGCACCTTACGCCGGTACCCTATCCGGTATCCGGGTTCAATGGGGCTTCAACTTATCCAGATGGGAAGGTGACACTTCCTGTCACCATCGGTTGCGATGAGGCAGCCCGGAACGTCATGATTGAGTTTTTGGTCATCGACGCTCCTTCAGTGTACAACGTGATTTTGGGGAGACCCATAATTCACGAGATCCAAGGGGTCGTCTCAACTTATCATCAGCTGATGATTTACGTCTCAGACGCCGGCTTCCCCGAAAGGATACAGGGCAACCAGAAGGACGCCCGAAGGTGCAACTACCTCAAGCCATCCAGTAGTCGCCCAGATAACGACAAGGATGAGGAGGAGAAAGAAAAAGAAAGAGAGCCAAGCACAAAAAAGCCGAAAGGCCTAAGTGCTTCGGCCCAAGGATCAGTGCCCAGAGAAAAAGGTCCCGAAAGGGAAAAGGTTGACTCTTCATCTGAGCCGAAAGACTCAGAGAGCCAGCCGAAGAACACAAAGACTGGGACACCTGCTGACATTGGCAGCAGACCAGATTCTGAAGAGTCCAGTCCATCGGCAATGGACATGGACCAACAGACTGAAACAGCAGAGTTGGCCGAAGGAGATGCTGAGAAATGTGTAACAATCGGGATGGACCTTGATCCTAACACCCGTTGTGAACTTATTCAGCTCCTGCGGGATAACAGAGATGTGTCTGCTTTCTCGGCAGCTGATATGCCCGGGATAAGTTCAGACCTCATCTCCCATAACCGAAGGGTCCATGCAAGGCCTCTCAAAATTGGGGATCTTGTCCTTCGGAATGCTGCTGTAGTTCAGAAAGGCCGAATCCATGGGAAGCTCTCAGCTACATGGGAGGGACCTTATGAAATTTATGATGAGCTTCAGCCAGGGACATACCGACTTCGGCAGTTGGATGGAACTGAGTTGAAGAATCACTGGAATGCTGATGTACTGAAAAAATACCATGTGTAAACCCTTCGGGGCAGAACAATCTTTGTAAGTACATTTTGAACTAATGACAGGCCTTGGAGCCGCCATTTATATAAAATTTACAACTTTTTATCCTTTCAAAATTTTCTTTGTTCTATCTACTCTTTGAGGGTTTTTTATTCAGCCTCGTCTGAAGCCTTCGCCTTCGGGTAACTGGGTTTCAGATTGCTGACAAAACCTGTCTTTTTAAAGAACACTGGTCTTTCAGCTGAAGTCAAACTTCAGTAAGACTTGTTCTCCAAAGACATGAGTCCATGGACAATTCTGGGATATTGCCTTAACTGAGCCTTGTATCCCAGAGAGCCATTATCCGAAACATTGCCTTAAGTTGGCCCTGTGTTTCGGGTATCCATTTTTCAAAGATAGACAGAAAATCAAGGATAACAGCAACAGTTGAAAATTTTTAAATCAGCCTCGTCTGAAACCTTCGCCTTCGGGTAACTGGGTTTCAGATGGCTTACAAAACTCAGTCTTTTTAAAGAACACTGGTCTTTCAGCTGAAGTCAAACTTCAGTAAGACTTGTTCTCCAAAGACATGAGTCCATGGACAATTCTGGGATATTGCCTTAACTGAGCCTTGTATCCCAGAGAGCCATTATCCGAAACATTGCCTTAAGTTGGCCCTGTGTTTCGGGTATCCATTTTTCAAAGATAGACAGAAAATCAAGGATAACAGCCTTTTTAAATCAGCCTCGTCTGAAACCTTCGCCTTCGGGTAACTGGGTTTCAGATGGCTTACAAAACTCAGTCTTTTTAAAGAACACTGGTCTTTCAGCTGAAATCAAACATCAGTAAGACCTGTTCTCCAAAGACATGAGTCCATGGACAATTCTAGGATATTGCCTTAACTGAGCCTTGTATCCCAGAGAGCCATTATCCGAAACATTGCCTTAAGTTGGCCCTGTGTTTCGGATATGCGTCTTCTTTAAGAACGCTGGTCTTTCAGCTGAAGTCAAATTTCAGTAAGACTTGTTCTAAAGAGGTTAGTCCCAGAAAGCTAATATCCCAAGCATTGCCTTCAGTTGGCCCTGTGTTTCGGATATCCAACTTTCAGACAGTCAATCTTCAGTAAGACTTGTATCCCAGAAGCATTGCCTTCAGTTGGCCCTGTGTTTCGGATATCCATTTTGAAGAAGTTCAGAAATTGCTTATTCAACTAAAGTCATACTTCAATTTCTGTGGGGGCAAGAAGCACGCAGTGCAGCTATGTTCGGCAGAGTTGAAGAAAAGAAACAGTAAAGCATTCAAAAATAAAGCAACTGAAGAAAAAAAAAAATTGAGCTACAAGTTCAATAATTCAGTATCGGCAGCCGCCCACAAGCGGAAAATAACAGCTGCCGAAATACGTACATAAGCAAAAAAATAAAACTGCTGTACGACAAGGCAAGCTGAAGCAAAAAACAAGGCAAAAAACTCAGAAAGCGGCAAGTCTAAAGTTAAGCACATGATGAACCGCAAGATTCTGAAGACGACTGCCCGAGTTCCTATGCTTCAGCCGGCGGATCAGACTGATCAGCGTTGAGTCCCATGGTGGCCTCAGCCCCAGCAGCAGAAGAGGCGGGCTTTGCACTTTGCCGAGCCTCCCTTTCCCTCTGCTCAGCTTCCAACTCCAGTCTTTCAGCTTCCTCTTCGGCTTCCTCAGCCTTAAGAATTTCAGCTTCAGCTGGAGTTGCATACTTCATGTGAGGGTCTTCGGGATTCTGGACCCACTCAGCACATTTAGACCAGTCCAATTTCGGCTCATCATGAAGGCAAACTCTTCGGCATACTCGGAATCCGTTTCTGAAACCCATCTCATATTCCTCTTTGGTATATACACGGACATTGAGTAAAGCCTCAGCATCAGCCAGCTTCTTCTGGGTCTCCTCCAAGTCTTCCTTGGATTTCTTCAGCTCATCAGCGACTTGGGAGGAGGAACCTCTCAGCTCATTCAGCTCTTGCTGAATTTGGAAAGCCTTTGTCTGGGCCTGGGCCACTTCAACTTTCTGGATCAGCAATTGATCCTCAGCCTTTTGGAATTTAGCTCTTTGAGCTTCAGCAGCAGCAGCAGCCTCTGAGAGTTGGACGTCTTTGGCCAGGAGCAACTCTTCAGCAGCCATTCGGCTGGCTTCAAGAGCCTCTAGACGCTGCTGCACTTCAGCTTGTGCAGCAGTTCCTTCTTGAATTCGGCTCTCAACGGCAGCCTTGAATTTGGAGACGTCCACTCCCATATGCTCCTGGAGGAATTTTTCCCCTTCCATCAGTGGGGGAAAAACCTCCATCTCCATAGCATCGCAGAAGGTTTTCAGAGCTTCGGCAGCTTTTTTACCGTACTCCTCAACCTCCTGCTGCTTCTCTTCAGCTGCTGCTTGCTTCAGCTTAGCAAGCTTAACTTCCTCTTCAGCCACCTTCCTTTCGTGCACAGCAGCGTCTACCCTATCTTGTAGGGTATCTATCAGCTCTACAGTGAGAGTCTGATTGTGCACGAACTGAAAACAGGAAGACAAAAAAAAAAAAAAAAAGTAATAAGAAAAAAATAGAGCTGAATTTCGGAGGAAATGAAGGAAAATTACCTGCATCATCAGCAGTTGGTTAGACCTGGCTGGGTCAGGAACTGATCTACTGGATTCGCCCATCCCAGCAGTGGCCTTCAGCGACCAGATCCTTGCCCTGTCTACTTCGGACATGCCAGCAAAATTGCCGAAGTAGGCTGCAGCTCCTTCTCGGTTTTGACCCCATATGAGGTCCCAGATGTGATCTGGGATTGGAATTCGGGGGGCCGAGAAACCCATTTCTCCAGAATGCAGAGTCTGGAAAGAAGGGAAGGACGACGATGGAGCTTGATTAGCTTTGGTTGTCTCAGCATCATCCTTCTCAGAGGAGTCAAGTACTATGACCTCCTCTTCTTCAGGGGTGAGGACGAAAGCCTCAACCTCTCTTGCGATATCTGCCGTGAAGCCTTCAGCACTTGACATCACGGCATCTTTATTTTCGTGCTCAGCAGCACTCTCCTTGATTTCTTCTTGGACCCCTCCCTTAGGTTCGGGAGTTCTGTGATCCACCTCCATCTCAGGAGGTGGCGGAGGGGTCTTTTGAGGAGATTGGGGTGTTGGCTGGGGAACCCTCGGCGATCCATTGCCTTCCTCAGGTTCCCTTATTGCGACGCCGATGGTCATCGGCCTCTGCTGAAAATCATGAGGGCCGATGATGGCCATCCTTCGGCGCCTTTTCAGAAGGGGCTGCTCGTCCATATCTGAGTCTGAAGACTCTTGTATTTGATCTTCGGGACGAACAGGAGCTTTGCCTTCTCTGTGTCTGTTACTCTCTTCAGACTGTAACAGACAGGGGGGAAGAAGAGTGTGAGTAAAAAAAAAAAAAAAAAAAAAAAAAAAAAAAAGTTGTCTGAAAACTCACCGAGGTTTTCAGCAAAGCCTCGTCTTCTTCAGCCTCTCTAGCTGCAGCTTCGGCTTCAGCAGCACTGGAGGACCCTTCTCCTCCTTCGCAAGCTTCGAGAACCCGTGCAACCTCTTCGGCTGTGCGGGCAGCTTCAGCTTCTTCGTTCAGCAGCTGAAACCAAGGGTCTCTCTTCTTCCACCAAGGCTTCTGCCTCTGATACAGAGCAACAGCCTCAATTTGGAAGTGGGAAGAGTCCAGATGAACTTCCCTATGCCTCGGCTCAGTGATAGACGGGGCCCGTTCAGTTACAACTCGCTCTCGGTTAACACCAAGACGAGCGTAGTTAATACCAACGTTGGTCTCGTCCCGCTCTGAAAAAAGGAAAGGGAAAAAGTTTAGCTCAGATATGTTGGCACAGCCTAAAAAAGCAAAGCGAGAGAAGAAAAAGAGGTAGTTAAAAGCCTCGGCCCCAGCCGAAGAAGCTTACCATCCTTAAACTTTCGGCTGAGGCCAACAGCTGCTAGCATGTTCTCTTGGAAAACGTAATGCGTATCGGGGAGCCAAGTCTCCGGGATATGCTGCATTCGACCACTTCCCCCCGGGTTCGGCAGCTTGCCGAAGATATGTTGCTGATCCAGGTTCGGATCCGCCCCGTTATCTGCGGGGGACCTAGACTTCCCATTTCGGGATCAGGCTCAGCTAAGTACCGGGGAGCGCTGAAGACGCAAGGGTGGCCCGGATCTGTGGGTGCCCTAACCCAAATCCATTGACCTCTCCAGTCCTTGTCTGAAGAGTCATTTGGCCACATGGTCAAGTATTGGGGCCGGGACTCAATCCGATACCACCCAGAACCATGGCTTCCGTGCCCACTCTGAATATTTGGCACTAGCCGATGGAGCTTTCTGAAGCAGTGCAGGTTCGGCACGTATTTGAAGAACTTGCAGACCCATAAGTATGTCATCACCCTTCGGATGCTGGTGGGGGTTAGCTGACATAGGGAAATGTTGTAATGGATCAGCAAGTCTCGGACGAAAACGTCCAAAGGGAACCTCAGCCCATACTGAAGCTGTCTCGTGTACACCCCCACATACCCCGGGGGTGGACGATGGATTCTATCGGATGCTGAGGGCATTCGGCACCAATATCCATCAGCTTCAAAAATGTCGTAGTGCAACTCAATTTGCTCAGCAAATCGATATTGATCGGCGTTCTCTACCCACCATGAGTAGGGGCGGTTCTTTATCATGGCCGAAGCGACTTCGGCATTCTCCCACTCTGAAAACCCAGGGAGGATATCCCAAAGGACAGCGGGAATTTCATCGTCCCGTCCAGAAGCACTCGGCTCATCCGTTCTTTGAGGAGGAGCCGAGGAAAGGGGAGTCGCCCTAATCCCTTCAGCAGGGTCAGACTCCGGCCTTTGACCATTCCAGGTCCCAATCCTATTCCTAGGATCGGGAATCGGCCTTGCTCTTCTTGGAGCACGGGCTCTACCTCTAACTCCTCTTGCCATGGATTATTTCGAAGAGAAAAGTCGAAAGAAAAGGGGAAGGAGTTCGAATTCGAAGAAAAATAAACTGAAATCAAAGGAATTTACCTTAATCTGAAGCGAAAGTTGCCGATTTACGAGTTCGTAGTGGCAAGTCTCAGTTTCTAAGCTCAATGCTCGGGGGAATTTGCGAAGTTTTGATGCGGGTTCTTGGTTTCTCTCTCGAAGAATTCTGGGTTTGTGTTGGTGAATAAGTGAGGAGAATGACGCGCCTCTGTTTATATCTCCAGGTACGGGATACGAAGAGTCTGTGCTTTAATTTCTCTTAAGTACCCACTAAGTAACCATTAAACACATGTCTTGTGATTAAACCGCCCATTATCCGTCCAACTTCCGCAAATCATTAACCGTTGTTATCTCATTAATTACGGTTTAAATTCAAATTTTTGGATCAATTAAATCATTTACTTCCCTCCTTTTCTGAGTTAAATCAAACCCGACCCGTCATTCTTCCAAATCGGGTCTGGGGGGCAAGTTGTTTGGGTCCAATTTAGTCAAAATTGGGCCTGAGCACTAAATGATCCAATTAAAAGCCCAAGGTCAAGGTTCAACTCTCCAATTGCTCAAAAGTCAAAAGTCAGCCCACAAAGTAAGCCAATTGGGCTAAAGCCCAACCTCTCCAAGTATGATGAGGTATAAAAGCCCTCATATTAACACATTCAGGGGGAGATCAGACACATTATCACATACATTATCTCATACACTGATTATTCCAATTGATATGCTCATTCTTGCATTGAGAAATACTCCACAAAAGCCTCAAGCTACAAACTCTCTTGCATAGTGTCTTCCTTTTTACACATTGTACTGACTTTAGCATCGGAGGGGCCTTCCTCGGAAACACCCCCGAGGCAAGTTTACGTGTGTTCACTGTGCAGGAAACCTTCGGCCCAACACAGCTTGGATCGAATCCAGTCTTCTCCATTTCAGTGGACCTTCGGCAAGGTCCCATTGTTTTCAACCGAAACAGTATCTTTTTTTGTTTGGTTAAGATATCATTACTGGTATTATATAATTTTTTTTGAAATAAAGTTTAGGATGTAATATCAATCATAATACGTTATATATGCTAAATTTAATATGCAATCTTTGTTCCCTAAAAAAAAATGCAATCTGGGTTATATTGTGTTATTCTTGAGCTGTAAATCGTGCAAATCAAGCTGTGTTGACATGTATGTTGGATTTGTAATGAGTTTTGGATAATAAGGCTTGGATTGGATGGAAGTTGGTCTAGTAATTGAGTAAAAAAAAAGAAAAAAAAAAAAGTAACTTTATGGAATACATATCATACAAAAATGACATAGAATTTCAGAATGAGTTTAGTGATTTTTTATTTTATTTTATTTTTCAATATTTATGCCATTATTATTCACATCTCATTACAATTTATTTTTTTAAAATTTTATTTTGACATTTTCACTAAATTTATATGAACTGTTAATTTATAGGTAATGCGGTGGCTCAGGTATTTCCAAATGCTTGACATCGATGGTGCTTTATGGCATATTGTAAGGAATGCAAAGAAACATCTCAATAAGCAGCCGAAATGGGATGACGTACGTAATGGATTAAAAAATTCACTTACTATTGTAGAGTTTGAAGAAGCGTGGCAAGATTGGATCAAAATCTTTAAGCTTGAGAAGTATAATTGGTGTAGGGACATGTATAATGTTAGACATCGATGGGTGCCTATATAATTTAAAGCTACATTTTGGGCCGGCATGTCTAGCACTCAAAGGAGCGAAGGTATGAACTTCTTTTTCAAAGGATTTCTCAATATCAACACTACTCTTAAGTAATTTGTGGAGCAATTTGGTTTTTCACTAGCTAAAAGAGTAAAAGAAGAGGATAAGGAGACTTTTAATTCGAATGATTCATCATTACATTGTGCAACCGACCATGTGTTTGAACATATGTTTCAAAAGTTATACACCTCCAAATTTTTTTTTTGAATTTCAACAAGTGAAAGACATGACTTACAACAATGCTACTAAAATTTATGATGATGAAAATTAATGTGTATATGATGTCATAGTAAAGAGAATGTGGTATGGCCGAACAAAACACACTAGTTTTCAAGTAAGTATGGATAAAGGAACCCTAGAAGTACGATGTGACTGCAAGAATTTTGAATTTAAAGGGATCATGTGTAGCCACTCATTGCGTGTTTTACATGAAGAGGAATGTGATTATGTACCCAAACGGTATATTTTGGATCGATGGAGAAAAGACTTGTCTAGAGAGCATCTTAAGATCTCAGTTCTTTATTATTCTTTACTCAAGAAAAAACTGATGAGATGAAAAGGTATGAGAAATTGCATAATACATTTGAACCTATTTCAACATTGGCAATGATGAATGACAAGTTTTATGATGAGGTATTGAGTTATCTTTCTGAATTAAGTGTGAAATCACAATCCATCATGGAGGATGAGCATGGACTCATGTCTCAATGTTTGACCAATATGGGCAAAGTATATGGTAGACGAATCCCTAAGCCTGTTGTTGTAACTGAAGGCCAAGATCTTGAAGTTGTTCACACCAACAATGATATGGATCCCGTGACTGACCCAATAGATAAAAGAGGAAAGGGGAGAGGGCCAACAAAGCGTAAAGGTTACGCTAATGACCATGATCGTCCATCAAAAAGAGTAAAGCAATCCACAAATGCTTTCGATGTTCCTCATGGATTTCAAATATATCCCTCGGTATGTAAATTTATCTAACATTATATTTTTTATTTTTTTTTACATAACATGATTTATTCTTCAACCTGTCGTATAATTAAATATATTGATGACTTTTTTTTTTGTTTTTTTTTTGGTAAAGCAGTATAATCAACCATATGAGATGTTTCCAAATGTATATTATAATCCCCCCTACCATGTCACGACACCGGCAACAACAGTAAGTATATAGTTGTATAATGGAATTTTTACGCAACTATATTTATTATTATCACTATTATTTTTTTTAGATTTTTTATTGTTGCTTGTGTAGATGCAAGGTCAATCGATGCCGTTTCAACCATCGACTTCAAATATTTTTAGACGTTGAGATTGAAAATGTAAAATACAAAATACATTTTTTTTAACTATGGTTGTTTCGGGGTTTTTTGATGTGTCCTGCGGGAGAGTTACAATTCCGAGAATGCCCTTCACCGCCTGTACCTGCAAAGCCACGAAGTCTCCGGTTGGTCGGAGCTCCGCCTCTGACGAATAAGTCAGTTACGTACAGGAGGAAAAGAGTGTAAAATGGTGAAATTACTTCTCACGTAATGGGAGAATTCCGCAATTAATATTGCTCGATTTTGGTGTAAGAGTGTATTGAATGTCTTGTATTGAATTCAATGGTGTTGAATCAACGCCCATTAATGAGGATCTCCCCACTATTTATAGTGGGGAGCCTTGGTTCCCCATTTAGGGTTCATGGGACACGTGTCAGCAGGGGATTGGAGCCCTGCTGACCAATGGTTGGGTGCCACGTGTCGCTTAGCCATAGGGCCACGTGGCTGGGGTATTTTTTACCCCAAAAATTTGCCCCTCTTAGGTGCTGACGTGGCAGGGTGCCACGTGACGCCTGAGAAGAATGCTGACGCACACATCTTTTTTTTTTTTTTTGAAACCTCTTCAGATTCTAACTGAAGGAAGAGGAGGGAAAAGCAAAAGGGGAAAGGTCACGACCCTTCGCCTTTTGAGGCAAACCCCTATAAATAGGAGGAGACACCCTCGAGAGCTCATTTACAAACTTCGCGAATTTTCTTGAATTTTGAGAGCATCCGGTATTTGAGAGTTGAGAGCAGACGGAAATCTGATAGTTGAGAGCAGCCGGTTTTCAGACCGCCTGTGAGGTAGCGAGCAAGCAAAGGTTTATCGTGAGGGTACCCTAGAGAACCCAGCCGGTTTTCAGACCGTCTGTGTCTTTGCAAGCATCCCCAAGAAATTTCTTGAGGTTTCAGCAAATTCTCCGTTCCTCTAGGTACCGTCTCTATTCCTTCTCGCTTTTCCATGTATTTCCGTTTGCGTCTTTTGCTTGTGTTTTTTTTATTAGTCTCATAGGTAGATGGACCCTTTATACCCATACCCGGAACATAGTTGTGAACTCAGCCGGTCAATTAGTACGGCTGAGTCTAGAACTGGATCTGCCGCCTCTAATCTTTGGAATTTCCCCTTTTCAACGCCTGTATCGACTGACTCCGTGTCTGTGCAGGACACGATGGCCAGAATTAGGGGAACAGCTATGGACCCCAATTATAAAGGCAGGGACTCAAATGAGTTGTCGCCTGAGAGACAAGCCCCGGACGAGGCGGCTAGAGAACCATCCGGTGGCATTCCCGCCACCCCAAGCGATAGCATCCTAGGCTCCTACAACGAGGAGTCTTCCCCTGCTCAGGAGGCTGAGCTGCCAGGATCCGTCAACGAGGATCCCAACTCCACATCCGGCTCAGATGCCGGTAGCATCGAAAGTAGCAGCTCTAGCTACTTGACTGAGTCAGAAGATAGCGAGGAGGCGGAGAGGCCTACTTGGCAAAGTAGACACGACCCTCTCATGATTGCCGTGTCTCTTAAAGACAGGGCCCTCATGCAGTCTTCCCTAACAGACTTCATCACCAAGCGACCGCTTGGAGAAGGTTACAAGCTGTCAGTACCGGGAGAGTACGGGACGGTTGTATGGGAGGATGACCAACCCAACGCAGACAGCTGGTTTGGGTGATACGAAGCGGCTTTCCTAGCCGGGGTCCGCTTCCCCCTTCACAACACGATAAAGGCCATACTTAAGGGATATAGCCTAGGCGTCTGGCAACTCACCCCTAATTCTTGGGTGAACATTCTAGGGTATATCGCCGCCTGCAAGATGCAGGATCTCAACCCCGGCTGGGAGGCGTTTGCCCATATGCATTATTTAAGTAGGAGCCCAGGCGGCTGGAGAGCCTGGTACACCTTGACGACTTATCCTCAATATATGATGACTCTGGATAAGCCGTCTAAATGGTCGGACTGGAAGAACCGGTTTTACCTGGTCAAAGCTCCAACTGAAGAAGAGAACATGGAGTTTCGGACCTACAACCGGAAGCCAGAGCTTTTGGGGCAGAAGTGCCGGCTGCCCCCAGTGCCGGATAATGACAGGGAGGCCATATTGGACTCCGGATTTTTTTAACTAACCTCTTCCACTCTCTCAACCAAAGAGATAATAAGGGTGCCCAAAAACTGGGTGCCCAAACACGAATTCTTTAAGGACGAGTGCTTCTTGTCCGCCTGCGGGCTGAGCAGCATGTTTGAAAGACGTAGGTTACGAGTCTCAGCCGGTTAATTTTATGCCGGCTAACACTTTTCTTTTGATTGCAATGTGCGATATTATCATGATCTTGACCGGATGTATTTGCGTTTTGCAGAAGAAGCAAAAAACATGTTGCCCATCGCCAAGACGCCCGCCAAGAAAGCTTCAGATATCCGAAAGGAGAATCTGGAGAAGAAGCTTGCCGCTCAGGCGGCTAAAAAGGTTAGACCGCCTGACCTTTTTTATTTGTTTGTCACGGTGCTATTTTGGCTATTTCTTCGCCTGACCGTTTGTGACTTCGTTTCAGGATGGGGGCAATATCCCTTGCTCTCTGCAAAAACAGATCCGGCAACAGCCGTCTGTTGAGGAGCCTGCACATAAGGTGCAGAGAACTGCTTCCACCGCTCGGACTACTACCGGCGGTAAAACAATAAAGACCCCAGGCGGGTCTAATGCTGAAACGGCCTCGAAAGAGGTCACCCCAATAAGGACCACAACCGGTCCATCTTCTGCCGGGGCCAAAGGGCTTCCATACAAGGTACAAACCCCTTCAACCTCACGCTGCTTGACCTACCCATGCGGGTTAAGTCATATTCTCAGTCTTAGCCGGGAGATTCTCCGATCAGCTGGCTGTCCGTAGGCGGAGCATATGCAGCTTTCTCACCGTCTGTTTCTGGTGCAGATAATTCTCCACGCTGGCCGAATGCTGCTCAGTACGCTCGGGCCATGCTGAAAGCCGTCCCCCGGGACGAGAAGGAGGCGATTCCTGGAATCAATACCTTCAATGTCGACCGTGTAATGATCGACCTGGCCGATGTAAGTTGATGAGTACCCACCCGACATTTTATTTGTAGTATGCTCATCCGGTTTTTCTACTAATACCGGCTGTGTTGTTGCAGGCACTGCTCCGCGTGGAGGGGCTCAAGAAGGCCTACATCTGCAAGCAAGAGGAGGTAAGAAGAGCCAAACGTTCTGCGGATGATGCACATAGCGTTGCCCACTATTCAATGATTGTGCATGACTTAGAAACTAAATCTATAATCATGCGACAGGCGGATCAGGTCAAGACCCTCCAACAAGCCCTCAAAGAGTCCAAGCTCAAAGTGGACAATCTCCAAGCGGCCCTGGACAATGCTGAAGATGAGCTTAAGAAGCATGAGGAGCCCCTCAAGCGGCTTGACCAGGCGGAGAAGAACAATGTACGCCTGCAAAAGGAAAATGACCGCCTGGTAAAAAACGTGGCTTCTGCACAGAGAAACTTCCAGGCCACTCTTGACGCAGATCAGAGCCGGCTCATTGAGGAGAATGAGCAGGACTGTGAAAACCGGATGAAGAGGGTGTTCTCCATTATCCACCCGGGTACAGACTACAACGTTTGGGAGCTCGCCTACAAATACGCAGATCTTGCCATTCTGGCTGAGAAGGAGGGCAAGCCGGGGCCTGGACCCTATGAGCAATGGGTTGATGCCGAGTTCCAGCGAATGCAAGCGGAGGCGGCTGGCAATGAGGTGGTAGTCGAGGATGAGGTTGCTCCTGGCTCCGTTCCCACCACCGACCCAGCTCATCCGGAAGGGAACCAGGCTGACCGGGTGACAATGCAGCTAGAGTAGCAACGACCTCCCGACTTGCGTGCCGTGCATTATTTTGTAATAGCGCCGGAAAGGTCGGCTTATTCAGCTGTTATTTTTTATTTTGAGTATTGATATACATTTTCGTCGGCTGTGCCGGTTTCTTTTGTAAACATTTCATATTTCACCGGCTGTGCCGGTTTATTCTATTTAACATTTCCACCGGCTGAGCCGGCTTTGAATGAATTTTGAATTTTATTTGCTGCTTACTTTTTTGCAAGTGTGCTTCCGCATGACTGGTTGGGGTTAGGGTAATTGCCCCTGGATAGGAGGCTGGCAGAAGTGAGATGGTGTCAGGCGGCTATCCATATGCCCTAGTACGAATGTTAACAATTTAGCTAACTGCTAATCGATAAAATAAAAGGCAGCCGGTTTTTACTGATTTGCCGGCTGGGGCTTTTGTAAAGGCTTTTTCGTAGGTTTTAGGGTGTCCATTTGCCGGTTGGGCTTTTGCAAGAACACCCCTACATAGATTGTGGCCTAAACCAAATGTTTGAGGCCTGCCTTCTCTTAGTGGACCAGGCGGCGACATTAGGTACCGGCTGTCTGTTTTGAGACCAGCTTTTGGTGGTACTTAACCCAAAGAGTGAGCCGGCTGCATGTTTGGAAATGCTAGCCCGCGTTTCTTTGGTGCAATGGATCATTCAGGCGGGTAGGGCCACCTGACATTTGATCACTAGAACAATTTTCCACCCAAATGGGAGATGTTCTCTTCGATGAATTCACCCGTATGGGTGTCACCGGATGATTCGTTAGTTCGCAGGGCCGCTTGTGTCGAGCACAAGACATGGCGCATGGAAATTCTGTAAGAAGGGCCGCTTGTGATAAGCACAAGACATGGCGTATGTAAGCATAATATGTAGTAAATCTCTCTCATTAATTATGCAGAAGTTTACAAAAGCTATACAATTTCTAGAAGTAGTACTTTTTAAGATTGTCTACATTCCAGGTTCTAGGCAGCTTTCTACCGTCTGGGGTTTCCAGGCGGTATGTGCCGTCTCGTACTTCTTCAAAGATCCGGTAGGGTCCCTCCCAATTTGGGGTTAATTTTCCTTGTTCATTGGCCCTACCGGTTGCTTCCATTTTGCGAAGCACAAAATCTCCTACTTTCAAGGGTCGTTTGTGGACCCGCTTGTTGTAGGCTCTTGTCATCCTCAGACGGTAGATCTCATGACGCAAGGCTACGTTGCCCCTTTTCTCCGGGAGAGCATCCAGTGCAAGCCGCATGGCTTCCCAGTTGGCCTCCTCATCATATAGCATGATGCGAAGGGTTGGCTCATAATGTTCAATGGGGAGTACCACCTCAGTGTCGTATGCCATAAGAAATGGGGTTTCACCGGTTGCCCCTTTTTCAGTGGTCCTGATGGCCCAAAGGACATGAGGTAATTCCTCTGCCCATAGTCCACCGGCTTCTTCTTTATACCATCTGAGATCAGCTTATTGAAAGCCTCAACTTGCCCGTTTGCCTGAGGACGGCCAACGGATGCAAAACAATGGGAGATTCCTTGGTCCCCCAACCAGCTCTTGAAGATAGGCGTTTCAAATTGTGGTCCGTTGTCAAAAACCATAGACATTGGGACCCCAAACCGGGTGATGACATTCCTCCAAATGAAGGAGATCACGTCCTTTGTTTTTATGCCTTTGACCGCCTCTGCTTCAACCCATTTGGTGAAGTAATCCACTGCCACCAAAATATAGCGGTGACCGCCTGATGCAGGCACATAAGGACCTAGAATGTCCATGCCCCACTTTGCGAACAGAACCGGACTATGGATGGCTGTCAAGTCAGTTGCCGGTCGATGTATCAACCGGGCAAACTTTTGGCATTTGTCACACCGTTTCACCAAATCCATGGCATCTGCCTCGAGAGTGGGCCAAAAGTACCTCTGCCGTCTGGCTCTTCTAGCCAGGGACCTGCCGCCTATGTGTGAGGCACAAAACCCCGCGTGCAGGTCCTCTAGGACTTCTCTTCCCCTTTCCTGAGTTACACATTTCAGAAACGGCTGTAGGTACCCCTTCCGGAGGAGCTCCCCATGATGCATAACAAAGCTCAGAGCACGCTTCTTGAGTGCTACTGCTTCAGAAGGGTCATCCGGTAGAATACCGTCTGCTAAGTAAGCCCGGATGGGGTCCATCCAGGTGGCACTTCGGTCTAGGATTTCGATGGGATCATGATCAATGCTTCTTTTCTCAATGACTTCCCAAAAGACTGTCCTAGGAGCATCACAGGAGGCGGATGACGCCAATTTGGAAAGGGCATCCGCCTGACTATTCTCGGACCGGGGCACCTGACTTAGATGAAATTCGTCAAGTGACACGGCCTCCTCTCTGACCGCCTGCAGATATTTGATCATAGCCGGATGGGTGGCCTCGTAGTCATCATTGTACTGGCTAACGATCAACTGAGAGTCTGAGCAGGCGGTAACTTTTCTTGCCCCTGCTGCCTTACACATGCGTATACCGGCTAGGAGGGCTTCATATTCTGCCTCATTATTTGAGGCTTGGAACTGGAAACGTAGTGCATATTCAAACTTATCCCCTTCCGGAGAATGTCATATAACGCCTGCACCACATCCGTTCGTTGTAGAACTACCGTCTACAAATAACTTCCAAACCTGATCAGGATTTTCCGGTTGCACCGGTCTAGTCATCTCGACAATGAAGTCGGCAAACGCCTGACCTTTCACTGCCCGCCTGGGTTCAAAAGTTATCTCGAGGCTCTGTATTTCAACAGCCCACTTGATCATTCTGCCGGATGACTCGATGGTGGTCATTGGGCGCTTGAGTGGCTGGTCTGTATATACAATCACCGGGTGAGCCAAAAAGTAGGGCTTCAACCGCTTGACTGCTACGAACAGGGCCAACCCAAATTTTTCGATCATAGGGTACCGGAGCTCAGCATTTTTAAGTACGTGGCAGATGAAATACACCAGGAGCTGGTTACCGTCTCTCTCAGCAAGGAGAACGACACTAAGGGCATGATCAGAGACGGCTAGATACATATAGAGAACCTCTTGGGGTAGGGGGCTCACTAGCCTTGGCAAGGAATGCAAATGTTGCTTTAGCTTCTGGAATGCCATTTCCGCCTCTTCACCCCACTCAAATCTGGACCTCTTCCAGATGGCCTGGAAGAAATAGAGGCACTTGTCGCCTGATCGGCTGAGAAATCTTCCCAACGCCGCCAGGCAACCGGTCAGATTCTGGACTTCTTTTACAGTGCGAGGAGACCGCATGTCAATGACCGCCTGTACTTTTTCCGGATTAGCCTCTATGTCCCTTTGGTCGATCAAAAATCCGAGGAACTTCCCAGACTCAACACCAAATACACACTTCTTTGGGTTAAGCATGACCCGGTGCCGCCTGAGTGTGGTGAATGTTTCTCGGAGGTCCAGTAGGTGATCCGTCTGTAGCTTGGATTTGACTATCATGTCATCAATGTACGCCTCTACATTCCTGCCAATCTGATTGATGAAAACTGTGTTTATCATGCGCTGGAATGTAGCCGGTGCATTCTTTAACCCAAACGGCATCACCTTGTAACAAAATAACCCCTGATCAGTGACGAAGGCCGTCTTTTCTTGATCTTTTTTCCATAGGGGTATTTGATGGAAACCTGAATAGGCATCCATGAAACTCATCAGAGCATGACCGGCTTTGGAGTCGACCAGACTATCGATCGTTGGAAGCGGGTAACTGTCCTTGGGACATGCTCTGTTTAGATCTGTGTAGTCTACACACATCCGCCAGGTACCATTCGGCTTTTTCACGAGGACAACGTTTGCTACTCAATCCGGGTAGTAGCATTGCCGGATGAACCCAGCATCTAACAGTTTTTTGACCTCAGCCGCTGCCGCCTGAGATCTTTCTTCACCGTGATCCCTCTTTTTCTGCCTGACCGGCTTCTTTTTAGGGTCCACGGCGAGCTTGTGGACAGCTAGATCCGGGCTGACGCCTGGCATTTCTACCACTTCAAAGGCAAAGATGTCTTTGAATTCTTTCAGAAGTTGGAGCAGGTCTGCTCCCAACCGTTCAAAAGAAACCGTCCCAAACTTGACGGTTCTGTCAGGACGGCTGTCGTCTAGGACGACATCAAGGCAGTCACCAGCCGGCTGAGGTCGTTGGTCATCTGACCTTTCCCCGGCTAGTGACTGCTATTTTTCTTGCTTGACGGGTTCCGTTTGGTCCGCCTTTCTTCTCTTACCGGCTGCCCTTGGAGTCGGGACTGATGTATCGCAGTTATCAAGATCTATGGGCTTGCTGTCACCGGCTTCCCCCATTGTTGGTTTAATGTCAGTAAGATAGCACTCCCTAGCCGTCCTCTGGTCCCCTTTCAGGGAACCGACTGCACCGTCATCCTTTTCAAATTTAACAAGCATGAGTGAGGGGACGATGACATCCTTGGATTCGTTGAGGGTCGGACGGCCAAAGATCATGTTGTAGGCGGCAATTTCCTCTACAACTAAAAATTTTACCACCATGTGGCGTCCTTCCCCCTTCTCACCCAGCCGGATGGGAAGATCTATGCTTCCTACCGGATGCACCACTCCTCCCCCAAAACCAACTAGTGGGTGAGGCGCCTGGTGCATGTTACTGGGTTTGTACTTGAGCTTGGTTAAGCACTGATAGCTGATCAGGTCAGACGAGCTCCCGGTATCTATTAAGATCCGGCCAACTCTCTGATTGGAAACCTTACACTCAATGACTATGGGGTCGTCATGAGGCCGCCTGACCTTGCCTCGGTCCTTTTCAGAAATAAGGACCTCAGGAAAGGTGTCTTTCGACGCCTGGCTTTCATCAACTGAGTTGACCAGCTTCCTGATGTTATCTTTGGTGCCCCTAATGGTGGGACCCCCTCCGGCAAAGCCGCCTACTATGGTGAAGATTGTCTCTTCATTCGTCTCAGAGTTGGCGAGCACAGCTTTTGCCGTCTGGCCCTTCTTGGCCAGGGTGTTACTCTTGGCTTTGGGAAGATAGGACTTCAGAGCCCCCTCATCAGCCAGACGGTCTAATAGCCTCCTGAGGCTATAGCAACCATTAGTGTCATGGCCAACGTCCTCATGGTACTGGCAGTATTTGCTTCTGTCCCGGTTGCTTACGGGGCTTTTCATCACAGCCGGTTTGTCGAGAGACATCCGGTCCTTGATCTCCATGAGGATGGAGGAGCAGTCCTTTGTGAACTCGTACTTGGGAACGTACGGTTTTGATTTCCGTCTGAGCTTCTGAGCTGGCTGACCAGATCGGTCTGCCGCCCAGACCTCTTTTCTCTTTTTTTTTCTTCCTTTTTAGCCGGCTGTTGCTGTTGCCGGCTGTCTCTTCTGTCGGATTTTTTGGAATCCGACGGCTGCTTTACAGCACAAAGCTCCGTCGCCTGTATATAGGCTTCAGCTTCCATTAACGCCTCTTGGAGGGTGGCTACCCTTTTCCGGACGAGGTCGGACTTAAAGGTCAACCCATCCTTCAGACCCTTAAAGAAGTCTGTGTAAGCAACTTCGTCAGACAGTCCTTGGATCTGAATTCTCATCAGATTGAACCGTCTGACGTAGGACCGGAGCCCTTCTCTGTCACCCTGCTGTATTGCCCCTAGATCGAGGCTAGTCTTTTTGGCAGGGATATTCATTGAAAAATTTGACGTAAATAAGTACGCCAAAGTCTTGAAGCTGTTGATGCAGCCGGCTGGTAGATTACCAAACCACCGTTGGGCAATGCCCTTCAGGGTAGCCGGAAGCATCGGCACCAGACGACATCGTCCAACCCCTGTAGGTACATGAGGTTAGAGTAGGCCATTAGGTGGTCTTCTGGGTTGGAGGTACCATCATAGGCCCATACCAACACGTTTTTAACCTTAGCCGGCTGTGCCGCCTGGGTTATCTCAGGGGAGAACGCTGTGAGCTGTTCTCCCAAATTTAGCAGGCGTTGCTGCCAGTCCATGAGCTGGTACGACTGCTGCACATGCCTGCCAAAGGGACCCGTTTGGGTAAAAGGGGATCCACCCAGCCCATTTGGCAAACCAAATAGACCAGGTTGGATCACTTGGGGTCCAGACCGGGCAGAAGGTTCGCTTGTCTGACTCCCTAGGCTTGTTCCCGTACGCCTGTTAGAGGTGTCACGGAAACTATCTGGGAAGGTCGACGTTGAAGCCGACGCAGATGCTTGACTTCTCTTTTCCTGGAGGAAGGTCCGGGCATCAGAGAAAGTCTTCTTGGTACCATCCGGCTGTAAGTGCTGGATGGGTTTTCTGAGTTCCGCTTGAGGGAAGCGGAGCCTGTTTTGATTGAACCTAAGGCCCTCCCCCTCCTTCGGCTTTGGGTGAGGGGTAGGGACCCGGTCTTTGATCGTCTTCTTCCTGGAGGAAGGCTTCTTGGCCGGCTGACTCTTCTTGGGAGTAGCTGGCCGAATGAAGTTCTAGATCTCGCCCTTAAAATTATTCATGAAGGTCATGAGTTCGTTCCTAGTGACGGGAGCAGAGCCCACTGCCGCCTGAGAAGCTCTAACCGGGTTGCCGGCTGGGTTGCTTGGAGCAACTTGGTTGTTATCCTGTTCCTTTTTATCCCTGGAACGGGTGTGCTTTGTTCGGAAGGACCCGTCTGGGGCCACATAGGTGTTGACTTCATAGTCATCACCACATTCATGGTCCGTCTGGACCTCAGGCTCGGCCGACGGCCGCTTGTCCTGGTCCGATGGTACAGGGTTAGAAGTCATCTCAGAAGTACTCTCCCCAAAGACGACGCTAATGTTTCGGGTTTTTTGATGTGTCCTGCGGGAGAGTTACAATTCCAAGAATGTCCTTCACCGCCTGTACCTGCAAAACCACGAAGTCTCCGGTTGGTCGGAGCTCCGCCTCCGGCGAACAAGTCATTTACGTACAGGAGGAAAAGAGTGTAAAAATGGTGAAATTACTTCTCACGTAATGGGAGAATTCCGCAATTAATATTGCTCGATTTTGGTTTAAGAGTGTATTGAATGTCTTGTATTGAATTCAATGTATTGAATTCAATGGTGTTGAATCAATTGCCATTAATGAGGATCTCCCCACTGTTTATAGTGGGGAGCCTTGGTTCCCCATTTAGGGTTCATGGGACACGTGTCAGCAGGGGATTGGAGCCCTGCTGACCAATGGCTGGGTGCCACGTGTCGCTTAGCCATAGGGCCACGTGGCTGGGGTATTTTTTACCCCAAACAATGGTAGCTTTACAAATCAATACCATACTCAATTTATTTATTTATTTTGGGTAAATGCAGTGGAAAAGACTATCCAAATTTTGAAGTCGACGTAGTTGCAATGGAAGATACAATGAGCAATGGAAGACAAAATCTTAAGCTACTAAATACAATTGTATTGATTGAGATTTTTGTAATGAGATAATTTTGTGTATTTTTTTCCTTTAATTGTGGATGCATGAGTGGTGCAATAGCCTAGTGGGTAGATTGATATTTTTCGTTTTTGGAATCCCGTAGTTTGAGATTTTATGTTAATGAAGATATTTTTTTCATCCACAAATGATATGCTTTTATAATTTTGGGATTTAAGGTAATTCTTCACATTTTAATTTAATTTTTTTAAAAAAGGCTATTTAAAGGTTACAAATGATTATAGGTTCAAATTAAAAAAAAAAAATCAACTAAATTATTTTTAAAAAAAATCAACTAAATTACTAAAAAGATCTATTCAATAAAAAAATTACAAACAAAACATCTATTCAGTTTGGTACATTTTTTTAAGTCATCATAAAAAGTATTCAGTTTCCCAATAACTATAATTGTTTAACCTTGTGATCGATAGATGTATTCATATATATTATTGAAACCCTTAATCCTAGCTAAACCCTATACTTGTTTATCAATGTTAAAACTCTTAACTATAAACCCTAAAATATACGTACGATCAATTTAATAGACATCATGGTATACTTGTGAAGTTGTGATTGATGAACATAAAAGGGCAATTGAGCGAAATTTTATGTTTATAAGTTGTGATAAAAAATTCTTATTAAACTTTTTAATTTTAGTATCAATGAGTTATCAGTGTGTTTCATTTCCTAGTAAAAAATAATATCATCTCGTGATCACAAAAATAATCTAAGTGATAAAAAAAAAAGTAGAAAAAATACACGTCAAGATAAAATAAATTAATCTGATCTAATAAGTATAAATATAAAAATTTGTTAATTTAATCAAATAAGTAAGTTGTACAATATTTATTTTTTTAAAAAAGGATGATATATGATTATGATTTTGTAGACTTTGTACGATTAACTCATGTATAATAATAAAAAAAAAAAAAAAAAAAAATGGCTATAAGATACATTGTACAATATAATATATAAGAAAGATACATTGTACAATAATATATTCAAGGTAAAATACGTTGCACAAGTAAATTCAATATAAGAACGCTGTGCAAATAAATTAATAATCCTCCAATTTTCAAAAAAAAAAAATTAAAAGTTCAGTAAACAAGATAATTAAGACCGGTACCAAATTTGGAGAATTGAAAAAGACTCTTCGTTTCCTTCATTTGTTCAATTCCAATGTTACTTATTCCAATGCTACATCCCATTTCAAAATCTGTAAGTCTTACAAGATTCCTTCCTTTAAATTATATAAATTTTGAGTTTATCCATCCCATTCTCACAACCAGTATACCCTAAAAAAAATCTTTGTGAAGAAGAAAAAAAACATGAGTTGTTCAAAGTTTGTTGAAGTTTCACCCAGTTCAATGAATACCTTGTACCAAAACATTGCTGATAATCATAACGAGTTGAAAATGGAAATTAAGGAGTTTTTTAGGAGGTTTATGGAGTGTTGGGAACATTAAGAAAGTCATTGCTATGGATGAACCTTTGGTCAAGCTTAATGAGATTTTTGAAGAACTCCAAGCTTGTTCAACTCCTTTGGCTGGTTCCAATACCCCTAAAAGGAAAAAGCAACTTTTTGGAGGTACCCTTCCCTCACAAAAGAAGGCTAAACAAGCTACTGACATGAAGATTATTTCGGTTGGGCGGAAGAACAAGGATGCTGCAGTTATGGTGGAAGATTTTGCTCTTGTGAAGAATGGGAAAATGTTCTATTAACCCATGGGGTTACCAACCTTATGAGGTGGATGCTGACATGTATGATGATGTAGCTATACCTTTTAATTGCTTGAATTATCATTAAATGCAATATTCCATTCATCTTTTCCAATGCTATTTCCCATTTACAATGCAAAACATCTGCCTTGATTTAAGGCATTCCAACGTGTTTTTCCAGGAGAAAGATCTGCTAACCTTGTATTTTTCCATTCTTTTTAGCATAATCTTAATTTAGTTTCGAAAATAAGAAGAGTAAAAAAATTTAAAAGCTTATGGAAACTAATTGTTATTTTAAAATATTACAAATTTTAACACTTCTGATTTTTTTTTTTTTTTTTTTAAGATAAAATAATTTTTCAACTTATTGGTTTGTTTATTTTTTTTTTAAGTAAAATAAAAAAAAAATCGTCCAAATTAACAATAATACATTGCAATGTATTCATTATTTTTTTTTTAATAAGAATACATAGTCAATACATAATCTTGATTGCTGAAGCTCCTGCTACTTCCTGTCGTGAGCTGTTCTGTTGGGTGGCGAGTAAAATTGACAAAGGCCAGCTTCGTGTTTTCTCTTCTTTAGCGTGGGCTGCTACTGGATTAGTTTCTTTCTGTGAGGAATACGGGGTGTATAATACCAAAGTGCGGGGGAGTAATATGGTAGCTGATGCTAGAGGTGGGTGCCACCTGTGGGCCGGTCTGTTAAGGTGAATGTAGATGCTGCGGATTATGGTGATGCGGGGGTGGGATTAGGTGCGGTGATTCGTGATCAAAATGTTGGCCACAGCTGTGAAGCGCATGAGCTGCTGTTGGGAGCCTGCAATGGCAGAGGCAGCTGCTGCATTATTTGGACTGATGGTGGCGAGAAGCTTGGGGTATCTGGACTTGGTGCTTGAGTGCGATGTTGTCAACGTGGTACATGCTATTAGAAAACAACAGGAATGAGCTGCTACTATACTTATTTTCTTCGAGGATATTTTTAGAGTTTGTAAGTCTCTTAATAGCTTCAATTGTGTTCATGTTAGTAATACGGTAGCCCACTTTGTTGCAAGATGGGAAATTAACATTAACTCGGCTCGCATTTGTACGAACTTTTTCCCCCAAAGTTTTCTTGCTGTGGCGAACCTCGATTTGATTAATTAAATTACTCTTTTCGTTGCTAAAAAAAAATAAGATTATGGACATTTAAAAATCATATAATGAACATCATAATAGATACACACGACCAAGTTGAATATTATAACAAAATATAAAAATATATAATTAGTTATTTAGAGAATTTTTTTAAAAAAGAAAGAGAACAAAATAAATAATATTGGAATTTGAAATTTGAAAATGAAATCTTGATAAAAATAATTTTAGAGAGAGAAATTATAAAAAAAATTGAATATTTTGAAATGATTTGACATTAAATACGTGGTAAAAATCAATTGGTAATTATCTTTTACCTTTTTTAAAAACTGTTTCACCAAAATGTCACGTTCTTTATATTTCAATGCTCTGTTCTTTTATAAAGTCGTGATGTTCATTACAAATATAAGTTATGTTCTTTCCGCTTTGTTTTTTTTAAACTAGTGTACCAACCAACGATTAATGACCAAGTAATAACCCCTATAACACTAACAAAATAACTCTTGTAATAGTAAATGACACGATTTGACCAGCTACGTATAAAAGTTTGTGATCAAATATATTATAAATGGATCTTATTTTATAGAACTTTTTAAAACGAATTTGATGATGGAAATAGAATTGAGTTAGAGGATATTTATTAAAAGTTATGGTTAATTTTGTATATATAAAATATTAGAATTTTATCGATAATAATACTCTATACAACAATTTTATCTTAAAAAATATATCCAAAAATCGCTTACTTAGCATCATATGTGTCACAATAATACCTATTTATTTCCTACGTGGCGCAACATTTGACAAAAAACTGGAATGCCAAGTGTCGCTGTCTCATCGCCTGACTGCGGACTGACTTTATTTATTAGTGATATGATGTGATATGATATGATGTACCAAGCATGGTACATCCAGCCTTTTATTTATTTATTATAAAAAAGCGGAATGAACATATAGTTGTTTTGTAAAAAACATTCGGCTTTATGTTCTTTTTGTATAACTAAAGAACATCCGTAATATTAATAAAGAACATGATAATATTATGTAATGAACATTATTTATATTCACCCACCATATAACCAAAAGATAAAATTCAAAGAACATTTCACCATGAATAATGAAATTATGTCACAAATAAAAGTACATTTACACTAACAATCAAAGAACATGGAGATAAAGACATTATTTAATAGTATGTTCATTTCACTCCAGGTATATGTTCATTACAATTTAATTAATAGTATGTTCTATTCACTGTAACTATATGTTCATTACATTTCTATAAAAAATATATATATATGAAACATATGTACCATGCGCATGGTACATACGCCTCTACGAACCAAGCATTGTTATTATAAATCTTTTATACACTATTCTTAAAAATAAAAATAAATAAATAAATAAAAATTTTACTCCCTCTGTCACATAATACATGAGACGTTGGACTTTATTTCACTATTCATGCATTAGGTTTGACAATAATTTTTTTACTAACATAATAAAATATTTTATCGTAAAATATGTTTTTAGATAGGTTTTAATATAAAGTTTAATAATATAATTTTTAAAATAATTTTAATTAATATTTAATTATATAAAAATAAAGTCAAACTAATGCATTGACATATGTACAATGTTTGACTATATCATATATTATGAGATAGAAGGAGTATAAACTAATACTCTGTTACGGAGTATTAATTTCCACTAGACCACTACATGTACACAACATGTTACTCCGTATATCTTTTACTTAGGTTTATTATTTTTTAATTTACCATATATTTTCTAGAGTTTGGCTAATGTGACCATTTGATTTAATTTAGTTGTTGTAATATAGACTATAGAGTAGTATTAAAATATTATATCTTCAACCCATTCAAAATTCAAATACTTCACGACGCGTGATTTAATCTCATTTATAAGGACTAAACTGGTGTGCGTTTGATTGTTTTTTCGTAATGTATTGACAGTCATCTTGAAAATTTAATATTTTGAAAAAAGATTTGTTTTAGGAGAATCATATTAAAAAATGAGAAGGTATTGGGTGCGGACTGCTACACGCAGATTTGCGTGCGGCAGACTTGGCTGATATATTTTACTTGTTAGCTAATATGTTTCATGTGTTGGTTGATATGTTCAATTTGTTGGCTGATATGGTTTTTGTGTTGGTTAATATATATTCTTTTTGTTGGCTGATATGTTTTTTTTTCTTCTTCCTTTTATTGGCTGATATCAGACATCATTTGGCTTATATGTTTCTTTAATTGACTGATATATTTATTTTCTTGGCTAATATGTATATTTTAATTGAATTGTTGGCCGCTTATATGTTTCATTTTCTTGGCTGATATGTTTATTTTGTTAGCTTATCTGTTGCTTTTGTTTGCTTATTTCATCTTTTTGTTGGCTGATATGCTTCATTTGTTGGCTGATATGTTTCTTCTGTTGGCTGATAGGTATCTTTTGTCGTTGGCTGATATATTCCTCTTGCTGACTGATATGTATCTTTTGTTGGCTGATATATTCCTTTTATTGGCTGATACGTTTTTATTAATGTCTTTAATGGTTAACTGATATCAAACATCAATTGGCTGATGTACGAAGTATATACAAGTACAAACTATTTATATTTCCTTCTCTCTCCTCTTTCCCCCTCTCCCTCTTCCTCTCTTTCTTTCTCTCTCCTGTTAGCAGTTCCTCTTTCCCCCTCTTCCTCTCTTTCTTTCTAAAATCAACCACAAATCCTCACGTGAACCCACCGCACCCACCAACCACCAACCACCAACCACCGAACCCATCCGGCCACCACCACCTCTACCTTAAGCCGAACCCACCAAATCACCAACCACCGAACCCACCAAAGCAGCCCCAGCCACCACCAGCGAAAACAACCAGCCTACTCCCCGAAAACAACCACAACTCCCACAGTCTGCAATTGAGCCACCACCGAACTCGCAGTCCCGATTTCAATTCAAAGTGTCCACCAATCAGTCACAACCAACGAATCGCGGCTGCTTCTCCGGGGAACAATACTCCCTATTGAAGCAGAACGTTGATGCTTTGAAAATCATTCAATTAGGGTTAATGATTGATTGATTTTGTGGGTGTTAATGAAAATTATGAATGAAAAATAAAATAAAATCGAAGGAGTAAAGTAAAAAGGAGGAGAGAAGAGGAGAGAGAAAGAGAAGGGAAGAGAGCCGCACCCACTAGTTTGTGTTCAAAAATTCAACTATTGACTATTTAACAAAAAATTCTAATTTATATCAAGAAAAACTATACAATTTTTCAAACTTTCAAATTAAAATTGTTAAATTATCTTATGATATGTAACAAATTATACAATTAAAAATTAATCATCTTATCTAAGTTAACTATAATTTAGTTGGTTAAATTCACAAAAAAATAAATAAATAGCTAAGGTGGTAAGATTTGTATCGTAACATTTGTTAGTCTAATTCATGTTGTGGAGGTGACAAGACATGTTTATAGTGCTTAAAGAAGTGACACGTGGCATATATTGATGACTTGACATGTTTATAGAGCTTGAAAGGGTGACACGTGACACATATTTTGTTTTAGGAACGCTTTTAAATAAATAAAATAAATAAATAAATAAATAAAAGTTTAGATTTAATTCCTAAAAGCTTAACATTAACGGTCCAAGAATCATCATAGGACACAAGGCGTCGGCGTGCATGCGTACTATAATTTCGACACTTCCCTAGATGCTGTTATACTAGCAATAATTTTATTTAATTTTTTAGATATATATTTATTGCAATAGTTAAGTATACATGAAATAAATTAGTTGTAACACTGGATAATCAAACGGTTAAACGGCTTATCTTATCTTAAAAAAAAAAACCTTTCGTCTACCTAGCTAGGAAGAGTAGAATTGACGCTTATATATTATCCAAGATATAAGCCTTATGAACAGTTTGAACACCACTATATAAACCTTTCAACTTCATAATATTCTTAGAATTTTATCGATTATTATGGATGGCATTATTTGTTTATCATTAGACGTGGAAGCTAAAAGCAACGACGTTGTTATTGATGATGCAAAGGAAGAAAACCAATTTGGGTTAGTTGCAATGAAAAAGCTTGGAAATCTTGGTGTTCAAAAGAAGATGCTTGTTCTTGATTTGAATGGCTTGCTCATACATCGTGCTCACCGCGGTAATAAGTCTGAAATCCCTCAAAACCGACAACCTGATGGGGTTTATAGGCAACGCTTAGGTGTGTTTTATTCAATCACCTAAACTTATTCTTGTAACATAGTTTTTTAAAAAAAGTGACTCGTCTTTTAGAATGTTATGAATATTTTGTTGTATCTTTTTTTTTGTGCAGTTTATAGGAGGCCTTTTCTTGAAGAGTTTATGAAATTCTGCCTTGAGAGATTTGAAGTAGGAATATGGTCTTCTGCTAAAGAGTATGTTTTTGTCATGCCTAAAAATAAACATAAGTTTTTGTCAATCCATAATATTGGTAGAGAGATAAAGAATGTAACATATATATGGTGATCAAATATGTAGGGGTAACGTTGATGGTATCTTTGATTGTGCTTTCAAGGGATTTATGAGGAGCAGCTTCTTGTTTATTTGGGTTAGTACGTCTTGTGATTATTTCTATCCTCGTATGTCTTTTGTTTAACTGTCTATTACATCTACCTACTGTCGAAGAATAACTAGACCATCAGGTTACTAAAGAGAATCACGATGTTTTCGTTAGAAAATAATTATGGGGATGAAGAATTAGGGACGTGTTTACACTGTCCTTAAAGCAATTTTAACCCCCAATATGATTGCTATGGGGCATCATATTAGAACAATTTTAGTTGTTTATATGATTGGCTTGAATTCTATTATTCCTGAAATATGGGATACTGCAGGATCAACGTAGTTGTACTGACTCCGGGTTCAAGTCAATGGAGAAGAAATATAAGCCTCTTTTTTTCAAAGAACTCAAGAAACTTTGGCAGACCTCGGCTCCTCTCAAAGCAGGGCTTCTGTTTTCTGAATCAAACACTTTGCTGATAGATGATGAGCCTTACAAAGGCCTTCTGAATCCGGTATTAAGTTAATTCATGTCTTTTTTAACTAGCAGTAAATTCGATAAATTAATCTTATGATCAAGTTAGAATGAAGGCGAAAGTCTTATCCTTGCAGCCAAACACTGGCATATATCCCGGGAAGTATGATGCAGGAGATTTGACTGATGATTTTCTAGGTAAGAAACTAAATCAGGTTTACCAAATACAAAGATTTTGGATGATTTATGAGTTTAATTAATTGATTTGTTTCCGTTGTTAACAAGATCCGAAGAGGGAATTCAGTTCTTATTTAGAAGGCTTAGCACATGCTGAGGATGTTCCATCATATGTCAAAGCGTATCGTTTCGGACAGCCTGCTATAGGACCACAACATCCTGATTGGAACTACTATTCCAATGTTCTACATCATGCAGGGGTGTAACAGGTTAAATTTGATGTCAAGGCGAAATATATCAGTCAAAAAAAGCTTTTAGGATAAATTTGGTGAATGTAATTGTTGAAAATTCTGCTGTGTTTTGTGAATCTATGCTACAAAATTGCACGTTGTGATCGAGTAACATTGATGGCTATTACTATCAACTTAAATTATGGTATTGTGCTAAAATTACATGTGTTGTTTTGTGATGTAAAATACAGTAGGGTATAATCCTTCAATTTGTGGAATAATTTACAAGCAAACAAATTGAAGTGGTCACAGATTGGCATGGTTATTAAGCTGGTTGGATCAATTCAAGTTAGATCATAAGTGGATCACTTAATAATGGGCCGAAAAAATTGGGCTAAAAAAAATTTGGGCTTTAGGCTATGGTTATAATCGTATTTAATTAAGGTCTCACTCAAATCTAACCATGTGCTAATGTATAGCAACCAAGCAAGCTTAGTGAAGTTGGTGGGGAATTCGCTTTGTGACCTTGAGGTCACGAGTTTGAGCCCCACCAACTACAATTGCTTTATTTTTCTTTTGTCAAATCTATTGGT
Source organism: Chenopodium quinoa (assembly GCF_001683475.1). Lineage (NCBI taxonomy): Eukaryota > Viridiplantae > Streptophyta > Magnoliopsida > Caryophyllales > Amaranthaceae > Chenopodium > Chenopodium quinoa. The sequence goes on from NW_018742980.1 coordinate 2,714,194, forward strand.
TTTTGGGTGAATTAATCTTTAGCAAAAACAAAAAAAGTTAGTGCGAAGTGGTTATTTTGACTGACTTTTTTGCTTGTTTGATTGACGGCTTTAACAATGGCTTTCGACTTTTAGTTTTTTCGTTTGGTCAAACAGACATTTTATATATTTGGTAATTAGTCTTTTCTTTGGCTAAAAAGCCAGTTTTTCTGCCAAAAGCTAGTAAGACTAGTTTTTTCTAATTGGCTTTTGGCTTTTGTTCTTTAATATTTCTTTAATGACCTTAATTTTCATTATTAGTATTTAGTAATTAACAATGAGTAATTAGTAGTTAATAGCTAATGATTAATTGTTAATAATAAATATTCTCTCCATCATTTAATTACAAGTCTGTATTCCTTTTATAGTGTCCCAAAATGTTGTGCCTATTTATAAAATATTACATAATCATTACTTACTTTTTACTTGCTCTGTTCTTTTTTACTTGACCTATTTCTTTTATCACGCTTGTCAATGTAGAAATTTAACGATCAATAACTTTAATTCTCCATAAGTTAAAATTATAAAAGTTATATATTATGATAGTACTTATGAGACAGATTTAACAAGGTCTCACACGAATATGTTTTTCCTTACATATTATTTACAAAAGATGGTCAAAGGAGGGGTGTTGAATAGTGTAAAAGTCAAAGCGGGTCAAGTAAAAAAGAACGGATGAAGTATTTTTTGCCATACAAAAAATACATACACCGAAAATATCATTACTTACTTTTTATCTTTCCTATAAAATATTCTCTATTTTTCATCTTTCCCATGTAATATTTCTCAACTATTTTCATCCTCTTTAATTCTTGTGGTTTTTTGTTTTTTTTTGAGAAATAGACTTATGACTAGTTTAAGTCCCGTACAATGCACGATTAGTTGTTATTAAATTTTATGAAGAGTTATTGTATTGAATTTTATAAAAAAATATTTTCATAATACTAACTCAAAAATAAATATAACTTTAATTTTATACCTAGTTGTACCAATGTCAAGATTAGTGACACTTAGATTGATTTATAAAAATAATAATAAAAAAAGGTCTATGAGGCTTTATAGGGAATTTTTCAAACTCAACCTTTTGAGCCCCACTGTGTTCATCACTACTAGAAAACGGCCGTTCTACGACAGAAAAATTCCCTCAGAATAACCCGAAATTCCGTCGAAACTGGCCGTTCATACCGTCATATAACATTTTGTAGGAATATCGTTGTATTCTGACGGAATTTCTGTCGGAACAGTCAGTTCCGACGAAATTTCCGACAGAATGATGATTGTCGGAGTCAGAATTGACTTAAATGGAAAATCTGTCGCAAGGTTCTTGTTGAATTGACCACCTTAATATTTTGATGATTGACTTACATAAAACAAACTCTGACTAATGATGTTTATAAGTCTTGGTTGAATAGAAAGATTCAGGTATACGAATATATGTTCCGGAGTAGGAACAACAGAGTTTGGAAGACTTGATGATGAATGCAAGCTTTCAAGATGTCCTCACAACTCTATATACTTAGTTACTAGTGTATGAACTTAAGAAACAAAAGTGTTGGAAGGAATTAAGAAGAAACTCGAAGTTCCTGAAGGAACCTGAAGTTCCTGAAGGAACCTGACGATTGACTCAGAAAGTTTTAAACGAAAGTTTTAAAACGGTTTTCAAAACCCTTAATTTAAGGAAGTGATAAAATCAATTTTGAAAAAGATTTATTTTATAAATAAATAAAATCTAAATAATTCATTAATTTAAAAATATCTTTTTAAATTAATTAATTATTTATCTTTTAATTAATAAATAAATAATCATCTTTTTTAATTATTAATAATTATCTTTTTGAATAACTGATTTTTTGACTTGGTAAATATTAAGGATCACGTTGAACTTGGGAGTCAAGCTAAGGAAATCATGTTCCTCAACTTCCTCCACTTACATCCCAACTTCCCAGTCAAGGTGAACGTGGGATTGAGGGGGAAGTGGGAACTTGATGGAAGCTTGGTTTAACTCCCTATAAAAATAGATCAATGTTGAAGTTTTGAAAGTGTGGAAAAACAACTTCAGTTTTCTGAGCGTAAAAGTTTCTAAGTGTTTTGAAACCCGAGTTCCTTCCATCCTTAAGTCTCTTAAGTTATTTAGGAAATCCTTGTAATTAATGTGTAATTGGGATTGGGGTTGTGAGAATTGTAAAGTGTGAGTCCTGAGAGAGTACCTCATACTATACAAGTGATTCAGAGTCGAATCACAAAGAGAGAAGCTACGATTGAGGGATCGTAGTTTGGGTAACTTGAGTTCCTCACGGAACTTAAGTCTAGGCAGAATCTTAGTGCGTGTAATTATTTTTACATAGTGAAAGTATTCATTGCCTATCTCCTATGTCTTTTCTCTTAGTAGTAGATTTAATTCCGCAAAATTTATCATAGTCTACCTACTCTACAATTCACCCCTCCTCTTGTAGTATACATTGTTCTATCAGTTCTTACGGAAAGATTTCCGTCGTTATACGTAACATTCCGACAAAATTTTCCGTCGGAAACTGCTATGCTTCTGACGGAAAAAAAAAAACAGCCCCATCCACCCAGATCCACCACTGCCCACTCCCCTGCTCACCACCCCAACCCACCTCACCGCCATCCCTTAACCCACCAACGACACCACCACACCACGACCCACACCAAACCCCACCGAAACCACCCCAACAGCAGCCCACCCAACACCACCGACACCACCACAATCCCTCCCACACCAAACCGAAGCCACCACACCACACCAGCCTCCACCCCACCACCACCGACACCACCACAGTCCACCACCCACACAAAAAACGCTAACAAAAACACGAATTAACCCAAAAAACCCAAAAAAAATGGAAAATCAATCCCACAAAACCGAAAATTAACCCCAAACATGCGAAAATTAATCCCAAAAACACGAATTTTAATGCATAATTGTTGTACTAATACTTCAATTTACTGGATCCCCCCTGATGCAGGCACCATTAAGGTGAACACATATGCTCACATGGCTGCTAGGAATAGGCCTGGGCGTATCTCTGCGAGATGAGAATGGTGGTCTGGTGGCTGGTGCGAAGTATGTCGTGAGTGCAAGATGGGTGGTAGAGCAAGCTGAAATTGCTGCTGCGAGACTTGGAGTTCAGGTTGCACGTCAGTTGGGATATATGAGCATTGTTCTAGAATGTGATGTGCTAACAGTGGTGTAGTCGTGCAGACGATCAACAACGAGCCTTTGGGATACTCTCTTTTGATGTTGCTCTATGAGGATGTTAAGAGAATGAAATCTGATTTTATGTCTTTTAATTGTTGTCATGTTCGGAGGTCGGGTAATACTCTTGCGCACTTTGTTGCTAAATATAATGTTAGTGATACAACGTATGTATGGCTTGACAATTTCCCTCATAGCTTTATCACTTTGGCGGAGATTGATTTGATTTAATAAAATTGCACGGCTAACGTTTTTTAAGAAAAAAAATATTAAAAATAAGTAGTTATCAATTGGTAATAAGAATTTATTACTAATTAATTAAAAAATTAGCTAGAATAAATTAAATAATTGCTAATTTAATAAATAATTAATATTCCTCAATAAATGTTAATTATTTATTAATATTACTCGTTATATAATAATAAATTTACAACAATAAATTGTTTATGAATACTTATTTATAATTTTTATTCGTTATAACCTAATAGATAAGTAATTAATAAGTATGCCTTTTCAACTAGTATTTCATATTGAGTACTAATACTCCTCATAAATGAATAAGTACACATAATGATGTTCTTTAACGTCGTTTTGCATAGTTGAATAAATACACATAATAATTTTACCAAACACATTTATATACAATCAATGGTCAAACAACTGGTGCAAATAACCCATGCTAACAGCTAGTCAAACAAGCCAATTAAGTTAAACAATCGGTAGCCAACTGGCAACCAACTGCCAATTCCCAAACAAGGCCTTCACCATAAGACTTAGGGGGTTTGCAATTTCAAATATCGGATCCAATCCGATCAAAAATTTTGGATCGGTAAAAATGCAATCCTTAATTGATACAAAATATTCAAATCAGATCAGTGGGTTTTCGATACAAAATCACCGGAAATTTAGATCAAATTATAAATTTTAGATCAAAATTTTCAAATCAGCTCGATCAGTGGGTTTGCAAATCCGTGTCCTATCCAAAAACTTGATTTTAAATATTTTTATACGAAATCCATTCTATGATATTTGACACAAAAAACCTGTTCGGACATCGAAATTTCGGATTGAATCACTAGATTTTCGAAACTGGTCAAACAGTTCAAATACCTTTGCACAACCCAAATATGAGCAGTAATTTTGACAACATGATGGCCAAACTCCATTAAAAAAACAAAAAAAAAAAAAAAAACAATAAAAAAGAGGAGGAAAGACCAATCCCAAACAAAACAATAATGCAGATGGAAACCAGAAAAATTGGAACCTAATGAACAAAGAAGAACAATAAACCTTTCATAATCAACCATTACAGCTAAAAGTAAATGTAATGTCTGAATTCCAAGAAACTGGATCATACAACAAATGAACAACCTAAAGTAGTTCAAATTTCCAGCTCAAATTAAAATAAAACCTTTTCTAATAAAAACTACCTTAATCTCAACAACACCTACTAAAGACTAAGGACCTCAGCACCAACAGAACAAAAGAGACCGAAAACCTCACTCCTCATCAGGTACAGTCACATTGATGTCAGGGTACATTCTCTCCTGCGGTGGTGGCTGCGATTTGTTACCCCAAACCTCGAGTACAATTATGTCATCATCGACTTCACCCTGAGTTTGAACTGGCATTGGAGGTACTGCTGGTGCGCCAACTCCATTTCCTAGTGAAACAGGCTGCAGGATCGGTATTTCTGCAGGCATTGCATCAGGAGAAGCAGGGATAGCAGCTGCAGTTTGTGGAATGAAGGTACCAATAACCAACTAATAGAAATTGAAACATAAAGCTTAATCAGAAAGAGAAAGAAGTCAAAGAACCATATCTAATGGATGAAACTGAAATATGCAATGTACTCATTTTGAAAAATTCAGTTGTTTCGAAGTTTGTCATTTGTTTAAACCTTTTAAGTATTAGAATTAGTTTGTTTGTGGCCGAGATTATATGAAAGATTGACACTAACTTGAATTGGGGTTGCGGAAATAAGCAAGCCATCAACCCTGCCACCAACTACTTTACCATCAGGGCCAGCGAGTGAGACGCTTATACCACCAGTCGTGGTTGTGACCCCATTAACTTCATTCGTTTTGTATGATCCAGTTAAGGACAATAACTGATAGCGACCCTGTACCAAAGTTGATTGTTGAGATAAGTAAACTACAATTTCAATGAATTTTACAAATGCATATCCTATCGAACTAAAGCACCAATATACAACATAAAAGAGGGATAAAAAAGTCATTTAGTCCAATTTTAAGGACATCCTTTCTTCATGCCTCACTAGCAGGACAGGCCTTAAAACCATATCTCGTGCCCAAACCCGCAATATAGTAGCAAGGTTTTTCGGGCCGGTTCACGTTTTTAAATAAAAATGCGTTTTTAGGCTTACTCGGTCCAAACCCGCCCTATTTTTGGGTCGGGCTAGCGGGGCGGGCTGATGTTGATGTACAATACTTTAGCAAAAAGCTAAGTTAATCAAATTATAGACCCCATATATATGATAAATAACAACGTATTTGTAGAATACATGCTACTTTGTATAATTCTCTACACAACAATAGAAATTACCCTTAATGTAAACCAAGTAACAAATACAAAGCTTGATTTTTTTTTATACCTGTTATGATTTTTTTTTTTTTTTCCACTTATACAAATGGAAACAAGATATATTAATTTAGGGATATAAGAGTCCATCAAAACATAAGGACAAATCTCAAGGATAATGATTTACCAACACATGCTCGACACCAAAGGGAATTAATCTAGCATGTTAAAACACCTAATGGCATGCACAGAAAACTGCGCGTACAACAAATTGATGATATGATGAATTAACTATTTATAACATAACACCCACAAAGGCCAGGACCATAAACATGAGCACCAAGAATCTTCGTAGAACACAGATTTCAAAGGCAAAACATGACCATTTTGTAACTCTTAGATCAATTTAATATCTCAAGATTGCAAAATAGAATATCACAACCTGGGTTGATAACTCGTAAAATTACACCACCCACCCCCCCTTCCTCCAATCCGCTTCTTTTCAAGCAAATATTGAACACATCAATTTTTATGTGTACCGTTACTTGTCGATTTAACAGACGGAGTGTCAATGCAATACAAATCGATTTCAAAACCCAATTCAATAACTACCAACATAATTAATTCCGTGAATAACTTTAAATGACACTTAATAAGTACCTCATAACCAATGACGCCACCAGCAATTCCCGGTCGGCAAACAGTAACACTTGAGATTTCACCACTAGCAGAGAAAACTAAAACTGATCGGGCTCCTGTTGAGCCAATCAAAAAGAGTTTAGCTGCTATATCCTGCAAAAAAAAAAAAAAAAAAAAACAAAACAAAACGTTACAACAAACAAGTCCAATTATACATCTACAACTTCCTGCTACAATTAGGTGTAATGTAAGTATGTAACTGTAACAATTATATTATTATTACCTTTTTATATATGTATACTTTTTTTTTTTAAATGAAATTAATTAGGTGTAAGAATGTAGTTAAACAAGAAATTTATAATACCTCTCCAGCTTTTAACATTATGACTTGAAGGGTGAAGTGCATCCGTTCTGAGTTTGCTATTCCACCTCCTTTTACCACACAATTATAAAAAGTCAATTTTCTTAAATCATTAATTAAAAATTTAAAGAAAATTTGTCTAAAAGATACTTATATGTTCACTTTTTTGTGAAAAAGGACTATATATGTTCAAAGTGGTGAAAAAGGTCTTTATAAGTTACTTTTGTTGTGAGGAAGTATCTTGACTTCGGAATATAGCTGCTGACATCAATTCACTTTTCCAGCATTGACCATCATGTGACATGCACGTGATGCTTAAAAAATGTTTTTTTTTTCTTTCTTCCCATGATTTTAAGGAAAGAGAAGAAATTTTGAGAGAAAATTTGAGGATAGAAAGAGAGAGAATGTGAACATGTGGGAAAAAAATGAACGAAATGGTCTTCTTAAAACATCACGTGCCACGTGCGTGATGGTCAACATCGGAAAATTAAAGTGTATGACCATGTTCCAACGTCAAGGTCCCTCTTCACAACAAAAGTGATTTATAAGAACCTTTTTCACCACTTTAAACATATAAGGTCCTTTTCGAAAAAAAGTGAACATATAAGTAGCTTTCTAACAAATTTTCCAAAATTTAATCATGCATTAAAAAAAAAATTAAAAGTAATTTTTCTAGATACCAATGAGTACCACCGAGATCAAGAAAATAATAGTGCTTATGATAATTAAAGTAAGACTGCAATTACAAAGGATTTCTAGCATCGGATTAATTAATTAGAATTTATATAATTACTTAAAATTGTATAGATATTTAATCTCAATTCTAAAAGTAAGACCATTATTTGACTTCGTGATTTAGTACATTAAAATTACGGATTTATTTTGTCCCAAAAAACTTATTGAAGTTTTTTTTTTTTTGAATGATATAAGAAGTAATTCATTAAAAACCAATATAATTAATATAAGAATAAAAATTACCATAATGATCAATATAATTATTGTCGGTCTCCAATGAACATCTTTGACCATGAATAATTCTGGTTGTGTATAAGTGAAATTTGTAAAAAGTTGATTTTTATAAGAAGAAATTTATAAGAAGGAGAATCTAATATGATATCACGTGCTAATTTATTTATATTGTATACCTCATAAAATATGGTCAAAGTTATTTTATTTTGACCACATGAATAGTAATTGAGTCAAACTTTCAGCAACAGAGGTAGTACAATTACTCTATCATTAATCAAGTCATGAATTTTAGCTGTCAAGCTTTTAGAAATTAGTCAAGCAAACAAGAAAAAAGTCACTTGTAAGAAAAAAACAATATAATTTAAAACCAAGAACATTAAATAAATAATTCCTGTCAAAAAAAAAATGAAAATAAAGTAAATAAAATCAAGTCATCAACCCAAAAAAAAATGCTCTTTTTAATTCATTTCTCTACTAATAAAAATTCTGCAAAAATCCAAAGAAAGAAAAAAAATAAACAAGAAAAAAAAATGTCACCTAGAAAAACAGGTTGGTAATAAGGTTGATTGTTCCAGTTAATTTGAGAAGAAGTAGCAGAAACTCTGTCTCGAGCTCTCCTAGGCCTCTGAAACACAAATGATGTCGTAAGAGCAAAGCCGGGAGGCGGAGACACCGCTCTTGAAGGTGGCGAAGAGATCCTGCTGCTGGAGGCGTACGAAGGGTGCAAATTCCCTAAAGCGTCGTACTTTCTTGGCCTTCCTCTCTTCCTCCTTGACGACCCCACCAACTTCCTGGAACTCGGCTCACCAGTAGTGAGTCCTCCGTTAGCAGGAATTGTTGCTGATGGGACGGAGTGCAAGTTGGTGCTTATGGGTGTTGGTGAACCGCTATCGGTGTTTTCGGGTGAGCCTGAAATAATGGGGCTGTTGTTTGACTCCATTGTTTTCGAATATGATTTCGAGGTTTTAGAGAGGTTTTAGAAGGAGTGGCGCTCTATTTGTTTCTCTCTTGTCTATTTCTCTCTTTTATTTTTCTCTTTAATTATTTTTTTTACTAGTTACTAGGGAGAGAGAATAATGAGAGAGAATTGATAAATTAAGAGGAGGAAATGACCCAATTTATAGTATTTTTGGGCATTAGGGTTGGGTAAAATTGGATAATATCAAACAATATTATTATTTTTAATTAATGTGTATTATTATTGAATATCACAAAAATCTTTTTTAAAAGTTAAAAAATGATGTGGTTTGGTTATATAATTGATTTTGTTAATTTATTTCTTAAATTGATTGGAATTGAAAAAGGATAGGCTTTGAGAAAATTAATATTATATTTTCTTAAAACAGTAAAATTAATTTATTAATAAAAAAAATAAGAATATGACATTTACAAAAGATATTCAAATATATTAGAAATACATAATATATTGAATCAAATAAAGAATTATTTCGCATTGCGAAACTAAGAGTGTTTATTTAAGAGTTCGTTCATTATTACTGTAATTTTTAATTTTTTGGCTTTTTTATTTTTAACAGTGATATAATATAAGAACAAAAAAGGAACACCAAAAAAAAAAGAAAATATAATAATAATATAGTCTTACCAATTGAATTCTAATTATTTAAAAAATGACAATAAAAAAGTGAAAGCAACTTTTTCTAGTTTTCTCTTTTTGATTTTTGTTTTCAAAAAAATACAAAATTGAAAACAAAAAACGACAATTGACAACCCTTAATTGGTTAAGACTTTTTTAGCTAATATAGTAACATTAAGAATTAGTGTCGTGAAAATAGAACTTAATTTATACATTGTAAATACCTGATGATGTCTAAACATACAAAGACAACTTTAATTATATATATGTCACTCTGCGCTGGCATTCTTACATTAAGTATTAAGATAAGTTTTGAATTTATTGATATTTTTTTAATAAATAATTCATAATAATTTAACCTTTCTAATTAATGAATTTGATTAATAATTCATTACATTTATATTGGTCAACTAATAATACATTATAGTGATACTGCTTTTGACTTTTTTTATATTAACAATGAATCTCGTGAGTAATTGACTGCTTTTAATTAATTGGATATTAACTGCAGATTTGCTGAGATTTTCTAATTTAAAAATAAAAACATGTTCATGTAGTAATTTATTGGCTTTAAGGCGGGGTAAAATTGGATAATATAAAATATTATTATTATTATAATTTATTAATGTGTATTGTTATTGCATGATCATATAATTAAAAGTTAAAAAATGATGTGGTTTGGTTAAATAATTGATTTTGTTGATTTATTTCTTAAATTGTTTGGAAAAAAGGATAGGCTTTGAAAAAATTAATATTATAATTTCTTAAAACAATAAAATTAATTCATTAATAAAAAGTCATACGAAATACGACATTTGCAAAAGATATTCGAATATAACAAATACATACCATATTGAATCAAATAAAGAATTGTGTCATATTGTGAAATTAAGAGAGTTTATTTAAGGGTTCATTCGGTAAAACTGTAATTTTAAATTTTTTGGTTTTTAGTTTTTAAAAGTTATATGATATAAAGAAAAAAAATAAAAATTAGTCTTACCAATTGAATTACGATTATTTTAAAAACTGACAACAAAGAAGTGAAAATTACATTTTTCTAGTTCTCTATTTTTGGTTTTTGTTTTTAGAAAAATACAAAATTTGAAACAAAAGACGGCAACGAACAACCCTTAATTGCATAAGTTTTTTTTCTTCTAATATAGTAAAATTAAGAATTAATATCGTGAAATTAGAACTTAATTATACATTGTAAATATCAAATGTTTTAAACATATACAAACATGGCTTAAATTATTTATATGTCATTCTGCGCTGGCATTCTTATACATTAAGTATTAATATGGGGATATGTTTTGAATTATTAAGATATCATAATAAATGATTCTCAATCATTTAACCTTTCAATTTAATGAATTTGACTAATAATATATTACATTTATATTGGTCAACTAATAATACATTACAGTGATATTCCCTGGTACTTTGTTTATAATCAAGCATCCTTGACTCATGGCCTAAACAACCATGCCATTCAAATAAAACCAACAACTATTATTCTTTTACTATAAATGTGAGTCTTTCTGTATGTAAACAGAATATTTATTAATTATGGAACACAATAATTATTATTTAAACAAAGCAGATGACCTTACAGCTGATGTAGCACCTACTTGCTTCATTCCAAGCGCGTAAGTCAATAACTTAGCTTAACTTCAATGGTTTGAGGTCACTTCGGAAGTGGAACTCTCAAACAGTGTCTAATACTTGTGAAAATAAGTAGCTAAGCAAACTACGATAACATAAACTCTTAGGTAGAACTGGAATCTCGTACTCCTCTTCTATGTTTCTTGTTCTTATATTTCTTATCATACATCATCTCATAACTTTAAGAATTGCTACTTTAAGTGTTTTGACTTTTATACTTTTTAGGCATAATTAAGCATCTAATGCACCGTAAAACAAAGTTCTATCTTTTCCTTTAATTCGTACTTGAATTACTACATTAATGAGTCCTACTCATTAGTGTATAAAGCGAAAAGATATGTTGGTTGTCAACTATTGACAATTTGAGTTTTCAACTCAATATTTCATGTTCATTAAAACTACCTAGTATTTTGAATGCATGATGTCCAACCGTCCTTTCGAAGTAAGCCATAAAAGTCATTTATGAGAAATTGTATTTTAGAAATACCTCTTCTTTCCTTGAGAACCATTCTCAAAAGATTTCCTTTTACCAGTCGTTGGAAACATTATAATTTGATTTAGAATTCTACAAATATAAGTACAAAGTACAACCATTTATCAAGATAACATAATAAGCATTGAAATACATGCAAATTAGCAATTTCAATTAACTTATTAACGTTCTATTCACACATTTATAAATTTGTCCCAATTAGGCGAGAATAAAATGATTCCAAGACCCCAAAAATCAAAATATGATTAAGTATGCTTTGGCTTGTCTTAACACTTAATATTTTAAGGTAAGCAATCCAATTGCTAATAGCTCTAAGCTATTCTTGGTTCGATAAATCGTTGCATCCAATGCTTCCTTGACGATTATCTCCTTTGCCACGACATCTAAGGACTCCTTTCTGATATCGTTTAGTTTCACAAAAATTAACATGTATATGATACCTTGCTTTAACAAGCCCACCAACATACCTTACTTTCCTAGGAAAGTAGTAATGCCTTGCTTTGGCATAGCCCATTACTATTTTCATTAGTTCCGTAAGTGTCATTTTGGAATGACAATTTTGACTCAATATTCTTTGGGACTTAGGGTTTCTATTTTGGTTTATTTAAGTGAACTAAATTAATCATTCAACATTCGAAATCCTAAACATGCATCTAATATCGCAATTATATATAAGGAAAACATATAAGGCATAAATAAAGATGCACTGGCAAACTACCATGAGCCCCTTGAAACTTGAAGCATCCAATCTTCAAAAGGCCTTCATTGCATCTTCTTGGCATCGTCTTCTTAGGAACGCCGTCTTGAGACACGACCACCAAAAATGCAAATACTAGAAAAACTAGGACTAATATAAATAATTTAAGTACAAAAATACTTAACAGCACGCAGTCTGTATTTAGATTTACAAAAATACAAAACAGATCGCAGTCCGTATTTACTATCCTAGTCGGGTCATACTAGTTGCCATTTTGTAAAACTTGCATTAGAATATCTACAATATTCGATTCCTCCATTCACTTCTAAAGTGAATGGTCCATGCATTTTACAAATAATTCAAGCAACAATACAATACATTGTATCAAAACGAGCGCATACTAAATACTAACTTAGGTTGTTAATCCGATTAACGTGCCTAATTAAAACTAGTCAAGTTGTTTATTCGATTATGTGAACCAACGTAATAACAAAAGCACAAACAAGGGTTAATAAAGCTCAAAACGATTAATGAAGGTCCCACTAAATTCCAAATTCAACTTAATTAAAATTAATCGAATTAAAATTAATTAAGCCGATCAAATAAAATTTTGTCAAAATTTTGTAAGTAAGTGAAATACCGAGGCCTAGCCTCGTTTTACTTATAACCGCAAAATAAAACAAGGAAAAATTAATGGCTAAGAAAAACGGGGCCCATAGCACCATGCTAAGGCCACGGCCTTGCCATGCCTAGCAGCCCTACTGATCGTACGCACACAAGTGTTAGGCGCTGCCTAGAAGGCCCGACCTTGCGTGCCAAGTTGTTGTTGGGCGTTTTCTGGCAACTAGCACAGGCATGGCGCGCACACGCAAGTTGTTGCTGCTGTTGTGCTTGCCACATCGTGCCTTGCATCCTCGCAAGCCCTCCCCGCACCAAGCTTCCACACCATCGCGCACACACACGCACCAGCTCGGCAGCAACATGCGGGCTGCGCAAGCAGCCCTGCTAGTCGAGCTTGGTGCTCGAAACTTAAAGTTTCGAATTTTTAGTGCTCATGCCTCGGAATTTTATTCCAATTTTTGTGTAACTTTAAATTAATTCTAAATTGATTTTAGAACTAATATTTGAGCAATTTTGAAATTAAAACAAGTCCAACTTAAATAAATTCAATTTTAATGCAAAAACCAAAATTAATTCAAGAACCATTCTCTAAATTATTTTGGCTCAACTTGATGCAACAAAAATTGAGGGCTAGTCTCATGATTAATTTAACCATCCAATTAATAACGAGATTTGACAAAAATAGTTGAATAAATAAATAATCATCCAATGAAAATTTATCCAACACTTATGCACATATGAACATTACAACCTTCCAATATGAAGGGTATTAATATTTCAAGCACAAGTATGAACATTTAAGATTTTACCCAACTTTCAAATTGATTAGAACCTAAAATTTGTTCATTATGAACTTTAGCAAGTTAAGATTCAACCATTTAAACCATTAAAGATTGAATCTTTAACATTTTTAAGGGCTTCAAAAATCACATTCACCATAAACTTTCACACTACAAACTATTTATTTGTAAGAATCAAAACTTCCAAGTTTATGTGAAATTAAGAGCTATCCAAATTAAACAACCGATTTACAATATAAACGTGCTTAATAAGGAGTAAAATTGCAGAAGATTAATGGTATAATCAAACACATAATCCAACAATTGCATGCCATAATTGATCAAGGTTAAAGATTTAAAAATTTTCGATTTTAAAAGAAAAATCCCTCAAAAAACCACTTTCTTGGTGGATTTTGGCTTATGAAAGGTCATTTTTAACCAATTTGTGGATAAAGCATGATTTAGAATATCGATTCCACCAAAAAATCACTATATTGGAGTCGATATCTGTGTTCTTAGACCAAAACTAGCAAAAATACAATTTTAATCTAACTAAAAACGATGTCCTAATCTAATTAGGTTGCTAAACCAGAAATTTAAATCAATTTAAATCACCTTAATTAATTATTAGTCATAATAATTAAATGCACGCGGCTCGGATACTGCTGTTGGGTTTTACGGTGTCTAACAGCGCGCGGAAACAAAACCTGCCCAAAGATCTGTGCATAAATTAAAGCAACTAAACATGCATACAATTAATTAAACAATAAACACATAATAATAGAGAGAGAGAAAGAAAGAGAGGGAAAGAGGAAAAGACGATCATACCCTTGATGCTTGTTTTCCACTTAGCATGAGCACGAACTCACGAACGGAGAAAGAGCCTCAAACGCGACCCCTCCAACGTAGTCCACCCACGCGCCCAAACTTGGCTAATATTACCGACTAAGGTAATATTAACACTACTAACAAGAGGATCTCTTTATAAGGTTTTCTGAATAGTGATGCCTTGGATAGTGTTCAAATATTGCAAAGAATTCCTAAGGGAGGCCTTGGGTATTTATAGGAGAAGCATCTCCATCCCCTTGATATTCTATCAATGTGAGACTTTTGCAAAGTTTAGAAAAGCTAGTATTTAATTTAATTCTAAAATGAATTAAAAAGCTAGAACAAATAGTCAAGCAACAAGTGGAAATCACACGGGAGTGGTTAAGTGAGGACCACAAGGAGAGCCACAAGGCCTCCTTGTTCCCCAAGTCACCAAACCCACCAATCACAACAACTTATGATCGGTTAAGGCTTGGGCAACAAGGCTTGCCAAGGTGGCACCCTTTTGCCTTGGCTGGGCCTTATGCCTTGAGCACCAAGGTCAGCCTTTTCTGGCTGCCTTGTGCTCTCGGTTGGGCTAGCCAGCGAGGCCCATCGCAGCACAGCAGGCCTTGCACGCTTGTGGGCCGCTATTGCTTCTAGGCTTTGGAGAAGCCATCGCAAGCCAAGGCATAAGCCGGGCAGCTGCTGCTGCTTCTTGCTAGCCGCAACATATGCTAGCAAGGCCTGGCTAGCTACGCTAGTTGCTGGGCCCTGCTTGCGATGCCTGTGCACCACGCTCTCGGCCAGCAGGCCCCAGCCAGCCTACGCACGTGGTTTGCTGGGCTTGCGGCTAGTGCTTTGTTTGCAGCAGCATCAAGCTGGCCCTAGCCCTCGCACGGCTAGGCCGATGCGAGGCTAGGATTATACGCTTTGACTTGTTGTTTAACTTATTTGCATGTCTCGTCGCTTCCTAGAATCGAATCGACGTTTCGACGTTCGACTTCGAAGATCTAAGCTCGGAATCCGACGTCGGAGTACGTATCCTCTTGTTTGACATATTAAGGCCTTCGGCTTAATTCGTCGCCTTAGTTTGGTTGCACGCTTGGGTATGACCCGTTGGGTTTAGTGAAAGGAAAGCTGTGAGATTAATATAATTAATCTCACTGATCGGAGATGGCCTTTAGCCCGACTTTCCGATCACTTGACTTCACTGAATAATAAACTCCGTAATTGATTCTAAACCCTCTATCGGAATAATACACTTGTTCAAAGGACACCATTCCTTTCAAGAAATTCTACCAGGAAGGGCAGTTAGATTAATATATATTGGTGGCGATGAAATTCGTCAACTAATAAACAGTGATTGTCTGCCCTTGCGGTAGTGGTTGCTGTAAAGCGGCCAGCCACTGTGGCTAGCTTCAGTCAACCAACCGTGGTGGCCAGCAAGCCGTGCAGTTTGGCTTTTTCCAAAAAAAAAATGTTTTAAAAATATTTCGAAATAAAATCAGATTTTAATTTGGAGATAAATTCAATTTTCAAAAGTTGTTAATTTTAGTGATTATCCATAATTAAAGTGGTTAATTTTGGATAAAATCAGTTAGGATATTTTGAGCATATTCCAAAAGGATAATAATTGATTTAAATAATTTGATTATCTCATAATTAGATTTGGAAATAATTGATTTTAAAATTATTTAATTGGCTAATAATTAGGATAGAATCTCCTAAACTAGTTAGGATAATTATGGAAAATAAATATGATTCATCTTTCCATATTAAAATAAGATTTTATTCTATCTCTTTCCATATTTAAAATATTTGATATTTTATGGATGACAATGAATAATATATGATATTATCTAATTATGATTAAAAATATGAGATATTTTAGGAATCGCGTTGCCTTTATTATGAACATTCGATGTTGTAGTTTAGGCAAGCATGTTGAGTAATTTATTATATGGCACTTTTATATAATATATACGATATTATGTTTCTATATATAGACTGGTATGACCCATGGATTCTAAATACGATCTGCGCATCGTGACGTATTTTTGTAATCTAAATATGGTCTGCTTACCGTTAAGTATTTTGTAACTTTTCATTTAAATTAAATAGATTAGTTATTTAAATAGTTTAGTCCAAAGTAGCCCATGAAGTGAAGGCCCAAAGGAGCAAGGTGGATGAAGATCCATGAAGGTTCATGTGGGAGCTTTTCTCTAGTTTTCTTAGGACTAAGGGGCCATACTATGTCATGTTTTATTTATGCATTAGTAGATCATGCATGTTAGATTTTATTGATGTTTGTGATGATGCGCTAGATTTCACTAAATAATCTCAACATAATAAATCTAGGTCCCGGTAATATTAAGACTACTTTTCCAAATAGATCACATTCTATGAATTTAATTGGTTGTGCTTAACAAGGTTACCTAAAGCATTTAGAACCTTGAAGCAAAGGGTAATAATTAAATATGTGATGGTTAATTATTTAACCAAGAGTTACAAGAGTTGTAATCAGTAAAGAGTTTACTCACCTTGAAAATGTAATGCTTGATGGTAGGCCTCAGTCTGGTCAACTATTACACAAATAAAGGATCTTGGAATCACTTAAATTCAATTGGGATCATTTTATATTGAATAAAGTGTTTTAGGTAACCAATTTAATTCGTTTATGGTACTTTAATTTTCATTAAACATAATTATTTAACTTTGCCTTATTCTATAATAGATGGGTAGCCGTAACAATGACAACAACATTTTCGACCTTCGACCATTCCTTGAGAAGGATAGGTTGACAGGAGACAACTTTTCCAATTGGGAAAGAATGCTGAGACTTGTTTTGAAATCTGAAGGTAGAGAGGATGTCATTGACACCCCATTGCCTACACCTTTGCCAGAATATGCAACTAAGGCTCATAAGCTTAGGTATAAGGAGACTCTTGACAGAGTTGTGCTAATCACCTACTTGATGATAGCTACTATGGAGCCTGGCCTTCAAAAGCATTTTGAAGACCAGGATGCATACACCATCATTCAAGAACTCAAAGCCTTGTTTAAGAAATATGCACGAGTTGAGAGGTACAAGCTCCATCGAGAGATTTGGATTGTAAGATGGAGAAGGGTACAACAGTTCATGATCATGTTTTCAAAATGATTGGCCTAATTCAAATATGGAGAAACTGTGGCACCCATACAGCAATGAGATGGCTACTGACATCATTCTCTACTCACTTTCAGAATCTTTAATCAATTTATAATGAACTTTAACATGTCTGATGCTGAGAAGACTATAAATGAGTTGCATGCTATGCTGGTTAGTGTAGAGAAGCAAATCCCCAAGGACGTAAATAAAGAGGTTCTTATGGTCTAGAAAGGGAAGGGGTTCAAGAAGAATGGGCAAGGGGAAAATGCTAAGAGCAAGGGCAAGAAAATTACCAAGGCTCCTGAAAAGCCCAAAGCAACTCCAAATCCCAAGCCTGCAAGTGAAAGTGAAAGCTTTTACTGCAAGAAGAAAGGGCATTGGAAGCGCAATTGCCAAAAATATCTTGACTACCTCAAGAAGAATGGAGCATCGACCTCAGGTAATATGTTATAAACATTTTAACTTTCACTTAGGTATGTGATACCAAGTTGCAGTGCTAACATTAGTCATGTTGTGCAGAAACTGCAAAGAAGTGAGGCTAGCATTAGAAATGGAGCTTGAAGGTGCACGAGAAGTGTTCAAGTGGCCAGAGTTAGCTTTATAGTTTTATTTCTAATTATTTTAGACTATTTTCGGTTTTAATGAGACAATATTTCAATTTTTGTTGAAATACTGATTGGTTTTACTTGGCATGGAGAAGTGTTGATCCATGACAAGGTAATAAATTGTTTTCATTTTACTAGCTATTAGTTAATTCTGTTTGATGTAAGTAGATTACAAAAGCAAAATAGATGATTCAAAACTAAGCTACTTATAACATAGTAAGGTTAGGTAACATAAGCAAATTGTGCATCCAAAGATTACAAAATGGATGGACTCTTATTCTTATTTGATTATGAATCACTTGAGAATTGCGAGTCATGCTTATTAGGTAAGATGAGAAAATTACCTTTTAGTTGAAAGGGTTAAAGAGCTAATGACCTTTTGGAACACTTACATATGGATGTATGTGAACCAATAAGTTCAAAAGCTAGATATAGATTTAACTATTTCATTACTTTTGCTGACGATTATTTAAGTAAATATAGCTATATCTACTTAATGAAGCGAAAGTTGGAGTCATTGAAAAGTTCAAGGAATTCTAGAATGAAGTATTAATCAGCTTGAGAAAACAATTAAAGCCCTTCGATCTGATCATTGTGGTAAAATTTGACTCAAGAATTTTATGATCATCTAAGAGATTGTCGAATTACTTCACAATCAAAGGTGTGGTAGAAAGGAGGAATCGAATTGTGCTTGACTTAGTTTGATCCATATTGAGATTTAATGATCTTCACATATCATTCTGAGGATATGCATTAGAAAACAATTGCAAATATACTAAACAAGAAACCCATCCAAAGTAGTTGAGAAGACGCCATAAGATTATGGAGTGGAAATGTTCCAAAGTTGTCTTTTCTAAAGATTTTGGTTTATGAAATCTATGTAAAATGTTTACAAAGGTGATGAAATAGACCCTAAAATCAGATAAATGTTTCTTCATGGGTTATCACTTAGAAACAAATAGGTATTACTTCTACAATCGCGCAGATAACAAAAATGTTTGTTGCTCACGATGGTGTCTTTTTAGAAAGGAATTTCTTTCTACAAAGTCAAGTGGGAGTAAAGTGGCTCTCGAAGAGATTCGAGGCGAGCAACAAACGGATGTGGATAACACCATATCAGAAGCGAGGGCGCATGAGTCAACTAATTTGACAAATCATTATCGGAGCAAGCTAATTCGACTAGCGAGACTCTTATCGTCCCACTAGAATGAAAATTTTCAAAGAGTTGAAGGGTATATTTTTAATGTTTCTCATACCAGTAAGTAGGTAGTTCAGAATCAAAACAAACAGTTTATTAAAATTCTGATAAATGAGGATTCCAAAATTTTCTTATTAGAATATGAGGAACCCACAGCTTACAAGCAAGCTTTGTTGAGTACCAACTTAGGAAATGGCTTAAGGCCATAAAATCTAGAATGGACTCCATGTTAGGAAAATGATGTGTTAGTCCTAATAGACTTGCAAATGGGGTCAAACCCATTGGTTTCTTAAGTGTATTCGAATTCTTCTAGCGATTGCTAATTTTTCAATTACGAAATTTGGCAGTTGGATGTTAAAACCATCTTCTTGAAATGTTCGTAATGGAGGTGTGTATATTACACAACCTAAGGGTTTTGTAAATCCAGGAAATCCTAGAATGTTTTGGGAACTTCAGAAATCTATTCATGGATTGAAGTCAGCATCAAGGAGTTGGAACACTCGTTTTGATGAGGCAATCAAACAATTTGATTTCCATAAAGAACGAATAGAATCTTATGTATACAAGAAGTTTAGAGGGGGTAATCTTGTTTTCTTAATCTTGTATGTAGATGACATACTGTTCATAGGGAACAACATATCAATGCTTGAGTTAGTCAAGTAATGATCAAGGAGTTGTTTCTATATGAAAGACTTGTGAGATGTCGAGTACATATTGGGAATTAAGATTCATCGAGAAAGGTCTCAAAGGATGATTGAACTAAATCAAGAGACTTATGGTGGTAAGTTTCTTGACAGATTCGAAATGGAAGTCTCTAGGCAAGGATTTCTTCCCATGTCTCATGGTATTACGCTCAATAAAACTCAGATCAGTGCCTTCAAAAGCCAGAAAAGTTGAGTTGTATGGATAATGTACTTTATGCTTTTGCAATAGGGTCCATTAGGTATTCCATGATATGTACAAAGCTAGATGTTGCATATGCCTTGAGCATGTGTAGCAGGTTTCAAGCAAATTCAGAAGAAGTACATTAGAAAGTAGCTAAGAACAATTCCTTGAGTACTTGAGAAGGACCAAAGGATGTTTCTAGTTCTTGGTGGCAAAAGGAAATTGGTTGTCAACAAGGGTTATACGGATTCAAGTTTCCAAATAGACAAAGATGACTTTAGATTTGGATCTAGATACATTTTATGTTTGAATAGAGAAACAATGAGCTTGAAGAGTTTAAAGTAGAGCACTGTTACAGATTCAATGTCAGAATATGAAGTGTTTAGCTGCAGTAGAAGCAGTTAAGGAGGAAGTTTGGATCAAGTTGTTTTGTCACAAAATAGCACCATTTCCAAATCATAGGAGCCCAGGTCGCATTAAAAATCCAAACGAATAGATATGAAATATCACCTCACTTAAGAGATCATTGGCTAGCGGGATGTTAAGATCTGCAAAATTTTGACATGAGTGAGAATATCACTTATTTACTTATTAAACCCCTTCATAGACAAAAGTATTAGAGTCATACTAAGGCTCTTGAATTGAAGCAAGTTATGTAATTTAAGTTGTATATGTTTTGAGAAAACATATCACATGTAATACTAAGGCTCTTGAATTGAAGCAAGTTATGTAATTTAAGTTGTATATGTTTTGAGAAAACATATAACATAAGTAATACATTAACTTGCAAAATTATGTTTAATCAGAAATTTATTGTTTCTCTTATTTAATTATGGTTTTTGAAATTAAATAAAATGTCCAAAATAATTATGAATTGATGGGTTCATCAAATCGATGATTTGGTGAATGGAACCCCACATATGAACAAAATTCATATATTATTTAAGTTCCTAGTTCAAAATCATTAATTTGGACACATCCGCAAGGAGAATTTGGAGAAAAAGCTTGCCGCTCAGGCGGCTAAGAAGGTTAGATCGTCTGACTTATCTTTGATTTGTTTGCTTTATTCCCGTTTTGCTCGTTTCTTCGCCTGACCGTTTGTTACTTCGTTTCAGGATGGGAGCAAAGCTCCTCACTCCTTGCAGAAGTAGATTCGGCCGAGGCAGACTGTAGTGGAGCCTGCATCTAAGGTGCAGAAGACCCCATCCACCGCCCGGCCCTCTACCGGCGGTAAATTAATAAAGACCCCAGGCGGGTCTACTTCTGAAGCGGCCTCGAAAGAGTTCACGCCAATAAGGACCTCAACCGGTCCTTCTACTGACGGAGGCCAGAGAGGTCTCCAACAACAAGGTACCAATCCCTTCAACCTCCCGCTGCTTGACCTGCCCATGCGGGTTAAGTCTTATTCTCAGTCTAAGCCGGGAGATTCTCCAATCAGCCGGCAATCTATAGGCGGAGCATATGCAGCTTTCTCACCGTCTATTTCTGGTGCAGATAATTCCCCCCGCTGGCCGGATGCAGCTCAGTATGCCCGAGCCATGCTGAAAGCCGTCCCCCGGGACGAAAAGGAGGCGATCCCTGGGATCAACACCTTCAATGTCGACCGTGTAATGGTCGAGCTAGCTGATGTAAGCTGGAAGTACCCACCCGGCATTTTATTTGATGTATGCACATCCGATTTTTCTACTAACACCGGCTGTATTATTGCAGGCACTGCTGCGCGTGGAAGGGCTCAAAAAGGCCTACATACGCAAACAGGAGGAGGTAAGGAGAGCCAAACGCTCTGCGGATGACGCACATAACGTTGCTGAATATTCAATGATTGTGCATGACTTAGAAACTAAATCTATAATCATGCGACAAGCGGACCAGATCAAGACCCTCCAGAAAGCCCTCAATGACTCCAAGGTCAAATTGGACAATCTCAAGATGGCGTTAGACAATGCCGAGAAGGAGCACAAGGAACATGAGGAGCCCCTCAAACGGCTAGATCAGGCGGAGAAGACTAGCACCCGCCTGCAACAAGAGAATGACCGCCTGATCAAAGAGGCGGCTGCTGCAAAGGGCAACTTCCAGGCCATCCTTGAAGCAGAACAGAACCGACTCATTGAGGAGAATGAGCAAGACTGCGAGAACAGAATGAAGAGGGCGTTCTCCATTATCCATCCGGGTACAGACTACAACGTCTAGGAGTTCGCCTACAAATATGCAGATCTCGCCATTCTGGCTGAAGAGGAGGGTCAGCCAGGGCCTGAACCCTATGAGAGGTGGGTTGAGGCGGAGTTCAAAAGAATGGAGGAGGAAGCGGCTGCTAACGAGGAGGCTATTGAAGATGAGGTTGCTCCTGGCTCCGTCCCCATTTAACTGTCAAACCCGGAAGGGACTCAGGCTCCGAGTGACCGGGTGACTGTGTAGATAGAATAGCAACGACCTCCCGACCTGCGCGCCGTGCATTATCTTGTAATCGCGCCGGATGAGTCGGCTTATTCTGCCATTGTATTTTATTTTGAATATTAATATATATATATATATATATATATACATATATATATATATATTCTCACTGGCTGTGATGGTTTTGTTGAATGATTTCTCCTTATTTTCACTTTCAATTTTGCTTAGAAATTTCTTCAAGTACTATTGCCGTGCGAAACAGAGACGGGGTGGGGTTAGGCATATTGCCCCCCGGATAGGTGACTGGTAGAGCTGCACTCAGCCAGGCGGCTATCTGTATGCCCCCGGTTAGGGACCGATGATATTTAAACACGTACAACCCGAGTGAGAGCGCGACTTTTAAGTACCGTGTAGATTTTATTTTGCTAGGTTGCCGGCTGCGTTTTTTCGTTAGGTGCCCAAAGCTAGCATTGATAGCGAACCGTATGAGGTGCTTTTGCATAGAATTGAGTTATCATTAACATATTTATCCTGCGCCTGCCTCCTCAGAAGGGGCAGACGGCGGTTTAGATGTACTAGGAGTACCGGCTGCCTTTTTCGGGGCTAGCTTCTGTCGGTACTGCTTTTCAAAGAGAAAGCCGGCTGTACTTTTGGGAGAGCTAGTCAGCTATTCTTTGATGCAATGGATCATTCAGGCGGAAATAACCGACTTGATTTCCATTTATTATATCCGCCTGAGTTTTGACCACTAGAACAATTTACCACCCATAAGGGAGATGCACTCTTCAGTGAATTCACCCGAATGGGCGTCACCGGATTGTGCCGCTTGGGTAATGCCCAAGACATGGCGCATGAAAATTAAATGTTGAAAGCCGCTTGTGTTAAGCACAAGACCTTCCATATGAAAATTAAATGATGAAAGCCGCTTGTGTTAAGCACAAGACATGGCATGGGTATATAAAAATGTAATGAACCAAACTGTTTCCATTAATCATACGGTAATTACAAGAGATTTACAATTCTTAGAAGTAGTACTTTTTTAAGTTGTCTACATTCCAAGTTCTACGCAACTTTCTACCGTCTTGGGTCTCCAGGCGGTATGTGCCATTTCTAAGTTATTCAAAAATACGATAGGGGCCCTCCCAATTTAGGGTTAGCTTTCCCTGCTCATTTGCCCTATCAGTTGCTTCCATTTTGCGGAGTACAAAGTCCCCTACTTTTAAGGGCCGCTTGTGTACTCGTTTGTTGTAGGCTCTAGTCATTCTCAGACGGTAGACCTCTTGTCGTAAGGCGGCGCTGCCCCTTCTTTCTGGAAGAGCATCCAGGGCAAGACGCATGGCCTCCCAATTGGCCTCCTCATCATACAACATGACACGGAGAGTTGGTTCATAATGATCAATAGGGAGAACAGCCTCAAAGCCGTATGTCATAAGGAACAGGGTTTCACCGGTTGCCCCTTTCTCAGTTGTTCTGATAGCCCAAAGAACATGAGGCAACTCCTCTTCCCATAGACCACCAGCCCTTTCAACTTTCCTCTTAATGTCGTCTGAGATAATCTTATTGAAGGCCTCAACTTGTCCGTTTGCCTGGGGCCGGCCTACAGACACAAAGCAATGGGAGATACCCTGATCCCCCAACCAGTCCTTGAGCACAGGCGTTTCAAATTGAGGACCATTGTCGAAGACCATAGACATAGGGACCCCAAACCGGGTGATGATGTTTCTCCAAATGAAGGAGATCACATCCTTGGTCTTTATGCCTTTGACCGCTTCTGCTTCAACCCATTTGGTGAAGTAGTCTACGGCTACCAAAATGTAGCGCCGACCGCCTGAAGCAGGCGTGTAAGGTCCCAAGATATCCATCCCCCATTTTGCAAACGGGACCGGACTGTGTATAGCTGTAAGGTCTGTTGCCGGACGATGTATCAACCGGCCAAACCGTTGGCACTTATCACACCTCTTGACCAGGACCATGGCATCTGCCTCAAGAGTGGGCCAAAAATATCCTTGCCGCCTGGTTCTTTTAGCCAGGGATCTTCCGCCTATATGCGAGGCACAAAAATCCGCGTGCAGATCTTCCAGGACTTCTTTTCCCCTTTCTGGGGTTACACACTTCAGAAACGGCTGTAAGTATCCCTTTCGGAGAAGTTCTCCTTGGTGCATAAAAAAACTCAAAGCTCGCTTCTTGAGCGCAGCTGGTCTGAAGGGACATCCGGCAAAGAGCCGTCTGTCAGATAAACCCGGATGGGGTCCATCCAGGTGGCGCTTCGGTCAAAAATTCCAATGGGATCATGCTCTATGCTTCTTTTATCCATGACTTCCCAAAAGACTGTCCTCGGCGCATCGCAGGAGGCGGATGATGCCAATTTGGAGAGCGCATCCGCCTGATTATTTTCAGACCGTGGCACTTGACTCAAATGGAATTCATCAAGTGACGCAGCCTCTTCCCTGACCGCCTGCAGATATTTGATCATAGCCGAATGGGTGGCTTCGTAGTCACCGTGGTATTGGCTAATGATCAATTGAGAGTCTGAGCAGGCGTCAACTTTCCTTGCTCCAGCTGCCTTACACATACGCATGCCGGCTAGCAGGGCTTCATATTCTGCCTCATTATTTGAGGCTTGGAACTTAAACCGCAGTGCATATTCAAACTTATCCCCTTTAGGAGAATGGCAAATAACGTCTGCACCACACCCGTTTGCTGTAGAACTACCATCTACAAACAACTTCCAAACCTGATCAAGATTTTCCTGTTGCACCGGCCTAGTCATCTCAACAATGAAGTCAGCAAACGCCTAACCTTTCACTGCCCGTCTATATTCGAAAGTTATCTCCAGGCTTTGCATTTTAACAACCCATTTGATTATTCTACCAGATGACTCTATGGTGGTCATTGGGCGCTTGAGTGGCTGATCAGTGCATACAGTTACCGGATGAGCCATGAATTAGGGCTTCAACCGCTTGACTGCTTTGTAGAGGGCCAACCCAAATTTTTTGATCATAGGGTACCGGAGCTCAGCATTTCTAAGGACATGACTGATGAAATACACCGGGAGTTGATTGTCGTCTCTCTCAGCAAGGAGAACAGCACTAAGGGAGTGATCTGAGACGGCTAGATACAAGTAGAGAGCCTCCTGGGGCAGAGGGCTCACTAACCTTGGTAAAGAATGCAGATGCTGCTTGAGCTTCTGAAATGCCGCCTCAGCCTCTTCTCCCCATTCAAACCTTGACCTCTTCCTAATTTCTTGGAAGAAATAAAGGCATTTGTCGCCAGACCGGCTGAGGAATCTTCTCAATGCCGCCAGGCAACCGGTGAGTTTTTGGACTTCTCTTACAGTGCAGGGTGACTGCATGTCAATTACCGCCTGTACCTTTTCCGGATTAGCCTCAATTCCCCTTTGATCAATCAGAAATCCGAGGAACTTCCCAGACTCAACACCAAAGACACACTTCTTAGGGTTAAGCATGACCTTGTGCCACCTGAGTGTGGTGAACGTTTCTCGAAGGTCAGCCAGGTGATCCGTCTGTAACTTGGATTTGACTATCATGTCATTGATATACGCCTCTACATTCCTGCCTATCTGATGGTGGAAATTTGTGTTTATCATTCGCTGAAATGTAGCAGGCACATTCTTCAACCCAAACGGCATCACTGTGTAACAGAATAACCCCTGATCAGTGACGAATGTCGTCTTTTCTTGATCTTTTTTCCAGAGGGGTATCTGATGGAAGCCTGAGTAGGCGTCCATGAAGCTCATCAAATCATGACCGGCTGTAGAGTCGACCAGGCTGTCGAACTGTGGGAGTGGATAACTATCCTTTGGACATGCTATGTTCAGATCTGTGTAGTCAACACACATCCGCCAAGTTCCATTCGGCTTTTTAACCAGGACAACGTTTGCTACCCAATCCGGGTAGTAGCATTGCCGAATGAACCCAGCATCTAACAGCTTCTTGACCTCGGCGGCTGCCGCCTGAGATCTCTCCTCACCGTGATTTCTCTTTTTCTGCCTAACCGGCTTCTTTTTTCGATCCACGGCGAGTTTGTGGAAAGCTAGATCTGGGCTTACACCTGGCATCTCTTCCACTTCAAAGGCAAAAATGTCTTTGAATTCCTTCAGCAGTTGGAGCAAATTTTCCCCCCAACTCCTTAAAAGCAACCGTCCCAACCTTGACGGTTCTGTTGGGCCGGTTTTCGTCTAGGACGACATCAATGCTCTCTCCTGCCGGTTGGGGTCGAAAGTCATCCAACCTTTCTCCGGAAAGTGATTGCTATTTCTTTTCTTTTTTGACAGGTGTCAGTTGGTCCGCCTTTCTTTTCTTACCGACTGCCCTTGGAGCCGGGACTGCTGGATCGCAGTTATCAACGTCTATGGGCTCACCTTGAATGGTTGTACCCATAGTTGGTTTGACGTCAGAGAGATAGCACTCCCTAGCCATCTTCTGGTCCCCGTTTAAGGAACCGACTGTACCATCATCCTTCTCAAATTTGATCAGCATGAGAGACGGGATGATGACTGCCTTAGATTTATTGAGGGTCGGACGGCCAAATATCATGTTGTAGGCGGTCAAATCCTCCATAACTAAGAACTTGACGACTATGTGGCGTCATTGCCCCTTTTCACCCAACCGGATAGGAAGGTCAATGCTTCCTACCGGATGCACCACTCCTCCCCCAAAACCGACTAAGGGGTGAGGCGCCTGTTGCATGTTGGTTGGCTTGTACTTGAGCTTTGTCAGGCACTGATAGCTGATTAGGTCAGACGAGCTCCCGGTATCTATTAAGATCCGGCCAACCTTCTGGTTGGCAACCTTGCATTCGATGACGATGGGGTCATCGTGAGGCCGTCTGACCTTGTCCCAGTCCCTTTCAGAAATAAGGACCTCAGGAAAGGTGTCTTTCGACGCCTAGCCCTCATCCACTGAATTAACTAGCTTCCAGATGTTGTCTTTTGTACCCCGGATGGTTGGGCCTCCACCGGCAAAACCGCCTGCTATTGTGAAGACCGTCTCTTCATCCGTCTCGGAGTTGGCAGGACCGGGTTTTGTCGTCTCACCCTTGTTTGTTTTGGGGTTGCCTTTGGGCTTTGGCAGGTAAGACTTTAGAGCTCCCTCGTCAGCTAGACGGTCTAACAGCTGCCTGAGGCTGTAGCAGCCATTAGTGTCATGCCCAACATCCTCATGGTATTGGCAGTATTTGCTCTTATCCCGGCTGCTGGCGTGGCTTTTCATGGCGGTCGGTTTCTAGAGGAACAACAGGTTCTTGATTTCCATGAGAATGAAGGAGTAGTCTTTTGTGAACTCGTACTTGGGGACGTACGGTTCAGATTTTCTTCTTGCCTTCTGGGTCGGCTAACCAGACCGGTCTGCCGCCCATATTCCTTTTCTCTTGTATTCCTTTTTTACCGGCTACTGTGGCCGGTTATCTTTCCTGTCAGATTTTTTGAAATCTGACGGTTGCTTTACAACATAAAGCTCCGTCGCCTGTATATAGGCTTCTGCTTCCATTAATGCCTCTTGGAGGGTGGCTACCCTTTTCCGGACGAGGTCGAACTTAAAGGTCGACCCATCCTTCAGACCCTTGAAGAAGTCTGTGTAAGCAACTTCGTCAGACAGCCCTTGAATCTGAATTCTCATCAGATTAAATCGCCTGACATAGGACCGGTGTCCTTCCTTCTCACCCTGCTGTATTTCCCCAAGATCAAGGCTGGTCTTTTTGGCAGGGATGTTCATTGAGAAGTTTGACGTGAATAAATACGCCAGAGTTCTGAAGTTGTTTATGCATCCGGCTGGTAGATTACCAAACCACCGTTAGGCAATGCCCTTCAGGGTCGCCGGGAAGTATCAACATCAGGCGGCATCATCTAACCCCTGTAAATACATGAGGTTGGAGTATGCCATTAGGTGGTCTTCTGGGTTGGAGGTTCCATCATAGGCACCTACCAACACATTCTTGACCTTGGGCGGCTGTGCCGCCTGGGTTATGTCTGGCGAGAACGTCGTAGGCTGTTCTCCCAGATTAAGCAGGCGCAGCTGCCAATCCGTGGGTTGGAACGGCTGCTGTCCTTGACCCCCGAAGAGGCCTGGTGGGGAAAAAGGGGATCCACCCGGTACATATGGCGGACCATATTGTCCCGGCTGGATCACTTTGGGACCAGATCGCGCGGAGGGTTCGCGAGACTGACCCGCTTGGTCTGTTTCCGAGTGTCTGACGGAGACATTGCGGAGGCTGTCAGGGAAGGTCGACGATGAGGCCGACGCAGACAGCTGCTGATTTCTCTTCTCCTGGAGAAACGTCCGGGCATCAGAGAAGGTTTTCTTGGATCCATCCGGCTGTAAGTGTCGGATGGCTTTTCTGTGCTCCATTTTAGGGAAACAGAGCCTATTTAAGTTGATCTGGGGCCCCTCCCCCACCTTGGGTTTGGGATGAGGAGTGGGCACACGGTCTTTTAGAGCCTTCTTCCTAGAGGATGAAGGCTTCTTGGCCGGCTGACCCTTCTGGGGGGTGGCTGACCGGATGAGATTCTTTATCTCGCCTTTGAAGCTATTCATGAAAGTCATGAGTTCGTTTCTCGTGACGGGGGCAGATCCCGCTGCTGCTTGGGCATCCCCAACCAGCATACCGGTTGTGTTGTTGGGAGCAGCTTGATTCTCACCTCGTTCCTTCATTTCTTTGGAACGGGTGCGTTTTGTTCTAAAGGACACGTCTGGGGCCACATAGGTGTTGATTTCGTAGTCGTCACCACTTTCATGGTCTGTCTGGACCTCAGGCTCGGCCAAGGGTCGTTTGTCCAGATTCGATGGTACAGTATCAGAAGTCATCTTGGAAGTACCCTCCCTACAGACAGCGCCAATGTTTCGGGGTTTTTTGATGTGTCATGCGGGAGAGTTATGATTCCAAGGCTGAGCTGCCGATGCTTGTACCTGCAAGATCACGAAGACTCTGGTTGGTAGGAGCTTCGCCGCCGACGATCAAGTTAGTATGCGTATAGAAGGAAAGAATACGGAATAGATAAAGTTCTTCTCGCTGATTGGGAGAATTCCGCAGTTAATATTGCTCGTTAATAGTGTTTGTATTTATGAATGCCCCATTAATGAAGTTTGCCCCACTATTTATAGTGGGGCAGACAAGTCCCCCATGAAAGGTACCAAGGACACGTGTCAACAGGGGATTGGAGCCCTGTTGACTAATGGCAATGCGCCACGTGTCACCAGCCCATTGGGCCACGTGTCTAGGGTAATTTTTACCCTAAACACTTGTGGCATGAGGAATCTTTCTTTGGTGGTTTAGCTACAAGGTTAAGTGTTTTTTTTCTACACTACTAGAAATGAGCCATTTTCCGATGAACAAAACCCAACGGTAAAAGTATAAAAAATCCATCAATATCTTGTTTACCGATAACAATACGTCGGAAAAATCGAAAATATCAATGGAAAAGCCATCGATAAACTTAATACCAATGGTTTTACCGATGGCAACAAACCATTGCAACCTTTTTAAATACCGATGGCAGTAGCCATCGGTTTTTTTTTTCCGACGGTCAAAAGCCATTGGTAAATTGTTTTAAAAAAAATTAAAACCACTACCCCCCTGCCCCTATACCCCCCTACCCACTGCCCCCCTTTTACTGCCCACAACCGCCACCTTAAACCACCTACTACTACCACCACCATAAAACCACATCCTACCGCCACCACCGTGAACCACTCACCACCACCATAAACACCCACAAAAATCAACAAAAAATCAACCCACAGGAAACTTACAAATAAAACCCCAAAAAAAAACTAGAAAAATCAAATTAAACCCACGAAAATCGACAATAATAAAAAAAAAAACAAAAATTATCCACAATAAACCACAAAAAATCGACAATAAACCCACAAAAATAAAGAAAATGATTAATTATCCACAAAAATCGAAAATAAACGAAATCAACCCATAAAATACAACGAAATTAAGCAACATAAACCCACAAAAATTAACTAAAATAAACCCACAAAATGAATTAAACCCACAAAAACGAAATAAACCCACAAAATATTAAACAAAAATGAACATACCTTTCCATATTTATTCTTCTTTGGGTTTAAATGGTCAAACTTGACCACGAAAACACCAGATCTGGTATTTTCATGGTCGAGTTTGACCAAAAAAACCCCAACATCGATGAGGAGAAAGGAGAATAAGAGAAAAGAGAGAATGAGAGGAGAGAGGAGAAAGAGAGAAGGTGAGAAAAGATCTAGGAAGAAGGAAGGACAGAGGAGAGTAGAAAGAGAGAAGGAAATCTGGGAACAAAGAGAAGGAGAAGGATAGAGGAGAGGAGAGAGAAAGAGAATGAGATAGGAGAAGCGTGATAGGAGAGGAAAGAGTGATCCGGAATAGAGAGAAAGAGGGAAGAAAGAGAACAAGAAGGTGGCTAGGGTTTGTGGGGCTTTTTTCCTTCTTTTAAATTTTTGAAAAATATTCATCAATGGCTAAAAGTCATTGGTAAAATACCGATGGTTTAAAGACATCGGTATATTATTTTTACCTCGGTAAAAAAAAAATTCTTTTTTAAAAAAAGATTTTACCGATGGAAGAAAGCCACTGGAAATATCGATGGCTTGATAAAACCATCGGTAATTTATTTTTTTACCGATGGATTTTAGAGGCCACGGTATTTTCCATCGGTAAACGCGCGTATTCTTGTAGTGCTAGGACTTGACCTCACTTGGGTCAACACTTGTGTGTGTGGGGATCTTTTAGGAACAAGTTTAGTTGGTTTTGAAGTAGCAGTGTTAGAAAGTGGCTTACTTGGAGCTTCAATATGCTGAAGAATTGGAGATTCTACCCCATGAAAAAGATACACCTCCACACCCCTAAACTTTTGTGCTATCTTAATTAATTGCAAAGTATCACTGTCATTACTCACCTTTCTCCACCCATTGGTTAAACTAAGTCCAAGAACCAAGTAATACACACTCTCAACCTTTTTTTATTCTGGACAATCCTTTCCTAACATAATTAGGTCATGTAACATACCTCATCAGGGTCTACTTGCTTTGTCTTCTCCTTAATACACCAATTGTTCATTTGCAACATGCTTAAACCCCCCCCCCATGCCAAAACTTCAATGTAATTTTGCGAAAATTATCACTCATTTCACCCTATCAAAATGACCACAACAACAACAAACCACAATTCAAACAATATCCAACCACAATTCATACAAAATCAAACCAGAATTCAAACAAAACCAAACCATAAACTCAATTCAATTTTACCAAAATTAAACCCCAAATAACAGTCAATTATTAAAAATTATACACAAAACTTACAAAAAATTGAAGCTTTTAGGTATTTGTAAGTGCTATAAACACTTAGAAACTCGGATTTAAGAGCAAACCACTCAGTTAGACATGCGTAATCAACTACTTTAAGGGTTACCTGCAGTAGTAGTACTTGTTGTGTGTACGTTTAGAATTTCCCTTTGCAAATTTCAGATCTTTGCTTGAAATGGAAGCTCAGAACCAAGCTTTAATGGCGTCACCGTCCTTTTCGAAGATCTGCGGGAGATACAGGGGTTGGGTGTGATGTTGACAGAGGTAATTGGGTATTAAATGACCATTATAATTAGTTTAGGAGGGAAACTTGCTTAACTGGTCAACAATTGGGAAGCTTGACTTTCTTGCCCGGTTACCAGTCACCAAGGACTGTTAAAAGTAAATGGGTGGGAAAGTTGGGATTATTTAAAAATGATCCAAGTAGGGATTATTTTGAGTAAACCGGTGAAAGTTGGGATTATTTTTAACAATTTGAAATAATAATATATAAAATTGAGTTTTTTAGCTAGTAATTATTAGCATTCCAAATTTTCACCAAGTCTCACTTCTCATATGATAACAACTAATCATTAACATAACACAAACTATTATGCACTATTATTTTTAATGCAATCCAATTAAAGTATTCTAAACTTGTGTAATAACTTTAAGGACATTAGTATAATATACTAATCCAAAATAATAGTCACATAATCAAACCATTAGTTTTTTGTAAGAGGGCAATATCTATATACCTATTTTAAAGCAGAGTTTTTTTTGGGACAGAAATTTCCATCCTAAACTCTACTTTCTCTTTTTTTTTAGATTTTTACATAATTATTAATTTCCTAAGTAATTTATTGTTTAATTATTTTTTGTTATGCACATTTTTCTAAATACTTTTATATATGAATTTCAATTACCATTAATTTTAAAAATGAGCATGGGTTAGGTATTATCTAGTATATTATAGAAATATACACTTTATATAAGAAATATATCTATGTTATTTGAATTTTCTACTCATGTATTAATAATCACTTAACAATCCTACTTGTAAAATCAAAATTAAAGTTTACCGCTCATGAAGTTTGGTGGTTTTGGGAAAGAGTTTGGACTATCCGGTAATTCTTAAAAGTGTCGCAAGTAGCATGGTCGGAGCAATTAGAAGAAATATGTTTGGGTTGCACTTATTTTCATGTTAATGGATGACGTTTCTAGGTAAGTTGTGATATTTAGAAAATCCATACTCCCTCCGTTTTTTTATTGAAGTACCTCAGTTTGACTTTGACAATATTCACATGCATCGCTTTGACCAATGTTTGTGCTTTATACGTAAGATAAAATATAATTAATGGGTAATTGTTAGAATCGTCTCAAAGTATAGTTTTCAAATATCAACTTATTATACTTATGGATAATTAAATATATCATTAGTCATAGTTGTGCATTGACAAGTGTAACAATTAAGATGAGGCACTTAAATAAAAACAGAGGGAATATTGGACAAATGTTCCCGCATCACTTTTATCTCTCATAACCACTACACTAGTCCATCACTTTCTCTCTTATAACAATTCAAATACACCCTCCATTTCGTAATAATCATAACACTTTCCTTTTAAATGTGTGTTATAATAATTGTCACTATTAGAAAATAGCGTATTTCCGATGGAAAAATTCAATCAGAAACACCCTAAATTCCATTAGAAAACACGTTTTCGACGGAATTTCTGTAGAAACCGGTTGTCGAAAGAGGTTTTGTAGGAAAAATGACCTTTTCCAACGGAATTCTTTCGTCGGAAGAGGATTTCCGGGACCAGAAAAGTCCATCGGACACAATTCCGTCAAAGATTTCCGACGGAAATTCCGTCGGAAAATGCTTCAATGAAAATAAAAGAAAATATGCTGCACCACCCCAGCACGGCGTATTACCACCAACCACCCCTAACTAACCCTAAACCCAACATAAGACCACCACCACTTAACCAGCCCACACCAGCCCCCCTAACCCGTACAACCACCCACTACCCACCCACCAAAACCTCCACTAAAACCCCTACCCACCACCAGATTCCCCACTTTAACCTACCCCACCTAACCCAAACCCACCCAAATCTAGATCTACCACCCAAATAAACCCCACAAAAAAAACCCCACCCAAACGAACCCAGATCTACAACCCTTACCCTAACAAATTCGGCCGGACCACCCATCCTAAGAAAACACCCCACCACCCACCTAAAACCGCCGTCGCCGCCTAAACAAATCATCACAACCCAAAAATTAACAAAAAATAAATTAAGAAAAAAAATTAAAGTCCCAACCCAACCCCCAACACCGAACTTTAGTAGCCACCACCCACCACAACCATATATATTCAAAAAAATCCGATTAAACAACAAAATATAAATAAAAAAAATAAAAAAAGAGATACATACCTTAGTTCGACCACACAAGACCTCGAATTTGGGTTTATGAGGCCAAATTCGACCATGAGTTTTCATGGTCGACATTGACTTGAAAACCTTTGTTTCCAGCATGAGAACAGAGAGATAGGCCGAAAATGACGGAAATTGTTGTTGATGTTGATGTCGGTACAGCGATGGTATTGTTGTTGATGTCGATGTTGGTGGTGTTGTTGTTGATGTCGGTGGTTAGTGTTGGCGGTGGTGGTGGGAGATGCGAGTTGGTTGAAAGAGGGGAAAGAAGAGGAGAGAAAGAGAAGATGAAAGAAAATAGAGAAAGAGAAGATGAAAGAAAAGAGAGAAAGAGAAGAAGAACGAGAGAGAAGGAGAACGATAGGAAAGGAGAGGAGAGAGAAGAGGAAAGACAGAGAAAAGGAAAAGAGGCAGAATATGAAATAGGGGAGCAGTACGTGTTAGGGTTTTCTAGGTGATTATGTTTTTTATTTTTAAATTATATTCCGACGGAATTTTTTGTCGGAAATTTCTGACGGAATAAAAATTCGTCGGAAAAGGTAATTTCCGATGGAAAAATTCGTCGGAAAATACATATATTCCAACGGATTTATATTCCGTCGAAAATTTCCGACGGAATTGTTGAATTCCTCGGAAATATCCGACGGAATGAAAATCCGTCGGAAATTTCGATTTTCTAACGGAATAATGTGTCCGTCGAAACCAGTCCGTCGGAGTTTGCTTGTTTTCTAGTAGTGTGTAACACTTCCTTATTTGGTAAGACCTAATACTATTTTTTAATTTCTCTCTCCTACCAACCCCACTTACACTACTTTTATTTTATATATTATTATTTATCTCTTCTACTAATAATTGAAAATATCTCCATTAACTATACTTTTTATTTTATTAGTGTTGTGATTATTATAAAACGAAAGGCAAGCGTACTCTATAATATAATTGCATACA
Source organism: Chenopodium quinoa (assembly GCF_001683475.1). Lineage (NCBI taxonomy): Eukaryota > Viridiplantae > Streptophyta > Magnoliopsida > Caryophyllales > Amaranthaceae > Chenopodium > Chenopodium quinoa. The sequence goes on from NW_018742980.1 coordinate 2,749,522, forward strand.
AAATCAAACGAACCAAATTTGAGTTTTTATCAATCTTACCTAAACCTGGTAAATGGGTCGTTTGGGTCGGGTCATTTCGGGTCAAGTCAAATTCGAGTCAATAGATATTCAGGTCGGGTTGGGTCGGGTCGGGTCATTTTGGGTTTCGGTTCAAGTTCGGATCAACATTTTGGATCGGCTTTGGGTTAGGTCAAGTTTGGGTTGGGTTGTTTTGGGTCGAGTCAATTTGGGTTGGGTCAATTCAAGTCGAGTTAATTTTTGGGACCATAATCGAGTCAAGATCGGGTTAGGTCATTTCGGGTCGATACTTTGAGTCAAGCTTTATTAGTAGATTTATTTTTTATATGAAATAATAATCGAGCCAATCAAATTCGAATCCAAATTTAGACCTGAGTCCACGATCCAAATATTAAACGTATCAAATTCAGATTTAACCATATCCGACTCGAATTCGATACGTTGTCATTCCTAATTGTGGTTATTTACTATTTTGGTCCGCTCGGGTCAAGTATTTGGCTTGAAATGGTTCAGGTCATTTCAGGTATAAAATATATGGTTTGTCGCGTACCTAACAAAAATAACCTAACAAGACCATTACTATGTAGATAGGCAAGTAAGGATTGAATCCCAAGAGACTATACTTTAACTAATTAAACAGACTTAAATAAATACTAAGCAAGTAACCAAAACAATAGTGTGAACTAATAACTAAGGGACAACTAATTAAAACGATTAAATCTAAATAGTATAATAAATCAAATGCTAAAAACATCCAAGATCAAGCATCACAACGAATATGATTAATGCAATAGTTGTTCTACCCCTAACATATAATACAATACACAAGAGAAAAAGTAATCCCTAGAAAATACCAAAGGTCTCTCTCGAGTGGTCAATGGCTTCCCTAATCACAATCAAGCCTACTCTCGTGGAATCATGCAAATTAGAGATATTAAGCACAATACTCTAACTTACTAATCATCCATTCAACTAATCTCATGATGAACTTCAAACCCTTAATTGGTCTATTAAAAACCGTTAAAACCCAGCTCTCGTTGCAATTAAAACAAAGGAATAATAACTATACTACTAATTATCTCTAATCTAGTATTAGCATAAGCACAATCAATTAAGCATATCAATTGCAATTATCATTAGATAATTTAAATAATTAAATCATGCATTAATCATATTCAGGTTCCGCTATATCTTGGAATAGGGAAATTACTCACACATATTCATGAATTCAAGAATGATATTCAATAAAGAAAACATAATTAACAATCATAAAATAAGAGAATTGAGAGAAGAAATTAATACTTGAAATTAATTGTGAAATCTTGAATCTTGAAAGTAAAACCCTAGAAAATAATGTAGAAGAACGTAATACCAAAAACTATCTAAAATAATGTATGTAAAAGTGATATATAAAAGACTATCTAAAACCTAATTATATGCTAGGAAAATAGTTGTCGTCTTTACACAAGATTAGGACTCTTAAAATCTAAAAAATAGAGCTAATTTCGTTGGTAATTATGTGGCCGCAACCGGGCTGCGGTACAAGACTGCGAGCCGCGGTACCACTACGGAGTAAGCTGCCTTCTATGTGTTTCTTGCTCCCTTGTGAAGTGCGCTGCAAGCAAGCTGCGGTAGGTCATGATAAACTGCAACCAAGCTGCGAACTAGGCTGTCCCCTTATGCTTTATAGCTCTTCCAACATATTAAATCCAACTTCCATGCTAAGTCTACATATTTTCCAAGCAAAAGCCTACAAAAACAAGAAAAATAACCCGAGGAGAGCAATAATCGAAATATATAATAAAATGAAGCTCAAATAATTTAATGTAGGGAGAAAATGCGACAAATATCACTTAAATATAGCATATAAAGTACGTAAATTATCGTGTTATCAAATTCCCCTACACTTAAATTTTACTCGTCCTCGAGTAAACAAACCTAAACTAACTTAGAAAGCAATAAATCCTAATACTCACTGTTGTAGGAATCACGATTGCACTTAACATGTGCAACAAGCCTTTAAACCCCTAAGCTACCCCAAAGGACGAGTATGGTCTCTTGAAGGTTTTCAGAAGGCATACCTACAAAGCCGAATCAAGAACTTCCAAACCAATTTGTTCAACCAAGTGATTAAATTGAAAACCAAAATCATTTTATTTCAAGATTCAACTTATGTATCACAAATCAATGGCATGGGTGAAACGATAAATTGTAGCACCCTTTAATGACCAACCAATCTTACCGCTTCCTTTCCTCAAGCTTTAACCTTCCCCAAGTATGCTCAACCATATTAGCTCATACCTCACATCAATTTCGTGACCTTTATCAAGCCTTGCACAAATTGCAAGGAAAATCAAGAGGACTTTTAAAGGGTAAGCTCGAGTGATAGGGTGAGAGAGATGTAAATTTGGGAATTTGGTGCTTAAAATCAATCCAATAAACACAAGTATGGAATCGACATATGCAATTTTTGTAATTCTTGCCACACCTTGTTAGCTTGTTTCCACATCAAACACCCCTTGCTTCAATAAACACAAGTATGGAATCGGCATATGCAATTTTTGTCTCATTCTTTGATGAATGTTGACAACAATATTTCCACTCACGAAATAACCTTGTACCTGCACAAAACAAAGAAAAAGGATAAGATTAATAGTAGTAAAATTGAGAAAAGGTAAAAAGAATTACCTGAACCACTAGTAAAATAGGGAAAAAGAACTATTCTACTACTACAAAAGCACGAAACTCCCAAATAAATGAAAACACAAAAGGACAAAAACACTAAGAGTAAAAAACAACTGGTAAAATAAAACTAATATTATAGGCTAATTGAAGAAAAACAAAATATAAAAAGCCTATATTAAAGGTAGAAATTTGGTTTACCTCCCAAAAGCGCTTGTTTTAGGTTTTTAGCTCGACCACCTTTCTTTATTAGTTGTCTTTTGACAGGTTTGAGAGTATAATGTCCATTCCCTCATCAATAGGGTCGCCAACTCGGTAGTTCTTCACTCTTTGGCCATTAGCCTTGAAAATCTCCCCTTTTGCATTACATGGTTCAATAGTACCGTAGGGATAGACTTTTTGAACCTTGAATGGACCCGAACACCTAGAACGAAGTTTCCCGGAAAATAGTTTCAATCTTGAATTAAATTAAAGGACTTGATCTCCTTCCTTAAATTCTCTTCTCACAAGACCCTTATCATGCCACCTTTTGATCTTTTCTTTGTACAATTTTGAACTTTCATAGGCTTCATGATGGAGCTCATCTAGCTCATTCAATTGTAACAATCTCTTTTCACCCGCTGCTTAGGCGTCGAAATTTAATCTCTTAATAGCCCAAAAAGCTCGGTGTTCTAGCTCGACAGGTAAATGGCACGCCTTTCCATACACAAGTCTATATGGGGTTGTACCAATTGGCGTTTTAAAAGCCGTTCGGTATGCCCATAGTGCATCATCAATCTTGGCCGACCAATCCTTTATTGTCCTTACAACCATTTTTTCCAAGATAGACTTGATTTCTCGATTAGATTCGACACCTCAACTTGGCACCAATAGTTTTTGGGTGATAACCAATGCCAAGTCTATGTTGCACTCCATATTTCTTCAACATTGCTTCAAATCGATGCTCCAAGAAATGTGTTCCCCTATCACTAATCAACACACGTGGTAAACCAAAACAAGGGAAAATAACTTTCTTGAAAAATTTACTCACCACACGAGCATCATTGGTAGGAGTAGCAATTGCTTCAACCCACTTTGAGACATAGTCAACGGCCACTAGAATATATCGATTTCCATAGGAAGAAGGGAATGGTTCCATAAAATTTATCCCCACATGTCAAACAACTCAACCTCGAGTATGTTATTGAGTGGCATCTCGTGCTTCATTGATATATTACCGATCCGTTGGCAACGATCACAGGCCTTGACATATGAATACACGTCCTTGAATAAAGTTGACCAATAGAAACCACATTGTAAAATCTTTGCTGTCGTTTTCATAGGACCTGCATGTCCACCACAAGGTAAGTCATGGCAATGAGAAATAATGTTGCTTGCCTCACTTTTCGGAACGCATCTTCTAATCATTGCATCCGCACATAATTTGTATAAGAATGGGTCCTCCTAGAAATGTCTCCTCGCCTCGTAAAAGAATTTCTTCTTTTGTTGAGATGAGTAACCATGAGGCAATGTACATGTGGACAAAAAGTTAGCTAAATCAGCATACCAAGGTGATTCAACTTGAGAAAAAGCTAATAAATTTTCATCAGGGAAAAAATCATCAAAAGGGAGGTCGTCTCCATCCCCCTTATCGAGAAGGAGTGAGAAAGATGGTCTGCAACGACATTCTTAGTCCTTTTTGTGTCCTTTATCTCGATGTCATAGTCTTACAACTGAAGGATCCAACGAATCAACTGCGGCTTGGCGTGACTTTTACTCATCAAATATTTCAATGCTGCATGATCTGTATGAATTAGGGTCCAATCCTGGGGTTGCATAACAAGAGCGGGGATCAAAGCTTCCTTCAATCTGTTAACAGCCTCAAGATAAGCATCAGTAAATATAAATGGGGCATCCTTGGCCAAAAGCTCAGTTATCGAGCGATTTTTGAAAAATCTTTGATAAATTGTCTATAAAATCCTGCATGACCAAGAAAGCTCTGAACTCCTTTTACAAAGTTAGGAGGGGGTAGTCGCTCAATGACCTTTATCTTTGCTTTATCAACCTCAATACCTTTATGTGATACCACATGGCTTAAAACAACTCCTTGTTGTACCATAAAATGGCATTTTTCCCAGTTTAAAATTAAATTAACTTCTTGACATCTATGGAGCACCTTTTTCAAATTTTCAAGACATACATCAAAAGATGTTCCATAGACAGAAAAGTCGTCCATAAACTTCCATTGAATTTTCAATAAGACCTGACAAAATTGCCATCATACAACGCTGGAACGTGGCTGGAGCATTACATAATCCAAATGGCATTCTTCGATAAGCGAAGGTGCCATAGGGAAATTTGAAAGTAGTCTTTTCCTGATCACATGGACGGATGGGAATTCGAAAAAACCTAGAATAGCCATCCAAGAAGCAGAAAAAGTAATGCTTAGCCAAACGTTCAAGCATCTGATCAATGAAGGGGAAGGGAAAATGGTCCTTTTGGGTGGCCTTATTCAACCTCCTCTAATCTAGTATTGACATAAGCACAATCAATTAAGCATATCAATTGCAATTATCATTAGAGAATTTAAAGAATTAAATCATGCATTAATCATATTCAAGTTTCGCTATATCTTGGAATAGGGAAATTACTCACACATATTCATGAATTCAAGAATGATATTCAATAAAGAAAAAATAATTAACAATCATAAAATAAGAGAATTGAGAGAAGAAATTATTTCTAGGAATTAATTATGAAATCTTGAATCTTGAAAGCAAAACCCTAGAAAATAATGTAGAAGAACGTAATACCAAAAACTCTCTAAAATAATGTATGTAAAAGTGATATATAAAAGACTATCTAAAACCTATTTATATGCTAGGAAAATAGTAGTCGTCTTTACACAAGATTAGGACTCTTAAAATCCCAAAAATAAAGCTAAATTGTTGGTAATTAAGTGGCCGCAACCGGGCTGCGGTACAAGGCCGCGAGCCGCGGTACTGCTACGGAGTAAGCTGCCTTCTATGTGTTTCTTGCTCCCTTGTGAAGTGCGCCGCAAGCAAGCTGCGGTAGGTCATGACAAACTACAACCAAGATGCGGATTAGGCTGTCCCCTTATGCTTTATAGCTCTTCCAACATATTAAATCCAACTTCCATGCTAACTCTACATATTTTCCAAGCAAAAGCCTACAAAAACAAGAAAAATAACCCGAGGAGAGCAAAAATCGAAATATATAACAAAATGAAGCTCAAATAGTTAAATGTAGGGAGAAAATGCGACAAATATCACATAAATATAGCATACAAAGTACGTAAATAATCGTGTTATCACAGGTCAATTTTGGGTCATTATTTTCGGGTCATGGATCGGATCATCCGGGTCGAGTCATCGGATATGGTCAAAATTGCCAGGTATATCCCGATCTAGTAAGTGAAACTAATATGAGAAGAAGAGAGTAAGAAGATAATTGGAGCCTTGTGACTGTTGTGACTCCTTGTGACTTTGTGAGCAGCTGTGGCCGCCTATCCAAATAAAGGGATATACTTTGACGCGGTGACCCCCTGGTTTTATAAAGCTTTACTGTAAAAAAAAGAAAAATGATCCTATAAGCTTAAAGACAGATGGATGTGGGCCTTACAAATTGGACGACATTTCATTTCATTCCTTTCATTCAAAATTGAACGCAACAATAATAAAGTTGGCAGTATCATATCATCACTTCTCACTCATTCACACACTCCTTCACTTTGCAATAACTAATTCATTATCCCACACGGTTACCCATTTCTGGTTTCTGGGTCGGATCCCATTTTCTCTCTCCTCAGGAACACTTGTTTTTTGGGTTAGTCTTTTCATCACTTCATTTGTTTTACTAATTTTGTTGTCAATTTGTTCAATTTCAGATTTATGCTTGTTTTTGCTTTATAAATAGTGTTTGTTTGAGTGAATTTTCGTGTTTGAATGCTTACTGTTTTAATTTGATTTAAAAGCTATATTTTTATTTTTATTATTTTATTATTTTTTTTTTATTGTGGGGTTGAGGAAATAATTTGGGTTTGCTATGCTTTCAATTTTGTCCCCAGTAGTTATTTGAATATGATTAAAGTGGTATCATGAATTAGTTTGAATTAGAATTAGAAGTAAGTTGGATTGTAATTCTATTGCATTGTCAAATTTGTTAATTTGGCTCAACTGGGTAGTAATTTCTGTTTGTCATGAAATGCCATTGAATTATTGATTTTGTCAAAGCTTGTTTTCGTAATTTTATTATATTATGTCCATAAATTTATGGGTTTTACCAATTTGTTGAACTTGAATGCAACACTTTGAGCCCCTGGGTATTCTATTGCCTATGTTGGATTTTAGGATATGTTCTGGTATGTTTTCGAAGAGATTTGGGTTGATAGGAATAAGTTAAATTAAACTTGTTTCGTGTTTTTGTTTATGATACATGTAAATTGTTTGTAGTTACATATACATTGGTTCTACAAGTAAAAACACCTGTGGGTGGTATTGTGCAAGACTGTGGGTAGGCATTTTGAGTAGTTAGTGAGGGTCATTTATTGGCAAAGTGGCTGTATTAGGGAATAAATCGTGTTTTTTTTTTGTGCATTACCTTAGCATTTATATTGTTGCTGCCATATTAAATTCAATTTGTCCTTGATATCCTTGTGTAGGATGGGAGGTGGAGTGAAAGAGTCCTGGTTTAGTAGTTTATGGGGGATTTCACGAAGAAATGGTTCGCATTCTGAGAAAGCTGTAATGGGAATTCTAGCTTTTGAGGTGTCAACTTTGATGTCTAAGGTTGCTAACTTATGGAATTGTTTGAGTGATAATTATATATCGCAGTTGAGGGAAGATGTTATTAACTCGCCTGGGATTGTAAAACTTGTATCAGATGACGAAAATTTTCTCATGAACCTTGCTTTTGCGGAAATAGTTGAGAATTTGTGGTACGCTGCACACTCTGTCACTAGGTTAGGAAAGAAATGCTCTAATCCCGTATATCATCGTTTGGACCAACTTTTAAGCAGCCCTCTTGAGAATTCTACTGAATTGTATGGATGGGAATATAGATGGAAGAAGATGGAGAAAAAAGTAAAGAAACTGGAGAGATTTGTTGCTGCTACTTCACAATTGCATCAAGAGATGGAGGTGCTGGTGGAGCTTGAACAAACATTGAGGAGAATGCAGTGCAATCCAGAAACCAGTCGAGTTAAATTGCTTGAATTTCAACAGAAGGTCATTTGGCAGCGTCAAGAGGTGAAAAACTTACGAGAAATGTCCCCTTGGTCTAGGACATATGACTACATAGTGCAGCTTTTGTCAAGATGTCTAGTTACTATAATTGAGAGGCTTAAACTTCTGCTTGGAATTAATGAAGTGATATACTTGGACAGAAATCATACGTCAGGGCCTAAGCCTACAGCTGGATCCCTCATTCGGAGCCGCTCATTTGTACACTCTTCTGTTTATCCCTCTGAAACTCATAGCTCTATCTTTTATTCAGGACCTTTGGTTAGGTCAAGCTCTTTACTGGGATTGCCTACTAGAAGTAAGAGAGCTAGCAAAAGGCAACAGAGACAGACTCTTCAGAATGAACAAAATCAACATAAAAAGTTTCCTTTTTTAAACACAAAACGGTTTGCTCAATCAGGACCATTTAAAGGATGCATGATTGCTGGAAGTAATTCTCCAGTAGTTGAGAGCTGTATGCCAACAAGCAGTGGGCCTTCAAGTTCCGTGGCTATTGTTTTGAGTGATGTGGATGGAAAATCAAACAAAATGGATCCCTCTTCTCATGACAACACATTTGCCTCAAGCAGCTCAGTTTATCTTTCACAGTGTATATTGTCAAATACTCCTCCATGTTCTCTGGGAAGTGCTGCCTTAAGTCTCCATTATGCAAATATTATTATATTAATTGAAAAGCTTGCTTCATCGCCTCACCTGATTTCCCATGATGCAAGGGAGGATCTGTACGATATGTTAACAACAAGCATAAGGAGCATGTTGAGGGCTAGACTAAAACTGTACACCAAATCCTTTGCTTCCTCAGCCTATGATTCTGCCCTTGCTACGGAATGGAGTCTGGCAATAGCGAGAATGTTGGAATGGCTTTCTCCTCTTGCGCATAACACAGTTAGATGGCACTCTGAAAGGAATTATGAGAAGCAGCATACTGTTTCCCGTGGGAATCTTCTTCTAGTGCAGACTTTGTATTTTGCAAATCAATCGAAGACTGAAGCTGCAATTATAGAACTTTTGTTGGGTTTGAACTATCTATATAGATTTGGCAAAGACGTGAATGAGATGGTTTTCTTGGAAGCGAGTGGTAACCGAGTTTACGATGAATATGCAATTCAGACAGATACTATTGCTTGCAATGCTTGATAAAATGGGGCAGACCTTCTTGGTTTATCTAATGATAGTGGTACACATACAGAGAAGTGCCATCCCGGACTCACTTGTATGGAGAAACCTTTGTTTCACACAGCAAGGAATCCATTGGAGATAGCAGATGAGTTAACCATCTTTTTATACAATAGCTATACATTGTTTAACTGTGTCTTAGATTGCATAACTTGTTCTCCCTTCTTCTTGCCAATCTGTAGCCATCATATTAGACTGTTGTAAAGCATAGTTTATATTTTACATGAGATGTGCGACGTGTAACCTCAGAATTTAAGTTTGATGTCTTCTTCCTTTGCTTGTGTAAGTATCAGTCTGGCTTCTACTATGCAGATTTTCATCTTTTCTGCTCTAACCTTGTCAATTTCAATTTAATTCTCATTTGAATATATATATTTTTGTTGGTTAAATATTTTTAATGTGATGGGTAAAGCAGGCTGATTTTTTTGTTGGAAGGTGGAGATGGAGAGAAGACCACATTTCATTTGATAGGAATAGAATGTCTTTTTTAATTTTTAATTTTCAAACTCGGATGTTGAGTGGTGGTTATTGTTTCTGTTGTAGACCTACATCATATAAGGCTTGTTCCACATGCCATCTCAATTTTAGCGTTCAGTCCTTTAGTGGTTGTGCTGAAGCAAAAATGCCTTCTGTCTGGTGATGGTATAATGAGTTTTGTAAGCTGCCTTGTAGGTTCACATGTCCCAATTTTGACTGCTGTTTATAGTACTATGTTTTTGCTGATGAAGACCATTATGGTTCTCATTTAGAGAAGTGCATTTTTCAGATAGCTACTGATCTTTGTTGTTGGTCTCCTAGCTGTCTTGTTCTCTGGTTGTTGGTTTAGTTTTGGATTGTCATGGACCTGAGTAGGGGTGAGCAAAGACCCAGGGTACCCGGTACCGGACCCGGAACCGGTTAGGATCCGCCGGGTCCGGACCCGGAACTGGTCCCACCGGTTCCGGGACCGGGTCCAAAATGTCGGACCCGGTTGTAACCGGTTCCGGGACCGGGTCCTAAAATTTCGGACCCGGTACCCACTGGGTACCCGGTTTAAACCAATTCCAGTTCCGGGTACCCGGTCCCGGATCCAGACAATCCGGGTACCCGGAACCGGTACTGATTTAGTTATAAAAAATTATTTTTTTTTAAAAAACCCAACAATCCACAGTCCAATACAACATTAGGCCCATTTCATCCAACTCATTTCTGCTAGGGTTTCTGTCAGCCACTAAGCCTCCTCATTTCATTGAATTCATTTTTGCTAGGGTTTTGTTCTTCTCTGTTCATTCTCAATCTTCTCTGTTCTCCTCTGAAAATCTCATCTTGTCTTCTTTCGTTCTCATCAATTCACTGATTCTCGGTCTTCTTTCGTAAGTATTTTTCTCTTGGTACTCAAAATCTCATCCTCTCTTTCGTTCTCATCAAGCCACCGAACGACTGTCTCTTTCGTAAGTATTTTTCTCACTTTGTTTGCTTTTTGTTTCATCTTGCATATGTAGATCTCTGGTACTGTTTATTACTGCTTGCATTTTCTTTGGAGATAGTTAGAGTGTTTATGTTAATTTTAATTTTTATTTTCTTCAATTTCTGAGGGTGTTACGAGTGTTTAATATGCTGAAATCAATGAATTGGTACAAATTGACTGCACTTATAGTCTTTTTCTGCAATTTCTGGGTGTTTGAATAGATTCTTATTGAGTATTAATTGGTGGGTACCATTTTTAGTTGCTGTACATGTTTAGTTCAGTCATTGCTTTTATAGAAGTTGTTGTTTGGCTGTTAACATTGTGGTGTTGATCTCAGTACATGAGGTGGGTACACTGGGGTTTCGTTTTAATGATGTTATGTTTGCTGCTTGCATTCTCCCTGATAGAGTTAAAAACATTGGAAGAAACAGAGTCAATAACTCAATGTTCTATCTTTTGGCTTTTACCACTTGCGATGGATTAGTGGAAAAATTTCTTTAGAGGAGATATTTCCCAAAGTTCAAAAATTTTTTGTTGAATTTTTTTCCTGACTGAATGATTAAATAAAAAAATCATACTACACTACACTACAATCCCATCTTCTGATCACATTCACCTTGCATCTTTGCAATAGTGTTTTTTTTTTTTTTTTTTTTTAATCTAGTTATCATGATATTGGTTTACCTTGTTTTTTTTCAGATTTTCAGATCTATTTCTTGTTTTATTGAGCTGGTCTTTTCTGAAATTTGTAGTTGTGGAGAAAGATGTAGATGGTGATGCATAGGGGTGAAAGTGAATCGGTGTAAAACCGAACCGAATCGAAAAACCAAACCGAATAAGGAATGTGGTTCGGTTTTTTGGGAGGGTGGTTCGGTTTCGGTGTCAAAAATAAAAAAATTTCGGTTTTCGGTTCGGTTTCGGTTCGGGAAATTGAAAAACCGAACAAAACCGAACCAAACTGAATTATAAGCCCAATCCTACAAAACCCCTGCCTGGCCCAAAACTAAATACCCTAGGTATATAATGAAAAAATAAAAAAAACCCTAATTCCTCTAATCCTCTCAGCCTTTCTCCACTCTTTCGTCCTCCCTCCTGTCTGACTGTCTCCTCTGAGTCTCCGACCACCGTCCAGTACACCAGGACACCAGGCGACCACCGTCAACGGTCCACCTGCTTCTCTCTCTCCTGTCTTCTCCTACTAATTAAGGTATGAAATATGCAATTTGCGAATTCAATTTGCGATTTTAATCGTTTCTCTACTTACTTGCTCTCTCCTGTCTTCTCCTACTAAAGTACTAAATACTAATCGTTGCTACTGCATGTTCAATTGTGAATTGCGATTTTAATTTGCGATTTTAACTTGCGATTTTACTTGCTACATTTTAATTTGTGAAGAATATGGCAATTGGTGATGCTAAAATTGATGAAGTGGTCGAAATACTTGAGTGATTGCTCTGTGCTGCTACTGCTGTGTTGATATGCTGCTACTGGCCTACTGTGTTGATGTTCTGCTGGCTGCTGCTACTGTTCTGCTGTTCTGTTGCTACTGTTCTGCTGTTCTGTTGCTACTGCTTTGCTGCCTGCTGGATTGATCTATTCTGCTGGCTGCTGCTATTGTTCTGCTGTTCTGCTGGCTGTAATGTTGCTGAATGTTGATCATGTTATGTTTAACTTAAGTAGTTCTGTTAAAACTTGTTTAATTTGAGTTTGTATGGATTGATTGGTTTGATTTGATACTTTGTTAGTTTGTTATTTAAACTGAAAACTTAAGTTTGTATGATTTGGATTGGTTTGTAGACTTTGTACTTTGTATGAATTGGACTAAATTTGTTTGCTGTTATATTTGTTAATTTGCACTGCTTGCTGTGTTAGTGAGAATAGTGACTTAGTGTGTTGATTAATGAGGCCCAATTTGCAGATTATTGGCCCAAATAAAAGAGGCCCAAAAAAATCGGTTTGGTTCGGTTTTTTATTCTGAAACCGAAATAAATATGGTTCGGTTTGGTTCGGTTTCTAAAGTAAAGTGGTGCGGTGTGGTTTCTAAAATCAAGAAACCGAATTAAGGTGGTTCGGTTTCGGTTTGGGCCAAAAACCAAACCGAACACCGAACTTTCACCCCTAGTGATGCATGTGCAGGAACTACAGTTGGATTTCTATGTAGAATTCTGCTTGTTTAAAAGGTTTTTATAGAGGAGAAAGTGTTTCAACAACTAAAGGAACCTTCTTTTCATAAGATTAATTACCATTTTTTCTTTATTAAGTTCCAATTCCTTTTTGTATTCTTCATGAAGATGATGTACTAGGATCTGTGCATATTGTCTCTCCTTTCTTTCTTTGTGTTTATGTGAGTGAGACAATATCAGTTCTGACTGTTGTATGTATTTGTGTAATGCATATAATCACTCTCACTTTGTGTAATGTTTATGTCTTATTAAAGTTTAATTTGTTCCTATTTCAGAACTATGAGCAATACCGACAATTCGTCAGTCCCTATGGATGATGAAAGTGAGGTTGGAAACGAGAATGCAACAACCAAATCAACCAAGGTTGGTGACAAGAGGAAGTCTGAATACTGGAACCATTTTTGGGATTTTAGAGATCCAGTAACCAAAAAAATTGTTCAAGTCAAATGCAAATATTGTGAGAAAATGCTAACAGGTAATACTAATAATGGAACTTCTTCATTAAAGAAACACCTTGGTGCATGTTCAAAATACCCTCCAAATGTAGACAAAAAGCAAAAACTCATTTCTGTTTACAAGTCTCCTGAATCTGATGCTACTATAGTCTCTAATTGGAAATTTGATGAAACTGCTTGTAGACTTGGTTTGGCAAGAATGGTTATTGTTGATGAACAACCATTTTCTATTGTTGAGCGTGAAGGTTTTAGGTATTTTTGTAGTGTTGCTGTACCTCAATTTCATATACCTTCACGTTTTACAGTTGCAAGAGATGTGAAGAATATATTTGTTTGTGAAAGTGGAAAATTAAAGAAATTAATTGGGTGTTTGAAATCGAGAGTGTCACTAACAACTGATTGTTGGACCTCCATTCAAAATTTTAATTATCTTTGTTTGACTGCTCATTTTATTGATGATAATTGGAAGTTGCATAAAAGAATTTTAAATTTTCAATTAATGGATAGTCATAAAGGTAAGGAAATTGGAAAAGTTGTGGAGGCATGTATTCTTAAATGGGAGATTGAGGATCGATTGTTTTCTTTAACTGTTGATAATGCTAGTTCAAATGATGTGGCGGTTGGATATTTGAAAACACATTTTCATGATAAACTTGTTTTGGAGGGTTCATTTTTTCATATGAGATGTGCTTGTCATGTTCTAAATTTGATTGTGAAAGATGGTTTATCTAGTGTGAAGTCTTCGATTGCTCGAATTCGTGCTGCTGTTAGATATGTGAGGAGTTCACCTTCTAGAGCTAAATTGTTTGCACACTCTTCTATGTTGGTTAAAGTTTCTTGTAAAGGTTCAGTTTGTCTTGATGTGGCAACTAGATGGAATTCTACCTTTCTCATGCTTGAAACCGCATTGAAATTTGAAAAAGCTTTTAATAGGTTTGCGGAAGATGATCCTGATTTTAGTAGGGAACTCAAGGATGGAGTACCTACACAAGAAGATTGGGTAAATGCTAAAGTGTTGTCTTTGTGTTTGAAATTATTTTATGAGTCTACAAAGAAAATGTCGGGTAGTTTATATGTTACTACAAACTTGTATTTTCACGAGGTTTTGGAGGTGTTAAGTTGTTTGATAGAATGGGAAAACTCTACAAATATGGATATTCGTATTATGGGTAGACAAATGAGGGAAAAGTTTGATAAGTATTATGGGGATCTCGGTAAAACTAATATCATGATGTTAGTTGCGGTTGTTTTAGATCCTCGATATAAGCTTAGGTTTTTGAAGTATTCTTTTAAAAAACTTTATCCTAACGATTTTGCCAAAGTCGATGTTATTTGTGACAATTTGTATGACAATGTTCAGAAGTTATTTAACCATTATGATGCTATTATTGCTTCTTCCTCTTCCAAGAATAATCGTAATATTAATGTTGCCAATGTGGATAATGGTTCTGAAAACTTGAGCTCTTCAAATAGTGAGCAAATGAAAAAGTTTTATGATGATTTTGATGAGGAAGAAAGTGATTTTATTGTTGAAAAAAGTGAATTGGATTATTATCTTGAAGAAGCTCGGGAGAGAAGGGTTGAAGGGGAAATGTTTGATATTTTGGGTTGGTGGAAAGAAAAAAGTGACAAATACAAAGTATTGTCAACATTGGCTAAGGACATTTTGGCTATACCAATTTCTACGGTTTCTAGTGAATCCGCATTTAGTACATCGGGTCGCATACTTGATCAATTTCGTAGTAGTTTGGGGCCAAATATGGTGGAAGCTTTAGTTTGTACTCAAGATTGGTTAAGGGCGTCAAATGTATGCATTGATATTGAGCGCTTCCTTGAGGATGTTCAAAAATATGAAGAAGGTAATACACTAATACTTCTATTATTTTGTATATTTATCTATTTTATTTCTCTAAGTTTATTACTTATATTGTTTACTGTTTTTTTTAGAATTGGATGGTAGTGACACTGGCATCACACAAGTTAATGAATTTGTTGGAAATAATTGATGTGACAAAGGTTTGTATAATTGTATTCTTAATTATATTGTATGAAAAGATATCAAATGACAAATATTCTAAGGACATTTTGGCTTTTGTTTATAGGGAATTTGTGCTTCCTTGTTGGCTGCTGCCTCTTTGCTTTGTTGTCTGCTGTATGCTGTCTTTCTCCGTTGCTTAGATGGTTGCTGACTTGCTGCTGGTCTTGTTGCTGGCTGATGGTGTGCTCAGCTGCTGCCTGCTGATGGTGTGCTCAGCTGCTGCCTGTTGCTGCCCTTCCTTTTCTTCCCTTTTTTTTTCTGAACTTTTATTTAAGTAGTTGTTTTGGTTATGTTTGGATGTTTGGACTTTGCAGCATTGTTGAAGTTTGTTGTACTGATATTTTAGGTTGTTGAATTGGTACTTTTTGGCTTATTAGTTTGTAATATTTGTATTTTGAAATATTTGTATTTTGCTAGCCTCCAAAACTAATTTAGGGATATTATTATGTTAATATAACTAGCCTGCAAAATTCCATTATATATAATAATATATTATATAACAATTATAAAGAAAAAAACAGTATTTTACTACGTTGAATAATACCGGGTACCCGGTTTTGGAACCGGTTCCTACCGGGTCCGGGACCAGTTCCAAAAAATTTGGATCCGGTATTAACCGGTTCCGGGACCAGTTCCAATTCTTGGGACCCGGTTATAACCGGTTCCGGATCCGGGTATTACAAATATGACCGGGTACCCGGTCTTGCTCACCCCTAGACCTGAGTGTTTCTATTCATACTTTGTATATATAATGTCTTTGGATAATTGTGCTTGAAGGGAAAGAAATAGGAGGTGTATTGACGGATCTAAATTTCTCTATTTGGATATTAATTGGGGAAGAGAAGGGGAAAGAAAATACAAACCTACTTCTCCCATCCTTCTCCTCCCTTTCCGTCAATTATTAACCAGACGTACTATTTGTTAATGGACCTTAAGCGTATTAAAGCTTGTTGCAGAGAGCTCTGAAGCGGAAATGTCTTACTAAATTACTAGAGTTACTACATGCCCCTAATTTTATCTTTTGAATTGTAAATGCCAATTTTCTTTATCTGCTTGATAATTATGTGAAAGATTACTTTTTTTAAGGGAAAGCTATAAGCCTAAAAGAGCATTATGTTTTTGCTTTTTACTTTCTTTATAAGGAAGAAACCGTAAACATGGTTTTTAGAACAAAGGGAGAAGAGTTGGTGCAAACAAAGGTTTATATTGTGGAATGAAAACTAGTAAAAGTAGACCATATCAAGGTAGACACATAATTCTCAATTTTTTATTGTTATAACTTGCATCTTCCCTCTTGTCTTCTTCACATGGATCAAAGTTAACATCCAAGTCACTCAACTCAGAATCGGTACTCCACTCCCCTTCTCCACTCCAATCCTCACCTTCATCTGATAATGTCCTCACTTTTCTCTCCTTCCCCTTCTCTTATTTTTTTTCACTTCAGTTGCTTTCTTCTTCTTGCTATTTTTCTTTGCAATATGTTTTACCCTTGGAATGGAAGATTTTTGGACTTCATTAGCTTTTGTTGGGGTGAGGTTATGATGAGAGGTAGATGGATTTGTTTGAGGAGATAGTTGTGTTTGAGGAGATGAATATTTGGTAATAATTGAATTAGTGTGTGTAGATGGCATAGCAGTAGCATTGCTTCTTCCAACTAAACATGTATTTGGGACCAATTGGGCTTTAGGTGGCATTGGTCTAGGAGGTACATACTTACTGAACTGTGGCCCAGTTAATCTTCTCACATTGATGTCATACAATGAAAAACAACATAGCAACACAACATCAACTAATTAACAATGACCAGCAACTAATTAAAGAATTAGTCTTATAAAAAATTTACAGAAATAAAATTGGGAAATTCTACATGGTGGCCTCATGGTTTTGAGTTTTCTACGTGGAAAACAAACTTTTTTCCAGCTCTCTTCAGTGGCACCAAGGTTTAGAAAAATTGACATAGTGACCTTTTTTAGGTTTATGGCTAATCCTTGCTTTTTTTTATTAAAAAATTATTTAAATTAAATTTTAAAATAATAAAATTTTTAAAAAAAAAAACAAAAAAATTCCCAGCCATCTATATCCTTGTCGGAATCCAGCTACCCCCGACCGCCGAAACCACCTTCCAGCCCAACCCCCGACCACCGAAACCACCAAAACTGGTCGGGCGGCCTTCCACAACCCACCTGACCTAGCCCCGACCCCCAAAACCGCCACCCCGATCCCCAAAACAACTACAAAGTCCAACGAAACCACCGCCACCCCTACCGCGAAGCCCTAAATTCAACGAAAATTGGCCGGCCGCACCCCTTGACCACCAAAACTTGCCAGCTGGCCTTTTAAAAGGTCAACTAACCTAGCCCTGACCCCCGTAACCGCCTACCCAGCCACCCCGATCCCAAAAACCACCAAGTCCGACGAGAGCGCGCGGTGACTTTAGGTGGTTTTGGGGGGTCAAGGTTGGCTGGGTTGGTGGTTTTGGAGGTTGGGGATGGGTTAAATTAAGGTGGTGTACAAATCCAGCCATTCGGTTTCGATGGGTAAGAGGGTGGTTGGCCGGTTTCCGGTGAGGCTAGGGGTGGGGTTAGGGTTTGACGGTGGGGATAGGTGGCTGGGAATTTTTTTGGTTTTTTTTTTTTATTATTATTTTAAAATATAATTTAAATAATTTTTTAATAAAAAAAAAATCAAAGGTTAACCATTTTAACTAAAAAGGTTAGCCATAAACCTAAAAAAGGTCACTATGTCAATTTTTCTAAACCTTGGTGCCACTGAAAAGAGCCGGAAAAATGTTCGTCTTCCACGTAGAAAACTCAAAACCATGAGGCCACCATGTAGAATTTCCCAATAAAATTAAAGCTTTTTAATTATTGTAATTTATAAACAAATAATGCAATAAACTAACAATTCTATGTAACTAGCACTGTCAAAAACCGAATCGAACGGGTGAAATCAAATTGTTTCAACCGATCTGAATGTGAACCAAACCTATTAAAAAATCGATTTTATGAAATCGAAAACCGACCCGAACCGCTTGTTAGTAAAACCAAAACCGAACCGATCCAAGTAAACAATAAACTGTTTAAGAACCGAACCAAATCTAAACCGAACTGAAAGGAAACCGAACCGAAAATGAACCGAACCGTTTCTAACCCGAAACCGTTTGAACTGGCATAAAAACCGTTTACACCGAACCGTTAACAAACTGCAACCCGTTTGCACCGAACCGTTTATAAACCGAACTGATTATAAACCGAACCGCTTATAACCAAACCGTTTATGAACCGAATCGCTTATAATTCGAACCGTTTACAAACCACTTCCTACTAGGAATGGTTATTGGGCGGGTCAGTGCGGGTCATTATCTCCTCAATTCATCCCTCGTTATTGTGACCTCAGTATGATGTCCACTATTAACTAAATGATCAAATAAGAAGCAGATAATAATCTGATAGTAAAACAATATTACATTAATGCACTAAACTTTTATAATCTAATTTGTAATAAACTAGTAAGATCAGTATGGCTAAACTGGAAACATAACATGATATGTATTTATAAAATTAATGAGGATTTGCATATAATATGATGCCTCAATATGAAGTGATGAAATCTCGGCTTGATATAAAACTTATTAACCAGCAAAAAGTTAGAAAGTAGTATAAAATTTCAAACCAAAATCGTTTAATTGCCAGAAGCCAAACGACTCGATAAAAAACCGATTTTTTGAAATAAAAAAACAGACCCGAACCGTAATTTAGTAAACCTGAAATAAAACCAATCCAAATAATGTTAAATCGTAGAAGAACCGAACCCGTTAACGAACCGAACCGAACTAAAATAAAACTGAACCAAAAAAGAAGCGAACCGTTTCTAACCCGAAACTGTTTTAACCAGAATAAAAACCGTTTACACCGAACCGTTAACAAACCGCAACCCGTCTGCACTGAACCGTTTACTACCCGAACCGTTTACAACCCGAACCGAATATAAAGCGGGATAAAAACCGTTTACACCGAACCGTTAACAAACCGCAACCCGTCTGCACTAAACCGTTTACTACCAGAACCGTTTACAACCTGAACCGAATTTAAACCGTTCAAGAATAAACCGAAACCGAATCGAACCGATAATTATTTAAACCGAACTGAAACCGACTCGTAAGACATTTGAACCGATTTCAAACCGACCTGATTTCAACCGAACCGAAACCGAACTATCAAACCGTTTTGACAGTACTGTATGTAACTACTCATGTGAAACTATGCAATAAACAAATAATATATGCCTTGTAATTCATGTTGCTAGGCTGTTGCTTTCTTTGTAACTAAATTGGTCGCCCAAAAGCTTCCCACCAATTTGTTCATGTTTTAAAACAAATTTGATACAGGCAAATGATTGGATTGCATGGCTACGTTGGATTTGGAAGGAAATCTGTTATGAAACAGATCCATGAATCACAATAACTAAAAATATTCTTATTCTCTTTTATTTGTCCTATTAGTGACTAAGCTTGGTTGTTAGAGTTTGTTATGAGTTGTAATTGGGCTGGATTTTCTGTTATTCTAGCTCTATAAATAGGCTGTAATAAGGAAGTTATAGATATACAAAAAATCACAGCATCTTCCCCCTCTATTCTTCTTCTTCTTCTTCTTCTTCTTCCTTCTCTTCTCTATTCTTCTTCTTCTCTGTTCTATTCTATTTCATTTCTGTTACTCTACATCATTAGAGCTGCTCCATTGTTGAATGACCAAAGATTTACTCAAATAAAATTCTATAAATAGTAGCCCCTATATCAAAATTAAATATTCAAGCTTTATAATTGACTACATGTTTAGATAAATAGTACAATAAACAAATGTATATGAGCAGTACATTTAGAACTATAAAAGTAACAACATCATTGGAGGGGATTGGCAAAAGATGTGAGCAATTTTGTGAGGCACTGCACTATTTGTCAGTCCTCTAAGTATGAGACTACTTCCAAACCAGGAAAACTCCAACCTCTCCCTATTCCCACTTTGGTGTGGACTGACATCTCCATGGATTTCATAACAGGGTTACCTACTTCAATGGGCAACAATGTGATATTTGTCGTGGTTGACAGGTTGAGCAAATATGCCCATTTTATGGCCCTCAAGCATCCTTTTTCTACGTTAGAGGTTTCTCAGGCCTACCTTGATAATGTGTTTAAGCTTCATGGGTGGCCTAGGAGTATTGTGAGTGACAGAGATTCTGTCTTTCTGAGTCAATTCTAGAAAGGATTGTTTTCTCTTCATGGTACCACTTTTCTGCTTTCCTCTTCATACCACCCTGAAACTGATGGGCAAACGGAGGTGGTCAATAGGTGTTTGGAGACCTATTTGCGGTGTATGTGCAGTGCTGAACCAAAGGAGTGGTGCAAATTTTTGCCTACAGCTGAATGGTGGTATAATACTCACTTCCATACAACCACAAAAACAACTCCATATGAGATTGTCTATAGTCAACCACCCCCTATACACTTACCCTACCTACCTGGGGAAAGCAACAATGAGGTTGTGGATAGGAGAATGCAGAAAAGAGAAGACATGATTGCTCTAATAAAACATAATTTGCAGATGGCTCAGAATAGAATGAAGACTCAAGCTGACAAAGGAAGGTCATAGAGGTTCTTTGCAGTAGGTGACTGGGTTTGGCTCAAACTCCAGCCCTATAGACAACATTCTGTTCAATTCCGGGGTAACAACAAACTGGCTGCAAAATTCTATGGCCATTTTCAAGTTATTCAGCAAATTGGCAAAGTTGCTTATAAGCTAAAACTCCCTTCTCGTGCTAGAATTCATGATGTCTTCCATGTTTCTCAATTGAAGCCTTTCTATGGAGAGTTGCCTGTTGTTGCTGTTACTCCAGAGTGGTAGATTTCCTCTCAGCCTCCTTCTAAGTTCCATGCTGCTGTGCTTGATACTCGAACTCAGGTGGTAAACAGCCTTCCTGAGGACCAATTACTCATCCATTAGGCCAATTCAGCAACACATGAGGCTACTTGGGTTGCAAAGGCCGATTTTACAGCTCAGTTCCTTGGTTTTCTTCCTTTGCCTTGAGGACAAGTCAGTTCTTGTGGGGGAGGGTATGATACAGGCAAATGATTGGATTGCATGGCTACGTTGGATTTGGAAGGAAATCTGTTATGAAACAGATTCATGAATCACAATAACTAAAAATATTCTTATTCTCTTTTATTTGTCCTATTAGTGACTAAGCTTGGTTGTTAGAGTTTGTTATGAGTTGTAATTGGGCTGGATTTTCTGCTATTCTAGCTCTATAAATAGGCTGTAATAAGGAAGTTATAGATATACAAAAAATCACAGCATCTTCCCCCTCTATTCTTCTTCTTCTTCTTCTTCTTCTTCCTTCTCTTCTCTATTCTTCTTCTTCTCTGTTCTATTCTATTTCATTTCTGTTACTCTACATCATTAGAGCTGCTCCATTGTTGAATGACCAAAGATTTACTCAAATAAAATTCTATAAATAGTAGCCCCTATATCAAAATTAAATATTCAAGCTTTATAATTGACTACATGTTTAGATAAATAGTACAATAAACAAATGTATATGAGCAGTACATTTAGAACTATAAAAGTAACAACATCAATTTCAACCCAAACATACAATAATTAAAAATTAGGGTTTTTCAATTTCTTTTTTTTTCTTTTTCTTTTTTTTAGCAATGCAGTGAATAAATAATTGGAAGTGAAAAAAAATGAAAGTAAACAATTGGAATTACATTTTTTGGGTTTCTGATTCGTGTTTCATTGCCCATATACGTTTTCCTTCGTCACTCATGCCATCAACGTTTTGCATCTTTGTACTTTTACCCAGATTCTTGCCTCGTTGAGTCGTTGTCAACCTTTTAGACTAACAATTATAGACCCACACTTCTCTTAATGAGAGTGAAAGAGAGAATCAATGACAGTGAAATGGAACTTCATTATTGTAGAGCTCTGTGTAACGGAAGAAAGTAATGGAGTATTGATGGTAATTGAATGGAAAAAGAAAGAGAGAAGGAAGGTCGGTGGGGTTTTTACTAAGAGGGCATAATTGTCATTTCACTCAGATTTTAGGAGGGAATAGCAAAAGTAGGGTCCAAAAGACGAAAAAGTTAACTATTCTGTAAGTTGGTGGTGCTAGTTGAAGTTTTTAAAAAACCTTCGAGGTTTAATTAAAATAAATAAATTCATGGGAGTATTTTTTTAAAAAGTTGCCACTTTAGTGGCTAACTTCCCTCAAAAATAAAATAAAAGTGTTCCCTCTAGGTTTTCTCAATGGGAAGGTTTTTGGTTCCCTCTAAGGTTTCTCCCTTGGGAGGATTTTTCTAACCTCCATTGCTAGTTTTTTTCTAATTTTTTGAAGGTTTTTCCTTCACTCTTCTCCTTTTCTCTCTTTCTCTTTCATCTCTTTTCTTTTGATCTCAATTGTAAATTTTTGTAGGGGATTCCACCGGTGTTTTTACCGGTGGTTAGCCCCAAAAACTTTTTAATTGCTTTCAATAAATGGATCTCATCTTTATGATGGTGTTTATTCTATTAAGTTTAATTTCTTTGTTTGTTCGTTTGCCAAAGATTGAAGATTTAGGGTTTTATAATCTCCTCCGAAGTATCTAAAAGGCCATATGAGTTTTTTCACCCAAACAACTATTCATCCGTGGATCTCAAGCCGAATTAGTGCTAACTCACAGATTATATTGATTCAGATAAACTTTTTTATTAAGCCGATCGTTGATCGAATTTGCAAAGTAACTAGCTCTAAAGTGATTTTGTACTTTTGTTGAAATTTTAGGTTTTCTAGGAATTGTTTGGAAGTGCCGTTTGACTATAATAAAATTGCAACTTTTTGGAGGTCCTTCACAAAACTTCCCCTATAAAAATGAAATTTTTCAAATTCCAAATCCCCCAACTGCATTTGCCCAAAGTCATTCTCTTACAGAAAACCCACATTTCATTACCGTTAATCTTTCTCACTCCCACACTCAAAATTCAAAAAATTATCGGCGACGATGATGATGAGAGAGAAGGGAAAGTTCATCTACAAAATATACAGAGCTCTAACCTTCTCTCTTACTCCATTAATCCGCCTCCATCTCCGATTTCGCAAATTCCGAGGTCTCGAACATTCTCTTCGATGGCCGGAGCGTCTCGGCCGCCCTTCTCTCAACCGCCCTCCTGGCCCACTTCTCTGGTTTCACGCCGTTTCTCTAGGTTTTCTCTCTCCTCTATTGTTGTTCAAAGAAGAATCAAACAATTTTTAATTGTAATTTTATTTGATTTATTTATTTATTTTTGGAGCGAATGAATAGGAGAAGGAATGGCGGCGATTCCGGTGATTCGACGTTGTTTGACAGAACGACCTGATATTAACATTCTTATGACTACTACTACACTTTCTGCATTGTAAGTTTCATTCAAACCCAATTTATGTTTTGCAGCTGCCAGAAAATCTTATTTCAGTTGTTTGTTGATAGTGAAATCTGATTTTGGTTATGAATTTAAGATTAATTTTCTGAATTTGGGTTGGAATTTTGTGTTTTTACTATATTTATTTGGAATTTCGGAGTCTAATTGGAATGAATTTGTTGAATTTTTTTAAGTCCCTTAATTTCGCTTACGGAGTATTAATTTTCTCAACTAATTAGTATTTTATTTTGTTTTGACATTTGCTCAATTAATAATAATGTATTACAAACTATAGAAATTGTTTGGAAATATACTAATACAACAAATAAAACTTAAAGTCATCATCTTTGCTTGATCTTGGTTGTTTGAAACTGAAACCATTTGCCTTCCAATAATTTTCTAGAAATGACAAAAGTATTGATCGTATTCCAAAGTCCAAAGAACTTCGGATACGAGTGGAAGGATGGGGATAAAAAGGTCACGGGTAAGAGTTCTTGGGATAAGATTGGAAGGATGGGGATAAAAAGGTCACGGGTAAAAATAGGACCTAAACTATTTAATTCAAACCCTTGGTCTAGAACCACAAGCAAAAAGGGGCTGGATGAAGGTGTGATCTAGGCCTATTAGCATAACAAGAGTCAACTTGGTAAACTCAAAATAGGAGAACACTTGTCTCTCCTTGAAGGAAGAGACTAAAGTGAACATGCTATGACCCCCCTACCAGAAAATTTTTGAAATTTGGTGATAGGTGATGAGAATTAGATGATATATAATGCTACCTCTTCTTCTTCAATATTGTACTCTATAGCATGTAAGGGCTAACTTTAAGGAGCTCATGTGATAAGGAGAGATTTAAATGTGTAATGAGAGCTCATATGCACATACACACACAAAAAAAAAAAAAAAAAATGACGGTGCTATAAACAAGAAACTTCAATACATAGAAATTTGCTATATTAAAAAAATGGAGGAAGTATTACAATCACTTTGGTAATCCCCATGTAACTTGCAAGTATATCTTAAAATTGGTAAAGTAACTTTACCCTTTTTTTTTTTTTTTTTTTTTTTTTTTTTTTTTTTTTTTTACTTTGAGAATACATGTGTTTGACCTGGCACAAATTACTTAAGCATATTCACTTTATTTTTTTTTGGCTTATTTAACTAAACATTAAGATTGAATTTGGTGCTTGCTTGTGTTGTAGTGAGGTTTTGAAACAAAAGCTCCCTCTAACCGTAATTTATCAGGTATATCTTTCTATTTATAATTTCATATGTGCTTTGGCATGTTTTAGATGGATGCCTTAAATAGTTGGGTTTTTCTTCTTCCAAAAATGCTAAAAGTGGATATTAAATACCGTCGAAAAGAAACTAGATGTGGAGAAGATATATATTTAACATCACCCATTGTTGCTTGATTTCTTTGATATGATGCATTACATGAAATGTTTTGACATATCTTAACTCTTGTTGGTAACTCAATACTAGTAACCTTTACTTTGGACAATTGTATGACTATAGGGCTTTTTTAAGTACAAGAAAAGTTTTTTAGGAGAAAAAGATAGAAGAGGATTGAACAAGTATTATTTAGATGCTTTTTTTCACCAACTTTGCAAAATGCAAATTACTAATAGCAAAACTTTGATGGGATTCAAGAGTCAAGACTCTAATATTCCGTAGTTTTTCTTAAAGTATTACTTCCTCCAATTTTCTTTTATTTGCAACTGTATAAACGGAAATTTATTAGTGTACTACATTAAACTAATAAACTTATTTGGGTTATATTCAAATCAATTTTAATTATTTAGGCCCACCCAAATAAATAATTCGAATTAATCAAATATTCTTTGGGTTATAAAAAAAAGTAAATGGATCAGGTTAAAAGGCTCCTAAGTCATAAAATGGGTGTTGCCAAACCTACTAAGTCCAATCAAGGGTTTCATATCTCTTATAAATACACCCTTTCTCCTTCTGAAGAATCTTGAAATCATTATTCTCAAGAGCTCATAAAACTCTATCAAGATTCCCTTTGAAATAATCAACAAGCACATCAAATTTGTGCCGACTTGATCAGATTTGAACAGGATTAAGCTTAATACGCCCTCGCTCATGTGCATTCAAACAAACTCCCCTGACATCACCCACGTCACCCTGCATTCAAATTTAGATCGACGTCATTAAACGTTATCCTATAGGTGCTAGACTCATGTCATCATCAATTCGCGGAACAAAATCAGAGGATTTAGTTTATTACATTGTAAACTGCTATATAGAGTCGATACCTTATTCAAATATCTAAATTTATTTTTTACTTTATTCCCATCTTTATTTATCTAGACGTGAAATTATGTAAATAAATTTTAGCACGCTTGGTGGGACTATCTCCGCTTCTTATCCTGAGAAATGGCCTCTAAGAACATTGTCGCTGCAAATACACCAGCTAGAACTCAACAAAGGGCCGCTTGGCTGAAATGCTCAACAACCATATTGGGGGCACCTTCACTGAGGAATGAAGAAAGTTGTTGTTGACTCTGCTGCTACAGGCTTGCGTGCCTTGTCAATCCCTACTAAAGCACAAAAATGTCATGCTCGTCCTGTTTCTATGAGGTTGGTCACGTCCTCCACTTATAGGCCGCATGAGAATCTTGTGTTTGGTTCATTCGCTCTTGTTGAACACGGGCAACCAACATTTGCTTCACTCAAACGCTGTGCGAGTCAGACAGGCTTGTCATCCACACAAACCTAGCGAGCCATTGTTGCAGACCTTACAGTTATGGTGTCGCATGCTAAGACTATTGAAGAACAACTTGTTGAAATGAACAACCTCCTACAACAACTGCAGAAGGATGGAGAGGAAAAAGATGCTCAAATCATGCATTAAAATGAACAAATTGTTGCTTTGACAAAGAAATTTGACAAGCAACAGGTCAGGAGTTAGAACATGGCGAGACTAAAAGCGATGGTTGTTCACAGGGTAGTAGTAACTCAAAGGGACCAAAGCCAAATGGGCCTCACACTTTAATAACTGCTCAACAAGATCAAGATATGATAGCCAAGGCCGTCTAAGAATCAACTTGGAGGGGGAGGTTCTCACAATAATCGACGTTATGTGAAGCCTTACACTACGATAATAGATGAATTGAAATTGCCATACAAATACTTTTTGATGGAAGGTAACCCCAAACAACATGTCGCTCACTTCATGGAGACGTACAACAATGGTGGTATCATGGGTTACTTGCTTGTTAAACCATTCGCCCGTTCTTTTAAGGGAATCGCATCTGACTGGTATACCAACCTAGATGCTGAATCCGTTGACAGTTGGGATCAAATGGAAATGGAGTTTTTGGGTTGATTCTTTAGCACTAAATGTGTCGTTAGCATGGTTGAGCTGATTCAAATCACATGATGGGCCAGTGCGCTGTAAGTTTGGAATGTAAAGGTTGTCCGACTGAAATCTCTACTATTGAAATGTGCATTAACGGGATGAATTGGAATTCACATTATATTTTAAAGGGCATCTAAGCCGAGATCCTTTCAGAAGTTAGTGTAACATCCCCAATTTCCAACTCTTTTATGAACGTGAGAGGCGTAAAAATAGGAGATTAGGAGTGCTACCGTCTCACTTAGACCACAAACCGAAGTGAGAAGGCTAAATTAAATGACTTCTTAACTAAATTTATTCCAGGAGTTTATAATTTTCATATTTAAGTCATAACTTTTAAAAGGAACTACTGACTAAACTTTATATGTGTTAGAGCTCTTGCAGTGGAAATATGGCTTCTACTAGATAATATGAAATATATACCTCACAAATAAGTAATATTTTTGGGATAGACAAACAACCACTATGAAGGAAATAATAAATATGAGAAAATAAACTTTCTTAATGTTATTAACCTTTTTGACGTGAAATAATGATTGAATTAATTTATCAACTTACAACCTATGCATTATATAATAACTTAATGCTAAGCAATGAATGGCTGAAACTATTTAAGTAAAGAAACAATATAACTTGTTTGCAAAATATACTCCTTTCATTTTGCCATCATACCTATTTTCCTTTCCTAGAAAATCTCTCTTTCTCTCACATTTTAGAAGAACAAATCATATGGTTAATAATAGCCATATACTCCCACAATTCTCCACCTCGTTCATAATTTGAAAACATTCAAATTTTGGACGAATGAATTTCAGTTTTCCGTATCCGATTGCACCATTTTTACAATGACTGCCTACTTATCCTCAACCAGGATCAAACCAATCGTAGTTCCATTTATTTCTCTACGTAACCTAACATGGGACAATGTTACGCAGTTCTAAACAATGTTGGAACTCGTTTCCTGATACAACTTTGGTTAACATGTATGCACTTTTATAAGAGAAATACTTCCTTTCTCTATGACATCCCGTACAAAATGATACCTTACATCTATATGTTTGGTACTAGCATGATAAACCTGGTTCTTGGCAAGTGAATAGCACTTTGGTTGTCATAGTCTAGATTCACATTATCATGCTTCATTCCCAAATCATCTAGAAGTTCCCGCAACCATAATGCTTCCTTAACTCCTTATGCCATAACCATATATTCGGCTTCTGTTGTAGATGGAGCCACTGTAGCCTATACATTGATCGCCAACTAACTGGAGCACCATGTATTTTAAACACATAACCAGTAGTAGATCGTCGTCTATCTAAATCTCCAGCATAATCCGAGTCAACAAAGCCGCTTTTTTGACATGTATCTCCACCAAAGCATAAACCTGTGTCAATAGTACATTAAAAGTACCGTGTAATCCATTTCACTACTTCCCAATGTGCTTTACCTGGGTTCGCCATAAACCTACTAAAAACATTGACTACTTGTGAAATATCTGGTCGT
The DNA here is from genome assembly GCF_001683475.1 of Chenopodium quinoa. Classification (NCBI taxonomy): domain Eukaryota; kingdom Viridiplantae; phylum Streptophyta; class Magnoliopsida; order Caryophyllales; family Amaranthaceae; genus Chenopodium; species Chenopodium quinoa. The sequence continues at coordinate 2,778,075 of NW_018742980.1, forward strand.
GTACACACCATGGCGTACATTAAACTACCAAGGTTCGAAAATGCGGTTTTGGTCGCGATTGTGAAAACGGTCACAGTAACTCGGTAACGGACTTGATGCGTTGGTTGCGGACTTCATCGCGGTTGTCGCGCAATAATTTTTATTTTATTTTATTTTATTTTTAAGTTTTATGTATTTTTATAAAGAATTTTCTCATAGTTTTTAAAAAATTATATTCTTGTATACTTTAATTAAAAAAATGGACTTTTCCTAAAAAAAATAAAAATAAAATAAAATATGGACTTAATTCTAGACTAAGCTGACTATAATAGTTGAAAAGGGGTTGGGGGTCACGTGGGAAAACAAAAAAAAAGACGAAGGGGAAGATAAGGGGTACTCAAGTGGGTCAGATAAAAATTAAAGAGGAACTAAAGAATATTCTAGGCATCCAACTGTCATACTTTATTACCCAACCACTCTAATTTTTTAAAAAATAGAAAATCTCTTTTATTTGATAGAAACAAAGTCGACTTTCATGGAGATTCCGTAAATCGTCGCCGGAAAAGTGGTTTTACAGCTTAAAGTTTGGGTTTTTTTCTTCGAATCTCTGTAAATAACGTTAGATGCGGCCGATTTTCTATTCAAAATGGTCATGTCGGCCGAAATCTCGAGGTTTGAAAAAGCAGCGTTACGAATCGGGAAATATCGGATTGGCAACTTTGAAATCCGTTACATCTCGGTCGATTCGCGATGTAACGGCTGAGTTTTTACACCATGCTACCAACTCCACTAGCATAAGGTACATTATCCATGTATGCCTTATCTTGTGCTGTAGTGGGAGATTGTTTACCAAAAAACTTAAAATGTGGAGCCAATGGAGTCATCACTGACTTAGCACCTTTCATCCCAAACTTTTCAATAACCCGCTGAATGTGGCCTTTTTGGCTGAAGAACAATTTTCGTCTTGATCTCTCTCTTCTAATCTCCATACCTAGTTTTTTCTTTGCAGCGCCCAAGACTTTAGTCTCGAACTCTTCATTGAGTTGAATTTTTAACCTATCGATCCCCACCTTGCTTTTTGAAGCAATAATCATGGCGTCTACATACAATAGAAGACAAATATAATCACCTCCACGAAGTTTACGAACGTATACATAACAATCGTAACTACTTCTGAACACCCTTGTTTTAACATAAAAGAATCAAATCGCTTGTACCAGTGTGTCGAGGAGATTGCTTCAATCCCTAAAGTAATTTCCTGAAGCGACATACCTGATTCTCTTTACCCTTAACGGTAAATCCCTCATGTAGATACATATAGATTTCCTCATCCAAGTCACCGTGTAAGAAGGCTGTCATCACATCTAGTTGTTTTAGCTCAAGATCTCCACGAGCTACAAGACGTAATAGCACCCGAATAGAAGTATGTTTTACCACCGAAGAAAATATCTCATTATAATCAACACCTTCTTTATGTGCAAATCCCTTGGCCACTAGCCTAGCCTTATACCTTATTTTATCTAACTTGGAAGAATCCTCTTTTCTTTTATTCACCCACTTACGACCGATAGCAGTTTTTCCCACAGGAAATGGGACTACCTCCCATGTCTTGTTTTTATGAAGAGATTGCATCTCTTCTTCCATAGCAACCAACCAACTCTCACTATCCTTGTCTTTGGCAACTGTTCGAAGGTGACCGGATCATCATCCTCCACCGAGAGTGCATATTCTACTAAGTTTACCTGCCCGTAATGCCTCAGAGGTTTGTCTGAGACTACCTCCCATGCCTCAGAGATTTATAATTCCTCTTTCGCTTAGTGGATGCCAAAGAATCCTGTTGCTGTTATAGTAAATGTACATTTTCCTGCTGAATCTAACACCACATGAACATGACTAGAATCTTGTTGGTTTTTAGATTCCATCTCCACCACTTTTATTTGTAGTCATTCCAACATCACCATCATTATGAACCATAGCTTTCTATAAAGCTACCATAGATCTTTCATCAAAGGTCACATCTATGCTAATACAAATTTAGAATCCTTTACACTCCATAGACGATAGCCTTGAATCCCTTTTGGATATCCCTAAAAGATTGCTTTCTTGGCTCATTCACCAAGCTTGTTATCCTTAACGTGATAATAAGCCGTGCATATGAAGACTCTAAGCCTTTTGTAATTTTCCCCGACCATCCCTATAAGGCTTGTCACCATCTAAATAAGAATGTGGGAATTGATTTACTATATAACAAAATGTAGCAATTGACTCTGCCCACCATTCTTTGCCTAATCCAAAATTAGAGCGCATACACCTTGCCTTCTCAGTAGTGTACGATTCAGTCTTTTCGCGACTCCATTCTGTTGTGGTGTGGCTCTTGATTGTCCAGTGTCTCACAATGCCTTTATGATCACAAAAACTCCTTGAAGCTCCCTATGTGTATTTTGTACCATTTTTAGATCGTACAGTTTTTAGCTTTCAACCTGTTGTGTTCTCAACCATTGCTCTCCACCGCTTGAAAATGTCAAATACCTCATTCTTATGCTTAAGAAAATAAATCCAAGCATATCTAGAGTGATCGTCAACAAATGTAACAAAATACTTGGAACCACCTTTGGAAGCAACTTTAGCTGGACCCAAACATCCGTATGAACATAGTCTAACAACCTTTGTTCTTGTGGTTGCTTGTAGAGAACTTCACCCTGTGTGCTTTTCCATACACACAATGCTCACAAAATTCGATTTGTGGCTTCTTCATGTTCTTCAACAAACCTTCCCCACTAAGCAATGATAGACCCTTTTCCGACATATGCCCAAGGCGCATGTGCCATATCCTCGTGCATTCTGTTTGGTCTTTACTTCCACCGATTTCAACTGCTAAATCACTACCAATGAACCATGAACAACTTTTAAAACTCTATTCTCCTAGACTATTTTGCAACCATTTTTCTTTAATAATTCAAAATAAGGTTCTTTTGCAAATCTGGGATGTGTCACACATCCTTCAAGGTTATTATTGTTCCATCATGAATATTGACTCAAATAGTACCTAACCCGACAGTCTTACTATCATGATTGTTTCCCATCAAAACAGTACCACCTTCCAAACTTTAGTAAGTTGTAACCCACTTTGTATTTGGGCACGTATGGTGTGATGCACCTGAATCAAGCATCCACTGACCGGATATCTCATTGCATTGTTTGAAACTGAGCAACAATAATCATCCTCGTCATTTGAGACAAAACTAGCTTGTTGTTTTTCATGCTGTTTTCCTCTGGAGTTGTCGTTGTTGTTATTATTGAATTTTACCCTCTTATTTGGCAATTAGCTTTAAAATGACCAAGCTCACCATATTTGAAACATGCCCTTTCCGCAAGAGGTCTAGATTTTGATCTAAACTTTCCTCCATTGCCTCACCCTCTTTCATTACTCGTTCATCTGAGCTTGTTCGTTGTGTTCTCTTCCATTAGTTGACATCATTCCACTTGTAGTAACCTTTTGAAGGTCATCTGCTAAAAGCGATGTTCAAGTCTCATTCATGGTTAGAGAATCACCTACAAGCATCAATGTTTGAACCAGATTTTCATAGGATTTCGGTAATGAAAGCAATAACATGAGTGCTTGGTCTTTCTCAATTACCTTCACATCTATATCCTTCAAGTCTGATATAATCCTATCAAACTTATTGATATAGTCCTGGATTGAGGTGCCTTCTTCCATCTTGCATGTATACAATTTGGATTTTAAGTAGATCCTATTTGTTAGAGTTTTCGGCATGAAATTTGTCTCTAACTCTAACCACCAAGAATGCAACATCCCTCTAAAGGCATAAGATTATAACCGCTCGTGCTTCTAAGGTCTAACTCTTCCCAATCCTCATCCTTCATGACCTCGGGTTTTTGTTCTTTTCCCGCCAATGCCTTATGCATCTCTTGTGATGCAAGCAAATTTTTCATTTGCATCCTCTAATAGGAAAAATCATTTTTTCCATTGAATTTTTCAATTTCATATTTTCCAACTTTTACCGTTCCACTAGTAGATGCCATTATAATTATTTTAGAGCCTGTAATCATACTTCTGGAGAGTTAACCCATTCAACATGAAGTCAAGTTGAATGACAAGGAGAAGACCAAGAAAACAAGTGAATAGTCCTCAACCACAACCTTTGCGTCATAGCCTACGTGTCGTAAGCAAAAGACAACAAATGAAGAAAAATTCCTAACATTCAAATGAAAAAAAGAAAGCAAAAGTATCCAGCAAGCAAAAGGTCTTCCCTATTGATTTGCTTGAACAGGAACCATTGGCTCTTGTAACACTAGAAAAAATTTTCTCAGAAGACTACTTTACTTTGGTTACAGTAAATAGAGTCTCATTTGTGGAGGGTGGAAAGGAATAGGTTAATGATGAAACATCAAAAGTGTTAGCTTTACGACAATTTAAGGTAGCGGATTCTTACTTTGTTGACGCCAAGTTTTTCGAAGATGAGGAGGCGTCAAGTGAGATATTGCCTTTGCAAGTTTCTTCAACAAGAAAAAGAGAAGTTAAGGGGAGCATTGCTTTGCCTTCAAATACCAGAAAGGGCATGGTCAAAATGTGTTGATACACGCAAAAGGAGCATAAATTTGATGAGATGAAGCTGTATAGTCATTTGCAACTAAACATTAAGCATCTAAGGCCTTAGAGGCATGCTCAAGAGAATGAGGACCATCTATAGATCGTTTGCTCTGAGTAGGGTCTCCTAGGCTATAGTTAAAGCCTTCCTTGATAAACTAGGAGAGTCGTTACGAATTATATATGTGGTGATCCTTAGCCCTTTTCTCTTGCCAGAAAAGTTGGTCTTGGTACAAACAAAATATTGGGTTTATACTCTAGAATTTAGCAGCGACACTTTCAAAGTCTTGATCTTAGTTTTAAAAGCGCTCCTCAAGAGCGCTTAGGCGCTAGGCAAAGCGAGGCACAGGCCAAAACGCCTCGGTCTTCCCTGGTGCAGCACATTCCAGAAGGCGCGCGCCTCAACCGCCTCCACCAAGGCGCAAAGCGCAAATAAAGGGGATCTGGTTTATTTTTGTAAAAAAAAAACCATTTTTACTTCAAATTGAAAGTTACCTTGTCTTTAAAATGATAAATCGAGCAAAAGCCTCTTATTAATTAAATGAAATTGCTTAATTTTAATCCCCAATTGGAAAACCCTAATTATCGAAAAACCCAGTATTTACGAAATACTAAACAATTGAAGGAATTGTTTAGTGCTGCTACAACAAAGATCGCCAGAGAGCAATCCTCGACGGTTTCTAGCACTAGATCTACCGGAGGCCGGTGACGGTCAAACAGGTAATTTTGCTTCGCTTTGTTCTTTCTCCCTCTTCCCAGGTAAGGGTTTTTTTTCTTTAGTTAAATACTTGAAAGCCCACTTCCCCTTCTGATTTTAGTAACCACGTGACTCCTTCCCCCTCTTTTCTAATTATTTTTAAAACAATTTTTTTTAATTAATTATTAAACTTATATAAATATATTTGAGGTTATTTCCCTATGTTTTCAATATCAAGAAAGTTGTATAATAATTAAAATATAAAAAAAGTGCGCCTCATATATGAGAGGCGCGCGCCTCCGCCTTGCACCTCTCGCCTCACACCTAGGCTCGAGGAACCCTTTGTGCCTCGGTGCGCCTCGCGTCTCTGCCTTGCGCCTCGCGCCTCACACCTAGGCTCGAGGAACACTTTGCGCCTCGGTGCGCCTCGCACCTTTTAAAACTAAGGTCTTGATCATTTTGGAAAAAAGAAAGGATTCAAAAAATTAAGATGACAATACTTATAAGTTGTTTGTCATTGGGAATGACATAGATTCTCTGAAAATCGCCAAAGGATTCCACATTGTTTAGAGCATTGTCTACTCTTACTGTTATTCTTGTAATTTACATTAAATTCTCCATCACTAGAACTTCTTCCTTGGCTAACATCTCTAGCCATCATAGGTTTGGAGTTGGCTATCTTGGGAAGAGCATGATTCCTTTTAGGTCTTAGATTTAGGAGCACTTGTGTCGCTAGTTTGTTCTTGGCTCTTCCTAGACTTATTGGGATCAGCTTCGGTACTTCCTTCATGTATAAGATCTCGTGCCTCTCCATCATTGATGCTTTAAACTTTGAGAACCTGAGATTACAGTCATCACAGGGCCTTGTGGAGAATGTCCCAGATCGTGGTGGGTACCAAAATAGTATGCTAGCCAACTACACAAGTAAAGAGCCGGGAAGAACGAGCTAGAATAAGAAGGCTTGAAAGATCTCAAAATGCCATTTAGACCATGATAATGCTGCCAATCACCGAAACTGCCAAATGTAGTCGGGTGTTTCTTTTTTATTTTTTCTAGCGAGTCGGGTCATGAGTCGTTTGTAAGAAAAGGCGGGTACCCGCTGACCCATTAGTAGTAATTTGTTTTAAAAAAAAAAAAAATTGGCGTGCCAACCAGCCTATAGACTTATCTCTTACCAAGGTTACATAATCACGCCTTTTCCCACTCACCTAGGTTACATAGGCGGGTCATGGGTCGTTTGTGAGAAAGGGAAGGGGGTTGACTCGGTGGTGGGGGGTTCTAGGCGGCACCTCAGTTGGGGGAGGGGGGTTGCTGCCAAGGGAGGGGGAAAGGGAGGGAGTGCTGGCTGGTGGTGAGGGTGGTGGTTTTTGTTTTTGTTTTTTTTTTTTTTTAATTATAAATTAATTTAATTATTAAATGGTTAAGTGAGGGTTAGAGGGTAATTAGAAGAAATTAGAGGTTAATTAAGTATTATTAGAAGTACGAGGTTGTCTTCAACTACAAAATTTCACAATCAGGTTTTCTTTTACGATAAATCTTTTAAATGGTTTTTTTTTTTCGCAAAATGGTGCTTTTAAAAGGTTGTTTTGACAAATTTTCCTTTGAAAAATTTTACAATGCACGATTTATTATTTGGGTAAATTATAGTCACGTGAGATCTTGTTATATTTATCTTTTATATTTTTACAATATCAAATTTTTATATATTTTACTTATCTGTAATTAGAGATAACAATGGCTGAAATTATGAAATGTCATGAGTACAAGTCAAACTATTGCAATTGAAAGAGAATGAAGAACATTTTTTGGCATTGTTTTTATTATAAACATTAATTAATCAGTATATTGCAATCCTTTTAATATTCTTGGTCAAGTTTTATAATAAGTAATTGTTTATATATTTTTTTTCCATCTTTAGTTTACTTTCTGGAAGTCCAGAGACGAATATCATATTTCATGTTTGCTAATCAACACCTACTCCTTATACCAGTTTGCTCCATTAGATTTACCTGCTGTTGTGGATGCATTTCTTGGCTATTGGAAGCCAAATGCTGTTATTCTCATGGAGAGTGAACTGTGGCCAAATGTTTTAATGGCTGCATCTAAAAGTAAGGTTAGTTCATAGTTATTTGGAAACGTTTGTTCATAATCATTGGTTGGCAATTTGCTTTAGATTTACAGTTTTTTAGGGCTATTTGTAGTATATTGTATGCTAGATTTCACATATTTATTTTTCTTGCATGATTTTAATAGAGTGTATCCAAGTTCATCTCCTTGATTAACGTTACGCATTGGTCTGCATGAAACTTTAAAGTAATTTCATAGATCAGGGTTTTAGTGTTAACATGTAGTAATTCTATGTGAAAGTTCTTCTGGTCCCTGTCCATGGGAGAGGAGAGGGGAGATGGGGGTATAGTTTCTGCTTGTGTTCATTTGCAAAAAACAAAGAATAAACACAATTGAGAAACAAATTTAATTGCCCACATATGGTATCTTAGTTGATCATTATCTGGTGTTTACACGATGATGTCATTGAAATTTCAACTTTTTTTTTTTTTTTTTTTTAACTTTTTTCAGATGGCACTAGTTTTGCTAAATGCCCGAATGTCTGAAAGATCTTTCAAACATTGGTCTGCACCCGCAGTTCTTCCACTAATTGCCTTGATGCTGTCGAAGTTTTCCTTAATCATGCCATTGGTATACCATCAAACTTTATGTTTAAAAACAACTTCCTGCTCTCATTTTATCTCTAAGTTTAACTTTGTTCACAGAGCACGGCGGAGGCAATTCGCTTTCAGCTACTGCAAGCACCACCTTTTATAGTCAACATATCGGCTGACTTGAAATATTGTAAGAATACTCGTGCCTTGATTTTCTGGATTATTTGTCTTATGGTAAATTTGTTGTGTTGATATATATATATATGCAAGTCTTGTAATTTTTCTTTAGCATCCTTTTGTGTGTCACTGCTCAAGAGGTATAATGGAAGATTCCAAATCAATTTACCTAGTCGTGAGTGTTTGTGTTTTTCTTTCTTTTTTTTTTCCCTGTTTTTTTCCTGTTGGCCCCAAAGCTGTTGGGTGGGATTGAGGGGGGGGGGGTGGTGGTAACCAGAATAATTTTGCAATGTAAAGAAAGTAGCAGAAGCGGGCATTTAAAAATGGGACAAAGGAAGTAGTTATTTTCCTTTTTGTGACGAATAAAAATGACTCTTTATTTCATCATGTGCTTCTGACTAGAATGGAATAAATATTATAATTTGTAATAGATAAAAGGGGGCTATTTGAAGGCTTTATTAGTGTTGATTGTGCTTTTGTTAGGTGTTGGAGAAATTGCAACTTCAACTAATTCTTTGAAAGGCGTTAAAGATTTTTTGGCACAGCTTAATCATAGGGAGGTTTGGATGGCTTCTTCGGTACATAAAGGAGAACATGAAGGTTGGTCAGAATCTTCACTTCATTTCATATTCATTGTTTTTGTGATATTATTCCACCTTTTGGAATGACTTTAAAGTTAGAATCATTTGAATGACAACTAAAGTCCGACCCCTTCAATCCCCTCAACCAATGGCTAGTGTTCCTAAAACTTAGGCATCCACTAATACTAAGTTGGTTGAGAAGCATGGGGATGAAATGAATGTTTTTATAGTGGGCAAGTAACAAAAAACAATTAGCATTTAATCCATCAGATGACGCGCATTTTTGTGTTGCAAATATTGTTTGTATCGATTACTTGCATCCATGTCCATTTAATGTATACATTCACCATGAGAATAATTAATTAGTATTATTTTGTACTAACAAACATGAAACAAAAGTTATTAAAAATGTATATTAATTTATGTCTTTAATTTCTTTATCTCTAAATCTGGAGCAACTCGTATATATTTGTGCAAAAAATGTAAGGATAAAAAGTTATAAATTTATGTAGTGTCAAACATATTATATTGTTGAGCTAAAATATACTCCTAACGAACAATTTTGTGGTGGATCTTCACGACCCTTCTAAAATTTATAAAAATATTTCAGTTGTTTTAATGGTGTAAAATCGAAGGATATTCTTAAAAGGCAATGACTTTAAAGTTTGACCTTAGGAGCAATGATCCTAAAACCCTAGTTAACAACTAGTTCAAACATTAACAAAGTTCTCTTCAAGCAAAAGCTCAACAATCTAATTTTAACTATAATTCTAACATTAAGCAATATACAGAGTATATAGGGAAGATAAATCTAAATTACTTGCTCCACAAGCAAACTTTAAAAAAAAAAGAAAAAAGAAAAACTAGTTAATTAGCTAATGAATCAATATAGCCCTCTAATTAATTGGCGAAGCCCAAGACACCCCAAAACTTGTACTAAGAGAATACTAATATTTTTTTATTAAAAACTCACATGTAAAATTTCACACTTTAGAGTAAGGAATAAGCAATATAGATAGTTATAAAAAGAGTTTTGATTTGCAACAAATATGTTTTGGAATTGATTAATCAGCCTTGGAGGAATTGCATGGGAAATTGATTCAAACATGAGTTGAACTTGAAAGTTAAAATCAATACTCTCTTTAGTGAGCTTTTTTGGTTGGTTTACTTATATTTAAATTTCCTTAACTACTTTCTACATGCATTTGAATTATATTTCTCCAAAAATGTTTTTGATCATAATTGTTTGTGTTAAGTCTTGTCAATTTTTGTTTTCAGTAATGCTTCGAGTTCATAAAACACTGGTCCAAAGCCACCCAAAATTGTTAACTGTTATCGTGCCTCGACATCCATGTCATGGGTTAGACTTTTCCCAGGTGGAGTATTTATCTATCTGTAATCCTCTATCCTCCTATTACTTGTGGTAGTTTTATGTGACCACTTTGATTGGACCATGAATTTCAAGAAGTGCCTAACTCTTATAATTTTCGCAGGGATAAGATAAGATACTTGACGCATTGCATTATGTAAACATTATTTTCTTATATAAATCTAATTCTATATTTTGTAATACTACTCCACTACTTATTGTCCAGCCAAAAGACTGATTGACATAAGCTTTATTGGGGATCAAACATCATTGAATTTTCATCAGCATTATCATGGTTGAGAATGAAAATTTTTCTTATGTCTGTTGTCATTTTTAAATTGCATCCATCACCTATTGTAATCTTCGAATTGCATCCATCACCTATTGTAATCTTTGAATTGCATCCATCACCTATTTAGACTGATTAAAATTTTGTTGGGTTTTCAATATAAAGGTTTAATTGTTGAGCTTCGTATTTTTATAGTCTGACTAATTTAATCATTTGGTTTCTTAAATTGCATACCTATACAAGGTTTCAAGTTTTGATCGATATTTGCGGAGTTGCTTATCCTTCTGAGGTGTATTTATATCTTTTATCTAATAATATACCGTTGTTTCAATCATGTGCAGGCATCAAAGAAATTAGGGTTAACAGTAGCCTTGAGGTCTGATGGTGGTAAACTTACATCAGCAACAAATATTTATGTGGCTAATACATTAGGTGAATACTTGCTCTCGCTTTTCCTGCTAGTTTTATCAAAGTTGATAGTGCTTCAAACTTACCTAGAAGTTACATTTGCACTCCTCAGTCCCCCCCCCCCCTCCAAACTCTGCTCTCAACTTCAAAGGAAAAGATCACATTAATACATCTTTTGTTAGACTTTTGATGCATCTTCACTAGCCAATTTGATCCTGTAAACCTTAGTTATGGACAATGAAGGGAATTATGCACTCTATGTGGAGCAAATATGGAAAGTCATAGTCTTTTCATGTAAATCACTTAACAAAATAAAAAAGTAGTACTTAAATTTAAAGTTTTTCCAAGGGTTGTCAAGCCACTATCTTCCATATATGTCCTGGACTTGATTACATGCAACCATCGAACTTTTTTCTTGGAATCACCTAAATCAGGTAATTTGTAGGTGATTTAAGTGTTTGTAAATTTCTTGTGTCGAATTTATTGAAAAAAGGAAAATGATATTCAATTCATTAAAGTAATTATTCAAAATACAACCATCCACATTTGAGAGGTGGATTCTCTTCGAAGCTACTTTTCTCTGCAAAAATTTTCCAATGCCTTATCACTATATTATGCTATCTTTTTATTTCATTTCCCACACATCCCTCCCTACTCTCAACTTTTGAACTCTTACTCTAGCTCCAATGATTACACTGCTTATGAGGTAGATTCCCTTTGTTTCCGCTAATCACATTATCATAACTAACTCTGATTGTGAGTTAGATTCCTTTTTTTTAATCCTTGAGTCTCCTCTTTGCATAAGTGAATTAGGGGCCTAGGTTGATCTGTTACACTTTACCCATAGTATTAGATGACCTTCAACTCCAAGGGATATAAAACCAACTTTTGTTGGAACTTTCTGGCTTAGTTTAGGGTGTTTGCCTCCACTTACCCTTATTCTTAGAAGGCACCAATATGTTGTCCTCACTCCTTATTTACCATGAAATCATGAATAAACTAGCATGTATCCCAATAATTGTGCGTGAAATTTATGATTCAATCCTATTTTTATTGATTTATGCTTATTATGCTGTCATATGTTTATATTATTTGCAATAAAAGACATATATTATGATATAGCTCAATGGTTAAGTTTCTAATGCTTAAACTTGAGATGAAGAGTTCAATTGTATAAACCATATTTGCAATAGTAGTTGAGAGTCTTGTACTACTATCTTATGTTATTTAAGCCTTTCTCAATCCATTAAGTGTTCTTCCTATGTAAAAGTCTTCCCCTTAAACTGTAATAGTGAGGTCCGTGACCTTTAATCTATTACCCACTCATAAGGGGGAATTGAAAAGACATGAAGATTTATGGAAACAATTAGCAAGCTAGTAACTTGTATATGCATTGGGCAATTTACAAATCATGCAAACATAAAAACATATACTACCTCCGTTATATATGATGTGCAACATTTACAAAAAATGGTTGTTACACGTTATGTACAACAAATGTTTTCTTTCCTTTTTAAGTTGTCATTTCTCTCTATCTCTCTCCTCATCACATGCATCATTATCTTTCTCTCTCCATTCAACACGTACAAATAAATTTTGCCTATGAGTCCGTGCAAGCTCATTTGTTACACATAATATGAAACAAAGGTAGTAAAATGGTATCAAAAGGACATAAAGCACACAAATTTACAAGAGGAATTGAAAAACCTATTTGATGTAAATTTGCTTGATCCTCCATTGGTCTCACTATGCCATTCAGAGACACCTAAGATCACATCTCCATGCTTATTGAATGGGTCTGAGGAGATTTCTCATATCTCGTTGTTACTATAAGATGCCCCTTGGGAAACAATAGCAACGTCCTCTCAAGCTTCTTTTTTGCAACCCTTTTTATTGAATTGGGGACTTAGGTTGTCCGTTGCACTTTACCCATAGTATAATACCATTTCCCATCTTCTACATAAATAGAAATGTAACCTCCTAGTCGGGCTATTATACCATTTCCCTCTTTCTCGTTAAAAGGAAATGTAGCTTGCTTAATCTAGCTTTATTTCTTTTTGTATAAAGCATACTTAAGATATTTAATGGTTAAAACATGCTAATTATCTTTCCTCTATTAGTCTATCTTGATTGGTGAACTTCTAGGTCAATTTTGCACGTACAAATTAGAGCTAATGTAACACCGGCAAAACCCATGAATATTGCACACGTGCATGACTTACTTGTTTTGTTCTTCCACTCAAGTTCCTTGACTATGATAGTATTGGACATTTTCCTTTATGGTGAGTGTAAAACACTTATGACTTACGGTTGGGATGGGAATGAATGGGATTGTCCCATAGTTGAGACGATTCACTTCCTTTATTTGTCCTTACAGATAACTAAAATTTGTAAATGGTAATTTTTATCTTTGTTGCTAAGTTGTGATCATGTTCGTCTTAAGGTTGTCTTACACTTAAACATTTCGCTTCCGGGTGATTTTAATCTCCTTTTTTGAATAAGTGAAGCAACTTCTTGCTTATTTTTGTTCTAAACCTAAAATCCCTATACTTTGCTTCTCATAAGCTAAATTTTTGTCAAAAATTTTTCTTTGTTTGAAAATAATGGAATCAGGGTAAAATAGAATCAAAGGAATGTTTGTCAATCTTTATTGAACTTTCAACATTCCCTATTTCCCTCATCACTTTACAGGTTTGTTTTATATTAAGGCAAAATTATACTAGATTGGGTCATTCTTACACTGAGGAGAATGATACCCATGCTTGGTAAAGATTAATAATTCTAAGAGCAGAGCATAAGCAATTTAATAGAAGTTTGAAAGACGTTACAAATACTTCTTTTTTTAAAAGTGTTGCACTTTGACTGTCACATAATTTTAGGTAGATTTATTGACCCTAATATAATAAGATCTAAGTGGGTAGTTGGGTGTAATGGATTCAAGCTCAAAATCAAGATCTAACAAAGAAAATAAGAAGAGTTAGGAGGAAAGATTGAGTCTTTAATTAAGATTAAGCCAAAAGGTTTCTTACAACGGTAGCTTTAGGCTACCACTCTCCAAAAAGTCGCTTGAGGTCACAACTCTCCTAGGAGGTAGCTCATAATCTGCTTGCCTAATCCTTAGCTCTCTCTCTCTCTCTCTCTACATGGTTTCAAACCCTATAATAATTTTAGACTGAGCTTTTGCCTCATGTACACAAGTGGCCCCTCTTAGTTCATTGCATATATTCCCTTATTATACTAATGCCCCTTTCCTAGGTCGGTTCATTACATTGGGGTATGAAAAAGTTATAAGAATAGGTAGTGGAGGTAATAGTTTATTTAAAAGTAAGGGATGTGAGAAGAGAGAGAAAAATTTAGTAGTTGTATGTATGTGTGGGGACCATGAGAGGAGAGAGATATAATATTATAAGGTAGGAGTTTGCCAAACAAAGAGGAACTGTAACACTTGGAAAAAACAGCCGCATTAGGAAAGTAGAACACTTTAAAAAGTGGAGGGGATAGACACTTTTTCCATAGCTTGCAGTTTTGGCATGTCCTTTTGTGATTACGATCATGATGTTGACCATTTCACTGTTGAAATTACCATCCAAAGCTTGTCGATGTAGTCCAATATGTTCTCATAAAAGGAAAATTTTCTTTGCTTACAGCTGAGACTAGAGGGCTGTCACTCTGTCAGTAAATTTATTTATTTTTTTCGAAATGACTGATTTTGCAGGTGAACTAAGAGAGCTTTATAGGTTGATGCCCATTTCGGTTATTGGGGGGTCTTTCTTACCAACTTCATCTGGTCATAATATTGCAGAAGCCATGGCAGCTGGATCTGCTGTTTTGACAGGTTGATTCTGCTGTTGGTTACCCTATAGTGTCATAACATGTTTTCACAAATTGCAAAATAATTTTAGTATACTCTATTTCCCAATAAAAAGATTGTTTAACTCGGAATATGTGACTCATGATTCACCAGATTATGCGTCAAATTCTCGAAACAAAAAAGGTTTTTGGGACATAGACAGTTGTTTTAGACTTTTAGCTACATCAGAGAAGCTTCTTAAAAGTTCAGAAGCTATCTGAGTATCTGGGCCATATTTTGCAATTCCTGCACATAACAGTGTCGGTGTAATGTGGGATACCTTCTAACTATAATAAGTAATTAATTTCATTACTTGAAAAAAAATTCTTATTTTTGTGACTAAAGCATTTGTATTCTAAATCCAGGTCCTCATGTTGGTCACTTCTCACACATGGTATCAGCAATGCAGAGCTTCAATCCTCTGTCCATTCTACAGGTGTGTGTAACAAATTTGTCAGTTGCTCTGTGTCTCTTGAAAAATTTATGTTTGTTGGTTGATGGCTAGAATATATAATCTTTTAAGGTGTGTGCAACATACTTTGCATCACTGTAGTACAGTGTTAATTCTCCATTAAGATCTAAGAGAAGCTAATAGAGGTCAGATATTGACTTCATGTGACTGGTTGTCCCCGAAAAACAGAATAATCTTATTTGTAGCTTTTTATTGGATGAGCTTAAATTTTTTTTGTTATTTATTCAGCCTTATGATTGTTGGTTTTTTGTCTATTAATTGCTTACTATAAGTCTCTCAAATGGTAAAGATCAAGGGATTAGGAAGATTTATATTGATACTCCCTGTGTACCTTATTGTTTGTCCCATTGAGTTTGCCCATACTACGACCCACTACATTTTGACCTGCCACTTCTCTTTGTCATCAACTCCTCTGAGCCAATATTTAAAAGTAACTTCACCCCAATGGAGCAAATAAAAGGGTCAGAGGAAGTAAAATGTAACTGGAATGTGTACAGAAATGGGTTAGCTCTTCAATTATACAGAAACCTAAGAGCAGATAATAGCTGGTGACTGACACAGTTTTGGGAGAAACAGAGAAAAAATGTAAACATTGGAAGTGTGTTTTGTTTCCTAAAGTATCCAGTCAGGCTTACATTGTCTTTAAAAATGAATTACTTCCTCTTTAGTTAATGTGGATCCAAGTTGGTTGGTCTATTGCATATATGTAGGCTTTTATATAAACACTGATTTTCAAGAGCAGAACAAGGAAGCATTATTTTGGATTCCACAAGTTGACTATACTTATCAACCTCCATCACTATATGCAATTATTAGAGTTTTCCACAAAACCTTTACATTTTGTTTATGAGCAATGAAGGGTGGAAGGAGTAATGAAATGAATCAATATCTATTAGTTGTTTGGTCTATGGCGTAAATGTAGGATTTTATAGACACTGTTTTTCAAAGAGCAGATTAAGGAAGCATTATATTGGATTCCACAAATTGACTATGCTTATCAACCTCAATCACTATATGCAATTATTAGAGTTTTCCGCTAAAACCGTTACAATTTGTTCATGGACAATGAAGGGTGGAAGGAGTAATGAAATGAATCAATATCTGTTAGTTGTTTGTCTATCATTTTGGATCATACAGCTTAATCTTACTAAAATTGCATTAAGCTATTGGACCTATCTTCCTTAGGACAATTCCTGCACTGCCTCGGTCAATTATGCATTGAGAAATCTATACCAATACATAATGCCCCATCCAATCTCAGATGAAGTATCTGTAATTATGCATCGAGGAAAAAAAAAATGATATCAGCATGATTGATGTAGAAATAGGTTAAATGAGAGCAATTGAAATTTGAAAATACTTATTTTATCTTGTGTATTTCATAGGTTGAATAGCTTGTCTTTCCAGTACATGATTGCCTTCTACTATCATTAATACTGTCCTTTGACTCCTTTCTTATCTCAATATATTCATTGGGAAGCTCACTAACTGATGTGAAGGAAATTATATATGAGTCGAATGTTGCCAAAGGAAAATAGATTGGCTTAGGTTATCAAGATATTATTTTGTTTTGATGTCAATTATATAATTTCAAAAAATTAATTTCCTCTGATGTTCCGAACTCTGTACATCTCATTCTTTTTAAAACTTTTTATGATGTCCATTTTTTTGAACCTATGATTGTAAAAGCTCTCATTGCTTTATGCAGGTTTCTGGAGAAGCAGAGCTAGTAAATTCCCTCCATGAACTCCTAAGTGTTCCCATTAGATTGGAAGCTCGGCAGACAGCTGCTAAACAAGCATTTTATGCACTATCTTGTGGGGTTCTCTCACGTGTGTGGATACAACTTGATTGGTTTATTCTTAAAAGGATTCCTGTTTGAGCAGGAAAATCTAAATAGATATGTAAATGTTCAATTCGAAGGAAGTTTCTGCATTCAAAAGAAACAAAGTTTCTGCAGTTAAGTATTTTGTTCTTACTTAATTTAAATTGTTTGAGTTGGTATATTGTTGCTTTTCATTACAATCTATGTTACTTGGACTCTTCATTTCACCTCAAGTGCCCATGTCGAACCCTCGATACTTGGACGTGGTAGGACACTTAGATACTTCATAAGCTATCAAAATCACAATTTTAAAACAACACTTCGATGAGTTTAAAGGCTGGTTAAATTAGGTAATCACAAGTGCCGCAAGGTACTGTATAGGCCACCTTTAGTGCCTTGTTCCTTAGAACCTCCACCATGGTTACCTTCATAATTACATAGAATCTTAAGCCCTTGCGCCTAGAGACTCAACTGCGCTGAGTGCCCCAATACCCCTCCCCTGCACATGGACACTGGTTACCTTGTGGGCTTTGAGAAATGGCTGGGAGAAGACCTTTAATTACCAATCTAAAAAGATAGGAAATTGTATTCTTCGTAATTCTAAGATCTATCTCTCCTTGGATATGATTTTGTTTTTCTTTCTTGCAGTGCATTGGCTTGTTAATTATTAACTAACATGCTTTCAAGGCGTATTATTTTTCATGCACTAGGGAAGATGCAAGATTGGCTCGCTGGTCAGTTACTTTCTCATTTGATCTGTTTTTATTTCTGCATTGAATCTCAATTGCTAGTTTACAGAACAACCCTATAGTTTCCATAACATGCGCATTATATGACTGAGATGAATCCATTCATTGGTCTAACCATCTGTGTATACTACAACACTTGGTGCTTACATTACTTAGCATAGATAATAAGTATTAGGACAATTATATGCAAATTGGAAATGGAAGTCATATTTTTACTGCAGTATGGTTATTGTAGTATTTGATTACAAGACTAAGTCATATTTGATTACTGCAGTATGACTCTCTCCGTGCTTTCCTCTACCACGCGAAGAAGAGAGGTCAAAGGGTAGGCGAGGCAAGCAATACTTCTGGTGCTTGCAAACCTTTGGTCACATTTAGAGAACGTTCTAAGGTGGAATCAATAAAGGATCGTAGGGTTTGTGTGAAGAGGAAAGTGCCTCTAGAGTATGATGATCTAGAAAACATTGTGGGGATTGATAGAAGGAAAAAATTCAAGCCCTCTAATATCCGAGGGAAGTGGAAGAGATTAAGGAGAAAGGAGGGCATGGACCTGCTATCAATGGCCTCACGCTGCGGCTAGAATACTGGTGTGGGTTTACCAAGGTTACTCTCACCGTGTCTTCCTGATCTATTCCGCTGGACCCTCCGTCGGATTTAAGTTATGTCGCGGAGGTATCGTCGGGGGCTTTTGTTCTTTCTTTGTCAGTTGGGAGTGGTTTATTGTTGAATTCGGTGTCCCACGCAACTGATGCTTCCTTTTCTTCGGATGGCACAATCCCTATGGAGTGTTCCCCACCACTGTTGTCATTTGTTGATCATCTCGATCTGCTTAGTTTGGTAGGCAGACCAGTCGAGCTTATTTGGTTAAACGAGGGTGATAAAGTCTAGGATTGGGGTAGAACAGTTAGTCTTCGTAAGAGGTTGTATGTTCCGCCACTAGGAGCTTTTGGGGGCAATAGTGCTTTAGAATGTTGGTTGAGTATGCCTTTAAAGAAGCGTAAAGGGATAATAGTTGCAGACTATTCAGTTAAGGGTGGTATTTCTTCATTGTTTGAGGGTTCGGTGGACCCCCGCTTTGGGCCACTAGGGGGCCAATGAGGCTTGCCTCTTGGAACTGTAGGGGTTTAGGGATGGCGGACTCCCCTAAGGTTCCTTATATATTTGATCGTCTTCTCGTTTGGTTTAGATGTTTTTTTGGCTGAAACTATGGTCAGTGTAGATGATATTGTTGTACAAAAGTTAGCTTCGGTTGGGTTTTTTTGGATTTTCAGGTGTGGATTCACAAGGGTTAAGTGGGGGTTTGCTTTTGTTATGGTTTTCTCTTGTGTCTGTTGTCCCACTTTTGGTTTCTTCTCATGTGATTTTCTGTAAAATTATCAACAACTTGGTGGTTAAATACGTATCTTTTATGTATGGGGATGCCTTAATTGCTCAGTTCCCTAATATTTTGTTGGTTGGAGATTTTAACCAGGTGGAGTATTTATCTGATAAAATTGGGGGTTGTCCTGTTATCCCTGGTAGACATGATTTCATTCAGTGGCGGTTGTCGAACGGGTTACTAGATGTCCCGTTTACTGGTCCTAGCTTTACTTGGACTAATGGTCGTGTCCTTTCGGATCCTACTTTTGAAAGATTGGATTGGGCTTATGCCTCTGCTGCTTGGTTTGATACCTTTCTTGCGACATTGGTCAAGCACCAGCCTATCCTTTTGTCGGATCATGCTGTGATTATTCTACACGACTTGGTGGTCCAATCCTCTTCTAATCGGCCATATAGGATTGAGAATTGGTGCTTATCTTCGGCGAAAGTGGCTGATATTGTTGCGATATTGTTGTGAAGGTCTGGCATCAGGCTTTGTTAGGATCACCTATGTTTTCTCTTACTTGTAAGCTATCACTTATTCGGCGCCGCCTTTTGCAGTGGTGTGTGGGGCATAGGAAATTATAGGGTATCAATTGGAAACTGTTGGCTCTGGATATTTTTGCAGCTTCCTGGGATCTCCAATCCCGTGCTGGGAGATGTCTATTTAGTACTGTTGTTAGACACCAGATGGTCAACGTGTGAAGATCAAATAGGATGCTTTTAGGGAATGTCATTCAGGTCTTTTGTTTTCCTCGGTCCAAGCGAGGCGTAGGTGTAATACTATTTCTGGTTTGAAGGATAGTTCTGGCAGTTGGGTTACTGAGCCGGCGGCAATTACGGGTCTGGTAACAAATTTTTTTCATTCTCTTTATTCTATTGACGACCCGCTTCCTGTAGCCTTGTCCATTCAATGGGATCAGTTACACCTTCCTCGGCTGTCTTCTGCCTCATGTTCGCAGCTTTTGCTTTCATTTTCTACTACTGAAATTCGAGACGCCATATTTAGTATCGGAGATAATAAATCCCCAGTTCCAAATGGCTTTTCGTCTCTGTTTTTAAAGAAACACTAGCATGTGGTTGGGGATCATGTTTCTTTGGCTGTTCAACATTTTTTCGCTCATGGTTATATGCTAAAGGATTGGAATCGTACTTTTTTGGTCCTTCCTAAGGTGCAAATCCTGAGGAAGTGTCCCAGTTTTGCCCGATTGGTTTATGTAATGTGGTGTATAAATGTGTTACTAAAGTCGTCTTCGCACTGTGTTTCCGTCAATTGTCTCTGATTTTCAGAATGTGTTTGTACCAGGTCAGTAAATGTCCGATAGTAGTCTTATGACACATGAGTTTCTCACCTTCATGAATAGGTCTAGAGCTCGTAAGCGTTTTTATGCCGCTCTTAAGTTAGATATGAATAAGGCCTATGATCGTGTGCGTTAGGATTTTTTGGTTCAGGTGTTGCAGGCGTTTAGTTTCCCTCCTTATTGGATTCAGATTGTTACTCAGTGTGTTACTACTGTCTCGTACCAGGTCTTGGTCAATGGTACCCCGTCCTCCTCTTTTCGCCCATGGTGTGGTTTTCGATAGGGAGATCATCTTTCTCCTTATCTCTTTGTGTTATGCATGGAGGTTCTATCTGCAATGCTTTGGCGCGCTGAGACGTTGGGTTTGTTTAAGGGAGTTCATATTTCTAGGGGTGGCCCGTCTATTTCTCATCTTCTTTTTGCCGATGATTCGCTTCTGTTTTTTCAACTCACTCCTTCCTCTTATGATCATGTTATGGGTCTACTGCAGGAGTTTTGTTATGCGTCGGGTCAGGTTTTGAACTTACAGAAATCCTTTGTTAAGTTTAGTCCTTATACCCCGACTGACTACCGTGATTATTTAGCTCGTGCTATGCGCCTTCGTCATCAGCCATCCTTGGGTACTTATTTGGGGTTGCCTGTCGATTAAGGTCATCGGAAAAGTTTCCATTTTGGCTTTATGGTCGATAAGTTGGTGGATCGTTTGTCGGTGTTTGCTTCTCTTCGGCTTTCCTTGGCGGTTAAACTAGTCATCATCAATTCTATCCTTGTGGTTGCTTTTAACCATGTTCTATCTATTTTTAAGGTTCATGGGTCTATTTGCTCCCGGATGGATCGATTCCTTGCTAGTTTTTGGTGGCATTCTTAATCTTCTTGGGGTCTTGCTCTTCGGTCTTCTGCGTTGCTTTATGCTCCTAAGGGTATGGGACATCTCGGGATTCGCAGTCTTTCTTGGTTTAATTCAGCTTTGTTGGCTAAACAGAGTTGACAGCTATTTCAGAATCCCCAATTACTGGCTTTGCGATTGCTTCACTCTAAGTATCCGTCTCTTAGGTTTTTAAACCAGGATCGGTTATCTCGGCCTTCGTGGGGTGCTAGGGGTCTTGCTTTGGGTATGGCCTCTCTTGCTCCTTGTATTGCTTGGAAGGTTGGATCTGGACGTGATGTTCGAATCACGTAGGATGCATGGGTTTGGGGGAGCCTGTGCAGTTTAAGTCGCTTCCCTCTGAGTTGGAGTTCCCGACTCATGTTTCCTCTCTTATTGATCCACGTCCTTACACGTGGGATGTCTCTTGAGTTCATCGGTTATTTGATGCCTCTTCAGCTGTGAAGATTTTATCCCTTGATCGTCCTTTGCAAGGGATGGATGATTTTGTGTATTGAAAATTTACTAGGATGGAAAGGCCTCCACAAAATCGGTATATGCTACGCTGCTGCAGGTTGCCTCCCATTCTTATGGGGTGGCCGCCCTCCCATCCTCGTGGTGGGGTAGGTTTTGGTCTCTCCCTCTTCTTCCTCGTTTCATGTTTTTAGCTAAAAGCTTTTCCCTTGGCATGCCTATTGATCCAGTTTGTTGTTTTTGTGGCATGGAAAATGAGAGTTTGGATCATCTTTTTCGAGAGTGTTGTTTTATCCGTCCTATTTGGGACTTGGAGGGTGTTGGGGGTCTGGTCTCTATTTCGTTTTCTTCGTCGTTTGAGGTTTGGTTCATACGCTCGATCTCTGTCTTCTCTTCGACTAAGGACTGGGAAGGTTTGGCTGGTTTTTTTTTTTGCTATCTTGTGGGCTATTTGGCTTTCGCACAATGCTTTGTGTTTTCGTCAAACTTTGTGCTCTGTTCCTTCTATTATGGCGCTTGATGTGATTGGAAAGCCCGCTGTGTGTCTTCTGTGAAATGGAAGGAGGAATATATGCTTTGTCTCTTTGTTTGATCCGGTTGTATTGAAAGGTTCACCTGATGTATCTCCTTTGGTTTGTTTAGTTGTTGACGGGGATTGGGAGAGGTCCGATAATAGGGCGGGAGCAGGTTAGATCCTTCGGTGCTCTGACTCTGATAGGGCTTTGGGTGGGGGTTCTAGAGTTTTTTTGGCCTCTTCGGCTTTGCAGGCTGAAATTCAGGCTTGTTATTGGGCCTTAGTTATGGTTGTGTGTCGAGGCTTTCTCAGTGCCCGTGTGTATACAGACTGATAAGATATCTTGATGCTATTACGTGGCCATGGGAGGACTGTCATGTCTTCCTATTGGCTCCTTGGGTCTTTACATTCCCTCGTGGCCTCGTGCTCGACTCTCCATATCCAGAAGGTCCCTCGTCTTTGGATGTCTCCTGCCCATTGGCTAGCTACTTGTGCTTGGCGTCGTCAATTTCTTCCTTTTACTTTTTGATTTTTGTTTCTTGGTGTTGTTAACTTTGTTTAATTTAATAGTCCTTTTGATGAAAAAAAAAAAAAGACTGACTGACAACCAAAATCAAGCCTTAACATTTATTTCTGTCAAGTGCTAACAAGTTAGGGTAGCAAGTTATCTAGATTTAAGCGTTATTTTACCAATTATCATGTTTTTTATCATAAAATTGTCACCAAAGTCATTTTCTGTTACAATTGTGGCATGCACTATTTTTGTCACCAAAAAATTGTTGCCTACTTTCATTTTTGATTTTTTTTACCAACTTGAATAGTACAGTAGTGTTACAAATGTATAAACAGTTGTGCAAGATTTAGAGGTGAATATATTATAAAGTTATTAGATATATTATACTAGTAGTGCAATGAGTATAAAGGCTTGGGCTAAGATTATAGGGTTTTTATATGATATGGCCTTTAATGGATCAAACTAGTACAAGGGCTTTTTTTTTGTTGGTAGGTATGGAAAACAAAAATAAATAATAAACACATATACTTCATTATCTATTTCCTTTTTCTATGTAGTACTCCCTTCGTTTTATTTTTAAATGCATTACTTGGTGATGCACGAAGTCTTAGAAAAGTAATATAATATTGTAAGTGGATGAATAATTTATTATAGTAATAGTAAGATGGGGATCATGAAAGAGAAAGTATGTGAAAGAGTAACTATTTTTATTATTTAAGTGGGGATTATGGAAGAGAGAGAAATGATAAAATAAATTGAGTGATGTTTAAAGTAAGAGAGAGAAAAAATAAAATGTAGTATAAAGTTACTAAATATAAAAGTGATGCATTTAAAAAAAAAGCACCCATAAAAAGAAAATGATGCATTTAAAAAAAACGGAGCGAGTATTAAATATGACTACCCAATTTGACCTTATATACAATCTGATACTACCCTGCGACCTATAATGTCCCAATCCGCTTTTGTCCCATTAAAGATGATCTTATTTTAACTCGACCTATTATCGACTCACGCCAACAATGACCCAACTTGTTCAATAACCAAGTCTAATTATAAATTGGTTCAATTGTGTTTTTAATTAGCCCCTTTTTTGTTTTTTTTTTTTATTTATTTACAAGAATTATCTGCTCTTTTTACCAACATACAATAATGATTCACCCGGCCAAAGATTGAGCATGAAGCATGTGGTAAAATTGGACGTATAGAATATGGTAAATAGTCAAGACATGCAACTTTTTTGAACGCCAATCCCGCCTTGAGTGACTCAATTTCAGTGTTTGGTCACAGTAACAATAACAGTCACAGTTGGCAGATGTTTAAAGATTACAAAGATTCAATTTTAATTTGTCTGCTTTTTGTAAAAAAAGAAAAAGCTGATTGATGTCTTCACATTTTCTTAATCTTGCTTTTCCCGGCATCTCGTGGAACATTTATCTTGTACCATTGGTTCTTGCTTCATTCCCTTGTTATTTTGTCTCTTGCCCTCCTTTGCCTCCATACAATACTTCATACGAGTACTTGGATAACCAATTATCACTTCTTGGATAAGCTTATTGGAGATTTGGAATACAACATTCGAGTATTAATCAATTAATGTGATACTCTATTTATTGTTTAATTTAGCTTTTTTTTGCTTATATAATCTGATTTGGACTTATTTGATGGACTAAATTTTGACTTTATGTGTACAATAATGTATGAAGAAAAATGTATATTTTATAAATAACTTATTTAACCACATGTAAAATTGTATAGTATGTCGAAACTTATTTTTTCTGATATAATCTGATTAGATCTAAACTTATTTCTTCTAATATGAACTTTTTTTTTTTTTGATTTGAAATAAGCAAAAATAAGGTGAATAAAGCATTGCCTTCCACAGTTCCTCCCTATAATGATATACGTAGTAAATTGATCGCAACATTTTATTTTTTGCACTTGTCGGCACATAATTTTAACTAATTTATTATTAATTACTTTTTATTAGAAAATATATATCAAGTTAAAGAAAATATGCTTCCTCCATTCTTTTTTAATCACATCATTAAAAACTTTACACTTTTCACATTAACGCTTTTGACCGTCTTTTGTAATTTATAACAAGGAAAAACATTCACGTGGGTTTTGGATTTCACACAAACACTTTTCATAAAAAGGCCTTTGACATAGATCAAGCTTTGCCTTTTTTTAATTGGGCCTCCCAGCACTGGGTTTTAATTTGACAATATAGTACTCCCCCCGTTTCAGAATGATTGACACAGTCAAATTTGACACACATGTCAATGCGCTAGTCTAACCTTAAGTATATAATCAAATATTAGTAGAAAAATATTAAAAGTTGATATTATGAGGCTTAGTATTAATTTCTATTTTACAACATATATATTTCATGATAAAATTTGTTTTAATACTCCCTCTGTTTTCCTAAGTTCTACCAACTTTTTGTATTCATTCATTATTCTAAGTTCTACCCACCTTTGTTGTATTCCTTTTATGACAACTTTTTATTCATTTTTTATCATCCATAACTCCATTTTGTGGGGTCCAATTTTATTTAATTCTCTTGCCGTATTTTAATAAGTGCTCCATTTCTCCTTAACATGTATGGCGATACAAATCTTTGATCACTAATAAGTACTCCCTATATCCCATAATACATGACACGGTCAAACATTGCACACATGCCAATGCACTAGTTTGACTTTATTTTTATACTAGTTTTGTGCCCGGGTGATGCCCAGATTGTTGATAAATTTTTTGGTTTGAATGTTTAAATCGGTTTTATAATCCCTTTTGATAATGCTAGATATTTAGACATACAATATCATATCGCTTATTTATATAATAATTGTACTTTGTGTAATTTTGTTTGTAAATAGATATCTATGTTATTATAGACTTGAAATTATTTTTATTGAAATTTGATTATTTTTACTAAACTAAAAGTATTTAATTTTTACCAAACTAAAATTATTTTACTAATTAAAACTTATTTTTATTGATTCTATATTATTTTTAAAGATAAATTAAATATATTATAATTGAATCTTATTTTAAAGAACTTTTTAAAACAAATTTTATGATGGAATTAGAGCTGAGTTATAGGATATTTATTAAAAGTTATGATTAATTTTGTATATGTGAAATATTAGAAGTATATCAATAATAAAACTCTATACAAAATTTTTATCTTAAAAAATCTATCTAAAATCTTGATAAAATTTTAAGATAACTTTTTTACTTGAATGTTAAATACAGTCAAATAATTCGTTCTGATAATGAAGGATATTTAGACATACGATATCATATGGAGTGTACTTTGTGTAGCGTTGTTTGTAAATAGATATCTATTTTACTATTGTCTTGAAATTATTTTTATTGAACTTAAATTATTTTCGCTGAATTGAAAGTATTTTTACCAAACTAAAATTATTTTTACTGATTAAAACTTATTTTACTAATTCTCTAATATTTTTGTAAATAAATTAAATAATGATGCATTTTATATGCGGCTAACCACAACATCTAGCCGGACAAAATAAGCCCTATAAAACTGATCGAGTAACCCCTGTAATACTGAGTAACCTCTAACACTGACTAAGTAACCCCTGTCTATAACAGTGATTGAGTAACCACTATAATGCTGACCAAGTAACCCCTATAGCACTAACGAAGTAACTCTGATCTTGTAATGTTGGTGACACAGTTTGGCCAGCTACGTATAAAGTTTGTGGTTAAATATATTATGAATGGATCTTATTTTGAATAACTTTTTAAAAACTAATATGATGATGGAATTAGAAATGAGTTATAGGATATTTATTAAAAGTTATGATTAATTTTCTATATATGAAATATTAGAATTTTATCGATAATAAAACTCTATGCAACAATTTTATCTTAAAAAATCTATCCAAAAATCGCTTAGTTAGCATCATATGTGTTATAATACCTATTTATCTCCTACGTGGCGCAACACGTGGCGAAAAACTAGAAATGCCAAGTGTCGCTGTCTCGTGGCTTGGCTGCGAGACCGGCTTTATTTATTAGTGATATGATAATTGAATATTAATGAATAATATTTTAAAAATTATATTATGAAACTAAAAATTAAAACCTATCTAACAACATATTTTGTGATAAAATATGTTTTTATTATGTTAGTAAAAATGTATGGTTAAACCTAATGCATGAATAGTGAAAAAAAGTCCAGCGTCTCATGTATTGTGGAACGGAGGGAGTATATAATATAACACAAATTCTTATATGTGGAGCCAGTAATCATGGGGTTACTTTGTTAGTTTTATAGGGATTACTCGGCCAGTGTTACAAGGGATTATCGTCGGTGATATAGGGGTTACTCGATAAGTGTTATAGGGGTTACTCGTTCAGTATTACACGAGTTACTTTGTTCTTTTACAAACAGTCACATGGTGTGGCCAACCACACACAAAACACGCTGTATAATATAACAATTGAGAATTAAAATCTATTCATTGAGACAATTTTAATAAGTACCCACAAGACTATTAGTGAGCTAGTTGGTGAAGGAAAGTATTTCTCAATTTATGTCAGCTTTTTATTTGTACCCTCTATGATTTTTATTTATTTATTTATTTATTTTAATCTTTTTACTTTCCATTTTATGTTTTTTTTATTTTCGCACTTTTGCTTTATTCTTTTTATGGTAAGGAAAATTGTCACTTTTATCACTCGTTACTCAACCACATGATCCACATAAAACTATATAGAGAAGGTATTGGGTGCGGACCGCCGCACGCAAAACGCAAATTTGCGTGCGGCAGGCTTGGATGATATGTTTCACTAGTTGGCTGATATGTTTCATGTGTTGGCTGATATGTTTCATTTGTTGGCTAATATGGTTTTTGTGTTGACTAATATATTCATTTTGTTGGCTGTTTTTTTTTTTTTTTTTTGTATTTTTATTTTTGATATGCTTCTTTTGTTGGCTGCTATCAAATATTAGTTGGCTAATATGTTTCTTTAGTTGGTTGATATCTTAATTTTGTTGCCTGATATGTATATTTTAATAGTTGTTTGATATCTTAATTTTGTTGGCTGATATGTTTATTTTGTTGGCTTACATGTTGCTTTTATTTGCTAATTTCATCTTTTTGTTGGCTGATATGCTTCATTTGTTGGTTGATATGTTCCTTGTGTTAGCTAATAAGTACCTTTTGTTGGCTGATATATTCCTCTTGTTGGCTAATATGTATCTTTTGTTGGCTAATACGTTTTTATTAATGTCTGATATGTCCTTAATGTTGACTGATATCATACATCAATTGGCTGATATGTTACTTTTATTGGCTGATATACAAAGTTTATACAAGTACAAACTATTTTTATTGAGAATGAGAATGGGAACAAATGAGAATAGGAATGGCTAATATGTTACTTCTCTCTCCTCTTTTCCCCTCTTGTGGGTTTCTATTCTAGTACATTAACAACAAAAAAATAAAGTATAATCCCAATTGCATAATGTATCAGCCAACAACCCGAAATGCTCAAACTCCCTCACTCTTCACCACCTCATCACCCCCTTCGCCACCACTCGCCGCCCTCTCCTCCGCCGCATTTCCCTCTCCACCACCACCACCCGCGCCACCTTTCTGACCCGCGCCACAGCAGCCGCTTCAACATTAACAATGGACTCAAACAACAGCGGCGCCGGACCACCGCAGTCAACCACCTACAAATTTACACCACCCCCAAACAACAATAGCAGCCACCATTCCAAATCGAACGGCTCACAAGCTCACAGCCCATACTCCCTCAACATCAACAACCATCAACATCAATTAATCCCAACCATTACCAATCTCCAATTTACGGCAGCCCTGCTCACGTCCACCACCAAACCGCAACTCCCCTGCTCCTTCAATCACTACATACAACCCACACTCACAACCTCCATTCCACTCCTCACCGCAACAAATTTCGTTTACCACCCCTTCACCAATTCGCAAACAATTGCAACCAACAACAAAAGAGAAGCAAAGGAGAGAGAAAGAGAAGTGAAGAGAAGAATATCCCCTTTGGATTAATTATGATTGTTTATGCAATTGATGTAAATTTTTTATTTTGATTTGGTAAAAGGAGGAGCAGAGGAGAGAGAAAGAGAAGGAGAAAGGATAATAAGTGCCGGCATGCGGCACGCCACACAAACAATTGGGTGTGGCTTGCCGCACCCAATAGTTTGTAAACTATATAATAGAAGTAGTTATGTTTCTAAATAGTTTTCACTCTCCTACTTAAAAAGTAAAAATAGGAAGCCACATTTTACTTATTACTAATTATTACTCTGATTTGTGTTTTCAGGGGATGAAGATAAATATATATTTATTTTTCAAATTATGATCCATGTTCTTCAATTTTTGAATAGAAATTGAACAATTTTTTTAGATTTGAAATATGTATACATTATATGTTCTATTCTGCTTTATATTATGGACTATGTTCTTATAAATGGATATAAACATGTTTTTAAATTTTAAGTACCTGTTATTTGTACTTAATAGAGTATGTTCTTAATTTATCACAAAAACAAAAATAAAATAAAATAAAAAATTAAATAAAGTATGTTCTTTGTATGTTCTTTTATTTTTGCTCTTATGTTCTTTTGGGGTTCATTTCTTTTGTTTTAGCCTTCCATTCTAGTTGAATTTTGTCCATGTTATTTGAATCTAGCTTTATATTCTTCTGAGTGCACAATGCTCAATGAATACTTTTGTGCATAAACCCTTAAAACATTCAAAAGTCTAGCTCTATTAATTGATCATTAATCCCGAATTCATCGTTAATTAACACTAAACCCCCTTTATCCATCTTTTAAACTAATCCCTTCACTCATCAATCACCTTTTATCTAATTATCTTCGCCAATTCCACAATTTCCTATTTTTAGCACATCAAAACTCCTTTACATTGACCAACAAATTTAATCAAAGTACTTCTAAGAAGGTAATTTTATGATAATGTCATTACGATGAAAGGGTAAATCAGTTTCTACTTAATTATTCCGAAATAGTTTTTTACAGATAAAATAGGTAGTAATTTTGCAATTTAACTAAATCAACCGTTATGACGACATTATATTTGTGAAAAAAAAAACCTCAACTTAGTTTGAATCATTGCTAGTGAACGTATAATTATTGATAATTAGTTGACTAGTGGTTGGGTTGTGTTATCAATTAAAGAGTCACATGGCAATGGAAAAAGGTTTGAGGTGACTAATTATGATTTTGCCATGACTCATGATTCATTATTTAGGTAGTTCATCAAAAGGCTATGAAACAATTTTTCATCTTCATTGTCTTCATATTCATATCATATATCACTAATAAATAAAACTAGTCTCGGAGGCAGGCTACGAGACATCGATACTTAGCATTCTAATTTTTCGCCAAGTGTCGCGCTACGTAAATCAAACATAAGTATTATTATGACACATATGATGCTAGGTAATGAATTTGGATAAAGTTTAGAAGATAAAAATATTGTAGAAAGTTCTATTATCGATATAATTCTAAAATTTCATATATACAAAATTAATCATAACTTTAAATATCTTATAACTCGTTTTATTTTCATCATAAAATTCGTTTTAAAAAAGTTTTTAAAATAAGATCTATTTATAATAATCCCTCCGTGTCTTAATAAGTGTTACACTTATCAAATGCGGTCGTATTTTAATAAGTGTTTCACTTTTTTATTTTATTTTAGAGAAACTACATTTTAATATTATATCTCTCTCCTTTCATGGTCCCCATCCAAACCCAATACTACTTTTTTATTATTTAATTTCCTCTCACATTCATTACTTTTCAATAAACTATTAACCCCACTAACTTACACTTACAATTTTTAATACTCCAACTACCACACTTACCATTTATTTTATTTAAGTCAATTAAATTGTCTAAAACTATGTGCCTGTCAAAGTGTAACACTTAGGGGTAGGGGTGGGACTTCGGTCTGGCGGTTCGGTTTGACCTCGGTTTGAGTCGGTTTCGGTTTGAAGCGGTTCGGATTGAAACGGTTTAGTTTAGCTGGCGGGTCGGTTTGGTTCGGTTTGGGTTAGTCACGGCTCGGTTTGGTTTCAGTTTATTTCTTTGCGGTTTAAATTCGGTTTGGGTCATAAGCGGGTCGGTTTATAAACGATTCGGATTATGTCGGTTCGGTTTGATACGGGTTGGTTAAGGGGGCGGGTTTACCCGGGTCAATGTCAGTTCGGTTTACAAACGGTTTGGATCAAGCCAGTTTGGTTTGAAATGGGTCGGTTTAGGGGCGGGTTTACCCGGGTCAATATCGGTTCGGTTTATAAACGGTGCGAATCATGTCGGTTCAGTTTGAAATGGGTCGGTTTAGTGTAGGGTTTACACAGTTCAATTGGTTCGGTTTATGAACGGTTTGGATCATGTCGGTTCGGTTTATAAGCGGTTTGGGTCATGAATTCATGATTGTTTTAAAGATCGCGTCATGACCATGATTTAATGAGTTGATACTTATAATACGATAAATCGATAATTAAGAATGTACAAGTATTCAATTAGATTGATCAACAAGTGTTTTAAACTTTTAAGTTTTAATGATCAAATATGTAAATATGTTTATCGATTGTAGTACATACCAATAATTCAATGAGGCAATGATACTTATGATAGTATGATAATGATACCAACCGTACATTCGTACGATATGATATATATAGTAATTAATCTATAATTACATATACATTAACAATATCGTATTGAATCAATTTCCATTTCCAAACATTGCATTTCTTATAAATTATAACTTACACGAGATTAAATGGATTCGTTATTTAGTTTGTTACTTTATTTAGATTACTAACTCAAACAACTTAATAAGTTAAATGGACGAAATCACGAAATCACTAATTAAAGTGGTGATAAAATCATTATGCAATACTAATGTACGAATAGTCAAATATACAACGGTTAGATTGAATGCCCATGAAAAACAATGGTTAGATTTTCATTACTTTATTAGTTATTAGTATTACTTATTAAGTTATTATTAGTTTATTATATATATATACTGATATACAGTCATAGACTCACAGATATATATAATATACATATAGAGATGTCAGATATTGATGTGCATTAACTCATTAAGTCATTAACTATGTCGTATTGAATCAATTTCAATTTTGAAACATTTGCGTTTCTTACAATTTATAACTTATAAGTAATAAACTAATAATAATAATAATAGTAATAATAATACTAATAATAATAATAATAAATAAATAATAATAATAATTATTATTATTATTATAATAATATTATAATAATAGTAGTAGTAAACTAGTAATAATAATAATATTAACAAATAATTATACTAACTATAATAATAATAATAATAATAATCCCTCAAAATAATAATAATAATAAATAATTAAAAAAAACGGTCAAAAAGACCTAGAAAAGCACAAAGAAAAATCTAGACCGTTAGATCTAGATGAATATTCTGGAATCTACAAAAAAAAAAAAAAAATGAACGGTTAGATGTTGAGATTGAATATGGACGGTTAGATCAACTGAACAAGTAAAACCTAAACCTAGAAAAAAAAACCCACTCTATCAGCCATTCAACCGTTTTACTCACTCATAGTTTCTCTCTCTAACTTCTCAGTTTCTCACTCTTTCGTTATGAAATTCTCAAGAATCTCAAGCTCAACTTCTCAACTTTTAAAAATCCTAATTAGGGTTTTTGTTTTCGTTTCATTTGTGTTTTGGATCTACATTTCTGATTTCTCGCTTTACATTCTCGTTTTTTTGTTTTTTCAAATCTTCCTCTCCTTCAATTTGAAGGCTTCAAGCCGTCAAAAGTTCAAAACTCAAGGTAATTTTTTGTTAATTTTTGTTGTTTTCGTTTTGATTTTTTTCGTTTTTGTTTCGGTTTGTTTATTTAGGGTTTTTGTTTTCGTTTCATTTTTGTTTTGGATCTAAGTTCTGATTTCTGACTTTTCCATTCTCGTTTTTTTTTTCCAAATCTTCCTCTCCTTCAAGCCGTCAAACCTCAAGGTAATTATTTGTTAATTTTTGTTGTTTTCGTTTTGATTTTTTTCGTTTTCGTTTCGGTTTTTTACTTTTTTTATTTAGGGTTTTTGTTTTCGTTTCATTTTTGTTTTGGATCCAAAGTTCTGATTTCTAACTTTTCCATTCTCTTTTTTTTTTTTTTTTTTTTTCAAATCTTCCTCTCCTTCAAGCCGTCAAACCTCAAGGTAATTTTTTTGTTAATTTTTTCGATTTTTTTCGTTTTCGTTTCGTTTTTTTTTTTTTTTTTTTTATTTCAAGTTCTGATAATCTACATTCTTGATTTTTTCTTTTGATCTCCAGTTCAGGCAGTTCTCCATCTTCAAATCTCCTTCAAGCCGTCAAAGGTAATTACTTTTTCCTTTTCGTTTTTTTTTAATACAGTTTTTTTGTTTTTGTATTTGATTATTGTTGTTGTTCTTGCTTGAATATAGTCGAAATATGCCTAAAATCTGTTGTTGACTGTATTTTTGTTTTTTACGGGAAAATGGTAGATTTGTGTTGTTTTGTTGTTTATTATGCTCGATTTAAAAGTAATGATGATGGGTTGTTCAGATTATGTGGTTATTAGCTTTTTTACCTAACAAAAGACCAAATTGTGTCACTTTCTGCAGTTATGTGCATAAAATAAATGCTAGTTTAGGGCTAGTAAAATAAACATCTCATGTTTATTTATAGGTTCATAATTTCATTGGAAACTTTTGAAAAAGTTTAAGATTTTCTTATGTATGCTTTTTTCTTTTTGAGGATATAGGGGTAAACTTTTGCCAAAGAATGTTGAGGCATTGGTTACCACCCAAAATTGGTGCCGTGGTTATCAAGCGGATGTTGAGGAAGACGTCCTCCTTATTGGTAAAGAGATTGAAGCCGAAAGTGCTTCATCTGCATAACTGGTATTTGTGTCTCATTGTGGTTTATTTTATCTTGAAAAATCGTTGCCCTTGTCATTTATTTTCAGACTTGCTGGCAGCATTTTTCAAGACTTTTAAAATCGTTGCCCTTGTCATTTATTTTCAGACTTGCTGCAGCATTTTTCAAGACTTTTAAAATCGTTGCCCTTGTCATTTATGTTGAGACTTAAATAGTTAAATGTATTTTGGTACTTGCTGGCAGCATTTCTTAAGTTTTTGTTAAAACAGCCATTGCTCAGTGATGTAAATCTGAGAGCAATTTTAAAAAAACAAAAGCTATAATTTTGAAGTTGCTTGAACTTGTTATGAGCTGCTGCCTGCTGGTAGTGCTTTTGCCTTTTGGTTGTTGTCTCTGCTGAGTTGTTATTGCCTATATTGTTGCCTGCATGAGCTGGTTCCCGCCTCCTGCCAGCTTGAGGTGCTGTGTTGCTGCCTTTTGTGTTATGAATTTATGATAAGTTTTGTTGCTGTTGTTTCTTATGCTTGCTGTTTTAATTTTTCTTGAATCATCGTTGCCCTTGTCATTTATGTTGAGACTTCAATGTATATGTACTTGCTGGCAGCATTTTTCAAGTTTTAAGTTAAAACAGCCATTGCTCAGTGATGATACGATAAACGTAAATCTGAGAGCAATTTTGAAAAACAAAAATAAGTTCCTGCTGAGTCCCTTCTGCTTATATTATTCCTTGCTTCTGATAAGTTGCTGATCTGTTATTCCGTGTGCTGGTTCCTGCTTGTTGCTGCTATTTCCTCTGCTCTTGGGTGTTGTGCTGCTGCTTCAAGATTCTGCTTCAAGATTCTGCTCCCAAATCACTCACATTCTCACTCCTCCCTTCATCTTATAATGTATCATTTTTTGCAACCCTAAACTTGATGATGTTTCAGTTGATAAATCTGAAATCTAATCTGGGTAGTAGTGATAGTAGTTTCATTATGTATTGGTATATGTATTGTGAATTTTAGTCAATGAAAATGGTGACTTTTTTTAATTGCTTGTTGATATTACTCTAATTTCAATGCTATTTATCTGCTGGATTTGTGGTAATGTTATGAAATAATTGTGGCTACAGATTTGGGATGCCTCCGTATTTATTAAAATTCTTTTACTTAATATCTGGTTTAATATAAGAAAAGCTAAAAAAAATGTGTTTTATAAACATTTTAGTCCTCCCCTTTACAAAATACTTGTATAAGAAAGTTTTATAAAGTGATAATGTGAATGATTGTACGCCTTATTGACTAGTACAGTAATATTCTAATGCTTATGCCACTTGTGTAACGCAATCTCATACATCTCCAATCTTATGATACCTTTGAGGCTTTGAGTGTTATTGGATGATCATGAATATCAAGGAACAATGAAGATAATTTGGGTGGACTAGCATTATTACTGGAATGAAAATGATACAAATGATATATCTTATAATTAAAAAAATAAATAAGTAATCTAAAACGATATTAATAATGTCGTTGGCCTAGATCTAGGTGATATAAATCTTTGTATAAACCTAAGTCGTTTGATTAGATCTACATTTATTAACATTAATTGTATTTACTATTTAGCCATTTAGGTTGTAAATAATTCAATTTGAGTTAAGCAGTTTGTAATCGGATCAGTTTAAACAGGTTGCGATTCGAAAACAGTTCGATTTTAACGGTTTAACGGGTTATGGCAGTTCAGTTTAGACGGTTAGCGGATTATAACGGTTCGGTTTATACGTGCGGTTTAAACGGTTTCGGTTCATAAACGGGTCGGTTTAAACGGTTAGTGGGTTACAAATGGTTCGGTTTAAACGTTTTTTTTTCGGTTTAAACGGTTTCGGTTTATAAACGGTTCGGGTCATTAACGGGTTTATAAACCATTCGATTCGGTTTTGTTTCGGTTCGGATTTGCGCAGTTTGGTTTGTTATCGGTTTACGGTCCGTAACGGGTTGAAATTGAGCGGTTCAATTCGGTTTCGGTTTGATATTGAACGGTTCAGTTCGGTTTTCAGTTTATATTTATCGGTTTATAAACGGATCGGTTCGTGATGGTTCGGTTCGGTAATGGGCGGTTTCACGGTTCGGTTTGAAAAGTCCCACCCCTACTTAGGGGTTATTTGGTTAACAAAACAAATGGGGGGAATGAAAATTCATGAGATTTCGTAATTTGGGTAGTTATTTGGTTGACACAAAAAAACAAAAATGGGGGAAGTTGAAATTCATGGCAATTTCCACTTCCCACAAAATGTAGGAAGTAAATTACCTAGGGCCCCCCTCGGTCATTCAAAATTCATGGGAATTCCAACTTCCCATTGTCACAGCCAAATAACTTAAAGAAATTCCCAGGAATTTCATTTGGGAAATAATTTTCCATGAAATACAACTTCCTATAGGAATTTATTTCCCATGTCAACCAAACGAGGCCTTATTAAAACACGGAGAATCAGTAAAACTAAGTTTAGTAAAATAATTTTAGTTTGGTAAATATACTTATAGTAAAAATAATTTAAGTTCAATAAAAATAATTTCAAGTCAATAATAACATAAATATCTATTTATAAACAAAATTATATAAATATAAGCGATATGATATCATATTTCTAAATATCATGCATTATCAATATAACCATATTTAACATTCGACCAAAAAAGTTTTTCTTAAAATTTAATCAACCAGTTGGGTATTGTCGGAAAGAAAACTAGTACAGTATTAAATTAAAAGCAAAAGCATATGCATATTACAGTAGTAGGCTTTTTGTTAATAACTAATTAATCTCTCTTTCCTCCTTTTTAGAGTAATATTTAGACTTTTAGTCTAAATCAGATATATAAGCATTATTGGCTTTTTAAAGAGAGAAAAAGGTCCAAAAAGTGTGAAATTAATCACGGCTTTAAAATACGTAGTATTTAGGAGCATTGGCCAGCATTTCACTGATAAGATCATAAATTCATAAGACATCATCCATTATGATGTAGAATTTTAATCAGGATAAAACATTGCTCCTACTTGTTAACTGGCAGTTATACACTTAAGAGTATAAATAAAGAGCTACAAAGTAATAATGTAAATTTTTTTTTTTAAAAAAATAGTAATAATGTAAAATTCAATTACTAATTAAATAATTATAGATATCATATTATTCCGTACATTACTTTAAATAGTTAATTGTCTTGTGTGATTAGGATTAAAAATTAAAGATATAAGGTATCTAGTGGATTTTTCTGAAGCAATAAAGTTGGCTTACGGGAATTATTATGCCACAATTTGCAACTAATTATATTATAACTAGTTTGGTACCCCGTGCGATGTCCGGGTTGTTTATTGAATTTTAAGATAGACTTTTTATCTATGTACCAAGTTTTAAAATATATCATTGATACAAAATTAATTAGGGATTGATGCGATTTTGTGACGGTTTAAATTATATAGTAGGCATGTAATGACTAGTAATAACATTGGTGAAAATGTTTGATTTAAAAAATTATAAAAAAAAAAATAGCAAAGTAAGCTTGAAATAATAAAAATTTCTAAAAATTAGCCAAAAATAAAGTAAACAAAAAATAATTGTTTTAAGCCCGTTGAACCAGAACTTTGGGCTAGCATTGAACATTTCTTAACCCATGCCTAGACGTGACTGACCCAAAATGACCCATGACCCAACCCGATTGACAGGTCTATATATGGTAATAAAATCATATTAGATTGTGAAGTATTTTATTTCACTCGATTTGAACATATTATAAATGAAAAATGTACGTTTTGAACTATTTCCTTTGCTCCAAAAAAAAAATATGATATAAAAATAAATTTATATGATTATTTAATTGTTTCTACGTGACGTGACATTTAGTGAAAAGTTGAAACGCCAAGTGTCAATGTCTCGTGGTCTAGCTAAACTTATAATGTATTTTGAACCTATGAAATATTGATATTTTATCGAAAAATAAAACTGGAAATCAACACTTTTATCCTATGAATCTATGTAAATTTTATTGAAAATAAAACTCTAAAATAACTTTTTTATCCTACAAATTCTATCATAGTTTTTATCCTAATAAAAAAATACAACTATTTTATTCATAAAAAAATATATCTAAATAAATCCAACGTGTCATAATAATATTTAATTTTAATAATCCTACATGGCGCGACACTTGGCGCAAAGTAGAAACGCCAAGTGTCATTGTCTCGTGGTCTGGCTAAAAGTTTAGCTTTATATATATTAGTTATATGATATGATATGATAGCAATATAAATCATATACGAAGTAATACCCAATGTTTACTTGATTACTCTGAAGTATGGCCTCTTTAATTTTTTTTTTCTTTTTTGATAAGAAGAAAATGGATTTCATTAATCAGAGATAGCCAAACAGCACTTATAAACAATTCCCAAGAAATCTAAAATTCTAATACAAGTACAAATCACCTTAGAACTAGTTACATTGCAGATTCGATCAACGATCGCCTTAATAAAAAAAAACTTCATCCGAAGCAATACAATTTGTGAGTTAGCTCTAATTCGGCTTGAGATCCATGGATGAATAGTTGTTGGGGTGAAAAAACTCAGATGGCCTTCTAAACACTTCCGGAGATTATAAAACCCTAAATCTTCAATCTTTTGCAGACGAACAAACAAATAAATTAAGCCGAATAGAATAAATGCCATCATAAAGATGTGATCCATTTATTGAAAACAATTAAAAAAAAATTGGGGCTTACTACCGGTAAAAACACTGGTGGAAGCCCCTACAAAAATTTACTAGTGAGACCAGAAGAAAAGAGATGAAAGTGAAAAAGAGAAAAAGACAAAAGTGAAGGAAAACCTTAAAAAAAAGCAGAAAAAAATCTAGCAACGAAGGCTAGAAAAACCCTCCTAAAATAGAAACTCTAGTGGAAACCGATAACACAAGTGAGTATATTAAAAGTAAGGAAGATTAGATAATCAAGATGGCCTCTTTATAATAATGTACGTGACTTTGTACTAATAATGCTAGTAGTAGATTATACTCTAGTAACCGACGTTTGCTTAAGTAATACGAAGTACTACGTACCATGCACGTAGCTCCATGGCCTTCGCTTCTTCTTGTAATTTCTTTTTTTCCCTTTTTTTAGGGAGTCTTGCATTTTTATCAATTTTTTTTCTTCAGATGTATCACTTAAGATTTTACGGATTCTTAGACAGTTTTTAGTAAGAAAAACTAAATGGGTTTAAAAAAAAAAAAAAAATCAAAGAGGTTTAGAGAGAGTTTATAAAGTGTTATGAAATATATTTATATGAATGTTCCATTATGCATAGCTTTGTAACCCCCTTAATATTATTACATTCCTTAGTAACCCATTGCAACTCTCTTTGCCTTATTGTTTTCCTATTACTCTTACATTATTGTGACTCTTCATTGTTCTTAGGGAGTTACTATATTGACTTGTACATGTATAAATAGTAGTCATTGCCTAATGAAAGTGATGGATAATATGATATTCTCACTACATCTTCCACTTTTCTTCTTCCTTTCCTATATTTTATAACACGTTATCAGCATCATTCTCTAATTTATTGTGTCAAGAAGAATTTAAGAATATTAAAAAGGTGGAGACGTGATTAGCTACTAGTCCTCATCGATATTCTATGTCAAGAGCCAGAATGTTCTCCGATGTCAAATTCTTACATTATATTAGAGCATCATAGTTGATTATTGTGAGGTAAGTGCCATTATATTTACTAGTTAAGCTTAAATTAAAGTTTTAATTTAGAGATACATTATGTTTCCGTAAGTTCATGACATATTTTGCTATATTCCTAAATTAGTGTTTATTACTTGATTGAATATGTTTTTCATTGATCTATTTATATCCTGTATATATCTCTATCTTAATTATTGCTAGTTGGTTTAACAATTCATATGATGTGAAATTCCTATTATGACAATGATTACTTACGAAGTAATAGATTTATTTATATTTGACTTTGTTAAGATAGAACTATGTGGAATATGATAATTATGTTATGTTATGATTTGCATAGGATAGCATATAGCATTATTTGATCTGAGCCAGAATATTTCCTAAGGTCACCATATCTTTGTACTCTATTTATAGTCTTTGCCATCACATGAATGACAATGAATCGTTTTGCCTCACAATATTTTTCATGGTATCAGAGCCTCGATTTTTTTCTACACCATAAACAGTAAACGATGGTAGGCGACATGTCGCTGCCGCCACCACCACCATCAAAAATAGAACCAAATTTGCCGTTTTACCTAGGATCGCAAGACCGACCAGGTGATTTCATAACCCCGACTCGTCTTAAGGGGGATAATTATGATGATTGGGCTGCCGACATACGTATGGCGTTGGAGGCACGTCGAAAATTTGATTTCTTGGATGGCACAATAACCGGTCCGACTCCACCTTGCACTCAATCGGACAGGAACACCATTAACGCAATGCTTGTTTCTTGGATTTCTAATACTATTGACCCAGAGGTCAAAAGTACTTTGACGAAGTATAGGGAGGCTAAGAAATTGTGGGATCATCTTAAACAAAGATTTGCTCTTGTTAATGGTCCAAGAATTCAACAAATAAAGTCATCAATTGCCAAGTGTGAACAACCAAGGGAATGTCAATTTCCACGTACTATGGGAAATTGAATGCATTATGGGAAGAATTATTTCATCATGAGCCAATAATTTCGTGTTCTTGCTGCTCATAATGTACTGCTGGTGAATTACATGCTCGAAGATGAGAAACGGCTAAGCTCCATGATTATTTAATGGGTCTATACTCCGAGTATTATTCCCAATTGCGGGCAAATATTCTCTCGCAAGACCCTCTCCCTTCAATTGATCGTGCCTATCAACTTGCCATCCAAGATGAACGAGTTAGATTAGCCAAAACAATACCTGATGATAAGCCTTCAGAGGCGGTTGGTTTTACAGTTCGTGCTACTCCAAGTGCTGGTCGTGGGCGTGGTCGAGGTGAACGTCCCACTTGCACTAATTGTAAGAAAATAGGGCATGAAGCCTCAAGTTGCTGGACCGTGGTTTGCACACACTACAAGAAAAATGGTCATGAATTTAGTAGTTGTTACGAGATTATTAGCTATCCCGAAGGCTGGTTCGAACAAACCAAGACCGATGATGGGGGGTGTGGTCGAGGTAGAGGTAGAGGCTCACCTCGGGCCAATGCCACGCATAGCACAGGCATAGGGGCTGCTGTCCCTGACAGCAACAATGGGTCTTCGTCGGCTTCTCAGATTTTCACTGCGGATCAATGGAAGGCTATTGCGGCTGTGGTTGGTAACACTAAGGTTTCGGATAATAGGTTGAACGGTAAGTTCAATAATAATTTGTGGATTGTTGATACGGGAGCCTCACATCATGTAACATGCAATGACACTTGGTTGTTTGATTCAACATCTATATTTGATAATCCGATTGGCCTACTGAATGGTGAGACCGTTCTTGTAGAGAAGGAGGGCTCGGTTCGGTTGTCGGACTCAGTTGTGCTAAAACATGTTCTTTATGTTCCTAACTTGGCTTGTAATTTGATCTCAGTTTCACAACTTAATGATGATTTGCATTGTATTGTCAAATTTAACTCATCTATGTGTGATGTACAGGACCAAACGGGGACGCTGATTGGAACGGGTGCTAGACAAGATGGACTTTACTACTTCGGAGGAAACTCAATGCAACATATTTCGGTGAATGGTGCGACATCTTAGTTAGAACTATGGCACAAGCGACTTGGTCATCCTTTGGAAAATGTAGTGAAGTTACTTCCTCTTGATAGTCTTAAGGGTAGCTTAGATAAGAATTATGAAGTTTGTTTTGCTAAACACCCTAGGGACAAATTTCCTTCTAGTGATAATAAAGCGGGTCGTATCTTTGAAAAATACATTGTGATTTGTGGGGCTCGTATAGACATGCTTCTTCTTGTAGAGCTCGTTATTTTTTTACAATAGTTGATGATTTTTCCCGTGCTGTGTGGGTTTACTTGTTGGATGATAAGACAAAAGTTATTCGTATATTTATGAATTTCATTGCAATGATTGATCGTCAATTTTCCCAAACAATTAAAATTGTTCAAAGTGATAATGGTACGAAATTTAATTGTTTGCGAGATTATTTTTTGTTTTATACCTCTTGTGTTGGGACTCCACAACAAAATGGTAGAGTTGAACGAAAATATAAACACATTTTGAATGTTGCTAGAGCCTTGCATTTTCAAGACAAGTTACCTATCTATTTCTGGGGAAAGTTTGTTCTTGCGGCCGCACATTAATTAATCGGACCCCATCTCCTTTGTTAGA
Source organism: Chenopodium quinoa (assembly GCF_001683475.1). Taxonomy (NCBI): domain Eukaryota; kingdom Viridiplantae; phylum Streptophyta; class Magnoliopsida; order Caryophyllales; family Amaranthaceae; genus Chenopodium; species Chenopodium quinoa. Next base: position 2,820,064 of record NW_018742980.1, read on the forward strand.
CAACAAAACTCCCTTTGAGATTTTATTTGGCTTTCCTCCTTCATACAATGCTATTCGTACTTTTGGGTGTTTATGTTTCGCCCATAATCAGAAAACCAAAGGTGATAAATTTGAGAGTCAGAGTTGAAAATGTGTTTTTTTGGGGTTTTCGTTTGGCAAAAAGGGGTGGAAATTGTATGATCTTGACAATAAAGAGTTTTTCGTTTCTAGAGATGTGAAATTTTTTGAGGATGTTTTTCTATTTCATGACACAAATGAGGTAAATATTGAGCCGGGAAATATTGTTCCCATGGTAGACGATGTTGAGATAGATCCGGATTTTGATCAATATTTTGATCCTGATCATGAGGTTGATTTAGTGGTCGAAGAAGAAGTGAGGGTGGGCGAACATGCTGATGAACGTGTTCCTGTACAGCCCACCTATGGCGAGACAACAGTTCGTACTACTCAGCCTAGGCAGACCAGGCAAGATAGCGAGACAGTACGCTCCGTAGGCACCCCGCGGCCAAATGTTGCTGACCGCAGGGGGGCTGCGGAGGCCACAACCACTGTACAACAACAGCAGGCTCAGTAACAGCATGTCGAGACCCACCAGCAGCAGGTATAGCAGCAGCATGCCACGCAACAGCATGCCGAGACTGCTACCACTAATCAGCAGCAGCATACCGAGCATGGTACAGCACCCAAGCAAGCTGTCCATGACTCCTAGTCCACGCCAGCAGATTCACAACAGATGGGTCGTGGCTTTCGTGACAAATTTCCTTCGATAAATTGAGAGATTATGTGACCCACCCAGTGTTAACAAAAAGTCCATCTCCATCAACGTCTACTCCGTCTCCACAACGATCCTCAGGTACTCCCTATCCTATAGCACACTATATTAATTGTGACATTTTTTCTGCAAATTATCGTAACTTTTTTGCAGCAATTATTTCGGGAGAAGATCCGAAATCATTTAGAGAAGTAATGAAGCATGAAGGGTGGAGGAAGTCAATGCAAGAAGAAATAAGAGCGTTAGAAGACAATGAGACGTGCACTTTAGAAGAATTGCCTCCCGGTAAACGTACTCTTGGTAGTCAGTGGGTTTACAAAACCAAATATCTCTCAAATGGGGATATTGAGCGTCTTAAGTCAAGATTAATGGTATTCGGAAATCATCAAACGCCAGGCATTGACTATAATGAAAATTTTGCTCCAATTGCTAAAATGACTACCATACGAGCTTTCTTGGCTATTGCTGTATCTAAAAACTGGGAGCTTCACCAAATGGATGTACACAATGCTTTTCTTCATGGTGATCTTGATGAGGAGGTGTATATGAAGTTACCTCCCGGTTTTGAGAATCCTAATCCGAATTTGGTGTGTTAACTATGAAAGTCGTTGTACGGTTTAAAACAGGCTCCGCGTTGTTGGTTCGCGAAACTGGTCACGGCATTGAAAGGGTATGGTTTTCTTCAGTCCTACTCTGATTATTCACTGTTTACCTTTACTAAGGGGCCAATTCAGATTAATGTTTTGGTGTATGTTGATGACCTTATTATTTCGGGTAATAATTCCGCTGTGTTGCTTGCGTTTAAAGCTTATTTGTCTAATTGCTTTAAGATGAAAGACCTTGGTGCTTTGAAATATTTTCTTGGTATTGAGGTTGCTCGAAGTGCGACTGAATTGTTTTTATGCCAGTGAAAATATACTCTTGATATTATTTCAGAGGTCAGTTTAATTAATGCAAAACCGTCGGGATCTCCTATTGCGCAGAATCATCGTTTGGGTCATGCACAGGATGTCGTACTTTCAGACCCAAAAATGTATTGTCGTCTAGTTGGCCGACTTGTGTACCTTGCTGTGACTCGTCCTAATCTTACATATTTAGTGCACATTATATCTCAATTTATGCAACAACCTTGAGTGGAGCATTGGGAAGCAGCTCTACGGGTTGCTAGATATTTGAAGGGAACTCTAGGGCAAGGGATTTTTCTTCGAGCTGATAGTAATTTGACTTTGCAAGGGTGGTGTGACTCAGATTGGGCAGCTTGTCCACTCACTCGTCGTTCCTTGACCGGATGGTTGGTTTTCTTGGGTTCGTCACCTATTTCATGGAAAACAAAGAAACAGCCCACAGTTTCCACATCTTCCTCAGAGGCAGAGTATCGTTCTATGGCCGCTATTACTTGTGAATTGAAATGTTAAAGGGTTTGTTACTTAGTCTTGGCATTCAGCATCCCAAGGCTATTCCTTTGTTTTGTGATAGTCAATCGGTGTTACATATTGCAAAGAATCCGGTGTTTCATGAACGCACCAAACATATAGAGGTCGATTGTCATTTTGTGCGGGATGCTATTTCGGAAGGACTAATTGAACCTTCTCATGTTACTACAGATTCTTAGTTGGCGGATATTTTTACCAAGGCTTTTGGTAAATGGCAGTTTGACAACTTTTTATCCAAGTTGGACACTTTTGATCCACACCGTGCTCCAACATGAGGGGGGTGTTAGATAGAATTATGTGGAGATATGATAATAATGTTATGTTATGATTTGCATAGGATAGAATATAGAATTATTTGATCTGAGCCAGAATATTTTCTAAGGTCATCATATCTTTGTACTCTGTTTATAGTCTTTGCCATCACATGAATGACAATATAGTGAATCATTTTTCCTCACAATATTTTTCAGACTTCCATACTTATATGATGTGGTCAATATTGGATTCCATATTGTGTTTATTGATTTTGCAAATCATAATACTAGTTTGTATAGTATGTCAGTAAAGAGTAATCGCTCCTTATATCTATTCTATATACCTACAATACTCCATAATATATATATATATATATATATATATATATATATATATATATATATATATATATATATATATATATATATATATGTATGTATATATATATATGTGTACATATATATATGTATGTATATATGTATACATACATATATGTATACATACATATATGTATATATATATATATATGTATGTATGTATGTATGTATGTATGTATAGTGATCTTCTATACAAGATGCATAATGAATTATTTATAATTGTCAAAATAAATATTTTGTTCTATTATAAGAACGACATCATCATCATTCTATATTTATTTTAATAAATTATTATATAGTTTTTCTTATTATCAATTAATTTTGTATTCTGAAAGTCCCTAGTCTTTATGAAAATATATGAATATAAGCAGTGTGTTGAAATGAATATTAGGACCAAGAATAAGAATAATATTGTATGGAATCACTATTTTGTTCGAAGCATGTAGGTGTAGTTTAAATATAATGTATCAAGATCGAGGTAATTATAACCAAAAGTTTAGTCCTCAATTCTGCTGATTCATTTGAGAAATTTTTTGAAGTTTTATCAGTAATTCATCTTTATAAACAACAGATCTATCACTTTATATTGTGATGACATGATGTTTGTAATTTTTTATGTGACATGTTGATTAAGTTGGGTTTTTGTTATATTAATGTACATTATTCTCATACTATATAAATGTTTTATAGATAACTAGTACTTGAAAGTATTACTACCATACACGATTTTATTGGTAGTGGAACGATAAACTATTTTTCTTTTAGTGTATAAATTTATTAAAATATTATTACTATTATTCATTTTGACTTGATATTATTTTGTTATGATTGAAACTTGAAATTCTTTAATGAGTGACCCTCCATATTATTGGAAAGAACTATTATCTTGATTGTTAAATTCTTAAATTCAATATTGATGCATATATATGCCTTAGTGATTCAATCCGAACGGGAATAAAGAAACAAGTTAAAATATGACCAAATCTATAGTATTTATGTATTTCATTTAGTTGTGCATCAACTCCACGAGGACCTTAAGACGACTATATATCTGACTATATATTACAGACCCTTACATTGGAGTACTAAAGAAAGGTATCATTAGGAAAATATGTGATAGCTCAAGCTCTAATTTTTCATGCAATTGTTTTGTGTATAAAATAGATTGAGGGTTAAGAAACTTTATGAATAATTAACTCATTTTTATACGCGGATAAACAAAATAATAAATTCATCCTATATATTGGATGTACATACTCCACAGTGAGTGGGACATTGTTTGAAATGATGAAAGGGATTCAGTCATGCTAGTAGTCTTATATTCCCAAATATACATATGATGTGAGATTGTAAATGATGATTTACATTCAACTAAATATACTCATTCCCAAAAGTGGATAAATAATTGTATGAATTATATGCGTGTGATGTATTCTTGATTACAATTCATGTTAAGATTTACAAGCAATTCATATATAGTTAAAAAGATTATTTATTTTAATAGGATTAAATGTTGTATGAGTTTAAGAAACTGACTATGAGCTAGTCCATATATGACTCTATAGCAAATTAACTTGATTAATTAATCTATTTGTTATACCTATGCTTATAAGTTATAAGCGATTGTGATTTAATGATTGATATACAATTGAGCACGAGTACCATGATTTATTAAGAGTTTCTTAGAATTGTTATATCTAAGCATGCATATTTATTATGTGTACACCTTATTATAATAAGTTTAAAATAGGTGTATATGAATACTTTGCTTGATACATGACATTGTCAAAATACTAAAAGACTTAAATGGTGTAAGGCATTTGAAAAGGTCGTTGAATTTTCGTTCCCAATATGTAAGGTTTAGGGGAAGATTACCTTATTTTATGTAATCATTGCACATGACCAATATTATGTTATATTATTAGTTTGTTTGGTATATACATTAGCTTAAATGTCAAGGAATATAATTATAAAAAAAATTACCATGACACCATCCTAAAGGTGGATATGAACATATATCATTATCTATATTGATAAAGCATTGTTGAGAATAGTCATATATGAAAGGAATGGTGTCCTTGCAACAAGTTTATTATTCTGATAAAGGGTTCGGAATTATTAGAAAGTTAATTCTTCAGTGAGGTCAAGTGATCGGGATGCCTAGGTGGAGGCCACTTCCAATCAGTAATATTAATGTGTAATTAATATTACAGCTTAATCTTGACTGAACCCTTCGGATCGCACCTAAATCGAATAACTGATCTTAGACGACGAATCAATTCGAAGGATTAGATGAGTCATTAAAGTATACGAACAACGACGTCGGATATCGAGCTTGGAGCGTCGAAACCGAGCGTCATAAGTCGAGTCGAATTTAGAATTCGACGAGACGAAAAATCAAGCAAGCGACAAGTACAAGCTAGGGCGTAGCCTCGCATTGGCCTAGCCATGCGAGTGCTAGGCTAGCCTAAGCTGCCAACCCCATCGCAAGGCATGGGACATGCCTAGCATACATTGCGTGCTAGGGTGAGCATGCTTGCAGGGCTGGTACTCATGGCCGCAAGCAAGCTAGCAGCTGGCGCGCCATGCATGCTAGCGTGCTAGGCCCAGCACCGAGCCTCTCGCAGCATCGCACTCGCACAGCACAAGCATCGCAAGCAGAGTGCTATGTGTGCATGTGCTGTGGCTGTGCGTGCTTGCTAGCATAGCAACACCAGCCACAAGCAGCAACCGGGCATCTCTAGCCATTGCAACGTAGCAGCAACAACAGCCCGCATTGCATGGCTTGCTTGCTGCGCGCATGCGAGTGCGAGCTGGCCTGCTAGCCTAGCCAAGGTGCCAGGTGCCAGCTGGGCGGCCTTGGCAGCCAGCTGTGCGTGGCCAGCTCATAGGCTTTGGAGGGGACCGGTTTTAAGGGGATGCTTAGGGAGAAAGGGGGCTTTGGTCCCCCCCCCCTTTTGGTGATCCTCACCTACCCTTTCTCATCATATGCCACTTGGAGCTTGTTGATTGATTTGCATTTTAATTTGTTTTGGATTATATGATAAATTGAGCAAAAATGCAATTCTCCCACATTGATGGGAAATGGGAAATCAAGACTCCCTTCCCTATAAATACCCAAGTTTTGAGTTTGGGAAAAAGCACTTGAGTTGAACTCAATAAGGCATCTCATTATTAGTGAGAAAACCTTTAAGTTCGTAATACTCTAGTTTTTCTTTGGTCTAGCCCCGACTAACCTTCAGGGTAGAGACCGCTCAGGTCGGGTCGAGGGTGTGAGCTGTCGGAGGCTACGCACTTGCGAAGCTAGAGCTTTCAAGTAAGAGCTCGTAAGCGAGCGAAACACGTGTCGTGGGTAAGATAGTCTTTTCTCTTTCTCTCTCTTTTGTTGTTTAATTATGTGATTGCATGTTTAGTTACATTAATTGGTGTGCGGGTCTTAGGCGGGTTTCATTCCGCGTAGTGTCGGATACTACGAAACCCAATAGCGGTATCGGAGCCGCGCTGTGCTCACGTTAATTATTGTAACTAATAATTAATTTAGGTGATTTAAAATGGATTTAAATTTCTAGTTTTGTTTTCTAATTGGATTAGAAACTAGTATTAATTAGTCTTAATCTCGTATTTTACTAATTTTGGCTCATGAACCCATATTTCGACCGAAAAGAAGTGAATTTTGGGTGGAAACAATGTTCTAAATCGTTTTGACCCTTTCATAGAGCTGTCCAGAAGCCAAAATCCACCCAGAAACATGTTTTTCGAGGGGTTTATCGTTTTTGACGAAAATTTTTAAATCTTTAAACCTTGATTAATTATGGCATGTTAAAGGTAGATTAAATGTATGGTTGCATCACTAATCTACATCAATAATAAACCTTATTAAGCATGTTTATGAAGTCATAATTGGTGCTTGATTTGGTAAGCTCATTTTTCACATAAACTTGAAATTTCACAATTGCAAATTAATTGCTTCAAGTGTGAATGTTTATGGTGAATGTGTAACTTTGAAGTCCCTAATATGTTAAAGATCCAAACTTTAATTATTTATTTGGTTGGAATTTTGATTTCTAAATTCCATGTTGAACTAATTTTTGGATTTAATCATTTTTGAGTTGACTAAAGTCCTAAAAGTTCAAAACTTGTGATTGAAATTTAATTAATCTTCATATTGGAAGATGTAATTTTTCAATTATACACAAGTTAGTGTTGGAAATTTTTCATTAGATGAATGGGTTTATTTTTCCAACCTCTTTAATTTTGTTAAATCTCATTATTAATTTATGTATGGTTAAATTAATTGTGAGCATAGCCCTTCATTTTTGTAGCATCATGATGAACCGAAAATTGATTTAATGGTTCTTGAATAATTTTGGTTTGTGCACTACAAAATTGAATTTATTTAAGTTAAACTTGTTATATTTTCATTCTTTCTCAATGTTGGTTCTAAAATAAATTTAGAATCGATTTTATGCCACATACATATAGGGATTAGAATCCCGAGACAAGTGCACGCAAATCGAGGCAAGGACCGCTAAAAAACACACCCTTGGGCTAGCCGAGCTGCCCACGCAACCCACATGTGGCTGATAAGGTGCGTGTGTGGGCTACCTTGCCCCCTTGATGCGCTAAAGTATGGTGTGTACAAGTAAGTGCACACTTGCTGCTCGTGTGCATTTATTGTGGTATTGTGCGGCACAAGGGGTAGCAAGCCAGCATTGCTAGCAGGCCACCAACAAGCTGCCAGCGCCAGCAGCATGTGAGCATGCGTAGCATGCTGCGAGGCTGCTGGTGCTAGCAGGCGTGGGATGCGCTGCTGGCCGGGCAGGCCAGCACCCTAGGCACGCATAGCCAAAGGCCTTGGTGCCTAGCAAGCCTAGCCTCATGGGTTGGATGCTAGGCACCCGGCCATTTGGTGGGCTATAGCTTTGCGTAATTTGGGCCGTTTTAATTATTTATTTAATTATTTTAATGAGGCTAGGCCTCGGTTCGTTCCTCCAGCACTTGCAAAATAATTTGGCAAAATATGGGTTAACCGGCTTGATTAATTGGAATTAATTAAGTTGGATGCGGAATTTAGTGGGAGCTTCATTAATTACCTTGAGCTAATTTATTGCGTTTTAATCACATAATCGGTTAACAATTTTGACTAGTTTTAATTAGGCGTGTTAATCGGATTAACCACCTAAGTTAGTTACTAGTTTGCGCGTGTTATGCATTGTTACTTGTTTTTCGTTTTAAAATGCATGGGCCATTCACAAATAGTGAATGGATTAATGGAATGTATATTGTATCACAGGTTTTGTGAAAATAGCAACTAGTAGGGCCCGACTAGGATAGTAAATACGGACTGCGATCTGTTATGTATTTTTGTAAATCTAAATACGGTCTGCGTACCGTTGCGAATTTTTGTACCTTAAATATTTAGATAAACCCTAGTCATAGTAGCTAGTAAATTGCATATTTAGTGGAGATGTCTTGAAGACGGCGATTCTAAGAAGACAAGCCAAGAAGTTGCATCAAAGACCCATGGAGATTTGAAGACTCAAGGGGTCATGCTAGTTGCCAAATGCATCTTTTACTTATGTTATATATATATATATATATATATATATAATATATATATATATATATATATATATATACGGGGAGGTTCCGCTGAAAACAGGCTTATGGTGAAAACTAAAAACAGAAAATCTCAACCATCCATTGTTACTAACAAGATCTAACGGTTTAAAAAAAAAAATAACGTAGAGTCACTATATATAAAAATAACGTAACTGTATACAAAAATAGGGTAACTATATCAATTTTACAACATTTGTCACTATATACAAAAATAGGGTAACTATATCAATTTTTACAACATTTACATTAAGGTCACTATATACAAAAATAAGGTAACTATATCGACTAAGTTTTGACACCATTTACATAAAGGTCATTATATACAAAAATAAAGGTCGCTATATATAAAAATAAGGTAACTACGTCAATTTTGACAACATTTACGTAAAGATTAAATAAGGAAAATCATATTGCTTAATCAATCAACCACAAAGAGTTCAAGGGAGCAATTATAGCAGCTCCAAAATAAAAAAACCATACGAGTGCAAATAAGAAACTTGTTCTACTTCAATCCAACAAAACCCAATGTCAGCTTAGATGCAGCTTTCCACCATATCATTTTCATAAGCATTCTTAGCGCAAGTCGGAATGTTGTTGTGCTTGACTATATCTCCCTCCATTTCAATTGCCATTTGCGCAAGTTAATGAGCCACTTCGTTGGCTTCTCTGTGAACATAGCTGAACTCGAATTTGCAGGAACCTTTGAGCAATTCTCCAATGTCCCCTAAGATAGCAGCAAGCTCGTGTGTCCCCTGCTTCCCAATATCTTACAAGAGCTCAGCCTCTGCCGGGTTTCTAGAAACCCCCAAACCCAGACCACCGACACCACCGAAACCCCAAACCCAGACCACCACCGCCACCGACACCACCAAAATCCCCAAACCCAGACCACCACAACCACCGACACCCACAAAAAAAAAATCAAATAAATAAGCAACTAAAAAAATTGAGTAGCAATAATCAACGAATCGATTAGCGATAATTAGCAAATCGATTAACAACTACTGTAATAAAATCAAATAAACAAGCAATTTAACCTAGACAATCGACTAACGATAAAAATCGCTTCAATGAGGATCGAGAAAGCTCAAACTCGCTTCAATGGAGGAGAAAGCTTAAAATTTGCTTCAATGGGATGAATATTCAGTGACGAAAATGATTAACTCGCATAATTGATTGTTGAAACGCAAAACTCACTTTTCAGGTTTAACTTTGAAGCTAAAGACGAAATTGATGAAGATTGAAGCAAATTATTGATGAAGATTTAAGCAAATTCCTCTGAAATTTGATGATTTTTTGGAGAAGGAGAGAGAAACAGTGAGATCGTGAGATTGAAGAAAGATAAAAATAGAGCAGAGAGAATGGATGGACAAGATTACAAATAACGCGAATGTAATCTAATCCGTCAGATGAAAATTCAATGGTCTAGATCATCTGTTTTCAATTTTCAGCTTTAGGTTTGTTTTCACATGATCCAATCTCTATATATATATATATATATATATATATATATATATATATATATATATATATATATATATATTATGTTTATATATAAATGGTATGATCGATGCATGTTTAGGATTTCAAATGTTGCGATGATTAACTAAGTTCACTTAAATCAACCAACATAGAAACCCTAGGTCCCTCTAATATTGAGCCAAATTTTCCATTCCAAGAACAACACTTATCGAACTAATGTGCGTAGTGATGGGCTACGCCAAAGCGAGGCATCACTACTTCCCTAGGAACGTAAGGTATACTAGGTATACAAGTTAGTCTTGGTCAAGCTCAACGATATCAGTAAGGAGTCCTTAGATGTCGTGACAATGGAGATAAAACGTCAAGGAAGCATTAGATGCGACGTTTTATCAAACCAAGAGTAGCTTAGAGCTATTAGTATTGGATTGCTTACCCTAAAATATTAAGTGTTAAGACAAGCCAAAGCATGCTTAATTACTTTTTGATTTTCGGGATCTTGAAATCGTTTTATTCTCGCCTAAAAAGAACAATTTTTAATGCATGGATAAGACGTGTAATAAGATTGAAAATTTGCATGTATTCTTTAAATTTCAAACTTATTATGTTAGTCTCTTGATAAATGGTTATACTTTGCACTTATATTTGAAGAATTCTAAATCAATTATATTGTTTTCAATGATTGGTAAAGGAAATCTTTGAGGATGGTTCTCAAAGAAAGGAAAAACATTTCTAAAATACAACTCTCATAAATGACTTTTATAACTAAAGTCCAAAAGGACGGTTGGATTATATCATGTATTCAAAATACTAGGTAGTTTTGATGAACATGAAGTATTGAGTTGAAAAACTCATATTGTCAATAGTTGATAACCAACATATCTTTTCACATCATACACTAACGAGTAGGACTCATTGATGTAGTAATTCAAGCATGAATTAAAGAAAAGATGGAACTTTGTTTTATGGCACATTAGATTCTTAATTATGCCTAACAAAGTATAAAAGTCAAAACACTTAAAGAAATGGTTCTTAAAGTTATGAGATGATGTATGATAAGAAATATAGGAAACAAGGAACAAAGAAAAAGGGATAAGATTCCTTTTCTACCCATGAGTTCATAATATTGTAGTTAACTTAGCAATTTGTTATCTTCACAAGTATCAGATACTGCTTGAGTGTTCCACTTTGAAAGTGACCTCAAACCATTGAAGTTAAGCTAAGTTATCGGCTTACAAGCTTAGAATGAAGCAAGTAGTGCTACATTAGTTGTAAGGTCCTTTGTTCTGTTTAAAGACCTTTTTAAGCTAAGGCTAGAACGAATAATGGTTATTATGTTCCAAAATCAGCAAACGATCCGTTTACACACGAAAAGACTCACATTCAAAGTAAAAGAGCAATAGTTGCGGGTTTTATTTGAATGGCATGATTGTCTAAGCCATGAGTCAAGAATGCTAGATTATAAACAAACATTTCCCTAACATAAAAACTCACAAAGTTCAAGTCATGGACATGAGTTGTGTTCCAAACATCTTTAGCAATGTCACATCGACAAGAACGTACTCAAGGCTCTATTAGATAGATTCTTGATAGTTGATCGATTCGGAATCGTTCTAAAACAAGCAAGTCTTACTTGTTGAAATCAACAGAGAAAGGAGCTATTGTGCTTGATATAGACAATTGACTCCGAAAGCTAAAGATAATTCCATTACTTCAATGTCACACAAGAATTTGAAAGAATATGCCTATATTCATCAAATGTGAACAAACTGGACGTTGAGTAGCTCAAAAGTTCAGTGAAGTATAGAATCGACTTGGCAAGATATCAAAACATCTAGATTAGATCGAGCGATGTTTGCTTGAGCCAAGAGTGATCATATCAAAGTTATGAAATTGAAATTTCATAATTATCTCCACAAAGAATATAGTATGACGGAGACCTCGATGCCATTTGGAAATGACACGAATGATGATGGATCACATCACTTCCTATAAAGTCCTTAAAGATTTGCACAAACTAGTGTTACACTAAACAAAATTGTCAAAGCTAAGAAAGGAAAACATATTTAGTTATGGATAGAAATAGTTTCTAGCGTCTTTTCAGGTATATGTCTAGGGCTCTTAGCTCAGTGGGAGTTCATTGGCTCAGTAGGAGCTAAGTGGCTCAATAAGGGCTAAGGTAGCTCGAGTGGAAGTTAACTGTTTGTTTCACAACGAACTTTTACCCAAAGACTATATACATGTCTCTTTGTAAGCATTCAAGTGAGACTACGGGCATTACTTCCACAACCTAATTGAGAACATAGTATTTGTTGCTCTAAGTGGTGTCTTTCTGGAAAGTAACACATTTCCAAAACGACAAGCGGGAGGAAAATGAACTCGATAACTATCAAGATTAGCAACAAACTTAAACTGAGAATCTCCGAAGACTTTAGAAGGGCTTCATGGGAATGATTGATCAAGAATACTCAAAGGACTTCACAAGTGCCTTAAATGAGAATTCAGTCCTCACAAAACTTTAGAAGTATTGGAGTAAGATCAATATAATCAAGGGCTTTAAAAGCACCTTAAAACTCAGTGTTTGATGCAATTACCCCGTATAGGTATGCAATAAACCTAAGACTTACAAGCATACTATATATTTACTATTAGATGGTAAGGGAATAGTGTCATGTAAATTAGCTACGACGAATTCAAAATTCCGAATAATGGTTAAAGGCCATAAAATCCGAAATAGGCTCCATGTTTCAAAATCATGTTTGAAACTTGATTAATTTGCATGAAGGGTGAAAGACCCATCAATCGCAAATAAGTTTTCAAGGAGAAAACTAACAAATATGGAAATGTATATACATACATAGCTAGATTGGTTGAAAAGGATACAATTAATTCACGACGTTGATTTTAATAAAAACCTGTTCACCAATCGGAATGCTTAAGTCTTTTCGTGATTATTCTAGCAAAATTGCGCATATGAAATATGGCAAAATAGACACCAAAACCGTCTTCCTAAAATGGGATTTTAGAAGAGACTATGGAAATAGTCTAAGGGTTTTGTAATTTTAAATAATGCTAGATTTGAAAGCAAGCTCAAGAAATCCATTGTGGGATTAAATGAAGCATTGCATGTAGGAATTGGAACTTGTATTCTCATTAAGTTAATAAAAGGTTTGGCTTATGGAGAAACATAGAAATTCTTATGGATAAGAAGTTTAGTGGGAGCAAGAGTCGATCTTGTAAGGTCCAACAAGAAGTTTACAAACACTATTGTGAAATGACTATCAAATGCTAAATGCTTAGATTTGAAGGTTTTTCGACAATGGACCAAGCGAAAGACGATACTTAGTACATATTGGGAACTAAGATCTATTGTATAGATTTAATAAAATGTTTAAACGAGTAAAGGAATTTATCGTGTTAAACATGAAGGACCTGAATAGGCTTTCGACCCATATGTATAAAACTAAGTAAATTTTTGAACTAAGTATAAGCTAGGCTAATACTAAATCAAACAAGAAAAACTCTAGGAGAGACTTTCAACCATATCATATAGCAAATATTTTAGCAAGACTCGGTGAAACTGGATGAGCTAAAAGGTCGCATGAATGGAATAAATTGGGAATAATTCTGCAATTGAAACCATCATGCATGCTATGATATGGAGTCGTCATTCAACTTACATGCTTAGAGCATGAGAAGTATAAAATACCAATCAATTTAAATCTAAGTAATTAATTGCTAGATTATGATCAAGAACATCCAAAGTACTTGGATAAGTAAAAGGGATGAGTTCTTGACGCATGGAAACAAATGTAATTTGAAAATTGATGTTGCAAGCACATCCTAAGCAAGGATAAGATCCTTAGCAAGGAAGTCGTTTATGAGCACGAGCTAAAATGCGTTGTGGCTTGAGAATGGTAACATGGACGCGAATCCATATGTAATGTGCTGAAATTTAAGGTAAATTTATGTGATCACAAGTGATTAGGGTATCCCAAATCATTGTGAGCCGTTTGGAAATAAATCCAAGCAAAGAACCATTAGGAAGTCTACTGAAATATATGTTGAGAATATTGTTGCCTTAAAGGCAATAATAAGAAAGTTGTTCAATGGAAATTTTGTTGTCGAACGTTGATGATTGTAGGTTGTCAAGTTGAAGATCTCAAATCATGAAAATGAGTGGGAGACATCACTTGGACAATAAATCCTAAATCACATATAATCCACAACACTCTAAAATTTTATCATCTTATTATGAAAGTGTTCGATAATGAAGATGATAAGATTTGCAAAGTAATCATAACTAAACCTATGCAATAAGTGAACGACAACATTCACAATTGCATGAAAGAAATCAAGCATATTAAATATGAGTGTGATTTCTATTAATTTTTTGTCAAGAGTATTACTCTTAAAACATTTGGGGAAAACCATTTATCATAAGATGAAACGTTGTAAAGTTTTATAGTGGAATAATTTTTTTACTAATAATTCCACAAACTATTTAATTGTGGTTTAGAATTAAATATGAGTCCATTCGATTTCTGAGAATATTCAAATTAGGGTATCAAGAACATGTCTTGCATAAAGAAACACCTGTTAAGTGAACATTGAATATTTCAATCAAAAATTATCCCTAATCAAGGTCACTTGAATGATGGACGATTAATGACCACTTGAGATTAGTGTGTAGTATGATTTATAGCACCGTTTCTTGTGCTACAAGGACATGATTGTCATAAATTTTTTGCACAGGGAACTATACCGACTATGAGAATACTTTAAGAGATTTAAAATCGTCATAAGTATATTTCTCATAATAGCTATCGGAACCTTTTTCCTCGACCATGAGTATTGTAAGTTCTCTTGTTTGAGTACTAGTCCGTTTTGATGTTGTCAAACGTCTGCCGTAAATGGGGATTATAACAGCAACACTCGAGCGGCTAGGTCCTCTTAGTAAGGGAAGCTAACAATACAAGACTAGAAATGTCCCCTTATTAACAATAGGGAACATGTCTTTGTTGTTTACAAGGCCTCTCGAACGAGACTGTGAATATGCATGGCCGTGCTCATATGGATTTTAGAAAATTGACAGTCAAACTCGCAAATCGAGAAACACTTCAGGACGTAATAAGGATGACAAAGAATCTTACCTTATAGTTCATGAAGAGACATTAAGCGCCATAGGAAATGGGCTATATACTAAATGCACACTTGTCCGGAAGGACAAGTGGGAGATTGAAAGGAATGGTGTCCTTCCAACAAGTGTATTATTCTGATAGAGAGTTCGGAATTATTAGAAAGCTAATTCTTCATTGAGGTTAAGTGATCGGGATGCCTAGGTGGAGGCTACTTCCGATCAGTAATATTAATGTGTAATTAATATTATAGCTTAATCTTGGCTGAACCTTCGGTCGCACCCTAATCGAATAACTGATCCGAGACGACGAATCAATCCGAAGGATTAGATGAGTCATTAGATTATTACGAACAAAGACGTCGGATATCGAGCTTGGAGCGTCGAAACCGAGCGTCATAAGTCGAGTTGAATTTAGATTTCGACAAGCAAGCGACAAATACGAGCTAGCCCGTAGCCTCGTATTGGCCTAGCCATGCGAGTGCTAGGCTAGCCTAAGCTGCCAACCCCATCGTAGGGCATGGCGCATGCCTAGCATGCATTGCGTGCTAGGGTGAGCATGCTTGCAGGGATGGTGCTCATGGCTGGAAGCAAGCTAGCAGCTGGCGCGCCATGCGTGCTAGCGTGCTAGGCCTAGCATCGAGCCTCTCGCAGCATTGCACTCGCACAACACAAGCATCGCAAGCAGCGTGCTATGTGTGTGTGTGTGTGATGTGGTTGTGCGTGCTTGCTAGCATAGCATCACCATCCATAAGCAGCAATTGGGCATCGCTAGCCATCGCAACACAGCAGCAGTAGCAGTCCGCATTGCGTGGCTTGCTTGCTGCGCGCATGCGAGTGCGAGCTGGCCTGCTAGCCCAGCCAAGGTGCCAGGCGCCAGCTGGGCGGCCTTGGCAGCCAGCTGTGCGTGGCCAGCTCATGGGATTTGGAGGGGACCGGTTTTAAGGGGATTTCTTGGGGAGCAAGGGGCTTTGGTCCCCCCCCCCCTTTTGGTGGTCCTCACCTACCCTTGCTCACCATATGCCACTTGGAGCTTGTTGATTGATTTGCATTTTAATTTGTTTTAGATTAAAATAAATTGAGCAAAATTCTCCCACATTTATGGGAAATGGGAAATCAAGACTCCCTTCCTTATAAATACCTAAGTTTTGGGTTTGGGAAAAAGCACTTGAGTTGAACTCAATAAGGCATCTCATTATTAGCGAGAAAACCTTTAAGTTCGTAATACTCTAGTTTTTCTTTGGTCTAGCCCCGACTAACCTTCGGGGTAGAGACCGCTCTGGTCAGGTTGAGGGTGCGAGCCGTCAGAAGCTTACGCACTTGCGAAGCTACAACTTTCAAGTAAGAGCTCGTAACCGAGGGAAGCACGCGTCGAGGGTAAGATCGTCTTTTCTCTTTCTCTCTTTTTTGTTGTTTAATTATGTGATTGCATGTTTAGTTACATTAATTAGTGTGCGGGTCTTGGGCGGGTTTCATTCCGTGTAGTGTCGGACATTACGAAACCCAACAATATCAAGTAAAAAATTGGTATATGCCTAGATTATATGTAGGATGCTCCTGAAGAATAAAATATGTTTGATCAATAAATTTGACATGTACCAAGATTGCAATTGATATTTTAGAATAAGTTATCATTCAATAAAGTATAATTAGTCGATTGTATGTCATGCTAAAAAATGCATGTTGACATTGTTATATCACATCATATACATAGCTATGTATGAACAATTTGTATAAGTGATCACTATTGTTGTTAAAATAATGAGAAGTTAGATTTGGAAAAATTATTGGATGTTATAATTGATAACTTGTTATTTGGTATGATTTTAGGGTACTTTTGAACCTTGTTTTTTTTATTATTCTGCATCAAAGTTCATTATTTATCCTATTTTTATGCAAAATTTGTACCATCCATGCTTCACAGGTTGTTTGTGTTTTTGATGTAATATAGCTATATTTAGCACTATGAATGTGATCAAGCATGAGTGAGCAAGGAGAAGGGCAAGCTTGGTTGATAGAGCCATGGAGGAAGAAGGATGAGTGCCTTAAAGAGAAATGAAAAGCTTTTGGAGAGCCTTGAAGGGTCGTATGCTTAAGTGTCAACTTCAACCGACCATAACTTTTGATCTACTCAACCTTTTAAAGTGATTCAAATTGAAGTTCATCTCAAGATCTTTCCAACGACTAGTCACAAGTCCATTTCTGGCAATGAAACAAAGAAGTTACAGCCTCCCGAAGTTAAGCTGTCTAGGCAGGAAATTCTGCACGGACGTGCAACAAAATGGCACGTCCGTGCAAGGCTGTACGTCCGTGCAGACCTGCTCGATTCTTGGCAGTAATTACTGCCCACTTTTTCACTCTTTTGCACGTCCATGCCAAATTTGGCACGTCCGTGCAGAGCCTTGCATGCCATGCCAAATTTGGCACGTCCATGCAAGCCTGTTTCCGGGCTCTTTTCTCGTTTTCTCCGTCCTTTTTGTTTAGAGGGTAATATATATACCCCTTTGGCTCCCCTTGTAGGATCATCCAAGTTTTTAGAGCTTTTCTCTTAGCTTGTAATCTTAGAACATTAAAACTCTCAAATCATTAGTTAAATTTTAATTATTAGCTTGGAAAACTCAATTTCAATCATGGTAGAAGACAAGGTTACACCATTGTTGTTCAAGTTTGAAGTTTCTAGTAACATTCTCTTTCCTTACTCTTCTATCTTCCTTCATCTTGGTTGTTAATTACTTGTTTAATCCTTGTATGCCTAGATTGTCAATTAGCTTAATTCATAGTTTGATCTTGCTCATGAATTGTCTGAAATCCTTAATTGCTTTAATTTCCATGGATTGTGAGTAGTCTAATTTCTAGGGTTTGGGTAAAACCCTCAATGTAGTCACAAAGAACTTGTTACATGTGCTAATTTGGTTGTTGTGGGGTGTTAATTAGTTGAGCTTAAGTGGTTTCATTGTTTAGCTCTTGTATATGGTCATTGCTAGAACTATTTATCTAAGCTTTCTCAACGAAGGATCGAGAGATGAACTTGAGTTAGCTCCCTTATGCTTAATTGACTTGAAATGCCATGAGAATAGGAATTTCCACTCAAGGGAATGTTTATGTCATCGTGATTATGCTTTAATACTTGCTTTATGCTTTGTAACCACGAGAGTAGGTTGTATTCATGATTCAAGTAATCCCTCTAGCTTGAGAGAGTAGTTGGGTGCCTTAGATGACTTCCCTTAATTTATCCCCTAATTTACCTTAATTGATGCATGTTAATTGTGATTTGTGATGAAATTGAGTGGTGTAACCCGAGCCTTAGATTCCTATTAATATTATTAGTCTCCTCTTAGCTTTTAGTTGAATTGAACTAGTAGAAGTTACTTAAAACCAAACTAATTTCGACTTCATTTAGCTTATTTGAACGGTAGTATCTCGATGGTTGATTCAATGCCTCTATTGGGTTCGACCCTTTCTTACCCTTGCTATTAGTTAGTGAGACCAAGCTAAGATTTATCTTTAGTAGGCTCGACGACGGCCTATCAATAAGTTAGGCCATCTGGGTTTAAAGTACCCATTATTAAAACTTGAACTTTTATTTGATATATGGAAATAATGTGCTAATTATATTTCATATCACATGTATATATGGATTGAAAGGCAAGACATGACATTGTGATTGAACATTATTTCAATCATGTGACTTTCATAGTTTGATTGAAAAAAAATCAAGAGATTCAATATTGGTTTTGAACAACTTTGTATGCAAACAAGTAATATGTGACCAGAAGTTCACCATAATAACATATATGTAGCTAAGAATTAGGTGACTTGAAGATCACCGTATATAGTGCTATATATTATAATATACAAGCTATTTTATTAGTAAAAGGATCTCTTGATTGGGGCTATCGTATGTCAGCACATAAGAAATAAAATAAGAAAGAGACAACTGCACAATTCATGACTCCCCATTGATATTATTCTACAGAAGAGAATCAAATCATGAAATATTTATCAAAATTACATTTAAAAATTACATTATTCCCTAGAAGAGATAATTTTTTTGGTTAATTATGGTTTTGATGAAATTTGTTGCACGTGACATTTTATTCTAAGTTGGTTAAGAATTTGACGCCCCTATATTTGAAATATTTTACCAACTTAGGGGGAGAAGAAATGGAATAAGTTGGCAAAATTTGGAATAATTACTTGATCCCTATAATCGTTCATGTGAAAAGTTTATATGTAGGGCCAACGATTGTCTATGTATTATCAAAATATGTTGTGCATTACTCTATGATTTGATTTGTAATCAATTATAACCCATCCAGGGGTGTAGAAGATACATTTTGGTCATAGTGGAATTATGTGCATACATTGAGATAAATCTTGCCAATACTTATTAATTTTATCTTTATGTACACCTAAAGTGTAGATTATATGATCGGTTCTTATACAAAGATGTGATACGTGGCAAAAAAAAGTGCAGTTGATATTTTTGAAGAGTATAAAACATCGATAAAATGATATTGTATGAAATATCCCAAAAGTGGAATGAATATCTGAATTATATTAAATGGTCTACATTATGAGCAAAGTATGATGGTACCAATGAAAAATGTATTTAGAATCAATGTTGATTAGCATGCAAATATTACATAAGATAATGTTTATGATACCAGTGTTCAATGGAATTGACAAAAATGCATATGCATTAAGTAATGGACGTGTGAAGAAGGGATATGAATTATACGTCCATTTTGATGTCGAAATAATTGTGATTACGATAAATTAAAGAGCTCATAGGCCTAAGTCCAACAAAATATGGATCTTAAAATCCACATTGTACAATGTTTTGCATTTTTGAGTCTTACATTCATGTCCATGTATAGGAAGTACATATGCATCATTCGTCATATACATATATCATCTATAGTCTATCATTGTATGATATTGCTTTATTCATATATCATTACTTTTCATATTGCATTTTAAATTATTATCATTACTTCCAAATCATGGTTTTGGTATATAAATGAATATGCATGCCAAGCATTGTAAGAATAATTTACATGTTTTATGAAAGCATATAAGAAGAGATTCAAACTCCAACTAGCTAATGGGTTTAGAAGTATATAATGTTCTAATAACATGTTATGAGCCATGAATAAAATTAATTAAGAAGAGTTCCTAAGAACTTAGACATTGTGTAGTTATATGTCTATTTTAAAAAGTTTACTTTTGAATATTGCAACATTGATGAGATATTATCCAAAACTATAAAAGATTATTTTGGGCTAAATTCATGACATCCCAACCTGAAGTTTGAGCATGTGAGAGTTGTAATGTTTTATTATTTGTATTCTTAAGAGAATTCTCAAATTAATATGAAATGTATAAAGAATTGCAATTATGAAATACTTATCCGTGTGAATAATTTTGTTATGGTCCGGAAGAACTAGAAGTGATGCATTAATCGAGATGATTCATGTTACTGATAATTCTTATTTGACAGGGATGATAACTATATGTTTTACGAGTGTTGGATCAAATATTGATAAATTTCAGCTATATATTAATGACCTCCAAAATAAGGTACAAAGTAAGTCAAATATATATAAATGGATAAGAATCGTTTCTTTTATATGAGGATATATGTTCATGTAAAATGAGGTTATTATCAAGATATATGTATATGGAATTTTGCAAAAACATTGGTACATAAGAAAGAGATATATACATCATTACATTTTGTAGACACCTGATTGTGTCTCCCTAAAAACCAAACCTAGTGATGAGTAACTTTCACGTCATCTTTGATTATCGAGTTAGGTGAAGAGTTAAAGAGTCTCATGAATTTCCTTTAGCCTTGACCATTTCTAACCTTTCTCTAAATGTTTGAAATTCAAAATCATTCATTTCGTGCCTTTAAAGCAAAAATCATTCATTTCATGTCTTTGAAAATCATTCATTTCGTATCCTCTTAATAAAACGTCCAAACCTGATTATTTTGATTCATAATCCTGGTCCAATTATTGTGTAGTTGGATGGGGCTTGAAAAGAGCTTTTCAACTAACTATAAGCCCAAATCCGACTTATAACGAAAAATTATGGCCGAAATACTAAATCGAGTCTTACCTACGACCCAATGACCATGTGGAGGGTCCATTAACCTTAACCTCATTCCTAAACCAATTAGGATTTATTATGAGCTTCTAGAATCCTCTAGAAGGTTGTTTTTAATCCTAAATCCCTTAGGATTTATTAGCTTCTAGAATCCTCTAGAAGGATCTAATTTATCCAATTTTTGAAAAGATAAAGATTTAAGAATTTTACTTCGAATAAGACACTTGTTTTTTAATGATTTTAATTCTGATAAAATTAGAATACGTACGGATATTCGATTAACCCAATTTGATTGGAAGTCGGATTCCGTATGGATTCTATCTTCTAAAAATATCGCTGAGCGATGGAATTATCACTGAGCGATAGAAACATCGTTGAGCGATAAGCCTATCGCGCTGTGATAGCGCCTGTTTGACTCCGAGTCGAATTCTGACTCTTTTCGGATCCTTCGACCCTCTTTTTTCCCTATAAATAGAGGTCGTTTCCCCCAAATTTCAATCATCAACAAGCTTGATCACCAACAATCATCATCTAATCCCTTCTTTAAGCTAAAAGTTTTTCTTTCTCTCTCTCTTGATTTCTTAGCCTAGCCTAAACACATCCTTGATACTTTTCCCTAATCACACATCATCCTTCACGAGCTTCGAATACTCCAAGCCAATCTCGTAGTTGCCTTCGACCTCAATGTGAAAGGTTGATAGTTTTGAGGGTTTGGTCCCAAATCTATATTTCAATTTTTATTTGATTTATTTATTTGATTTAATCTTTCTTGAAGTTACTAACATGTGTATTGTTTAGATAGAAAGAGATATGATACATAAAAGTAAGTAATTCGATTACTTAATTATTCTTTTGATATAGAAATCATGCTTAGAATCTTATTTTAATTCCTAGTATCATGTTAGGATGTTGATTATGATTTCCTAGTATCATGTTAGGATGCTTTTATGATTTCAAGTAGGAAAAATTGCTTTAAATAATACGACCTTTAGCCCGTCCGCTAAAAACAAGTCCATCTTTTGATTATCCCAGAATAATACCACCTTTGGGGGGTGTCCGCTTTAAACAGGTTGTAACTTGTTGGTAACCTGATTAATAGGTTATATGGACACGTGTCATCATTTTATTGGTCTGAATATATATATATATATATATATATATATATATATATATATATATATATATATTAATGTTTTTAACTTTTTAAAATTATTGTTATATTGGTTAAAAAAAAAAATAAACCCATCCCTAACCGTAAACCAGCCCCACCACTACCACTGCCACTGCCGGCATCCCAACCCCAACCAACCCATTTCATCCCCTTCTTCTCCAGTGATGTTTGTATTCGTTTTTGTGGATTTGACTATGTTATATTCCGGTGTAGAAGGCGGCTAATGGACCGAAACAACAACGGCCACCAAAATCGTCTTCGAAGTCGTCGCCGTCGACACAAGACGCCATTGAAATTGAGGTCGCTGAAGTTTTATATGGACTGATGATGCAATCTCAAGCCCCATCCAAGTAAGACGGTGGGATGATAATTGATTTAGCTAAAATGGGGGTTTTGTGGGTAAATTGCGAGGCTCCGAAGAACTTGTTGCTAATTGGTGGTGCTGCGACGGCCGTTGATGGTTGCGGTTAGGCTATGCTGGCCGGAGCTCTGTTTTGGTTGTGCGATTTGTTGAGTGGGAGAGGCGGCTGATGGTGAGGGCAGGTGGGGCTATTGGAGATGATGTGGATTATTGTGCGGGTTGGTGGAGGGAAGGTGCAGGTCGCAGGGGCTACTGGTGGCTCTGTTTCGGTGTGTTGCGGAGATGACAGGGGTGAGAAAAGCAGGGGTAGCTGCTGTGCGGGGTGGATGTGTGTAGGATAAGAATGTTGTGGTGGGGGAGCGGTGGTAAGGGAGGAGGGTGATGGGTGGCAGAGGCAGGGGCAGGAGGAGGTCGGGGGAAGGAGGAGGGAGCTAATTTTTTATTTTTATTTTTTTGTTTTTTTTTATTTTGTTTTTTGATTTAATTGTTAATAAAATCATAATTAAAGTTGTTATTAAGATTAATTACATTGTTAAATGAATTTATTAAAAAGAAAAAAAATAATAACCAGTTACTCAGGTTGTAGGTAAAATAACCTGTTTAAAGCGGACACCCCCCCAAAGGTGGTATTATTCTGGGATAATCAAAAGGTGGACTTGTTTTTAGCGGATGGGCTAAAGGTCGTATTATTTAAAGCAATTTTTCCTTTCAAATATCATGTTCCTAGTATCATATTTAGGGTAACGCTTTGATCTTTATTGTTAGTGACATGATAGAGTTTGTTATTAATCTGTTTAGTATCAAGTCTACAATCTTGCTAATTATACTATTTATGAGATTATCATGTTTTGATTATGATGATGATTGTTGTTTCAATTAATTATTATATATTGCTTGATTATTCATGATTGATTATTATTGCTTGATCACGCCCTTTCTTACAGGTTTAAAGGGAATTTGTACTTGAAATCACTCCTAATAAGATAATTAATAATTTGATTTAGGTTAATATGATTTTAATTCAAGTGTTCGCCAATAATAGATTTGATTGTGCATTAACAATCAACCAACGTAGATTAAACAGATTTAGGGCTAATTTGATGTATGTATGTTGATCGGAAAGCGCACATGAATATCATAAGAATTAAGTAGAGGCCGATTTAGGGCGAGTTCAATATCTTTTAGGTTGGATTCGTACATCATCCCCGAATATCCAGTCATGGTTCCAAACCACTATGGAGTTAGCGATCTCTGTTATCGTGAATGGGGTGTAACCTTCACAACCGTGAACGGTTTACAAGTTCCTAAAACTTGTTGGCGACTCTTTTATCTCTAGCTTCTTTCCCTTTGGACGCCACCATGCTTAAATGCATGATCATAGTGGGGCTCAAAGTTGAGTTATGAAATATTCCCTACACATTCTATGTGTATTATTCTCATAATTCAGATGACAAGAAGATAATATAACGTTTCAAGTGAAGATTTGAAGACACAAGTTAAATTTTGGAAAATCAATTATCAATGAAGATTTTGTTGCTACATAGGAGAAGTTGCTTATGTCAGTATTGGACTCATTGCATTGAAGATCTAAAGTGATGTAAAAATCAGGGGGAGAATATACGCGCTACACTCTTTTTCCCTTAACCATGGTTTTGTCTCACTGGGTTTTCCTGGTAAGGTTTTTAACGAGGTAGCATCTCAAGCGTATTATGAAGAATGATGTACTCTTTTTTCTTCACTAGGTTTTTATCCCACATGGTTTTTCCTAGTAAGGTTTTAATGAGACATAATCTTCAATAATGGACATCGAAGGAGGAGTGTTATGAAATATATTTATATGAATGTCCATTGTACATAGCTTTGTAATCCCCTTAACATTATTACATCTCTTAGTAACCCCTTGTAACTCCCTTTGCCTTATTGTTTTCCATTGTAACTCCTACAATATTGTGACTTTTCATTATTCTTAGGGAGTTACTATATTCACTTGTACATGTATAAATAGTAGTCATTGCCTAATAAAAGTGATGGATAATATGATATTCTCTCTACATCTTCCACTTTTCTTCTTCCTTTCCTCTATTTTACAACATAAAGGATATTGTTTTTTAATAAAAAAGTTTCTTTGGTATGGGAGACCAAAGAAATATGATTTAAGAATTTGGAAAGATTAGTAGGGGTAAATGGGTAATTTCACAAGCAAAAGCTTACCTGAAATTTTTTGACCGGTTATGTTGTCCTCCTATACGAATTGAAGGATACAACTATTGAACTATACTTCTATACAAGTAAATAGCAATGGTACAATGTTTTGCAAAATACTAATGGTTTTACTTAATACTTTCCTTGCACTTATTTTTTCTTAAAAATCTATAATGCAGTTTTAAATCATTTGGTGATTTAAGGATCTAGTACTAATTGATTTTTTTTTTCCCATTATCAATCATGAAGTCAATGCAAACTGCATTTGTCTATCTTGAGCAAGATTTACTCTAAATGATTGCTGACAAAAATATTAGCATATACCGTATACAATTTTAGTAATATTTCGTAATTGTATTTGTGTATCTTTCTTTATAAAAAAATTAATACTTAAAAATGCATAATATATAACTAAATTCAAGTTTCAACCAGCAAATTTTGTGTGTGGCCAGCCACAGAATGTGGCCACGTGTGGTTATAAGGTAACCCTTATTCATTAGTATGATTTGAGTAAGAGTAACCACAAATTTATAAGAGTAACATCAATTAATCAAAAAGAAAGCAACCCCATTTGTTCATTTGAGGAACCCTTCTTTAGATTTTAATTATTAAAAGACTAGCTTCACATGTTTATAAGAGTAACCTCTTTTTACAGCTCGAAGATTTAATCATCTGTTTAGGGATTGTAATATTGCAAGAGCAGTATGGAGGGGTGGCAGTTTGAGCATCCACTCAGAAGTACATGGACACCTTTCTCTCTCAAATTGGATCCAAGATTATATCTAACTTTTCATTAGTCATGACGGGATTTCGAGTCCCAGCATTAGCACCTTCGTTGGTACTCTTTGGGGTGTTTGGTTATTCAGGAACAAAAGGGTGTTCAATCTTGATACACCTATTACAAAATCAATTGGAGTGCATATTTTGGATATCCTACAATCTTATACTATCTTTATGGATGAGGACGCCGCTATGGAAACCTCTTTCTTTTCTACTATTCATGTTGGTTTGGCCCCACCAAGGTTTCATATAGCTCATTTAGGGAAAAATCTTACAAGCTCGAACTTGGTTCAGATTCAAATCGACAGAGCGTGGTTCAAAGACACAAGACAAGCAGGAATGGGTTGGTGTCTCGATAATACAGATCCTCTCGATGAGAGGATTATTGGAGGGAGTAATTTTGGGTTCTGCACATCATCTCTTCATTCGGAAGCCTTAGCTTGTTTGTATGGCTTACAATGGGCTTCTAATTCTAACATCCAGTCGCCTATAATATTTACGGATTCTTATAATCTTGTCACTCTACTACGAGGCGATGTGCGTGGAGATATCAGTTATCTATGGTTGGTGCAACAGATACAACTTTTAGGGGCCACCTTTCAACACTGCAGTATTTACATGGCAGATAGATAACGTGTTTAAATTGTAGGAGAGGTTGCCGTCCATTTAATTTTCTTTTTATAGTAGAGTAGTAGTGTTATTTATTTCTTTTAAACTTTGTCAAAAAAAAAAAATTGCATTGCAATAACCCTTTTATTTATCAAGGTAACCCATCATGCAATTTGATCAGTGACGTAACCCTTGTAACCTCGTTATTCAATTAATAATTAAATGTAAAGAGGCCACAACATCAACTAATGGTGTGAATGATCACATATAAGAATTTGTGAAATCCAAAATAATAGAGGAACTAAAGTAATGTAATTTTATCGCCTTGGTTTGTCACGAGAACATATATTCTAAACTTATACTTCGATCTCTTCGTTTATTTAAATGACACTTTGACTTTAACATTTTTGTATACACTAACATTGAATTGATTTTTTTCCACTACTCCGTAATATATTACTCTATTTGATCCTACATGTTCTTTCTGTTTAGACTTAAAACTCTATTCACAAATTAAGAAAATATTTTAAACTCTTTCCAGCATATTATATAAAACATGATCAAGGGAGTATTATACAATTAATCAATTACATATATTAATGATTAAAATGTGTCTTATCTGCCGATCAAATTACATTAAAATATTCCTTTAATCCTAGAAAAACTTAATTGTATGGAATTTACTCTATTAAATTATTTCAATTTTCAAACTCAAACTTTACTTATATAATTAATCCAAAATACTACTAAAACAAAATCTCGAGGAAAAGAGGAACCAAAGGGACCACTTTAGGATATAATTTGACAAACCCCAAAAACCAGCTAAGCTATACATATATTTGTTGTAGATGAAGTCAAACCAAACACTTGAAAATTGAGGATAAAAATTACAAATATAGGAGTAAATTATACAATCAAAGTTGAGCAAGGAAGAAATAATGAAGATGGTGGCAAACATACGTAGATTCCATGGACCCCAACACACCTCTCTTTTATACTAATTTTTTCGGAAAATAAATAGGAAAAAGAGAATGATAGAGAACAGCAATAATTCAAAGCACCTCCCACACCTTCTTTTACTCTTTCTTTTTTGGTAACTCTCATTATTATCACCTCCCTTTTATCAATTCTCACATAGCAAACATAGGTTGTGATAGAGAATAACAAACAATTCGAGGTCAAATCAAATAACATTGAGTAACCCCTAACTACCACTAAATTTGTGTCAAAAGGTTAAGCATTATTGAATTTAGAGAACTTTCAATTTTTTGTATTATTAAGGTTTAGTGAAATATTTTCTCAAGATTTAATCAATCACCTCTAAGTTGTTGCAACATCAACGGGGAAATTTTATTCAGGATTGGAGAATATTTTGCGTAGTTATTTATATCCTAGATATATGTCAAAAAAAACTCTATAATAAGTACTTTAAGATACATCAAGCAAAAATTACTGTATTGTTAAAGATTAAGCCTTCTAGTCTTGAGGTTGGGAGTTTAATTCCTAGTAGAGGCACTTTGAAAGTAGGAACTTTCCTTACCCTTTCCTTCCTATTTTTAAAGTGTCTAACTTGCAAACTCGGTCGAAATGACCTGTGAGAAGTTTTAGTTCGATAGGGAAATTTATCTTACTTGTAAAAAAAAGTACTTTAAGACACGAAGTATCTAATTACTAAATGATTAAAACTCTTAAATGGAGATTTAAACAAAGCAATTGGTATTTATTTCTGATATAACACTTCTAAACAATTATCCTGATTTCATATCACCAAATCTAATAATACTAATCCAAAATAATTGACATAGTTTGACTTTTTACATTACTTATTTATAACTTAATGTGATGATAGATTTTTATCCTAGTCTATTAAAAATACATGTTATCATGTATTAAGTAAAATGTTGTTAAATAGGTATTAATATGAAATTTAATTATATCAACTTTTTAATATGGAGTAATTTATATTGTTTATTTTTATAGAGTAATGGTCACTATTGACAAGTGTGTAGATTTGCAAGTGTTTCAATGAATAAAACTATAAATTTTTAAAATGTGAAATGAAATATGTAGTAAAATTAGTCAAAAATGAATTTCTACGAGTATTTATCTTCGTAAAACATTAAGGGTGTATTCAATCCAATTAAAATTTGACTTATTTATACTTATATATTAAAAAGCGTTTCTAAAACAGAATATGTGTCATGTGTCACATTTTTAAGCTCTATAATGCTAATAGCAAGATTTGAACTTGATACCAACAAATACTAAGATACAAGTCTTACCACCTTAGCTATCCATATATTGTGCAAATTTACGAGCTTGCCTCAGTTAATCACAGTGAGAAACAATTTTTGTTTATTACATGGCAATTTTGTAAATATATCAACAATATCATCCAATCGCCATCAACTGTGGAGCCCACATTAATGAAAAAGTTGTTGATTTATTTACGAAAATGTCATGTGATAAACAGTTCTTTTTTGTATTACTGAGAGAAACATGTATTTTCTCCAAATTTCCCCAACCAAATTATAGTTAACTTGGATAAGGTGATTAGTCCTTATAGGATAATTAAACAACTTTAATTTTGAAGTTTGGAATTGTAGTATTGTTTTTCAATTTGATGAAAAATTTGAACTTGAGACCAACAAGTACTAAGATACAAATCTTACCACCTAAGCAATCCATATATTGTGCAAATTTACCCAACCAAATTATAGTTAACTTGGATAAGGTGATTAGTCCTCATAGGATAATTAAACAACTGTAATTTTGAAGTTTGAAAAATTGTAGTTTTGTTTTTCAATTTGATGAATAATACAAATTTTTTGTACAATAATCAATAGTTTAATATCTTTGAATCATACAAAGTAACACACAAATATTGAATATGCATGGTTCTCCTAATACTAATCTTTGTTCAAAATATTAAATTCTCAAGATGATTATCAATACATTATGGGAAAAACAATCAAACGTTATTACAAACTAGCAATTTGGGGCATCGCCCAAGCCGCACACTAGTTTAAAAATTAAACCTACGAGTAACTTAATCTAAATTTTAAAATACAAGTAATTTTGATCTTGAATCTTTAGAAATCTTGTTTTATGCTCATGACCATACAAACCAATAAACCATACAAATTAATCTAGTCACTAATTTCATGACTTGTAATTTGTAATACTACTCCAATTTAAAAATCAAAACAACTTTTAAAAAAATGGCAAATTAAAGATTTGAAAAGCCTGTCACATCATTCTTTTCCTTTTTACTCCAATTATATTATTCTTTTTTTTATTTTTTTTTAGAAAGAATTTAATTTTTCTTTTACCATTAACAATAATAAAAGTAAATTTGTAAAAAATAAAATTATTTTAAAGCCAACACATACACTCTTGTCAAACCTCTTTCCCGCCTGCCATCATCATCCTCCTTCCTCTTCCTCCATCAATGGAACTTCTTCTTCTCCTCTTTACTGCAATTTTCTCTCTCCTCCCAAATTCTTCTTCATCCCTCCAAAACGACACCGCTTCACTCCTCCAATTCCGCCATGAATCTGACCCTCACAACAACCTCCTCTCCAACTGGTCTTCCTCCGACGCTTGCGCCGCCAATTGGGTCGGCGTCAATTGCTCTTCCGATGGCCGAGTTTTCTCTCTCTCTCTTCCTTCCCTCAATCTTCGAGGACCCATTTCTTCTCTCTCCTCCCTCGATCAACTCCGTCTTCTAGACCTTTCCAATAATCGCTTAAATGGGTCCATTTCCCCTCTTTCTAATTGCTCCAATTTGAAGCTTATTTATCTCTCTCATAACGATTT
Organism: Chenopodium quinoa; assembly: GCF_001683475.1. NCBI lineage: Eukaryota > Viridiplantae > Streptophyta > Magnoliopsida > Caryophyllales > Amaranthaceae > Chenopodium > Chenopodium quinoa. The sequence continues at coordinate 2,850,195 of NW_018742980.1, forward strand.
TTCCGGCGAAATTCCGCCGGAATTCGGTGGTTTACAGCGTCTTCTCCGGCTAGATGCGTCCGATAATAACCTACAAGGTCGGTTGCCGGTGGAATTGAAGAATCTCACGCGGTTGCTCACTTTTCGGGCACAAAACAACGCGATTTCTGGGATTATCCCTGATTTTTCGGAAACCCTAACTCAGCTTAAGGAGCTTAATTTATCGAATAATGAACTGTTTGGGAAAGTCCCCAATGGGGTTTTGAAAAAATTTGGGGAAAATAGTTTTCTGGGTAATGCTAAATTATGTGGGTTATCTCCATTACCAACTTGTTCATTTTCTAGTGATGAAGATTCACCTTCTTCTCCTGGTTCAGCTTCCCCTGCTACTGCTCAAACAGTTCCTTCAAACCCCAACTCAAATCCACCTTTTAATGGCGGAAAATCGAAAAAGGGATTAAATCTAAGTAATGGGGGTGCTATTGCCCTTATTGTCACAATTTGTGTTTTGGGTGTGATTGTTTTATCATTTATACTGGCATTTTGTTGTAGGAGATGTTGTTCTTCGACGGAAGATGATTTGGAGGAGCGAGAAATGGGGAAGAGGAGGAGTAGTTATGGTAGTGAGAAGAGGGTTTATGCTAGTAATGGAAGTGCAGGAGGTGTTGGAGGTGGGTTTGAGAGTGATGAGACTAATGGGACAGATAAGAGTAAATTGGTGTTTTTTGATCGAAAGAAGCAATTCGAGCTCGAGGATTTGCTCCGAGCATCGGCTGAGATGCTCGGGAAAGGGAGCCTTGGGACGGTGTATCGGGCCGTGCTCGATGATGGGGCGACCGTGGCTGTGAAGAGGTTGAAGGATGCTAATCCTTGTGCTAGGAAGGAGTTTGAGCAATATATGGATGTGATTGGGAGGTTGAAGCATCCTAATATTGTTAAGCTTAGAGCTTATTATTATGCTAGGGAAGAGAAACTTCTTGTCTATGATTACCTATCTAATGGAAGTTTACATTCCCTTCTTCATGGTATGCTTGCAATTTTATGTGTTGATTTGCTTTTTTTTTTTTTTTTTTTTTGAGGAAAATGTGTTGATTTGCTATTAATAGTATATAATATGCTTGGAAATTGTAGATTTGGAATTGGAACCATAGATTTGGCATTATCTATCTGTTAGATAGTTTATTTATTGGCTGAAGCATCTGAAACTCACATAATGCCAAATCTGAACCACATATTTAATTATACACCAATTTTTATATGACCAACTTGACTGCATTTAGATTTGTTTATTGTGTATGGCCTTGTTTAGATGCATATGAGAGGAAGATTTGAGTTTTTGCATGAATGATAAAGTGTGATCATATTGATTGCTATGTCTGAAAACTCAAGAATGTATTTTTTTTTTCCTTGTAATGACATGCTGAGTTTGTGATGGTGAATTTTACAGGGAACAGGGGACCAGGAAGAATTCCTTTAGACTGGACAACAAGAATCAGTCTAGTACTCGGAGCAGCTCGTGGGCTAGCTCGAATTCACGCAGAATACAGCTCTTCAAAAATTCCTCATGGCAATGTAAAATCATCCAATGTTCTCCTAGATAAGAATGGAGTTGCTTGTATCTCAGACTTTGGCCTTTCACTTCTGTTAAATCCGGCCCATGCTATTGCTAGACTAGGGGGGTACAAGGCACCTGAACAATCTGAAACTAAAAGACTCTCTCAGCAAGCTGATGTCTACAGCTTTGGGGTTCTTTTGCTTGAGGTGCTCACTGCCCGAGCCCCATCTCAATTCCCTTCACCATCCCAACCCATGCATGTAGAGTTCGAGGATGAAGAATCCGTGGATCTACCCAAATGGGTTAGGTCTGTGGTCCGCGATGAGTGGACTGCTGAGGTGTTTGACCCAGAACTCTTAAGGTATAAGAACATTGAAGAGGAGTTGGTGGCAATGCTTCATGTTGCCATGGCTTGTGTGGTTCCACAGCCCGAGAAAAGACCAACTATGATGGAAGTGGCTAAAATGATCGAAGAGATTCGAGTGGAGCAATCTCCCCTTTGTGATGACTATGATGAATCAAGAAATTCTACGTCTCCTTCGCTCCCCACCACCGAGGAGGCCGTGGGTGTATACTGATCAGTAATTATTTAAGGCTATTACTTGTGGCTTTATGCTTAAGCTATGTTTGATTTGTTATTTGATTGTTATTTCCGTAGTCTTGTTGCAAGTGATGTCTATAGTAGGGCTCTTTCAGTGATTTCCATGGTTCTATAATTTAAAATGGTGTGATTTGCCTGTCCCTTGGTGATTACATTTGATTATGTGTCTCTAATAGTCTAATTGTATTTTTAATAATTTATAATCAAAGAAATTGATGCGGAATATGCTTATAGGAAAATTCTAGTTCAAAACTGAAGCAACTAATATCTAAAAGGAAAATTATACATACACTTTTACTATATGTACATAAACTTTGTTATGAGTCAAAAAGAACAAGGTGAATGTATAAATTCATCTAATTGCATATTTGCATTCACTATTGTAACATTTTCTATGACCTACTCTGAATTAACCTAATTTAATAGCAATTGATAATTGAATAAAAATGAACTCTCTTTCTATTTACTGAATTACTGATAGTATTTTACAAAGACATTACTAATTTCTGTAAGTAAAAAAAAAAAAAAAAAAAAAAAAAAAAAAAAAAAAAAAAAAAAAAACTGACTAAAATTCCAAATGGACATTAATTGATCAAAACTATAATCATGTTAATCGTGGGCCAGATATTGTAGCCCAAAAATACTTAGGTCTAATATGAGGTTCCCTGCCATACGGAGTAACCTCCAAAATGTGTGAATAGTAAGGCATCCACTTCAAAACACTCGATAAACATAAAGGCAATTTAAGTTTAATACTAATTTGGAGACTTTGGGGAAATAAAGTTCGTACGTATTTGATCCGGAGAACCGATCTGGAGAAACTAGTATCCCATCTAGCAACAAAGAGGGCTACCGTGTTCCCAAACCCCTAACATGAGAGCAAGAGAAATAAGAAAAGTCACTACACATTTGCAGCACATCATCAAAGAGAAGTAAAATAGGAGCAGCTCCAATCTTCTTGTTCTGGATTGCTTGGACAGCAGCAAGAGCATCACATTCTAAGTTCACTTTCATAAACCCCCAACCTTCTAGCAACCTCCAGTCCTCCATACCAAATCTAGCAGCATAAGCTTCTGCAAGATCAGCCCCCCAACACGCATCCACACGCCTCACAGCAGCAGCAAGCAACTTCCCTCGAGCATCCCGGCATAAGGAGTGGTGCCAGCAGGCTGCAAAACAGCACCCCCCCCCCCAGATACACAAACACACCCTCGCATTATACGTGCAGTAATCATTTGTGCTAATTCATACAATACTATCCCTTTACAGAATTTTACAACTTATCAAAGAAGAGACAACTTCATAATTTAATGAGCAAGGAATAAACATAAAATCACTTATTGCATTACAATGAAATGAAGAGCAATGAGTAATGATAGGAACAATATCAGTAATTAAATTTCTTGATCAATTAATCTAAACAGAGAACTACGAAGTATGTAGGAGAGGAAAACATTACATAAAAAGGATTCATTCATTTTAACAGTTTAAACGAACTCTCACAGAATACTTGCTTGATCGGCTTCCCACCGAATCGTGCTAATCAAATTAAAACCTGTATGAATTCATTTGAAACTATGACAAAATCTAGAAACAAGACTTAATAACCAAATTACCACATAAACAGAGGTAGGTACTAGAACCCGATTTAGTGAATCTACGGGATGGAGGGATGGTTAGTCCCTCCATCGCCCCCCCCCCCCCCAAAGTAATGGGGTTCAATTCCTCATCCCCCCATTCCTGTAATAGGATGCGGGGGTATATAACCAATTACTTCGATTCACATAGAGGGGGAAACAAAGGAACCAACCCATGGCATCACTACATATCCATCCCTGAAATCAGCAGCCAAATCACATACTTGTATTTCAAGCCTCTTAAAACCTCCACTACGCATATCACATTGAACAAAAATCATACCATCTTCGGAATATTGCCCTAAATCCACTAGGATTTCTTGTCCGTCCTCTGAATATGCAAGAAGCAACGGTAAAAAAGGTTTGCGGACTTGGCGTCTAACTATATCAGCAATAATGTCGTCGAGTTTGATGCTGACCAATTTAGACCATGTTTGTTCCACACCATACTCTTTCATGATCCATATCTCCATTTTATGTAAAGATGACCGAATCATACTATATTTTACCAAATGCAAGTAACCCTTTGAATCAGCCAGCTCTGATATAATAACCCCGTCATCATTATCATCATTAGGGAGCGGTAATTTATGATATTCTTCCGTTCCTAGGTCAAAACATGTTATGATTTTTGACATTATAAAACCAGTCGTCATATTGTTACGAGGCTTATAATCTAAATCTATCCAATGCAACACATTATTAGAGAGAATCATACGGTTTGAATAAGTCGACAAAGAAACCATCAAAGGTTTTTGGACGACTTTCCATGAATTGTTCCTCAAGCTATAAACATGAGATTCAACCTGTTTCGGGTGACCATCACAACGCGCAGTATTGACTGTTTCAGTTTGTAAAATCTTATAATCGTCACTCGTGCAATCGTAACCAAATCCCATCCTATATTTAGTACCGAAGGGCGACACACAAACAGTCTTACACGCCTGGATGGCCGGGTTGTAAATCAAAAACCATCCTGTTAACTTGAAACAAAGCAAGCCATTACACGAACCAACAAGTCGAGTATCATAGTCAAAAGAGTGAGATAATCGAATTACCTTCTTGACGTTTTCCGGAGAATGGAAATCAAGGGAGTATAATTTAGCCGAGGAACGACTAAATAAGATAACGGAACCTCTTGAATTTGTGTGGTTATTGACGACATGGAATGTGTGAGACTTGATAAATTTAGGGTTTTTGATCTCGTCACGCCAACGCTTACAAACACATTGGTAACGAAATAGATCTTTAATAGGTAGCCTTGAAAGGATATTAGATTCAATCTCTAATGGAAAACACTTAGAAGTTGGCGTAGGAGGAGAGGTTTCCATTGTTGTTCCGCGAATACATTAGGGAACTATGGAGTGGTGGCAATTGGGGATTTGGGGAAATATGTTAACATTCACCGTCGGTCCCTCGCGAAGTCATGAGAAAGGCTTTTTTATAATAGAATTACTTGTATAAGATATTCATTGAAGTTTATAATTTTTTTATTATTTTTTTTGACAGAATATATATATATATATATATATATATATATATATATATATATATATATATTTTTTTTTTTTTGACGAGTTGACATGATATAATTTATTGGAAAAATTGTCAAAAATAATACAAACTTTGAGCGATCCGCCAGAAACAAATTAATTTAATATCATATCATATTATATATATATATATAACTAATATATAAAGCTTAACTTTTAGCCAAGCCACGAGACAGCGGCACCTGGCGTTTTAACTTTTCGCCAAGTGTCGCGCCACGTAGACAATAATGAATTATTAGTATGACACATAGGATAAAAATGTTAGATAGATTTAGATATATTAGGTAAGATAAAAAAGTTATTTAGTGTTTTATTTTCAATAAAATTTGGATAGATTTTTGGATAAAATTACTGGTTTTGAAATATGGGAACTGGATTACCGTGAATTCAAGGTAGGTCTATTCAAGTGTAAATGGGTCGATAATAATAGGCGCAACGTCATATATGACGACTTCACTCTTGTAGACCTTGGCCACTTGCGGGATAGTTTGGAACTATTCATCCTTGCATCTCAAGCTAAGCAAGTGTTCTATGTAACCGACCCAGCCGATCCAAAATGGTCCATCGTCCTTGCTGGCAAAAGAAGAATTTTAGGGGTTGGAGATGTTGAAGACGACGAAGAATATGATGCGTTTAATGATTCACCCCCTTTCGCTGCCCCTAGACTTGATGTAGCAAATGATGTAGACAATGATACAAATTATATTCGAACAGACCACAATGAGGGAATACTCAAATGAGATACTTTTATTATGAATCATAATAACAATCCTATTGTTAGAAGGATTAGATGTGTATTTGTGATGATAATAAAGAAGTTAGGTAAGTTAGAAGCTCATTTTAGGCTTTTTTTAAAAACTATTTTTGCTCCAATAACCTTGTATTAGCATGAAATCCTTTAAGCATTTTCAACTTATAAAACATGTTATATATATACCAAATATGAGTTGTTAGAAGGATTAGATGTGAACTAGTAATGAAAATAAAGAAGTTGGGAAAGTTAGAACCTCATTTATGCCATTTTGAACTTCTTACGATCCTACAACCTTGTTTTTGCATGAAATCAATTACTTTTAAGCATTTTCAACTAATAAACATCTCAAATACACTACATATGAGTTGTTAAGAGGATTATATGTAAATTTGTTATGAAAACAAAGAAGTTGGGCAAGTGTTCGGCTATTTTGGTGCAGCACCTTTGATTGTCTTTAGTGATGACTAATTATTTGCTTTGCTTGTGATGGTAGGTGTGTATATATCATGGGTAGTGATGAGCACCTTCACTATGATGAGGATATGGATGATGAAGACCGTGGTATTTCTCACTTTGATGACGAGTTGTATGATATGAATAAGGAGACAGATTGGGTGAACCAGAAGACCAAGCTCATGATGAGTTGCAACGTAGGCTTGACGAATATGAGATATCAGCTGAATGTGCACCCCTATTAAGGATAATGTTGTTTCCGAGTTTGTAAGTGATTCACAAGGACAAATTCACACGCAAAGTCAAGTGAAAACCACCAGTGGTGGAGAGGGGGTAAAGGCACCGGTGAAGAGAAAGGGTAGGGGTTCAACAAAAACTTTTAAGAAACTCAGGGTTCCCATGGTTCTTGAGCATGACGAGTTAGGTCAACTTACTGGCCAATGGCGCAGAAAATATTCCACTCACATTGGCATACTTACTTGTAAAATACCCATTATACTTGAGTGGCCCGAGACACCTAAAGGGTTGCTTCACACGTTTTGGGATGATACAATGGTAAGTGGTTTTTATTTGCGTTTTTGGCAAAAAAACGTTTTACATGAATTCGAATGAGGTAAAACCCAAACATACACCTGCCCTTGGCTACTCCAACTAGGGGTGTACACCGGTCCAAAACCGGACCGGACCTGGACCGGACCTGTTTGGACCGGGGACCTGAATTGGGTAATTATGAGGACCGGGGACCGGACCTGAATTAACAGGTTCGGTTCCGGGCCAGACCTGAAAAATCAGGTCCGGTCCGGGTTTGGACCTGAATGGACCTGTTTTGTGTCTTTTTCGTTTTTTTTTTTTAATACAAAACCTGTTGGACCTGCATATGGACCTGCATATGGACCTGTTTTGTGATTTTTAGACCTGTTGCATAATTTAATAATTACATACAAACCAAAATTATCAATTACAAAACTACATAAAGTCTATAAAGTCCCGATTCTCAAACACCAAAAATACAAATGAGTCCACCGAAAATACAAATAAGTCCACGAAAACTCAGTTTCAATTTTTCAGAGTTTGGTTTTCTTCTTTCTTTCTTTTTTTTTTTTTTTTTTTTTTTTTTAATTACGATTTTCCCGGGTTTCAGGTCCGGACCTGAAAACCCCGGGTTTGGACCGGGTCCGGACCGGGACCGGGAACCTGGATTTTTAAGAACCGGGACCGGACTTGAATCAACAGGTCCGGGTCAGGTCCGGTCCGGTTTCAGGTCGGTTCAGGTCCGGTTTCAGGTCCGGGCCAATTTTTGTACACCCCTAACTCCAACTGCCTGATCTGATGGCTGGCCTACTGCAGCTACCTGGGCTGCTGCTGTTGCCTGGGCTATTGCAGATACCTGGGCTTGGGCTGCTGCCTAGGCTACTGCAGTTGCCTAGGCTACTACAGCTGCCTGGGCTGCTTTTTATTATTTTATTTTATTGTGCCCTTGCTTAACGTAGGCGTTTGCCATTAGTACAGAGTGTGTTTAATATTCCTGATGAGCTAGTCAAGAGAAAATCGTTTGAAGATTTTGTACAAGAGAGATTCAAAAACTTCAAAAGTTCCTTGAGAACAAGATGGATCCATAAGAAAAAAAGGAAAAGACCGAAGAAAAATGTGAAACCTACTGGAGGAGAGGAGGAACCTGAGAAGAAATCGTGGGATTGATATCCACAAATAACGGTGAAGGACTGGGAGAAGTTTGTGGAAAAATCAACTACTACTACTGCACTTGTATATAGTTATATATCAATTAGAGTTGTTTAGTAAATTTGGTTCACTACAAATAATGATGCGAACTTTTCTTAATGTGTAGGAAAAAAGTGAACAAGCTACAAGCAATGCTGAGAAGAAAATGTATAGCCATCATATGGGTTATAAGACATTTGCGGAAGGTAGACTAAAGTGGATCAAAGAGGGTCTATACCCCACATCCAAAATATCATCATCTGATAAACCGCTTTCGTCCACGGTCACAACTTTGGTAAGTCGTGCAATTGACTGGTGGTGTGCTATGCATGGGATCGACAAGAAAACCGGAAAGTATGTCATCATGCATCCGGATACAAAAATAGTAGTAGATGCACTTGTAAGCACCCTATGATACTTATGCTAATATTACACCCTTATTATTAAATATTTCCATATAAACTATATCTAACTTAGAACTGGAAACTTTTTGTGTTGTTACAGTTCAAGCATACGTTGTAAGTGGTTGAAGGTAATCTCACTCCAAGCATACACAAAGATCCTTTCACCTTGGCTTTGGGAAAACCATACCACCCTGGGCAAGTTCTTGGTTCGAGAGGGAAACAACTAGGGTGGGAAAAGGTTATGGGTTTAGAATACACTAGCTCAGGAAAAACTAGATCAAGTGTTAATTCTCCACACCGTATGGATGCCAAGGAAAAGGAATCAATTAAGGCAGAGATACGCAAAGAGGTGCAAGAACAATTGCAAAGTCAATTCAATGCCATTTTGAAGCACATGAACTTGCCGAGCTTGTCGTTGCCCTCGATTACCCCAGTGGACTCATGTAGTCACCCAAAAGATGCTGGGGACAATCCACTTGTTGAGAGCGAGGTAATTTCATTACAATCAAATTGCAAAATATGAACTTGGTCAAACGAGGTCTTATGTGGCATAATTATTTTACTATTGCAGATTCCTAGTCCTACGCATGCAGACACAAGGGAGATTGAAAATCCGACATCTAATCCTTTTCCAGCTGTTAAGGTAAACTTCAGCAGCTAATCAAATGTGCTTTTATTAGGCATACGTCGGTTAATTAGTTCGTAACTTATGTCCTAATCAATGTGTAGGAAGAGACGCCTTGTGAGCTTCTTCACCCCAGGGAAAACATGGATGGAGAGTTGAAGTTGATGGGGTATGGTAGCGCACAACCGTTTGATAAGGTCCATTTCAAGTCTAATACTAGTACCCACTATACCTCGATCGGGATTAATTCTATAGTAGTTGGGTTTGAGGACTTACCACTACCGATGCCTAGAGAGGAATATGACTTATTTACGCTGCTTGATGCGAAACGTAGCTTTGTGCAATGGCCACGTGATCGGGTGAGGTTGATAGGAGGGGTAAGTATACACTACTTATCTTGTTTTTAAAACATATCGCAAATATCTTGTAATATGACCATGTGCTTTTATGTTACTAGATTACAAAGGAAAATCAGTCCTCTAAAAGAAAGAAGGTGGAGAAGCCAAAATCCAAGGATGTCTAACCTCGAAAGAACATGGAACAAGGACAAGGGTCGAAGGGTGAACACCTATTGAAGAAGAGTTCGAGAGGTTCTGCAACGAGCTGTACTCCACTAGTAGAAGTCGATGTCCTTCAGTTGCTCTCTAAAGCTTGTACTTTTCTTCAATATCGTGTTAGTGAGTTGCCTAGGGGTAGATCTATTGAAGTGAACTTACCTAAGGCATTGTTCCACTATGATGAGGATGCGATCACATTTATTACAAGAGTGGACGTAAAGGAATTTCTAACCGGTTCCATGCTTAACATTTCCATCATTCAAACTTTCATGAGGTAATTCAATGCCACTATTCCTAATCATATTGTTGTTTCATTTTCGAATGTAAACAATGCAATCAATAATTATTCCCCACATTACTCTCATGAAGGTCACTACAGGAGCACCTTATTGGTGGATGCAAGTTTGAGGCTACAGATGGGTAGTTTTGCCCCGAGCAGACCTCCCTTACCAGATGCTTATGCAACCCTCCTGACGTGGAAGATTACCTTGAGCGCAGTATTAAAGAATCAACGCATGCGGGAGATAAGTTCATATTAGCCCTATGCTTTGAGGAGTATGTCTAAATACGTCATAATTTAGTTGTGTGTTTTTTTTTCAAATTCCGAAAATTCAGTTAACTATTAAGTAGATTTGTGTTTCCAATAACACAATCTACCACTTTGATTCGGCTCGTGAGAATCCACCACGGAAGATGCTAGTGAAGAACCTACTGAATAGGTACATATTGCTTCCTATTGTAGAATGTCCTCACCTAAGTCATTAAGTATTTATGTTTCTAACTTTGAACTTATTTTCCTAAAGTGTTATGAAGAAGCTAAATTGTCGGTCTGTTGCGGGTCCTGCATGGAAATATGCAAAGGTAATGCCTTAATATAGTGATTTGTTAATAAACTTGGCTTCGGTTATGGCTATGCATGATTAGATTACCTTTGTGGCATGACAGTGTGCGCAACAAGACAACGGAGTTGATTGTGCCCTATACGTGATGAGGTTTATGCTTGACATAGTCAATAGTTGCACGGAAGCTCAACACCTTGATGAGGTATGCTTTTATTTTCTTCCATCTATTACTCGCTTCCATTATTGCAGCAAAAAAAACACAAGCACAAAACCTAACCTAGGCAGGTGCAACAACCAAGGCAGCTGCCCAGACAAGTGCAGTAGCCAAGGCAGCTACCCAGGCAGGTGCAACAGCACAGGCAGCTACCAGCCCAGGCAGCAGCCAAGGCAGCTAACGAGGTAGGTGCAGCAGCACAGGCCGCTGCAGCAGCCAAGGCAGCTGCAACAGCCTAGGTGAATTTTGATGAATTTGGTGAATTTTAGTGAATTATCGTGAATTTGGTGAATTTTGGTGAATTTGGTGCCTAATTGTTTGTGAATTTTATTTTTTTTATTTTTTTTTTACAATAGCAAAGGAGAAAAAGCAAAAACTACAACAAATTAAAAGGGTGCCCAGACATTTTCTAGCAATGCCATTCGCCCTTTGAACCTGATCTCTGTGAACTTTTAAAATCGTGCATCTATCTTTGAAACAATGCCCCCACTTCCCTTAACTTCTTTAACAACCAAGTTATCGAAATCTCCTTGCCCGGATTGTCCTGTAAGTTGTTCAGAAGGGAAATGGAGTCAGATAAGAGAAGAATTCCAATCCTGCCTTTAGCTTGAGCCCATTTCATTGCTTCGAGGCAAGCCCAAGCCTCACATTGGATGACTGACGCAGCTGCTCCGTGCTTTCCGCCCTCCTCGAGGGCATAACCTTGGAGATTAGTCTTCACTACCCAACCAACCCCTGCTCTTATCGTCATCTTATCCCAGGAACCATCGGCTTCCATAATGAAGTCATCATAGCCAATCTTTTCCTTTCCTAGATGTACGTGATTGATATCTGGGGGGATGGTCGGATTATCCCTACTAGTAGCCTCCACCTCATTTGTTGGGCTTCCTTGATGTCTAAAGGTCTCATGGTCTTACATTGCTAGATTTATAAGCTCCATCACTAAACTTGTTGTCCCTGTAGTTCCTTGAAAGCATCTTGCATTCCTAGTTTGCCATAGTCCCCAAAGAGTTGCGATAAACAAAGCACGCCGGTTACTGTGCTTACCATCCTCGCTATTAAAAAGCAGGATATAGTGTTGGATCCATCTTTTCAAAGAATTAGACCCAGGAGAGTCAAGGCAAATAGTTAGGGAGCCCTACTCCCAAACTTCCTTTGCCAGATTGCAGAACCTAAACAGATGTTGGCTATCTTCCAAGTCCACCCCACAGTGATCACACACTACTTCAACTTGGATCCCTCTTCTAGCCATATTCTCCTTGACTGCAATGCCATCATGAAAAAGCCTCCAAAGAAATAACTTCCATTTCGGCTGAATGTCCAACCTCCAGACCAGCTTAACAAATTCCTGGTCTCTTGTCAAGAAAGTGGTTCTTTCTAACCCCAAATCCTTTAAGAGGTAGTAGTAACCCGTTTTGACTGTGTACCTACCCGAGGGATGATACTTCCAGTATAGGAAATCGTCCTCAATTGAATGTGGAAGCTCCATAGACAGAATTGACTTAGCGCTATCTCAGTCGAAACATTCCCTTATCTTCCCTGCATTCCAAGTTCTAGTAACACCATCTATAAAATCACTTACTTTCCAGTTTAAAACAGCTCTCAGAGTTTGGCCTGATTTCACTAATGGGATTTCCCCTTTCACCCAAGGCATACTGATGGCCTTAATACTTTTCCCATTCCCCACCTTCCAAGCAAAGCCATCCTTAAAGGATTGAATGGCTCTTTGAAGACTTGATCTCCCCATTGAAAGTTACCTTTCCTCGTATAAGGACTAGCAATACTACATATGCCGCACGGTTGAAAACCTTTGTGTACTTTCAAAAGTAGAAGCTGTGGGTTGAGGTGCATCCTTGTTTCTTGTTTGAAGAGGAGAGCATCGTTTAGATTCGAACAGCTTCTAATTCCCAATCCTCCCATACTCTTAGGAAGCTGAGTCACACTTTTTCTCACCCAATGCAACCCTTTGTTTCCATTCTTTGACCACCAAAAACGAGTAATCAACGAATCAATCTTAGTTGCAATGCTCTGAGGGAGTTTTAGGCACTTCATGACATGAGCAGACATGCTTACTAGCACCGTGTTGATAAGGATTAACTTTGCCGCTTGAGAGAGGTGTAAGGAAGCCCAAGAGATGATTTTTTCCGATACCTTATCTACCAGGAATTGGAAAGAAGAACTTTTCTTTCCTTGAATGTCAATCAAAGCTCCCAGATGAATCCCCATAATCTCAGTCTCAAGCATAGAAAGGGCTTGTTTCACTGCCAATCTCTTAGAATTGTTAGTACCTGGCGAGAACTTTATTACAGACTTCTGAAGATTTAATTGTTGACCATAAGCTTTGCCAAACCTTTGAAGAATATCAAAGATGCATAGACATGACTCCTCATTTGCCTTGAAAAAGAGCATGGCATCATCTGCAAAGAAGAGATGGGAAATCGAAGGATATCTGCGAGAGACTTTTAACCCTTTGAATTGCTTTATATCCTCTGCCAGACTTAACATTCTAGAAAGAATATCCATGCAAAAAATGAAGAGATGCGGGGAGAGAGGATCCCCCTGTCTTAACCCACACTTAGGAACAAAGTGTTCGGTTGTTTTCCTATTGATGACTGTTTTGAAACTTACCGTCGAGATACACTGTGAGATCATCCTTATCTAGTGGGTAGAAAACCCGTAAACCTGCAAGACTTTTTAGAGAAAGAGCCAATCCACTGTATCATATGCTTTTGACATGTCGATCCTAATAGCTGTGAAATTAGACCCTTTCCTCGAATTTTTCAGGTGCAAGAGCTCATGGCTTAGGAGGATGTTGTCTTCCATAAACCTTTCTGGAATAAAAGCATGCTGGTTGTCCGTGATAAGGCTTGGGAGGATCGGCTTTAGCCTGTCCAAGCAATTAGATATGCACTTATAGATCATGTTGCACAAACTGATCGGTCTAAAGTGACTAGCAAGCTCTGGAACCTTCACCTTTGGGATTAACACTAGCAAAGTTTGGTTCCATTCTTTAAGCATGTTTCCTGTTCTGAGGAACTGCTTTACACTATCCACCACCAACTGCCCAACCTCATTCCAGTAAGCCTTGAAAAAATCCACTATAAACCATCCGGGCCTAGAGACTTGGAACAATGCATATTGAACATAGCTTTTTTAATTTCACCTTCCAAAAAATCCCTGTCAAGCCAAAGTCTATCCTCTTCCGAGAGGAGAGGAATATCCAGCTGTCGGAGTAAGAGATCAATATCTTCCCCGTGGTTGTCTGTCACGTCCGGGGTGTAGATATCCTTGATTGAAGATAAAATTACCTCTTCGACCTCCTTTTTCCCCTCTACCCATGAATCATTTCCATTCCTTAGTGTTAAAATTGCATTTTGTAGCTGTCGCTGTTTTACTTGCCTATACATAGTAGTCGAGGGGCAGTCCTCGAGCCTAACTTAGTTTGCCTTCATTCTTTGTTTCCAAAAATTAAAACACAATTGGCTCTCCGGAATAAGAAGGTTAATATGGTTGGATGTACCCCTCCCCTTCCTGTAGAGAGCTAATATTCATCCCCGTGCTTCGAAGATCCTTGGTAATCTTCCTCCAGTTTATCCCCCAAACTTTTTTATTTTCCAAGCACCAATATTGAAGCTTTGATCTTAACCTATCTAGTTTCCTTGAAAGCTAGAACATGAATGATCCTTGAACTTCCTCCTTCCACAAAGTTCCCACCATTTCCTTGATTGCCGGGAAGGCAAGACACCAGTTCTCAATTTGATAAGGCCTAATAGAAGTAGTAGACCCACGTAGAACATGATAAGTAATGGCTTCATGGTCCGAGCAAACAATCAGTTCATGAACAATTCTCCCATCCAGAGAGTGGTTGAACCATTCCTCCGTGATGTAAGCACGATCTAGCCTCTCTAGAATGAGATCGTCCCCTTCCCTCTTATTACTCCAAGTGAACCTGGGACACGAAAAAGGGACTTCCGTCACATTACTGCTAAAACGTCAATCAAGGAAGGCGTCGATTCCTCTTATTCGCACCGAGCCCCCTAGTTTGTCACTCCCACTTTCAATTTGGTTGAAATCTCCTATGACTAAGACATTTTTGAACTCTTCCAAAAACCATTGTAGTTGTTCCCAAACTATTCCCCTATTTTCAACTTGAGGCTCTCCATAAAGAAACAGTACATACTTCATACTTCCATTAGATTCTTTCAGATTACAAAAGATGAATTTTTTTGAAGAGTACAAGCATTCTACAACATCTTTAGACCAACATAAAACAAGAAGACCCCCCCTACTTCCATCCGCATTACAACCAAAAAAGGAAGTAGGATCAAGAGAACTAAACCTAGATGCTGCCGTAACAAAATCCATTTTAGTTTCTAAAATAAACATAAATAAAGGTAACTTCGAACGGTAGAGCCACACTATTTAGGGAATTGCAAGAGAGTGTGGATCATTTAAACCCCTACAATTCCACGCCACCACATTCATATTCCTGTCGGGGGCTGCTCACTCCCCGCCGTTAGTTTTATCGAATCAAACATAGTTAGCTGAAGATCAATATCCATATCATCCCTTGTCTGCCTAAGAGCCGATGTTACTTCTTCACTTTTCTGCCTCTTGAAAGACTCAGTCGATGAAGAGGAGTTGTCTTGTTGCCTCTCGTTCCTTCCCCTCATCCTAAGATCACCATCGACATCCACCCCGAATTCCCTTGCAATATCAGGATCAGTTATGGCCTTAGAAGCAAACCTGCTGCCCCTCTCTTCATCTTTGAGCCAGATTGAGAAGCCCCCTTTTTCGGACCATCTATGGAGCCTTTTGAGTCTCTTCATCTCCACCCACTCGTAGTCATTTTCACTGTATCGAATCAAGTCCCCATCACATGAAACCGGTAAATGACCCACTGCCTCCCTAACTCGCTTCCTGTTATTAGCACTATCATCATAATTAAATAACTCTGTAAAATTGAAAGAGCTAAGATGCGATACCAAAGTGTTAGGGGGTCAAATTCAGTGAGGGGAAGGTTCGGCAGCCCCCCCAAATCCGATGCAGAAAGCCTGAGAAAAGGCGGAGTTGCAGCCCTTACTGTGCGATGAAGTTCCTGAATTTCATCCCTTCGTGCATTTCGGATCCCTAGAGTTAAAATCGTACTTTCTTCCATGATGCTCGCATACTCCCCTCTTTCAATTTGTTCCCCCCTTTCTATTCCTCCAGCCTCCATGATTGTCGAGTTCACCATCCTTTGTTGCGATATTACTGCTGAAGGGATAGTCATAGCCATGCTAGCTTTTTCCATATTTTTGTATTCCATCTCATTATTTCTTTCGAAACCTAAGGGGGAGGAGGCCCATTCTGAAATTCCTAAGGTGTGGAATATAGTTCCTGGTCCTCCACCCTGTCTGCCTGCCTACTGAGGTGCCGAAGGCTCTCTAACCTCAAACGTAGAGCCCAAGAAAAAGGGCCTAGTTGGAGAGGCTAAGGTGTTTGCATTACCCATAGGCTGACCCATTCCCACCGTAGACCTGACTGGGCTTGAGCCCTCCCTTCCCCTTACTATCACATGAAGATCGGATTCTAGGAGTTGATCTTCACAAGGAGCTTGGTTGTTCCCACCTCCATGTGCGCTGAAATTAGGGTTTAGAAGCCCCTCCTGAACCATATCAGCGTAAGGATCTCCACTTAAACCAAAACGCCTTCCCGGAGATAGCACAAGGTCTGGCCTCACCGGATCCTCCTCCTTTTCAACCAGCACCGAGCCTTCATTTGACCATTCCTCCTCGCCTGTCTGAAACCCCTCACTATCAACATTCTCTTGTGATGATGAGTGTTCATCAAATTGATGATGATTTTCTTCAAAATCCCTACCCACCCTAGGACCTCTCCTATGCACAGAGGGTCTTGTTGTCTCTCAACAGGGTGTAGGTCTAACTCCGAATTTCGGAAACGATACCAATTTGGTAAACCACGAATCAAATTCGAATAAAACGAGTATTCCGTTGGCCCATATAGCACCCTCACACCATCGGCCTCCACCTCGTCCAACCTACGCCTCACTCTCCTCCTCGCCACCACAGCATGTAGAGTGCAACGCGATGTGGAGTGGCCTGCGCACCCACACGACTTGAAAAACCTGTAGATGCCTTCATATCTTAAGTAAACCCATATCACTCTATTTCCTTCAATTATAAGGGTATGAAGCACCCCGGGATTAGAGGAATAGAGAGATCGATCAGCATTCTAGCCCTAAGCTCCGCCTGATTAGGGAGCTCATTTCCTTCCTGCTCAAGTTCTTCCAAGTATCCCACATGCCGGAGGATTTGTCTTGCCCAACTAGAGGTAAGGTAGGCCAGGGGTAGCCCGTAAACTCTTACCCATACCCTCGTAAGAGTAAAGCTCATTTGGTGGGGAACAAAGTCTGCTTGATACCTTCTGAAATTGATAATTCTCCCGTCAAAAATTGATGTGCCTGCACTAATAAGACCCTCAAGGTCTTGACTATTTCTGCATTCAAACAGAAAATATTGTCCTGATCTATGGACTCTTATTTCCCCCCTCCTTATCCAACGGGAGTTGACAATATGTTGCACAAAATGCTCAGAGGGAGGGTTGGGTCCAATGAAAGAGCCTATAACACACGAGTTAAAGTTAATAGTCATATTGAGAAGACTAAAATTTTCTGGGGCTGGAATAAAGGTCCCCCCCCCCCCCCCCCCGCATATTTTGGAATTGATGTTCATCATGAGGATTACTATTATTGCTCATGATTTATGCAAGAAGAATAAAGGGGAAAAGACAAAATAAGAATTAGGTTGAGATTGGAATTTTTAAAACAGACAAGACGAAGAAAGAAGAACAGACAGAAAGAAAGACAAGAGGATGTAAGATGGAAGATGAAATGCAGGCCTTAAACTCCCTGCATTTAGAGAGGGACTTCTGTTCTTGGAATTAGAAGCAGAATGCGCATGGGGAGCAGACCTGGATGAATTAATGAACTTAATAGGATAGCCGCCTCTAGCTATCACTTACTGCACTAATGAGAGGAAGTTAATTACTACCAGAAGCAAAGTACAGTGGGAAAACCAAAGGAAGATCCCCTCTACCGTTTCGAGAAGACCAAAGGGCTGCTGAAAAGGGTATCACCTTTTAAGGAAACGAGGAAAAACAACAAAACCAAGAACCTGATTGTCTTGGAAGAAGAAAAAGGAGGATAAAAAGAGCCACGGACACATGAAAACGCTTGATATTTCTCCAAAATAGGGTTAGAAGATAGCTAAGAAACCTCTCATACAATACTATGAGGACAAGCACATCTAATCCGGAGAATGGACGACCTCCTTGAAGGAGATGGAAGAAGCCCTAGTAGGCTGAAAGGACTCACTTTTAGTGAGGGGAGCTCTCGTTTTTAGAGAGAGAGGATATTGCCTTGTTTGTGAATTTGTATGCCTAAGTGTTTGCGAATTTTAGTGACTAATTATGAAATATTTGACATACATTTTTTGAATTTTTTGTAATACGCATGATAATGTTTGGTTTTTTTTTCCCCCAAAGGTTTGCAAGATTCAAAGGGAAGGCCCGTTAACAAGAAAAAAAATTAATGAAATTCGCGACATGTGGGCTTTTTTCGTGACATTTGATGGCATCTAGAACTGTCGGAGTGGGTGCACACACACCAAATTAATTAGTGAGCTTGAGCTTATTAGTATTATGAACATCATTTTAGTTATGTTTTTATATATTAACATTAATTATAATTAGTACGTAGTATTTGTGAATGTTATCTTTATATATTTTGGTGTAATTACATATTATTATTGTTAATTAAACATATTAATGATGTTACTTTTGATATATATAATTATTTCATGTTATATATTATTGTATTATTGTTTGTAATATTAATATTATTATTAATTAATAATATTAATATTATTATTAATTAATAATATTAATATTATTGTGACAGGTTACTGATATTATTATGACAGGTCACTAATATTATTATCATATTATTATTAATAATAATAATGTGGAAAAAAAAGCCTAAATGAGAAGCGGTTTGGCGCCAAAACCGCTCCCCATTACACTTTACATATCATGTGTGAAATGAAAATGGGAAGCGTTTGGCGCCAAAACCGCTTTCCATTCACTACAAATGGGAAGCAGTTTGAACACGCTTGCATTTAAATGGGCAATGGGAAGCCCCCGAAGCCGAAGTGGTTCAAAACCCCTCCCATTAGGGGGTTTGAACCGCTTGTCATTTACTTTTTTCTACTAGTACCCCAAATCACCGGCGGCGCCAGCCAGTCACCTCGCCGCCAACCATTCCTACCTCCGTCGCCCTCCCCTCCCCTCCCCCAAACCACCATCACCGAAACCTCATTCCCCTCCCCTCAAACCACCAAAGAATCTGAATGTTGGAGCAATGGTGATTGATGCGTCGTCAAAGTTAGGGTTTTCACTCGCCGAAGTATCGACGATTGGTTACCGTGATTTCATGGGGGAAATCATCATCATCGTGGCGTTTCCGATTTGAGTTCCGGCAGCGAGTCGTGTGGCGGTGACTCGCGCAGTTGATTATTACGTGGTGGGTAGGAGTTAAAGAAGGGAGAGGGAGCGGTAAGGAGGTCGGGGTTGGTGTCGCCGGCGCAGGGGAGGGAGCTGGGGTGCTGACAGGGGGTTGCCGGAGGCCCGGGAGAGGGGGAAAGTGGATGTTGGCAAGGAGGAGAAAGGGTGGCTGGTAGTAAAGGTTTTTTTTTAAAAAAATAAATATATTGATAACATAACAAAAATAAATATTAAAGACATTAAATAAAATAAAAAAATAAATAAAGTGTCAAACCAATAGAATAACGACATGTGCCCCATATACCTACTAATCAAGTCACCAACTGGTTATTACCTGTTTATAACGGATACTTCCCAAAGTTTGTATTATTCAAAAATAATTAAAAGATTGACTTGTTTTTGGTGGACCGCTTAAACTTTGTATTATTTTTGACAATTTTTCCATTTATTTGATCAAAAATAAAACTATAAAATAACTTTTCTTTCCTAAAAAATTTATCTAATTTTGCTTACTTAACACCATATGTCATACTAATAGATAATTATCGACGATATTAGTAAGATGGTACTTATATTATTTCAATGTACTATGCATGAATTAATAATCACTTAATAATAATATTTGCACCATATAAATATATATGACCATTAGTGGTTTTGGTATTTACAAACGACAATATATAAACATTAGTGGTCGATTTTCGATTTTAAATAATCAATTTTTTATCAATTCGATTTTCATTTAAATCAAAAGGTTTCAAATGGTTAAACGATTTAGATTTAAAATTTGACAGTGCTAGTGTGCTCCCATATTTAATATCCGGCACAAATGTTCACAAGTCCATGTGTATTTGTTTCATTTTCAACTCGTTCTATTTGAATAAATGCCCCTAGCTCAAAATTTATCTTTTTTTTTTTTTTTTTTTTTTTTTGAAAGAAGCTCAAAATTTATCTACATGCAAACATCTTTTATCTTCTCTTAGGTTTCACTCAAATTGCTAATGTGAATTACATTTTGTAAGATAATCATTAAGTGTATTTCGTGTGCTATAAACTTCATATTGCAAGAAAAAAAATGGTTTTATAATCAATTACTTCGATTGTGATGGCCTTTAATCATCTTTATGATCAATAATTCAATAACGGAAAGGAGCATAAACATACACCATATTTCTATTAGTTCTGCTAAACACCATCTGAATAATAATAATGTTTCTATTTTTTTATTAGGAGCAAAAAATGGAAATTATTTTTTTTATGGAAAAGGAAATTACTTCGTATATTTCACTGGAAGTTTATAACAATTTTTCTACTATGAGATACATAGTACAAATCATACATAGTACAAATCATAAATTATATGCCTATCTGAACAGCAAAACAGCATTTGTGCAAAAATAGTTGATACAAAAAATGCCATCTTCCTTTACAATTGAATCTTGAAAAAGGTCATAAACAGATCTTTAGTTCTTCGACCCGTAAAATATACCAAGTACTTCCATATCCTATCCACCCCCCACAAATAAACTGTATTGTTGCCATAAACAGGAAAACTGTGAAGCTTTATTAGTTACAAAATTTTGACTTATACATCGCCGAACTACAACATTACGAGTCCCCCACAATACCTATACTAAGTATAATTGATAAATACAGATACGCCACAAAATTACAGGCAGGGGGAAGGAAATATTCTACAGGAGTTAATATACCTTGCTGTTCAGCCTGCCGTAAATGAAGCATTAGTAACCATGATTACTATGGTTCATAATTTAGTAGGCGGCAGCCTCCCAAGCTCCAGCCTCCCAAGTTGTATGTCAAGGTCAAGGATGATAAGTTATTAGTACATCAACAAAAAATTTGCTCCATCCCTAAATACAGCAGTCATCTACTGTAGCTTCAAGCATTTTACATAACCAAGATCACCCCAGCATAGATGAGAGTGGGCAGAGGCTTGTGGTTTGGTTTCCGACTATATATATATACTTACAAACAGAAGCTACAACAAGTAATGAGGAAAAATACATATCATGTTATAGATGTTAGCTAATCATTCCCGTCTGATCAATTAATGTACCAATTTGTTCACCACAAAGGGCTCTCGATATGTTACCAGGTTCAAGAAAGTTGAAAATCACAACTGCACAGAACAACACAATTTGTTTATGATCACGGACTAGCCAATTCACATTATATTAGGATAACAAATTAGACAGATTGAGTGGAAGATGTAAGCACAAAAATGTGGCAAAAGCTCCGCATATGCAGCAGAAAAGAATGTTTTCTTATATGTTTCTTATATGTGCTATACTTTCACAAGATAAACATGAAACAACTATTTTTCTTTGAATCATGAGGTTTAACCTTTAGTCAAATCAATCTTCCCTGACAATTCAATTGAATATCGAGAGCTACTACTGTTCCACAAAAGAAAAAACACACATTACTTATAATTGCTGAAATCAAAATATAATGTGACAAAATTAAAACCGTTCGTTTGAAATTAAACCTCCCTTTGTTGTTCTTCTCTATCCTTTCCAAACTTCCCCGTCCTTTCTTGCTTCAGTCATAACCCCCACAACGACATCAATCAGACGATCATCATCCACCAGCAGTTGTAAATCAAAGAAAACAACCCCAGAGCTCCAAACTTGTCAATTCCTCACTACACCCAAAGTTTCCTAACCCTCTTTGCGGTTTTGTGTCTGCACAACACCAATCCATTCAAATTATCATCTCCATTTAACCTTGTATTATCTACAACCTAACAAAAAGCAACCATTGCATTGCCAAAAAAATTCACAGCCCATTATCCAGTTTCAAAACCTTCCTTTTCCCACCATAATCTCCACAACTCCCACAAAAAACCTGTCACTCCTTTGCTCTCGAAGTCAATGCAAATAAAGTTCTACGGAGTAGTTTTGACATCAAAAATAATCTTCGGCTGTTTTTCACTCCAAACCTAGGTTCAAACAAAGAGAGATATATGAAGACGAAAGAGGAAGAGGATGGGTATGGCCTATGTTGCACAAACTCGAGTAAGGTTGTCATATCCAAGTAGGGATCGGAGGATCCGATCCTCCGATTCAAAAAATAGCCGATACGGGGATACGGTCAAAAGAGTATCTTGACTAATTTTTAAGACACAATTGACATATTAAGTGTCGGGAACTTTTCAGATAGTTAGTAAAAAAGAAAAAAAAAATCTACTCCCTCCGTCCCATAATATAGTTCCTGTTTTCCTATTTTGGAGATCCAAAATGTTGATCCTGTTTCTATTTTTCGATAGTATGTAAAGACCATTATACCCTCACTTTTTAACTTTATTCATTGTACTTCCTAATTTATCCTTGAATTTTGAAACATGCCTTGTACTTTATTCCACTTCTCCCTGTAACTTTTCTCTATTATTGTACTTTTCACTTTTATTAATGTACTTCATCCACTTTCTTCTCCTATTTCTTAAATACCGTGAAAAAACACAAACAGGAACTATATTATGAGACGGAGGGAGTATAATATTATCATCTGTACCCAAAAAAAAATAAAAAAGGGTAAACAGTAAGAGAGCAAGTAGTATTTAACAAATACGTAGTATATACAAGGTATAATTTTTCCCTTAAGTACACAAAAAATAAATGGAAAACAGCTGTCATTACTCTCACCTAAGTTATGAAAAGGTAAAGTCAGTACACAAGGTATATCTTTTCATGACTTGGTGAGAGTAATGACAACTGTTTTGTGTACTCTAAGGAAAAAAATTTACTTGTATATACTACGTATTTGTTAACTACTATTTGCTCTCAAACTGTTTACCCTTTTTTATTTTTTTGGTACAAATGATAATATTATAGATTTTCTTTTTCCTTATATAAGTATCTGAAAAAAAATTCCGACACTTTATATGTCAACCGTGTCTTAAAAATTAATCAAGACACTCTTTTGACCTTATCCCCGTATCGGCTATTTTTTGAATCGAAGGATCGGATCCTCCGATTCGTACTTGGATACGACACCCAAACTCGAGTCCGTGCAACATAGATGATAACCCTTTCTATGCCATGATTTGGCACACAGGCACACCAATTTGTACACCACTTTGTCAGATTGACCTTTGATCAGGCTGGTCCACCCCTGCTGAACCCAAGCCAACCGAGTTGGGGCCTTTTAGGCTTTTAGCCAGCTTACTTGGTCCCAGCATCCCAATCGATCATCCATGTGCCAATCAGGCAAGTCAAACCCATCAACGTTCCTTAAAAGTGGCATGTGGCCTACTTAAGAAAGATGTGCCAAACTTAAGACACTGAATAACTACCAGCATAGGCATTGCCCACCAAATGTTGGCCTTTTTTTCCAGAAAAATGCAGTAATCACAAGATGATAACTATCTAAACTGACTGGAAAAACAGATGCAAAAATTAAATATATTAAAAATAAATAAAGGAATAAGAAAGGCACATATATAACCCAATGAGAAGTTAACCAGTAATAAAAGAAAGTCTAATAAAGAAGCTAAAGATAAGAAGCAGAATTACAAAATCATATAAAATCAGTAAAAGCAAACAAATTTAAGTAATACTATCACCTAGTCGATGAATGAACTTTGTCACCATAATATTTTTTTTTTTTCACGAGGAAATGAATAGAACTTATGGTTACCCATTTATTGCAAATGGGCAAAGTTTGTCACCTTAATGATAGTTACAGCATATTTTTCTCCATTCCTTAGATATTGCACCGTCTGCAAACACTATCTACACACTCCTCTTTAATCACATATTGTAATTAATGTGTAAGGGTAAATATAGTCATGTAGGCTCTTGTTAGATTTGAATCGTGCTTTAGAAAGCAACTCCTCTATGTTGCAATGTTAAAGGGACGGAGGAAGATATAAATGAATCAGCTTGTTGAATAGTAAATACTTAAGCTGAGTATACTAACCAGGAATAGCATTCTCTTCACAGAATGTCAATGCCATCACGCCCATAGATGAGGGGCCTCGGGAAGCAGCTTCTCTGAAGGATATGTGCTCAAATGTAACGCCACTTGAATTACAGTCATAAACAACATCAACATTGGTGCCTTTGAGAACTGCCTGGGCATCAACTGTAAGAAAGGGGACAAAACACTACACTTAAGACATGAACCAAGCTGTAAAGCTACAGTGAACCATACACACCAACCCCAAAAGGCAATGACCAAAACATAAATTTTTAGCAAAATTACAGGAGAGGATCAAGTCATACGGTCAGTTGCTCGTAAAGCTGCTGTTGTGTCAGTTGAAAAGAGAGGATTTCCTGAACCACCACCAACTCCACCGAAGATCACCACTCTGCCTTTCTCTAGATGTCTGATTGCCTTTTGTCTATTGTATGGCTCACCCACCTCTGACATTGCAAAAGCAGTTTGTAAACGTGTCTGAACACCCATCTTCTCTAAGGCTGACTGGAGCAACACTGAGTTCATCACAGTTGCCATCATACTGACAAGGGTGAGCAATTGATGTGAGACAAAATAATTCACAACCATCATACTGACTACGAGATTTAACATTAAAGTATACATAGTTCAACCCGAAAAATTCACAACTTGAGTGACAAGACTGACAACTACCAAACACAGCAGAGAACATATCATATAAGGAAATGTTAAGGTAAGAACATAAATAACAAGGTGACTACTAGACCATTTCCTACAAATGCTAGACAGGCCATGCCATAGTACAGGTGTAGCAAGATATAATATGCCAAAGAAATTATTTTAATATCTATAATTCACAAGCTCAACAGCAAACCAAAATCTTGCCACGACCAAAAGATTCCACTTGGACGGTATATTCAGAACTACTCCTGAATAAACTAGTGAAGTGAGGTCAATGCAATAAATAACTCCCCCAATTGCGGTACTCATAATTATAAAGCACTGCTTCAAGAAATCTGCAAGGAAAAAAAATAATAATAAGAGGGGGGGGAGGCCATAGTGCAGGATTCCTCTCCTCGTATCCTTTCATGATTCAAGCACAATTGCGTCTTCAATTTAAAGCACCTTGAGTTGTTATTCTTTCTTGAATGACCACAATTGATCAAAGCACATCACAACAGTATGAGCTTTTCACCTCCTATTGAGCCAAAAAAAAAAAAAAAAAAAAAAAAAAAAAAAAAAAAAAGATAAACCTAAATCTAATAGTCAGCTAAATCCAATGTTTTAAAAAAAAATTTAAATAAATAAAAAACCTAATCCTAATAATACCCTTCTCATGATAAATCTTTACTGTAATGGCAGCAAAATACTTCAAACAGCATCAAATTGTCTTTCAGGGAGACTAACAACATCCAAAAGAGAACTTAGAGGGTTAGGTATCAGGGTTGTTTGCGCATAATATGCAAATGAGCTATAACATGCATGACCTATGGGAAGACTAAAGGAAGCAGCCACCTCAGTTTATCAGACAAATGATAACTATAAGACACTAAACATCACAAGCGTTTTACACAGATCATCTTCACTTCAAGCCTTCAACATACACAAACACACCCAGAGACAAACACAGCAGAGAGCCAGAGAGTGCGAAGAAACAAATCAGTAAAGTAAAATACAACCAGCATACTAGTACACTCCAATTGTCAGGAACCAGGTAAAGAAGAAAATGAAGAAACTATTAAAGCATACAGAATAAATTAAATGTTTAGCAGGTCTTTAGGATACCCAATATGATATGTGGTAGATCTGTCAGCACCGGTTGCAGTTATCCAGGTATCCCCGCAGAAAAAGTTACGCCCACCAATCACAATTGCTACCTACGACACAACAGCAATTTTCAGTCTGTAAGCACTAAAAATACTTAAAACAAAAGTAGGGAGGGGTGGTAGAAAACGAGAGATTAAATCACCAAGATATATACCTGAACTCCAAGGCGACAAGCCACAGTAACCTCTCTAGCAATTAGCATTACCACCTAAAAATTTCAACAGTCATTCAGATGCTGAAATGAATAATGCTACCAGATACACAGCAAATTATTCAAAGACCAACAAATTATAAATATACGATTCACACCACCCTCCTCTCCAATCTATATATATCCCCTTCATCAACTACTCGCAGCATTCAAAAAATGCCCTCAATCATGTTTTGCAAGTTTGGCGACTCAAATATGTACATTGCACAAATAAATGAAACACGTGTACTACAAGATACAACTAGAAAATTAAGTCAAAGGGGGAAAAATACAAAGGAACTAGCTGAAGCAGCGGAGGGAAAACAGCGCTGAAATTTGCAGTGAATGAGACTTGGTCAAAGGAGCCGTTATAAAGTGATGCCGAAGTTCTAGTTTGTGCCCTGCGAGAGAGTGCCCATAGCAGGCGGCTAAACACAAGTGCTCAACAATTGCTAAAAGAATATGTGCTCTGATTTATTCCTTATCGGTTGTTTAATTTACAATCTGTTTTCAAGAACGTAAGAAGCGTAACTCGTCATCTGCCTCGTTAGGCAGATGATTTCACTAAGTAGAGGTCCTACTTAGATTGGACCTTCCAATTGATACAAGGACTATCCTATTGAAGAGCCAGAGTGGCAGCAATCAGAACAATGAGCTGGCAAGAGATGCTGAGAATGCTGAATCAGCTGACAAGTCAGAAGGAGAGGGAGATAAGATCGAAAATGATGCTGACTGGGAGCAGGAAATTACAGAGGAAGGTGCAGAAGTTGCAGGAGGGAATAATCAAGGGAATTAGTACAAGTCCAGTAGCCGTTAATTTGTCATGTCCTTAGTCCATTTACCTGTCTTTTGTCATATATGTGAGTCAGCAGTAGTGGTTGTAATCAAGGCTATATAAGCCAAGTTGTGATGTAAGATAAATTATGACGAATGATATAATTCCCTTTCCTCTCTCAAAACCTCTCTTTTCTCTCTGTTAATCAGCTTAACTTCATTGTTATTCAATTATTGCCAACAAACTGCCCTTCTTTCTATATTGGCTAGTTTTCTGGGATAATTGCTCGGGTCTCCATTCTAGTATCCTAGAGTCAGACTTGGTTTACTGAGTAAACAGTATCACTGGTATCAGAGCCAAACCCTCCTCGGCCTAGCTTCCAGCATGCCTATCACTCGTTCTTCTTCAGATTAGTAGAACAGGGGTGTATGTGTTAGGATCCTCTCGTTGAGGCCACATGAGGGTGGCTCTTAAGATTTAAGTTGATTAGTAGTCTCCAAGGTTTCAGAATTGTATACTCATTCTACTAATGCTTCTTCAGATTAGTAGAATGAGTATACAGGACTGAGTAAACAGTAACACCAATTTAAGTTGATTAGTAGTCTCCAAGGTTTCAGAATTTCCAGCAGCAGAACCAAAAAGTAAAAACAATGATCTGGGTTTTACTGATACCAAAAGGCAGCAATTTTGAAAATCATTAGTCCTTTTTTGTTTGTAGGGGAAGTAGGGGCAATACATTATATGGAAGTGCCCAGATCGACAGTTTTAGCAAATGTTCTATTTACTTATTTAAGCAAATATTTGCTTATTGATAAGTATCTTTGATTACATAATAGAAAATAACTAAGAATTTTTCATGTTTGGAAAATACATATTGATACAGATCTAACGAAATTTCATTTGAAAACTTTTTTCCTTTAAGGATTGGTATAAAAATAAGGCCCGCGTTTAGTTATAATAGACCGATTCAAATCAAAGAAATTCAAATTAGATGAACTTAACATAGCCTGAACACCTAGTCATCACACTAAATACTCAACAAAGTAAATTAGACATATGAAAAATACTAAGGGGCCGTTTGGTTTGCACGGGGTAAACGGAATGGAATGAACAAAGGGAATGAAATGGAATGGAATGAAAATCCCTCAAATGTAGTATGTTGTTTGGTTGTAAAAAAACAATGGGAATCACTAGATTCACCACCACCACTGTTGATCTCTTTCATCAAAATTTTCCCCACTCCCGGGCCTTCGGCGATCCCCTGCCAGCAACCCAGCCCCCTCCCCTGCGCCGGCGACACCAACCCCGGCCTCCTTACCGCTCCCTCTCCCTTCTCCGACTCCTACCCACCACGTAAAAAACCCTAACTCTGACGACGTATCAATCCCATTGCTCCAACGTTCAGATTCGTTGGTGGTTTGAGGGGAGGGGAATGAGGTTTCGGTGATGGTGGTTTGGGGGAGGGGAGGGCGACGACGACGGTGACGAAGGTAGCCAGAGGGTTTGGGGAGGGGAGCTGTTTCCGGTGATGTGTCGTTGGTGGTTTGAGGGGAGGGGAATGAGGTTTCGGTGATGGTGGTTTGGGGGAGGGGAGGGCGACAACGACGGTGATGGTGGTTCCGGTGATCCGGGTAGGTAGGAGGGTGGTGGTATGGTGGTGGCCAAGGAATGGAATAGAAATACCTTGGGGGGGTGGGGAATGAACTTGGAGGGATTTGGGGGAATGAAGGGGGTAAAGGGAATTGGAAAAGTGGCCTAACAAACAACAACAAAGGGAATGATTCCCGTCGATTCCCATTCCCTTTGTTGAATACCCCCAACCAAACGGCCCCTAATGAGTGATTAGAGAAGGTAATAGAACAAATTAGCTAGAAAGACCAGTGTCAATCCAAAACACTATGAAAGTACCAAATCACTCCACTGCAGGCTAACAAGGAAATGATTGTCATTGCCTAGACATGATAGGGAAACTAAATATAGGTGTATAAACAGGCTCTCCTCCTTCTCTATATTATACACTAATATTAACATTTGCTGGGTTATTACAGCATTAAGCAGTTTGTGAGGTTAGCAAGAATAAATATAGATCTTGGAACAAACCTTAGGGTCAATGTTATGAGGACCGTTGCCAGCTAAAGCAGCACCACTGATCTTAAAAACAACTCTCTGCCATTTCGTATTAGGTATTGATTTTGACTTCATGTTATTGACCTGACCAAGCGAGCCTGGTGTTCCCACAGAATATCTGCCCACGTCGAAATGTTTAGTTAAAAACCGAATCCAACAATTATTACCTCATAAAACTCGAAATACAAATGAAACAAAAGACAATTATACATGTTCTAGATCTCAAGGAAGAAGAAAGAGGTCCAGGGTATATTTCAAAGGCGTACATACAAATCTGTGATACCTGAGAGAATAAGCATTTTAATATTTTACAGAATGGATAATCAACACCCAGTACCCTGACCACTCCATCCCCAAAAGAAAATACTAATGTTTTATCCTTCCTAAACTTCACATAACATAATTGAGAAATTGAGAGTTCCAATGTTATAGGACATAACATAATCGAGAAATACTAATGTTTCATCGTTCCTAAACTTCACATAACATGATCGAGAAATACTAATGTTTCATCCTCCCTAAACTTCACATAACATAAAGCTATTCCATGCTATCATGAAGAATAGACCGACCCCATTCTAGTAACTACTGGCATCGCAAGAGATTCAAAAGGTTCAACTGGTCGATTCAATCTTCACACCCCTGACATCTCTTCTCAATTCTCAACATCGGGGATGGGCTATGATGCTCTATGTAAAAGTATAACTCCTATTTGTTCTTCCACTATCATTGATTTGCTAGTTTCAAGGGAAAATATATTAATCAAATACAGTTGTGGTGATGGTAGACCCATAGAATTCTCTAGCATGTATCTATTCAATCCCTCCTTTACCTTCTGTCTTTCAAGCAAATGAACATTATAAACCCCACCACCATGTTAAAAACCCGATTCAAGTGAGAGAATACACACAATTAAACCTTTTTCTCCTTTTTAATTAATTGAAGATTCTTTCCTTCAACTATCTCCTCTACTTACATTCTCTACCTATTCATTTAAGCTGATGTCACATACAAAGTAACTCCTGAAAACAAATAAAACAAGAACTATAAAAATTCCAAATTTCAAAAATTGCTAAGAACAAAATGTAGTATACCTCTTCTGCTGCCTAGTAGCACTCCCACTAGAGCCACTAACCTTATCATCATCCGAAACCGACTTAAATGACACCGAATTCCCCACAATCGCCTCCATCTTCTTAAACCACGGCCAATGGCTAACCGCAACACCGGCACTACTCATCCTATGCCTCTCCAACTTATACCTCTTCTTCAAATTATCCACCTTATTCTTACACTGCTCAACACTCTTATGCTGATTCTCACACCTCTCACTCACAATCACCGCCACTTCCTCCCAATCTCTCCCCCTCAAATTCCCCCTATTCAGCTGCGTATACTTCTCCGTGTACGCATCTAGCAAACACTCTATCGCCGTATCACTCCACTCTTCTCGATCTTTCCTATACTCGCCGGCGCCGGCGATCTCCGCCGTCGTCTTCGTCTTTTTATAACTCCCTTCGCTGACGTCATCCCTGTCAATTTCCTTCCTTTTCTCCGCGGATTCAGTCATAATGTTAATCGACGAATTGTTCGGATTCGGATCCAACTCAAGATCCGGAACCGACTCGAACTCCGACGGTTCATACGTGACCTCGTAAACAACGCCGTTGTCGGAGCTTCCATCGGCGCCGGAGATCTTAACGACGTCGTTTGAGACCTCCGAGGCGGCGGCGGTGGAGGGTAATTTCGGGTGTAAATAATGGTGATGGGAGTTGGACTGGTGGTGGTTGTGGTGGTCGTCGGCGGCAGCGGTGAGGAGAGAGAAATCGTCGGCCATTTTTAGAGAGAGAAAAGAATTTTTTAGGAGAGAGAAAAAAATTAAAGGTGGGGATGAGAATGTGACGACGTGAGACGACGTTAGTTTTGGGGTGAGGAAGAATAGAAGATCCGTTTTATTTTAGTGAAGGGTAAATGAAAGTGTTGGATGAGATGTAACGGTGGGAGGGGTGGAAATGTAACCGTTACGGTTTGTTACGGTTACCGTTAATGATGATGGTAATAAATGATGAAGTGTTGAAAGTCATGAGTGTGGGTCTTGGTGATTGGAGGTGGAGAGTGATTGTTGTTACTGAGGTTCGCCTCATTTCTCGGGTTGTTTTGGACTTTTGTTTTTTTTTTTTTTTTTTTCTTTTTATAGTTGAACTTGACTGATTTGGAACTGGTTACAAACTACTACTTGTATTACTTTGAGTTTAGAATTGATGTTTACTAGATTAGTACTCGCACGTTGTACGGTGATAATAAGTAAATTTTCATTTTTTTTTTTCTTTTGTTGATAACTTTTTAAAATAACTTGCTCAATTATTTATATAGTAAAAAAAATATGTGCATTGTCATTTTTAAATTGCTATTATTTAATACTACATCATAATATTTACTATATTATTTGAAAATATACAAAAATAATGGTTTGATAAAATATATTTAATGATGTTTTATCTATTGAGCATAAACGTTTAGAATGAAGCTAAAGGAATGAAGTACTCATACTACCTCCGGTCGCTATTGATTAGGGGATTTTGCTCCCACCAATCGGAATGCGCCACGTGGGCCAATCAGGTCCTGCCAAGTGTCCCCCAGTTGGACCTCTCAGGGCTTGCCACGTGGCACACGCTTATTCGTCCACCATGGACTTATTATGTCATGACACGTGGCATACTCCATGCCTAATGGAGAAGCCGGTCACCTAGGCCCAACTTCCGAGGGAAGCCCAATCAGCCCAAGGTTAACCTAAACCTAGATTGGCACGTTTCCCGAGGTTATAAATACCTCCCTTAATCCTCATTAAGGGAGAGGACGCAAAAAAACGCAGATTACACACATTAAACACTCTCACCTAGAGAGACCCAATCACTTTAATTTCCGCATTAATTACTCCTTAATCAAGTACTAACTTGACCGTTGGAGGCGGAGCTCCCACCACAAGGAGTCTCCGTTGTTTTGCAGGTACAGGCGTCCGGTTCTAGTCTCGGAATTGTAACTCTCCCGCAGGACATCAGAAAACCCCGAAACATTTTGGCGCCGTCTGTGGGGAGAGTACTTCTGAGATGGCATCCACGTCTGTACCGACTCCTGAAGAGAGGCGTCCCTTAGACGACCCTCAAGTTCAGTCGGACCACGATACTGAGAATGAATTTGAAGTTGAAGCTCACACAGCTTCAGACGGGACCCTAAGGGCCCGACGTACCCGTCATACCGAAAGGAGGGAACGGGAACATCTTCAAACTGGAAGCGAGCCAGCAGGCGCACCGCCTGTTCGGCAGCAGCCGACTGATGGGTCTGCTCCCATCACAAGGAACGAACTCATGACCTTCATGAGGGACTTCAAGGGAGAAATTCAAGAGTTGATCAACAAGAAGCCGCCTGCTCTGGACAAGGAGCAGTCGGCTAAGAAACCCTCCACTTCACGGAAGAGGAAGCCAGTTCAAGGGCGAGAGGCGACCCCTCATCCTAAATCTAGGAAGTGGGAGCCACCTGCCCTTGATTTCTCAAAATACCGTTTTCCTACTCCGGGAAATAGGAAACATGTTCGTCATATTCAGGCGAACGGGTCGAGGAAAACATACACAGACGCTCGGCTACTGCTAGAGCAGAAGAAGAGTGACCGATTGTCAGAGTCGGCCTCTACTTCAAACTTCCAAGACAGTCTGCGAAATACCTCGCTGAGGCATACTCAGTCGTATCATGAGGGTCAGTCAGGCGGCACCTCCCGTCAGTCTGGCTTTCATAGCGACCAGGCGGTACCAAACTTACCGTTTGTACCGCAACAACAGTATTTTTTACAGCCACCTCCGTTTGGTGGACATGCAGCAAAAAATGTCCAACCTATGGACTGGCAGCTACGGTTGCTTAGACTTGCAGAACAGCCGTCGGCCTTCTCCAAGGAAATTACTGAAGCCGCTCAGCCGGCCAAAGTGAAAAATGTATTAGTAGGCGCCTATGACGGCACTACTAACCCAGAAGACCATCTGATGGCATTCACCAACCTGATGTACCTTCAAGGGTTGGATGATCCCACTTGGTGCAAGTGTTTCCCAGCGACTCTCAAAGGAATCGCACAACAATGGTTCGGCAACCTGCCGACTGGTTGTGTAAATAACTTCAAGACGCTTGCTTACTTATTCACCTCCAACTTCGCCATGAACATCCCTGCGAAGAAGACGACCCTTGATTTAGGAACAATTCAGCAGGGCGAGAAGGAGGGGCTTCGTTCTTACATCAGGCGGTTTAACCTGATGAGAATACAGATTCAAGGGTTACTGGATGAAGTAGCCTATACTGACTTTTTCAGAGGTCTCAAAGATGGGTCGACCTTCAAATTTGATTTGGTCCGAAAGAGGGTGGCGACTCTTCAAGAGGCCTTGATTGAAGCGGAAGCCTATATACAGGCGACTGATCTTTGTAGTACGGTAAAACAGTCAGACGGGAGAAGGTCCGACAAAAGAGAAGGACGACAGAAACAGTCGTCAAACAAAGATGAGAAGAGAAAAGAGGTCTGGGCGGCTGATTCCTCTAAACAGCCGGCCCAGAAGAAGAAAAAAGAATTCAAACCATACTCCCCAAAGTATGCGTTTAACAAGGATAGGCAGTTTATCCTAAAGGAAATCAAGGGACGGATCTCAATTGAGAAGCCGGTCCCCATGAAGGGTTCTGCAAACAACCGGAACCAAGAAAATTTATGTGATTATCATGAAGATGTTGGTCATCACACCAATGAATGCATCACTCTCATGCGGTATCTGGACCGCCTGGCTGAGCAAGGTGACCTTGACACTTATGTCAAGAAATCTACGGGGAACACTTCCTCGAAAAAGCGGTCGACCAAAAAGAATCAACAGGCCGACAGCTCCGATACAGATGATGCAGTCGTCTACACCATTGTAGGCGGCTTCTCAGGAGGCGACCCCACTATTAGGGGCAACAAAGACAATATCAGACAGTTAGATGTAAATTCCGTTCACCAAGAACGACCCTCCAAATATTCATTTCCTGAGATTGTCATCACTGAAGAAGATCTAGGAGGGGTAAGAGGGCCGCATGACGACCCTATCGTTATTGAATGTAAAGTGGCCAACCAGAGAGTTGGCCGAATCCTCATAGATACCGGAAGCTCCTCAAATCTCATCAGTAGCAAATGTATGTCGAAGCTAAAATATCAGACTGATTGCATACATCCGGCATCCCACCCTTTAGTAGGGTTTGGAGGAGAAGTCGTCCACCCAGTGGGACGAGTGGATTTACCCATCCGCCTGGGCGAAAAAGGGGAAGGACGACACATGGTAGTCCGGTTCCTGGTAGTAGAAGAACTCTCGGCCTACAACATGATTCTGGGACGACCAACCCTGAATAATTCCAAGGCTGTTATAATCCCATCTCTTATGTTGCTCAAGTTTGAGAGGGATAATGGAACAGTCGGGTCCCTAAGGGGAGATCAGAGGATGGCCCGAGAGTGCTATCTCTCGGATGTTAAGCCCACTGTTATGGCCACTGGGTCGAGAGGTGGAAAAATAGACCTTGACAATGTCAAGGAGAGTGCGCCTGTTCAAGAAGCAGGCGGCAAGAAGAGAAAGGCATCCCAGACAGGGGCCGCAAGAAAAGACAGAAAATAGCAATCATTGGCAGAGGAGCGGTCGGATGAATTCCGCCCTCAGCCAGCTGGTGAGCATACGGACCTGATCTTAGATGACTCGTGTCCTGGCAGAACAATCAAGGTTGGGACGACTTCTCTAAGGGACCTGGGTGACGACTTTCACAAACTATTGAAAGAATACAAGGACATCTTTGCATTCGAATTCCATGAAATGCCAGGCATTAGTCCTGATCTGGCGGTACATAAACTGGCCCTGGATCCGAAAAATAAGTCGGTACGGCAGAAGAAGCGGAACCATGGCGAAGAAAGAAGTCAGGCGGCAGCCGCCGAAGTTAAAAAATTACTTGATGCAGGGTTCATTCGGCAATGTTACTTCCCAGACTGGGTTGCAAATGTGGTGCTTGTTAAAAAGCCGAATGGCACCTGGCGAATGTGTGTAGAATACACAGACTTAAACAAGGCGTGCCCCAAAGACAGTTACCCTCTGCCTAAAATTGATAACCTGGTCGACTCAACAGCCGGCCATGCTTTGATGAGCTTTATGGACGCCTACTCTGGTTTCCATCAAATTCCTTTATGGAAGAAAGATCAGGAGAAGACGGCCTTCGTCACTGATCAGGGGTTATACTGTTACACGGTCATGCCGTTTGGTCTTAAGAATGCCCCGGCCACTTTCCAGCGAATGATAAACACTGTGTTCTTTGATCAGATTGGGAGAAATGTCGAGGCATTTATTGATGATATGATTGTCAAGTCTAAACTTCAGAAAGATCATCTGTCGGACCTCCGAGAAACTTTCGCCACACTCAGGCGGCACCATGTCATGCTCAATCCCAAGAAATGTTTCTTTGGAGTTGAGTCTGGGAAATTTCTCGGATTCCTTATCAATCAGAGAGGAATAAAGGTGGAGGCCTTGGGAAGGTGCAGGCGGTCATCGACATGCAGTCGCCTCGTACCATCCGAGAGGTTCAGAAGTTAACAGGTTGTCTGGAGGCCTTGGGAAGATTTCTAAGCCGATCAGGCGACAAATGCCTATACTTTTTCCAGGCAATTAAGAAAAAGGCAAGGTTTGAATGGGGGCCGGATGCTGAGGCGGCCTTCCAGAAATTGAAAGTTCACTTGCATTCCTTGCCGAGGCTGGTCAGCCCTTTGCCCAAAGAAGTACTCTACATGTACCTGGCCGTCTCTGATCAGGCGTTAAGCGTTGTTCTCCTTGATGAAAGAGACGGCTTTCAGCTCCCGGTCTACTTTGTCAGTCACGTACTGAAAAATGCCGAGTTGAGGTATCCCTTAGTGGAGAAATTTGGTCTTGCACTCTTCATGGCTGTTAAAAAATTGAAGCCCTACTTTTTGGCACATGCAGTCGTCGTGTATACAGATCAACCTATCAAGCGGCCACTGACCACCATGGAGTCGTCAGGCCGAATGATCAAATGGGCCATAGAAATACAGAGCCTCGAAGTTACCTTCGAGCCTAGAAAAGCAGTGAAGGGGCAAGCCTTTGCTGACTTTATTGTTGAGATGACTCGTCCTCCTGACTCTCAAGTTTCAGACCAAGTCTGGAAGGTATATGTGGATGGAAGCTCTACTTCAAATGGTTGTGGAGCAGGCGTCATATGTCAGTCGCCAGAGGGCGACAGGTACGAGTATGCTCTACGCTTCAGTTTTCAGACCTCAAACAACGAGGCAGAATATGAAGCTTTACTAGCCGGAATCCGCATGTGCAAGGCGGCAGGGGCAAGAAAAATAGACGCCTGTTCCGATTCACAATTGATAGTGAGTCAGTACAATGGCGAATACGAAGCAACCCATCCGGCCATGATCAAGTATTTATAGGCGGACCGACAAGCAGTCGGCTCCCTTGAGGATTTCCATCTGACCCAAGTGCCGAGATCAGAAAACAACCAGGCGGATGCACTTTCAAAATTAGCATCATCCACCTCCTGTGATACTCCTCGAACTGTTTTTTGGGAAGTAATGGAGAGGAGAAGCATTGAGGAAGACCCTATTGGAATCTTAGACAGAAGCTCAACCTGGATGGATCCAATCAGGGCATATCTGACAAACGGTACCCTGCCGGATGATCATCAACAGGCGGCAGCACTGAAAAAACGAGCAACCGGTTTTGAAATAATAAAGGGAGAACTTCACAAAAGGGGCCTTCAACCCTTCTTAAAGTGTGTTACTCCAGAAAAGAGGCGAGAGATACTAGATAATCTTCACTCTGGTTACTGTGCTTCCCATATAGGCGGTAGGACGCTTGCTCAACGGGAAAGGCGGCAGGGCTACTTTTGGCCTACTTTAGAAGCAGATGCGATGGAGATGGTGAAAAAATGTGACAAGTGCCAAAGGTTTGGCAAGCTAATTCACCGTCCGACTACTGACCTCACTACCATTCATAGCCCACTACCGTTTGCTAAAAGGGGCATGGATATTCTGGGTCCATATACGCCTGCTACAGGCGGAAGGAGGTACATACTTGTTGCCGTCGACTACTTCACTAAATGGGTAGAGGCGGAGGCTGTAAAGGGAATCAAGACGAAGGATGTAATTTCATTCATTTGGAAAAATGTCATCACTCGGTTCGGGGTTCCCATGTCTATGGTTTTTGATAATGGTCCCCAATTTGAGACGCCTGTTCTCAAAAGCTGGTTGGGTGACCAAGGAATTGCACACTACTTTGCATCTGTCGGCCGTCCACAAGCAAACGGCCAGGTAGAAGCCTTTAATAAAATCATCTCAGACGGTCTCAAGAAAAAGATTGAACGAGCAGGCGGCCTATAGGAGAATGAATTACCACATGTTCTCTGGGCCATCACGACGACTGAAAAAGGGGCGACTGGAGAAACTCCATTCCTCCTAACTTATGGTGCGGAAGCTGTTCTTCCAATAGAACACTACG
Source organism: Chenopodium quinoa (assembly GCF_001683475.1). NCBI lineage: Eukaryota > Viridiplantae > Streptophyta > Magnoliopsida > Caryophyllales > Amaranthaceae > Chenopodium > Chenopodium quinoa. Next base: position 2,888,041 of record NW_018742980.1, read on the forward strand.
AGCCGACTCTTCGAGTAATGCTATATGACAAAGAGGCAAACTGGGAAGCCATGCGCCTGACATTAGACTCACTTCCTGAAAGGAGGGGCAATGCTGTCTTGCGCCATGAAATTTACCGCCTGAGAATGACTAGATCATACAACAAAAAAGTACACAGGCGTCCACTCAAAGTGGGGGACTTTGTACTTAGAAAAATGGAAGCAGTTGGAAGGGCTAATGAGTCTGGCAAACTAACTCCCAACTGGGAAGGACCCTACCGAATCTGTGAAGAGGTCAGGGACGGTACCTACCGTCTGGAAACACCAGACGGCCAACCGTTGCCTCGAACTTGGAATGTAGATAATCTTAAGAAATATTTCTTTTGAATGATATAAATAGTCAAGGGCTACTTAATAAAAGTTTGCATACTTAATATTCAATTTTGTACTAAGAGGGGCACGCCTACTAACAAACAGTCGGCTACTCTCCATACTCAGTTTTCATTTTTACTTAAGAGGGGCATGCCTACTGACAAACAGTCGGCTACTCTCCATGTTTAATTTTTATTCTTACTTAAGAGGGGCAGGCCGCCTATACATTTACAGTCGCCTACTCTCCATTGAGTATTTCACTTTATCATCAGAGGGGCATGCCGTCTGTACCTTTACAGTCGGCTACTCTCCATTGAGTATTTTACTCTATCTTCAGAGGGGCATGCCGTCTGTACCTTTACAGTCGGCAACTCTCCATTGAGTATTTTACTCTATCTTCAGAGGGGCATGCCGCCTGTACCTTTACAGTCGGCTACTCTCCATTGAATATTTTACTCTATCACCATAGGGGCATGTCGTCTGGATATATAGTCGGCTACTCTCCATAGAAGAGGGTCGACTGGTTCCAAAGCACACAGCCACCCCCCTTATACTTAGCTAAAAATGATCAGGGCCTGGCCGACCCTGTGCCTAAACAGGCGGCTACCCTCCTCTTACTTAGCACCTACGTTCACCAAGAACTAACCAAGGCCACAAGCCGAATGATCAGACCAGGCGCCAAGCCAACTGATCCAATCTTCAAAACTAATACGACCTGTCCCAACATCATAGCAGGCGTCCGGCGGCATCCCTCCGGATGAAATTCGTCGCAGAGAGCAGCTCCCTTTTGGGTGGAACATTGCTCTATAAACTAATTACACGGCACCTATACGACTGTCCCCAAGGGCAACCACGTAGCCGTTTTTGAGACAAGGATAACTCTATCACTAACCAAACCAGTGGTAGCAGTTGACATCTGAGTCAGATGACCGCCTGTATTACTTGGGATAAATGCAGGGGGTACCTCTTGAGTTAATAGCCAACAAACATTGGCGAATCAAAAGGTTCAGCCGGCCTCCGCCGCCTGGTACCTTTACTACTCAAGCAGGAGTGACGGCGACTGAGTAACACCAAAGTTAACTCATAGTCACTCTCTCAAACTTAGTATGGAGCCTAAAAGGTATGAGTCGTCCGCCTGTTTTTAGCAAACAGGGGCTCTCAACCACTACTCCTGCTAGGTTAACAACCTATGAGTTAAAAGCCAACAAACATTGGCGAATAAAGGGGAACAACCGGTACCCACCGCTTGATACCTCTACTACTCAGTTACTTGGCGACTAGGTAACAATCATGTTTACTTGGTCACTCCTTAAAAATTTAGTATGAAACTAAAAAGGTGTTCATACAGCACCTGTTCACACTAGATTAAATATGGCGGGGAAGAGTCGGCCTAGACGGCCTAAAGTCTCTAGCCTAAAAACATGACAAGTAGAAAACCACTTTCCTACTTGGTTAATTTTACAAATGACAGGACCGCCTGCCTAAAGGGGATCCAGTCTTTAAAATGGTTCGAATACCGATTGGATAAATGGCCGACTGATCGTCTAGCCTGGAAATAGACAACCAGTCGTCCAGGGGCATAGGCGGCGTGACTAACTATCCGTACCTGTCTGCAACTATCGGCCATGTAAAACAGTCGGTATAGTGTACAATTGGATATCAGAATATTCAATACTTAAACAAATTTGAAGCAAAACAAAAATATTCATTAAAAGGAAGCCGGTCATTAAAGACCGGCAAAATATTCAGAGCCCCGGCCCCTTGGCCGGGTAAATACAAACAAACGGCACGCAGGCCGGGGAAAGAAGACATAAAGCTTATGAAGGGGGAAGATCTTCAATAGTAGCAGCTGCCGCCTAGTCAGCACTCTTTTTGCTGGACTCGGCTTCAGCTGCATCCTTCTTCGATGCATTAGCCCCAAGCGGCACAAGCGCCACTACCGGCTGATCCTCCTCCTCCAACGCCTCTTCCTCAGCAGCCGCCAGGATCTCTTGATTATATCAATCAGAACACTGGCGGTACGTTTTTTCCCAGGAAGCAAAGTCGACATTGGGGAAGAGGCGGCCCCAAGTCATGCGCTGGATTTGAGCAGAGTCTTCCATCATCTCCCGGACCAGCTCTTTCTTTTCTTGCTCGGCCTTTTCCGAGAGCTCCTGAGTAAGACTCTTCTCCTGAGTCACCAAGCGTTCCTTTACGCTCGCCAAGGATTTTTCCAAGGTTTCGTATGAGGACATCTTTTGGCGAAGAGGTCTCAGCTCGGTCTTGAGGTTGTTGATGGTCGCCTCCAGCTCGCTATTCCTCTTATGGGCCGCCTCTAACTGAGCCTGGATAGCGGCGGTAGCCTGCACCTGATAATAAAGAATATCAATTGTCAGAACTTCATTTTGGGCAATTTGAAACATTGCCTTATCACAGTCAGAGGCAGCCATAGCTTTTGCAGCCTTTACCTCTTTGTTCTTCCGGTCAAGCGGCTTGCGAAGGCCGTTCACTCGGAGCAGGGCCTAAGTAAAAAGGGGAACAGGCGTCAGTTTCCAAACAAAAAAGAAAACAGGCGTCCTGGAATTCAAATACTCAAAAATATGCTAAGTATACCTCAGCAAGGACCCCTGCAATCCCGTCTAGGTCAAGGGTGCCGACACCCCTGACCGCCTCCCTTTCAGCTGGAGGTACAGTCTTGATCATAGACTTGGCCACTTCGACCAAGTCAGGCTCCTGAGGGCCGGCTGCATCAAGCATAAATAAACGGATTAGACCTAGTAAAGGAGGGAGCAAGTCTAAAATTTACAAGGACAATTTCATACTTCTAGGTGGCCCAGCTGGAGTTTTAGAAGAAGTGGCCGGCTGTTTCTTAGCCGCCGCATGTTTCCTGGCAGAACCAGGAGAGCTCGCAACAGTCGTCCTCCGGGCCTTGGGGTCCGGCTGTTGGGAAGAAGAAGCTCTTGGAGCGCCCGTCTAAAAAAGAAGAAAAGATTCAGTATATGCATAAACACAACTCCAAAAAGAGGGTGAAAGTTTCGAAGCCCACCAAGGGTGCCCCCTTGTTGGGGGAGTCGGTTGAAGACTGTTGCATGATGGAGGCCCACAACATGGCCGCCGCAGTCTTGGAGGCGGTAATTTTACTCATGGCGTCCGCTGCGAAAACAAATAGCAAAGTTAATAAAAGACATAACAAGAAATGCACGGAACAACAGAGTATTCGACAGGCCGGCTACCTCTTGAGCACCGACTGCTGAGGCCACAGGCGGCCAAAAAGTACTCGTCGTAAAGCTATTTGAAGCTCGGGACGCAGTGCAGGGGTACTTGCTCTCGTACCCCTGAAGTAGAGTTCACCTTCGACTCTACTTTGAAGAGTCCTTTATCCAAGATCTCTTTCTTAGCCTTGGGGGGAACAAGCGGCATGCTGCGTCCGCCTGCAAGAAGGGGCGGATTCCTGTTCCACCTGTTGAAGCGCTTGTTCAGCTCTGTGTCTGAACTCTCAATGATAAGGAAGGTGCTCCGCTAGTCCTTCCATTTGTTTGCTTTACCTCTCGTCATGAGGTAGCCCCTGTGGCTCGTCAATTGATACCAGTCGGTACCGCCTGCCTTAGGGGTCCGGCTGAGGTAGTTCATGTGGGCGAAAGCCTCGAAGTTCGGCTCCACCCCGTGCAGTTCGCACCCGGCCACATAGCCGAGTACGTTGACCCAGGAGTTCGGGGCTAACTGCCATAACCCCAACTCATACCCATCCAAGATCCGTTGAACAGCCGGATGTAGTGGGAAGCGCAGCCCAGCCTTGATGGCCGCCTCGTAGCAGCCAAAGCAGGCGCCATCATAACTGGTACCAGCCGGCCAGACGACTGTGTCTTCTGGATCCGGCACGAACACTAAAAAGCCGGGGCCCATTGTGTGGTTTGCGATAAAGCTCTCCACTTTCTCTTGCATGGCTGTGATCCGGCCCTGAGGTACCGTGCAGTAGTAGGGGGTAGTTTGCTCTCGGTGAGAGGCGGATGGCTCCGCCCAATCGTCCCCCTTCTCAACTGCGTGAGAAAGCCTCGCCTCTTGTAGGCGACTGTTTTTCTCTTCTGTGTCCAGAGAAGCATGGCCAGAAGAGCTAGACTCGGATTCGTCCTCTGACGAGTCCGAAGAGGACGACTCCTCCCCTCTCCCGGAGGGGCCCGCCTCCTCTCCTTTAAAAGGAGCAGGAGAGAATGTAGAATTGTCAACTGTAAAATGGGAAGGGGTCACTTCGACTCCTCCCTTAGAACTGCCGGCTTTCAAGCCGCTTTGTTTCACTTCCACATCTAGCGCCTGGTAAGATGTTTCACTAATCGGCACCTTGTGGGAGGAGCCGTCTGAGTTTGAGATCCTGGCAGTCTTTTTTGTTCTGGCCATCATGCTCTGCATAGACACAGATACAGTCGGACTTTGTATAAAGGGCAAAGATGGGTCCAGAAAAGGGCAGGCGGCACTCCTAGTCCTAGATTCAGCCGTCCCCGGTGACCGGCTGATCACTAACCTAGGTCGTGTCGGGTGCTTCCGTGGTGCCATTTCAAAAAAGAATAAAGTAAAGAGAAAATTAAGAGTAAGAGAACCGACGGTTACCTGAACGAGTGACGATTGATGAAGTTCTGAAAATCCTTTGCAGTCAGCTTGTCAGAGCAGGCGGTAGGCAGAAAGGGTCCAAAATGTCAGAGCAAGTTCAGGGGTCCGAATGTTCTCTCACAAAGTTGTCAAGTGTGAAAATGAGCGAAGTCAACACTCCTTTATATAGGCGAAGGGTCACTTCCAGAATTCAAAATTTTGGCGGGAGAATCTCTCGGCCTCTCGCCGAGTGACACCTGTAGCAGGCCGTCGCCTGTTACAGGGCGATACCTGTCACAGGTAACACGTGACCAGTCACGTGCCACTTGTGAGGGGCAAATGATTAGGGGATTTTGCTCCCACCAATCGGAATGCGCCACGTGGGCCAATCAGGTCCTGCCAAGTGTCCCCTAGTTGGACCTCTCAGGGCTTGCCACGTGGCACACGCTTATTCGTCCACCATGGACTTATTATGTCATGACACGTGGCATACTCCATGCCTAATGGAGAAGCCGGTCACCTAGGCCCAACTTCCGAGGGAAGCCCAATCAGCCCAAGGTTAACCTAAACCTAGATTGGCACGTTTCCCGAGGTTATAAATACCTCCCTTAATCCTCATTAAGGGAGAGGACGCAAAAAAACGCAGATTACACACATTAAACACTCTCACCTAGAGAGACCCAATCACTTTAATTTCCGCATTAATTACTCCTTAATCAAGTACTAACTTGACCGTTGGAGGCGGAGCTCCCACCACAAGGAGTCTCCGTTGTTTTGCAGGTACAGGCGTCCGGTTCTAGTCTCGGAATTGTAACTCTCCCGCAGGACATCAGAAAACCCCCGAAACAGCTATTATTTGCAATTTTGGGGCATTATTTGTGAGATATAAAATATTCCAAAGTTGCAAATAATAGCGACTAGAGGTAGTATAATTAGCAATCAATATCTATATCTATTAAATATTAGAATGGAAGAGAAAGTCAAGTTTCATATTTTTAGTTTCATACCTAACTAAGTCCTTAGTTTTTAGCATATAAAAGGAAAGGACAAAAATAATAAAAATAAACAAATAAATGATGACATCATATGTAAATTTGGAGGGAAAACTTTTAATAAGAGTTTGACACGTAAGACATTTTAAGGGATTGATGACACCAGCATGTTTTGTTTTAGTAATAGTTAATAGACGTTATCTTTTTCATTGGGCTTAATCTTTGTTACGAGTAACACTTTTTGCATAGTTATCACGTTGGGCCTTATGGAGTTTTGGGTAACATTTGAGTTGGTTCAATAAGATTGGTAGTTCAATTCCACATTTGGTGTTAGATTTTTATTTATTTTTTAAACCAGGTGTTAGTTGCGTAATTTTTTAATTCATTAATAAAAAGTTATACGATATCTATAAATGAAATCTAAATTAACAAATACATAAAACTAGATGAATCTCGTGCGATGCACGATTTACTTGTATTATTTTTTTTAAAATCAAATATTTTTTGTATTTATATGATAAAATTTGTTATTTTTCATCGTTGTATGCAGGATATCATTTAATTTTAATTTTTTTTATTTTAAAATAAATTGTGAATTGCCTCTCATACGTTATATAGTTTAATAAAATTCCTAATCTCAAAAGATAATATTGTACATTTAATTAATTTAAACTTTAAAATCTCATTCTCTAATTTTGCTTACGTGACATTTGAATTATTTAATTCCAAAAAAAATTTAAAAATCTCTTATTTAATTGGCTATAACTAAAATTTATAATCCTACATGGCGCGTTAAGAAAATTTAATCCTACGTGGCTCTCCAAAAACTCGGGAAAAAACTCCCCTTTATATATACTAGTTTTGTGACCCGTGCAATACCCGAGTTGTTTATTGAATCTTAAAATATATTTTTTTATTTATATAGCTAATTTTAAAACATATCATAAATACAAACAATGTTATGTATTAGATTTAGGGTATTTTGACGTACGATACCATTGATATATGTAAGAGTGCAATGTATATTATGGAAATATATGCTCTTTATGAAAAAAAAATATCTATGTTATTCGAATTTTGTTACTCATGGAATAATAATCACTTGACAATCATACTTTTAAAATAAAAATTAATAATACCGCTTATAAAGTTGTGGGTGGTTTTGGGAAAGATTTTGGGTTATCTAGTCGCTCTTGAAAGTGACGCAAGTAGCATGGTCACAGCAATTAAAAGAAATCGATCAGTTTGGAGTTGCACCTATTTTCATGTTATTGAATGATATTTCTAGAATATGTTGTCTTTAATGTTTTTAATTATACTCATTTTGACAGGCGGGTAATACGACTGCCCATATGGTACTAAGTGGAAGATTGATATGAATTTGGAATAAATATGTATGACTAATTTCCCTCAAAAATCTTCAAACTTTGGCGGATCTTGATTTAATTTAATAATAATCACTAATTATTTAAAAATAATTATGAAGTAAAATATAACAATCGGTGGTGAACTTTATAGTATTAGTACAATTGCAACGTATGTAGCTTCTCCCAACTCACAAATTATACTCATCTTTGCCTAAAAAAACTACATTTAAATTATAAACCCTTTGTGCATGAAACCTCCCTTTTGCCTTAAAATCTCTCGTAGTCAAGCACTCCAATATCCTCCACTATAATTGCCAATTTGTCAATAATCTTTAGCTTGATAACCTACCTTTTTTCTTATTTTGATTTTATTTTGTCTGAAATTATACTTCGTTGACTATTATACATATCAATGTGTCACATTAATGTTTATTTATCGTGTGTGAAATGGTGAGAAGTTAATGAATTTATAAGAAACTTATTAAAATTTATAATTTAATTTAAACATATGAAGTATATGAATTTTATCGAAAATAAAACTTTAAACCAACCATTTTATTCTAAAAATCTATCCAAATTTTATCGAAAATAAAACTCTTGACTAACTTTCTTATCTTAAAAATCTATCAAACTTTTTTATCTTACATGTCAAATAATTATTAATATTTGCCTACGTGGCGCGACACTTGGTGAAAAGTTGAAACGCCAAGTGTCACTGTCTCGTAACCTGGCTAAAAGTTTAGCTTTATATATTAGTTATATAATATTAGATTGAATCAAATAAGGGTTTTTTCATCAAAGCTACAATCATTGAATAGATCTTGCACTGTGATACATCTCTCGCACACATCGCTAGAATATACAGCATTTTCAGAGAGACCCTCTAACAATTTGTTGTAGTCGTAAGGATGATTTTCATCTGATTCACGTGAACATATTTGAAAACTTGACAACCATCGCGATTTCGAACAAATCTTCACTAACGAGCTGATAATAGGGCAAAAGATGATTTCCTTTTTAGTAAACCCTAACACATAAAAAAAAAAAAAAAAAAAAAAAAAAAAAAAAATAAAAAAAAAACTAAACATAAACAAACAACTAAACCAATAAAAACTAACTACTCCACCATAGGAAGACGGACAAATATCTACACTACTCGTGTAGATTTATTAAAACTTAAAGAGCAAAACTAAAGAAAAGGGAAGAACTTAGACTACTTTCGGCCTAAACGACTAAGAATTTTTAAAAAACCCTAGAAGAGAAGAGGAGAGGTCTACTCTGTAATTCAATTTACTGTAATTTTGTTGAAATTTAAGTTATTTTTATTAATATTAAATTAGTTTTTTAATAATTAAATTTATTTTTATTAATTTGTCATTATATTTTTTCTATGAACTTCTAGAATCTAGAATAAGATTTAATTTTATTGAACTTAACTTAATTTTGCTAAAATTAACTTGTTTTTACTAAGCTTAACATATTTTTACTAACTTAACTTATTTTACTTACTATCTTTTATTTAAGGTGAAGAGATCAGGGCTCAATTGCAAATCAGATCTTGTACTTAAACTTGTGAGTTTAATGATTTTTTATTGGTGTTGAGACCTTAATTTATAGTTTCTCGAGTCGAGAAAACATTTGACACGTTATCGGTGGAAAAACTTATATACTGCGTATAAACGAAATAAGAGCTAGTAGATGATTTATATTTTCAAATACTATTTTATCACTTTTAATCTACGGAGTTGGTCCTTGACTTTATTTATTTTTATTTAATTTGCAACATTTTGATTTTCGAGTATGTCACTATATTACTTTGGCCAATTAATGACCTTAATTATATATTTATAAAATTTTAAAATGTTCATATTATGAGTATTTCACATTGGCACAAATTTACCCATTAGCTAACTCGTGTAAAAAAATGACTTATGAAATATGCAAATGTAGACAATATGTAGGGAAATATTGGTTAAATTAACATATTTCAATAACTTAGTCGTCTATCAACATTTTATAGGGAAATTGCTCATTAATTGGGACAACTTAATAGAAATAAGAGCAGTTTTAGTGGTTGTGTAGATAAGGTCTTGTTATAAGACCAAAAGTGTTTAGCTAACTATTGAAGCTAAAATATATAATTATATTAGCTTGGCCAAGCGAGAAGCTAATTAAGAAAGTGAGCCTTTTAATTTTAGGAAAGGTGTGCCATTTTATTACTCAAGGGACAAATTGTCAATTAATACATACAACACAACAAAAATGAAAGCTTTTTAGCAACTAAGTTTGGCAATAGATTTTTAAAACATTGCTAAATAGCAACGAAAATAATTTTTTCATTGCCTAATTAAAAGCAACATTTTATGCTTTAGTTTTTTAATAAGCTACGTGTTTTTGATTTGTTGGTGTTATTGTCTTACTAATTGTTACTATATGGCATCATATTTTTGTCTTGTTTCCATATAGCAACAAACTATGGCAACTGATATTTTATTTGTATTGATTTAGAAACAAACAAAGGCAATGAATTTTTGAATTGTTGCCATTAGAAACAAGTCGCCTAAACTATTGTTGCTAGATGATAATGTATTTTTTTTATTTGTTTCCATAACCAATGTAACACCCTCAAATCTCCCTCTATGAAAATACTAGTATAATACGTATAATTATACCGCAGAGATAGACTTAGGCGTATTACCGCCGCGTGATTACGCAAGGCTACCAAAACTACTAACCAAAACCAATACTTCGCAACGGAAACTCAAACTCTTTCTTTATTAATAATAGCTATAAATAGAAACCATTGTCATGAGTACTCATAAATAAACAACACTAGACAAAAAAGGTAAAAAGGCACCGGTTTAAACCCCCCTTTGGCACCGATTTTGAACCGTAGGGGATTTGAGGGATGCCAAATCCATGAAAATTTGGCACCGGTTCAAAACCGGTGTTAACTAAAGCATTTAGCACCGGTGAACCGGTGCTAACTACATGATTTGGCACCGGTTAACGGGTGCCAACTACATGCTTTAAACCGGTGCCAACTACCATGGCGCGATTTTTTTTTTATTTTCAATACTATTGGCACCGGTTCAAAGCAAGAACCGGTGCAAAAAACCCCACTTTAGTCACCGATTCTTGCTTTGAACCGGTGCCAAAAGTCTAAAAAAAATTTAAAAAAACTTTTGGCACCGGTTCTGGTACAAACCGGTGCCAAAAATACCCCAAAAAAATAAAAAATAAAAAATTTTGCAGTTTTTTCACTTAAATTGATATAGAAACATTAACATATATATAAAGTTACATATTTTCATTAAAAAAGGCTGTAATATTACAATTTTCGTCCAAAAAAAAATTAAATAATCTAGACTTATCTTTGATCGACCTTTCTTGCATTTCATATAACTAGCTGTCCTGGTCTTGTGCTGGTGGCTGCTCTGCTGGCTGTGGCTGTGTTTCTGCTCTGATGGCTGTGGCTGTTCTGCTTCTGTCGCTGTGTTTCTGCTCTGTTCAAGCTGCCTGGGTGATTCGTTTTGCTTCTGTTCAGGCTGCCTTGTGCTAGTGGCTGCTCTGCTGGCTGATGTGTTGTTGTGTGTTCAGGCTAACTTGCTGCTCTGTTGTTTGCTGTGCTGCTATTTCTGTTCTGCTGCGCTGCTGTGCCTGTTCAGCAAAAAATAGATGGTGAGAATTGGAGAATCACCTCAATTGTCAAGGGTGTGATCACATTCATACTGTTACCCCGCCAAAGAGAAAGGACACCTTCATTTTTTATTGTTCTGCTAAAGCAACCCATCATTCCTTTGTAAGGAGTCGAAAGATGACCATATTTTAGCATCTCATTCTGACATTGCATCAGGCTATAGACCTGTTCAATAGGAGCCACAACTGAGGCTGAAATAACCTGAGACATTCCTTGCAGGATGGCATACGACCTAGGATTTTGTTCCCTTGGGTGTACTTGCTTCTTTGGAGTAATCACAGAAGAGGAAGATATGTTTAGGGATGGTTGTAACGAATATCTATGTACCAACAGGGCGGGATCTCTGAATAAATTTTGAGCTACAATGGTGCTGCCAAGAATGTGAGGAGATCTAGGAGAGTGATACAACCAATGCAAATCTGGGAACATAGAAGTATGTTCACACCTATCTGCCATTTCAGATGAAAGTGTTTCCTGCAAGAATGATGTAGAATTGTAAGACAATGTTATCTAAATGATGCTGTAGATAAGAGCAAATTTATTAATTTGGATTTCCAAAAGGAGATGGCTTTGGGTATGAGTGTATGACAGAAGCCAAGTGCTCCTTATTTTGTACAGGTATAAATCATATAATCCTCCTTTTGGCAAGGCTCTTCGAATAAGGGGTATTTTTTCCAGCAAGGCCTTTCCTCTTATAGTTGCCTTAATTGAATATCTCAATGAGAATATCATAATAACCATCTCGGAAGTCATCATAACAAGGGTGACTGGATATTCACAGTCAAGGTACTCAAGGTAATTTCAAAAAGGTACATACCAATGTGTTCAATCAACAAAAATGACAAGATGACACACCTACAGTTGAGAATATGACAAAGATACAAGATTTCAGCTATTTAACTACAAAGAGATCTCAGAGAGGAACTTCCATGAATAGCTAGCTAACAATAAAATTGTATCTAGATAGTAGGGTTTGAGAAAGGAGAAAGAAGGTGTTAACACCATTTTCCTTTACTTAGATACCATTTGGTAAAAGAAAAGCAGAGAGAACCAAAAGGTCCAACACTTTAAACCAAATTCTTTTGATTTTGAGAAATAACACAAATTCACTTCTCCCTACCCTTCCTTACCCTCTAGGCCTCTACCATTGTTACCCAAACACACTTACACACTGTAATGCTCTCACCAAACAACCAAGTTCATATGAAGTAGATGTGCCGTCAAACTGATACACATTCCAGTATGCAATATCCATCCTCACATATACTTCACACTATCCTTTAGACCTTTACAGGATGTCTTAAAATATTACTCACACTTCAATTTCAAGTAATCTGTATAATTCATATAATACTTCAGTATTTCTTTCTCCATCCCACCAATCATTTTTGGTCTCCTTCGCAATACTATCAAACATATTTCTGTCCTTACTGAATTATAAACAATTTGTTCACATTTACCAAATATTATAAAAGCACGCACCAAATCGAATTATAGAGTTTATTTCTTGGGAGCAATACTATTCGTTTACTTCCTAGGAATATAAACAACATCGTCAATAATGTATGTCAAGGTATGACCCTTTTACATGATTGTGCTCTATAGTGTCAATCAACAAACTTTAACCCCAATAACTCTTAAGATTAAGGGCACCCTACTACTGTGCTACCCTAGATATAAAATTTTGGTAAGGCACCTAAATCAAATTATGGTGTGATGTTGAAACAATGAAAGGATCATTTTTTTATGATAATATAAAAAATTAACAAGATTAAGCTAAAGGGTATAGATAAATTCATAAAGAAAACACAAAAAATGTAGGAATTCAGGAATAGACCCTCCCCCCACCCCACCCCACCCAAAAAAAAAAAATATCATTTTAATGGCAGAGTATAATGTGGGAATTAAATTACACTAACAATAATTTTCCAAAAGCAATATATTCTTTCATTTCCTACACCCAAAATTTTAATTTGCTCTTGCAAAACAAGCATAGTATTCTAAAATTAATGCAAGAGCAAAAATGGTGTTATGACAGGAAAGTAGAAATACCAAACATGTGAAGATAGTAAGTCTTAGGACCAAATAACATATGGCAACTCATAGACAGCTAAGACATCAACAAACTATTTTGACATATCTAAGCCGAAATTATTCCCGTTAAAACTAGAGGTTGAAGTAGTAGTTGATGTATGCTTATCATAGACAAGGATGACTTAATATGATAGAAAGAGGTAAATTCCAGTATCATGCAACTGAAAATAAGGACTTGTGGAAATTCAGCTTTGTATAGATAGCTACCATCTCCCCTATGATTCTGTCTCTGTAACGGCCTGACCGCCTGAGTATACTATGCTATCAAACAATAAATTACATGCAGATTCTTCCATTTCACTAGTATTAAAATAGCTCGTATCCACATTTTGTCAAATAATGCTCAACACAAAATTATCAGACACCCATGATCTCTTAAGGATAATTAGTTCTACTAGTGGCAAAGTTAAATGCATCCAATACACACTACTAGAAATAGGCCGTTTTCCGAGGGAATCGTTCCGACGGAATTAATTTCCGTCGGAAAATTCCAAATTTCCGACGGAATTTGGGTCTGTCAGAACAGTCCGTCGGAAAAGATAGGTTGCGAAGGAAAATCCCTCGAAAATATTCTGACGGATTTTTTTCCCCTCGGAATTTACTTCTTCCGACGGAATATTTCCTCGGAAAATACCTTGTGACGGAAATTTCCGTCGGAAGCTTTAAATTCCGAGGGAAATTTAATCCGTCGGAACATATAAATTTCCTACGGATTTTATATCCGTCGGAAAATTACGACAGATTAAAAATCCGTCGGAAATTTCCGACGGAATTTAACCCTTTTTCGACGGAATTTTGTTGTTTTTTTAAATAAATAAAAAAAAAAACGAAACCCTAAACCCTTAATGTTCCGACGGAATATTCCGTCTGAGTATAATTAAATTAAAATTAAAAAAAAAAACCCTAAAACCCTCACCATTTACCAGCCGCCCCCCCCCCCTTCTTTCTCATTCACATTTTCATTTTTCTCTTTAATTTCCTCCTCCTTCTTCCTGACACTCGCCTTCTCCTTCTCCTTCTCCTTCTTCTCTTCCTCTCCTTCTCCATCCTTCTTCTCTTCCTCTACGCCTTCCCCTTTCGTTCTCCCTCTCGTTCTCCTTCTCCCTCCTCTTCTCCTCTTGTTCTTCTTCACTAACCACCAACGTCGGTGTAAACAACACCACCAACGCCATCAACAACTCCGTCATTTTCGCCATCAACATCAACAACATCAAGAACACAAGGTTTTCAAGTCAAATTCGACCATGAAAACTCTAGATCTAGAGTTTTCATGGTTGAATTTGACCTCGTAAACCCATATTCGAGGCTTTTTGTGATCGAATTAAGGTATGTATATTGTTTTTTTTTTAATTAATTTGTTGTTCTTTTCGGGTTTTTTTTTTTTTGAAAAAATATGGTGGTGGTAGTGGATATTGGAGTTTCGATGTTGGAGGTTGCGTGGTGGGTAGATCCGGGTTTTTGTGGGAATTTTTTGATTTTTTTGGGTGGTACGGTAGTGGTTTGGGTGCCTTGGGTGGTTACAGAGTTGGTGGGTGCGTGTGGTGGGTGGTGTATTTGGTGGGGGATGGCTGGGCGGCAGGGGGCAAGGGATGGGTAAGGGGGGCAGGGGATGGTTGGGCGGCAGAGGGTGGGGTGCGTTGGGGGGGGGCAGGGGATGGGTATGGGGGCAGGGGGTATGGGTGGTGGCTGGGCGGCACGGGGTATGGGTGCGTGGGGGGGAGGGGATGTGTATGGGGGCAGGGGTCTGGGTGGTGGCTGGGCGGCAGGTGGGGTGGGTGTGGGTGGGGGTGGTCAGGGTGGGTGTGGGTGGGGGGTTTTTCTGGCAGGGTAGGGCTGTTTTTTTTTTTTTAATTTTTTTTAAACTTTTCCGACGGAATTTTCCGTCGGAATATACCTCGTCCGACGGAAAATTCCGTCGGAAATCTTTCCAACTCCAACGGAACTTTCCGTCGGAACCTTGCGACGGATTTACACTGAAAGTCAATAAAAGCGCCGACAGAACAAAATCCGTCGGAATAGACCTTTCCGACGGAATATCGCAAAATACCTACAAAGGGTCTTCCGACAACGCTTTCCGACGGAATTCCGTCGGAAATGGCCATTTCCGACGGAATTTCAGGGTTTTTCGACAGATTTTTTCCGTCGTTGATTGACTGTTTTCTAGTAGTGACAAGTTCTACATCTAAAAACTGAACTCTGAAGCACAAATTGTCAAACCAGAAAGACAACAAAAAACTGAACAATTAGACTAAGTTAGGTAGTTTTCTAGTAGTAAAAGACCTACCACAAAATACTAACAATGTCATTAGAAATTAGATTCACCATATGTTAGTTCATATGAACCTCTATCACCTTAAGGCCTACTTTTTATGAATTAAATGGCACATAATGCATAAGAATAGTCTAAACAAACAACTAACAGTCCAATTTATACATGGCAAGTGAATGCAGCAAATGGTACCCTTTGTTCTGCCATATCCTTGGTGTTTCGGGGTTTTTTGATATGTCCTGCGGGAGAGTTACAATTCCGATAATGCCCTTCAACGCTTGTACCTGCAAAACCACGAAGTCTCCGGTTGGTTGGAGCTCCGCCTCCGACAATCAAGTCAGTAACGTACAGGAGGAAAAGTGTGCGTAAATAGTGAAATTACTTCTCGCGAAATGGGAGAATTCTGCAATTAATATTGCTCGGGATTGGTGTATGTATTTATGGATGAAATTGAATGCCCCATTAATGAGGGTCTCTCCACTATTTATAGTGGGGAGCCTTGGTTCCCCATTTAGGGTTCACTGGACACGTGTCAGTAAGGGATTGGAGCCCTGCTGACCAATGGCTGGGTGCCACGTGTCGCTTGACCATTGGGCCACGTGTCTGGGGTATTTTTACCCCAAACATTTGCCCCTCACAGGTGCTGACGTGGCAAGGTGCCACGTGGCGCCTGTGAAGAGTGCTGACGGTTTTTTTTTTTTTGAAACCTCTTCAGATTCTAACTGAAGGAAGAGGAGGGAAAAGCAGAAGGGGAAGAGTCGCGACTCTTCGCCTTCTGGGACAAAATCCTATAAATAGGAGAAGGCGCCCTTAAGCTCTCATTTACAAACTTCGCGAAATTTCTTGATTTTGAGAGCATCCGGTTTTCAGAGTTGAGAGCAGACGGAAATTTGATAGTTGAGAGCAGCCAGTTTTCAGACCGCTTGTGTTGTTGCGAGCAAGCAAAGGATTTTCGTGAGGGTACCCAAGGGAACTCAGCCGGTTTTCAGACCGTCTGTATCTTTGCAAGCATCCCCAAGAAATTTCTTGAGGTTTCAACAAGTTCTCACTTTCTTTAGGTACCGTCTCTATTCCTTCTAGCTTTTCCATGTATTTCTGTTTGCGTCTTTTGCTTGTGCTTTTATTTATTAGCCCCATAAGTAGATGGACCCTTTATACCCATACCCGGAACATAGTTGTGAACTCAGCCGGTCAATTAGTACGGCTGAGTCTAGAACTGGATCTGCCGCCTCTGATCTTTGGAATTTCCCCTTTTCAACGCCTATATCAACTGACTCCGTGTCTGTGCAGGACACGATGGCCAGGATTAGGGGAACAACTATGGACCCCAATTATAGAGGCGGGAACTCAAACGAGTTGTCGCCTGAGAGACGAGCCTCGGACGAGGTGGCTAGAGACTCACCTGGGGGCATACCCGCCACCCCAAGCGATAGCATTTTAGGCTCCTTCACCGAAGAGTCTTCCTCTGCTCAGGAGGCTGAGCTGCCAGGATCCGTCAACGAGGATCCCAAATCCCCATCCGGCTCTGATGCCAGTCGTATTGAAAGCAGTAGCACTAGCTACCTGACCTCGTCTGAAGATAGCGAGGAGGCGGAGAGGCCTACTTGGCAAAGTAGAAACGACCCTCTCATGATTGCCGTGTCTACTAAGGACAGGGCCCTCATGCGGTCCTCCCTGACGAACTTTGTCACCAAGCGGCCGCTAGGAGGGGGTTATAAACTGTCAATATCGGCGGAGTTTGGAACGGTTGTATGGGAGGATGACCAACCCCATGCGGACAGCTGGTTTGGGTGCTATGAAGCGGCCTTCCTTGCCGGGCTCCGCTTCCCTTTACACAACACAATAAAGGCCAGACTAAGGGGATATGGCCTAGGCGTCTGACAACTCACCCCTAATTCCTGGGTGAATATACTCGGGTATATCGCCGCCTGCGAGATGTAGGATCTCAACCCCGGTTGGGAGGCGTTTGCCCATATGCATTATTTGAGTAGAAGCCCAGGCGGCTGGAGAGCCTGGTACACTTTGACGACTTATCCTCAATACTTGATGACGCTGGATAAGCCGTCTAAATGGTCGGACTGGAAGAACCGGTTTTATCTAGTTAAAGCCCGACTGAAGAAGAGAATAGGGAGTTCCGGATCTACAACCGGAAACCAGAACTTTTAGGGCAGAAGTGTCGGCTGCCCCCAGTGCCGGAGAACGATAGGGAGGCTATACTGGACTCCGGATTCTTTGAGCTAGTCCCCTCCACTCTCTCAACCGGAGAGATAATAAGGGTGCCCAAAAACTGGGTGCCCAAACATGAATTTTTTAAGGACGAGTGCTTCTTGTCCGCCTGCGGTCTTAGCAGCATGTTCGAAAGACGTAGGTTAAGAGCCTCAGCCGGTTTATTTTATGCCGGCTGGCTACTTTCTTTTGATTGCAATGCTTGTGATTTTGTTCTGATCTTGACCGGATGTATTTGTTTTGTGTTTTGCAGAAGAAGCAAAGAACATGTTGCCCACCGCCAAAACACCTGCCAAAAAAGCTTCAGACATCCGGAAGGAAAATTTGGAGAAGAAACTTGCCGCTCAGGCGGCTAAAAAGGTTAGACCGCCTGACTCTTTCTTGTTTGTTGTGCTTCCGTTTTGGTTATTTCTTCGCCTAACCGTTTGTGCCTTCATTTCAGGATGGGAGCAAAACTCCTCGCTCCCTGCAAAAACAAATCCGGCCAAGGCCGATTGTTGAGGAGCCTGCACTGAAGGTGTAGAAAACTTCTTCAACCGCCCGGGCTACTACCGGTGGTAAAACAATAAAGACCCCAGGCGGGTCTAATGCTGAAACGGCCTTGAAAGAGGTCACGCCAATAAGGACCACAACCGGTCCATCTTCTGCCGGAGGCCAGAGATGCTTCCAATAAGGTACAAACCCTTTCAACCTCACGCTTCTTGACCTACCCATGCGTGTTAAGTTATATTCTCAGTCTCAGCCGGGAGATTCTCCGAACAGCCGGCTGTCCGTAGGCGGAGCATATGCAGCTTTCTCACCGTCTGTTTCTGGTGCAGATAATTCCCCACGCTGGCCGGATGCAACTCAGTATGCCCAGGCCATGCTGAAAGCCGTCCCCCGGGACGAGAAGGAGGCGATTCCTGGAATCAACACCTTCAATGCCGACCGTGTAATGGTCGAGCTGGCTGATGTAAGTTTACGAGTGCCCACCCGGTATTTCATTTGTATTATGCGCACCCGGTTTTTCTACTGACACCGGTTGTGTTGTTGCAGGCACTGCTGCGCGTGGAGGGGCTCAAGAAAGCCTACATCCTCAAACAAGAGGAGGTAAAGAGAGCCAAACAGGCTGCGGATGATGCACATAATGTTGCTGAATATTCAATGATTATGCATGATTTAGAAACTAAATCTATAATCATGCGATAGGCGGACCAGGTCAAGACCCTCCAACAGGCCCTCAAAGAGTCCAAGACCAAAGTGGACAATCTTCAAGCGGCCCTGGACAATGCTGAAGATGAGCTCAAGAAGCATGAGGAGCCCCTCAAACGGCTTGACCAGGCGGAGAAGAGAATGACCGCCTGGTCAAGGAGGCAGCTGCTGCACAGGGAAACTTCCAAGCCACCCTCGAAGCTGAACAGAGCCGGCTCATTGAGGAGAATGAGCAGGGCTGCGAGAACCGGATGAAGAGGGAGTTCTCCATTATCCATCCGGGTACAGACTACAACGTCTGGGAGCTCACCTACAAATACGCAGATCTTGCCATTCTGGCTGAGGAGGAGGGCAAGTCGGGGCCTGAACCCTATAAGCAGTGGGTTGAGGCGGAGTTCAAGCGGATGCAGGAGGAAGCGGCTGGCCACGAGGAGGCAGTCGAGGATGAAGATCCCGACTCCCTTCCCACCACCGACCCATCTCATCCGGAAGGGGACCAAGCTCAGGCTGACCGGATGACTGTGCAGCTAGAATAGCAGCGACCTCCCGGCCTGCGTGCCGTGCATTATCTAGTCATAGCGCCGGAAGGGTCGGCTTATTCTGTTGTTGTTTTTTATTTCGAGTATTAATATACATTTTCACTGGCTGTGCCCGGTTTTATTTGTAAACATTTCCACCGGCTGAGCCGACTTTTGAATGAATTTCTTCTACAACTCCTTCTATTTTCTTTGCAAAATTTTTTTTACTCTTTTGCAAGTATATTTCCGCATGAACCCCAACCAGACTGGGTGGGGATAGGGTAATTGCCCTTGGATAGGGGGCTGGCAGAAGTGACATGGTGCCAGGCGGCTATCCATAAGCCATAGTACAAATACTAATAAGTTAGCTAAGTGCTAACATCAGAGTGGATGCCAGCCGATTTCTACTGACTTGTCGGCTGGTGCTTTTGTAAAGGACTGCGCAGGTTTAGGGTGTCCATTTGCCGGTTGGGCTTTTGCGAGAAAACCCTTGCATAGGTCATGGCCTAAACCAATATGTTTAAGGCCTGCCTTCTCTTAGTGAGTCAGGCGGTGACATTAGGTACCGACTGTCTGTTTGGAGGCCAGCCTTTGGTGGTACTTTTTTCCCAAAGAGTAAGCCGGCCGCATGTTTAGGAATGCTAGCCTGCGTTTCTTTGGTGCAATGGATCATTCAGGCGGGTAGGGCCGCCTGAAGTTTGATCACTAGAACAATTTTCCACCCAAATGGGAGATGTTCTCTTCGTTGAATTCGCCCGTATGGGTGTCACCGGATGATTCATTAGTTCTCAGGGCCGCTTGTGTTGAGCACAAGACATGGCGCATGGAAATTTTATAAGGAGAGCCGCTTGTGGTAAGCACAAGACATGGCATATGTAAACATAATATGTAGTAAATTTTCTCATTAATCATACAGAAGTTTACAAAAAGCTATACAATTTCTAGAAGTAGTACTTTTTGAGATTGTCTACATTCCAGGTTCTAGGCAGCTTTCTACCGTCTAGGGTTTCCAGGCGGTATGTGCCGTCTCGCACTTCTTCAAAGATCCGGTAGGGTCCTTCCCAATTTAGGGTTAATTTTCCTTGTTCATTGGCCCTACCGGTTGCTTCTATTTTGCGAAGCACAAAATCTCCTACTTTCAAGGGCCGTTTGTGGACCCGCTTGTTGTAGGCTCTTGTCATTCTCAGACGGTGGATCTCATGACGCAAGGCTGCGTTGCCCCTTCGCTTTGGGAGAGCATCCAGTGCAAGCCGCATGGCTTCCCAGTTGGCCTCCTCATCATACAGCATGATGCGAAGGGTTGGCTCATAATGCTCAACGGGGAGTACCGCCTCGGTGCCGTATGTCATAAGAAATGGGGTTTCACCGGTTGCCCCTTTTTCTGTTGTCCTGATGGCCCAAAGGACATGAGGAAATTCCTCTGCCCATAGTCCACCGGCTCTTTCCACCTTCTTCTTTATACCGTCTGAGATCAGCTTGTTGAAAGCCTCAACTTGCCCGTTTGCCTAAAGCTGGCCAACGGATGCAAAACAATGGGAGATTCCTTGGTCCCCCAACCAGCTCTTGAGGACAAGCGTTTCAAATTGTGGTCCGTTGTCAAAAACCATAGACACTGGAACCCCAAACCGGGTGACGACGTTTCTCCAGATGAAGGAGATCACATATTTCGTTTATTTGCCTTTAACCGCCTCTGCTTCAACCCATTTGGTGAAGTAGTCCACTACCACCAAAATGTAGCGGCGACCGCCTGATGCAGGCACATAAGGACCAAGAATGTTCATGCCCCACTTTGCGAATGGAACCGGACTGTGGATGGTTGCCAGGTCAGTTGCCGGTCGATGTATCAACCGGGCAAACTTTTGGCATTTGTCACACCGTTTCACTAAATCCATGGCATCTGCCTCAAGAGTGGGCCAAAAATACCCTTGCCGTCTGGCTCTTCTTGCTATGGACCTGCCACCTATGTATGAGGCACAATATCCCGCATGCAGGTCCTCTAGGACTTCTCTTCCCCTTTCCGGGGTTACACACTTCAGGAACGGCTGTAGGTACCCCTTCCGGAGGAGCTCTCCCTAATGCATAACAAAACTCAGAGCACGCTTCTTGAGTGCTACTGCTTCAGAAGGGACATCCAGCAAAGTACCGTCTGTCAAGTAAGCCCGGATGGGGTCCGCCCAGGTGGCACTTCGGTCTAGAATCCCAATGGGGTCATGATCAATGCTTCTTTTCTGAATGACTTCCCAAAAGGCTGTCCTAGGTGCATCACATGAGGCGAATGATGCCAATTTGGAAAGGGCATCCGCCTGATTATTCTCGGACCGGGGCACCTGACTTAGATGAAATTCGTCAAGGGACCCGGCCTCTTCTCTGACCGCCTGCAAATATTTGATCATAGCCGGATGGGTGGCTTCGTAGTCACCATGGTACTGGCTAACAATCAACTGAGAGTCTGAGCAGACGCTAACTTTTCTTCCCCCTGCCGCCTTACACATACGTATACCGGCTAGCAGGGCTTCATACTCTGCCTCATTATTTGAGGCTTGGAACTTGAACCGTAGTGCATATTCAAACTTATCCCCTTCCAGATAATGGCATATAACGCCTGCACCACAGTCGTTCACTATAGAACTACCGTCTACAAATAACTTCCAAACCTGATCAGGATTTTCCGGTTGCACCGGTCTAGTCATCTCGACAATGAAGTCGGCAAACGCCTGACCTTTCACTGCCCTCCTGGGTTCAAAAGTTATCTCAAGGCTTTGTATTTCAACAGCCCACTTGATCATTCTACCGGATGACTCGATGGTGGTCATTGGGCGTTTGAGCGGCTGGTCTGTATATACAACCACCGGGTGAGCCAAAAAATAAGGCTTCAACCGCTTGACTGCTACGAACAGCGCCAACCCAAATTTTTCGATCATAAGGTACCGGAGTTCAGCATTTTTAAGAACATGGCTGATGAAATACACCGGGAGCTGGTTACCGTCTCTCTCAGCAAGGAGGACGGCGCTGAGGGAATGATCGGAGACGGCTAGGTACATGTAGAGAACCTCCTGGGGTAGGGGGCTCACTAGCCTTGGCAAAGAGTGCAAGTGTTGCTTTAGCCTCTGAAATGCCACTTCCGCCTCTTCTCCCCACTCAAATCTGGACCTCTTCCGGATGGCCTGGAAGAAATAGAGGCACTTGTCGCCTGACCGGCTGAGAAACCTTCCCAACGCCGCCAGGCAACCGGTCAATTTCTGGACCTTTTTTACAGTGCGGGGAGAGCGCATGTCAATGATCGCCTGTACTTTTTCCGGATTAGCCTCTATGCCCCTTTGGTCGATCAAAAATCCGAGGAACTTCCCAGACTCAACACCAAATACACACTTCTTTGGGTTGAGCATGACCCGGTGCCGCCTGAGTGTGGAGAATGTTTCTCGGAGGTCCAGTAGGTGATCCGTCTGTAGCTTGGATTTGACTATCATGTCATCAATATACGCCTCTAAAATCCTGCCAATCTGGTTGATGAAAACTGTGTTTATCATGCGCTGGAATGTAGCCGGTGCATTCTTTAACCCAAACGGCATCACCTTGTAACAAAATAACCCCTGATCAGTGACGAAGGCCGTTCTTTCTTGATCTTTTTTCCACAGGGGTATTTGATGGAAACCTGAATAGGCATCCATGAAACTTATCAGAGCATGACCGGCTGTTGAATCGACCAGATTGTCGATCTTTGGAAGCGGGTAACTGTCCTTGGGACATGCTCTGTTCAGATCTGTGTAGTCTATACATATCCGCCAGGTACCATTCGGCTTTTTCACAAGGACAACGTTTGCTACCCAATCCGGGTAGTAGCATTGCCGGATGAACCCAGCATCTAACAACTTTTTGACCTCAGCCGCTACCGCCTGAGATCTTTCTTCACCGTGATCCCTCTTTTTCTGCCTGACCGACTTCTTTTTAGGGTCCAGAACGAGCTTGTGGACGGCTAGATCCGGGCTGACGTCTGGCATATCTTCCACTTCAAAGGAAAAAATGTCTTTGAATTCCTTCAGAAGTTGAAGCAAGTCTGCTCCCAACCGTTCAAAAGCAACCGTCCCAATCTTAACGGTTTTGTCAGGGCGGCTGTCGTCTAGGACGACATCGAGGCAGTCACCAGCCGGCTGAGGTCATTGGTCATCTGACCTTTCCCCGGCTAGTGATTGCTATTTTTCTTGTTTGACGGGTTCCATTATGTCCGCCTTTCTTTTCTTACCGGATGCCCTTGGAGCCGGGTCTGCTGTATCGCAGTTATCAATGTCTATGGGCTTACCGTCACCGGCTGCCCCCGTAGTTGGTTTGACGTCAGAGAGATAGCACTCCCTAGCCGTCCTCTGGTCCCCTTTCAGGGAACCGACTGTACTATCATCTTTTTCAAATTTTACGAGCATGAGCGAGGGGACGATAACAGCCTTAGATTCGTTGAGGGTCGGACGGCCAAAGATCATGTTGTAGGCGGCCAGCTCCTCTACAACTAAGAACTTTACCACCATGTGGCGTCCTTCCCCCTTTTCACCCAGCCGGATGGGAAGATTTATGCTTCCTACCGGATGCACTACCCCTCCCCCAAAACCAACTAGTGGGTGAGGCGCCTGGTGCATGTTACTGGGTTTGTACTTGAGCTTGGCCAAGCACTGATAGCTGATCAGGTCAGACGAGCTCCCGGTATCTATTAGGATCCGGCCAACCCTCTGATTGGCAACTTTACATTCGATGACTATGGGATCATCGTGAGGCCGCCTGACCTTGCCTCGGTCCTTCTCAGAAATAAGGACCTCAGGAAAGGTGTCTTTCGACGCCTGGCCCTCATCCACTGAGTTGACCAGCTTCCTGATGTTATCTTTGGTGCCCCTAATGGTGGGATCCCCTCCGGCAAAACCGCCTGCTATGGTGAAGATAGTCTGCCTCTTCTTTGCCTGGGTGTTTCTCTTGGCTTTGGACAGATAGGACTTCAGAGCCCCCTCATCAGCCAGACGGTCTAATAGCCGCCTGAGGCTATAGAAACCATTAGTGTCGTGGCCGACATCCTCATGGTATTGGCAGTATTTGCTCTTGTCCCGGTTGCTTACGGGACTTTTCATCGCAGCCAGTTTCTCGAGAGACATCCGGTCTTTGATTTCCATGAGGATGGAGGAGCAGTCCTTTGTGAACTCGTACCTGGGAACGTACGGTTCAGATTTCCGTCTAAGCTTCTGAGCCGGCTGACCAGGTCGGTCTGCCGCCCAGACCTCTTTTCTCTTCTTTTCTTCCTTTTTCGCCGACTGTTGCTGTTGCCGGCTATCTTTTCTGTCGGATTTTTTGGAATCCGGCGGCTGCTTTACATTGCAGAGCTCTATCGCCTGTATATAGGCTTCAGCTTCCATTAACGCCTCTTGAAGGGAGGCTACCCTTTTCCGGACGAGGTCGAACTTGAAGGTCGACCCATCCTTCAGACCCTTAAAGAAGTTTATGTAAGCAACTTCGTCAGACAGTCCTTGAATATGAATTCTCATCAAATTGAACCGTCTGACGTAGGACCGGAGCCCTTCTCTTTCACCCTGCTGTATTGCCTCTAGGTTGAGGCTAGTCTTTTTGGCAAGGATATTCATTGAAAAATTTGACGTAAATAAGTACGCCAAAGTTTTGAAATTGTTGATGCAGCTGGCTGGTAGATTACCAAACCACCGTTGGGCAATGCCCTTTAGGGTAGCCGGGAAGCACCTGCACCAGACGACATCATCCAACCCCTGTAGGTACATAAGGTTAGAGTACGCCATTAGGTGGTCCTCTGGGTTGGTGGTACCATCATAGGCCCCTACCAACACGTTTTTAACCTTAGCTAGTTGTGCCGCCTGGGTTGTCTCGAAGAGAACGTTGTGGGCTGTTCTCCCAGGTTTAGCAGGCGCAGCTGCCAGTCCATGGGCTGGTACGACTGCTGCACATGCCCGCAAAAGAGACCCGGTTGGGTGAAAGGGGATCCACCCAGTCCAGTTGGTGAACCAAATAGACCAGGCTGGATCACTTTGGATCCAGAACGGGCGGAGGGTTCGCCCGTCTGACTCCCTAGGCTTGTTCCCGTACGCCTGTTAGAGGTGTCACGGAAAATTTCTGGGAAGGTCGAAGTTGAGGCCGACGCAGACGCTTGACTTCTCTTTTCCTGGAGGAACATCCGGGCATCAGAGAAAGTCTTTTTTGAACCATCGGGCTGTAAGTGTCGGATGGGTTTTCTGAGCTCCGCTTGAGGGAAGTGGAGCCTGTTTTGATCAAACTTGAGGCCCTCCCCTCCTTTGGCTTTGGATGAGGGGTAGGGACCCGGTCTTTGATCATCTTCTTCCTAGAGGAAGGCTTCTTGGTCGGCTGACTCTTTTTGGGAGTAGCTGACCGAATAAGGTTCTTGATATCGCCCTTGAAACTATTCATGAAGGTCATGAGTTCGTTCCTAGTGACGGGAGCAGAGCCCTCTGCCGCTTGTACAGCTCCAACCGGGTTGTCGGCTGGGTTGTCTGGAGCAGCTTGGTTGTTTTCCCGTTCCTTCTTATCGGAACGGGTGTGTTTTGTTCTGAAGGACCCGTCTGGGGCCACATAGGTGTTGACTTCATAGTCATCACCACTTTCATGGTCCGTCTGGACCTCAGGCTCGACCAACGACCGCTTGTCCTGATCCGGTGGTACAGGGTTAGAAGTCATCTCAGAAGTACTCTCCCCACAAACGGCGCCAAATGTTTCGGGGTTTTTTGATATAACCTGCGGGAGAGTTACAATTCCGAGAATGCCCTTCAACGCTTGTACCTGCAAAACCACGAAGTCTCCGGTTGGTTGGAGCTCCGCCTCCGACAATCAAGTCAGTAACGTACAGGAGGAAAAGTGTGCGTAAATAGTGAAATTACTTCTCACGTAATGGGAGAATTCTGCAATTAATATTGCTCGGGATTGGTGTATGTATTTATGGATGAAATTGAATGCCCTATTAATGAGGGTCTCTCCACTATTTATAGTGGGGAGCCTTGGTTCCCCATTTAGGGTTCACTGGACACGTGTCAGCAAGGGATTGGAGCCCTGCTGACCAATGGCTGGGTGCCACGTGTCGCTTGACCAATGGGCCACGTGTCTGGGGTATTTTTACCCCAAACATTTGGCAATTTCTTTAGCCCTCCATTCATCAGCTTCTCGGTCAAGTTTCTTGAATTGCTCCTCCTCCTGTGAACCATTAAGAAAATCAGTTAACATAAACATACTCCAAAACTTGTAATTCAGGTATATAGCCTGATATTAGCAATAGAATACAACCTTAGCAAGTGATTCAGCAACACGGCGTCTCTTCCTCTTCCTCCACAACTTATTGCGTTTTGACTTGTTAATTTTGTCACTCAATCTAACAACAACAAATTTCTCCTCCCATGGGGTCCCATCATCAGTAACAAACTTGAGAGGTTCAAGCAGAAACCGCAATTTTGACATCAACCCATTTGCAGCCTCTATTAAAATCAGCTCTTGGGCACCCAAATCAATCCTATTATCCTCAAAAAACCTACAAAAGTCATCAATTTTTGAACTATCGATTGACCCATCAACACCATCATCATCATTATCACTCCCCTTCCCTACACACCCTTTTACTTCCTTAACCTTCATCAACATATCCAACTCTTTTTGCCTACCATAAACAACCCACAAAACAAAAACAAAAAAAGACCCAATTAAGTTATTACAACTTTTTTAGCATTTTCTCAACAGAAATTAAGGAAATTAGAACTAACACAAATAATTAGCGAAATTGATATTCATTGATTAAAAAACTTCATTGATAAAAAAACATTACCTTAGAAGTTGTTTCAATGGAGGAGAAAGCTCAGAACTGCTACAATATAACGCAAAGCTAAATAACCAGAAACCCTAACCTCGAATTTCTGATTTTTGGTTCGAAATTGATTCGAATTTGTTGTTGTTGAAGACGCACGCACATCGAATTGATTCAAAATAGACACACCCAGAAACCCTAACCTCCAATATTGTAGAAAGAGAGAAGGAGAAGGAGAAGGAGATCGAAAGAGAGAAGAAAGGAAAGGGAAAGGGAAAGTGGCGGTTATGGAGAAGGAGATCGAAAGAGAGAGAAGGAGTGTTAGGAAAGTGCTGAGAGAAAGCTCAGAAGCCCTTTCAATGGAGAAATTCGAGTACGCTTCAATGGAGGAGAGAGAGAGGCAGATCAGATGAGAAGAGGAAAGATCGAGGAAATGAAAGCAAGAGAAAGAAAGAGTATGGGAAATGAAATGAAAACGAAGAAGACCCGGTTTTTTTTTTCAAAAATGGCACCGGTTTAAACCGGTGCTAATTAACATAGTTGGCATCGGTTTAAGGCGAACCGGTGCCAACTCTATGCCATACTTTTTTTTTTATAAGTTGGCACCGGTTTGAACCGGTGCTAATTAAATGATTGGCACCGGTTTTGGTTGGAACCGATGCCAACACTGAATTTTTCAATCCCGCCCATTTCTTTTGGCACCGGTTTTCACGAACCGGTACTAAAGGGGGTGCCTATTTCATTTTTTCTACTAGTGCAAAGACCAACATTCCTAATCTAGGTGAAGAACATCCCGGGACTCTAATATACTCAAATATTGACTCCACCTGAAAATAGTCAGCACTGCTTACCATTAAGGTAAACAGGGCGAACCAAAACAAATAGGAAATACGGAGTAAATTCAATTTATTTGCAAACATGCTTTTAAAAACTAATTCCAAAGTTAATCCAATAATTCCAAAACTCATAGTTTCAAAACCAATTCTCAAGATTCTCAAAACAATTCCAATAACTCAACAGTTCAATAAAAACAATTTATAAAACCAATTCCTCTTTTTAAAACCAATTCCTCACCCAAGTGTGCACACCCCTCAAGTTAGTCTCCTACTATTTCAAGGCTATTCTTGAGGAAAGACTCGGTCATACAAAGTCCAAAGTCTTATCTACCAAATTCGCATAGTGGGATTACTATCAACATGCTTGTAAAGCTTTAATAATAAAAATTCAATAAATCCTTTTCCAATTTCAAAATTCCAACATAATTCAAAATTCCTTTTATTTGCTTTCTAAATCAAACCTTTTTTTTTTCAAAAACTCTTTTAAAACAATCCAACATACTTTTAAAATCCAAACTCCTTTAAACATAATAATTTCGAACCATTTAAAACATGATATAAAATCAATCCTCCAATTTACTTATCAAAACCATTTTTTTTAAACGTGCTTTATTTCATAAATCATAATTCAATTCAATTTAATTTAATCTTCATAAAAATCATGTAAAACATGCTTATTCAATCCAATCAATTTCAAAGGTATCTAGCCACCTAAACTTGTACTTTTGATCCTTGCTAGCAACACAAAAAGAAACTTCAAGAACTTTGATTGAACACAGTTGATAGGCTTATCGCGTACCTAACAAAAATAACCTAACTATTCCTTCTAACTGTGTAGTAGGGCAAGTAAGGATCGAATCCCAAGAGACTATGGTTCATTCAATTAATCAGACTCAATTAATCACTAAGCACGTCACCAATCAATAATGGATGATAATAATCAACTAATATATTAAATAACACAATTAACTAGAGGAAATATTAATCAATAAACTAAAGCATCCAAGATCAAGCATTACCACGATTATGATTGATAAACTAATAAATCTACCCCCAATATATAAATCAATTGACAAGAAGAAAAGCAATCCCTAATAATAATACCAAAGGTCTCTTCCAAGTTATCAATGGCTTCCCAAATTAACTATCAAGCCTACTTCCGTGGAATCAAGCGAATAAGGGACATTAAACACCATGCCTAGATTCCTAATTATTCAATCATCTACTTCCGTGATGATCTTCAAACCCTTAATTGGAATAACCTAATCCCGTTAATACCCAACTTCCGTTGCAATAAGAACAAAGGGATGATAACAATACTAATTATTCCTAATCTAGTATTGGCATAAACACAATCAATTAAGCATGTCAATTGGGATTATTATTGGGGAATTTAAAGATTTACTTTATACATCAATCATAATCGAGCTTAGCAAGATCCCGGATTAAGGAAACTACTCACACATCATAATAAAATCAAAATCAAGTTCAAAAACAAGAAACAGTAAAGAAAACATATTTAGAGAACAGCGAATATCAGAAAAGAGTGAAGTAAGATAAATACCAATTACTCCAATTGAAAGAACTCAAATTGTTGATGAACAATTGATTAATCTGGGATTAAAAGATTGAAATTGCTTAAAGGAAATAAAACTAGGGTTCTTGAGAGTTTTCTAGGGCTTAAGGAGAAAAACTAATGAAAAACTCCCCTTTTAAAAGTTAATTACAAAAGGGTATTTATACCCTCAAAAGATAGAAATTCGGAAATAGCTGAAATCGCGCAATCTTGAACATCGCCCGGTCAGACCGGGCAAACCTCGCCCGATCGGGCGGAGGAAGGCTGCGTAAAATACGACAGTTTTCCTTCTTTGCCCGGTCAGACCGGGCGAACCTCGCCCGGTCGGGCGCGCGTAACACGTTTCCAGAATTGCATCTTCATAACTTGACTTCTTCATCGCCCGGTCTGACCGGGCGAAGCCTGCCCGATCGGGCGCGCGTTGCACCGTTCAGAATTGGGCTTCTTCCTGTGAACTCTTCATTGCCCGGTCTGCCCGGGCAAGCCATGCCCGGTCGGGCACTCCACATAAATTGCAGTTCTTGGCTATCAACTCTTCCGAATCTACTAAAAACACGTCCAATTGCCTAGAAACGCTTCATATTCCTGAAAAGCTTACTAAAACAATCGAATACACTAAAGAAGAGATTGTTAGCAAGAAATGGCTCCGTAGAGCTCAAAACCATATAAAATTACTAAGTAAAACCGGGGAAAACCATTGTATAAAACACGTATATCAAATTCCCCCAAGCTAAACCTTTGCTTGTCCCTAAGCAAAGCAATGAATAAATAAATCAATACTTCACCCCAAAAGCAATTCAAATCAATAAATACGATTAAAGGTAAACTCGACAGTTATGCATCAAAGTCAACCAATCAAATCCATCTGACTACTCATCCTGTCTGACAATAGTCACATAGAGCAAACCACAAGAGCATATAGAATTCAAGACTAGTGTTCACACACTCAACTCTCATTTATGTGGCGAGTAAAAGATATACTCGATCGCTCTCCATCCAACTCCTTTAAATGTGAACAATGCCCTCCCAAACTCACGCACTCGTGTGTTTAAAGAAACAAGCACTCAACCTAGCAGTCGACTCGAAATATATCAAATCATTCTTTGCATTGGAAAACAACTAATTTCACATTCACACAACTCTATGCACAAA